>NC_086445.1:422999681-424199681 GCF_028390025.1 Pseudophryne corroboree | reverse complement strand
TCTCCAACAGGTGGTGCTCAAGGTTCCCCCTCCTGCAACAAGGAAGGCGATATGACTCAACCTTGGCTGGAGTCCCGAAACCGTACGGTTCAGTCAGACCTATTTTTAAAAATTTAAATGTCTGAACCTATACTGGAAAAGGTTCAGATTTAAAGTGGAATCGCCCAGGGTGATCATCGCCAGTCTGGAAGGGGGGGATTTGATGGTGTATCTAAACATAAAGGCTGCATACCTTCATGTTCCCATTTATCCACCCCATCAGGCGTACCTGACAATTGCATTACAGGATTGTCATTACCAATTTCAGGGTAATTGGCGGAAATAATGGTGCTCCTACGCAAGCAAGGAGTCACAGTTGTCCCATACTTGGACGATCTCCTAATAAGGGCGAGATCAAAACAGCAGTTGTTGAACAGCGTGTCACTTTCGCTGAAGGTGTCACAGCAACACGGCTGGATTCTCAATTTCCCGAGGTCACAGTTGGTTCCTATAACTCGCCTGCCCTTCTTGGGTATGTTTCTGGATACAGACCAGAAATGGGTTTACCTTCAGATAGAGAAGGCCCAGGAACTCATGCCTCTGGTCAGGCAGCTATTGAAACCAAGACAGGCGTCAGTGCATCACTGCACTCGAGTCATGGGAAAAACATTCCCTTTAGCAGGTTCCATGCGAGGTCTTTCCAATGGGACCTACTGGACAAGTGGTCCGGGTCACAGCTACAGATTCATCAGTTGATCACCCTATCCCCCAGGGCCAGGGTATCTCTCCTGTGGTGGCTGCAAAGTGCTCACCTTCTAGAGGGCCGCAGATTCGGCATTCAGGACTAGATCCTGGTGACCACGGACGCAAGCCTCCGAGGCTGGGGAGCAGTCACACAGGGAAGAAATTTCCAAGGTCTTTGGTCAAGTCAAGAGACTTGTCTTCACATCAACATATTGGAACTAAGGGCAATATACAACGCCCTAAGTCAAGCGGAGAGCTTTCTTCGCTTTCAACCGGTTCTGATCCAGTCAGACAACGTCACCGCAGTAGCTCATGTAAACCGCCAAGGCGGCACAAGGAGCAGAGTGGCGATGGCGAAAGCCACCTGAATTCTTCGCTGGGCGGAGAATCATGTAAGAGCACTGTCAACAGTGTTCATTCCGGAAGTGAACAACTGGGAAGTAGACTTCCTCACCAGACATACGTCCTGGAGAGTGGAGACTTCATCAGGAAGTTTTCACACAGATTGCAGTTCGGTGGGGACTGCCACAGATAGACAACAAAAAGTTATTGCGCCTGGTCAAGAGACCCTCAGGCAGTAGCGGTAGACGCCCTAGTGACACCGTGGGTGTTCCAGTCAGTCTATATATTTCCTCCTCTTCCTCTCATACCCAACGGTTGAGAATAATAAGAAAAAGGAGGAGTGAGAACAATTCTGATTGCTCCAGATTGGCCACGAAGGATCTGGTATCCGGATCTGCAGGAAATGCTTACAGGCCTCTTCCTCTAAGGCAGGACCTGTTGCAAAAGGGCCCATGTCTGTTCCAAGACTTACGCGGCTGCGTTTGACGGCATGGCGGTTGAACGCCGGATCCTAGCGGAAAAAGGCATTCCGGATGAGGTCATTCCTACGCTGATAAAGGCTAGGAAGGACGTGACATCTTAACATTATCACCGTATATGGCGAAAATATGTTTCTTGGTGTGAAGCCAGGAATGCTCCTACGGAAGAATTCCATCTGGGCCGTTTCCTTCACTTCCTAAAAACTAAAGTGAATTTGGGCCTAAAACGTAGGCTCCATTAAGGTTCAGATTTTGGCCCTATCCATTTTCTTTCAAGAAGAGTTGGCTTCTCTACCAGAAGTTCAGACGTTTGTAAAAGGAGTGCTGAGTATTCAGCCTCTTTTTGTGCCTCCGGTGGCACCTTGGGATCTTAACGTTGTGTTAAGTTTCCTAAAGTCACACTGGTTTGACCCACTTAGAACGGCGGGGTTAAAATATCTCACGTGGAAGGTGGTCACGTTATTAGCCTTGGCTTCGGCTAGACGTGTGTCAGAATTAGCGGCTTTGTCACATATAAAAGCTCCTATCTGGTTTTCCATATGGTTAGGGCAGAATTGCGGACCCGTCCACAATTTCTGCCGAAAGTGGTTTCATCTTTTCATATGAACCAACCTATTGTGGTGCCTGTGGCTACTCGTGATTTGGAGGATTCCGAGTTGCTTGATGTGGTCAGGGCTTTGAAGGTTTATGTAGCCAGAACTGCTAGGGTCAGGAAAACAGAGTCGTTGTTTATCCTGTATGCATCCAACAAGATTGGTGCTCCTGCTTCAAAGCAAACTATTGCTCGCTGGATCTGTAACACGATTCAGCAGGCTCATTCTGCGGCTGGATTGCCGCTGCCAAAATCAGTTAAGGGCCATTCCACTAGGAAGGTGGGCTCTTCTTGGGCGGCTGCCCGAGGGTTCTCGGCATTACAACTTTGCCGAGCGGCTACTTGGTCAGGTTCAAACACTTTTGCAAAGTTCTAAAAGTTGGATACCCTGGCTGAGGAGGACCTCTTGTTTGCTCAATCGGTGCTGCAGAGTCATCCGCACTCTCCCGCCCGTTTGGGAGCTTTGGTATAATCCCCATGGTCCTTACGAAGTCCCCAGCATCCACTAGGACGTTAGAGAAAATAAGATTTTACTTACCGGTAAATCTATTTCTCGTAGTCCGTAGTGGATGCTGGGCGCCCGTCCCAAGTGCAGACTTCTTCTGCAATACTTGTATATAGTTATTGCTTCAATAAGGGTTAAGTTATGGTTGCATCAGGGTTTGACCTGATGCTCTGTTATTTGTCATACTGTTAACTGGTTGTTATCACTTTTTATACGGTGTGATTGGTGTGGCTGGTATGAATCTTGCCCTGGATTACCAAAATCCTTTCCTTGTACTGTCAGCTCTTCTGGGCACAGTTTCTCTAACTGAGGTCTGGAAGAGGGGCATAGAGGGAGGAGCCAGTGCACACCAGAACCTAAATTCTTTCTTAAAGTGCCCATGTCTCCTGCGGAGACCGTCTATCCCCATGGTATTTACGGAGTCCTCAGCATCCACTACGGACTACGAGAAATAGATTTACCGGTAAGTAAAATCTTATTTTTTCATGTTTACTCACAGAGGATTCCTGCCCTCTTCCTCTACGTGAGGATCTGTTACGTCAAGATCAGGGCGTGTTTCATGACTTACCGCGGCTGCGTCTGACGTCGTGGCGGTTGAATGCCATATCCTACACTGAAAGGGTGTTCCCAGTGTAGTCATTTCCTCAATTCTTAAGACTAAGAAGAAGTAACGGCTAAGCTTTACCACCGTAGTTGGTGTGACCATGGGTTTTGGTGTGTATCCAGGAAGGCCTATGGAAGACTTTCAGCTAGGTCGTTCTTATCCATACTTTGCAAACCGGTGTGGATGCGAGCTTAAAGTTGGGCTCCATTTCTGTGCAGTGTAGCCTAATAATTTCTTTACAAAAATTTCTCTCTTGGAAAGGGGTTGTGCTCTTGGCTTTGACATCCGCAATTCGGTTGTCGGAAGTGGTGGTTTTGTCTCACAAGAGCCTTGTTTGATCTTGCATGTGGTTAGAGAGGACTTGAGAACTCGGTTAGTAGTTCTGCCAAGACTGGTTTCTGGGTTTCGCAGAAATCGGTCTATTTTGATGCCGGTGGTTACTTAGGCATTAGCTGATACAATTTATCTCGATGTAGCCAGGGATTTGAATATTTTGGTCGCCAGTTGGGCTCAGTTTGGAGAACCAGTGGTTCTGTTTGTCTGGTATGTTCCCAGCAGGGTTTGGGTGACTGTGTTATGCAGTCTGTTACACACTGGATCTGTGATGCTATTTGACATGTTCCTTCTTCGGCTGGATTGCCGTCACCGGGGTCGGTGGAGGCCTATTCTACTGGGAAGATGGGCTCTTCCTGGGCGAATGCCCGAGGAGTCTTGGCGGTTCAACTTTGCCGAGGGGATACTTGGTCGGGTTCAAACGCTTTTGGTATGATCTACAAGTTTGATACCCTGGTTGAGGGGGACCTTTTGTTGGCTCAGTCGGTGCTGCAGAGTCGTTCGCACTCTCCCGCCCGTTCTGGAGCTTTGGTATTGACCCCATGGTCCTTTTGGAGTCCCCAGCATCCTCTAGGACGTATGAGAAAATAGGATTTTGGTACCTACCGGTAAATCCTTTTCTCTTAGTCCGTAGAGGATGCTGGGCGCCCGTCCCAGTGCGTACTTTGTCTGCAGTTATTGTTTTGGTTACGCTCTAGTGGGGTTTTTTTCGCTGTCAGACTGTTGCTGACGATGTTCAGGCCATGGCATGAGGTGTCTTATTATTGATTGTGTTGACACACAGGTTGTGTTACATATTCTCTCAGCATGTGGCTGTGTCTTTTTCATGCCGTGGGCTGGTTTTCTATTGAATGCCATGTTCTGCGGTATGTTCGTGGTGTGAGCTGGTATGACACTCGCCGTGTTTATAAATTCTTTACTCGAAATGTCCATCTCTCCTGGGCACAGTTTTCTAACGGAGGTCTGGAGGAGGGGCATAGAGGGAGGAGCCAGTTCACACCCAGTTTAAGTCTTTATAGTGTGCCCAAGCTCCTGCGGATCAGTCTATACCCCATGGTCCTTTTGGAGTCCCCAGCATCCTCTACGGACTAAGAGAAAAGGATTTACCGGTAGGTACCAAAATCCTATTTTGGTCTTAATTGTGGATTCACAATATGGCTCGTTTGTCACACAGTGGATATGTAATATGGTTTAACAGTCATTTTGTTTCCCGCAGTTTGTAAAGCTACAGAAAATAAGAATTTACTTACCGATAATTCTATTTCTCGGAGTCCGTAGTGGATGCTGGGGTTCCTGAAAGGACCATGGGGAATAGCGGCTCCGCAGGAGACAGGGCACAAAAAAGTAAAGCTTTACTAGGTCAGGTGGTGTGCACTGGCTCCTCCCCCTATGACCCTCCTCCAGACTCCAGTTAGGTACTGTGCCCGGACGAGCATACACAATAAGGGAGGCATTTTGAATCCCGGGTAAGACTCATACCAGCCACACCAATCACACCGTACAACTTGTGATCTAAACCCAGTTAACAGTATGACAACAGAAAGGGCCTCTTAAAGATGGCTCCTTAACAATAACCCGAATTAGTTAACAATAACTATGTACAAGTATTGCAGATAATCCGCACTTGGGATGGGCGCCCAGCATCCACTACGGACTCCGAGAAATAGAATTATCGGTAAGTAAATTCTTATTTTCTCTATCGTCCTAAGTGGATGCTGGGGTTCCTGAAAGGACCATGGGGATTATACCAAAGCTCCCAAACGGGCGGGAGAGTGCGGATGACTCTGCAGCACCGAATGAGAGAACTCCAGGTCCTCCTTTGCCAGGGTATCAAATTTGTAAAATTTTACAAACGTGTTCTCCCCCGACCACGTAGCTGCTCGGCAGAGTTGTAATGCCGAGACCCCTCGGGCAGCCGCCCAAGATGAGCCCACCTTCCTTGTGGAGTGGGCTTTTACAGTTTTAGGCTGTGGCAGGCCTGCCACAGAATGTGCAAGTTGAATTGTGTTACAAATCCAACGAGCAATCGACTGCTTAGAAGCAGGTGCGCCCAACTTGTTGGGTGCATACAATATAAACAGCGAGTCAGATTTTCTGACTCCAGCCGTCCTTGCAATGTATATTTTTAAGGCTCTGACAACGTCCAACAACTTGGAGTCCTCCAAGTCGCTAGTGGCCGCAGGCACCACAATAGGTTGGTTCAGATGAAATGCTGATACCACTTTAGGGAGAAAATGCGGACGAGTCCGCAGTTCTGCCCTATCCGAATGGAAGATTAGATAAGGACTTTTATAAGATAAAGCCGCCAATTCAGATACTCTCCTGGCAGAGGCCAGGGCTAGTAACATAGTCACTTTCAATGTGAGATATTTCAAATCCACCTTTTTCAATGGTTCAAACCAATGGGATTTGAGGAAATCTAAAACTACATTTAGATCCCACGGTGCCACCGGAGGCACCACAGGAGGCTGTATATGCAGTACTCCCTTGACAAAAGTCTGGACCTCAGGGACAGAGGCCAATTCTTTTTGGAAGAATATTGACAGGGCCGAAATTTGAACCTTAATGGATCCCAATTTGAGACCCATAGATAATCCTGATTGCAGGAAATGTAGGAAACGACCCAGTTGGAATTCCTCCGTCGGAACCCTCCGATCCTCGCACCACGCTACATATTTTCGCCAAATGCGGTGATAATGTTTCACGGTGACTTCCTTCCGTGCCTTAATCAAGGTAGGAATGACTTCTTCTGGAATGCCTTTCCCTTTTAGGATCTGGCGTTCAACCGCCATGCCGTCAAACGCAGCCGCGGTAAGTCTTGAAAAAGACAGGGACCCTGCTGTAGCAGGTCCCTTCTCAGAGGTAGAGGCCACGGTTCGTCCGTGAGCATCTCTTGAAGTTCCGGATACCAAGTCCTTCTCGGCCAATCCGGAACCACTAGTATTGTTCTTACTCTTCTTTGCCGTATGATCTTCAATACCTTTGGTATGAGCGGCAGAGGAGGAAACACATACACTGACTGGTACACCCAAGGAGTTACCAGTGCGTCCACAGCTATTGCCTGTGGATCTCTTGACCTGGCGCAATATTTGTCCAGTTTCTTGTTGAGGCGAGACGCCATCATGTCTACAATTGGTCTTTCCCAACGGTCTATTAACATGTTGAAGACTTCTGGATGTAGACCCCATTCTCCCGGATGAAGATCGTGTCTGCTGAGGAAGTCTGCTTCCCAGTTGTCCACGCCCGGGATGAACACTGCTGACAGTGCTATCACGTGATTCTCCGCCCAGCGAAGAATCTTGGCAGCTTCTGCCATTGCACTCCTGCTTCTTGTGCCGCCCTGCCTGTTTACATGGGCGACCGCCGTGATGTTGTCCGACTGAATCAACACCGGCTTTCCTTGCAGGAGAAGTTCCGCCTGGCTTAGAGCATTGTAGATTGCTCTTAGTTCCAGAATGTTTATGTGAAGAGACTTTTCCAGACTCGTCCATACTCCCTGGAAGTTTCTTCCTTGTGTGACTGCTCCCCAGCCTCTCAGGCTGGCGTCCGTGGTCACCAGGATCCAATCCTGAATGCCGAATCTGCGGCCTTCTAATAGGTGAGCCTTCTGCAACCACCACAGAAGTGACACCCTTGTCTTTGGTGACAGGGTTATTCGCAGGTGCATCTGCAGATGCGACCCTGACCATTTGTCCAACAGATCCCTTTGGAATATTCTTGCATGGAATCTGCCGAATGGAATTGCTTCGTAAGAAGCCACCATTTTTCCCAGGACTCTTGTGCATTGATGTACTGACACTTTTCCTGGTTTTAGGAGGTTCCTGACCAGATCGGATAACTCCTTGGCTTTTTCCTCTGGAAGGAAAACCTTTTTCTGAACCGTGTCCAGAATCATTCCTAGGAACAGCAGACGAGTTGTCGGGATTAAATGGGATTTTGGAATATTCAGAATCCACCCGTGTTGTCTTAGCACCTCTTGAGATAGTGCTAAAGCTGTCTCCAGCTGTTCTCTGGACCTTGCCCTTATTAGGAGATCGTCCAAGTATGGGATAACTAATACGCCTTTTCTTCGAAGAAGAATCATCATCTCGGCCATTACCTTGGTAAAGACCCGAGGCGCCGTGGACAATCCGAACGGCAGCGTCTGAAACTGATAGTGACAGTTTTGAACAATGAACCTGAGGTACCCCTGGTGTGCGGGGTAAATCGGAACGTGTAGATACGCATCCTTGATGTCCAAGGATACCATAAAGTCCCCTTCTTCCAGGTTCGCTATCACTGCTCTGAGTGACTCCATCTTGAACTTGAACTTTTTTATGTAGAGGTTCAAGGACTTCAGATTTAGAATAGGCCTTACCGAGCCATCCGGCTTCGGTACCACAAATAGAGTGGAATAATACCCCTTTCCTTGTTGTAATAGGGGTACTTTGACTATCACCTGCTGAGCGTACAGCTTGTGAATGGCTTCCAACACCCTCTCCCTTTCGGAAGAGACGGTTGGTAAGGCAGACTTCAGGAAACGATGAGGAGGATCCGTCTCTAATTCCAACCTGTACCCCTGAGATATTATCTGCAGGATCCAGGGGTCTACCTGCGAGTGAGCCCACTGCGCGCTGTAATTTTTGAGACGGCCCCCCACTGTCCCCGAGTCCGCTTGAGAGGCCCCAGCGTCATGCTGAGGTTTTTGCAGGAGCCGGGGAGGGCTTCTGTTCCTGGGAAGGAGCTGCCTGTTGGTGTCTCTTCCCTCTTCCTCTGCCTCGTGGCAGGTACGACAAGCCCTTTGCTCTCTTATTTTTGTAGGAGCGAAAAGGCTGCGGTTGAAAGGTCGGTGCCTTTCTCTGTTGGGGAGTGACTTGAGGTAAAAAAGTGGATTTCCCGGCAGTAGCCGTGGCCACCAAGTCTGATAGACCAACTCCAAATAACTCCTCCCCTTTATACGGCAAAACCTCCATGTGACGTTTTGAATCCGCATCGCCTGTCCACTGTCGTGTCCATAAGGCTCTTCTGGCTGAAATGGACATAGCACTCACCCGAGATGCCAGTGTGCAAATATCCCTCTGTGCATCACGCATATAGATAAATGCATCCTTTATTTGTTCTAACGACAGTAAAACATTGTCCCTATCTAGGGTATCAATATTTTCAATCAGGGATTCTGACCAAACTACTCCAGCACTGCACATCCAGGCAGTTGCTATAGCTGGTCGTAGTATAACACCTGCATGTGTGTATATATTCTTTTGAATAACTTCCATCTTTCTATCTGATGGATCCTTAAGTGCGGCCGTCTCAGGAGAGGGTAACGCCACTTGTTTGGATAAGCGTGTGAGCGCCTTGTCCACCTTAGGGGGTGTTTCCCAGCGCGCCCTAACCTCTGGCGGGAAAGGGTATAATGCCAATAACTTTTTTGAAATTATCAACTTTTTATCAGGAGCAACCCACGCTTCATCACACACGTCATTTAATTCTTCTGATTCAGGAAAAACTGTTTGTAGTTTTTTCACACCATACATAATACCCTGTTTTACGGTATCTGTAGTATCAGCTAAATGTAACGTCTCCTTCATTGCCAAAATCATATAACGTGTGGCCCTACTGGAAAATACGTTTGAATTTCTACCGTCGTCACTGGAATCAGTGCCCGTGTCTAGGTCTGTGTCGACCGACTGAGGCAAAGGGCGTTTTACAGCCCCTGACGGTGTTTGAGGCGCCTGGACAGGCATTAATTGATTGTCCGGCCGCCTCATGTCCTCAACTGACTGTTTAAGGGAAGATAAACCATCACGTAATTCCACAAATAAAGGCATCCATTCTGGTGTCGACCCCCTGGGGGGTGACATCTGCATATTTGGCAATTGCTCCGCCTCCACACCAATATCGTCCTCATACATGTCGACACCACGTACCGACACACACCGCAAACTCACAGGGAATGCTCTAATGAAGACAGGACCCACTAGCCCTTTTGGGGAGACAGAGGGAGAGTCTGCCAGCACACACCACAAAGCGCTATATATACAAGGGATATCCTTATATTAAGTGCTCCCTTATAGCTGCTTTAATATATATATATATAGCCATTAATGTGCCCCCCCTCTCTGTTTTACCCTGTTTCTGTAGTGCAGTGCAGGGGAGAGACCTGGGAGCCGTTCTGACCAGCGGAGCTGTGACAGAAAATGGCGCCGTGTGCTGAGGAGATAGGCCCCGCCCCTTTTTCGGCGGGTTCTTCTCCCGCTATTTTTCCAGTCAGGCAGGGGTTAAATATCTCCATATAGCCCCTATGGGCTATATGTGAGGTATTTTTAGCCTTGTATAAGGTTTATATTTGCCTCTCAGAGCGCCCCCCCCCCAGCGCTCTGCACCCTCAGTGACTGCCCAGTGAAGTGTGCTGAGAGGAAAATGGCGCACAGCTGCAGTGCTGTGCGCTACCTTATGAAGACTGAGGAGTCTTCAGCCGCCGGTTTCCGGACCTCTTCACGCTTCAGCATCTGCAAGGGGGTCGGCGGCGCGGCTCCGGGACCGGACTCCACGGCTGGGCCTGTGTTCGATCCCTCTGGAGCTAATGGTGTCCAGTAGCCAAGCAGCAAATCCACTCTGCATGCAGGTGAGTTTACTACTTTCCCCCTAAGTCCCACGTTGCAGTGATCCTGTTGCCAGCAGGACTCACTGTAAAGAAAAAAACCTAAACTAAACTTTCTCTAAGCAGCTCTTTTGGAGAGCCACCTAGATTGCACCCTTCTCGTTCGGGCACAAAATCTAACTGGAGTCTGGAGGAGGGTCATAGGGGGAGGAGCCAGTGCACACCACCTGACCTAGTAAAGCTTTACTTTTTTGTGCCCTGTCTCCTGCGGAGCCGCTATTCCCCATGGTCCTTTCAGGAACCCCAGCATCCACTTAGGACGATAGAGAAAGATTGATACATTAGAGACTGTACAAAGAAGGGCAACTAAAATGGTGCATGGCCTACATAACAAAACGTACCTGGAACAAGTAAAAGATCTTAGCATGTATAGTTTGGAGCAGAGAAGGGAAAGGGAGACATGATAGAAATGTTCAAATATACTAAGGGTTTTAACAAGGTACAGGAGTTAGAAATTTTTCAAAGGAAGAGAAGTATTAGAACATGAGGACATGCACTGAAACTGGAGGGAGGTAGGTAGGCTCAAGGTAAACTTGAGGAAAAATTATGTGGAATAGCCTCCCAGCAGAGGTGATAGAGGTTAAGAGACTAGAGCAATTGAAACATGCATAGGATAGACATACGGATATCCTTATGAAGAAATAAGGGTCAAATAGGATTTGAGGTAATATGGTTAAAAAGGGCAGACTAGATAGGCCAAGTGGTACTTATTTGCCGTCAAATTCTGTGTTTTAAAAGAATTCTCCATATTGGTTTTCTCTCACTCTTGTTGTGTAACCAAATTTAAAATGTATTTTGAGAGTGTGACTGCATGTGCCCTCACTGCCCGTGCCAAGCGATCACAGATTGATGAGTTAGTCACTGTAGACATGTCAGCACAGGCAGATGCTGGAAGCCATGACTGTCCTTCACCATTTCTCTGCACTGGACATCCTTCTTCTTTTTGTTCTGGAACAGACTTCTGTGCTGCATGGGCTGTCCTGCAGACACAGCTGGGAGTAGGTGTGTGTAGCTATGAATTTTAGATCTTGTTTATTTTTATGGCATTCTGCTTGATGCTGGACACAGACCCAGCACGCTTGTTCACCATGGGGGTCATTCAGACTTGATCACTCGCTAACTGTTTTTTGCAGTCCTGCGTTCACAAAGTCGCTGCCCATAGGGGAGTGTATTTTAGCTGTGCAAGTGTGCGATCGCATGTGCAGCCGAGCGGTACAAAAAGATCTTGTGCAGTCTCTGAGTAGCCCAGGACTTAGCTGCTGTGATCACTTCAGCCTGTCCGGGACCGGAATTGACGTCGGACACCTGCCTTGCAAACGCTTGGACACGCCTGCATTTTTCCAACCACTCCCTGAAAACGGACAGTTGCCACCCACAAACGCCTTCTTCCTGTCAATCTCCTTGCGATCGGCTGTGTGAATGGATTCTTCCTAAAACCCATCACACAGCAACGATCCGCTTTGTACCCGTGCGACCTACCTGCACATTGCGGTGCATATGCATCCGCAGTTCTGACCTGATCGCAGCGCTGCAAAAAACGCTAGCGAGCATTCAGGTCTGAATTACCCTCCACGTTCCTTAATAACTGATATAAAACATGGACTCTCTGCCCCACTTCCTTTGAAAAATAAAAACCACAATACTTTGAAATCAAAGTGGCGTAAGGCTGGGTACACACTTGCTAATGCGCATCAGATGTGACATTGTGCAAAATTTTCCTCACCACAATATCATTCATACACACTAAACGATATTGTTTACTAAATCATCAGTGACCGCATCCAGCCACATCCAGAGCATGCAGTCTTGTACAATATTTTTCGATTTCAAGGTAAAAATTAACGGTATTGTACATCGGGAGTGCGCATTGTCAACTTTATAGTGAATACACACTGGACGATGTGAACAATATATTGTCCGATTGGACAATATATTGGGTGCATATAGCCTTAGTCCCTATATGTTAAATAACTTTGAATTCCACTGCCAAAGTGATAGGGAACAATTCCGACAATATCCAATTCTTGATAATACATTGCATATACAAGAACCAAAAGCCATTTCCCTGCACCAGTGCAAAATGGCTACAGTGTGCACCATGGGTAAATACGTACCTACTTATGATTGGCCATCAAACTGAAAGCTGACCGGATGGGAGCTGATTCAGTATCAGTGTACTTTAGACATACTGTAGGTATACTATTCTTCCTGATGCTTATCACAATAGCTAATACTTTAACAAAGGACTTGTATTATACTTTATTGAATTTCTGCTTGTGTAGGGCATTGTTGACTAAACTACATCACCCGGTTTTCTTAAGACTCCACACTAATAGGCCCTACACACTGGGCGATAATCCTCAAAGATATGAATGAGATACTGTTCATATCTTTGAGTGTGGAGGCACCAGCGATGAACGAAACTTCACTGCCCCCGCCGCCGTGTCGCCCGTCGCCCGTATCCGCCGTCGGACAGCTCGGCGGCGGATCGCTCAATGTGTAGGGCCCTTTAGACGCAACATGAGTATGCCTTCTATAGGTCTTGTAGATATAGATCTTTTCTAGCTAGTTCTGTGCATTTTCCTATTCCTGGCTGATAAATCAGTACCCGATTTCCCCACTTTTATTTGCATATTTTCATTGAAAATTCTTTCCATCACAAACACTGTTATTATTTACACTGTACAGGTTTACTGGTGGTGACAGCCTTAGTAGAAGGTATACACTTTACCTCCTGGGCTCTCTATCAGAAATTTGAGTCACTAATTGCTTACTAAAACTTCTGAAGTGTACTTCTGTGGGGTTTGTTCCCTTAAGACCCCTTTCAGGTTATTCAACTACACGTAGTCCCCACACTAATGATCAGTGAGGACTGTCCTCTGGAGAGCTACTGTAATTATTTATGACGCAGGAGGGGAGGATATTATCCAATGCAGTGGATGAAATGACAGCTTACAGCTAGGGATGAAAGCTGCTTTTTAATAATGTTAAGGACAATACCTTAAATGGTGCATGTGGGCTAACGAATGGACTTAATGTGTTTTTGTATTTGAGAAATCAATAGTAAAGCGGCTGCATTTTACATAAATCCAGAAACATTCATTTTAAAACAGACTATGGCAAAAACATAGAAAAGTGCTTCATGTCTTCCGGTGGGTGCATTGCATCTGCCGCTGAGCCTTTAACACAGAGTGCTTCTGTTTGATGGCTAGTATTTTATTAGACATAATTACGTCACTAGTACTTGCATATATTTCTGTACCTCGCCTCCACCTGATACATCTCCTACTACTCATCCCACCTACCCCTCTCAGCAGTATGCAGTTAACATACCGCCCGTCGGGATCCCGGTTGTCGCAATACAGACGAGGTAGGGTGATTCCCCCTCTATAGGTGTCCACTACACACATTGAGGAAGAATAGAACGTGTGGCGAGCGAAGCTTACCACGGAGCCCGCAGCATGGCTAGTGCAGCAATCCTGCAAGGGGCTTCGTTGCGCACGCCTCCCTGCCGGCCTCCTGCCGCACGGGATGCTGATGTCGGTATCCTGACATTCAGCATTCCGAGTGGCGGAATCGCATACCGATCCCGTCTCGGCAACTCCTCCTGTCTCATTCTGCCCCATCCCTCTAGCCTGTGTAAGGTATCACGAGCTAGGCCCCCTTAACGTCATGTCTCACGTCCCATACCCATTTGCACACTGTATATCCGTTGTATATCTTTCTGCCGGTACTTGTTACATGATTTGTATATTTGCGCATACTCTGAACTGCATGATTACACCTGCTCTGAGAATTCATGCAGTCTTCACGCACAATGGGGGTAATTCCAAGTTGATCGCAGCAGGATTTTTGATAGCAATTGGGCAAAACCATGTGCACTGCAGGGGGGGCAGATATAACATGTGCAGAGAGAGTTAGATTTGGGTGGGTTATTTTGTTTCTGTGCAGGGTAAATACTGGCTGCTTTATTTTTACACTGCAAATTAGATTGCAGACTGAACACACCCCACCCAAATCTAACGCTCTCTGCACATGTTATATCTGCCTCCCCTGCAGTGCACATGGTTTTGCCCAATTGCTAACAAAAATCCTGCTGCGATCAACTTGGAATTACCCCCCCATGTTCTCACATGAATGGTACCTTCATGTCTCTTGTTTGCTTTCACATGAACTTTGACCTAATCGCACCATATTCCCTACTGTACATCTGAACAGGTAATGAAGGGTTATCACTTATGACACCCAACTGTTCTGCACCCAGGTCATTAGCATGTTTTGCAGGATAAAAATGTTTTTTTTCTCATCTATTCCATAATACATATATTGTTGTTATTTTTTTATTATTATTATCATTATTATTTATTATTATTATTATTATTATTATTCCTTTAGTTTTTTCTTTGAAATCTGAGCTGCAAGTATTACTTAAAGTAAAAGCATACAATCTGTACAGGTTATCACTATATGCCCTTTTCAGTGAGATACAGTTCCCGTAGGGAAAAAGCACATAAGATAAGTGAATACATTAGCCAGGCAATTGATTGTAGGGGATGGCCCAACTCCAGAATGCCATGTGACATGGGGACTCTTCTGTTGCTGCTTTCCGAAATTCCCTGTGGTGGTTGTATCACATGTGCATCCTTAAATTATGAGAAGTGATTAGCATTTTACAAGGGGGGCTCTAGAGGGAAAAGGAGTGGTTGAGTACGATGGGGGGGAGTGGCAGCAGTTTTTTTTCACACTGGATTTAGCTCTCGGCAAGTCTGGGTACAATCAAGCACAGAATGGCCATTTTCTAGAGAGGGATTCTGCATGACGTATGACTGTTTTCTGGCAGAAATCTTGGAGGACCAGTGTAGGCAGAGCGGAATTGAAGCTGACAAGTCTGCGTCTTGGAAAGGGCTGTGATCTAGTGTAGTACAGAACAGAAGCACTCAATCACTGCAGCTGTAAATAGGAGGCAGGAAAACAAATCCACAGCAAGAAAGACAGAGAAAAGTGTTTGTTTGGAAGGAGAATTAAAAAGCATTTTTGGTGCATGGGATGAAACCAGCCATGGAAACTGCAGCAGAGGAAACAACAGAACAAAGCCAGGAGAGAAAAGGTACCCATAGAGTTCTTGTATTAGGCTTTCATTGGCAGGCTGATCTCATTCCGTGTGTCTGTTCATTTCATCTATTTTATCTATTTATTTTAAGCATAAGATTTCAGCAAATAATGTGGATTGTTTGATTGCAGATAGTCTGAAACATTTGTTGCATTTGGCTTTAGAGGACGCATTGCTAAGTTCCTTTGGCTAGTAAACAAGGTAGTGACCTAGAACATCAGTTTGCATCATCAAAATGGGAATGTTTACACTATATGCAAATTATGTTAATGAAAAGATTTATTCCCTGATACAGTGCTATAGCATCAGGCTGACCATTTTTTTGCTTTTTTTTTTTTGTGAGGGTGTACTTTCAGGCTGACTGTTACTCCACATCCATGTATTTTAGGAAAAACTATTGCAGAAATGGGTGCTGATGCCAATTCGTGTTTGATTTTCTCTATTTGAAAATCAATCGAATAGTCTGTTGCGCTGGTCCTGGGCTCTGAGAAATAATGGTGACGACACTTACAAAAGCAGTCTTTTTGAAGCATAATCACAAGTAGTAACCCTTTTCAACAGAGATTTGGTTTCTTAGCAACTAAGGGGCCATATTGCCTTTCTGATTCGTATTAAAATAAATTACGCCATCTCGTCAATTTTGTATTTTGAGTGTTAGGTTCCATAAGAATGATCAAAAAATATGTATTGCTTGTCATTCTGGATAAAACCTTTGCAAGATTAAAAATTGATTTTATAAATTGATCTACCACATTGTAAATATATACAGTATTCCATATTTATCCTAATTTATTAATCATAGAGAGTTATACTATATCCTGTGTTGTGAATAAACAACATATTAATTATTAAATTTAATAAAGTCTGCTGGGGGATAAAGCTTGGTCACTCGGAGCACAATGAGGATACAGATGAAGTTACTGAAATGTAAAATATAGTAACCAGTCATTTGAATTATGTAACAAGAACCTATGGATGTAGGCAGAGGAAGTAAGTGAGATACTGTATATTAAAGGAGTAATTAATCCTAATAGTGCTACATTTCTATAAAGTATTTCATGCAAAAGGGAAAGAAAACAACAAACCTTTCTGTTCTAATTCTATTTGAAGTATATTTCTTCTGCCACAGCTCAGTGTTAGTTATTTTACATAATTGATTAATATTGAGACAGAACACTGAAGTAAAGTGTTGCATTAGCTATTACATCTGTATGGTTGGCTGTTATAGGCTGCTTCGGTATATAAACATTTTTTGTTTTTATTTTATTTTTTTACTTTATTGCCATTTTTTTTCTGCCTATCCAATTATACCCTGTGAAAATGTTTCTATTTGGCAAAAAACACACAGGTTCTGGGATAGGTTCCCAGACCTATGCGTTTTCACAAAAAATGGGACTGTAATGGTTGGTTATCGGATTATATTTCACTTGCCTCAGGTACGCAAAACAAAAATCACGATTTCTGACGCCATCGAGGACAATTGAATATCCCTGGGGGGTGGGGGGTGTCATTTAGCCACAGTAAACTACCGTGGCTAATTGGATAATCTTAAAAATGTGTCTTAAGATTGTAATGCATTACATTGTAATATTTGATCGATAGACTCTGGAATAGGTCAGAAATTGGTGTAAAGGTTTAGGCACACTGAAACCTGGCATTTGGTGGAGTGGCAGTGTATTGGGTTTCATGTACCATAAAATCTCTGATAAGTGTATAAAGAGCTATTAGATCCCAATAAATATAACAAAACAATTAACTAAAGCCCAGTACCCACGGGCCGATATAGGAGAGATGTGTGCTGACCGAACTGCTCAGCACACATCTCTCCTGCCGCTCAGCACAGCGCGATCTGTGCTGAGCGTGCGGGGGGAGACGGGGGGCCGCTCATTTCACCCAGCGGGTGAAGTGAGCGACCCGCTAGATTGGCCTGCATGCAGGCCAATCTAGCAGCAGCAGCGATAGCGATATGCGGGGCCGCGCATCGCTATCGCCGAGGGGGCTACACACGGAGCGATCATGCTGATATTCTAAGCAATCTAGTCAGATTGCTTAGAATATCGCTCCGTGAGTACCCCCCTTAACCAACCAACCAACCAACCAACAGAAGATTGGACTGAGAAGAGAAAGCCTGTTTGTTACAGATTGCCATCAGCAAAACATTTCTTTCTTCAAGGATGTATGGCAGTCATGGGTTTTGGTCATAAATGAGTCCTCTTGTTCGAATGTGACATATTATCTGTATCTAACCCTGTTTGATGTTCTGAAACCAGATTTGTCTTGCTCCCCCACCCACCCCCCTTTGGGATTAAACAGTTATGTTCATCTGATTTAAAATGCAGCAGATGCTACAGTGTGTTGTGTTTTTTCTGTTTTTGGAATAGTAATGTATAAATAAACTGGATGTTAGACCAATACTTTGCAAGACTCCATCTTCTGAAGTCTTAAAATTATAAAAGAAAAACATCCATGCCTGTTAGGCTAGGCCCTAATGACCACCCTTGCCTCATTCTGAATGTTAAAAAAGGAACCATGAATGCAGTAAAACTGTTATCACTACACATGGTTAATTGATGTTATTAACCAACTAACCAACCAACCAACCATTGTCTCATATTTGATCATATCTGATAAATTTTGTATTTGTTCTGTTATGGTAGAACAGTCAACTGATGACCTCTGTGCACTGTACTGTATGGGTATATTCATTTTAGAAATGCAGGTGGGTTTGCTTTACATATGGTGTGTGATTGTTCAGTAGGACAAGATGAAATTGATCATTAAGGGGGTTTGACGCAGTTGTGCCATTTGGAAAATCACTGTTTGTACAGCTTAAGCAGCGCTATGAGTGTGCCTTCAGAAAAGATTAAATATGTTGCCAAAAGTATTTTGGAACCTGCACATCACACCCATATGTGCTTGCTAGATATCTCATTCCAAAGCCCTAGTCATTAATATGGCCTTTCACTAGATTTTGAAACATTGTTGCAGGGATTTGGATCCGTTCTGCCACTAGAGCATTAGGGAGGTCAAGCACTAATGTTGGGTAATAAGGTCTAGCTCACAGTTTGCGATTCCAGTTCATGCCAAAGGGGTTCCATAACATTGAGTACATATTCACAAGTTCATCTTCACAAAGTAGGCATACCATTTTTTGATGGTCCTTGCTTTGTGCACAGGTCATTATCTTGCTGAAGCAGGAAAGGGCGTTCCCCAAACTGTTGCCATAAAGTTGGAAGCACACAATTATTTAGAGCAGACATGTCTTTTGCGGGCCAAGTTTAATTTTTTTTAAAACAATGGAATGTGGCCCGCCACTGCTGAATGAGTCTCTGTTGACCTGTCTGCTGTGATCGAGCAACATTTACCTTTCTGCACATGCGCAAGAAGATATTGATAAAGATGAAGAAATGTCCATGGGTTGAGCTGCTGCTCATGCCCAGTTGCCTTTGCAAAGCTCTGCCCCCCCCCCCCCCCCCCCCCCCTGCTGCATCACCGAAGCCATCATGCCCTACTTGCAGGATTCTTCTGAAATCTGGTTAGAAAAATGTTTCACAACGAAGAAGATAAGTTGTATTGCACTGGCTTGGGGGTGGGAGGTTAAAAAGACATAGATGGCACAGAGGGCTTGTGGCTGGAAGGGACACAAGGAGCGAGAGTGGATACCAATGGGCATGTGGCTGGACTGGAGGGTTAGATTGGAGCTGGACATGACACATTTTACTAGCTCACACTGATATGTAATTTTTCAATTGGTAGAATAACTTTCAGGAAGATAGCATTGTCATGTGTACAGTATCTGCCTGGTCCGTAGATTGTCAGACTGCCAGTGGTGAAGTATTATAGAACTACATGTGACAGGGCATGCTGGGATGTACAGTTCCACAGCAGCTAAAGGGCTGCAGGTTGAAGACCCATGCTCTAGATAATGCATTTCCACCTCTCCATAATCCAATGCTTTGCTTTGCACCTCTCCAGTTGCTATTTTTCCTTACAAACTTCTTCTGCAGAACTTGCATTCAGAAGCAGTCTAACACTTATTAGGGGGTGTTGCAGCCAAGCTCTTCAGCACTTGGCAGTCCCGTTATGTTGGACATTGCTTTGCGGCTGAACTACTGTTACTCCTTGACATTTCCATCTCACAGTAGCTGCACTTACAGTTGACTGGGGCAGCTCTAGCTGGGTAGACATTTGAAGAACATCTGTTGTTTTAAATATGGCTGAATGTTTGATTTTCTAATCCTACTAGTTACCAGCCCATTAAAATTACAGAATAGACCAGTAATGTCATCGCCTATGTGCGGCCGAGTGGAGCAACACTTGAATTGCTCCGTTGGGCACCATCTAATGGCCACCTGCATGCAAAACACTTGAATTTCCCCCACAAAGGGGAGGAGCAGCATTACACTTTTATTATACAGGTTTAGCAATGGGTGTGGCTAAAATGGCCAAATACACTAATTTGAAGGGAAGTACACATACTTCTGCCCATATAATGTAATTAGTAATGGTTTAATTATTTCTGTGGCAATCTTGAAAATGCTAGGACATTTAAAATAATGAAAGGGCAATTCTCCGTGATGCACAGGACAGCTACACAAATTCAAATAACATACTTCTCCAAAATACCAAGATTTTAGTGGGTCTTAAGCTATAGGGTAAGGCATTGCTACTAATACCCCTTTCACATCGCAAACCCGGCTCTGATCAGGGATTTAGACATGGCTCCAACCCGGCTCCGACCCACATCGCAATACTGACCTGGTTTCTTCCCGGGTTATTGCAGTGTTGGTGCCTTTTTGCTCAACCCGGGTCACCCATGTTAAAACCAGTGTGATGTCATTTTTAAAGGACTTGATTGGTTCCCAGTTTTTGCCCATTCAACTTTATTGTGTGTTTTACACTTTGTTTTGGTTAAAAAATGACATTTCAGGAGAGTTTTCAAAACAGGTGTGACACCTTTTTACGTTATCCAAAACAAGAACTGTACAAACTGTACACACAAAATAAGCTCTCTGACTTCATCACCCCAGTTTGTCATGGTTAATGAGCTCCAAAGAAGTGCTGAACTGGTCCAAATTAAGCTGAACTGGTCCTAATGAGCGCAGAGCTGTGCAGACACGTGTGCTCGCAGTGCAGTACTGTAAACAAACCTCAGCTGACTACAAACAGCCAATCAGCGCTTAGAGCCTGGTCGAATATCCTGGGACTGTACCTTTTAAGAGCAAAATAACCCGAGTCCGACACGTGTACATCCCTTCATTTAACCCGGGAACAAATACCGGGTTGGACGACCCGGGATATTCAACCTGGCACATTCACACAGCACCTCTACCCGGCTCAGCAATTAAGTTTTCATATAACAATTTCTTAACAGACCAAATTAAAAGGGAAACATTTTTTTTAAGCATCTAGAAAATCACCTGAAAGTTTATTTTGTAATACTGTATATGCGATAATAAACTAACTTCTGGAAATTTTAATGTTTATCACAAATCGCGTGAATTTTGTAACCATATTAACATACAAGGTGATCGGCTGCAAGCTTTTATACAGGTCACTGATCTCAATTGGGACTCCTGCAGCTCCCATCTAAAGTGTTGGGCTATATTCAATTGTTTGCGCTGCTGGGCTTGAGTTAGTGGACAGCCATTACTTATCACATATGTCACACCCAAATGCACCTAGGTTAGATGCGTAAAGCAGCTATACTCCTGCAAACTACTGGGCACGCTGGTAGATGTTATAGAAGGATTAATACTTGTAAATTGCATAAAGCAGACTCACATTAGTCGCTGCAAGAAATAGTGGTAATGATTAACTACACAGCAAATTATGCATTTTCTCCTCAGAGATCTGGTAGGCTCATTTAGTGGTGTATTTAGTGCAGATATCATGTAAAAACTATTTGTAGAACTGATTATCAGTTAAGGCTTTGAAAATTAAATGAAACACTGTTGACTGGCCTTGAGCACTTTTTAAGACAAAGTGGGCTAATTGCATCAGGTTGGGGGCTACTTAATTTTTAGTAAATAGCTGAATGCCATATACAAAATATTCCATTAGACTTGATCCACATGCTTCTTTTATGCCATTAGACTGTTCTGCATGCCTCTTGTTTTATGTTATTACACCCTTCCCCTCAATATATAGTCCACCCCCCACCACCATTAAGCACTTGCTTGCTTTGTTACAAGTGCCCATGCAGATAGATGGAACTGTGGGAGAGCACACTTTCTTCCTCTGGCCCTCACTAGAACACTCCCTGCTGGCTTTCACTGTGACTTGCCTGTATTGTGTAGGGGAGGTGGTCACATGATGCATCCACCACACAGGTCCTCCCACAGCTGGCAATGCACTATCCTGCTTATTCAGCTCTCATCTCCCTGCCGATGGGTGTTACCGACCTGTCCAATACCCTGACATCTGTGCTGCACAGTGCAGTGCAGCTGGTAGTGAGCCACTTACATTTATATCCAGTGTGTCATTGTATTGCTAATATTAAGAGAGAAAATGCATAACATTCATGATCAAATGATTTATTGCAATACAAACCAGCCGTGGTTGTACAAAAAAACTACAATGGGACATTACCAAATTATTATGGGGTTTAATGGTAATTTGGAAATTCCCATGGTACTTTTTTTTGTATGGGAGTGGTTACAAAGTTATCTATTGCCTTTGTTTTTGGTTCATTTCCCCCTTACACCCTCCGACTGCTGTAATTTCATTTTAATTTAGTCAAACTCAATCACATATCTAGGGAACATGGCCTATGGGCTAACCTTGTGCTGACTGGTATTGGGAATGTCTGCCAAAATTTAAAAAAGATGCAGCCTCTTATGGTACAATATGGTATTAGTTCAGACTCTCAGCAGAGATCCTGGGAGATGATGTTCCCTCTGACCCCATGTTTCGGCTTTTTCATCTGCCCAATACCCATCTTACATTATAAGAAGACCCATCTAAAGCACCTAAAAGATGCTGTCTAGTTGCTTTGTATTGGTACGCTCCTCTCCTCCAACGGTATTGGATTGGTTTCCCAAAATTGCTTATAAGCCCATAGGTTGCACTTAACACAGATTTCTGTGACACCCTTTTATAACGCTGTAAATGAAGAAGTCTAACTGAATATGGCCCAAAGGGTAATCTTGTGTTCCCATCATAAATTATATTATGGTTAATATAACGAACACTTATTGACCCATTTTTATGTAACATTCAAAAACTGTAACCACTGACTTTTCTATACAAATGCTGTGATTATTCTTGTTGGTGTTATGTACTATGTAATCTAGTATATTTACCAACCGTTTTAATGCCGTTATTGTAGAATGTACTGTAAATTTAGCAGGTTCTTTTGCCACATTGACTGTTATTTACTATCATTCTCTGGCTAAAGATGAATCATTAAAAATGTGTACATAAATAAAAGGTGTCCTTTATAAAATGTATAGTTATTGTGTCAAATGCAATACAAGACCATGAGGGTAATATAATTACAGGTTGAGTATCCCATATCCAAATATTCCGAAATACGGAATATTCCAAAATACGGACTTTTTTGAGTGAGAGTGAGATAGTGAAACCTTTGTTTTCTGATGGCTCAATGTACACAAATTTTGTTTAATGCACAAAGTTATTAAAAATATTGTATTAAATGACCTTCAGGCTGTGTGTATAAGGTGTATATGAAACATAAATGAATTGTGTGAATGTAAACACACTTTGTTTAATGCACAAAGTTATAAAAAATATTGGCTAAAATTGGCTAAAATGACCTGCAGGCTGTGTGTATAAGGTGTATATGTAACATAAATACATTCTGTGCTTAGACTTAGGTCCCATCGCCATGATATCTCATTATGGTATGCAATTATTCCAAAATACGGAAAAATCCCATATCCAAAATACCTCTGGTCCCAAGCATTTTGGATAAGGGATACTCAACCTGTAATTGCGTGAAAAAAAATGGGCTTTACCACAATGTTTTTATCGGGCAATTCAAATAATGCCCCTTTTTTGTGCTAAAATGTACCCTCTATCTTACGAAAAACACGTGTTTTCGCAGTGCCAGCCTAAAAAAAAAAATATCCCTTATCGTGGATTTTGTTTCTCCTGTCTCTGGGGTTCCATTAGCTATGGTACTTTATCATGGCTAATTGAATCCCTACCCCCATATTTGCCCGGGTAAGTGACAAATATCTTTCCAATTCGTTTGAGCACCCCGTAATTTAACAGAAGCTTTTTTTTGTTTTTTTTACTTTTGTTAATTGATTGTAAAAAAATAAAAATAAAATAAAAAAAATCTTCCCTTCAGTTTTACCACAAAAACTAACCTTATTTTGAAACTGGATTTTTTTTGCTGCTGTAAGTTACTGCTTTTACAAGACATTGATATCAGCAGTTTTGACCCCAAAATTAAAATGACAATAATAGCAAATGCTAAATCATGCCTAGTTTGCAGCTAAATATTGATATTTTCAATTTTTGGGATTAAAACTGCAGAGAATTGTTTTTTTACAAAAATTGCTGCTTATTAAATGTAGCCCAAGGTTCGAAAAGATAGATTTTTGATTCACTTTAAAATGTAGCCACGATTTCCTCCATTAGATCAGACCTTTCAGACTGAAATAAACTTTCCATATCTTGGTTTGGCCGTATGGCTGCAGTTAAAATGAATGTCCTACGCCGATTACTCTATCCTTGGCAGACACTTCCTCTTCATATCCCTATCAAACCGTTAAAACATATCCATAGAGAATTGTCTGATTTTCATCTGGGTGGGTAAGAAATAAGGGTTAAGATGCGCCTACTCCAGAAGCATCATTCTTCCGTCAGTTGCCAAACCTTGTTAAATATTATAGTTTAGTGCATCTTGCTCTGTGTGTGCTATGGCATGCCTCTCTGGATAACAGAGTATGGACAACTATAGAAACTAGTGTTTAATGAGTTTATTCACCATCTAGTCTCGTCTGGTGCCCGCCCTACACTCCCACATTCTCCGTTTCACTGATACTGACTTTGTTTTACATTAGCTAATTGGGATCTTTGTTCCAGACTCTACCATCTCTGCTTATTTCACCATTACAAGGTTCCTCTGTGGAACCTTTCCCCCAGGTTCTAATCATCGCCTATTTCACTTCTAGACCCGCCACAACATCCTTTCTCTATCGTCCTAAGTGGATGCTGGGGTTCCTGAAAGGACCATGGGGAATAGCGGCTCCGCAGGAGACAGGGCACAAAAGTAAAACTTTTACAGGTCAGGTGGTGTGTACTGGCTCCTCCCCCTATGACCCTCCTCCAGACTCCAGTTAGATTTTTGTGCCCGGCCGAGAAGGGTGCAATTCTAGGTGGCTCTCATAAAGAGCTGCTTAGAGAGTTTAGCTTAGGTTTTTTATTTTACAGTGATTCCTGCTGGCAACAGGATCACTGCAACGAGGGACAGAGGGGAGAAGAAGTGAACTCACCTGCGTGCAGGATGGATTGGCTTCTTGGCTACTGGACATGAAGCTCCAGAGGGACGATCACAGGTACAGCCTGGATGGTCACCGGAGCCACGCCGCCGGCCCCCTCACAGATGCTGAAGCAAGAAGAGGTCCAGAATCGGCGGCTGAAGACTCCTGCAGTCTTCTTAAGGTAGCGCACAGCACTGCAGCTGTGCGCCATTTTCCTCTCAGCACACTTCACACGGCAGTCACTGAGGGTGCAGGGCGCTGGGGGGGGGCGCCCTGGGAGGCAAATGAAAACCTTTAAAAAGGCTAAAAATACCTCACATATAGCCCCAGAGGCTATATGGAGATATTTACCCCTGCCTAAAATGTACTAAATAGCGGGAGACGAGCCCGCCGGAAAAGGGGCGGGGCCTATCTCCTCAGCACACGGCGCCATTTTCTGTCACAGCTCCGCTGGTCAGGAAGGCTCCCAGGTCTCTCCCCTGCACTGCACTACAGAAACAGGGTATAACAGAGAGGGGGGGCAAAATAAATGGCAATATATTAATATAAAAGCAGCTATAAGGGAGCACTTAATCATAAGGCTATCCCTGTCATATATAGCGCTTTTTGGTGTGTGCTGGCAGACTCTCCCTCTGTCTCCCCAAAGGGCTAGTGGGTCCTGTCTTCGTATAGAGCATTCCCTGTGTGTCTGCTGTGTGTCGGTACGTGTGTGTCGACATGTATGAGGACGTTATTGGTGTGGAGGCGGAGCAATTGCCAAATATGAGGATGTCACCTTCTAGGGGGTCGACACCAGAATGGATGCCTTTATTTGTGGAATTACGGGATAGCGTCAACTCGCTTAAGCAGTCGTTTGC
Source organism: Pseudophryne corroboree (assembly GCF_028390025.1). Lineage (NCBI taxonomy): Eukaryota > Metazoa > Chordata > Amphibia > Anura > Myobatrachidae > Pseudophryne > Pseudophryne corroboree. Next base: position 424,174,041 of record NC_086445.1, on the reverse strand, counting down.
CGACATGAGGCGGCCGGACACTCAATTAGTGCCTGTCCAGGCGCCTCAAACACCGTCAGGGGCTGTAAAACGCCCCTTGCCTCAGTCGGTCGACACAGACCCAGACACAGGCACTGATTCCGGTGGTGAAGGTGACGAATCAACCGTATTTCCCAGTAGGGCCACACGTTATATGATTTTGGCAATAAAGGAGATGTTACATTTAGCTGATACTACAGGTACCACTAAACAGGGTATTATGTGGGGTGTGAAAAAACTACCAGTAGTTTTTACCGAATCAGAAGAATTAAATGACGTGTGTGATGAAGCGTGGGGTGCCCCGATAAAAAACTGCTAATTTCAAAGAAGTTATTGGCTTTATACCCTTTCCCGCCAGAGGTTAGGGAGCGCTGGGAAACACCTCCTAGGGTGGACAAAGCGCTAACACGCTCATCAAAACAAGTGGCGTTACCCTCTCCTGAGACGGCCGCACTTAAAGATCCATCAGATAGGAGGATGGAAAATATCCAAAAAGGTATATACACACATGCAGGTGTTATACTACGACCAGCTATTGCGACTGCCTGGATGTGCAGTGCTGGGGTAGTTTGGTCAGAGTCCCTGATCGAAAATATTGATACCCTGGACAGGGACAATATTTTACTGTCGTTAGAACAAATAAAGGATGCATTTCTTTATATGCGTGATGCACAGAGAGATATCTGCACACTGGCATCACGGGTAAGTGCTATGTCCATTTCGGCCAGAAGAGCGTTATGGACACGACAGTGGACAGGCGATGCGTAGAGGAGTTATTTGGGGTCGGTCTATCGGATTTGGTGGCCACGGCTACGGCCGGGAAATCCACCTTTCTACCTCAAGTCACTCCCCAACTGAAAAAGGCACCGACCTTTCAACGCAGCCCTTTCGTTCCTTTAAAAATAAGAGAGCAAAGGGCTATTCATATCTGCCACGAGGCAGAGGACGAGGGAAGAGACAGCAACAGGCAGCTCCTTCCCAGGAACAGAAGCCCTCCCCGGCTTCTACAAAAGCCTCAGCATGACGCTGGGGCTTCGCAAGCGGACTCGGGGGCGGTAGGCGGTCGTCTCAAGAATTACAGCGCGCAGTGGGCTCACTCGCAGGTAAATCCCTGGATCCTGCAGATAATATCTCAGGGGTACAGGTTGAAATTAGAGACAGAGCCACCTCGCCGTTTCCTGAAGTCTGCTTTACCAACGTCCCCCTCAGAAAGGGAGACGGTTTTGGAAGCCATTCACAAGCTGTATTCTCAGCAGGTGATAGTCAAGGTACCTCTTCTACAACAAGGGAAGGGGTATTATTCCACTCTTTTTGTGGTACCGAAGCCGGATGGCTCGGTAAGGCCTATTCTAAATCTGAAGTCCGTGAACCTGTACATAAAGAAGTTCAAGTTCAAGATGGAGTCACTCAGAGCAGTGATAGCGAACCTGGAAGAAGGGGACTTTATGGTATCCTTGGACATCAAGGATGCGTATCTCCACGTTCCAATTACCCCTCACACCAGGGGTACCTCAGGTTCGTTGTACAAAACTGTCACTATCAGTTTCAGACGCTGCCGTTTGGTTTGTCCACGGCACCTCGGGTCTTTACAAAGGTAATGGCCGAGATAATATTTCTTCTTCGAAGAAAAGGCGTATTAATTATCCCATACTTGGACGATCTCCTAATAAGGGCAAGGTCCAGAGAACAGCTAGAGATGGGTTTAGCACTATCTCAAGAGGTGCTAAAGCAGCACGGATGGATTCTGAATATTCCAAAATCCCAATTAATGCCGACAACTCGTCTGCTGTTCCTGGGGATGATTCTGGACACAGTTCAGAAAAAGGTTTTTCTTCCCGAAGAAAAAGCCAAGGAGTTATCTGACCTGGTCAGGAACCTCCTAAAACCAGGAAAGGTGTCTGTACATCAATGCACAAGAGTCCTGGGAAAAAATGGTAGCTTCTTACGAAGCAATCCCTTTCGGCAGATTCCATGCAAAGGGATCTGTTGGACAAATGGTCAGGGTCGCATCTTCAGATGCACCTGCGGATAACCCTGTCGCCGAGGACAAGGGTATCCCTTCTGTGGTGGTTGCAGGAGGCTCATCTATTGGAGGGCCGCAGATTCGGCATGCAGGATTGGATCCTGGTGACCACGGAGGCCAGCCTGAGAGGCTGGGGAGCAGTCACACAGGGAAGAAATTTCCAGGGAGTGTGGTCGAGCCTGAAAAAGTCTCTTCACATAAGCATTCTGGAACTAAGAGCAATCTACAATGCTCTAAGCCAGGCGGAACCTCTGCTTCAAGGAAGACCGGTGTTGATCCAGTCGGACAACATCACGGCAGTCGCCCATGTAAACAGACAGGGCGGCACAAGAAGCAGGAGGGCAATGGCAGAAGCTGCCAGGATCCTTCGCTGGGCGGAGAATCACGTGATAGCACTGTCAGCAGTATTCATCCCGGGCGAGGACAACTGGGAAGCAGACTTCCTCAGCAGACGCGACCTTCACCCGGGAGAGTGGGGACTTCATCCAGAAGTTTTCCACTTGCTATTAAACCGTTGGGTAAAACCAATGGTGGACATGATGGCGTCTCGCCTCAACAAAACACTGGACAGGTATTGCGCCAGGTCAAGAGATCCGCAGGCAATAGCTGTGGACGCGCTGGTAACACCTTGGGTGTACCAGTCGGTATATGTGTTTCCTCCTCTGCCTCTCATACCAAAGGTATTGAGGATTATACGGCAAAGAGGAGTAAGACTAGTGGCTCCGGATTGGCCAAGAAGGACTTGGTACCCGGAACTTCCAGAGATGGTCACGGACGATCCGTGGCCTCTACTTCTGAGAAGGGACCTGCTTCAGCAGGGTACTTGTCTTTTTCAAGACTTACCGCGGCTGCGTTTGACGGCATGGCGTTTGAATGCCAGATCCTAAAAGGAAAAGGCATTCCAGAAGAAGTCATTCCTACCTTGATAAAGGCAAGGAAGGAAGTCACCGCGAAGCATTATCGCCGTATTTGGCGAAAATATGTTGCGTGGTGCGAGCAGCGGAGTGCTCCGATGGAGGAATTTCAACTGGGTCGTTTTCCTACATTTCCTGCAATCAGGATTGTCTATGGGTCTCAAATTGGGATCTATTAAGGTTCAAATTTCGGCCCTATCAATATTCTTCCAAAAAGAATTGGCCTCAGTCCCTGAGGTCCAGATTTTTATCAAAGGAGTACTGCATATACAGCCTCCTGTGGTGCCTAAGGTGGCACCGTGGGATCTAAATGTAGTTTTAGATTTCCTCAAATCCAATTGGTTTGAACCACTAAAGAATGTGGATTTGAAATATCTCACATGGAAAGTGACTATGTTACTGGCCCTGGCTTCGGCCGGGAGAGTATCTGAACTGGCGGCTTTGTTTTATAAAAGCCCTTATTTAATTTTCCATTCGACATAGGGCAGAGCTGCGGACGCGTCCGCATTTTCTCCCTAAGGAGGTATCAGCGTTTCACCTGAACCAGCCTATTGTAGTGCCTGCGGCTACAGACGACTTGAAGGACTCCAAGTTGTTGGACGTTGTCAGAGCCTTAAAAATATACATTTAAAGGACGGCTGGAGTCAGAAAATCTGACTCGCTGTTTATACTGTATGCACCCAACAAGTTGGGTGCACCTGCTTCTAAGCAGTCGATTGCTCGTTGGATTTGTAACAAAATTCAACTTGTACATTCTGTGGCAGGCCTGCCACAGCCTAAATCTGTTAAGGCCCATTCCGCAAGGAAGGTGGGCTCATCTTGGGCGGCTGCCCGAGGGGTCTCGGCATTACAACTCTGCCGAGCAGCTACGTGGTCAGGGGAGAACACGTTTGTAAATTTTTACAAATTTGATACCCTGGCAAAGGAGGACCTGGAGTTCTCTCATTCGGTGCTGCAGAGTCATCCGCACTCTCCCGCCCGTTTGGGAGCTTTGGTATAATCCCCATGGTCCTTTCAGGAACCCCAGCATCCACTTAGGACGATAGAGAAAATAAGAATTTACTTACCGATAATTCTATTTCTCGGAGTCCGTAGTGGATGCTGGGCGCCCATCCCAAGTGCGGATTATCTGCAATACTTGTACATAGTTATTGTTAACTAATTCGGGTTATTGTTAGGAAGCCATCTTTCAGAGGCTCCTCTGTTATCATACTGTTAACTGGGTTTAGATCACAAGTTGTACGGTGTGATTGGTGTGGCTGGTATGAGTCTTACCCGGGATTCAAAATCCTCCCTTATTGTGTACGCTCGTCCGGGCACAGTACCTAACTGGAGTCTGGAGGAGGGTCATAGGGGGAGGAGCCAGTACACACCACCTGACCTGTAAAAGTTTTACTTTTGTGCCCTGTCTCCTGCGGAGCCGCTATTCCCCATGGTCCTTTCAGGAACCCCAGCATCCACTACGGACTCCGAGAAATAGAATTATCGGTAAGTAAATTCTTACTTTTCCTTCTGGATATTGCCCCACTTCGCACCTTCCCTGATTTTGCTTGCCTGCAAATCTGCTTCCATTGCCCACATAAAAAATTTTTTTTACCAAGATCTGCAACTTTGCCATTTTTACGGTTCTCTACCTAAAACTCCTACCTCCTCCATTAGCTCCCTCATAATGTTATGTAGACACATAGTCATCAAGGGGTTCATCTCTTCTATACTGTATATCAACTATTGCTCTCTTATAAACAACCTCACAAAGAGACACATGAATTGGCTAGGGAATGAGAAGTGACCAACAAGGAATGGGCTGCAATTAGAATGGGGGTGGCTAAAAACTCAATTTCTGTACATGTCAAAGAGTATTCCAACAAACTCTGTTTCTGTTGGCATGCCTTCACTCAATTTATCCCACTGCTACTGACCTGTGCTGGTACTTATGTTGCTTGTAGGGAGCTATGCAGCACATCTGGTGGGCCTGCCCCTGTGTCCGCAACTACTCGACTGAGGTCCAAAAATGAATCAAATCAGTAACAGAAGTTCAGTTCCCTGCTCTCCCCTGTACTCTTTGGGGGTAATTCTGACCTGATCGCACACAGCAACTTTTTGCTGCCTGTGTGATCAGGTAGACGCCGCCTGTGGAGGAGTGTTTTTTTGCATAGCAAGGCTGCAATCGCTTGTGCAGCCCCGCTATGCAAAAAAAAGTTTTTTGTAGAACTAGACCAGGGTAAGAGTTACCCTGTGCTATCAATCCAGCGTTGCAGGTCCCGGAATTGACGTCAGACATCCGCCCTCCAAACGCCTCGACACGCCTGCGTTTGGATCTCCACGGCCAGAAAACAGTGAGTTGACGCCCGGTTCCGCCTTCCTCCTGTCGATTATCTTGCAGTCACTGCTGCGACCAGTTTCTTTGTTAGCGGCGACGCTGCCCGGCAATGGCCGTCGCTGGGCAACAACGTGCCTTCGCAATGCGGCCGCCGTACATGCGCAGTTCCAACCAGTCGCACGGCTGCGAAGAAGTGCAGCATGCGATCGGGTTGGAATGACCCCCTTTACTCTCTAAACCCATCCCTCACATATCTCGCACAATGCAAAAATTAAACATATTCTGAACTTACAAAATATGGTCTACATACTGCATGGAAAGAATGACATATATCCAACATGATACTCCTGCCCATTTCATAGAAGTTTGGAATCCCTGCACAAACCATTTTGAGGCTGAACCATCCCTGAATACTATCTAGACCCATTCCTCTCTGTTCTTGTTAGGTGGATTTGGGTGATGATCATCCACTGGTTTCCTTCCTTCTTCCTGTCCCCCCCCCACACACACACACACACACACACACACACACACACACCCCTCCCCCCCCCCCCTATGCACTGCATTTGTATACAGTATATAGTTTTGCTATTTACATTGCCAATGGTCTAAATATTTAAACAGTCACTGTTTGAATTATTTTCTTTTATATCTTGTACAGTTTCGGTTGTGTACTTATGTTTAACCTTATTTCTGTTCAATATATTGAGTTCGGCTATCGTTAATTCTAGCTCTTTGTAAAGTCCCCCCTTGTTTCTTCACTGTGTTCACGGTTCTGAAAATAATTTATTAAATAGATTTTTAGCCATGGGTAGGTCAAATCTGCTGATTTAGATCACCATCGTAATGTGTTTTGAAACCTTTTGGCGCATTTTATGTGACAATAAGCAATATCTTGCTCCGATAAATTGCAATAAATAATCTCCCATTCCCTAGTCTAGGGACTAAACTGCTAAATGCAGACCTTCCATATTCTAATATAGTTATAAGTGGTGTTTCCTGAGGACCAGTGAGCATCAAAGGTAATTGCCAAAAATAGCAAGAATCTCTCTTTATATTCCAATATTCCAGCATGATCGTTTGATCTGCTTCAACTTTCGTCTGGCTTTACCATCCAAAGAAGCATCAAAGCTTTTATTATGTCCAGGCCTTTATTAGGGCATTGGTAAAAGGGGTGCTTTTTCTCATGGAGTGGTTTCCATGAATGATATCTGTGTGTAAGACTGTGCGGGGCTTATTTCTTTGATGCACTACTGACCGTACAAAACTTTCAATAAAATGCTTCAGTCCAACCCTTCAAAAGAGATCCTTACACTGCCCATGTGTTAGATGTCTTTGGTAAAGTCATTTTAATTTGCCTTTATAGAATTAATATTCTATAACCAAGTAAATAAGAATTTCTCTATCGTCCTAGTGGATGCTGGGGTTCCTGAAAGGACCATGGGGAAAAGCGGCTCCGCAGGAGACAGGGCACAAAAAGTAAAGCTTTTCCAGATCAGGTGGTGTGCACTGGCTCCTCCCCCCATGACCCTCCTCCAGACTCCAGTTAGATTTTTGTGCCCGGCCGAGAAGGGTGCAATCTAGGTGGCTCTCCTAAAGAGCTGCTTAGAGAAAGTTTAGCTTAGGTTTTTTATTTTACAGTGAGTCCTGCTGGCAACAGGATCACTGCAACGAGGGACTGAGGGGAGAAGAAGTGAACTCACCTGCGTGCAGGATGGATTGGCTTCTTGGCTACTGGACATTAGCTCCAGAGGGACGATCACAGGTACAGCCTGGATGGTCACCGGAGCCGCGCCGCCGGCCCCCTTGCAGATGCTGAAGTTAGAAGAGGTCCAGAATCGGCGGCTGAAGACTCTGACAGTCTTCTAAAGGTAGCGCACAGCACTGCAGCTGTGCGCCATTTTCCTCTCAGCACACTTCACACGCTGTCACTGAGGGTGCAGGGCGCTGGGGGGGGGCGCCCTGGGAGGCAAATGTAAACCTATATACTGGCTAAAAATACCTCACATATAGCCCCCAGAGGCTATATGGAGATATTTAACCCCTGCCAAACTTCACTAAAGAGCGGGAGACGAGCCCGCCGTAAAAGGGGCGGGGCCTATCTCCTCAGCACACAGCGCCATTTTTTCTCTCACAGAAAGGCTGGAGAGAAGGCTCCCAGACTCTCCCCTGCACTGCACTACAGAAACAGGGTTTAAACAGAGAGGGGGGGCACAAATTGGCGATATAAATATATATATAAAGATGCTATTAGGGAGAAACACTTATATAAGGTTGTCCCTATGTAATTATAGCGTTTTTTGGTGTGTGCTGGCAAACTCTCCCTCTGTCTCTCCAAAGGGCTAGTGGGGTCCTGTCCTCTGTCAGAGCATTCCAGGTGTGTGTGCTGTGTGTCGGTACGTGTGTGTCGACATGTATGAGGACGATGCTGGAGGAGGCGGAGAAATTGCCTGTAATGGTGATGTCACTCTCTAGGGAGTCGACACCGGAATGGATGGCTTATTTAGAGAATTACGTGAGAATGTCAACACGCTGCAAGGTCGGTTGACGACATGAGACGACCGACAAACAATTAGTAACGGTCCAGGCGTCTCAGAAACACCGTCAGGGTTTTTTTATAAAAAACGCCCATTTACCTCAGTCGGTCGACACAGACACAGACACGGACACTGAATCCAGTGTCGACGGTGAATAAACAAACGTATTCCTCATTAGGGCCACACGTTAAGGGCAATGAAGGAGCTGTTACATATTTCTGATACTACAAGTACCACAGAAAAGGGTATTATGTGGAAGTGAAAAAACTACCTGTAGTTTTTCCTGAATCAGATAAAATAAAATGAAGTGTGTGATGATGCGTGGGTTTACCCCGATAGCAAATATTGGCGTTATACCTTTTCCCGCCAGAAGTTAGGGCGCGTTGGGAAGCACCCATTAGGGTGGATAAGGCGCTCACACACTTATCAAGTGGCGTTACCGTCTCCAAATACGGCCGCCCTCAAGGAGCCAGCTGATAGGCAGCTGGAAAAATATCCTAAAAAGTATATACACACAGACGGTGGTTATACTGCGACCAGCGATCGCCATCAGCCTGGAGATGCAGTGCTGGGTTGGCTTGGTCGAATTCCCTGACTAAAAATATTTTATTGATATAGAGCATTTAATAGGATGCATTCTATATATATGTATGCGAGATGCACAGAGGGATATTTGCACTCTGGCATCAAGATAAGTGCGTTGTCCATATCTCCCAGAAGATGTCATGGACACGACAGTGGTCAGGTGATACAGATCCCATACGGCACATGGAAGTATTGCCGTATAAAGGGAAGGAGTTATTTGGGGTCGGTCCGTCGGACCTGGGGGCCACGGCCACAGCTGGGAAATCCAACCTTTTTACCCCAAGTTACATCTCAGCAGAAAAAGACACTGTCTTTTCAGCCTCAATCCTTCCGTTCCCATGTGGGCAAGCGGGCAAAAGGCCAGTCATATCTGCCCAGACATAGAGGAAAGGGAAGTAGACTGCAGCAGGCAGCCCCTTCCCAGGAAAAGAAGCCCTCCACCAGTGGGGGGGTAGTCTCAAGAGTCTCAGCGCGCAGTGGGATCACTCGCAAGTTGACCCCTAGATCATACAAGTATTATCCCAGGGGTACAGATTGGAGAGTCGAGACATTTTTTCCTCGCAGGTTCCTGAAGCCTGCTTTACCAACGGCTCCCTCCGACAAGGAGGCAGTATTGGGAAAAAATTCACAAGCTGTATTTCCAGCAGGTGATAATCAAAGTACCCCTCCTACAACAAGGAAAAGGGTATTAGTCCTCCACACTATATTGTGGTACTGAAGCCAGACGGCTTGGTGAGACATAGTCTAAATCTGAAATCTTTGAACACTTACATAAAAAGGTTCAAATCAAGATGGAGTCACTCAGAGCAGTGATAGAGAACCGGAAAAAAGGGGACTATATGGTGTCCCTGGACATCAAGGATTACCTCCATGTCCAAATTTGCCCTTCTCAACAAGGGTACCTCTGGTTCGTGATACAGAACTGTCAATATCAGTTTCAGACGCTGCCGTTGAATTATCCACGGCACCCCGGGCCTTTACCAAGGTAATGGCCGAAAAGATGATTCTTAAAAGAAGAAAGGCATCTAAATTATCCCTTACTTGGACGATATCCTGAAAGGGACAAGTTTCCAGAGAACAGTTGGAGGTCGGAAAAGAACTATCTAAAGTAGTTCTACGACAGCACGAGTGGATTCTAAATATTCCAAAAATCGCAGCTGTTTTCCGATGATACGTCTGCTGTTCCTAGGAATGATTCTGGGCATAGTCCAGAAAGAGGTATTTCTCCTGGAGGGGAAAGCCAGGGAGTTATCCGACCTAGTCAGAAACCTCCTAAATCCAGGCCAAGTATCAGTGCATCAATGCACAGGAGTCCTGGGAAAAATGGTGGCTTCTTACGAAGCGATTCCATTCGGCAGATCTCACGCAAAAACTTTTCAGGGGGATTTGCTGGACGAATGGTCCGGATCACATCTTCAGATGCATCAGCGGATAACCCTGTCTCCAAGGACAAGGGTGTCTCTTCTGTGGGGGCTGCAGAGTGCTCATCTTCTAGAGGGCAGCACATTCAGCATTCAGGACTGTGTTCTGGTGCCCACGGATGCCAGCCTGAGAGGCTGGGGAACAGTCACACAAGGAAGAAATTTCCAAGGAAGTGTGGTCAAGTCTGGAGATTTCTCTCCACATGAATATACTGGAGCTAAGGGCAATTTACGATGCTCTGAGCCTAGGAAGACCTCTGCTTCAAAGTCAACCGGTGCTGATCCAGTAGGACATCATCATGGCAGTCGCCCACGTAAACAGACGGGGCGGCACAAGAAGCAGGAGGGCAATGACAGCAAGGATTCTTCGCTGGGCGAAAGATCATGTGATAACACTGTCAGCAGTGTTCATTCCGGGAGTGGACAACTAGGAAGATTTCCTCAGCATAAATGAATTCCACCCGGAAAAGTGGGAACTTCATCTGGAAGTTTCCACATGTTTGTAAACCGTTGGGAAAGACCAAAGGTGGTTATGATGGCGTCCCACATGAAGCGCCAGGTCTAGAGACCCTCAGGCAATAGCTGGGACGCTCTGGTAACACCGTGGGTGTACCAGTCGGTGTATGTGTTCCCTCCTCTGCCTTTCATACCCAGTGTATGGAGAATGATAGGAAGGAGAGGAGTAAGAACTATACTCGGGGTTCCGGTTTGGGCCAAGAAGAACTTGGTACCCGGATCTTCAAGAGATACTAGAAAGGATCTTGATTCAGCAAGAATCATGTCTGTTCCATGACTTACCGCAGCTGCGTTGACGCCAGGGCGGGTGAACGCCGGATCCTAAAGGAAAAAGGCATTCCGGAAGAGGTCATCCCTACCCTGGTCAGAGCCAGGAAGGAGGTGACCGCACAACATTATCACCGCTTAGGTGAAAATATGTTCCATGGTGTGAGGCCAGGAAGGCTCCACGGAAGAATTTCAACTAGGTTAATTCCTACATTTCCTGCAAGCAGGAGTGTATATGGGTCTCAAATTGGGGTCCATTAAGGTTCAAATTTCGACCGGTCGATTTTCTTCCAGAAAGAAATTGGCTTCAGTTCCTGAAGTCCAGAAGTTGTTAAGGGAGTACTGCATATACAACCCCTTTTTGATGTCTCCAGTGGCACTGGGCGATCTCAACGTAGTTTGAGATTCCTAAAATCACATTGTTTTAAACAACTCAAATCTGTGGATTTGATATATCTCACATGGAAAGTGACCATGCTGTTGGTCCTGGCCTCGGCCAGGCGAGTGTCAGAATTGGCGGCTTTATCTCACAAAGCCATATCTGATTGTCCATTCGGACAGAGCAAAGCTGTGGACTCGTCCCCAGTTTCTCCCTAAGGTGGTGTCAGCGTTTCACCTGAACCAGCTTATTGTGGTGCCTGCGGCTACTAGGGACTTGGAGGACTCCAAGTTGCTGGATGTTGTCAGGACCCTGAAAATATAGTTTCCAGGTCGGCTGGAGTCAGGAAATCTGACTTGCTGTTTATCCTGTATGCACCCAACAAGCTGGGTGCTCCTGCTTCTAAGCAGACTATTGCTCGTTGGATTTGTAGTACAATTCAGCTTGCACATTCGGTGGCAGGCTTGCCACAGCAAAAAATATGTAAATGCCCATTCCACAAGGAAGGTGGGCTCATCTTGGGCGGCTGCCCGAGGGGTCTCGGCATTACAACTCTGCCGAGCAGCTACGTGGTCGGGGGAGAACACGTTTGTAAAATTTTACAAATTTGATACCCTGGCAAAAGAGGACCTGGAGTTCTCTCATTCGGTGCTGCAGAGTCATCCGCACTCTCCCGCCCGTTTGGGAGCTTTGGTATAATCCCCATGGTCCTTTCAGGAACCCCAGCATCCACTAGGACGATAGAGAAAATAAGAATTTACTTACCGATAATTCTATTTCTCGGAGTCCGTAGTGGATGCTGGGCGCCCATCCCAAGTGCGGATTATTCTGCAATACTTGTACATAGTTATTGTTACAAAAATCGGGTTATTGTTGTAGGAAGCCGTCTTTCAGAGGCTCCTTTTGTTATCATACTGTTAACTGGGTTTAGATCACAAGTTGTACGGTGTGATTGGTGTGGCTGGTATGAGTCTTACCCGGGATTCAAAATCCTCCCTTATTGTGTACGCTCGTCCGGGCACAGTACCTAACTGGAGTCTGGAGGAGGGTCATGGGGGGAGGAGCCAGTGCACACCACCTGATCTGGAAAAGCTTTACTTTTTGTGCCCTGTCTCCTGCGGAGCCGCTTTTCCCCATGGTCCTTTCAGGAACCCCAGCATCCACTACGGACTCCGAGAAATAGAATTATCGGTAAGTAAATTCTTATTTTAAATGAAAATTCTGAACGTATTGCGGTATCTTGACAAAATATTAAGTGCATGTGTTATTAAGGGCAAAAATAGCAAGTTTTCTTCTGATGTTAAATCCTTATCTGTGACATCGTCAGTACAGTACAGGAAACCTCATGCTAAAATCACTATTTCGGGGGCCCTTTGTCATTCATGTGTTTTACAGAACATTTTAAGAAATGAGTGTACCTGAATTCCCCATTTTCTGTGATCCCAGATCCTTACAGTTGTACCATACAGTTGCACTTGGGTAGATGATTATCCTTTTATATGGCGCCACAAGGGGTCCACAGCACCTTACCAAGTACAGAAACAGTATGAACATAACAAGAAAGAAAGTGACTTAACCACTTGCCTGTCATGGTCGCATCAGATGCGACCATGCCTGTAAGTGCTTTATCTGACCTGGTCGCACAGGATGTGACCAGTCAGATAAACAGTGTTAGCAGCGGCAGGGAAGGGAAACTTCCCTCCTTTGCCTCCTTGAACTGTCTCCTACTGATTGCCGTGCTGCCGATCGGTCAGCACGGCAGGACCCCCTTCCAGCGGCTGCAGACAATAGCAGCCGCTAGGGAGTGTAATTAACTACCCCAATCCCCCCTGTGTACCTGGAGGCTGTCCCAGCTTTCAAAATTAAAGCTGAGATGGTCGCGATATTTCCGTTGGTCGCGATGTTCCCCATCGATTGTTTTGATGTTTGAAAAAATATATATATAAAAAAAATCTAATTTTTCTTTTTTTCACTAAAATCATTTTGGATAGGGTTAAATTCATGTCCTTCACCTAAGTCACTCATTAAAAAAAAAAAAAAAAGACAATTTTGGAGCGTTTTTTTGTAGGGGGGGGGACGCCAGTTAAATGGTTACAGGACAATGCACAAGGTTTATAAACATTGCTGTATCAGCAGTCACAATGTACATACTGGAGACCGGCAGACGGGAAACCGGCTGTCACTGTCCCGTCAGATGGAATCCCGGCAGGGAGTCCCCTCGCAGTTTCGCTGTGCTCGCCACACTTTGGACTTGCCACAGGTTATATTCCCACTCCAGTGGTGGCATGGACCCAACACCGAGTGGTAATACCGGGCTGTGGTTGGGATTCTGACCGCCAGCATTTCACCTTCTGTCAGGATTCCGGCGTCTGTATCCTGAATGCCGGAATCCCGTCAGGCAGTATATTAACCGCATCCCGCCATAACATCACAAATAAGAAGAAGGTGCTGTTGTAAGCAGTGAGGAAAATGATGGCCTAGTATAAAGCTGGATACATATTAGACGATGTTTACCCAGTCCATCGGTGTAAGCAACGTGGGCCCGGCGTCAGCAAGTGCATACACTTGGCTACTGGGGACAGTAGCATGGCTCTCACTTGCGATGTCTTCTGTCGTCTGTACTGTAGGGCAACCAGAAGACATTGCTAACGAACGCAGGAGCGCACAGATAGTGTGTACACAGTGGACAGTTTCAATGATTTGATGTTCCAATCTGTTGGAATCGGGCAAAATGTTCAAAATATTGTCCATTGTGTACCCAGCTTAAGTGAGGGAAGATTAGTGCTAATATTTGTGTAGTTTGGAACTGTATGTTGTAAAATGTATTTTATCTCCTTTTTTTTTTTTTTTTTTTTTTGCGAAATTGTCGTGGTTACCCATAATGGTCCATGGGCCTGATTCAGTATTGCATGCTAATGCCAATGTGATTTAAAAAATATCGCTGAAGCCATCACAACTCATTCGCAATTGCATATACATTCGCAGCTATATGCAAAAATAGGGAAATGGCTACACGGACTAGAGGCAGCAGTAGCGACGCAAATGCCATGTTTCGCTACGTATATGATCGCAGCTGACAGCATATGCGCGCCCCGAAAAAAGGCTGACACGTCTGCATTTTTGCAGCTATTCCCTGAACCTTCCACAAACTGTCACTCCATGTCACACTGTGATTATGGCCCAAATGTATTAAGCTATAAGAGATAAAGTGGAGATGGATAAAGAGTGATAAATGACCAGCCAATCAGCTTCCTAACTGCCATGTCACAGACTTTGTTTAAAAAATGAAAGGGGCTGGTTGGCTGGTCATTAATCACTCTTTAACCGTCTCCACTTTATCTCTTGGTAACGCTTAATACATTTGGGCCCATATCCTCACTGCGATTGCAATCACAAAGGCACCTTTACACATGCACTGTTTGATCGCGACGCAAGTGCAGTCTGCTGATAAACGATCAATTGCGGAAACTTCGGCATAGTGTACAACTCTTAATTAGGCCCTATGTCAAACACTTTGTGTTAGGGTTTGGGATCTTTTGCATTAAAAATGACACTGCTCTTATTACAACTTTATGTGAGATCTGAAAGTCTTCAAGAGGATTTGATTAGCCATTTCTATCATTTTATTGGTTCAAAGCTATTTGGTCTTAGGCTCATTCTAATCTAGTCATATGTCCTCCATTAATGTGTTTCTTAGCGATGTGTCTGGAAGGAACGTCTTTATGGGGCTTTGTTTCGCTTTATAGAACTTCCTTGCATCCTATTGAGCAAGTTATTGTTCTTCATTACACCACTGCTGTCAGCTGGTAATACAGTATCTGTGAATGGAACGTTTTAGCACCATACAGACCCAAATATAAATATAGTCCTTTTCCAAATATGCAGCTGAAGTAGTTTTTATTTTTTTCCAGTATTGCTATAATGACCCACAGTTACTAACTCATTCCTAAACACATCCTAGTGAGTGTCTTAAGACCTACAGCTACACGAGGGAAGAAAAATGGCAGCAGTTTTACTGGAAAATGACAAATGCTAGTATCTCAAGCTTTGAAAATTGCTACGCTGTAAATTTACTCCTTGGTCTGTAAATGCCAGAAACACACACTGTCTAAGTTTTAAATGGACCTACGCATTAGTGTGTTTATAAAAAATACTCTGGTCTGTAGCCAATATTACTGCAATCATTGCAAAGCCACTTTATTTGTATTTTTTTGTGTCATCTATTTTTTTTCAGCAACTTCTATCTCAGTGATTTCATGTTATCACATGTTAGTGGTCAGTTGTGTAGTCCTTTTCTGTAACCAACTAGAACAGTCTCTTATCCTGTACCTTTTTTACATATAGCAATAGCAATGTAGATCTAAATGGCTAACCTGCATTAAATGGCTTTACTAAAACAAATGAAATGTGGATTTGACTTCAAATCAAATGCAGGAGAACACTGACTTTTTACCACCTAAAATTGGCAGTGAACAGCAGCAGACCAGAAATGGAAATTGGCAGGTACCACTGGATGTGCGGGAGTTCAAGGCCGCAGCAAGTGCCAGCAATGAGCGACAGTATGGGTCCCTTGGGGACTGGAGGTAAATAAATGGATGAGATAGCATCAGAGTTCACATGCAGTACAGTAAGCAGTAGCTGTTGCCTTTCACTAGTGATTGTCTAGCCCTCAGACTGAATGTGTGCCATGCAGACGGCTACTTGTGCATATATCCAGTGATAGTGTTGTGTGATGAAGACATAAAATGAAGATATCTAAGATTCTACTGCCCACTTATTAAATATATATATTATAATTTATTTTTATTTATTTTTTTAAAGATAGTAGTTTGGAAAGGTTTTAAATAACTTGAAGATGTGTTAATCTTCAAGTTACACCATTAAATATGACCATGTTTGCACACATTAATGCAAAATTGCTACTTAATTTCTGATGTTACCGCATTGAATAAAATGAAACTGCAAATACAGAAACGGTTTGGATACTTGGTCAGTTTTTAGTAATTTCTCCAGTGACAGAAATCATAGTTTCCTTTAATGTAGCTTGTGAAAGTGCGAGGTCCCATAGGAAGTATCCCACAGTATGTCTCCGTGGGGTGTAGTATGGTTTGCCGGTGGTCGGGGTCACGGCGCCGGAATCCCGACCGCCGGCATACCGACAGCTGGACGAGCGCAAATGAGACCCTTGCGGGCACGGTGGTGCGCTACGTGCGCACGCTATCTATTCTCCCTCCAAGGGGGTCGTGGACCCCCAAGAGGGAGAAAAGATGTCGGTATGCCGGCGCCGGTATGTTGGTCGTCGGGAGCCTGGCCGCCGGCAACCTGAAGACCACTTGTCTCCGTGGGATCTTTCTGGGACAAAACAGTACTTGTGCAGAAAAATGAAGCATAGTTTTCTGTACTGTATTATATAGAAGTATCCCAGCAGCACATTGCACGTGACTACTCTGGGTGCTCGTGCTTCACGGAGTTTGCCCATGGGAGGGAATTCAATTCAATGTAATGGTTTCCAAAACTGCAATTCTGTATGTGGCTGTTATGCAAGCAGATGTTCATCGAGATGAAGCCTAGTGACGCATCATGCTGCATTGAATCGGCCCGATTCTGTTCTTCTCTACGGAATGTCTTCTGTATAAAACTTTTCTAGCTCAGAAATATCAGTTTTGTGTTTCATGGTTCATTTCGCGGTATGTTTTGGATAGGTGTGGTATAGAAGATAGTCTTTAAGTCAAAGGTCAAAAAGGTAAGGTGGAAGGTCATAAGGTTAACTATGATTCAGCACGTAGCGGATGTGCGAATATATGCAAATGTTGCAGCCGTCTGGATTTGTATGAAAACACCTATTTGAGGCGTCTCTGTTCCACTGCATGCCACAAAGATGTAACGATCGGTAGAACATCGACCATGCAGCATGGCCTGTGGAAGTAAAACCCCAGAGCCATGTTTACTGCGTACAGGTTTGCAGTTGCAAGCTGTAACACTCCTCCAAATAGTTTACGACAGACTTGCATTTGAGCCACCACTGCCTACAGCAAGTGCTCCCTGACAGTCACTGACTTTGTAAACAAATCCTCACTGAGACCGCAGATACAGGATCATCACGGAACATGCAACTTGTATATATCCAGAGTGGCAAACCATTGCTCCTCTGTGTACAACATAAAAATTGTGTCCATCTCTGAATTAGGCCCTTAGTTCCCACTCCAATCTTGCATGAACTGTATGTAAGTAGTAAGCATCACTGTGTTGTGCATCTATCCTTTACTGTCTGCTAACCCTTCCTGTAGGTCCTCTCCAGTGTTATGCAAGTTCTGCTTTGCATATCTGACCAGAATCTTTTTTTTCTGAGATTTTTCTGGGTCTTGCCGTGACTGCCAACAGATTTTCCTGCTTCCATTTCTTAATGATGTATCTGAGAGTGGAAATTCCAAGCTGAAAGCATTTAGATATCTTTTTATAGACAGGCCCTGCATTTTAACAGTTACTTACCCTCGCTTTGAAGTTAGCTGCTTAGAGGAGCTTGTGGCTGTTGAGTAGGCACAACATCTTGGGCGGTTAGAAGGGGATGCGGTCAATTTATCTACAATCAAAATCCCGACGGTCAAAATACCAACAACAATTGACCAATGGTCAAAATACAGACAAGGTCATAATCCTGATATGGTCACAATACCAACATTTAAAATACCAACAAGGTCAAAATACCGACATTTAAAGTGTCAGCCGTTCAAAAAGTCGACATTAGTTTTTCATGATTATTTTATTTAAAGAGACTTGTTTATACTTTACCACCCCAGTTGACCTGGAGGGAGAATATATTAGTATGCCAAGGGCAGCGAGGCACCGTGCCCTAAGCATGGCGATCAAAGCAAGCCTTGCAAGGGGACGTGGTACACTTATACAGTGTTCCATGTCGACATACACACAAAAACAATGAAAAATTTGTGGCGACTTTTTGACCTGTCGACATTTTAAATGTCTGTATTTTGACCTTGTCGGTATTTTGACCATCTGTCAATTGTTGTCTGTATTTTGACCTTGTCGGTATTTTGACCATCTGTCAATTGTTGTCTGTATTTTGACCGTCGGAAGACTGTCGTGGTGCCTTGAGGACCATGTTTGGGAACCACTGGCATACGTAAAACAATTCCAAAGTTTAATGAATATGGCCTCTTCTAACTGGATCAGTATGACATACCTACAGTCGCAAAGGACCTGGGTGGCAGTTCACTTACGCGCGGCTTCTTGCGTCAGATGGCGTACTGAGGCTAGTTGTACGAGGATACATCAGAATACGCAGGTTTAGCCACCCTTGGTCAAACTATATATATATATATATATATATAATCATACTGTTCCCGTTAGAAGAGGCCATTTTCATTAAACTTTAGAATTGTTTTATGTATGCCAGTGGTTCCCAAACGTGGTCCTCAAAGTCCCACAACAGTCCAGGTTTTAGGGATATCTCTGCTTGTGCACAGATGGTATAATGAAATGGACTGCAGTACTAATTAAGTCACCGGTGCCTAAGCATGGATAGCCTTAAAAAATAGACTGTTGGCAGGGCCGTTTCTAGACAGTTTGGCTCCCAGTGCGAACAGTAAAAAATTACCTGCTCGTTGGCAGGGGTTTCACGCGCTGGGTGTCATGCTCGTTGCCAGGGGTTTCAAGCGCTGGTTGTCATAATCGTTGCCAGGGTTTTCACTCGCTCGGTGTCATACTCTCCATCCTCCCTCTTCCCTCTTCCCTAGTACTCAGTTCGGGGGGGGGGGGGGGGGGAGTTTTGCGGAATGATGCCGTTGCTTTGTGACAGAGAACTAGGGAGGAGGAGGAGCGGAATGGGGGATAAAGTGCCGCAGCAGGCACCCTGTGCGGATGGCCAGCTCACCCGCCACAAGACATCACACGGACTGTTGGGGTACCTCATTAAACCCTATTTTAAGCATGGGTCAATGGTACCCTGTATGGGAACCATTGACCCATGCTTAAAATAGGGTTTAATGAGTCAGACAAGTGTTGGTTGCTGGACTGGAAGGTTAACCAAACATTTACGGTGTATTTTGATTTTTTTCTCTAAGAGTATTTTTAGCATGCAGAGGTTATGTTAACTTTGGTTAAATATAGTTTGACCAAGTGTGGCTAAACCTGCGTATTCAGTTGTGTCCTCGTACAAATAGTCTCAGTACGCCATCTGACGCGAGAAGCCGCGCGTGAGTGAACTGCCACCCAGGTCCTTTGCGACTGCTAGCGCAGGTTGTTTTCTTTTCTTTTTTTATTGGCTTCATGCTCCTTTCCTATTAACTTACAACAAGATTTAATATAAATGATAGGCAATATTACATGTATTCTTATAATACAATTATATATGTCGGGAATTAAAGTAGCATCACTAGACTATCAGATGTCTCGCAATGTTCATTTTGAATTCAAATATTCAAGAGAATTGTGACCACAGAAGTTTATAGTTCAATAGATGTTTATTACCTGATGCATAGGTTTGTAAGTTTTTGTAAAAAAAAAAAAAAAAAAATGTGTTTTTTTTATCATTTGTTCCATAAAGTAGATTCAGAACAACCACTTTATGTTAACACGGTTGTCTGATGTCCATCACTATTTCACATATTCGGGACAAAGCACTACAATAATATGCTGCCCCTGTCCAGGAGTGCACTGGTTTCCCAGATTATCATAATAAAAGTCCAGTGTTGTCTCATTTCCTGAGAGCCTAAAGGGACAATGCTGCCTGAATATGCTCACCACTTGGAGGCAGGGAGGGGGGATTACCCTCACCTTTCTCTCTCTTCTAGGAAAATGTCTGAAATTAAAACTGTATGCCTCGCTCTCCAGTGTATATACATTTTGCAGAAAGCTCCAAATGTCTGAATATGTAAAGTGTGTAAATGTGAATTACTGTTGTTTATTCCTACACACAGACCTGCTAATAACATTCTTCCTCCTGTGATCACTGTGATGAGGGCTGCTAGACAGTTTAATGGGGAGGGAATGTCAGGGCTGGTGTGGAGAAAGACCAGATAGATATATATATATATATATATATATATATATATATTTATTTATTGTATGCATAGGAGGCAGCTTTATAGATGCTTTGGCTCCTCCAATACTTGGGTTGTTTTATGCTGGGTACAAACTAGCAATGTATTGACCATTCAGTTGAACATCCGATATATCATGAGTGTGTTGGCAAGGTGTGTACCCCCGATATGTCTGTGAAAGACGTTATTCACAGACATATTGCGTCAGCCGTGCAGCACAGCCAATGGGCAATATATCTGCAGATATATGTGTGCATAGTGCTTTGTGTACAGATGGTCTCATACACTTGCTGCAGAGGCCGCCGGTGACTGACTGCACAGCTGGGCGGGAACATGTAAATACTTGCCCAGTGGAGACGTCCGTCACAACACATCGGGCCGACAATCGGTAAGTGTGTATGCGCTTACCGATCACCAAATAGGTTGGAGGATTGGCCGCATAGGCCATCTGTCAGCCTAGTGTGTACTTAGCTTTAGTAACTAATCATCGTGGCAGAGTGGTGGGAATAATGTAAGCAAGCACAAACAATCAATAAAAAAAAGGCTGCATTCAATTACTGTATGTATATATACCCCCATCAGCCATAATATTAAAACCACCTGCCAGGTGGCCCTTGTGCCTCCAAAACAGCTCTGACCCGTCAAGGCATGGACTCCACGAGGTGAAGATGTCCTGTGTTATCTGGCACCAATACACTAGCAGCAGATCCTATAAATCCTGTAAGTTGTGAGGTAGGGCCTCCATGGACTTGTTTTTCAAGCACATCCTACAGATGCTCGATTGGATTCAGATCTATTAAATTTGGAAGATAAGACAACACCTTGAACTCTGTCATATTCTTCAAACCATTCCCGAACAGATTTTGCAGTGTGGAAGGCATACTATCCTTCTGAAAGAGGCCTTTGCTATTAGGGAATACCGTTGCCATGAAGGGTTGTACTTCGTCTGTTTGGGTAGGGTGTATGTGTCAAAGTAATGTCCACATAAATGCAAGAACCCAAGGTTTCCCAGCAGAACATTGCCCAAAGCATCACACTGCCTCCACCAGCTTGCGTTGTTCCCATAGTGCATCCTGGTGCCATCGCTTCCCCCAAGTGAACAATGAACACACAGCTGTCAACATGATGCAAAAGAAAATGTGATTAATCAGACCAGGCCACCTTCTTTCATTGCTCCATAGTCCAATTCTGGCAGTCAGTATGTTCTGACACCTTTCTATCATAGCCAGTATTCACTTTTTCAGCAATTTGTGCTACAGCAGCTCCTCTGTGGGATCAGACCAGATAGGCTAAACTTTGCTTGCCACACGCATCAGTAAGTCTTGGGTGCCATTGACCCTGTAGTCTGTTCACTAGTTGTCCTTCCTTGGACCACGTTTGGTAGGTACTAACTACTGCATACTGGGAAAACCCCACAAGACCTGCCGTTTTGGAGATGTTCTGCCATTACAACAGGACCATGTCAAAGTTGCTCAAATCTTTACGCTTGTCCATTTTTCTACTTCCAACACATCAACTTCATGAACTGATTGTTCACTTGCTGCCTAATATATCTCACCCATTTGTCAGGTGCCATTGTAATGAGATAATCAATGTTCTTCACTGCACCTGTCAGTGGTTTACGGTTATGGCTGATGGATGGATGGCTGTGTATTGGCGAGAGAGGCAGACCGTCACATGCTTTTGGTATAATGCTACTGTGGTGTCCAATTGGCCCCTGAAAAATTTAGTCTGTATATAAAAGTTATAAAATATATAAATACAGCCGTTTTTCATTGCGTGTTTTATTTCAGTGCCTGAATAAGCTCATTGCTTGTAACTACAGGCTGACAAGAATTTGATGATTTTACCATTTCACCTTTGTATCTGATTTTGTTATGTTGATACATGTCCATAAATGATGCATACCTGGAGTGGCACCAACTTGTCACACCCCATGGCAATATTTATGTGGGGTTTTTTTTTTGTTTGTTTTTTGCTATTGCTTGTTAAAGTGAATCCTAAAACTTAAAATGATAGAAAATAAATTGTTGCTGTTATATCTTTGTCCACTGACACAGTAGGAGAGATTCATTTGGTTGTAGCTCCCCTCTAAACTGCATGGGAGCTATCCAGTTGTTTGTGCGACCAGCCCTTTTCTCTTGTGCGAATACACATGATTAAGTGGCTTCTCCTGTGCTAAGCTCTCTGAACCAGCAACAGAGCCCTACTTTACACTGATTTCCGCTCGCACATTAGGAGGGTGCAAGCGGAAATCCGCAATAAGTCAAGCCTTGGGGCTGGTCACCAGGGGCGTATCTAGCTATTGGCCAGGATGGCACTCGCCAGGGGCTCCGGTCCAAGGGGGGGGTTAGGGGTGCGCCGCCTGGCGGTACCACCCGTGGCCGGATTAATGCTCAGCGCTGCTCACCATCCACCACCCGCATTGCCCGCCTATGTCTGCATCATCGCAGCATTGCCCACTGTAAGGTATAAAAGTAGCGCTGTGCCTGGCTTCTTCTCTGCCGGACATACTTTTACTAATAAATTTTGATTACAATGGGCAGCGCTGCAGCTGTCACTCCTCCGTATACTTCGCCCCCTCCCCATCTCCTGCCGTGTCTTCAGGGACTTCCGCCATGCGCAGAAGGGACTTCCCATAGGAGCACAGGAGTCGTTTGCAGCTAGGGTCAGAGTCTCCATTTGAGCCACATTGATATGGGGGCACGGGGAATGTGAGCTGGGTCCTCCCTCTCTCTCTCTCCCTATCTCTCTCTCTCTGGGGGCTGCAGCCCAGACCAGTTTTACTTTCTCCTCTTTCTACCTGTCATCCTCCTGCTCTCTTCCTCTGTTCTTCCAATGGCCAGATAATTTAGAAAGTAATAGAGGCGATAAGAAGTTCCCCATTTGTGCCACTTTCTCTCCACATTTGTGCCTCTTCTACACACCTTTATCTGTTCTCTTGCCCCCTTCGATTATCAGTGCATCTTCCCCTACTCCTTTATCTGTGCCTCGTCCACCTCCACCCCTCCATTATCTATACGTGTACCCCCCTCCATTCATATGTGCATCTGCCACCCCTCCATTATATGTGACTCTGTCCCTTTTACATTTATCTGTGCCTCTGCCTCCTCAGTTATCTGTGCCTCTGCCCCCCTCATCTTATGTCCCCGTCCCCCCTCTCCATCTGTGCTTCTACACCTCACCATATCTGTGTCTCTACCCCTCAACTTACCAGTGCCTCAAACCTCCCCCCCCCCCCCCCTCCCCCTCCAATTGGGGACAGGCTACTGCTGCTGATCATGAACGTGGTGTCCTGGAGAATGATTCAGTTCTTAGTGCAGTGCCACTGAAAAGGTTTGGTCCCTCTGAGTGCAATGCCACTATATATAATATACACTCTAGCATCATGTATCTGCCCTCTTCATCACAAATCTCCAATACTTACCTCATTCCCGGCATTCCAGACGTGATTAAGGGGACTACTGTGTCGTGTAATGTGAGTAAGGGGCACTTCAATGCGGTGTAATGGAATAGCGGGGACTACTTGAATAACGCAGAATAGCGTAGTAAGGTTGCACTACTGTGTAATTTGAATTGGTACTAATGTGTAGACATGCCCTATCCCCATGAGGCCACACTACTTTATTATTGGCGCCGCACCATAGTTATTTAGACTATAGAAGGAGAGGGGGTGTCAGTCCCTTACTTTGCCAGGAGCGCTCAGACCCCTAGATACACCCCTGCTGGTCACACAAAGAGTCAGATAGCCCCTGTGCAGTGTAGACGGGAGCTACACATAATTGAATGGCCCCAGTGTGGTCAGACTTGGCCATATGCCTAGTGAAGCAATTAAATCCTACACCTCTGCCAGAGCTTGGGTGATGATCTCAGGAAACAGGATTACCACACAGTGACCATGATATGCTTCCTAAGCAGTCTGGTATTGAGAAAATACATGTGCCCAACTCTGTTACAAATGCGGCCGCCTGTTTCTTAAATGAGGTCACTTAACAAGCAGGTCCTTTTTATAAGCTGTCCTCTTCAGCTTTTGTCTTCCTATGAGAAAACATTTTTTTCCTCACATTATATACGCTATAGATATATATAAACTTGCAAAAGTGCGGCACTCAGACTGAACAAACTGACACTTTAGGCTGAGAGGAAATAGTCAATGTTTCTCTATCGTCCTAGTGGATGCTGGGGTTCCTGAAAGGACCATGGGGAATAGCGGCTCCGCAGGAGACAGGGCACAAAAGTAAAGCTTTCCGATCAGGTGGTGTGCACTGGCTCCTCCCCCTATGACCCTCCTCCAAGCCAGTTAGATTTTTGTGCCCGGCCGAGAAGGGTGCAATCTAGGTGGCTCTCCTAAAGAGCTGCTTAGAAAAGTTTAGCTTAGGTTTTTTACTTTACAGTGAGTCCTGCTGGCAACAGGATCACTGCAACGAGGGACTTAGGGGAGAAGAAGTGAACTCACCTGCGTGCAGGATGGATTGGCTTCTTGGCTACTGGACATCAGCTCCAGAGGGACGATCACAGGTACAGCCTGGATGGTCACCGGAGCCTTGCCGCCGGCCCCCTTGCAGATGCTGAAGTAAGAAGAGGTCCAGAATCGGCGGCAGAAAACTCCTCAGTCTTCTAAAGGTAGCGCACAGCACTGCAGCTGTGCGCCATTTTCCTCTCAGCACACTTCACACGGCAGTCACTGAGGGTGCAGGGCGCTGGGAGGGGGGCGCCCTGGGAGGCAAATGAATACCTATTTTGGCTAAAAATACCTCACATATAGCCTCCGGAGGCTATATGGAGATATTTAACCCCTGCCAGAATCCGTTAAGAGCGGGAGACGAGGCCGCCGAAAAAGGGGCGGGGCCTATCTCCTCAGCACACAGCGCCATTTTCCCTCACAGAAAGGCTGGAGGGAAGGCTCCCAGGCTCTCCCCTGCACTGCACTACAGAAACAGGGTTAAAACAGAGAGGGGGGGCACTAATTTGGCGTTAGAAATATATAAAAAATGCTATAAGGGAAAACACTTATATAAGGTTGTATGTTATAACACTTATATAAGGTTATATGAATATTGTCATCATATATATAATTTTTTTTTTCCATGGAAGCTCTAAATTTGCCCAATAACGAAGTGCACACAATATTTCAGAGTATTACATTGCATTGCTTCCCTTAATGATGCCACCCCTTGTTTTAGCTGGCTCTCCTGTGAGTGTTAGATTTGCAGCCAGGATCACAGACAGCACTGAGCAAGTCACTGGACTGTTATTAACTTGTTTCTATGACGACAGCTGCTCACAAGCCTGAGGACAAAAATGTTTTTATTCTGCTATGTTGAACAAAAGGGTTCTGGTGATGCTTTGGACAAAACGGTCTTTGAAAACAAGAGACATTGATGTGTTTGTACTATGTAGTTTATATTCAGTGTTATAGTCAACCTCTACTCCATAAAGTAAAAGGGGTAAAAAAAAAAGTTTTGGTTTTATTATTTTGTTGGACTTTACTAGCCTACTTCCTTTTTACTTTCATTATTTTCTATTTTATAGTGTTTTAGTACAATGTACTTGTGTTAATGGAAGCCAGAAATGGCAATTTATGACTAGAAATGCAATGTAGTATGCATAATTGAGAAACCTATTCTCTCACCTTGCAAACTTGATGAGATTTGCCCATTTTGCTGAGGCAGTGGCCTTGAACTGAACTCTTAGGGGTTGATGCAAGTGTATGGTCTGCTTTTTACTGTTCTAACGTCTTATGCTAATTGTGCTATATTCAAAAAGATAGTCAAACAAATGCTATACAATTGTCATACCCATCGTGGGTGATTCACAGAATTATCTCCCATCTAAAGTGACCAGGAGCTAATTCAATTGTTTGCTGAATTCTAGCACCCCATAGCAGGGGATTGCCAGCATTAAACGGCTTTTCCCATGCTAAGTGCTAGGTGCGCTGTGGTTAAGGTGTACCCGGCACCTCGACCAGCCCCAAAGCCCTACTTTACATAGATTTCTGAACGCACCTTAGGAGGGTGTGTGAGCAGAAATCTGCGATAAGTGTAGCCGCAGGGCTGGTCGCCCAGAACAATTGAAATAGCTGCCAACCACTTTATATGGCAGGTAATTCTCGAACCACTGAATCGCCCTCCATAGAATTTATAGCCTTGGTTTCAGAACCATGGGTGTTGTGAACATTAGTTAATAATAATAATAATAATAAGGTTTTCCTTAAAATAGGGACATATTTTATAATGTTTGACTTGAATAATATAGTAGTCCAGGAGACTTGCCTCAATCCATAGTTCAATGTATGTAACGTATAGCTTTATCAGATGAATGCTGTTACCTTAATACAGGTTTGTCTGTATATATAACAGGTTCGGTATGAAGTACCGCTTGTCGGGATGCCGGCGGTCACCTGTCTGAAAGCGGCATCCCAACAATGAAGATCCCTCCCGTACCCACAGAGCTGTTTCTAGACAATTAGGCTCCCAGTGTGAACAGTAAAAACAGACATTAAAAAAGATATTTTGCGCGCGCTCCTGATGAGGGGCCGTGGCCTCACTGAAATGGGCATGGTCTCACTTAAAATGGGCGGAACCTCGTAGGGAAAGACTACCTTACACCCTAGTTTTTGACCCGGCACCAAGAGACCTCGGCCACCACAGGAAACAAAAAATTTCACCATATTAAGCCCCACACAGTAATGCCCCTTGCACCATATTATGCGACACACGGCAATGCCCATGATACATTATGCCCTACCGTAAAGCTTCTAATTACTTTTAAATTACCTGCTCATTTCCAGGGGTTTCACACGCTGGGTGTCATGCTCGTTACCAGGGTTATCACGCGCTGGGCATCTCAGCAACGCCCATACCCCACGTTGCCAGATTAGCCAATGCATTGCCCTCTGCAGCATGGCAATGATTGGCATCTCAGACATTTAGCTAAGGGCACCATGCCATTTTATAGCGCACAAGCTCTCAGCACTTCTACATTCTGGCTGCTACAACATATGTATTTCACAATATCCTATGTCCAACACTGTAGGTCTGCTGTAAGAGAATGCTCCAGATTGGCAGACAACACAGCCACATGTAGCCAATGGTAATAATCATGCAGACAGAGGACCCTCTGCAGCCACAGGACCCATTAGTATGAAGTTGTCACAGGCAGGACATAGCTGCAAGTTGCACGGGGGAGAGCGTTTTACATTTGCACTAGCATAGTGTTGTACGTGCTGCAGGCAAACACAGCCACTAGCCAGTCCACCGCAGTATGACTCATGGACACAGCACATAGATCACTGCTCCCTGCCTCAGCCTTAAGGCGCGGTACTAACAGGTTCAGTAAAATCATCTGCCGGTGGTTCCAAATGCACTACACTTGGGGGCGGAGTTCCACGTGGAATGACGTGGCTGCATCATGATGTCACGACGCAACCGTGTCATGCCATGAAATGCTGCCCCCGAACGGAGTACTATGGACGAGGAGGGGGAGCCAACTATGGGAACAAAGTGCTACGGCGGGCGTCCCGTGCGGTTGCACGGCTCGTCCTCCGCAAGAAACGGCACTGTATATACCCTAACTCACCAGGGGTGGCTGCTAGGGCTAACCCTAACACTCCCGAACCCTAACAGTAACGGTAACCCCAATACTTACCGTCGGGATGTTGGCTGTAGGTGTTACGGCGCTGGTCTCCCATGTGGTGTCGGGCTTCCGGCGTTTGTCAAATATCTTCCGGCATCCTGACAACCAGGATGCTAAACGCAGCCCCATGGTCACGTCGGTGTTTAATGCTGCAATCTTAGATTTTATTTATCAAGGATAATAATATTGCTGGCACAGAATCATATTTACCTGATGAAACAGCTCTAGCATACAAATACACCTACTGTAGCAAATAAAAATTCGGGTAGCAAAAAAGTATATATTGTGTAGTCCTTCTTTTTTTTTTTTTTTTTTTTTTTTAGTATAATTCAGTTATTTACACTTTAACATTCACCATAGATTTAGATTCAGTTGGCCTGCTGATACACCTGGAGATTAGTCTTTCGGCATACTTTTAGAGAGATGTTTGCAGGCCAGCAATTTCCAAAGCCCTTCCATAAAGGTGTACATTGATGGTGTATAAGCTGATCATTGTCATTTTCTTATGTTTTTTAGGGAGTGACTGGGTGCGATGTCTGTATGGGGCATGAATGCATTGAGTACCTATTGAGTACCGTGCTGTTAAACCACTACATGGGAAAGAGGAGTGGTGCACTTAGGAGGGGTTGGTGAGAGGTTACCAGATGGTGCTAGTCACCAGGGACAGCTGTTGTGTCCTGGCTTTTATTATTTCATCCCGTCACACCAGCTCTCTTTAGCAAGGAAATGCAAAATGACATATCCCAAAGGGAGGCTTTCTGCTTTTGATTTGGTGCCATTTTGCTATAAAACACATTCAGCGTATGTGTATGTTGAAAAGAGGCCTAGTGTACTAGGTTTTGGTGGTAATTATTATTATTATTATTAATTATTATTATTATTATTATTATTATTATTTTTTTACTATTTATAAAGTGTAGTGTAATGAAAGTTTTTGTTTATAAAGTGTATGACGCTACTCTGCTTCAGTACTGGAATCTCATGTATTCTAGACACTCCAGCTTTACTTATGAATAATGTCTGCTACAGATCAACACCTGGTTTTGGTTTAGTCCTACTCATCATTGCTGTTCTCACAGAATTTTCTTGTAGTACGCATTACATTTATTATCTCTTTAAAACCATTTGTGCTTCGTAGTATCTGCAAGTATAATAAAAATTAATTGGAAACATAATCTTACTATAGGGAAGTTTAATTTAATAAATTTTTCAACTACCTTGTTTTGCTTTGTTTAACTTAAATCTCCCTATTCTCCAGTTGATACCAATGTAGGCGTCACAGTAAGAGACAATGATAATAGTAGAGAATGTTTAGCAAGCACTGATATTTGTAGCCAGCTGATTTACAATAAGGACTGCTAAGTAAAAGCTAAGAGGAATCTAGGGAATTAAACTGAATTTACCATTAAGTGGCTAATGGAGAGAAATTGAAAGACCCAGACAACTAGCATCTTTGCGATCATGAAATTATGTATTAATATAGCAAACCGTTTTGTGCTTACTGTCAATTACATTAGTAATTGAGAAGCGTTTTACATGATTATCAATTGTGACAATTGTAAAAGCTTATTTAGTGTAGAGATGTGCAGGTTCAGATTTAATCGGTTCTTTTCACCAGAACTAGCACAAGTTTGGATTTATCTTACTGGTTATTCAAAACACATGACAGCCAATAGCCAATAAGATGTCTATTTTGAGTTCTGAGAAAAAACGAGCCTGCACATCTTTAATATAGTGTATTTTATTATGTAGTCATTCACACTAGTAAAACCAAACTGGTTGAGAACACTAGATTGTCCAAGTTGAAAGAAATATTGGGGTTGATGTATCAAGCATTGTAAAGAGAAGTGGACCAGTGTAGAGGTTGCCCTAGTAACCAATCAGCTTTGATTTAGCATTTATAAGGTACAATCTATAAAATGATAGGTAGATGCTGATTGGTTGCCATGGACAACTTCTCTGCTGGTTTCCTCCCACACTTGGCACACAAAATGGCGGGTTAATTGAACGTTTGAAAAATTAGTGCTGAGTTTTCCATTACAGTCCAGGTTTTAGGGATATCCGTGCTTGAGTCCAGATGTTAAATCAGATTGACTGAGGTACTGATTAAGTCACCTGTGCTCAATCATGGAAATCACTAAAACCTGGACTGTAATAGCGGACTTTGGGAAACTCTGCACTAGTGCATGTGTACACTTGTAGATAAGGAATTTAACTGTACACTCCAATGGGACAGAGACTGATCTGAATGACACATACATACTCTATACAGCTGCATAAAGTGGTGTTGCTATATAAAGGATATATAGTTGTACATAGGGTAGTATAAGTTATGCAGGCTGTGAAGTTTGTAGCGTAAACAAACCCAACTATTTCAGTTGCACCAAACTTGCTCACATAAGGTTATATGTGGTGTACAGTTACTTTTTTATTTTTGCAAAAGGCAAATTTTGGTTTGCTGCAGGTACCAAGCTTCAGGGGGAGCCACCTAGACAATATTTTTCTTATCATATTTTCGCATAGTTCTAACTGTATTTATTTAACAAAACAATAACAGTGTTATTTTCAACTTGTTGAGTGACTACAGTCCAATGTAAATATGGCATAGATTAGAATATGAGGGGAAACGCAAACAAGAAGTACATGTTCCTTTTTTTTATTTTATTTTTATTTCAATTAAACTTTATTGGAGTACTTACATACTTTAAGTAGTAAAAATGGAGACAATGGCTACAAGTTAATAGCATATAAAATGACGAAATAAAAATGTAAAAAGTAACACAAATAAATGGTTGAGGCTATACATTTCATCACAAAGCAGGGATGAAGGACGAGGAGACCAGGAAAAAGTGGTAGAAAAGTATGTACTGTACTATAGGGCTATAGAAGGGTCTTGTGAGTAGCCTCGGGTTTTATACCAAAGCGTTGAATGGAGGCAACGCCACTAACTTTCCTTTCATAGTTCCAGATTGTATGTCCATAAACCCTTACCAAACCTCAAAGAATTGTTGAGTATAGCTTTCTTTTTAAACAACCGGTCCATTCTCATTAGAAATGTTCTATGTTTAACATTTATTCAAATGATGGGGGTTGCTCAAGTTACACCCCTCGTCCCCCATATGACCGAAAAATGCCATCTATAGACCCTACTGAACTGGCGTCTGTTGTGGAAAATGTACATGTATGATGCCATGGTGCTCAATGCAACCCATGGGCTTTATCAGTGCTTAGGTTAATGCACTGTAGCTCCAAATGCATGTTGAATGCCAGACCAGAAATAATTGGTAGTGAGCAGTATGTTAGCTACCATGATAAATTACAACTACTAGGCTTTGTAAGATTGTCAAAGGAAAAAAAAAAAGAATATTTTACAAAGTCTTAATTCCATGGAATGTGTAACAGCATGATTTTAAGATGCCAATAATTAATTATGATCAAAGCTTTAGCCCTTCTGGTCTTTTCATTCGTATTGGTGAAATCTTAACTACAGTATAAGATTTATTTAATTCTGCATACAGTGAGAGCAATCTGTAAACATTTATTCTATTACAGAAGACTATTCATTTTTCATTCATGCAGCAGACATTAATAAATATATTTGTAACATTGTTCCGCCTTTATAGAGTAGACGCTCTTCATTGATAATCACAGAAAAATATCAATAGAAAATGTGTTTTATGTTGCACTGAGCTTAGGAATCATTGATCACTATAAAAAATGGACAGCCTATGGACCTTGGTAGGGAAAGGTCCTACAGTCGCCACGTGCTTAGTGCATATTAGCATAGGTACAGGTGATTCTTCTGCATTTCCCTCTGTTTATTTGGTGAATTGAGCACTTCAGAGGCAAGTGTGTGTGTGTGCATATATCTATCTGTTAAAGCGCAACGGAATTTAATGTGCTATAAAAGAAACTGTAAATAAATAAATATATATTTATCTATACACGTATATAAATATTTATATATCTCTTTCCTCCCCCACACAGCACAGTCTGTGTCTCCTCTCTCCTTCCTCTCACACACCCCACAGTCTGTCTCTCCCCAGTGACTCCATGCTGCATTCCCAGCTCACCCACCCTATGCCAAAGCCCAGTATTCCCTCACTAATCCACTCTTACCCTGGGGAGAAACTCACCTGCGTTGCACTCCCCAGTATCCAGACCCGAACACCGCACAGAAGAAACTGTGCGGCCCTCACACCCCACCAGAAGAGGCCGGCCTGGGGCATGGGAATTCTGGTCTGAGGAGCGGTTGCCATGTCCCGTAACTGCCTGCAGCAGATCTGGACCCTGAAGAGTGGGTGCACACTCGTGCTGCACAGTCACTGTGTGTGAGAGGCTTCTGAGTCTGTGCCTACAGCTCGCTGTCCTATTGGGACAAGATGGCTCACATCCCTGCCGGGCACTAAGTGGCTCATCCTTGGGGCGACTCTGATCCTTGAGGCCCGGTACAGGTGTCCCCTTTGACACCCTCCCTGTCGACGGCCCTGGCCTCGACCCGGGTTAACTCGGCAATAGTCCTGGTCAAAGCTCATTGTAAAGGGTCATAACCAAAAAGAAGGAAAAATGCACCTATGAAAAGCTATAGAAATATCCCCAAAAGGCTAGTTGTAGCAGTATAGTTAGAGGTTGCTATCTGAAATACATACAGTACACTTTCTGTGTGGGACTTAATACATACTCATTTTGTTTCCTGTGTTGAGTTCATTGGATTAATTATGACTGTTGCACTTTTTGTAGATATCTTAAGTTATTAATTATTGTTCTACTCTTGAAATCAAACCATAAGACACTATTGCTTGTATTAGGTATGTATGACGTGTTTGTGTGTAAGTAAGTCTGCACAATATAATTAGTCATGTGAAAATGTACACATTAAAAATAAAATATATGAATGAACTTATTGTTGAATGTTTTTCTGTGTTTTTGCATAAATGTACATAATTAATTTAGTTCTTACAATCTTAAGTGAAAAATATAGATAACCTAAGTTAACATGTAAAAGTCATGTGTGCTAAGCTTGACCTCCCCACTCTCCTTGTGACTGGCACGGAGTATGAGCACTACATATGTCAGTACGCACAAATTGCTTCCATATTGTGGTTTCCATGGGAGCCTAATAATATTACAGTGAG
Organism: Pseudophryne corroboree; assembly: GCF_028390025.1. Lineage (NCBI taxonomy): Eukaryota > Metazoa > Chordata > Amphibia > Anura > Myobatrachidae > Pseudophryne > Pseudophryne corroboree. Next base: position 424,141,235 of record NC_086445.1, on the reverse strand, counting down.
GACACAAAGACTTCTTCTGTGATGGAATGGATTTCTTAGGTAAGGGTTATGACATTTCATGGGCACCAATCAATTGGTCCAGTTGTTGGATGGATGTTTACCCAAAGATTGTGAGGTTCCAATGTTTCTTCATCATTGATAGTTTTGTTCCAGTGTTGGCTCGGAGTGATTGCCACTCCCGGGCGGCCTTCCTTTGCCTACTGAGAATCTTCATCCAGGCACGCAGCCCAAGAGCAGGCAGCTTGGGTGTCGGTAGTTGCAATTAGTTTGTCCCTGTGCACTGCGGCTCTGTCTGAGTGTACTGCTGATTGGTTAAGCTCAGAGGCCCTCAGGGCAGCAGTGGGTGTTAGTGGTTGTGGTACGAGGAGAGGAGAACAGTTTATCATAACTATGGGTAGTGCTGAGCATGCAGCACAGCTGTAGCCAGACCCAGTGTTTTCTTTCAGTGTCCCATCCCTAGTTAGGAAAGAGAGAGTATGTACCTTTGCACACCACTGGTCAGCAGTGTTACCAAGAGAAATATCTAGCCCTGGTGCTTGAAGGTGTGGCCTGGGAAGTGTGGGGGCCTAGTTACGCCCCTCCGTGCATATGTAGTACCTGAGCCAGGTCCCCAGCACCTAGGGGCTGTGCCTGTCAGTACATGTCCTCTGACACTGACCGCGTCCTCAAAGTGGTTAACAGCGAAACACATTAGTGCAATAGTATCTGCTGCCAGTATTTATACTCTTCACGGTTATGTCTACCATTGTTTTTACCATGCTCAGGGTTGCATTTATATGCATTGTTTACAGTTTTTGTTTTTAGTTAAAATAAATTTGCCTTTTATATACTGTATTAGCATGTTGAGTTGATTATCCTAATTAGGTTATTTTAACGTTGAATACTTGTTTTATATGGTGGTGAACATGCTGTTGATTAGACTGGCACCCTGTGTTCAACCTAACTGTGTCTGCATTCTATGGCACCCTTTTTACTGTCTAACTTACATACCGGCCCTTCAGTAGCAATAGGAAATGATTCGAGGTGATCCAACATTGCTGAGGGAAATATGTTCCTTTGACACCCCTGCCTCAGTGAAAACATATCAAAGTAAGATGTGTAGAAAAACAATGATGATTTAAAGCCCATCAATCCTGCATGACCATGTGTTCTGTATGAGTTTCGTGCCTGTGTATATTCTGCATAACATGAATTCCTGCATGTTGCTCTGTCCCCCAATTGTGTTTATTCATCCTAGCTGTTTCTGTTTGCAGATATGACATTCCATTTGTATGTTTCACATTTATTCTCTAGCTAATGCTTAGAAGAAAAAAAAAGGTGTTCTTATTACCATTTACTTATGTATCATCAGCATATTCCATTGCGCTTTTAATTTTCCTAATAAGTAATGCACTATCTGTATGTGGGGCCTGCAAAAGTGGCCAATTTACGAAGTTCAAAAAAGTTTAGCTTTTCAGAGCTTGGACCCAATAGCTAACACACCCGATGCTACATTTTCACATTTATTTCAGAGACATGAATGATGAAAATATCCTGCAATTCATGTAGATCTGGGCATCTGGGTCCTTCCATGTATAAGATGAGGTTTGTTTTCTACATTGCCTGTGCTCAGGAATGTTCCTGCCCTCTGTGGTTTTTCTGCTACCCATTTACATAGGAGCAGTACGTGGTGCCTAGGAATGAGATCCAGTCATGTGACCGACGCTCGGGATCCCGGCGGTTAGGAATGAGCAGTAGTCCATTTTGCAGGCTTTATTTTGGTACATGCATATAGCTCATACTATTAAATGCTCTATCTCAGATGGCGGTAGCATTGGTGTGTGTCATTTATAGGAAGTAGTGCACAAACATGAGTGACCTTATTCAATTTGATATATATATATATATATATATGTATTGGATACAATGATCATTTGTAAATAGCTCTTTCAAGTGATGTTTCACATTTTTTATATTTGTCACTTGTACTTTACTGTGACCATTTTACATACAGATTTGTCAGGACAGCTGGGTAATGCTGGAGAAACATGTTACTTGTTCCCAATCATAATTCCCACCAGCAAGTGAAGTCACGACTCTCACCCGACACATGCAATGTATTTGACTGCTCTGAAATGTTAAGTGATTGTTTAGACAGTTTTCCCTCTCATACAATGTAAGAAGACTTAATCTATAACAACTGTGGGGCCTCCCCTGCTGCCATTGGCTAACCATTACTTCCCATGGTAAAATATTTGCTTTAGCTGACTGATATTTACATGACCCGTCTCTTCCATGCATGGGAAGACACTGTTCAGCTGTTTAGCCTTATCTTGGAGTTTAATAGGACTGTCTAGTAAATGGGTGTGTAAAAATGTTAATTGTAGGAAGACCAAAGGCATGTACATGTTACTGGGATAGCTGCTGTTGCGGATTTCCGTGTTAAATGTAAACAGCAGTGCTTCTTATTTCTGAAGTCATTTTATAGCATATACATAGCGTATGACAGATAATATGTAGTGACATCAGTCCCTGCTCTAGTGGAGCTTGCAATCTATTTTCCCTATGACACGAACACACTAGGATTAATTATTTTAGAAGCCAGTATCTTACCAGTATGTCTTTGGATTGTTAGAGGAAACCCACACACACATGGGGAGAATGTACAATTCCTGTGGATGAAATGGAACACATGACCTAGGTGCTGTGAGGCAGCAGTGCTAATCACTGAGACATTGAGCCGCCATGAAGACCAATCATATCTTGTAGCCATTTGTTTGTGCATTTTTGCTAAATGTGAAGGCCCGTGCAACTAGAAGACTTAAAAGATGAACAATGTGGAAGATGAGCGATTTCCCTCGAACTCCCTGACAAACGAGATTTAGAGTACACACTGAGCTTTGTTACAAACGATCTGAACGACGAACAAACTACTCTGCTGGGATTGAGGGGATTGAGCTGCATGCATGGAAGACTGACAACCTGCTTCCAACAACCACGGGTGGGTGCATGCATCGGTCATCGTTTGCTGTGTACACACTAGAATGATTTGACCATTCACAACTGTCGTTATCGCTCATATCTATGGAAAAAATCTTCTAGTGTATATGGGCCTTAAGACTGTACATTTATTCAGCTTATGATCTAGGATAATGCGATTCATGTTTGGAAGTCTGTACTTATGTTGGGAATGGCACATTAGTGTTTGTTCTACATCTTGGTTTATAACCAGAAACAACTTGTTCCTCCAGTAATTTTATAATAGCGTGGTGATCCTTTACTCTCCTCTTACTAAACAGGAAACAAACAAGACAAGTTCCAGAAATTCTCAGCTGTTATTGGTTTAGTCCCAAACACAAAGGTTAGAGTTAGTTACGGTGCATTCAGCAAAGTGCCGTTATGTGGGATGCTCCACCCGTTCTGAGATGTACTGTATAAGGATATTAGAAGGGACTGAAAACTATAGGGATCAAAGAATTGAGATGAGATCTCACATCCTTTTATTTCCCGGTAGTATGAGTCCTTATTTCTTCTAAAACACACAATTTAAACATGCAAAAAAAAGCCAAGAGTAATACGTTCTTAACATTACAAATCTGTCCAACTCTAATTATGGCTTTAAGGTGAGTCCACCAAGGTTGCTGCTTCAGCAGGAAATCATAACTTCTGTTTTAGTAACTTCCACTCTACTAACAAGGCCATATCTTGAGGGTTATGTAGGGGGTTGGGTTTACATCATTACAGAGGAGCAGTATTTTATATCCGTTGGATCACTCGATAGGATAGTCAAATCCTGATCATGTTTCCTAAGAACCTTCCACCACGCTAATGATCACTACTGCCGCCCTTATGATACCTGTGCAAATAAGTGGTGCTGCTACATGGTGCCTCCCATATGCACCAGTTGTCTGGAGTTTGTGGAGCATTCAGTATGGCCACTTTAGTGGAAATGCGCATAGCAAAGAATCTACCAGTAAACCCTATATTCTCAATCCTCTGTATATGGGTGGCTCCAGGTGAAGCAAAACACCCAGTGCCCTGTTCTGAACTAAAATATAGACAGAAGAGACAAACAGGTGGTTTGGTGAGGGGGTGATGTATCCCAAAACATGCTAAATTATCTGATCAACGGTCAGTTGCCGCTATGTAAATGTCACACTCCAATTACATTGGAAGGCTTGGGATTTGAATTCCTAATTATTCATCCATTTATAGAACAAAAACTGTATATAACATTCCCTTTAGGTGGTAATATATAAATATGTGTACCCCTATATAAAAATGTCAACTTAAAAAAAAAATAAGAGAGCAAGATGGATGTGTGAACTTTTTGATTCATTCTGATGTGTGTTGGCAATTCAGTCTCTCCGTATCACATGTCCACTCATCTTATATGTAACTCTGCCATTCCACTTGCCTCTATTTACCCACTCCTGTTATAACCCTACTTCCCTCTCATTCACCCCTGTCCTAAAGGTTGTTCTGTTTCCACTTGATTGAAAACTAGGGACAGACTAATGAGGCATTTTTCTGAAAGAATATTTACAGTAAATCCACTGAAAACACCCGTTTTCAGGAGTTACCCACACATATTAAGGATCACAAGGATTTGACAAGGAGGGATCAATGCAGAAGCAGCCCATATAGGTTTCTTTAGGATCTGGTATGCTGTTGGATTTACGAAGCTCCAGAATCTTCTCCGTCTGGCTGCAATGACTCATCCGTCAACCGCGTATATGTGCTGGATCCAAGCGCGGAAACAGAGTGATAGCACAATAGAGTGATTTGTGGGGATGGGCTCTTATTTGAACCCGTGTCTGAGCAAGATGTCCTTGCTAAATTTGCTGGAAGATTTTCCCTGTAACTCTACCACTTTTGGTGATATAAACATATCCCATCTGCATATAAAATGGCGGATAAAATAAATTGCCCACCTAATACTGCATTTAAAGTGAAATTGCAATTGAAATATTAGTAGGAGCAATATAGTTTAGTGGTATTTTAGTGATTTTTAATTTGAAGCTACTGTAGTTGTCTTTTAGTCTTCTCGCACCATTGGAACAGAGTGTCCATTGTGTTGTATATGTATTCACTATGGTAATGTCCTAACATACTCCTTTCCTAACCCTTAGGGGTATCATGGGAGGCTGTAAAATGATGAATGTTCTTTTAAAGGGTAATTAAATAGTTGGAAGTCTGATGCATCCAATGTGTATCATACAGTACATGTAAATGGTCTGGATGCCTTTCTTTACCATACAGAAGAGGGCAGTGTGCCTGGCAGTGTCAGATGTGCCTATCCCTGGAGACTGAGTGTTGAGGCTCATCCCCTGGGTGTATGATGCATGGTATTAATGTCAGGCTGCACACATTATTCTCCCACTACATTTGCTGTGTCTGCCATCACCTCTTGTATAACAAGGAATTATGTGCTGAATAATCCGTCTGTATGTCCTGCTGAAACCTCAGCCCACTTATTTGCTAGATTTATGTGGTGGGAATTGAAAGCACCTTGAAGTGTTTAGATAAAACACAAAAAGACAATGTAAACATTTCCCCTGAGCTGATTGGAAGCCCACGTGTTGGGTGTATCTGCCCATGAAGATGGTGCTGTCTGGCTGGGGACTTTGTGTAGTTAGTTTCTTTCTGTTCACAACATTGTGTCTTTTGTTTCTGTGTAGAAATGACCTAGATTCTTAAGAGGAAGACAGCTTGCAGCTGCAACACAGCTTGAGACAATGGCTGCTGTATGTGTGATGTAGTCAGAGCTTCCACTCACCAGGGTGTGTTCTCTCTTTGTGTACAGGTTGCTTTGAATGCTGCATTAAGTGCTTGGGAGGAGTTCCATATGCCTCACTGGTGGCCACCATCCTGTGCTTCTCTGGAGTAGCCCTCTTCTGTGGTTGTGGTCACGTGGCCCTCACTGGAACACTAACCATCCTTGAACAGCACTTCTCCTCCACTCCTAGTGACCATGTCATCCTGACTGAGGTGTAAGTACAGACACCACTGAGCTAAACTGCCACTTACGCAGAGCCTGAACCTTTTACATGGATTGCCCACTCATCTGCTACAAAATAAAATGCAGTTATGTTCATAGATGACAATATATTGTGTAGCTGAGCAGTCATACATTTTCTGCTTAGATTCTAACAGAGGACACATGTCTGTCTACAGCATAACCTATATAAAGTGATGCAGTGCATGTTAAATAGGGTTTTCATTGTAAATTTTGCAGATTAAACATTAACGAGCAGATAAGTGCTTCATATGCTTGTGGATACTTACGCAGTGAATAAGGAGATGCCTAATTCAGAGCTGTACCTAATGCATTTGCAGATGCGATCCCATACACAGCGGATGTGAGAAAATATGCTAATGCAGTGAGACCCCCTTCGGCGCAGCATCGCAGATCCCCGCTACTGCACAAACACACAGCGGTCATTGTAAATGCTTCTATAATCCACTCAGAGTAACCCTATAGTGGTGCAGTATGGCCACGGGAATTGAGACAATGGCGACATGTTTTCTGTGTACTGGATCGCAGTTTTAGGCTGAGACACGCCCCAAAAACGGTTGTCGGATCTGCATTTTTTTACGCCACAATCCCCTTTTCCTTCTCCAAATGTTCCATAACGGTCAGTCACTTTGCAAGTAAATCCTCACTACGAGTGACATCGCTAAGCTCCCTTGGTGCTTGCGCAGTGCGACTGTGACCATGCATGTTCAGATGATAATCGCTTAACTCTAAATATCTGCATTGCATACATCTCTGAATCAGGCCCAATATAAGATAACACCGTGTAACCATAAAAACTATAATCTGTTCCAAGCTTGCACATTATGGTCAAAGGCAGCTTCACTGATGCCAGCATGAGGAAATTATTACTGCCTATAGACAGAAAGTCAGAGACCTCTTTTGGACTGAAGTGTTTTCACGCAACATGCAAAGTTTCTCAACACTCTGTGACCTTTAGAAAATTAGGAAATACAGTGTGTAGTAAATTTCCTCATCCACTAACAGACTTAGTAAAAAGAATAACTTCATATATATTGCCTACAGCTACAGCCCCATATGTTGCTAGTGTATGCATTGGCTTTTAGAAAAAGCAGCACTAATGTAGGTCTTTTGGTGAACTGATTGTATACATATAGTATACAGCTTAATGAGAGCTGTTGTTGTTTTGCAGAATCCAGTTAATGCAGTATGTTATCTATGGAATTGCATCTTTCTTCTTCCTGTATGGAATCATTCTGTTGGCAGAGGGTTTCTATACTACCAGCGCAGTAAAGGAATTGCACAGTGAATTTAAAACCACGGCATGTGGACGATGCATCAGTGGAATGGTAAGAGTTTGGATAACCATGCCTTATGTTGAAAGTTAATGAACTTCGTAAAGGCAGTCAAAAGGGACAGGCCATTTTGTGGTCCTGTGCACATTATCTACTATTCATATATGCTGAGGATGAGTCCCACTCACCCTTAGCTCTGAAAGGGCTAAAATGCAAAGCACTACTGTGTTGTAAAAGTTCTGCTTCAGATAGTTTGTTTTGCTTTTTTAGATTAATAATCTACTTTATTACAAAATCTGATCCTGGTAAAAAATGAGGTAATGATGTTTGGATGATGACCTACATATGGCTGTGGTGCATATGTGCACATCACACCTAACGTTTATGACATGCTTCCACTGCACACACTGTTCACATTAGGTACTACTTGCGCACACAATGCAGCTGGGGGAGGCGCATTGTTAGAATACTGGGAGGAGGCAGTGTGGTGGTGACGGCTAAAGTGACTCTGTAGATGACTGGTCCATGTATTAGTATACTATGATATAATCTTGTATTTTGGATGTTATAAAATGAAAATGTTAAATGTTTAAAGTTTTCACCTATTAATGTGTTTATTGCCCTTCTTTCTTGTTAGTTTGTGTTTCTTACCTACATCCTTGGCGTGGCCTGGCTAGGAGTGTTTGGTTTCTCTGCCGTTCCTGTTTTCATGTTTTACAACATGTGGGCATCTTGTGAAGTTATCAAAGGGGTGCCTGTAAACTTGACGACTGAATCGGATCAGATCTGTGTAGACATTCGGCAATATGGTATATAAACTTTCATTTCTTTCTCTCTTCTATGTTGGTTTTCCCATGAAAGTCTTACACTGCATAAGACATGAAAAAGAATAATCTTTAAAAACATATAATGGGCTACTAAAAAAGTTTATCTTGTGCAGATATCTCCAAACAAGGCTCATACTTAGTAATGACCTGTGATTATCAATAGAAGGTTGTCCAACAACAAAGTGGCCTAATTCCTAATCACTCTAATCCCCCCTACCAGTAATGTACTGTAGTTACATATTGTGTGTGTAGATTTTGTGGTTGCCATATTCAGTGCAGTTCTTAAAATATAATTCTGCCAGTTTGTAGAGAGGGTGAATAATCTGTGTGGGTGCATGTGAAGGAACACAGATGGCCAGTGGGTGGAGAAGACTGTATGCTGAGTTGTTTGTAGGAAATTTGAATGATTGTGTTTCTATCTATACAGGTATTATTCCATGGAATGCTCTGCCCGGCAAAGCTTGTGGGACAGCTTTGGAAAACATCTGCAGTACCAATGAGGTAGTTAGACTGATAATAAAGTATGATTCTGCCTGTTACGTGACTTCCTTCGTTACAGTTTTGAAGCAATAGTTTAACCAGTGACACACTTTATAATGCATATTATTATTACATCTTATTTACAAGGCGTCACAAGTGTTTTGCAGCGCCACACATACGGCAGACGTTAGAACAATACAGGGTATACAGAACTTAATATTACAATAACTGAAAAACTAAAACAAAGCACAGGTAACAATTAGCACCACAATTCTCACTACACAATACAGCTGAGATGTAAGGAAGCAACGGAGTAATCCGCGTAATACTAGGACGGGCAGCGGTTGGAAGTGATAAACAGTAATGAGAGGAGATGTGGGTATAGACCGTCACTGAGTAGGAGAGAGCTGTAATTAAACTGCGAGAGAAGAGGTTTGTGAGAACAGGGCCCTGCTCCAAGGAGCTCACAATCTAGGTGGAGGGGAGAGACAGACAGGTGACATGAGGTGCGAGCAAGGAGGAGGTGGCCTGAAGGCAGGAAGTAGGCAAGGCATAGATGGCCAAAGCATGAGGCAGGGGGTTGGGAGTGCGGCCTTGAGACTAGGTTATCAGAAGGGTGTGCTTTGATGTACAGGTGGGTGTAGCCCATTTCATTAGGGTGTGCACCTCCTGGGGGGATGTCTATCACCACCCAGGGGACGTGAAAGCAGATGGCTTATTCTAATTTTTCCCTAGTTAAAATTAAATGATAAACACAAACCTTCACCATTTAACGAATAGCCCAGCCTCCACCCTTATTATATGAAGAGCCCTCTCTCCATATGTACCTTATTTTTTCTGATGTAGTACATTTCAGAGGCAAACCTTTCTTCTGTTTCTCTTGTTTCCTGCACACTTCATCGCCCTTGTAGCATAATCCCTTTATATCTGTAGCCATTAATCATCCCTTTAGTATCACCCTACCCCGTTTCCCACGATCCTCATTGTTACCACTGAAGAGTAATGCTACAATCAACCTTGATACTGTTGTGATCACACATCGGTCCCCTCTGAGTACAGAACATGTGCAGAGCTAGTTTTCTATTTTGACAAGAGAAAATCCCAAGCTTCAGTGGATTTCTAATCAACTGGAACCCCCCCCCCCCCCAAGTTTGTGCCGTCCTGGCAAAATTAGAGTGTGCCTGCATGCACGTGTATCGTAGTAAGGTGTAAAACAACCTGAAATATACGTTACAGTGCTGACTGTTTTGTACTACAGTTAATGCAGCATAAAAGTGGTGGGAGTAAATACACCAATCAGCTATAATATTAAAACCGGTTGCCTAATATTGTGTAGTTCCCCCTTTGTGCTGCCAAAACAGCTTTGACCGGTCGATGTAGTTATGAGGTAGGGCCTACCTGGCTTGGACTAGCTTTTCCACAATATACCACAGATGCTCAAATTGAGACTTTGTGGACTTTGGATACCTTGAACTTTTTGTCATGTTCCCCAAATCATTCCTGAACAATTTTTGCATTGTGGCAGTCGCATTATCCTTCTGAAAGTGGCCACTGCAGTCAGGGAATACCGTTGACATGAAAAGGTGTATGTAGTCTGCAAGAATGTTTAGGTACTGTAGGTGGTACATGTCAAAGTAACATCCACATGAACGGCAGGGCCCAAGGATTTCCAGCAGGACATTGTCCAGAGCAGCACACTGCCTCCGCCAGCTTGCCTTCTTCTCATAGTGCATCCTGTGCCACTTCTTCCCCCTAGGTAAATGTGGGTCACCGACCCGGCCGTCCATATGATGTAAAAGAAAATGAGCATCATCAGATCAGGCCACCTTTTTCCATTGCTCTATGGTCCAGTTCTGACGCTCACTTGCCCTTTTGTAGGTGCTTTCAGTGGTGGACAGGGATCAGCATGGGCACTATAACCGGTCTGTAGTTACGCAGCCACATACACAGCAAGCTGCAATACACTGTGTGTTCTGACACCTTTCTATCATAGCCAGCATTAACACTTCCAGCAGTTTGTGCTACAGTAGCTCTTCTGAGGGAAATCGTACAGATCCTGACACTTAACCATTTTCCTGTTTCCAACCCATCAACCCAAGAACTGACTGTTCACTGACTGCCTAATATATCCCACCCCATGACGTGCCATTGTAACAAGATAATCCATTTAATTCACTCTACTGGTCAGTTGTTTTAACGTTATGGCTCAAGGGTGTATTTTTTTGGTGACTAGTTATATTCAAGGGTGATATAAATGACCATATACTTCACGTATGGTGTCTATTTTAGGCTATATTTTTAAAAAATGTCGCCATTGCTCATTCACTTAGAACAATAGAAAGCATCTCTGTTTTATCCATTACTCCATCTGCCGTTTAGTGATGTAGGGATGAGCCTAATTGTAATCATCACCCAGCCCTGTACTAATGACCATCTACCTCTCCCAGAATGCTTCCACAAAATACAGAAGGCAGAATCTCCCCACATATCAGATATGAGGCAGCTTTTTACTTAAAAGAAAAAGTGCAATTATTAATATCTGACTCAACTTCAGATATAATTTTTTATATTTTTTTCTTAATATTATAAAATGATTAATCATTTCTTGAGACGGTAGACTATTCTTAGCACTGTTCCTTTCTTTTGTTATTTGATAGTCATCCCTGTATAGTCCGTACATAACCCTTTTTTTTTTTTTTTTTTTTAGTTTTGTGTTTTTCTTATAACTTATTACATCACTGCGCATTGCTGATTTATTGTGTTTCCAGCTGATGATAACGTTCCTATGCATTACAGACACTTCTTTTCCTATGTCTAATGTAAATGTCTCTCTGCATGTAAGAACATCCAGACTGCGCATGTGGATGCATGGTTTGGTAGCACAAGATCTGCATTTCCAGGGAGAAATATTTGGTATCTGGATAATAGATCAACAGTGTATAGGTTGACACTGTATAGTCAACATGCATAAGGACGTCAGGCGCAAAAGGTCAACATGACAGTGGTTGACACACAAATGGTCAACGCATGTTTCTCTGACGTCCTAGTGGATGCTGGGAACTCCGTAAGGACCATGGGGAATAGCGGCTCCGCAGGAGACTGGGCACAACTAAAGAAAGCTTTAGGACTACCTGGTGTGCACTGGCTCCTCCCTCTATGACCCTCCTCCAAGCCTCAGTTAGAATCTTGTGCCCGGCTGAGCTGGATGCACACTAGGGGCTCTCCTGAGCTCCTAGAAAAGAAAGTATATTTTAGGTTTTTTATTTTCAGTGAGATCTGCTGGCAACAGACTCATTGCTACGAGGGACTAAGGGGAGAAGAAGCGAACCTACCTGACTGGAGATAGTTTGGGCTTCTTAGGCTACTGGACACCATTAGCTCCAGAGGGATCGAACACAGGACCCGACCTCGATCGTTCGGTCCCGGAGCCGCGCCGCCGTCCCCCTTACAGAGCCAGAAGCATGAAGATGGTCCTGGAAATCGGCGGCAGAAGACTTCGGTCTTCAACAAGGTAGCGCACAGCACTGCAGCTGTGCGCCATTGCTCCTCATGCACACCTCACACTCCGGTCACTGATGGGTGCAGGGCGCTGGGGGGGGCGCCCTGAGCAGCAATATTAACACCTTGTCTGGCAAAATAACACAATATATAGTCCTAGAGGCTAATGTGTAAAATACCCCTGCCAGGATCCATAAAAAGCGGGAGAAAGTCTGCCGAAAAAGGGGCGGGGCTATCTCCCTTAGCACACTGGCGCCATTTTCTCTTCACAGTGCAGCTGGAAGACAGCTCCCCAGGCTCTCACCTGTAGTTTTCAGGCTCAAAGGGTTAAAAAGAGAGGGGGGCACTAAATGTAGGCACAAATCTGTGTATTATAGCAGCTATAAGGGAAAAATCACTGTGGGTAGTGTGAATCCCTGCATTATATAGCGCTCTGGTGTGTGCTGGCATACTCTCTCTCTGTCTCCCCAAAGGACTTTGTGGGGTCCTGTCCTCAGTCAGAGCATTCCCTGTGTGTGTGCGGTGTGTCGGTACGGCTGTGTCGACATGGTTGATGAGGAGGCTTATGTGGAGGCGGAGCAGGGGCCGATAAATGTGATGTCGCCCCCTGTGGGGCCGACACCAGAGTGGATGGATAGGTGAAAGGTATTAACCGACAGTGTCAACTCCTTACATAAAAGGCTGGATGACGTAACAGCTGTGGGACAGCCGGCTTCTCAGCCCGCGCCTGCCCAGGCGTCTCAAAGGCCATCAGGGGCTCAAAAACGCCCGCTACCTCAGATGGCAGACACAGATGTCGACACGGAGTCGGACTCCAGTGTCGACGAGGTTGAGACATATACACAATCCACTAGGAACATCCGTTGCATGATCTCGGCAATAAAAATAAATGTGTTACACATTTCTGACATTAACCCAGGTACCACAAAAAAGGGGTTTTATGTTTGGGGAGAAAAAGCAGCCAGTGTTTTGTTCCCCCATCAGATGAGTGAATGAAGTGTGTGAAGAAGCGTGGGTTCCCCCGATAAGAAACTGGTAATTTCTAAAAAGTTACTGATGGCGTACCCTTTCCCGCCAGAGGATAGGTCACGTTGGGAGATATCCCCTAGGGTGGATAAGGCGCTCACACGTTTGTCAGAAAAGGTGGCACTGCCGTCTTAGGATACGGCCACTTTGAAGGAGCCTGCTGATAAAAAGCAGGGGCTATCCTGAAGTCTGTATATACACACTCAGGTACTATACTGAGACCTGCAATTGCCTCAGCATGGATAGTGCTGCTGCAGTGTGGTCTATTACCCTGTCAGGACAGGGATACTATTTGCTAACCATAGAGCATATTAAAGACGTCGTCTTATATATGAGGGATGCACAGAGGGATATTTGCCGACTGGCATCCAGAATTAATGCAATGCCCATTCTGCCAGGAGGGTATTAGGGACCCGGCAGTGGACAGGCGATGCTGACTTTAGAAGGCACATGAAGATTCTGCCTTATAAGGGTGAGGAATTGTTTGGGGATGGTCTCTGGGACCTCGTATCCACAGCAACAGCTGGGAAGGAAAAATTTACCTCAAGTTTCCTCACAGCCTAAGAAAGCACCGTATTATAAGGTACAGTCCTTTCGGCTTCAGAAAAGCAAGCGGGTCAAAGGCGCTTCCTTTCTGCACAGAGACAAGGGAAGAGGGAAAAAGCTGCACCAGACAGCCAGTTCCCAGGATCAAAAATCTTCCCCCGCTTCCTCTGAGTCCACCGCATGATGCTGGGGCTCCACAGGTGGAGCCAGGTGCGGTGGGGGCGCGTCTCGGGAACTTCAGCGACCAGTGGGCTCGCTCACAGGTGGATCCCTGGGTTCTGCAAGTAGTATCACAGGGATACAAGCTGGAGTTCGAGGCGACTCCCCCCTCGCCGTTACCTCAAATCAGCCGTGCCTGCTGCCCTCGAGGAGAGGTAGTACTGGCGGCAATTCACAAGCTGTACTTCCAGCAGGTGATAATCAAGGTACCCCTCCTTCAACAAGGCCGGGGTTACTATTCCACAATGTTGTGGTACCGAAACCAGGCGGTTCGGTGAGACCCATTCTAAAATTGAAATCCTTGAACACTTATATACGAAGGTTCAAGTTCAAAATGGAATCGCTCAGGGCGGTTATTGCAAGCCTGGAAGAAGGGGATTACATGGTATCACTGGACATCAAGGATGCTTACCTGCATGTCCCCATTTATCCTCCTCACCAGGAGTACCTCAAAATTGTGGTACAGGACTGTCATTACCAATTCCAGACGTTGCCGTTGGTCTGTCCCCGGCACCGAGGGTATTTACCAAGGTAATGGCCGAAATGATGATACTCCTTCAAAAAAAGGGAGTTATAATTATCCCGTACTTGGACGATCTCCTTATAAAGGCGAGGTCCAGGGAGCAGTTGTTCGTCGGAGTAGCACTATCTCGGGAAGTGCTACAACAGCACGGCTGGATTCTGAATAGTCCAAAGTCGCAGCTGGTTCCTACGACGCGTCTACTGTTCCTGGGTATGGTTCTGGACACAGAACAAGAAAAAAGGGTTTCTCCCGGAGGAGAAGGCCAAGGAGTTGTCATCTCTAGTCAGAGACCTCCTAATACAAATACAGGTTTTGGTGCATCAATGCACGCGAGTCCTGGGAAAGATGGTAGCTTCTTACGAAGAAATTCCATTCGACAGGTTCCAGGCAAGGATCTTCCAGTGGGATCTGTTGGACAAGAGGTCCGGGTCGCATCTTCAGATGCATCGGCTGATAACCCTGTCTCCAAGGGCCTGGGTGTCGCTGTTGTGGTGGCTGCAGAGTGCTCATCTTCTAGAGGGCCGCGGATTCGGCATACAGGACTGGGTCCTGGTGACCACGGGTGCCAGCCTTCGAGGCTGGGGGGCAGTCACACAGGGAAGAAACTTCCAAGGACTATGGTCAAGTCAGGAGACTTCCCTACACATAAATATTCTGGGACTAAGGGCCATTCACAATGCCCTAAGTCAGGCTAGACCCCTGCTTCAAGACCAGCCGGTGCTGATCCAGTCAGACAACATCACGGCGGTCGCCCATGTTAACCAGCAGGGCGGCACAAGAAGCAGGATGGTGATGGCAGAAGCCACAAGGATTTTCCGATGGGCGGAAAATCATGTGTTAGCACTGTCAGCAGTGTTCATTCCCGGAGTGGACAACTGGGAAGCAGACTTTCTCAGCAGGCACGACCACCACCCGGGAGAGTGGGGACTTCATCCAGAAGTCTTCAAAATGATTGTACACCGTTGAGAAAGGCCACAGGTGACGTGATGGCGTCACGCCTCAACAAACAGCTAAAAAGATATTGGGCCAGGTCAAGGGACCCTCAGGCGATAGCTGTGGACGCTCTGGTAACACCGTGGGTGTACCAGTCGGTGTATGTGTTCCTTCCTTTGCCTCTCATACCCAAGGTATTGAGAATACTAAGAAGGAGAGGAGTAAGAACTATACTCGTGGTTCCGGATTGGCCAAGAAGAGCTTGGTACCCAGAACTTCTAGAAATGATCTCAGAGGACCCATGGCCTCTGCCGCTCAGACAGGACCTGCTGCAGCAGGGGCCCTGCCTGTTCCAAGACTTACCACGGCTGTGTTTGACGGCATGGCGGTTGAACACCGGATCCTAAAGGAAAAAGGCATTCCGGAGGAAGTCATTCCTACGCTGATTAAGGCTAGGAAAGATGTGATCGCAAAATATTATCACCGCATATGGCAAAAATATGTTGCTTGGTGTGAGGCCAGGAAGGCCCCAACGGAGGAATTTTAACTGGGTCGATTTCTGTACTTCCTACAGTCAGGAGTGACTACGGGCCTAAAATTGGGTTACGAGAAGGTCCAGATTTCGGCTCTGTACATTTTCTTCCAAAAAGAACTGGCTTCACTGCCTGAAGTTCAGACTTTTGTTAAGGGAGTGCTGCATACTCAGCCCCCGGTTGTGCCTCTAGTGGCACCGTGGGATCTCAACGTGGTGTTGGATTTCCTGAAGTCGCATTGGGTTGAGCCACTTAAATCCGTAGAGCTAAAATACCTCACGTGGAAAGTGGTCATGCGGTTGGCCTTGGCGTCGGCCAGGCGTGTATCAGAATTGGCGGTTTTGTCATGCAAAAGCCCTTATCTGATTTTCATATGGATAGGGCGGAATTGAGGACTCGTTCCCAATTCCTTCCTAAGGTGGTATCAGCTTTTCATGTGAACCAACCTATTGTGGTGCCTGCGGCTGCGTGGGACTTGGAGGACTCCAAGTTACTGGACGTAGTCAGGGCCCTGAAAATAGATGTTTCCAGGACGGCTGGAGTCAGGAAAACTGACTCGCTATTTATCCTGTATGCACCCAACAAGCTGGGTGCTCCTGCTTCTAAGCAGACTATTGCTCGCTGGATCTGTAGCACGATTCAACTTGCACATTCTGCGGCTGGACTGCCGCACCCTAAATCTGTAAAAGCCCATTCCACGAGGAAAGTGGGCTCTTCTTGGGCGGCTGCCCGAGGGGTCTCGGCTTTACAACTTTGCCGAGCTGTTACTTGGTCGGGTTCAAACAATTTTGAAAAGGTCTGCAAGTTTGATACCCTGGCTGAGGAGGACCTTGAGTTTGCTCATTCGGTGCTGCAGAGTCATCCGCACTCCCCCGCCCGTTTGGGAGCTTTGGTATAATCCCCATGGTCCTTACGGAGTTCCCAGCATCCACTAGGACGTCAGAGAAAATAAGATTTTACTCACCGGTAAATCTATTTCTCGTAGTCCGTAGTGGATGCTGGGCGCCCATCCCAAGTGCGGATTGTCTGCAATACTTGTATATAGTTATTGCCTAACTAAAGGGTTATTGTTATAAGCCATCTGTTAGTGAGGCTCAGTTATATTTCATACTGTTAACTGGGTATAATATCACGAGTTATACGGTGTGGCTGGTATGAGTCTTACCCGGGATTCAAAATCCTTTCCTTATTGTGTCAGCTCTTCCGGGCACAGTATCCTAACTGAGGTCTGGAGGAGGGTCATAGAGGGAGGAGCCAGTGCACACCAGGTAGTCCTAAAGCTTTCTTTAGTTGTGCCCAGTCTCCTGCGGAGCCGCTATTCCCCATGGTCCTTACGGAGTTCCCAGCATCCACTACGGACTACGAGAAATAGATTTACCGGTGAGTAAAATCTTATGGGTTTTTTTACATATTTTCCCAACATTTGCTTGATTTACTATCCACGTGGACTATGATTTGGAATAGTAACCTATGGCGAGCGCAGTGAGCTACCTTGCCCGAAGCATGGCGAGCGGAGTGATCCTGCAGGGTACACATTTCAACTGATGGTGGGGACATATTAGCAAACATACACAATTTAACAAAAATACTGAAAAAGTGTTGACCATTTGTGTGTCGACCATTGTCATGTTGGCGTTTTACAGCTGTTGACCTTCACCGCTGTCAACCTAAACACTGTATGTAGATCTTCTATACCAAACCTGAAATACTCTGGGCGTGCCAGGCAAAACTTTTTAGGATTCATCATATATAAATTTGTAAATAGATTAATGAGTGAATGTAATTCCCTTTACTCATGCATCTTCAGTCTGTGTGTGCATTTTTGTGTTGTGTTTTATCCCCTGCTCAGCCTCTGTTACCTCTCTGATTTCTCTTCCCAGTTCTACATGTCCTACCACCTCTTCATTGTGGCCTGTGCTGGGGCAGGAGCTACTGTTATTGCCCTGGTGAGTATGAGTGAATGTACAGCGTAAATGTTGCATTCCACGTAATCCTTATAGAATTGGGGTGGTGTCACTTTGGTGTTATCAGGTTTAGCGCTTTTCCAGGTTAAGAGCCGCTCATGCCTAAAATGTAGTGTTTCTGTGGCAGCTGGAACAGAGCAGCGCTTCTATGTCCCACAGCTCATAAAAGTCTTTCTAATGGTCTGTGTGAGTGATCTATTCAAACAGTGTTGGGGCAGATGTATTAAGCCTGGAGAAGTGACAAAGCAGTGATAAGTGCAAGGTGATAACGCACCAGCCAATTGGCTCCTAACTGTCAATTTACATATTGAAGCTGATTGGCTGGTGCGTTATCACCATGCACTTATCACTGCTTTATCACTTCTCTAGGCTTAATACATCTGCCCCCATGTATTTTTTTAACTGGACAGCAACTTTATTCCGCTCTGTAGACAATCTTACCAACCACTACAGTTAGCATGTTAAAAACTGCCTGAGTGATTGAAAAAATGCTTGCGTGACATCCTCTCCAGTCTGCTAAAAGTAATGATTTACATTGAAGTGAATAGAACCAATGTGACACAACCCTTCCTAAGTTACTATACATACTGTAGTCAAGGCCTACAATAACAACTATATAGTTTGACTGTCTATATAAATTTAATGAGTCATTTTAGTAAATAAAAATCACCCCAATTATTGTGCTATTATGGTCTGTTAACACCAACACTTTACATGTAATATGGATCATGATATACCATAATAGACACACAGACTGCTCGCATACAAACGCACTGTATACCGACAACATATCCCCTTGTAAAAATAAGAGGGATACTCTAGTTAGTGTCCATGGACATTCGTATTTTCTCTATCGTCCTAGTGGATGCTGGGGTTCCTGAAAGGACCATGGGAATAGCGGCTCCGCAGGAGACAGGGCACAAAAAGTAAAGCTTTTTCCGATCAGGTGGTGTGCACTGGCTCCTCCCCCTATGACCCTCCTCCAGACTCCAGTTAGATTTTTGTGCCCGGCCGAGAAGGGTGCAATCTAGGTGGCTCTCCTAAAGAGCTGCTTAGAAAAAGTTTAGCTAGGTTTTTTATTTTACAGTGATTCCTGCTGGCAACAGGATCACTGCAGCGAGGGACTGAGGGGAGAAGGAGTCAACTCACCTGCGTGCAGGATGGATTGGCTTCTTGGCTACTGGACATCAAGCTCCAGAGGGACGATCACGGGTACAGCCTGGATGGTCACCGGAGCCACGCCGCCGGCCCCCTTGCAGATGCTGAAGACAGAAGAGGTCCAGAATCGGCGGCTGAAGACTCCTGCAGTCTTCAAAAGGTAGCGCACAGCACTGCAGCTGTGCGCCATTTTCCTCTCAGCACACTTCACACGGCAGTCACTGAGGGTGCAGGGCGCTGGGAGGGGGGCGCCCTGGGAGGCAAAATGATTACCTATAAAGGCTAAAAATACCTCACATATAGCCCTAGAGGCTATATGGAGATATTTAACCCCTGCCTAATTTTTCTAAATAGCGGGAGACGAGCCCGCCAGAAAAGGGGCGGGGCCTATCTCCTCAGCACACGGCGCCATTTCCTCTCACAGCTCCGCTGGTCAGGACGGCTCCCAAGTCTCTCCCCTGCACTGCACTACAGAAACAGGGTAAAACAGAGAGGGGGGGGCACATTTATGGCGAAAATTTGATATAACAAAGCAGCTATAAGGGAGCACTTATTATAAGGCTATCCCTGATATATATATATAGCGCTTTTGGTGTGTGCTGGCAAACTCTCCCTCTGTCTCCCCAAAGGGCTAGTGGGTCCTGTCTTCGTTAGGAGCATTCCCTGTGTGTCTGCTGTGTGTCGGTACGTGTGTGTCGACATGTATGAGGACGATATTGGTGTGGAGGCGGAGCAATTGCCAAATATGAGGATGTCACCCCCTAGGGAGTCGACACCGGAATGGATGCCTTTATTTATGGAACTACGGGATAGTGTCAACACGCTAAAGCAGTCGTTTGACGACATGAGGCGGCCGGACAATCAATTAGTGCCTGTCCAGGCGACTCAAACACCGTCAGGGGCTGTGAAACGCCCTTTGCCTCAGTCGGTCGACACAGACCCAGACACAGGCGATGACTCCAGTGGTGACGGTGACGAATCAACCGTATTTTCCAGTAGGGCCACACGTTATATGATTTTGGCAATGAAGGAGGCGTTACATTTAGCTGATACTACAGGTACCACTAAACAGGGTATTATGTGGGGTGTGAAAAAACTACCTATAGTTTTTCCTGAATCAGAAGAATTAAATGACGTGTGTAATGAAGCGTGGGTTGCCCCGGATAAAAAGCTGATAATTTCAAAGAAATTATTGGCATTATACCCTTTCCCACCAGAGGTTAGGGAGCGCTGGGAAACACCTCCTAGGGTGGACAAGGCGCTAACACGCTTATCTAAACAAGTGGCGTTACCCTCTCCTGAGACGGCCGCACTTAAAGATCCATCAGATAGGAGGATGGAAAATATCCAAAAAAGTATATACACACATGCAGGTGTTATACTACGACCAGCTATAGCGACTGCCTGGATGGGCAGTGCTGGGGTAGTTTGGTCAGAGTCCCTGATTGAAAATATTGATACCCTGGACAGGGACAATATTTTACTGTCGTTAGAACAAATAAAGGATGCATTTCTTTATATGCGTGATGCACAGAGGGATATCTGCACACTGGCATCACGGGTAAGTGCTATGTCCATTTCGGCCAGAAGAGCTTTATGGACGCGACAGTGGACAGGCGATGCGGATTCAAAACGGCATATGGAAGTTTTGCCGTATAAAGGGGAGGAGTTATTTGGAGTCGGTCTATCAGATTTGGTGGCCACGGCTACAGCCGGGAAATCCACCTTTCTACCTCAAGTCACTCCCCCACAGAAAAAGGCACCGACTTTTCAACCGCAGCCCTTTCGTTCCTTTAAAAATAAGAGAGCAAAGGGCTATTCATATCTGCCACGAGGCAAAGGTCGAGGGAAGAGACAGCAACACGCAGCTCCTTCCCAGGAACAGAAGCCCTCCCCGGCTTCTACAAAAGCCTCAGCATGACGCTGGGGCTTCTCAAGCGGACTCGGGGAAGGTGGGCGGTCGTCTCAAAATTTACAGCGCGCAGTGGGCTCACTCGCAGGTAGATCCCTGGATCCTGCAGATAATATCTCAAGGGTACAGGTTGGAATTAGAGACGGATCCACCTCGCCGTTTCCTGAAGTCTGCTTTACCAACGTCCCCCTCCGAAAGGGAGACGGTTTTGGAAGCCATTCACAAGCTGTACTCTCAGCAGGTGATAGTCAAGGTACCTCTTCTACAACAAGGGAAGGGGTATTATTCCACTCTTTTTGTGGTACCGAAGCCGGATGGCTCGGTAAGGCCTATTCTAAATCTGAAGTCCTTGAACCTGTACATAAAGAAGTTCAAGTTCAAAATGGAGTCACTCAGAGCAGTGATAGCGAACCTGGAAGAGGGGGACTTTATGGTATCCTTGGACATCAAGGATGCGTATCTCCACGTTCCAATTTACCCCTCACACCAGGGGTACCTCAGGTTCGTTGTACAAAACTGTCACTATCAGTTTCAGACGCTGCCGTTCGGATTGTCCACGGCACCTCGGATCTTTACAAAGGTAATGGCCGAGATGATGATTCTTCTTCGAAGAAAAGGCGTATTAATTATCCCATACTTGGACGATCTCCTAATAAGGGCGAGGTCCAGAGAACAGCTAGAGATGGGATTAGCACTGTCTCAAGAAGTGCTAAAACAGCACGGGTGGATTCTGAATATTCCAAAATCCCAGTTAATGCCGACAACTCGTCTGCTGTTCCTAGGGATGATTCTGGACACGGTTCAGAAAAAGGTTTTTCTCCCGGAGGAAAAAGCCAAGGAGTTATCCGAGCTTGTCAGGAACCTCCTAAAACCAGGAAAAGTGTCTGTACATCAATGCACAAGAGTCCTGGGAAAAATGGTGGCTTCTTACGAAGCAATTCCATTCGGCAGATTCCACGCAAGAATTTTCCAAAGGGATCTGTTGGACAAATGGTCAGGGTCGCATCTTCAGATGCACCTACGGATAACCCTGTCTCCAAGGACAAGGGTGTCTCTTCTGTGGTGGTTGCAGAGTCCTCATCTATTGGAGGGCCGCAGATTCGGCATACAGGATTGGATCCTGGTGACCACGGACGCCAGCCTGAGAGGCTGGGGAGCAGTCACACAAGGAAGAAACTTCCAGGGAGTATGGACGAGCCTGGAAACGTCTCTTCACATAAACATTCTGGAACTAAGAGCAATATACAATGCTCTAAGCCAGGCAGAACCTCTGCTTCAGGGAAAACCGGTGTTGATCCAGTCGGACAACATCACGGCAGTCGCCCATGTGAACAGACAGGGCGGCACAAGAAGCAGGAGTGCAATGGCAGAAGCTGCAAGGATTCTTCGCTGGGCAGAGAATCATGTGATAGCGCTATCAGCAGTGTTCATCCCGGGAGTGGACAACTGGGAAGCAGACTTCCTCAGCAGACACGATCTTCACCCGGGAGAGTGGGGACTTCATCCAGAAGTCTTCCACATGCTGGTAACCCGTTGGGAAAGACCAATGGTGGACATGATGGCGTCTCGCCTCAACAAAAAACTGGACAGGTATTGCGCCAGGTCAAGAGATCCGCAGGCAATAGCTGTGGACGCGCTGGTAACGCCTTGGGTGTACCAGTCGGTGTATGTGTTTCCTCCTCTGCCTCTCATACCAAAAGTATTGAGAATTATACGGCAAAGAGGCGTAAGAACGATACTAGTGGTTCCGGATGGGCCAAGAAGGACTTGGTACCCGGAACTTCAAGAGATGATCACGGAAGATCCGTGGCCTCTACCTCTAAGGAGGGACTTGCTTCAGCAGGGTCCCTGTCTGTTTCAAGACTTACCGCGGCTGCGTTTGACGGCATGGCGGTTGAACGCCGGATCCTAATGGAAAAAGGCATGCCGGAAGAAGTCATTCCTACTTTGATTAAAGCAAGGAAAGAAGTAACCGTGCAACATTATCACCGAATTTGGCGAAAATATGTTGCGTGGTGCGAAGATCGGAGTGCTCCGACGGAGGAATTTCAACTGGGTCGATTCCTACATTTCCTGCAATCAGGATTGTCTATGGGTCTCAAATTGGGATCTATTAAGGTTCAAATTTCGGCCCTGTCGATTTTCTTCCAAAAAGAATTGGCTTCAGTCCCTGAAGTCCAGACCTTTGTTAAGGGAGTGCTGCATATACAGCCTCCTGTGGTGCCTCCAGTGGCACCGTGGGATCTCAATGTAGTTTTGGATTTTCTAAAATCTCATTGGTTTGAACCACTAAATAAGGTGGATTTGAAATATCTCACTTGGAAAGTGACCATGCTTCTAGCCCTGGCTTCTGCCAGGAGAGTGTCAGAATTGGCAGCTTTATCTTACAAAAGCCCATATCTGATTTTCCATTCGGACAGGGCAGAACTGCGGACTCGTCCGCATTTTCTCCCTAAGGTGGTGTCAGCATTTCATCTGAACCAGCCTATTGTAGTGCCTGCGGCTACAAGTGACTTGGAGGACTCCAAGTTACTGGACGTTGTCAGAGCATTAAAAATATATATTGCAAGAACAGCTGGAGTCAGAAAATCTGACTCGTTGTTTATATTGTATGCACCCAACAAGATGGGTGCTCCTGCGTCTAAGCAGACGATTGCTCGTTGGATCTGTAGCACAATCCAACTGGCACATTCTGTGGCAGGCCTGCCACAGCCTAAATCTGTAAAGGCCCACTCCACAAGGAAGGTGGGCTCATCTTGGGCGGCTGCCCGAGGGGTCTCGGCATTACAACTTTGCCGAGCAGCTACGTGGTCAGGGGAGAACACGTTTGTAAAATTTTACAAATTTGATACTCTGGCTAAGGAGGACCTGGAGTTCTCTCATTCGGTGCTGCAGAGTCATCCGCACTCTCCCGCCCGTTTGGGAGCTTTGGTATAATCCCCATGGTCCTTTCAGGAACCCCAGCATCCACTAGGACGATAGAGAAAATAAGATTTTACTTACCGATAAATCTATTTCTCGGAGTCCGTAGTGGATGCTGGGCGCCCATCCCAAGTGCGGATTATCTGCATAAATTGTACATAGTTATTGTTAACTTATTCGGGTTATTGTTGTAGGAAGCCATCTTTCAGAGGCTCCGCTGTTATCATACTGTTAACTGGGTTTAGATCACAAGTTGTACGGTGTGATTGGTGTGGCTGGTATGAGTCTTACCCGGGATTCAAAATCCTCCCTTATTGTGTACGCTCGTCCGGGCACAGTACCTAACTGGAGTCTGGAGGAGGGTCATAGGGGGAGGAGCCAGTGCACACCACCTGATCGGAAAAAGCTTTACTTTTTGTGCCCTGTCTCCTGCGGAGCCGCTATTCCCATGGTCCTTTCAGGAACCCCAGCATCCACTACGGACTCCGAGAAATAGATTTATCGGTAAGTAAAATCTTATTATTTCTTACAGATTTTCATTGAGTCATTTTCTTCAAATAAGAGCAAATCACACATTTTTTCATGGGTTTTGTTAAATGTAATAGAATACACATAATTTAGTACTATTCAGAAATTAAACGTTGTGCCACAGTGAGATAATTGACTCTAAAAGAAAGTACAGAACTCATGAACAAACTGCTATTCCTGGTGCGTTTATTGATCCCTAATAGGATGCAGCTGAATGTTTGGTTCTATACTGCATTGGAGCGGGATTTCTCTGTTTTAGCTAAAGTATCTTGGAAAGAATTGGAACTAAAAATGAAAGTGCTGGTATTCTACACTTCAGTGTGCTACATACCATGAAGTATGATTATATGATGAATGTAAATTACTCCTTCTTTATCTAATGTATGTGTTTCTCGTTGCCTAGAAGTTAAGAATTGTCAGTTTCAGATGCTCTGTATCTATCTTTCTATCTGGGATGTGGTTAATTTACCGGCAGTCGGGATCCGAGCGTTCAGGATACAGATGCTAGAATCCTGACATCCGGGAAAAGGGCAGTAGTTGGAATCATGACCAAATAGTGTGGCGCCAACGGACCCAATGTGTTGCAAGCACAGCGAACCCGCACTGGGACTTGCTGTACTAGCTGTCTGTATTCCAGTGTCTGTCTGCTGACCGCTGGGATCCCGACCGCCGGTAAATCATACCGAATCTATCTATCTATCTGTCTGTCTACTGCATCTATCTATCTTATCTATCTATTCTATCCATCCATCCAGAAGTGTGTCTCTCTAGATAATAGACAGTGTGTATAAATATGTCATACTAATAATCCCAGAACCCTAAAAGAATAGTATTCTTCTCTCCATGTCCTGGTCACATATTGTATTGTCTAACAGTCGGTGGGAATAGACGTACTATTGCAGAGGTTTCTGAGGTTCTTTACTTCTGACCATTGAGAAATATTTAATACACATCAACCTTCATCTTCCCTGATTCAAAAAGCTGAATCTGTAGCTGAGTGATGTCCGAGGCTGTATGAGGCATTAATGTGCCCTATCTTACACACCTTTTTATTTTGTTCTTTTCCACCAGCTGATCTACATGATGGCAACCACATATAACTATGCCGTTTTGAAGTTTAAGAGTCGGGAGGATTGCTGCACTAAATTCTAATCTGTTTTAGTCACAGCATTAGAGAGACTGATTGTTGTAGCTTAATCTACCACTGACACCCTGGACTAAAACTAAGTCTAGCAATTCAGATTTTCTATGAACATTGTTTTTTGTTTTGTTTTTGTAAATAGTGTCACTTATAGCCTTGTGGAGGAGTAATAATAATAAAATGATTGTATGTAAGCACAACAGTGGATGAGATCTGGCTAAATGCTGTTACTTAAATGAAAGCACATTCATTTTGGCTACTAATGTGGCGTGCCTTTCCCTGTCTATTCAACTCCCCTTAACTGTGGTACAGTTACAATTGTAAATGATATAGGATGCCCAGGATGGACAGAGTATTATCAATGCCAGATGCAGCAACGTATCAATATATATATTTATCTTTTGTATGATCCCATACTAATCCGTAACAAACTTATCTTCTCCCCATTTGCCCAAAGTCACAAAAAGTTGTACACTGTTTTTTATTTTTCACAAGGTCACGCACTTGTACAGTTTCAGCAAATGAAAGTAACAGATTATTATTTATTAGCCAGATCTCCACTAGACTAATACACATTTTGCCATTAGATAGAAGTCAAATAACTTGATTTGCAGTTACTGGAGGCCACTCTGGCCAGGAAGAGAGGAAGTGATGTAACGTGTGACAGGAAGTAGTGCAGAGAAGGATTTCTGTGTGACCTAATTATCACTGGATACCAGCTCATTCTGAAATGAAAGTGTTTAAAGAAACCTATGAGCACTAGCAATGATTTCATTTTTATATAACCTATTTTTGTAGTTGAATAAAGTGGCAATAAAGACTAATTTGTGGACTGCATGCTTCTGTTTATAAACCAGTTACCTCCACAGTTCATTTAATACATGAAGACCAATTCTACTTAATGGATCATACATATTTTCTCTTTTAGTATGTCTCGATATGTTTTTTGCACTTGTGTACATGTATCTATTATAGAGTATTTGTTTGATATATAAATATATAACAAAATAAAGTATGTTTTTTTGGTTTCATTTTTTTTTTACCTTCTTGAGAAAAGTTTGTTGGTTTAACCACTTTGCAAAAAGGATTCCTGCAGAGTTCTGCTTACTAATGCCCTAAATTGCTTGTCTTACCTTTGTCCAGCATAGTATAGACAGTGCATGCATGGATATAAGGTTATTAATTTTCACTACAGTGTTACAAAAACAGATTAACTTTTTTTTTCAATTTACTCGTAGACTATTACTACTACAGTTAGTACTCTAACAGCTGCTTGCTTTGCCTCTTGACACGTTTACTAGCCATCGTCCTCACCCTTCTCTTGCAGATCCACTTCCTCATGATTCTGGCTGCTAATTGGGCCTACTTAAAGGATGCAAGCAAAATGCAGGCCTACCAAGACACTAAAGCCAAAGAAGAGCAAGAACTGCAAGATATCCAGTCACGGTCAAAAGAACAGCTCAATTCTTATACATAAATCACCATAACAGCATGAGAAGCAGTAGCGCTTATGGCTAATTAATGAATTCAAACGGCTAATGATTTAATAAAACAAAAAAAACTGCTACTAGATGTGATTTTGTACAGTTTAAACGAATTCCAGTGCATAACAATGGTGTCTTTGTTCCTCCCACACATTTTGATCTCAGGCATTTTAAAAGGAAGCACTTTTATAAAGGAAATGGCGGTTATGGTCTATTTTTCCCTCCCGGGTAATACAAAAATAAGGAACTATAGAATTGGAGAGGTGGTTATTATTATATGCGCTTGTTATATCAAATACTTAAATCTGTCCAATTAATGCTTAGTAGGCATAAGTACACGTTAAACTCCTACGCTAGTGTTGCCATTTTGAAATGAAACAATTAACCTGAGTGCATTTCTTTATGTCACTGATGCTTCCAGAAATGCCTGAGCATCGGGAAAGGTGGCTGAATACCAGTGGAAGCAGCCAATGTGTGGATGAACCAATATTCATGAGAATATTTCACTAGGATGTCGCTAGGGCATGAGAGACAAAATGCCCGACTCCTCCATCGCTGGTTCATGTCGAATTGTTTAAATTGACTGAATATCTAAAGTAGGCCATTTTATAGGGTTCAGTCTTAGGTAATAATGGCAAATACAATTACAGTGGTGCATTTGAAGATGTAGTATTACGTTGTTGCTGTAGGTCACTTATATTTCTATAGTTAATAGTGATTTTTGGTTTGACAGTTGCACTTCTTAAATATGAATAGAAAATAAAAAAGTGAACTGTACACAGGTGGGTAGGTGTGGGTTCCCCGTCTACTCCATGTTCTACAGGTATTCCTAATTGTTGAAATGTGAACAGACCGTGTTCAGATATTTTTGTTGACTACAATCCTGAAAGGACAACTTTATTTTTTTGTACACTTTTTTCAGATTAAGTTGAGTTGTTAAGGGCTTGTGCACATGGGCATTGCTACAGCATGGGCAAGACCAGGAACTTCTCACTGTGTTTGAAGCAAATTAGCAATTCCCAATGCTTCCCTGTAGTTTATATGGGTTCAGAGAACACACCTGAGTGACAAGGGCTCTGAACAATGAAAGTCAGGGAGTCATAGCTTGTAATAAACACTCGGTAGACGTGCAGTGAGTTCCAATAATATATACACACACAACTTGGGTCACAGGGCATTTAATAGTCTTTAAGGATACAGGCTACATGCTTAAGATTATTGCCCATGTGCACGAGACCTTAATGTATTTAGAGAACATGTAACATAGTAGCTTAGCTTTTTGTTAAAGCCAGTGCATGCAATTGCTCATTATTTCTACTGCACTGCAGGTGATTGTTTCAGCCCAGTGTCCTAATGTATGGATAATGAAGGCAATTTTTTTTCACTATTTTGTGTAGTTGAAGTTTTCTTTTTGAGTTCTAGATAGTGTATTATTTTTATGTAAAAGAAAAAAAAAGTTATCTTTTGCTATGTATAAATTTTGTAACCTAACAGTGAATCAATATTTTCTATCAGTGCCAAGGGCTTCCTGTAGTTATATCCAAGTGTTATAATAAATATTTGTAGATAAACCTAGCGGCTCTGTGGTGATTTAAGATCTAGTTTTTGCTACATCTATGTTTTAAAGCAGGGGTGGGCAATTATTTCAGCTGGGGGGCCACTTAACACTTTCCATTGAATATCGAAAGCCGCACACAAAACAATGTGGCTCCAGCAGGGTACTTATCGCAGATTATGCTTCGAGTGCATTCCCTACTGCCACCAACATTGAATAGTCAGGTGTCAAAACACCACTTGCTAACGATCACATTTAATAATAATTAAAAAAAAAACTTTTTACAGTTATCTTCCCTCTCATCTCCTCCCTCCGTGGACAAATTAATCAGCTCCCCTCCCCAGACAAAGTTACCAGCTTTCCTCCCTGGACAGAATTGCCAGCTGCCCCCGCCCTGGCACCCCCACACTGGGCACCCCTGCCCCCTTGCCAGGCAGGTCCCGCTGCCACCCGCCATCCAAACATGTACCTTACTTAGGTGCTCTTCCCCGAGTCCAGATAGTGCTGTGCCTGTGCTGCTGTATGTGTTCAAACTGCCCGCCACACGCCGTCCAGATCCATGCTGCAGCTCTGCCTTTGGCTCCACCCCCAACAGCGCCTGATATCACAGGTAATCTGGCCGGCTGTACCCAACATGACCAGGCTTACTCAGCAGCGCCCACGGCTCAGAGGTAATGCAGCGCAATGACAAGCAGCTCAGCCAGTCGGGCGCTTGTCATTGCACACTGAAGCGGGCCGGGCAGGATCAGTTCACGGGCCGCATGTAGCCCGCGGGCCGTAGTTTGCCCACCCCTGTTTTAAAGGCACAAAGTTGTCTTAGAGCCAAAAACACACATCCTTGTTAAGGTTTGCATTTGCCTAAGGATTAGATCATTATTAGTGTTCTGATTAGTAATAAAGAAGACTTTCTTACTCATTAGTGTATTATGTGCACATATCTAGTGTGCGTAAATACGCAGTACTGTATGTTCTTTGCCACTACCACATGTATTCAGGCTAATTGCATAACATCTCAATACATTGTGTTTGTGATGCATGAATTTGGTCCGGGAATGGCTGTACTGTATCCTCCTCGAGTCACCAAAGATCACACATATTAGTTATGATGCCCAAACATCTGCAATTAATTGGGACAATTTTATGTTCTGCTAATACCTGGGATCGTCAAAATCCAGTATTTAACAGTCTTGATTCTCCGATTCCAACAAAAAAAATGATCGGAATAGTAGAATCGGGGATTTTTAACAGGTAATATTTAGCCACATTCTACCCCCATCCTGGGGAAAATTAACTGATCGGCAAAATGGTTTATGATAAATAGATCAGCATCTGGGAATCTCCGCTTATATGTATAGGCCGCATTACTTATTAGATACACTATACTGAAGAGTAGCTAACACAGTGGTTTCCAAACAATTTATGGCAGCCATAAATTCTTCTTTTGCCTATCATAAAATGTGTACAAATAAAACTGCAACACTGTCCACCGTCACATAACTGACCCTGAGGATGACGGGTAAGCACAATTAATGTCATTTTTTCTGAATTGCTCAATGAGGAAATTTGGGTGTAGGGGTCAATGAAAACCAAAATGCTGATACTCTAGGGCAGGTCTGGGCAACCTGTGGCTCTTCAGCTGTTGTGAAATTATATATCCCAGCATGCCCTGCCACAGTTTAAGCAT
Source organism: Pseudophryne corroboree (assembly GCF_028390025.1). Classification (NCBI taxonomy): domain Eukaryota; kingdom Metazoa; phylum Chordata; class Amphibia; order Anura; family Myobatrachidae; genus Pseudophryne; species Pseudophryne corroboree. The sequence continues at coordinate 424,111,030 of NC_086445.1, read as the reverse complement.
TACCTAATAGCAGAGCATGCTGGGACTTGTAGTTTTACAACTGCTGGAAAGCCACAGGCTGGCTCTAGGGAACCCTGATTCACGAAAGTTTGGGAACCACTGACCTAACTAATAGTTACTTATGGGATAGGTGCTAGATTTGCAAAGAGACTCTCTTGGTTTGCTCTATTTTACACATGAAATACCTAAAGGAGAATAAAAGCGCAGTACGTCCTTTACTGTGTGGAGTTTGTGTATTCTCGTCATGCTTGTGGGGGTTTCCGCCGGCACCTTGGTTTCCTCACACAGTCCAAAAGTATGCTGGTTAATTGGCTCCCAACAAAAAATTTGCCCTGATGTTTGTATGTGATCCAGGTATTTAATAGGCACACGAATGTAATAGTTATACATAATTACACATGATATTGTTTACAGGAACATTTATTACTATTTTAACATATAAATCATATTCCTTATGTCTACTGAGTAACTTGATTTTCTACCCAAAATATTTTTGTCTTGCGCATTTATCACTTTAAAAAAAAAATATCACACCTTCACGTCGTCAGCCGTTTGTTTTATTTAGATTTCACTTTTAATTCAATAATTAATATTATTGTCAGTAGTTTGGGTCTATTATTTTAATATATATAAAATTTATTTTAACTCATTGAATATTTCCACACATTTACTGTGACCCTGAGTGTCCCATTGGAAATTTTCTTGTGGTTTGAAAATGTATCTTCATTTCTTTTGTGGTAGGGAATATAGAGTGTAAGCTGTGGCAGGGACTGATGTGAGCCATATAGGCTCTGTATAGGGTGGTGGAATATGCCTGCTATATAAATAACTAGTAATAAATCTAAATCTTTGTATTACATTCCATATTTTTATTACTGGGTGTCTGTGTTTTTCTTCCCTCAACCTCGCATTTGGACTAAAGCTGATATTAGAGAATTATTTAGAGAACACACTATAAAACAGTAACATGTTTGCTGCTCACTTTCTAAGCAGATTTTTTATTCTTTAGCATTTCTTTGAATTTAGGGGGTAATTCAGAGTTGATCGCAGCAGCAAATTTGTTAGCAGTTGGGAAAAACCAGGGGGGGTCATTCCGACCCGTTCGCATGCAGCGGTTTGTCTCTGCAGTGCGAACGTGTCTGGAATGTGCATGCGCAGCGGCTGCACTGCGCATTCCATACCCATTCGCACTGCAGGGGTCGCCGGGTTATGTCGCGCTCAACGAAGAAAGCGGTCGCAGAGCCGACCGCAAGAAGATTGACAGAAAGAAGGCGTTCCTGGGCGTGTCCGGACCGCTGCCTGCCGTTTTCGGGGAGTGGATTTGAAAACACAGGCGTGTCCAGAAGAATGGAGGGCGGATGTCTGACGTCAAAGCCGGCCCCAGCATCGCAGAGATCGTCGCACAGGGTAAGTATGTCCAGGGCTAGTCTTGTTCTGCTTGAAATTTTTTTTAGCTTAGCAGAGCTGCACAAGCGATCGCAGACCTGCTAAGCTAAAATACACTCCCCCATGAACTAGTTGATCGCAGCAGCAGCAAAAAGTTGCTGGCTGTGATCAACTCGGAATGAGGCCCCATGTGCACTGCAGGGAAGGCAGATATAACATGTGCAGAGAGAGTTAGATTTGGGTGGGGTGTGTTCAAACTGAAATATAAATTGCAGTGTAAAAATAAAGCAGCCAGTATTTAACTGGACATAAGTTACACTTGATAAAGTCAGATGTAAAACTATTACACACCAATATCCTGAGGAATACTGTACATAAGCCAAGATATGTGCAGGCTAGCACTGGTGGTATAGGAACGCCCTGGCCCTGATGGCCATACATGGAATACACTTACTATGTTTTAAACCAATTGTACTTATTCATATGTAGTTAGGCATTAATAAAACGTCACATTTTGAATACATACAATATTATACAGAGTTGTATCTTATGTGGGGAAAGAAAATTGCTAAAGTACACACAAAGCCATAATATATGCTTAAGCAAAAAAAAAAAAAACACCTATCACCAACAGTGGTGCATTTGTATAAAACCAATTACAAGCAGTTTGGTAGTACTGACAATTATCACCTTTGCTATTTATCATGTCCTTGGACACCTCCAAATAATCAAGCCCGACAACAGGGGGGTACAAAGGCTACCCCCATACCGGGCTCCAAGGTCTTGAGGGGCCCGCGGTTCACAGGCATAAAATGGAGTTGTGCGATTCTACCATGTCCTGCCAGCTACAAGTAGGAAAAACAAACGAGTTATCAGGGACCCCCTCTCTCTCTCTCTCCCCCCCCCCCCACTTCCCGATTACCAGGGCTGGCTCCCGACAGTAGAGCTGAGCAGCAGTGCCACGATTCGTGGGTGTTCGCAGAGAACTGTCCACCCCCATGAGAGACATGTCGTGCTCAGTGCTGCAGTGCAGTCAGGTAATGTCTCTCCCACTCGCTCCCTGTCCCTCTCTCTCCCTAAGGCTGGGGCCACACGGGACCCGCTTGGCCGGGAGGAGGGTTTTGTGTGCACACGGATCCTGTTCTGCGGGATGCCGCAGAACAGGATCTGGCCAGTGACACACAGGATTTCATTGGAGCACAGTACGTGAACACATACATTAAAATGTATGTGTTCACATTGAAATCCCACCGTCCTGTCATACGGCCCAATCGCAGCATGCGCACACACACGTGCGGCGACTCAGGGACTGCCGCACATGTGTGGGCGCCTGCATAGCAGTCTCCTTGCGGCCAAGTGGGTCCCGCTGAATGGGACCCGCTTCGCCTCTATGTGTGGCCCCAGCCTAACACTCTCTCCCCCTCTCTCTCTTGGAAACTCTCTCCCTGACACCGGGGGTTATTCAGTGATGGATGCAGATCTTGCTTCCTGCAGCAAGATCTTTGTCCATCTACTAACATGCAGGGGCTGCCCAGCTCAGGGCAAGGCCGCCCAGCATGTGTGTGGTGCCACCTCACATTGTGTCTGCAATTTAATTGCGGATGCATCGATTAGAGGTTGACCACTGCCAGTGAAGCCTGGCTGCGCTGGCAGGTTGTCTGGCGCCATTTTTTTTTCTAGGAGCGGCTGGTGTGACATCTCACAGCCACCCTGAAAATACTCCCAACATGCCCTTGTTTTGCCCGCCACAACCCCACAAAGCCGGCCCCCAAACATCCGCCACTGTCATTCACCCTGCAGCCACAAGGAGAAGGGTCGTGTATGCGTATTGCGACCAGTGTGCGTGCGCTGACCAGATGGACGTGGGCACTGTGTACAGACGCGCGGCTGTGTCCATCTCTGAATCATCACAAACTCTCTCTCTCTTCCTGACACTTTTGCTCTCCCTCTCCCTGACAGTCTCTCACTGATTCTTTCTCTCCCTGACACTGTCTCTCGCTCAGCAGCGATGATGCAAAAATCTGCACTTCTGCGCATGTGGCGCAACGTATTTTCACAACGGCCGTTGTTTTACACAGGTCTAGTGACGCTTTTTAGTTGCACTGCTCGCCGCAGAGTGATTGACATTAAGTGGGCATTTCTGGGTGCCAACTGACCGTTTTCAGGGAGTGTTCGAAAAAACGCAGACGTGCCAGGAAAAACGCAGGCGTGGCTGGGCGAACGCAGGGCGTGTTTGTGATGTCAAAACAGGAACTGAACAGTTGAAGTGATCGCAAGCGCTGAGTAGGTCTGAAGCTACTCTGAAACAGCACAAAAATATTTTGTAGCCGCTGTGCGATCTTTTCGATCACACTTCTGCTAAGCTAAAATACACTCCCAGTGGGTGGCGGCATAGCATTTGCACGGCTGCTAAAAATAGCTAGTGAGCGAACAACTCAGAATGACCCCCTAAAAGAGCCGGCTGACCGCAAGATTGAGACTGCGCTCAAATCACTATACACAGCTACTGGTGTAGCTTTAAGACCCACTATTGCCTGTGCATAGATTTCTAAAGCCATAGTAAAGTGGTCAGGCACATTACTAGAGGAATTGGATTCTATGGATAGAAGTGACATTAAATTGTTTTTACGTCACATACATGATTCTGCAGGTTTCGTGGTGGAGGCCATGAAGGACCTTGGCCATTTTAATGTGAGGGTTTCTTCCATGGCTGTCTCGGCATGCAGGGGACTCTGGCTGCACCAATGGTCTGCGGATGCGGAATCCAAGAAAAGTGTGGAGAACTTGCCCTTCACAGGTCAGGTTCTATTTGGGGAAGCATTTGATGTGTGGATCTCCACGGTAACTGCGGGTAAGTAAACCTTCCTTCCCTCAGCAACACCGCTGACTAGGAAATCTTATCCTACGTCTACTATGCAGTCCTTTCGGACTGCGGAAGTTAAAAAGTCCAAACCCCCTTCAACTTTCTTTAGAGGAGGTTGGGGGAAATCCAGAAAACCTGCTCCAACATATTCCCAGGAACAGAAACCTGATTTTGCTTCCTCAAAATCCTCGGCATGACGGTGGACCTCCCAGCCTGAAGATCGGACAGGTGGGAGCAAGACTCAGAAATTTCAGTCATGTCTGGGCGTCGTCATGCCTAGACCCCTGGGTGCTAGATATTATTACCCAGGGGTACAGACTGGAGTTTCAAGAACTCCCACCTCACAGATTCTTCAAATCAGGCTTACCAGCTTTGCTGACAGAAAGTGCTATCTTACAGGAAGCCATTAAAAAATTGCTAAAGTCCAATGTCATTGTTCCAGTTCCACCTCGCCTAACAAACCAGGGTTATTACTCAAACCTGTTTGTGGAACCGAAACCGTATGGTTCGATCAGGCCAATATTGAACCTAAAGTCATTGAACCCTTATTTGAGGAAATTCAAATTCAAGATGGAGTCTCTGAGAGCAGTGATCTCAGGTCTGGAGGAGGGGGAATTTCTGGTATCCCTAGATATCAAGGATGCGTACCTTCACATTCCAATGTGGTCGCCTCACCAGGCTAATCTAAGATTTGCGTTACTGGACTGTCACTATCCGTTCCAGGCACTGCCGTTTGCCCTCTTCATGGCACCGAGGGTATTCCCCAAGGCCATGGCGGAGATTATGCTACTCCTCCGCAAGCAGGGTGTAAACATATTTCCTTATCTGGACAATCTGCTGATAGAAGCGTCTTCCAGGGAGAAGCTGTTACAGAACATTGCTCACTCAACTACTCCAGGATCATGGATTGATCCTCAATCTTCCAAAGTCGCATTTGGAGCCGACAAGGAGACTGTCCTTCCTGGGGATGGTCCTAGACACGGAAGTACAGAGGGTGTTTCTCATACATCCTAGAGGATGCTGGGGATGCTTCAAGAACCATGGGGTATAGACGGGATCCGCAGGAGAAATGGGCACTTTAAGACTTTAAATGGGTGTGAACTGGCTCCTCCCTCTATGCACCTCCTCCAGACTCCAGTTAGATTCTGTGCCCAGAGAGACTGGTCACACACTGAGGAGCTCTCCTGAGTTTCTCGGAAAAAGACTTTTGTTAGGTTTATTATTTTCAGGGAGACCTGCTGGCAACAGGCTCCCTGCATCGTGGGACTGAGCGTAGAGAAGCAGGCCTACTTCTCTGAGTTCAAAGGCTCTTCTTCTTAGGCTACTGGACACCATTAGCTCCAGAGGGTTCGATCACTTGGTCCGCCTAGCTGCTTGTTCTCGGAGCCGCGCCGTCACCCCCCTCACAGAGCCTGAAGACAGAAGCCGGGTGAGTATGAGAAGACTTCAGTCACTGCAGAAGACGCGTTTGAGGTACCGCGCTGCGCGCCATGCTCCCACACATAACATGGACCTGCAGGACGCAGGGGGGGCACCCTGGGCAGCATGAAGACCTCAAACAGCACTGGCATAAGATAAAACAGTGCCTAGGCACTAGTTAAGGGACCCCTGCCAGTATAAATATAAATTTAAGCGGGACTGAAGCGCGCCATGTAGTGGGCGGGGCTTAGCCCACACAGCTCTGACCAGCACCGTTTGCTCTTCATAGACCTCCACACTGCTGTACAAGTAACAGTGCAAAACGGGGGGGGGGGGGGGGGCACAAGTGATTTGGTGCTAATTGATATATATATAAAGCGCTAACAGGTCTGGGCAGTCTTTTTACTCGCTTCAGTACTGGGATAGGCGCTGGGTTGTGAGCTGGCAGAACTCCCTCTGTGTCTCTCTAACAGGCTTTGTTGTGGGTCTGTCTCCTATAGCCCCAGTGTGGTTGTGGGTGTCGACATGTCTGAGGCTGAGTGCTCTTCCCAGGAGAGGCTGGAGTGGGGACAGAAAAGACTGTGAGAGTGACCATGTCGGCACCGCCGACAGATGATTGGGTAAATATGTTGAGTGTTTTGAATGCAAATGTGACTCGGTTGTCTAAGAGATTTGATAAATCTGAGTCTAAGAACCAGACATGGAGAAAATCCATGGAGGATGCATTGTCACAAGCTCAGACCCCTTCGGGGTCACAGAAACGTGTTTTTACCCAGATACAGATACCAACACGGACTCTGATTCCAGTGTCGACTATAGTGATGCCAGATTGAATCCAAAACTGGCTAAGAGCATTCAGTACATGATTGTGACAATAAAAGAAGTGTTGCATATAACAGAGGACCCTGCTGTTCCTGATACTAGGGTCTGTATGTATAAAGGAAAGAAACCTGAGGTAACGTTTCCTCCCTCTCATGAACTGAACGCTCTTTTTTTTAAAAAGGCTTTGAAAAGGCTTTGGAAAATCCTGACAAGAAGATACAGGTTCCAAAAAGAATTCCAGTGGCATATCTGTTTCCTTTTGGGGACAGGGAAAAGTGGGAGTCAACCCCCACGGTAGACAAAGCTTTATCGCGTCTATCCAAAAAGCTGGCGCTTCCGTCTACTGACACGGCAGCCCTAAAGGATCCTGCGGATCGTAAGCAGGAAAATACACTAAAATCCATTTATGTCACTATGGGTTCACTACTCAGGCCTGCCGTTGCTTCGGCATGGGTGAGTAGCGCTATTGAAAAGTGGGCAGATAACTTGTCGTCTGAGATAGATACCCTAGACAGGGATAATGTACTTTTGACTCTGGGTCATATCAGGGGCGCTGCAGCATATTTAAAAGAAGCTGTAAGGGATATTGGCCTCTTGGGATCAAGGGTCAATGCCATGGCAGTCTCAGCAAGGAGAGCATTGTGGATTCATCAATGGAATGCTGATGCTGACTCTAAGAAGGCGATGGAGTAGTTACCATTTAACGGTAGTGTCTTGTTAGGTGATGGTCTCACTGACCTGGTATCTACGGCTACCGCGGGTAAGTCGTCATTTTTACCTTATGTTCCTGCACAATAGAAGAAAATGCCCCACTATCAGATGCAGTCCTTTCGGCCCAATAAATACAAGAAAGGACGAGGGTCCTCCTTCTTTGCTGCGAGAGGAAGGGGAAAAAGGTCACTGGCTGCGGCAAGTTCCCAAGAGCAGAAGTCCTCTCCGGCTTCTACCAAATCCACCGCATGACGCTGGGGCTCCTCTGCCGGAGTCCGCACCAGTGGGGGCACGTCTGAGGCTCTTCAGTCAGGTCTGGGTGCACTCGGACCTGGATCCTTGGATATTAGAAATAGTAGACTAAGGGTACAAATTAGAGTTTCAGGACATGCCCCCTCACCGATTTTTCAAATCGGCCTTGCCAGTTTCTCTTCCAGAAAGAGAGGTGGTATGCGCTGCGATACTAAAGCTGTGTCAAAATCAAGTCATTGTCACGGTACCCCCGTCACAACAGGGGGAGGGTTTTTATTCGAGTCTGTTCGTGGTACCAAAGCCGGATGGCTCGGTCAGACAGATTCTGAACCTAAAATCTCTCAATTTCTTTCTAAAAAAATTCAAATTCAAGATGGAGTCTCTCCGAGCAGTGATCTCCAGTCTGGAGGAGGGCGATTTTATGGTGTTGGTCGACATAAACGATGCCTACTTCTTACACGTTCCCATATATCCTCCACATCAGGCATACCTGAGGTTTGCTGTTCAGGATTGTCATTACCAATTTCAGACGTTGCCGTTTGGTCTGTCCACGGCTCCGAGGATTTTCACCAAGGTTATGGCGGAAATGATGTTTCTCCTGCACAAGCAGTGAGTCACAATTATCCCGTACTTGGACGATCTCCTAATAAAGGCGAGATCAAAGGAACAATTGCTGAAATACGTTGCACTTTCTCTGACGATTCTGCAACAACAAGTGGTCCGGGTCCCCAGCCAATCAGCTCCAATATGTAAATTAACAGTTAGGAGCTGATTGGCTGGAGCGTTTATAACCATGCACTTCTCACTGGTTTATCACTTCCTTATGCCGTCTCCAGGCTTAATACAATGCAGAGAGCTCTGCCGATCAGAACTCTTTTGTGAGGAGGGCACCCACCAGCGGGGAATTTGCTTCAGTTATGCCTGCAGTGCAGAGATGGAGACAAGCCGATCTCCATCTCTGAAAAACTAATTTAGTCCAGCAAGGGCGAACCCCCCTTAATCTGGCTCTGTGTGATAGGACGTGCTCTAGAAATTAAACAGGGAGCACTACAAAGAAAATTGACAAAGCCACATGTGCTGCATAATCAAATATTTATGTAAGTGGTTGTTTGGAGAACAAGTCTCACAAATTGAGAAGCAGTAGAAGATATTTCTAAACCTTAATGACTAGAGATGGTCTTTATAGATATTTAGCCTGATCCTTTCTATCAGCAAAGCCTGAACCCTTTTTGCCCAAGAGGTTGCCATCATTTGAATTCAGTGGGGTCTTCGAATTTCTGGTACTTTATGTGCATATTTTTTTTTTTTATTATATGCCTGAATGATTACTTCTCTAATACATCTGGAAATGGCTTGCTTAGAAGGAGCTCAAGTGATTACAGTGTCTTCTAATTTTCATCCACCAGCTGTGGGTAAGAAAATGGTAACACAACCTCCATGAAATGTAGATACAACCTTTGGCAAGAATATTTGATTGGCTCTTGGAATCACTTTATCCTCTTAGATCAAAAGCGTTCCTAGCATTATAGAGCCTGTAACTGCCCAACCCTCCTGGCAGAAATAACTGCCATCAGGAACAGTATTTTAAAGCTGGGTACACACTACACAATGTGTGTACCCAGATTGCCCATGCTGGCGGCAACTGAGCGACAGCAGGGGCCATGCTGCATTCGCCAGGATAGCCCTCGCTAGCTATGTCTTCCTAACGGAGGATGTCACAGATGTTGCATGGAAGCACGCATCGTCATCAACATAGTGGGTACACACTAGTCGATGTACCCAATACGTCGGTCCGATTTGCTGGATTGGACGACATATCATCTAATGTGTACTCAGCATTAGATTCATCCATCTCTGAGAGACCTCAAAGCGTTGAGCACCAGATTGAGTTTACATAGAGGATCTAATAAAGTGGCAAATCTTCACAGCTTGTAACACATTGGGCCTAATTCAGACCTGATCGTAGCTGCAAATTTGTTAGCAGATTGGCAAAACCATGGGGGTCATTCCGAGTTGATCGTAGCTGTGCTAAATTTAGCACAGCTGCGATCTTCTTCCCTGACATGCGGGGGGACGCTCAGCACAGGGCTAGCCCGCCCCGCATGTCAGTCCGGCCCCCCCTCACAGAAGTGCAAAGGCATCATACAGCGGCGATGCCTTTGCACTTCAAGAGTAGCTCCCGGCCAGCGCAGCTTTAGTGTTCTGGCCGGGAGCTACTCATCGCTCCCCAGCCCGCAGCGGCTGTGTGTGACGTCACTCAGCCGCTGCGGACCACCCCCCGTTCGGTCCGGCCACCCATGCTTTGGCCGGACCAAACCCACCAAACGGCGGTCAAAAGCCACCATTCCGCCCCCTCCCGCCCAGCGATTGTCTCTGCCTGTCAATCAGGCAGAGGCGATCCTATCCCTACTACGGCCTTCGGTCGTCTGGCATGCGCCGGCGCAGTACGGCGCATGCACAGTAGGGACCCGTTCGCTCTGCTGCGTTAAAACGCAGTCAGCGAACGGGTCAGAATGACCCCCATGTGCATTGCAGGGGGACGGGGGGTACAGATATAACGTGCAGAGAGAGTTAGATTTGGGTGGGGTGTGTTAAAACTGGTATCTAAATTGCAGTGTAAAAATAAAGCAGCCAGTATTCACCATGTACAGAAACAATATAATCCACCCAACTCTAACTCTCTCTCTGCATGTTATATCCCCCCCCCCCCCCCCCCCCCTTCAGAATGGATCGCAGCAGCAAATTTGCTAGCAGATGTGCACTGCAAGTGTGGCAGATATAACATTTGCAGAGAGTGTTAGATCTGGGTGGGTTATTTTGTTTCTGTGCAGGGTAAATACTGGCTGCTTTATTATTACACTGTAATTTAGATTTCAGTTTGAACATACCCCAACCAAATCTAACTCTCTCTGCACATGTTATATCTGCTCCCCCAACGTGCAGTGTATACGGTTTTGCCCATCTGCTAACAAATTTGCAGCTACGATCAGGTCTGAATTATGCCCAATGTCTGATAATTTCTTCTAAGTACTATCTGGGCTCAAACACTCTGGGCTAGATTTACTGAAGCTTCTAAAAATTGATAGTGGTGGTATTGCCCACAGTAATCCGATTTTAGCTTTCATTTCTCTATTGCATTCTAGAAAATCTATAGATATATATATAAAAGACAAAAAGGAGATTGACTCACTGATTGACTAATCACAAAATATCTTAAACCACAAGGCCTACAGTCTTGGCAGGTAGCTTCTCCTTAGGTCCCAGGTGCTTGCTAAGAACTGGTTCTACAAATGTCACTGTCCATCCACGGTAATCGCCAAAAATGGATGTGTGTATGTATATGTGTATTTATGTATATGTATTTTCCATCATAACTCTGGAATGCCTGCAACACTTTACACCAGACTTGGTACACATATTACTTACAATTTGAGAACAAATACTGGGGAGGTAACACACCCCTAGGGGTGACAGCAGCACAGAGTATATCAGGAGACAGCATAACTCTGGAATGGATGGAGCAATGTACACAAAAATTGGTACACTTATGACTTACAATATGGGAACAAACACTGCGGGGGTAAGACACCCCTAGCACCCCTAGGGGTGGGACAGCATCACAGAGTATATCAGGAGACAGCATAACTCCGGAATGCCTGGACCAATTTACACCAGACTTGGTACCAGTGGTGCAAGTAGAAAAAATGTCTTACGGATACTGTGTGTGCGCGCCGAAGGCGTGCGTGCAAAAAAAATGGGTGTGGCCAAATGCCACATGGGGGCGTGGCCAATGAAAATGGGGGCGTGATACACATATGGGGGAGGGGCAGATACACGTATGACCCCAATAGTGCCAGATACACATTGCCCCACAATGCCAGATATACATTGCCCCACAGTGCCAGATACACATTGCCTCACTGTGCCAGATACACAAATGCCCCCAGAGTGCCAGATACACAAATGTCCCCAGAGTGCCAGATACACATTGCCTCACAGTGCCAGATACACATTGCCTCACTGTGCCAGATACACAAATGCCCCCAGAGTGCCAGATACACAAATGTCCCCAGAGTGCCAGATACACATTGCCTCACAGTGCCAGATACACATTGCCTCACAGTGCCAGATACACAAATGCCCCCAGAGTGCCAGATATACATTGCCTCAGTGTCAGATACACATTGCCCCACAGTGCCAGATACACAAATGCCCCCACTGTGTCAAATATACATTGCCCCCCAGTGCCAGATACACAAGTATGCCCCCACAGTGCCAGATACACAAGTATGCCCCCAGTGCCAGATATGCCCCCAGTGCCAGATACAGAAATGCCCCCAGTGCCAGATACACAAGTATGCCCCCATTGCCAGATATGCCCTCAGTGTCAGATATGCCCCAGTGCCAGATACACATGTCTCCGCAGTGCCATATATGGCCACAGTGCCAGATACACATGTCCCCCCAGTGCCAGATATGCCCCCCAGTGCCAGATATGCCCCCAGTGCCAGATACACATGTCCTTCCAGTGCCAGATATGCCCCCAGTGCCAGATATCCCCCAGTGCCAGGTACACAAGTCCCCCCCAGTGCCAGATATGCTCCCAGTGCCTGGTATACATGCCCCCCCAGTGCCAGGTACACAAGTCCCCCAGTGCCAGATATGCTCCCAGTGCCAGGTATACATGCCCCCCAAGTGCCAGATATGCTCCCAGTGCCAGGTATACATGCCCCCCCAGTGTCAGATATCCCCCAGTGCCAGATATCCCCCAGTGCCAGGTATAACATGCCCCCCCCCCAGTACCACATATGCCCCCAGTGCCAGATATGCCCCCAGTGCCAGATATCCCCATTGCCAGGTATAACATGCCCCCCCAGTGCCAGATATCCCCCAGTGCCAGATATCCCCCAGTGCCAGGTATAACATGCCCCCCCCCCCACCCCAGTGCCAGATATGCCCCCAGTGCCAGATATCCCCAGTGCCAGGTATAACATGCCCCCCCAGTGCCAGGTATACATGCCCCTCCCTCCCCTGCTCACCGCTGCCGTCGCCGTCCTGTCTGTGTGAGGGAAGGAGAGCGCAGCCTGCACCCTCTCCTTCCCCTCAGTCTCCGGCGGGTGTCTCAGTTTAATTCAGCGCCGATCCGTGAGCCAATCAGAGCTCACACCCGCGAGCTCTGATTGGCTCACGGATCGGCGCTGAATTAAACTGAGACAGCCGCCGGAGACTGAGGGGAAGGAGAGGCGCAGGCTGTGCTCTCCTTCCCTCACATCAGCGGCGGTTCGGCGGGGACGGCGGGGAGCAGCAGAGGGAGGGAAGAGGAGTGGCGGCGGCCCGTCGGTGTGGGTACGGCGTACCCACGGCTAAATTCTTACGGGTACGCCGTACCCACACACTTGCACCACTGCTTGGTACACATATAACTTACAATCTAGGAACAAACTGTGGGGGTAAGAAACCCCTAGCACCCCTAGGGATGAGGCAGCAGCACATAGTTTTTCAGCAGACAGCATATCTCTGAAATGCCTGGAGCAATTTACACCAATCTTGGTAAACAGATGATTTACAATCTGGGAACAAACACTGTGGGTGTAACACACCCCTAGCACCCATAGGGGTGGGCCAGCAGCACAGACTATATCAGGACATTCATGATATGTCATTGATGACAGGGCTGCATGTGACAGTGGTAGTAACATGATGTGAGAAGGGGAATGGAACTAGCAGGAAGCCACATACTGAGAGTTATATAGTGGGAGGAGCCGGGTCCCCAGCAGCACACCGTATATTAGGAATTACATAAAATGTCAGGCAAGACAGGGCTGCATGTGACAGGGGCAGTTACATGATGTGAAGAGGGGAATGGAGGTAGCACGAACCCACACACTGAGAGTTGTATAGTGGAAGTAGCAGGGTCCACCAGTAGCACAGACTATATCAGGAGATGTATAATGTGCTGTGCTTAATAAGAAACTGTTAAACCTCCTAGTGATAATTTGTGGACCCCTTATTCAAAAGTAAAGCATTCATTACCTTTAATACCAAGAAATAATGACACGGAGACTTGAATTTGGCAGAAAATTGTTAGCTATTTATTGTACCCTAACCATTAGTAAACCTGTAAATTGAAAAATGTATTTAACATGCCAATTCAGCCGGCATATGGTGGCAGAAAAAAGAACGGCTCTATTAAACTGACACTAACCTTAAAACGTTAAAATTCAAAACTATCCTAATTTAAATACAAACTATAGAATCGGTAATAGGTGCCCAACTCAACCCCCACGGTGACTACCCACCCTGATGGGTGATGCCGCTGCCCCCAGACGGTTGGTCGAGCGGCCTTAAAAGTCAATGGAGGTGAGTGCACCTAAACCACACCAAACTGTAAATCACTACAGCTAACAAGACAAACTACAACCTGCTGTTCTTTTCCGCCAACAGCGAAAGACTCCTCCCCAGAGTCTTCGCACCGCCACCATAACCTCAACCTAACTCCTGCAACACAAGAAACAGATCCTCCAGGAAAAGCATTATCCCCTCATTGGACAGATGCACACCATCAGGCCGAAAAAGGTGACTGTCTCGAAACCGAATCCTAGGGTGGCGAACCACTTTGCCTCCGTGGGACAACACCCACTTCGCCACCGCCCCATTCACCTTCTGCCTGGCCTCATCAATCAGGCGACCGTCCGCCACACCTCGCCAACTCAACCTTGGCACCATCATTGAGAACACCAAGACACAATTGGTCTATGCTGCGGCCACACAGGCCAGATCCTTCATCATGGCCCACCGCAGCTCCAAAGATGTCCTCTTCCCCAGGTCGTTGCCACCTAAATGGACAACCAGCACCCTAGGGACTCCATGCTCGCTGGCCTGACTGACTAATCTACTCTTCAGATCTTTCCACATCATTCCCCGCCAACCAAGCCAACGAACGCCAGGAGCCCTAGGAAACATCTGCGCCCCCTCCGAGGCCAAAAACCTGGCTGCCCAGTACACATAAGAGTGGCCAACCACCCAGACTGCCAAATCATCGTCTACCCAACCTGAAGAGAAGGAAAGGGGTAAAAATTCGGTTAATAAAAATCTAAAGCAGAGTTTATTAAATGCATTAACCTGAAGGATCTGCCAAAAGAAAAAATGGATTTTCGTGTCTTGCAGAAGTAACGGCCTAGCCGATCTGCACAAGCTTCCAGCCAATTTGAAGCATAACATAAACACACAATGGGAAAATTAAAATAAGAAAATAAACGGGGGATGGGGGGGGGGGAAGGGGGGTATAAAATGGGAAAAACATGTAAGAAATCAGCTGGAGGTGAAAGCGTAAAAACCTGCTGAGGGACTTTGATTAGAACTGATCAGCCGAATTGTAGATTAGAATTCAGTCCGTCAAGTCAGGCAAAAAATCGCAAAAGAACTCCAGACCCCCACTGCCAGCAGCGGCGAGTAGCTAATCCCTGAGTAGGATAAACAGGGGAGATAAACCGATACACCACACAATGACGTACTGAACTTTACAACAGGACTTACACAACTACAAATAAACAAAACCATATTCAAGCAAACATCTCATGCAACGGGGCGAATATATCGTCTGTAACTCGACGACTTCCATCGCCCCACCGCCTGGATTTCAGCCACGGAAAACCCTGCCGACGCAGCCGACGTCGCAGCCCCGATGCGGAAGGAATGTGTCCCGAAAGCAGCGGGTGGAAGGCCCAAGCTCGCCAGACAGCGACCCAGCATCCAACGAAACTGATATTTCGTCACTGGCAGACCGTCATAATGCAGCAACCACGACCCCCGACCATAGGGTCGTACTGCCGCATACTGAACTGCCAACCTCACTGGGCAAATGCTCTCCTCCAGCGCCGAAACCAAGGTGACCCATCGACCTCTACCTACTTGGTCCGTCTTAGAGCGACGCAATCTGCACAGCAAGGACCTCTCACCCACCACCACGTCCTCGAGAAGCATGCGCGAATCTGCTCGCTTAGAAGGCGCCACCAGCTCCGAAACCCGAAAGGCACCGTGATAAGCCATTGAGAACGCCAAACGGAACAGCAGCGACTCAAAAATGGACGACGCGATACTGCCAACCGCCATGATGACAGCCGGAAGCAAGGCCGCATCTATGGGCCGCCTCCTATCAGGCGGCGTCGGCGCCACGCGCGCCCACCCCTTCATCGCCTTAAGCAGAATCCCGCTCTTTGTCACGTCAGGGACACCCTTGATTTTGTTAAAGAACGAAATACCAGCCAAGTACCGGGATACCACCGCTCTGGACCTACCCGTAACAAACAGCTGCCAAATAAAAGAAAGCATCAGCCGATGCCCGCTCTTACCTTGTTGACTTCGTCCTCGGACAAACTCCTCCCACTCGCTCCAAGCTTGTCCGTAAGCCTTGAGCGTGTTCGGAGCGACTGACCGCATCGCTAGACCCTCCAGTCCGGCCCGATCACCTGCCAGACATAACCGGGACATTGAAAACCTTGCTCATCGGCCTCGGGTGCCAACAAACAAAACCTCTCCCACTGACCTCGTGACAACGCGTCGGCAATTCCGTTCTCCAGCCCAGGCACATGCTGCGCGCGGAACCACACATTCCTATGCAAGCATGTCAACAGCAACTGCCCCAGCACCCTCAGGACCACCAGCTATTTCGCCCTCTGGTTATTTATCGCATGCACCACGCCCAGATTGTCACATCTAAACAAGATGCTGCGATGCGCCAGACGATCGCCCCAAACCTCCAGCGCCACCATAATGGGGAAAAGCTCCAGCAGCAAAAGGTCCTTAGTTAAACCCTCGTGATGCCATTCCGCCGGCCACGAGGCCGCGCACCAAGATCCCTCCAGATAGCAACCGAACCCAGAGGAACCCGCCGCGTCGGTAAACAGCTGCAGCCCAGCGCTGTCGACTGTTGGGGCCTGCCATATACACACCCCGTTGAAGTCCTCCAGGAACGAGGCCCATACGGCCAAATCCCTCTTAATCTCGGAGGACAAGCGTACGAAATGATGCGGTCTGGCACACCCCGCAGTCGCCCTTTCCAGCTTCCGGCAGAAAACCCTGCCCATCGGGATTACCCGACAAGCAAAGTTCAAAATGCCCAGCAAGGACTGCGCCTGCCGCAGCGTGACTTTGCGCGACCTTACGAACCGGCAGATAGCCTCGCGGAGCTTCGCAACCTTGTCCGGAGGCAGTCGACACGATCCCGCCACCGTGTCGATTTCTATCCCCAAAAATGACAAACAGAAGACCGGCCCCTCCGTTTTATCCTCGGCCACAGGAACGCCGAAGTGAAAAAACACAGCTCGGATGCTGAACAGCAAGTCGCCGCACCTTGGTGAATTCGCCGGACCCACACACAGGAAGTCATCGAGGTAATGGGCGACTCCGTGACCCCCTGATGAAGACTCCACGCACCAATGTAGGAATGTGCTAAACCGTTCGAAAAAAAACGAGCAGGAAACGGAACATCCCATCGGCAAACATTTGTTGATGAAATACTCCGCTCCAATCCGAAAACCCATAAAACGGAATGAGTCCGGATGCAACGGCAGCAACCGAAACCCGGATTCCACATCTATCTTAGCCATCAGGGCCCCAGGGCCGTAACTACGGACCAACTCTAGCGCCTCGTCAAACGACTGGTACACCACCGAGCAATGAGCCGGCGGTATCGCGTCGTTGACCAACGACCCCGACGCGTAAGAAAGATGCTGAATGAGCCTAAAAGCACCTGGAGTCTTCTTGGGAACTACCCCCACTGGGGAGATGACCAAGTCATCCACCGGGGGTGAGATAAACGGTCCCTCCATCCTACCCAGCCTAATCTCCTTATCCACTTTCTCCCGCAGAACCGACGGCAAGGCACGAGCAGACTGGAGATTCCGTTGGGCCCGGACCGAAACCTTGCTCGCAACAGGCAAGCGAAAACCAAACTGAAAACCGTAAAACAAAAACTGCGCGTCCGCCCTATTTGGATACCAATCCAACCACTTGGGCATTGTATCCAAATTAATTGGCGTTGGAGCTCTGCGGAGCGCTCCCGCTCGCGCCAGGTCTTGGGTAATTTTGCTTACCCCGGGCGCCCTGGCGACTGCCTTTAAAGCAGGTAGAGGCTGGGTGGGAGCCGCCACATTGCAAGCACAAATGTCGAAACCGACACTGCTTGCCGAAGGAACAGGACGCATTGTTAAACACGAAGCACTTCCCTTTTGCGGCGGCCTGCCCCCCCCCCCCCCCACGGACGGCCAACCTACCTGTCTTGCCCGATCCGCCGTCCACGCCGGTCCCTTGGGCGGACGACCCTGCGCGGTGCCCGTCCTCCCCCGGATTCCGGGGCTCCCTAGCCTGTTGAGAAGCCCGGGTGACTTGGAGCCAGACTTCCACGTCCTTGCAACCAAAGTCAATCACCTGCAAGCAGTCCTGTTTTTCCCGGAATTTCTCGTCATACATCCGCCATTCGATGCCCGACGATGTGCGCTGCATATCGTGTATTAAATGCAGGTATCTCATGACGTTCATATGTTCGTCAGGCCTATCTTCAAGGTAACAAGCCGCGAAGACACAAAAACCAGCCAGCCAGTTGACGAAGGTACAGAAAGCCTCGGCCCCGATGCCCTTCTTTGCTGACGCCGACTTATAGTCCTTCTTTGCGTCCTTCGTCAAGACGAACATATCAACGTAATCGCCCCTGCAGATTTTTCTACGGCAGCTATCCCTCAGTCCCCGCATCACGGCAGTGTAATCGCAGTGGACTACCCCAGGCAAATCGCGGCGCTTCTTGGCCCTGCGAGCGTCCTCGCTAAGCCGCTTACGTCTCTTCCGCCTCTCCTGCTGACCCGCCGCCCTCTTGGCGTATTTCGTCATGCGCTTTTTCACCCTAGTCGTGCTACTGACTTCGGACGCCGGCGACGACAGAGAAGAAGAAGAGGAAGAGCTGCGAGAACTAGAGCGCGTGCTGGAGCCCGACCCCGACTGCTCTACCTCACCTGATGCCGTCGACTGCTCAGACAGGGAATACTCCGGTGTGGCAAATGCGACATCCTCATCCTCGCTCCCCACCATCTCAACTTCTCCGCGAACACCTGAAGAAGAAGACGGAGCAAAGGACTCAGAAAACAATCGCGTCGCATGCCTAGCACCCCGGGGCGCAGGCGTCCCCGCTTCGCGCCCCTGCTCGTCCCGCACGGAATGATGACCCAGCTGCGCCGCGGCCGCCCCCAGCTCGCGGCAAGCGCGAGCCACTCGCTGCGCCGCCGACACCGCCCGCGTACCGGACCCGCTTGCTACTGCATGCGCGCCGGAACGCCTTGCCACCCCCGGGGATACGGCAGCGGCCAGCGGACCCAATGCCGCCACCACCGTTGACAGGGCTGATGCCAGCTCTCCGGAGAGGTCCTGACCACCCCAAAACTCATTGCCGTCCCCCGCAGATGCCGGCGCGCGCCTCCCTGCCCGACAGGCGCCAACAGGGGGCCCGACGCCCGGAGCCCAGACTGGCCCGGTGGGGAACCGGCAGCGCCCCTGACCACCAGCGGCCCGGTCCCCCACCAGTCACTGCTCCCCCCTAGTGTCTGCCTTATGGTGCCAGCGCTGCCTCCGCTGTCAGACCCCCCGCGCGCACCCTCCCCCCGCAGGCCGGAGCTCCCTCCGCCCGTTGGGAGGGCGCCGCGGCGTGACTCCCCGCTGCCCTGCTAATTTCTGCTGCCTCTGCTGTTTCCCTCCCTCCCCCGCTCCCCGCCGGACTCCGGCTGCAAGGGAGTGAGCCGGGGAGACAAGGAGACCAGCGGCGCCGCTGCGCGCACACGTGCACGAACGGCGCCACCTGTGGAGAGCGCGGGCGTGCGCACACCCCGCCCTTTTCCCGCCACTAACCCTCCGTCCGCGCCGTCCTGTGGAACTGACGGACGAGACCCCGCGACGGGCCTCGTACGACTTGCCGCCGCCTCCCGTCCGCTCAGCCCCCCTCGCCTGGCACCGCCTCGCGGCCACGACGAGGGGGAAGAGACTGGGGACGACACTGCATCTTCCGTCGGCCGCCCACCGTGGCACGCGGGCGCCCGAACGCGGCACTGAGGCTTCCAACGCTGCACCCGGAGGTGAGGGCCGATGCCCGTCCACCTCCGGGCGTCCTGCCTGCACCCCCAGCCCTCCCCGCCGCCCGCGCCCGGCCAGCAAGACCGGCCCGGAACCAAGCGGCCAGGATGACCGGGTCTGCCGCGCCCCGTCCACACCAGCGCCCGCGTAGGCCCCAGAGGACGGGAAGCCGTCCACAGGGCCAGCCAGCCCGTCCTCGGGCCCAGACCCACCGCCTGATGAGCGGTAACGGGCTGGGGTCCCGGCGGCACGGCGAGGGCGAGATGCAGCCATCACAAACAATTGAGAGCTATTGAAGGGAAGTGGCTTGTAATTAAAGGAGCTAAAGTATTACAAAGGCCAACAATGGGGAGACTCTGCTATGCAGCACTCACCAAGGCAATTCAGCAGCAAGAGAGACCGAGCTGGCCTAGCATTCCCTATATATATTAACCCTCCCCTTTTTCCATGGGCTGTACTTTCCTCACAGCTAGGTCCACCCCTCACAGGATGTTTAACTCTCTCCCTTCCCATGCAGTCATTTCGCTCTCCAAATAAATCGATAATTTCACAGGGGCACTGACATGATGTGAGGAGGGGAATGGAGGTTGCAGAAAGCTACAGACTGAGAGTTGTATAGAGGAAAGAGCAGGGTCCCTTGGGGGACCAAAAAGGGGTCCGGCCACTACACAAAGTGGGTCAGGGAAGCAAGATATGCCTATATACTAGATCTCCAACCAACGTAAATTAACGAACAACTAGTATTCTAATTTACCATCCTCATCCCGTAGCGAAGCACTGGTATTCAGCTAGTAATAGACAAGATCGGATTGGTTCCTATGGGCAACCGCTCCACTTGTCTGTAATAAATATATCCCGTCATACTGAGACTTGATCTTAGAGAGTGGAAAAGGCAAGACCTGAAATGAGTCCATCTCAAATATTTGTGGAGTGGGTGCCATAGTTATTTTGGATTAACTCCATGTAATCTATATCTCCGAAAATCAGTAACATACTACTAGAGATAGTCTTTTTATTTTCATGTCATTCATTTTAGGTGCTATACATTTAGGTGAAAGTCTGGACCCTGAATCAATAAGTCTGGATACCTGGATACAGCGGTAGAGGCCTACTGAAAGATCTCCCAGGCTATTGGGAATCACAGCTTCAGTGGTAAATATGGTAGGGTTACTATTGTGCCCCACCTTGTAGGCAAAGGAGACCGCTATACTAAAACCCCTTTCACACCACACAAATAACCCGGTATTGACCCAGCATATTGCTGGGTCGACACAGGTCGGCGTGCGGTGTGAAAGCACCATGGTGGAATTCCAGGGTTGCCTGACCCGGTAATTCAACCGGGGAATAAAGTCGTGTTATTCCCGGGTTGAACACCGGGTCAGTGGCAGCGTAAACGGGTTCCCGGGTCGATGCGACCCGGTAACTATTCACTAGATAGGGAGAGGCGACACGGAGATGAGCTCATCTCCCAGAGCCACCTCCACCCCCCACTGTTATGGAAACCCACCCGGCATGTTGCAGGGTCAATGAAGCCTGCTGTAGCGTCCAATGCCGGATCCCACCCGGGAAGGACCAGTTTCCAATTCCCGGGTGGGATCCGGCATTTGCGGTGTGAAAGGGATATTAATGGCAGCAGAATCCCTACAGCCCAGCACACAGCAGCACGCTGCTTGGCTGGGGGTAAAGGCTGCTAATCACTGACAGGTAAGAAGTGGCTGGGAGGGAGTGCAGTCCCAGGCCCCTCCAAGAAGCCCGGGTAATTAGTACCCCTCCCCCCTGCATTGTTTCAGCATTTGCAACATGTTTTAATCTTCCTATCACCAGATGGAGTAAAGCAGGAATGGGGGAGGAACAGGGTGACCAGGCAGAGTTGGGTGAGGACCAGTGAAAAGAGTTGTTGGGGCCAGACCGAGCTGGGGTCAGTGTGGATTGAAGTCACTTTTTTAGTTTTATATATATATATATATAGGTAAGCAAAGTCGACGGCACTCCCAAGTCCCCTAAATAAATGTAACGATGGTTTAAATGCCGGTGCCCTCCCAGAGGTATACAGTGCACCTGTATCCTGATGTATAGAATGTGGTTGCGGGCGGCACTCTCGGCGTAAATGAAGACAGACACGTAAGTCTTTCAAGTCATCAATGACTTGAAAGACTTACGTGTCTGTCTTCATTTACGCCGAGAGTGCCGCCCGCAACCACATTCTATATATATATATATATATATATATATGATGCATATATCTGGCGGGAGCTTACCCCGGAGTGCATTGGTATGCGGGTGTTTGGTGTAAAGTACTTATATGGGAGTAAGTTTATTTGTCTTATTACTATATGTGATGCATCGTCCTGATAACGGGGAGGCTGTCCTGAAAACGTTTGGCTCTAAAAATACATGTTGATGATATAGGACTTCTATATTGATACTATACAATGTGACATTGATGATATAGGACTTAATTTATAGTACATTAAATGCCACATCTCCAAGGCTGATTATGACAGCTGATCCATTGGCTATGCTCCAGGTTCTCACACTAATGCCTTCTTCAAGATATCAATACAGCATGACTATACTGCACTTCAATGGTCCATCCAGTGCACATTGCAGTTCACATTTATTCTTTACACATTCTCGGGAGCCACCTTCACTAACTTGGAGTCTGTTTTTAAGTATAATTAAATATTATTAATGTTATAGGTGCACTGTGCAGAAGTGTATATCTAATGACGTACCCTCTATAGAACCACTTATATTCGGCATATTATAGGCAAGTCATAACACAAACGTGGACGTGGCTGTGTGAGTGTGACCCCCTGTGATGCGAGGCATGTGTCTAATAATGAGCCCTCTTAGAAATCTTATTTCTGTACTGCTCCACAAACGAGGTATACCAGTGTGCTTGTTCGCTACTAGGAACACCTTTCCTCTGCCCATTTTCTCTCCTCTTCCTCTCACACTGATGCGCCTCAACAAATTTGTTATTTTTTAAACATATGCAGTCTGGTGAAAACAGGAGACTCACTGGTATTCAATTATTTCCTTCCCCTTCCATACCCGTTCTACTTCTGCTGACAGGCGTGGTATTATAATTTCAGCTCGCTGCCCCCTGGGTAGTGAGGCGCCCTAACCATTTATGCAGCTAAACCTGATTACTATGCGTGTGATATGCGCAATAACGGGGAGATTGGACGTGATATATCATTTGAGTACTGCACACTGAGTGAAGTAACCTTTGTGCTGTAGGTGTAATTGCACCTCAGCAATAATCCATGTCATGCTCTGAAGGGGACTGCCATGTAAATTGTGTTCCCTGGAAGATTGTTTTTCCGATTAGGAGTGGCTTATTTATCATTAAGTTTTTCCCTATACATGAAGCAGCTGTAGGCCTCTTCAGCCTGAAGTTTATTAATACCTATAAAGTGAGTATGGGCCTTCTACTGGTGGTATAGAGGTCTTCAATGTGACAGTGAACTCAGGTCCTCTCTTTATTTGTTTTTATGCTTTAATTTTGTTTTTAATATCTCTGTGTTTTTTTTGCTTTGCTGTTTTTCTCTGTTACGTTATACTGTACACCAAATTTGTCTTTATGGTGACAATTTATTCTCCAAGACAATATTTTTCGGATCTATGGGAGAGACGATGCAAGGAACATTGACTCCCTGAGTGCCTCCATGACTATGAGAGCTGCGACGCTGGTGCAATGTGTTATGCATATGAGATTGCAGTTGCACGCCGGGAAACTCTCCAAAAATGGTCATTACAAGCGCATATTTTTGCAGACACATCCCGTTACCACCCACCAAACGGCCTCTTCCTGTCAATCACTCTGTGACTGATTTCTCACTATGAGCAGCATTGCAATGGTACTGTACAGTGGTGAATGCTCACTGCTGCCTCAACGCAGATAAACGCTCAGTTGCGGCACCATCAAAGTTGCGACCACATCTGAATCAGGCCTACTATTTTTTGTTTAAGGGTTTGTACTCAGTACATCCCTCCTGCATTATGGAATTTATCAATAAAAAACATTTCTTACTCATCAATATATTGGATGGACATTCTCATGTTTGCAAAGCTCATGGGGAAAATATGTCAACCCTTCAAAGGTGGAGAAGTTGCCTAAGTCAGCTCAGGAGAACCTTTTTTTTTTTTTTCAGTAAGAATATTGAAAATTAAGTAAAGGTGAGCCTGGCAAGCACCCTTAGTAGCGCCATCATAGAAGTTACATAAAGTCCTCTAAAAATAATATTTGGCTAATCATTCCCTAATCATTTATATTAGAGAAATACAAAAGTAATAAAATACAGGGTGGGAATCCCTAATTGCATGCAAACAGAATCCGTGTAATTGGTCTTTAGAACCAAAGTTCCCACATCCCCTGCTTATGTGTCAGTAATCCATATGGGCTTCTTACAAATATTTATGCAAGTCAGCATAATAATGCCTTTAATGTATTGTGAGAATCACAGAATCAACATTACATTTTTGCTTTCATTTTGCTTTCCCTAATCTTATTTTTTTTTTATATCCATATATCATTTCATTACAAAATATAATGACTGAATCCTATTTTGAAAAATGTACCCATAATTAATTTTAAAATTGAGGCGAAGCCATGATACAAGCAATTAAACCACATACTTTGTGTAACCGGCAAATCTACTCAACATGAATTTAGAATCTGTATCTGATAATGTTATGTTAATTAATTTATATGGTGGCACCAATTGTATGTAGGGTTGCACAGAGACAAAGGGCCTAAGTCAAGGTTGATTGTAAAACAAAATTTTCCTCTAATGGGCAAAACCATGTGCACTGCGGGGGGGGGGGGGGGGGGGGACAGATATAGAAAAGCTAAAAGATGTGCTGGTTACACCAGTAACAGAATTGGGATATCGTGCCAAACAAATCTTAGTTATTTTTTTGTCTCTGTGACGAAAATATTAGATCAAGGGGGAGCTGTAGATGTAGCATATCTAGACTTTAGTAAGGCATTTGACACTGTCCAACATCGCAGACTGCAAAATAAAGTTGAAAGCGCGGGGGTGGATTATAAAACAGTTAAATTAATATGAACCTGGTTGCAGGATAGGAAACAGACAGTTGTAGTAAATGAAGTGCAATCTAATGAGGGAAATGTTACCAGTTGAGTACCCCAGGGATCT
Organism: Pseudophryne corroboree; assembly: GCF_028390025.1. NCBI lineage: Eukaryota > Metazoa > Chordata > Amphibia > Anura > Myobatrachidae > Pseudophryne > Pseudophryne corroboree. The sequence continues at coordinate 424,086,295 of NC_086445.1, read as the reverse complement.
GTACTTGGTCCAGTTCTCTTTAATATCTTTGTTGGTGACATTGCAGATGGTATTGAAGGGAAGGTATGCCTTTTTGCAGATGATACAAATATATGCAACAGGGTAGACACACCGGGAGGGGTAAAACAAATGATTGATGACCTAGCTAGGCTTGAGAAATGGTAAAAAATGTGGCAACTACAGTTTAATGCTAAAAAAATGCAAAATCATGCACTTGGGTCTCAAAAACCCAAAGGCTAAATATAGTATCAAGGGTACTATAATGGAAACTACTGAGGAGGAAAGGGATTTAGGAGTCACTAGTTCAAGTGACTTGAAGGCAGGAAAGCAATGCAACAAAGCAATGAGAAAGGCAAGTCAGATGCTTGGTTGCATAGGGAGAGGAATCAGTAACAGGAAAAAAAAGTAATAATGCCACTGTATAGGTCATTGGTACGGCCTCATCTGGAATACTGTGTCCAGTTCTGGAGACCATCTCCAGAAGGATATAAATACATTAGAGAGTGTACAAAGAAGGGCAACTAAAATGGTGCATGGCCTACATCACAAACTGGAAAAGGCTAAAAGATCTTAACATGTATAGGTTGGAGGAGAGAAGGGAAAGTGGAGCCTTGATTGAAACTTTCAAATATATCAAGGGTCTTAACAAAGTCCAAGAGGGAAACATTCTTCAAAGGAAGAGAAGTATTAGAACTCGAGGACATACACTGAAACTGGAGGGAGGCAGGTTCAGGGGAAATTTAAGAAAAAAATTACTTCACAGAAAGGGTAGTGGATAAGTGGAACAGCTTCCCATCAGAGGTGGTAGAGGCTAAGACTGTAGAGCAATTTAAACATGCATGGGATAGGCATATGAATATCCTTACAAAGAATTGAGGTTCAAAAAGGGTTGAGATTACCTAAAGGATAAAAAAAAAAGGGGCAGACTACAGTAGATGGGCCAAGTGGTTCTAATCTGCCGTCAATTTCTAGGTTTCTATGTAGCATGTGCAGAGAGAGTTAGATTTGGGTGCGTTATATTCAGGGCTGTCTTAACAGCAGTGTAGGCCCCTGGGCACATCAATGCACTGGAGCCCCTATGCATTCTCCAGCGGTAGGGGTGGGGTGTGCTATCAGCGGCAGCTTTGATGTCCCGTAGGCGGTAGGGGGTGTTCTATCTTCCGCTCAGCATGTAGGACCTGGAGCAGTCATTTCTGCTTATTACTCCTTTACTGCACAGATGGGGTGGGAGGGAGAACACTAAACTGTAGAAGGGGGCATTGTGTTGAATGAAGGGGCCCTGGTACATGACTTCCAGGGTGTTAGGGGGTGTTAGTACATAGGGGAGAGGTGGATAGTGGAGTGGGCTTAATATTCATAATTTTCTGGTGGGAGGGCAGCTTGCTTGACTGCAGATATCTCAAGTTCCTGGAAATAGATTTCTTAGCTTTGAATGGGATACAAAAACTAGAGAGTCCCACCTTTCAGGAGGTACTGAGGACTTGGGGATCAGAGTTCAGGAGCCAGAGCAATCCACCAACAAAAATATAAAACTGCATACCAGGCGTCTGGAGCTGGAGCAGGGACCAGCTGTTGGAAGGCTGATATCTCTGGTTCTGAGCAAAGTAGAGACAAGCTGCCAGTGTCCACCGAAAGGGAAGAGTCCCAGCTTTTGGAAGATACCCTCAGAAATACTGTCAGAAAGAACCTGAGATATCTGTCAGGGAAGAGCAATTAACAGGCTTGGGCAGGGACCACTGCTTTGACATCGGATATCTTCGGTTACCCAGCGCCGTTCTTTAAAAATCTGGTACCCCTGGACAGAGGGGACCCTTGGCTACAAGCCGAGGGCCTTTTTACTCCTGGGGCCATTGGGCAAGTGCCCATTGAGCCCATATGAAAAGACAGCCCTGGTTATATTGTTTCTGTGCAGGATAAATACTGGCTACTTTATTTTTACACTACAATTTAGATTTCAGTTTGAACACACCCAACCCAAATCTAACTCTCTCTGCACATGTTATATCTGCCCCGCCTGCAGTGCACATGGTTTTGTCCATTAGAATAAAATGTTGTTTTGCAATCAACCTTGAATTAGGTCTAAAATACAATAATACATTCAAACTATGGGGGTCATTCCGAGTTGTTCGCTTGTTGCCGATTTTCGCTATACTGCGATTAGTCGCTTACTGCACATGCGAAAGGTTCGCTTAGTTATTTTACACAAAAGTTAGGTATTTTACTCACGGCATAACGAGGATTTTTCATCGTTCTGGTGATCGTAGTGTGATTGACAGGAAGTGGGTGATTCTGGGCGGAAACTGTCCGTTTCTGGGAAAAACGCGGGAGTGTCTGAAGAAACGGGGGAGTGTCTGGGCGAACGCTGGGTGTGTTTGTGACGTCAAACCAGGAACGAAACTGACTGAACTGATTGCAATGTAGGAGTAAGTCTGGAGCTACTCAGAAACTGCTAAGAAATTTCAATTCGCAATTCTGCTAATCTGTCGTTCGCAATTCTGCTATGCTAAGATACACTCCCAGAGGGCGGCGGCTTAGCGTGTGCAATGCTGCTAAAAGCAGCTAGCGAGCGAACAACTCGGAATGAGGGCCTATATACTGTCAAATAGAGAGTACAAGGGAACATTGTTTTAGATAAATCTTGCACTTACTTTCAAATATGTTTCCCTACCAGATCTTCCCTACATATTCCTCAGACACATCCATCCATTCTCATCATTATTTCATAAACTCCTTCATTTGTATTGTCACCTCATTCTTTAGCTTCTCGGCCTGCTGGTCTCACACTTTTTCTTATGCTTTATCAATCATCCTTTGTTCCCCACCACCACTGTATTACTTTTCATTACCTTGCTAGGCCTCACTGCGGGGCCTCTTCACCTTTTGATAACAGTCGTTAATAAAACAAAGACAAAGTCATGTGAAATATATTTAAAAATACATAATATATATATATATATATATATATATATATATATATATATATTAACAGCAGAAGGAGGTATTTTCTGAGTTACATATTTCTATGATGCCGTTGTCTGAGCAGAGCACACCATATACCAGATTAAAGATCTTGGTCCATAGATTTGCAGAAAAATATTTGCGTTGTAATTGGTTGCTTTGTTTCAGAGTTCTGTGGCAAAACATCCACCTGCCATTTTCAATGCATCACCATTGTGTTCTGGAAAATGTGACAGATGGTGAACTCTGCCTGTACACCTGCTGGGTGACCTGGAAAATGTGACCTTCTGGGTGGCTTGCAGCCACCCAGTAAGCAGGGATTTTTAGATTTATCGAAATTCGGACCCTAGTGGGATGAAAAGGGGTAAAATGTTCCGCTCAGCAAACCTTTGCCAGTTTGAAACCGGGCACATCAGCTACTTTATTATGAATTGTTATCACAAAGTTAAATGGGACTTTTTCTTACTCTGAACTCTAAAATAGGGATCGATGGATTAAGATTGGGCTGTGGCTCTTACAAACTTGTCCTAAAAAGGAACAAGATAGTGGAAGCTTAATGAATAACAAACTATCATACTTCAGCAGTCAGGAGAGGAAAATCACAGTAGCATTTGGAGACTATGCGGATATGTCTGTGAAGGGCACCATAAAAAAATGGTACATTTGCTGCTCACTGTCACCTTCAAATCACTACACGTTTTTCTCCTACGTCCTAGAGGATGCTGGGGACTCCAAAAGGACCATGGGGTATAGACGGGATCTGCAGGAGACATGGGCACTTTAAGACTTTAATGGGCGTGAACTGGCTCCTCCCTCTATGCCCCACCTCCAGACCTCAGTTAGATTCTGTGCCCAGAGGAGACTGGTCACACACTAGGGGAGCTCTACAGAGTTTCTCTAAAAAATACTTTTGTTAGGTTTATTATTTTCAGGGAGCACTGCTGGCAACAGGCTCCCTTGCTTCGTGGGACTGAGGGGAGAGAAGCAGACCTACTTCTGTGAGTTAAAAGGCTCTGCTTCTTAGGCTACTGGACACCATTAGCTCCAGAGGGTCTGATCACTTGGTATAGCCTAGCTGTTCGTTCCCGGAGCCGCCCCGTCGCCCCCTCACAGAGCCTGAAGTAAGAAGCTGGTTGAGTAGCAGAAGCAAGAAGACTTCAGAGGCGGCCGAAGACTTCAGTTCTTCCTTGAGGTACCGGGCAGCGCGCCATTGCTCCCACACACACAAAGCACTACATGGGTGCAGGGCGCAGGAAGGGCGCCCTGGGCAGCAATAAAACCTCTAACTGAGACTGGCAAGTTGGTATACAGTGCATAGGCACTGTATACAGACCCCCGCCATTATAAAGAAAAGCGGGACACAAGCGCGCCATTGAGGGGGCGGGGCTTCGTCCTCCAGCTCTAACCAGCGCCATTTTATCTCCACAGCTTGCTGCAGAGACGCTGCTCCTGGCCCTTCACTGCTGTCACAAGTAACAGGGTGCAAAAAACAAGGGGGGGGGGGCACAGCAATTGGTGTTGGTTTCTATTACATAAAAGCGCTTATTGGTCTGGGGTATTATTTAATTCTTTCAGACCGTTGAGGCGCTGGGTGTGAGCTGGCAAACTCCCTCTCTGTCTATCTGAAGGGCCTTACTGTGGGTCTGTCCCCTATAGCCCAGTGTGTTAGTGGGTGTCGGTACGCGTGTGTCGACATGCCTGAGGCTGAATGCTCTTCCCAGGAGGAGGCTGTAGTGGTGTCTGAACAGATGAGGGAGTGACTCCGTCGGCACCGCCGACTGCTGATTGGGTAGAGATGTGGAGTGTTTTAAATACAAGTGTGGCTTTGTTGCACAAGAGGTTGGACAAATCTGAGGCTCAGAACCAAGCATGGAAACAATCCATGGGAGATGTTTAGTCACAACCTCAGACCACCTCAGGGTCCCAGAAACGTTAATTTACCCAGATAGCAGACACAGATACCGACACGGATTCCGACTCCAGTGTCGACTATAATGATACCAATTTACATCCTAAGGTGGCTAAGAGTATTCAGTACATGATTGTAACAATAAAGGAAGTGTTACATATCACAGAAGACCCCGCTGTTCCTGAGACAAGGGTCTGTATGTTTAAGGGAAAGAAACCTGAGGTAACGTTTCCTCCCTCTCATGAACTGAACGCTCTTTTTGAAAAAGCTTGGGAATCTCCTGACAAGAGACTACTGATTCCCAGGAGGATTTCTATGGCGTATCCATTTCCCTCGGTGGATAGGTTACGGTGGGAATCCTCCTCTACGGTGGACAAAGCCCTGGCGCGTTTGTCCAAGAAGGTAGCGCTACCGTCCCCGGACACGGCAGCACTTAAAGATCCTGCCGATCGTAAGCAGGAAACTACCTGGAAATCTATTTATGTCACTACGGGTACGCTGCTCAGGCCGGCCGTGGCATCGGCATGGGTGAGTAGCGCTATTGAAAAGTGGGCAGATCACTTGTCATCTGAAATAGACACCCTGGATAGGGAAAGCGTGCTTTTGATGCTGGGTCACCTCAGGGACGCTGCAGTCTATCTAAAGGACGCTGCGAGAGATATTGGCCTCTTGGCTTCAAGGGCCAATGCCATGGCAATCTCGGCAAGGAGGGCGTTGTGGACGCATCAATGGAATGGTGATGCTGATTCTAAAAAGGCTATGGAGGCTCTGCCCTTCAAAGGTGAAGTTTTGTTTGGTGAAGGCCTTGCGGACCTGGTTTCCACAGCTACTGCAGGTAAGTCGTCCTTTTTGCCTTTCGTCCCTCCACAGCAAAAGTAAACCCCTCAATACCAGATGCAGTCCTTTCGGTCTCATAAATTCAGGAAAGGACGAGGGTCCTCTTTCCTTGCTGCTAGAGGTAAGGGAAAAGGAAAAAGATTGCCGGCTGTGGCAAGCTCCCAGGAGCAAAAGTCCTCCCCGGCCTTGCCAGCTTCTCTTCCAGAAAGAGAGGTAGTGTGTGCGGCAATACAAAAGCTGTGTCGGCAGCAAGTCATTGTCGCGGTACCCCCGTTACAGCGGGGGGAAGGGTTTTATTCAACCCTGTTCGTGGTCCCGAAACCGGATGGCTCGGTCAGACCGATTCTGAACTTAAAATCCCTCAATCTGTATTTAAAAAGATTAAAATTCAAGATGGAATCTCTCCGAGCAGTGATCTCCAGTCTGGAGGGGGGGATTTTATGGTGTCAGTCGACATAGAGGATGCTTACCTACATGTCCCCATATATCCTCCACATCAGGCGTACCTGAGATTCGCTGTTCAGGATTGTCACTACCAATTTCAGACGTTGACGTTTGGTCTTTCCATGGCCCCCGAGGATTTTCACCAAGGTAATGGCGGAAATTATGGTACTCCTGCGCAAGCAAGGGGTCACAATTATCCTGTACTTGGACGATCTCCTGATAAAGGCGAGATCACAGGAGCAGTTGCTAAAAAACGTTGCGCTCTCCCTGACAGTTCTGCAACAACATGGCTGGCTCCTAAATTTGCCAAAGTAGCAGTTGATTCCGACAACACGACTGGCGTTTTTGGGCATGATTCTGGACACGGAACTACAGAGAATTTTTCTCCCTTTGAAAAAGCTCTGGAACTCCAGAACATGGTCAAGAAGCTTCTGAAACCGGCAAGAGTGTCGATTCATCAATGCACTCGAGTGCTGGGGGAAATGGTGGTGGCCTACGAGGCCATTCCGTTTGGCAGGTTCCATGTAAGAACTTTTCAGTGGGACCTGTTGAACAAGTAGTCCGGGTCCCATCTACACATGCACCGGAAGATAAGCCTGTCCCCCAGGGCCAGGATTTCTCTCCTGTGGTGGCTCCAATTTTCTCACCTTCTAGAGGGTCGCAGGTTCGGGATCCAAGATTGGATCTTGGTGACCACGGATGCGAGTCTCCGAGGTTGGGGAGCAGTCACACAGGGGGTAAATTTCCAGGGAAAATGGTTGAGCCAAGAAGCTTGTCTACACATAAACATTCTGGAATTAAGGGCCATCTACAACGGCCTTCTACAAGCGGAACATATGCTGCGCGGCCTACCCGTCCTGATTCAGTCGGACAACATAACAGCGGTGGCGCACATAAACCGCCAAGGTGGAACAAGGAGCAGAGCGGCGATGGCGGAGGCCACAAAGATTCTTCGCTGGGCGGAAAAACATGCAAGCACTCTGTCAGCGGTCTTCATTCCAGGAGTGGACAACTGGGAAGCAGACTTCCTCAGCAGACACAATCTACATCCAGGAGAGTGGGATCTTCATCAAGAGGTCTTTGCAGAAGTGACAGGTCGTTGGGGAATTCCTCAAATAGACATGATGGCGTCTCGCCTCAACAAGAAGCTTCAGACGTATTGTTCCATGTCGAGGGACTCTCAGGCAGTAGCTGTGGACGCTCTAGTGACACCGTGGGTGTTTCAGTCGGTCTATGTGTTCCCTCCACTTCCTCTCATCCCAAAGGTGAGAAGGATCATAAGAAGAACAAGGGTTCAGGCGATACTCGTTGTTCCAGATTGGCCATGGAGGGCCTGGTATCCGGATCTTCAGGAATTACTCGTAGGAGATCCCTGGCCTCTTCCTCTAAGAGAGGATCTATTACAGCAGGGGCTGTGCGTGTTCCAAGACTTACCGCGGTTGCGTTTGACGGCATGGCGGTTGAACGCCAAATCCTAGCTCGAAAGGGTATTCCCGGAGAGGTCATCCCCACTCTACTGAAAGCTAGAAAGGAGGTAACGGCGAAGCATTATCACCGTATTTGGAGAAAATATGTGTCTTGGTGCGAATCCAAGAAGGCGCCTACGGAAGAATTTCAGCTGGGTCGTTTTCTACATTTTTTGCAAACTGGTGTAGATACGGGCCTTAAGTTAGGCTCCATTAAAGTGCAGATCTCGGCCTTATCTTTTTTCTTTCAAAAGGAATTGGCCTCGCTTCCAGAAGTACAGACTTTCGTGAAGGGCGTGCTGCACATCCAGCCTCCATTTGTGCCCCCAGTGGCACCATGGGACCTTAACGTGGTGTTACAGTTCCTTACGTCGCATTGGTTTGAACCTTTACAAAAGGTTGAGTTGAAATTTCTCACTTGGAAAGTGGTCATGCTATTGGCCTTGGCGTCCGCAAGGCGGGTGTCAGAGTTGGCGGCTTTGTCTCACAAAAGCCCCTACTTGGTTTTCCATGTAGATAGAGCGGAGTTGAGGACTCGTCAACAATTTCTCCAAAGGTGGTTTCTTCGTTTCACATGAACCAACCTATTGTGGTACCTGTGGCTACTGAAGCCTTGGCTGAGTCAAAGTCTCTCGATGTGGTCAGGGTTTTGAAAATATATGTAGCCAGAACGGGACGTATTAGGAAAACAGAGGCGCTGTTTGTCCTGTATGATTCCAACAAGGTTGGGGCTCCTGCTTCTAAGCAGACTATTGCACGCTGGATCTGTAATACGATTCAGCATGCTCATTCTACGGCTGGATTGCCGTTACCGAAATCGGTGAAGGCCCATTCCACTAGGAGGGTGGGCTCGTCTTGGGCGGCTGCCCGGGGTGTCGAGCAGCTACTTGGTCGGGTTCAAACACTTTTGCAAAATTCTACAAGTTTGATACCCTAGCTGATGAGGACCTCCTGTTTGCTCAATCGGTGCTGCAGAGTCATCCGCACTCTCCTGCCCGGTCTGGAGCTTTGGTATAAACCCCATGGTCCTTTTGGAGTCCCCAGCATCCTCTAGGACGTAGGAAAAAATAGGATTTTAATACCTACCGGTAAATCCTTTTCTCTTAGTCCGTAGAGGCTGCTGGGCACCCGTCCCAGTGCGGATTTTTTTCTGCAGTACTTGTTCATGGTTATTGCTTTTGTTAAACAAAGGTTGTGTTTCGGTTAAGGTCAGCCTGTTGCTGATCTCTTTGGTTCACGCTGTTACCTGGTTTTAGTTAAATGCCATGTTGTACGGTGTGTTGTGGTGTGAGCTGGTATGTATCTCACCCTTAGTTTAACAAAATCCTTTTCCTCGAAACAGAGGCGGATTGGCCATAGGGCTTACAGGGAAGATTACCGGTGGGCCGACGCACCTGTGGGACCTGTTTTGTTTGAAGACATGTGGTCCTATTTATAGACATAATGAATAAGATGCAAAATAATTTGCATATATGAAAATTACTTTGCCACTTAGCCTGTGATTGCAGATGATCTAGTGTATGCTCTGTCTGCCTGCTTGGCTGACATATAAGATTGAGTGAATAGTGATTGGGATACGGTTGGTGTAATAAGCAAGAAAATATATCTTTCTAAAGTATTTTATATAGTTTCCTAAATTCTAAAGGTGTATCATATAATGTGCTCATAATATTTAATTTTATTTCCTTTTAACTTCCCCCTTGATGCTAGACATGCCCACTATCTGGAAAGTCTTAGGGAGAGGGTGCTGCTGCCATGGCCCATGGCTAGACCTTACACCTCTGGTACTGCCCATGTGGGGCCACTAGTACAAATTTTTCCAGTGCCGCTTTTTGTTCCCAATCCGCCCCTGCCTCGAAATGTCCGTCTCCTCTGGGCACAGTTCCTATAACTGAGGTCTGGAGGAGGGGCATAGAGGGAGGAGCCAGTTCACGCCCATTAAAGTCTTAAAGTGCCCATGTCTCCTGCGGATCCTGTCTATACCCCATGGCCCTTTTGGCGTCCCCAGCATCCTCTACGGACTAAGAGAAAAGGATTTACCGGTAGGTATTAAAATCCTATTTTCTATGATTGGAAAAGTCAAAGGCCCGGGGGCCAGGGATATTTTTAGTTTTGTATGTAAAGACACATTGGGGTTTTTTATGGATGGGTTTGGAGAGAGAAAGTTTGGAAAATTAATTCAGATTCATTGGTATAGACTGGTAATATATCCATTTATCTGGAATCTCTCCCTGATATAAATGGCAGCTGCCTAATTTAATAAGGAACATTTATGAATGATAAATTCACAGTATAATAAGTCCAAAATTCTAATTCAATTTGGTCCAGATGCAGTATCCCTTCCCAATAAGCTGCTTTCTCTCGGATGGCCTGTCTATCTCACAGCAACAGTGAGACCCACCTCCTGACCACTGTCATTCAGATCAGAGAACGCAATAGAGAGGTAGAACTGTTTGAATTATATAGTTGTCTTTTGGTGTCTTTTTTTTTGTGTGTGCCAGATTTTGAAGTGGGTAGTGATGGGTGAGGTATGGTGCCAGGGAGTGGTGGTGAGTATATTTCAGTGGAGGAGGAATGGTTACAGGAAGTGGAGGTGAGTCAGTTTATTTCAGTGGATGAGGTATGGTTACAAGGAGAAATGATTAGTGTATTGCAATGGGTGAGGTATTGAGCCAAGGAGTGATGGTGGGTGAGGGACATTTCAGTGAATGAGGTTTGGTGACAAGGAGTGATGGCGGGTGAAGGTCATTTCAGTAGGTGAGGTATGGTGACAGGAAGTGATGGTGGGTAAGGGATATTTCAGTAGGTGAGGTATGGTGACAAGGAGTGATGGTGGGTAAGGGACATTTCAGTGGATGAGGTATGGTTACAGTGAGCGGTGGTGAGTGAGTGTATTTCAGTGGATGAGGTATGGTTACAGTGAGCGGTGGTGAGTAGTGTATTTCACTGGATGAGGTATGGTTACAGTGAGCGGTGGTGAGTGAGTGTATTTCAGTGGATGAGGTATGGTTACAGTGAGCGGTGGTGAGTGAGTGTATTTCAGTGTATGAGGTATGGTTACAGTGAGCGGTGGTGAGTGAGTGTATTTCAGTGGATGAGGTATGGTTACAGTGAGCGGTGGTGAGTGAGTGTATTTCAGTGGATGAGGTATGGTTACAGTGAGCGGTGGTGAGTGAGTGTATTTCAGTGGATGAGGTATGGTTACAGTGAGCGGTAGTGAGTGTATTTCAGTGGATGAGGTATGGTTACATGGAGTAATGGTGAGTGAGTGTATTTCACTGTATGAGGTATGGTTACAGGGAGTAATGGTGAGTGAGTGTATTTCAGTGGATGAGGTATGGTTACATGGAGTAATGGTGAGTGAGTGTATTTCAGTGGATGAGGTATGGTTACATGGAGTAATGGTGAGTGAGTGTATTTCAGTGGATGAGGTATGGTTACATGGAGTAATGGTGAGTGAGTGTATTTCAGTGGATGAGGTATGGTTACATGGAGTAATGGTGAGTGAGTGTATTTCAGTGGATGAGGTATGGTTACAGTGAGCGGTGGTGAGTGAGTGTATTTCACTGGATGAGGTATGGTTACAGTGAGCGGTGGTGAGTGAGTGTATTTCAGTGGATGAGGTATGGTTACATGGAGTAATGGTGAGTGAGTGTATTTCAGTGGATGAGGTATGGTTACATGGAGTAATGGTGAGTGAGTGTATTTCAGTGGATGAGGTATGGTTACAGGGAGTAATGGTGAGTGAGTGTATTTCAGTGGATGAGGTATGGTTACATGGAGTAATGGTGAGTGAGTGTATTTCAGTGGATGAGGTATGGTTACAGTGAGCGGTGGTGAGTGAGTGTATTTCACTGGATGAGGTATGGTTACAGTGAGCGGTGGTGAGTGAGTGTATTTCAGTGGATGAGGTATGGTTACATGGAGTAATGGTGAGTGAGTGTATTTCAGTGGATGAGGTATGGTTACAGTGAGCGGTGGTGAGTGTATTTCAGTGGATGAGGTATGGTTACATGGAGTAATGGTGAGTGAGTGTATTTCAGTGGATGAGGTATGGTTACATGGAGTAATGGTGAGTGAGTGTATTTCAGTGGATGAGGTATGGTTACATGGAGTAATGGTGAGTGAGTGTATTTCAGTGGATGAGGTATGGTTACATGGAGTAATGGTGAGTGAGTGTATTTCAGTGGATGAGGTATGGTTACATGGAGTAATGGTGAGTGAGTGTATTTCAGTGGATGAGGTATGGTTACAGGGAGTAATGGTGAGTGAGTCTATTTCAGTGGATGAGGTATGGTTACAGGGAGTAAGGGTGAGTGAGTGCATTTCAGTGGATGAGGTATGGTTACAGTGAGCGGTGGTGAGTGAGTGTATTTCACTGGATGAGGTATGGTTACAGTGAGCGGTGGTGAGTGAGTGTATTTCACTGTATGAGGTATGGTTACAGTGAGCGGTGGTGAGTGAGTGTATTTCAGTGGATGAGGTATGGTTACAGTGAGCGATGGTGAGTGAGTGTATTTCAGTGGATGAGGTATGGTTACATGGAGTAATGGTGAGTGAGTGTATTTCAGTGGATGAGGTATGGTTACAGTGAGCGGTGGTGAGTGAGTGTATTTCACTGGATGAGGTATGGTTACAGTGAGCGGTGGTGAGTGAGTGTATTTCAGTGGATGAGGTATGGTTACATGGAGTAATGGTGAGTGAGTGTATTTCAGTGGATGAGGTATGGTTACAGTGAGCGGTGGTGAGTGAGTGTATTTCAGTGGATGAGGTATGGTTACATGGAGTAATGGTGAGTGAGTGTATTTCAGTGGATGAGGTATGGTTACATGGAGTAATGGTGAGTGAGTGTATTTCAGTGGATGAGGTATGGTTACATGGAGTAATGGTGAGTGAGTGTATTTCAGTGGATGAGGTATGGTTACATGGAGTAATGGTGAGTGAGTGTATTTCAGTGGATGAGGTATGGTTACATGGAGTAATGGTGAGTGAGTGTATTTCAGTGGATGAGGTATGGTTACAGGGAGTAATGGTGAGTGAGTCTATTTCAGTGGATGAGGTATGGTTACAGAGAGTAATGGTGAGTGAGTGTATTTCAGTGGATGAGGTATGGTTACAGTGAGCGGTGGTGAGTGAGTGTATTTCACTGGATGAGGTATGGTTACAGTGAGCGGTGGTGAGTGAGTGTATTTCACTGTATGAGGTATGGTTACAGTGAGCGGTGGTGAGTGAGTGTATTTCAGTGGATGAGGTATGGTTACAGTGAGCGGTGGTGAGTGAGTGTATTTCAGTGGATGAGGTATGGTTACATGGAGTAATGGTGAGTGAGTGTATTTCAGTGGATGAGGTATGGTTACAGTGAGCGGTGGTGAGTGAGTGTATTTCAGTGGACGAGGTATGGTTACATGGAGTAATGGTGAGTGAGTGTATTTCAGTGGATGAGGTATGGTTACATGGAGTAATGGTGAGTGAGTGTATTTCAGTGGATGAGGTATGGTTACATGGAGTAATGGTGAGTGAGTGTATTTCAGTGGATGAGGTATGGTTACATGGAGTAATGGTGAGTGAGTGTATTTCAGTGGATGAGGTATGGTTACATGGAGTAATGGTGAGTGAGTGTATTTCAGTGGATGAGGTATGGTTACAGGGAGTAATGGTGAGTGAGTGTATTTCAGTGTATGAGGTATGGTTACAGGGAGTAATGGTGAGTGAGTGTATTTCAGTGTATGAGGTATGGTTACAGGGAGTAATGGTGAGTGAGTGTATTTCAGTGGATGAGGTATGGTTACAGGGAGTAATGGTGAGTGAGTGTATTTCAGTGGATGAGGTATGGTTACATGGAGTAATGGTGAGTGAGTGTATTTCAGTGGATGAGGTATGGTTACAGGGAGTAATGGTGAGTGAGTGTATTTCAGAGGCTGAGATATGGTGACAGGGAGTGATTGTGGGTGAGGGACATTTCAGTGGGTGAGGTATACTGTCAGAAGGGCTGAGTCTCAGTCACATGCAAAGTGGCTGTCAATGCAGGCAGCCATGGAAGACTGATTGAAGACCTTATGCTAATGCAAGAACCAAAACGGCTAATGAGCCAGTTTGTGCACCAGCATACGGAAAGCTGTGCTACCGTCATCAGTCTCTCTGCTCCTCGCTCCTACCAACATGCCTGCAGCAGTGTGTCCAGCAGAAGAGACAGTATGGTTTTAATGTTGATATTTACTGTCGACATGTTTAAAATGTTGACATCTAACATGCCCACACCTGGACATGCTGACATAGGTATAATGCTGACATTGGCGTTATAGGGCCCGATTCAGCATTGATCACTGAAGTGTGGAATTTGATATTTGGCGATTGCCACACTTCTGTGCATGCGCACACACCGCTGCATGCATGCGTGAACACTTAAACTGCGATCGCAAGTGATTGCATTCTAAGTGCCAGCGAGGAGGAGATGGGGCAGTGTTGCTTCGATTTTGGGTGTTGACGCAGCGTTGGGGGAGGTGCGGTCCAGACCATTTGTACAGATGTGAGCCCTTCGCTGCTTAGCGAAGCACTTGCATTTCAGCGAGGGGGGGAAAGAACCGGCATGCAAGGCGGCCTTGCCCTCTGCTGGGCAGCCCCCCGCGTGCTAGTGAAAGGAGTTATAGAGGGTAATTCTGAGTTGATCGCAGCTGGAACTTTGTTAGCAGTTGGGCAAAACCATGTGCACTGCAGGGGAGGCAGATATAACATGTGCAGAGAGAGTTAGATTTGGGTGGGTTATTTTGTTTCTGTGCAGGGTAAATACTGGGTGCTTTATTTTTACACTGCAATTTAGATTGCAGATTGAACACTGTATTGGATTTTCTGTATGTAGGTTCACCACAGAGCAGAGGGATTAATGTCTGGTAAAATACTGTGTCTGCTGCGTGACACTAGGATGAGCAGCATACCGTAACACAGTGATTTCCCAACTTTTTTGAGTCACGATGCCCTAGAATATCAGAATATTTTTCACGGCACCCCTAGGCCAAAAATTTCTTATTGAGAAATTTAGAAAGAAATATTACATTAAGTAGATCGCGTTTATATGTCATCCTTAGGGTCAGTTGTGTGGTGAGGGACAAGATTTGCTTCTGTTTGGCCACATATTTTATGACTGGCAGCCACCAGCACTAGTTCTGCCTATTATATTTACCATGAATAATTTGAATTGGTCCTGGACCATTAACCCAGGGCACCCCAGCAAGTGTCCCGAGGCACCCCAGGGAGCCATGGCACACAGTTTGGGAACCTCTGCCGTAATAGATAGAGCAAAGTTAGTAAGAAGCCTCTGTGGAAGCGTAGTCCTGTTTCGCCCATACAGATCGCAGGGACGTGCAGTCAGGGGAGGCAGTGCCTCCCCTGTCCTTGATGAGTAAGCTAATGTAAAGAAGATACTTATGACACATATTCTGTGTCATAACTATCTGCTTTAGTCTTGACATTATTCTAATCTTTTAGATTTATGAAAAAACTGTCTATAATGTGATTCAGAGGCACTGCTGCCAGTGCCTCCCGCTAGCAATGATAAATGGCCGGAGGCTGGGGGCGGGGCTAAGCTTTGGGCAGTGAAAGCCCATTAAAAGAATCATCAAAAGCGGCACTTACTATAAGTGCCTCTGTGACAGGAGGCGTGCTTTCTGCCTAAATGAAAGCACGCCCCTGTCACTAACAGTGATGTCATTGGACAGTCGCCGGGATGGAGGGGGACGGATGGACGGACGTCTCGTGTATTTTAGTATACTTCTACACCTACAAGTGCGGCCGCCTGTGATCTCCCCGCCCTTCCAGCCCCAGGTAATGCAGTCCGGCCAGAGGCAGAGAGACAAGAGCCGCCACTACGATACCCTTTTCATTCGGCTAACCCCCCCGCACAGCGTCCTGACTGCTCGTCTGCCTGGTGCGAGGCAGCCAGAGCAGAGGAGCCTCACACCAGGCAGACGAGGAGTCCGTGCGCCGTGCGGGGGGGTGCGCCGTGCGGGGGATTGGTAGCAGAGTGGAAGGGGTATCGCAGTGGCGGCGCCTCTGGCCGGACTGCATGCATTACCGGGGGATGGGAGGGCGGGGAGCTAATAGGCACATGTACATGAACTATGAAAAACGGCAAATAGAAGCGAGAGATCGCGGCCGGGACCGGGAGCTACAGGTGATGGGACATTGATGTTTAACTGCCTGCTCCTTCCCAGCAGTGCTTCCATCCTGCCCCCCCCCCAGCTCAGCACCATTACTCCCTTTCTGCCCCCCCTGCTCCACACCACTACTCCCATCCTACCCCCCTGCTATGCACCACTACTCTCATCCTGCCCCCCCTGCTCCACACCACTACTCCCATCCTACCCCCCTGCTATGCACCACTACTCTCATCCTGCCCCCCCTGCTCCACACCACTACTCCCATCCTACCCCCCTGCTATGCACCACTACTCTCATCCTGCCCTCCCTGCTCCACACCACTACTCTCATCCTACCCCCTGCAATTGCACCACTACTCTCATCCTGCCCTCCCTGCTCCGCACCACTACTCTCATCCTGCCCCCCTGCTATGCACCACTACTCTCATCCTGCCCTCCCTGCTCCGCACCACTACTCTCATCCTGCCCCCCTGCTATGCACCACTACTCTCATCCTGCCCTCCCTGCTCCACACCACTACTCTCATCCTGCCCCCCTGCTATGCACCACTACTCTCATCCTGCCCCCTTGCTATGCACCGCTACTCCCATCCTACCCCTCTACTATACACCACTACTCCCATCCAACCCCCTGCTATGCACCACTACTCTCATCCTGCCCTCCCTGCTCCGCACCACTACTCCCATCCTACCCCCCTGCTATGCACCACTACTCTCATCCTGCCCTCCCTGCTCCGCACCACTACTCCCATCCTACCCCCCTGCTATGCACCACTACTCTCATCCTGCCCTCCCTGCTCCGCACCACTACTCCCATCCTACCCCCTGCTATGCACCACTACTCTCATCCTGCCCTCCCTGCTCCGCACCACTACTCCCATCCTACCCCCCTGCTATGCACCACTACTCTCATCCTACCCCCTTGCTATGCACCACTACTCCCATCCTACCCCTCTACTATACACCACTACTCCCATCCAACCCCCTGCTATGCACCACTACTCTAATCCTGCCCTACCTGCTCCGCGCCACTACTCCCATCCTACCCCCTGCTATGCACCACTACTCCCATCCTACCCCCTGCTATGCACCACTACTCCCATCCTACCCTCCCTGCTATGCACCACTACTCCCATCCTACCCTCCCTGCTATGCACCACTACTCCCATCCTACCCTCCCTGCTATGCACCACTACTCCCATCCTACCCTCCCTGCTATGCACCACTACTCCCATCCGACCCCCCTGCTATGCACCACTACTCCCATCCTACCCTCCCTGCTATGCACCACTACTTCCATCCAGCCCGCTGCTCCACACTACTCCTCCGCCTCAACGTACTGTGTGATGTGACCCGATGACGTCACACCACTCGAACGGCCGCTCACCTGCCCGTGTTCTCCTGCTGGACCCACCACTGATGAGGCTGAGAGACAGTGAAGGGCGGGTGACTGAGAGGCATAGACAGAAGGGTGGGAGGCTCAGAGGCACAGAGTGAAGTGGGGAGAATGAGAGACAAAGTGAGGGGTATTGCGAGAGATTCAGATGGGAGATGATGGTGTGGCTGAGAGACGACGCAGGGAGGAGATGATGGCGTGGCTGAGAGACGACGCAGGGAGGAGATGATTGTGTGGCTGAGAGACGACGCAGGGAGGAGATGATGGTGTGGCTGAGAGACGACGCAGGGAGGAGATGATGGCGTGGCTGAGAGACGACGCAGGGAGGAGATGATGGCGTGGCTGAGAGACGACGCAGGGAGGAGATGATGGTGTGGCTGAGAGACGATGCAGGGCGGAGATGATGTTGTGGCTGAGAGATGCAGGGAAGGGGTAATGGTGTGGCTGAGAGATGCAGCGGGTAGGAGGTGACACGAGTCTGGGTGAATCTCTGTTGATTACATTGCTTATATTCCTACACAAACAGGCATCTTCCGGATCATGTGATCTCCTACATGAATAGTGATTACCGACTGAAGACGCCGTCTGCCCAGGGAGGATACATTTCTTCAGAGGTTCCCCATTATGAGAAGTCACCATATAGGTAAGGTGCATATCGAATAGAAAAGAATGGCAATAGGCGGTGCTAGACATGTCCGATAGGTGTTGCTAGACATGCCCAGTAGGTAGGTGGTACTAGACACGCCTCTACAACGGTGTACCCCCTAATAAAATGTGCTGCGCACGCCTATGTGCAGCGGAGGATGCGGTGAGGGAAGAGTGGCAGGTACTTTAGTTTGTAATGGGCTGAGCTCACCCATGCTTTATCAGGGACCCAAGGCTCAGGGCTGTACTCCTTCCGTTGTATTCTATATTGCTGGTAGAGTGGGACAGTAATGTGCTCTCCTTGCCGTCACCCTCTTCCTGTCACCCACAGCTGGCACAGACTGCTGGTATCCTCTCACTGTCACCCTCTCCCTGGCGTTGCCCCCTCGACATCACCCACAGCTGGCACTGACTGCTGTCACCCTCTCCCCGTCAGCCACAGCTGGCCCCGACTGCTGTCACACTCTCCCTGCCACCCTATCCCTGGCGTCATCCTCTTCCCGTTACCCACAGCTGGCACGGACTGCTGTCACCCTCTCCCTTTCATGCTCTCCCTGTCGTCACCCTCTCTCCATTACCCACAGCTGGCACAGACTGCTCTACCCTCTCACTGTCACCCTCTGCCTGGCGTCAACCTCTCCTTGCCACCCTCTCCTTGTTGCCCACAGCTGGCACTGACTGCTGTCACCCTCTACCTGGCGTTACCCTCTCTCCGTTACCCACAGCTGGCGCCAACTGCAGTCACCCTCTCCCCTCTTCCTGTCACCAACTCCCTGGCATCAACCTCTTCCTGTCATCATCTCCCTGTGACCCATAGCTGTCACAGACTGCTGTCACCCTCTCCCTGTGACCCTCTTGCTGTCACCAGCTCCCTGGCATCATCCTCTCCCTGGCATCACCCACTGCTGTCACCCTCTCCCTGTTACAAACTGCTGTCATCTTTTCCCTTGCGTCACCCACTGCTATCACCCTCTCACTGGCAACACCCTCTCCCTAGCATCACCCACTGCTTCTCCCTGGAATAGCCCACTGCCTTTCTTTGTCTCCCACTGACCCAGGGACAGCGGTGGTAGCAGGCATTGGCTTGGGTGCGGTGGCAGGCATCGGCGGGACACAGCAGACATTATGGCTGCAGTGCCTCACCAGCCACTGAGCTCACCGCACGCCACTGTACAGATGTATAACTGTAAGACAACACTGCAACAACAGAAGACCTCCAGCAATTCCTAGTGAGCAGTATGATTCCCTTGGTATTCCTTATATAGGTCGGGAAAGTGTCAGTTATATGGATTTGGGCACTAAAGATAGACTTCATTGGAAGTGTATGGGCACTTGTATATCTGAGGCACTTGTGCTGGTGATGACATCACACTCAACTGTGCTGATCAGGCAGGATGTCTGGTACTCATCTGGTTTCTCTCCTTAGGAACATGACTAAGCTGGGTCCAGGACTAACCACTAGATGCAGAATTTTGAAGGTGAGAGTGGGCAGCAAATGTAAATATCATGCATTACTTTTTTTTATTTTTATTTTTTATGCGCCACTGGTTTTTCAGAGTTCAAAACTCCACAACAATTTTTTTTTGATTGGATACCATGGGTATTGGGAGCACGCATACCTGTGGTAATCCAAAATTGGGTGCAAGGTCTGCAAGTTTTATACCTCGATAAACCTTACTTCCAAATTAATTCCTCCAAAGCATAGGAAAAGGAGTACGACCTGCAGAAATTATGAGAATGGATGAATGCCTTTGAGGAATATGTGGCCAAGAGCTGGTAGAGACGCATTATATTTGAAAATAAGTAGGAGATTAATATAAGTCAATAGTTTGTATGTACATTTGTTTTTTTGCTGGATGATGATACGGACAATTGGTGGCCCCATGTAAATAAAAGACAATAATAATAACAACAAAACCTACGTGGAGTTTGTGTATTCTCCCCGTGCTTGCGTGGGTTACTGGTTACTCTGGTCCAAAAATATATTAGTAGGAATATTGGCTCCTGATAATAAAAAAAAAAATACAAGTAACCCTAGTGTGTAAGTGTGTGCATGTACATGTGTTTAGGGCAGACTAGCTGGGCCAAGTGGTTCTTATTTGCCATCAGATTCTGTTACTATGAGATTTTCTTTTTGCACAAAGAACTTTATGGTCTTACTCTGTAATTGCTTTTATACACTTTTCTCCTCATTTATAACAATTTTAAAGTTGAGTTGAAAGGATCAAAATAAGACCCAGCACATTTTACAAATGCAATGTTGCTTCTGTGATGCTCCCAATACAGTACAAAAAAGGTATTATACTCCGACTGGCATAAAATATTTGTATGAAATCCACATGGATTATGGACTTTAAGGATTTTAAGGAATGATTATGCTGCTAAGGGGGAAATTCAATTATCCGCAGTAATTCACAGAGTGCTAATTGATCATGCGGGGCTATTCAATTGTCCCTGAAGTCAGCCTGCAGGCTGCACTTGCCTGTTAAATAGCCTGTTTTCAAGAGCATTAGCAGTGTTAACATAGATCTGGGAACTTATCCTAAACTAGGGCTCTACTATGGTTCATAAAATTAGCTATGGCACTATTATGGGGCATAAAATGAACAACTGCTGCAGAGAGGTGTCTCTTTAGAAGCATTGGGACAGGGGCTCCTGGTCCTTTTGTATTCCCATGCTTGAAATTGCAGTTATAAGTAGAGATGTGCACCGGACATTTTTCGGGTTTTGTGTTTTGGTTTTGGATTCGGTTCCGCGGCCGTGTTTTGGATTCGGCCGTGTTTTGGCAAAACCTCCCTGAAAATTTTTTGTCGGATTCGGGTGTGTTTTGGATTCGGGTGTTTTTTTTCAAAAACAGCTTAAATCATAGAATTTGTGGGTAATTTTGATCCTATAGTATTATTAACCTCAATAACCACAAGTTCCACAATTTCGCTGGATGACTAAGCAAAGCGATGGCACTTAAAAAAATTGGCCCCAAACAGCACATGATGCAAAGAAAAGAGAAAAAGAGGTGCACTGTGGTCGCTGGATGGCTAAGCTAAGCGACACAAACACCTCAATATCACTGGAATTATTCGTTCTAATCAATGGTATTATTGGTCCAAATCACTGGAAGAAAATGACAAAATCACTGGAATGATTCGTTCTAATCAATGGTGTTATTGGTCCAAATCACTGGAAGAAAATGACAAAATCACTGGAATTATTCGTTCTAACCAATGGTATTATTGGTCCAAATCACTGGAAGAAAATGGAATGGATGGATACTTGCAGTAACACAGAGCTGCAAGATACAGCAATGGCCTACTGTACAACTATATACTGTTAGTCACCAAAATGCTGCACTGTAATACTATATACAGGGCCGGTGCTAGGGTGTTCGGCGCCCTCCTGCAAACTACAAATTTGCGCCTTCCCTCCCATACTTCAGGACACAAAAAAGGGTGTGGTCTCACAAGAAAGGGGCATGGCCTTTCATTAGTACTACCAATTCAAATTATGCCACACAGTAGTGCCCCTTAGTCACATTAGACCACAAAGTAGTGGCCCTTATTCATGTTACATCACACGGTGGTGCCCGTTATGCACGTTGCGCCCCGTATTCATGTTAAACCACATGATAATGCCCCTTAATCAAGTTGCCACTTATTCATGTTATTATTCTGGGACAGAAGACGGGGAAGGGGGAGGGTGGTATAGATGGGACGGGACACGGGGGGTGACACAGTAACAGGACACGGGGGAGTGACACAGTGACGGGGACACTGTGATGTGACATGGGGGATGACACAGTGATGGGACATGGGGGAGAAACAGTGACAGGACACCGTGGGTGTGACACAGTGACAGGACATGGGAGGGAGTGACACAGTGACAGGACACCGGGGAGAGGTGACACAGACAGGACACGGAAGGGGGGTGACACAGTGACGGGACACGCGGGGGGGGTGACACAGTGACGGGACACGCGGGGGGGTGACACAGTGACGGGACACGCGGGGGGGTGACACAGTGACGGGACACGCGGGGGGTGACACAGTGACGGGACACGCGGGGGGTGACACAGTGATGGGACACGGGAGGGGGGTGACACAGTGACAGGACATGGGAGGGGGTGACACAGTGACTGTGATAGAACACTGGGGGGGCAAGAGAGACACAAGGCTGGAACATAACACAGAAGAAATGGAGGGTTGGGGTGACACAGTAAGAAGAGGGCCAGGGACCTGCACCCCTGACGATTACCAATGAGTCCCTTGTTGTGTCCTTACCTCCCTGAATCCATATGATTCCGCTGCTACTGCCTCATTATGGTGCATGCTGGAGGTCACAGACGCCACAGACTGGAGAGGTAACAGCCGGGTAGCACAAAACTTCTGGAGGGTTGCCCATATTCCCTCCCTCTGCCCAGAGCCTGACCTGCTCCGCAGCACTTAGAGCCATGACCGCCCGCTCTGTATGCCGCGAATCTGGCTCCCGTGTGTGCGCATGGCAGCACAAGAGCGCGTTTCAAAGGTGTCCTTCCTGACAGCCGGCTGCAGCCGTGAGATGAGGCGCTGCGGCGTAACACAGTGTGGAGCTTGCTGCTATCGTACGGAGGGAGTGTTGGGCAGGCGGGCAGAGGGGTGACCGCTGGATTGATTTTGTTAAAAAAATATGTCCCATTGCTGCCGGCGCCGCTGCCTGTGTGATAGGCGCAGCGGTAGCTGATAGGAGCAGTCATGTGTAGAAGCAGGAATGTGAAGCAGGAACAGCGCCTCTCCAGGCCGGCGCCTACCTGCACTGCATCCCTTGCTGAGCGGTTAGCGCCGGCCCTGACTATATATACTGCTCACAAAAATGCCGCACAGATATGGAATGGATACTTGCAGTGACACAGAGCTGCAAGATACAACAATGGCCTACTGTACAACTATATACTGTTAGCAGGGCCGGTTCAAGGGCGCTCTGCGCCCCGGGCAGGAAAAGGGGCGTGGCCTAATACAGGGGGCGTGGTCAGTTACGCCCCTGTACATTGCTAGCGCCGCTTGAATGCTGAGCGGTGCGCGATGACGTCATCGCGCACCGCACAGCAAAAGGTCCTCTCCACGAAGGGAAACTAGACGCTATGCGTCTAGTTCCCTTCGTGGAGAGGACCTTTGCTGTGCGGTGCGCAATGACGTCATCGCGCACCACTCAGCAAAGTTACTCTCCACGAAGGGAAACTAGACGCATAGCGTCTAGTTCCCTTCACAGGAGGCGGACGGGGACGGCAGCGGGCAGCGTAGGCGGACGGGGGGACACAGCGGGCAGCAGTGGCGGATCTTGCCACGGTGCGGCGCCCTCCGGATGGCGCCAGCGCCCTCCGGAAGGCGGCGCCCCGGGCAAAAGTCCTGCTTGCCCGTGGCAAGATCCGCTACTGACTGTTAGTCACCAAAATGCTACACTGTAATACTATATATACTGCTCACAAAAATGCCGCACAGATATGGAATGGATACTTGCAGTGACACAGAGCTGCAAGATGCAGCAATGGCCTACTGTACAACTATATACTGTTAGTCACCAAAATGCTGCACTGTAATACTATATATATATTGCTTACAAAAATGCTGCACAGATATGGAATGGATACTTGCAGTGACACAGAGCTGCAAGATACAGCAATGGCCTACTGTACTGTACAACTATATACTGTTAGTCACCAAAATGCTGCACTGTAATACTATATATATATTGCTTACAAAAATGCTGCACAGATATGGAATGGATACTTGCAGTGACACAGAGCTGCAAGATGCAGCAATGGCCTACTGTACAACTATATACTGTTAGTCACCAAAATGCTGCACTGTAATACAATATATATATTGCTTACAAAAATGCTGCACAGATATGGAATGGATACTTGCAGTGACACAGAGCTGCAAGATACAGCAATGGCCTACTGTACTGACTACTATAATTATTATATAGATGACAGATATAAAGTTACATTGTGGGGGAATCCAGTATACGTTCTGTCACCAGGTACCAGTGAATAACCACATCATGTATATAGGTGACAGATATAAAGTTACATTGTGGGGGAATCCAGTATACGTTCTGTCACCAGGTACCAGTGAATGACCACATCATGTATATAGGTGGCAGATATAAAGTTACATTGTGAGGGAATCCAGTATACGTTCTGTCACCAGGTACCAGTGAATGACCACATCATGTATATAGGTGACAGATATAAAATAAGATTTTACTCACCGGTAAATCTATTTCTCGTAGTCCGTAGTGGATGCTGGGAACTCCGAAAGGACCATGGGGGATAGCGGGCTCCGAAGGAGGCTGGGCACTCTAGAAAGATTTATGACTACCTGGTGTGCACTGGCTCCTCCCACTATGACCCTCCTCCAAGCCTCAGTTAGGACACTGTGCCCGGACGAGCTGACATAATAAGGAAGGATTTTGAATCCCGGGTAAGACTCATACCAGCTACACCAATAACACCGTACAACTCGTGATACTATATCCAGTTTGACAGTATGAAAACAACTGAGCCTCTCCACAGATGGCTCAACAATAACCCTTTAGTTAGCAATAACTATTTACAAGTATTGCAGACAATCCGCACTTGGGATGGGCGCCCAGCATCCACTACGGACTACGAGAAATAGATTTACCGGTGAGTAAAATCTTATTTTCTCTGACGTCCTAGTGGATGCTGGGAACTCCGAAAGGACCATGGTGATTATACCAAAGCTCCCAAACGGGCGGGAGAGTGCGGATGACTCTGCAGCACCGAATGAGAGAACTCAAGGTCCTCCTCAGCCAGGGTATCAAATTTGTAGAATTTTGCAAACGTGTTTGCCCCTGACCAAGTAACAGCTCGGCAAAGTTGTAAAGCCGAGACCCCTCGGGCAGCCGCCCAAGATGAGCCCACCTTCCCTGTGGAATGGGCTTTCACTGATTTAGGATGCGGCAGTCCAGCCGCAGAATGCGCCTGCTGAATCGTGTCACAGATCCAGCGAGCGATAGTCTGCTTAGAAGCAGGAGCACCCAGCCTGTTGGGTGCATACAGGATAAATAGCGAGTCAATTTTCTTGACTCTAGCCGTCCTGGAAACATAATTTTTCAAGGCCCTGACTACGTCCAGTAACTTGGAATCCTCCAAGTCCCTAGTAGCCGCAGGCACCACAATAGGATGGTTCAAGTGAAAAACTGATACCACCTTAGGGAGAAACTGGGGACGAGTCCTCAATTCTGCCCTACCCACATGGAAAATCAGATAAGGACTTTTATATGACAAAGCCGCCAATTCTGATACACGCCTGGCCGAAGCCAAGGCCAATAACATGACCACTTTCCGCGTGAGATATTTTAGATCCACGGTTTTTAGTGGTTCAAACCAATGTGATTTTAAGAAACTCAACACCACGTTGAGATCCCAAGGTGCCACTGGAGGCACAACCGGGGCTGAATATGCAGCACTCCTTTTACAATGTCTGAACTTCAGGTACTGAAGCTAATTCTTTCTGGAAGAAAATCGACAGAGCCGAGATCTGTATCTTAATGGAGCCTAATTTTAGGCCCATAGACACTCCTGCTTGTAAGAAATGCAGAAATCGACCTAGTTGAAATTCCTCTGTTGGGGCCTTTTGTGGCCTCACACCAAGCAACATATTTCCGCCATATGCGGTGATAATGTTTTGCAGTTACATCTTTCCTGGCTTGAATCAGCGTAGGAATGACTTCCTCCGGAATGCCCTTTTCCTTTAGGATCCGGCGTTCAACCGCCATGCCATCAAAACGTAGACGCGGTAAGTCTTGGAACAGACAGGGCCCCTGCTGCAGCAGGTCCTGTCTGAGCGGCAGAGGCCATGGGTCCTCTGATATAATTTCTTGAAGTTCTGGGTACCAGGCTCTTCTTGGCCAATCCGGAACCACGAGTATCGTTCTTACTCCTCGCCTTCTTATTATTCTCAGTACCTTTGGTATGAGAGGCAGAGGGGGGAACACATAATGGATGAAGTCCCCACTCTCTCGGGTGGAAGTCGTGTCTGCTGAGAAGATCTGCTTACCAGTTGTCCACTCCGGGAATGAACACTGCTGACAGTGCTAACACATGATTTTCCGCCCATCGGAGAATCCTTGTGGCTTCTGCCATCGCCATCCTGCTTCTTGTGCCGCCCTGTTGGTTTACATGGGCGACTGCCGTGATGTTGTCTGATTGGATCAGGACCGGCCGGTTTTGAAGCAGAGGCCTTGCCTGACTCAGGGCATTGTAAATGGCCCTCAGTTCCAGAATATTTATGTAGGGAAGTCACCTGACTTGACCAAAGTCCCTGGAAGCTTCTTCCCTGTGTGACTGCCCCCCAGCCTCAAAGGCTGGCATACATGGTCACTAGGACCTAGTCCTGTATGTCGAACCTGCGGCCCTCTTGAAGATGGGCACTCTGCAGCCACTACAGTAGAGATACCCTGGTCCTTGGAGACAGGGTTATCAGCCGATGCATCTGAAGATGTGATCCGGACCACTTGTCTAACAGGTCCCCCTGAAAAGTTCTTGCATGGAACCTGCCGAATGGGATTGCTTCGTAGGAAGCTATCATTTTTCCCAGGACTCGCGTGCAATGATGCACCGATAACTGTTTTGGCTTCAGGAGGTCTCTGACTAGAGATGACAGCTCCTTGGCTTTCTCCTCCGGGAGAATCACTTATTTCTGGTCTGTGTCCAGAACCATCCCCAGGAACAGTAGACGTGTCGTAGGAAACAGCTGTGTCTTTGGACTGTTTAGAATCCAACCGTGCTGTTGTAGCACTTTCCAAAATAGTGCTACCCCGACTAGCAACTGCTCCTTGGACCTCGCCCTTATAAGGAGATTGTCCAAGTACGGGATCATTAAAAACTCCCCTTTTTCGAAGGAGTATCATCATTCCGGCCATTACCTTGGTAACACACTCGGTGCCATGTACAGTCCAAACGGCAGAGTCTGGACTTGGTAATGGTAATCCTGTACCACAAATCTGAGGTACTCCTGGCGAGGATAGTAAATGGGGACATGCAGGTAAGCATCCTTGATGTCCCGGGATACCATGTAATCCCCCTCGTCCAGGCTTGCAATAACCGCCCTGAGCGATTCCATCTTGAACTTGAATTTTTTTATGTATGTGTTCAAGGATTTTAAATATAAAAAAGGGTCACACCGAACCATGCGGTTTCGGTACCCCAAACCGTGTGGAATAGTAACCCCGTCCTTGTTGAAGTAGGGGCACCTTCAGTATTACCTGCTGGGAATACAGCTTATTAATTGCCTCTAGCACAGCCTCCCTGCCTGAGGGAGTTGTCGGCAAGGCATATTTGAGGAAACGGCGGGGGGAAGACATCTCGAATTCCAGCTTGTACCCCTGAAATACTACTTGAACGAAACAGGGATCCACCTGTGAGCGAGCCCACTGATCGCTGAAATTTTTGAGACGGCCCCCCACCGTACCTGGCTACACCTGTGGAGCCCCCGCGTCATGCTGTGGACTCAGAGGAAGCGGGAGAAGAATAATGATTCTGGGAACAGGCTGACTGGTACAGCTTTTTCCCTCTTCCCTTGTCTCTGTACAGAAAGGAAGCGCCTTTGACCCGCTTGCTTTTCTGAAGCCGAAAGGACTGTACCTGATAATACAGTGCTTTCTTAGTCTGTGAGGAAAACTGAGGTAAAAATATTTCTTCCCAGCTGTTGCTGCGGATACGAGGTCCCAGAGACCATCCCCAAATAATTCCTCACCCTTATAAGGCAGCCTCTCTATGCGCCTTTTAAAGTCAGCATCACCTGTCCAGTGACAGGTCTCTAATACCCTCCTGACAGACTGGACATTACATTCATTTTGGATGCCAGCCGGCAAAATATCCCTCTGTGCATCCCTCATATATAAGACGACGTCTTTAATATGTTCTCATGTTAGCAAACTAGTATGTTTGACAGGGTCACCGACCACGCTGCAGCAGCACGCTCTGCAGGTTTCAGTCTAGTACCTGAGTGTGTAAATACAGACTTCAGGATAGCCTCCTGCTTTTTATCAACAGGTACCTTCAAAGTGGCCGTTCCTAAAACGGCAGTGCCACCTATTTTGACAACCGCGTGAGCGCCTTATCCACCCTAGGGGATATCTCCCAGCGTAACTTATCCTCTGGCGGGAAAAGGTACGCCATCAGTAACTTTTTAGAAATTACCAGTTTCTTATCAGGGGGAACCCACGCTTTTCACACACTTCATTCATTCATCTGATGGGGGAACAAAACACTGCCTGCTTTTTCTCCCCAAACATAAAAACCCATTTTTAGAGGTTAATGTCAGAAATGTGTAACACATTTTTTATTGCCGGGATCAAGTCACGGATGTTCCTAGTGGATTGTGTATATGTCTCAACCTTGTCGACACTGGAGTCAGACTCCGTGTCAACATCTGTGTCTGCCATCTGAATGAGCGGGCGTTTTTGAGCCCCTGATGGCCTTTGAGACGCCTGGGCAGGCGCGGGCTAAGAAGCCGGCTGTCCCACAGCTGTTACGTCATCCACCCTTTTATGTAAGGAGTTGACACTGTCGGTTAATACCTTTCACCTAACCATCCACTCTGGTGTCGGCCCCACAGGGGGCGACATCACATTTATCGGCATCTGCTCCGTCACTATATAAGCCTCCTCCTCAAACATGTCGACACAGCTGTACCGACACACCGCACACACACAGGGAATGCTCTGACTGAGGACGGGACCCCACAAAGCCCTTTGGGGAGACAGAGAGAGAGTATGCCAGCACACACCAGAGCGCTATATAATGTGGGGATTAACACTATAACTGAGTGAATTTTCCCCCATAGCTGCTTGTATATACAATATTGCGCCTAAATTTAGTGCCCCCCCTCTCTTTTTAACCCTTTGAGCCTGAAAACTACAGGGGAGAGCCTGGGAAGCTTTCTTCCAGCTGCACTGTGAAGAGAAAATGGCGCCAGTGTGTCTGAGGGAGATAGCTCCGCCCCTTTTCCGCGGCCTATTCTCCCGCTTTTTTCTGGATTCTGGCAGGGGTATTTACCACATATATAGCCTCTGGAGCTATATATTGTGGTATTTTTGCCAGCCAAGGTGTTTTTATTGCTGCTCAGGGCGCCCCCCCCAAGCGCCCTGCACCCTCAGTGACCGGAGTGTGAAGTGTGTATGAGAAGCAATGGCGCACAGCTGCAGTGCTGTGCGCTACCTTGGTGAAGACTGATGTCTTCTGCCGCCGATTTTCCGGACCTCTTCTTGCTTCCGGCTCTGTAAGGGGGACGGCGGCGCGGCTCCGGGACCGAACACCAAGGACTGGGCCTGCGGTCGATCCCTCTGGAGCTAATGGTGTCCAGTAGCCTAAGAAGCCCAATCCGGCTGCAAGTTCGCTTCTTCTCCCCTTAGTCCCTCGCTGCAGTGAGCCTGTTGCCAGCAGGTCTCACTGAAAATATAAAACCTAAATCTATACTTTCTTTCTAAGGGCTCAGGAGAGCCCCTAGTGTGCATCCAACCTCGGCTGGGCACAAGATCTAACTGAGGCTTGGAGGAGGGTCATAGTGGGAGGAGCCAGTGCACACCAGGTAGTCATAAATCTTTCTAGAGTGCCCAGCCTCCTTCAGAGCCCGCTATCCCCCATGGTCCTTTCGGAGTTCCCAGCATCCACTAGGACGTCAGAGAAAGTTACATTGTGGGGGAATCCAGTATACGTTCTGTCACCAGGTACCAGTGAATGACCACATCATGTATATAGATGACAGATATAAAGTTACATTGTGGGGGAATCCAGTATACGTTCTGTCACCAGGTACCAGTGAATGACCACATCATGTATATAGGTGACAGATATAAAGTTACATTGTGGGGGAATCCAGTATACGTTCTGTCACCAGGTACCAGTGAATGGCCACATCATGTATATAGGTGACAGATATAAAGTTACATTGTGATGAAATCCAGTATACATTCTGTCACCAGGTACCAGTGAATGACCACATCATGTATATAGGGTGACAGATATAAAGTTACATTGTGATGGAATCCAGTATACGTTCTGTCACCAGGTACCAGTGAATGACCACATCATGTATATAGATGACAGATATAACGTTACATTGTGAGGGAATCAGTATACGTTCTGTCACCAGGTACCAGTGAATGACCACATCATGTATATAGATGACAGATATAAAGTTACATTGTGGGGGAATCCAGTATACGTTCTGTCAGCAGGTACCAGTGAATGACCACATCATGTATA
Source organism: Pseudophryne corroboree (assembly GCF_028390025.1). NCBI lineage: Eukaryota > Metazoa > Chordata > Amphibia > Anura > Myobatrachidae > Pseudophryne > Pseudophryne corroboree. The sequence continues at coordinate 424,056,221 of NC_086445.1, read as the reverse complement.
TAGGTGGCAGATATAAAGTTACATTGTGAGGGAATCCAGTATACGTTCTGTCACCAGGTACCAGTGAATGACCACATCATGTATATATAGGTGACAGATATAAAGTTACATTGTGGGGGAATCCAGTATACGTTCGGTCACCAGGTACCAGTGAATGACCACATCATGTATATAGGTGACAGATATAAAGTTACATTGTGAGGGAATCCAGTATACGTTCTGTCACCAGGTACCAGTGAATGACCACATCATGTATATAGATGACAGATATAAAGTTACATTGTGGGGGAATCCAGTATACGTTCTGTCACCAGGTACCAGTGAATTGCCACATCATGTATATAGGTGACAGATATAAAGTTACATTGTGATGGAATCCAGTATACGTTCTGTCACCAGGTACCAGTGAATGGCCACATCATGTATATAGGTGACAGTTATAAAGTTACATTGTGATGGAATCCAGTATACGTTCTGTCACCAGGTACCAGTGAATGGCCACATCATGTATATAGGTGACAGTTATAAAGTTACATTGTGGGGGAATCCAGTATACGTTCTGTCACCAGGTACCAGTGAATGACCACATCATGTATATAGGTGACAGATATAACGTTACATTGTGGGGGAATCCAGTATACGTTCTGTCACCAGGTACCAGTGAATGGCCACATCATGTATATAGGTGACAGATATAAAGTTACATTGTGATGGAATCCAGTATACGTTCTGTCACCAGGTACCAGTGAATGACCACATCATGTATATAGGTGACAGATATAAAGTTACATTGTGGGGGAATCCAGTATACATTCTGTCACCAGGTACCAGTGAATGACCATATCATGTATATAGATGATGTAAGATATAAAGTTACATTGTGAGGGAATCCAGTATACGTTCTGTCACCAGGTACCAGTGAATGACCACATCATGTATATAGGTGACAGATATAAAGTTACATTGTGAGGGAATCCAGTATACGTTCTGTCACCAGGTACCAGTGAATGACCATATCATGTATATAGATGACAGATATAAAGTTACATTGTGGGGGAATCCAGTATACGTTCTGTCACCAGGTACCAGTGAATGGCCACATCATGTATATACTTATACTGGTGGTCCCCAGTCCCCACAATGCAGCACACTGATCAGATATTTGCAGCACACTGAGCACAGATATGGAGCGTTTTCAGGCAGAGAACGTAGATATTTTCAGCACACTGAGCACAGATTATTTGCAGCACACTGAGCACAGATATTTGCAGCACACTGAGCACAGATTACGGAGCTTTTCAGGGAGAGAACGCTGCCACGTCCTCTCCGTTCAATCTCTAATGCACGAGTGAAAATGGCGGTGACGCGCGGCTCCTTATATAGAATACGAATCTCGCGAGAATCCGACAGCGGGATGATGACGTTCGGGCGCGTTCTGACTAACCGAGCAAGGCGGGAAGATTCGATTCTGCCTTGGAACCGTGTAAAATGGGTGAAGTTCGGGGGGGTTCGGATCCCGAAGAACCGAACCCGCTCATCTCTAGTTATAAGTAGTATGCCGTTTCCTCTACTGTCATATATTATAGGTAGTAGAAAGTGATTGAATGCATTAAAAAAGGAGATTTATGGTAAGAACTTACCTTTGTTAAATCTCTTTCTGCGAGGTTAACTGGCTTCCACAGGGAATAACATCAGGGTGTAGAGTTGGGTCTTGATCCGAGGCACCAACAGGCTAAAAGCTTTGACTGTTCCCAAGATGCACAGCGCTGCCTTCTCTATAACCCCGCCTCCGTGCACAGGAGCTCAGTTTTTGTTAACCAGTCCAATGCAGTAGCAGATAAAAGAGACGACAATCGTTAGTAGCCACATATACCACATTCTCGCGACAGGAGAAGATACCAGTGGCTAATGCCATACAAACCCAAAGAAGCTAAGTGCGTCAGGGTGGGCGCCCTGTGGAACTAAGTGTACCTCGCAGAAAGAGATTTTACAAAGGTAAGTTCTTACCATAAATCTCCTTTTCTGCAGCGGGGTACACTGGGGTTGCACAGGGAATAACATCAGGGATGTCCTAAAGCAGTTCCTCATGGGAGGGGACGCACTGTAGTGGGCACAAGAACCCGGCGTCCAAAGGAGGCATCCTGGGAGGCGGAAGTATCAAAGGCATGGAACCTTATGAGCGTGTTCACTGAGGACCATATAGCCGCCTTGCACAATTGTTCAAGGGTCGCACCACGTCGGGCAGCCCAAGAAGGTCCAACAGACCGAGTAGAATGGGCTTTGATGGTAGCAGGAACTGTATCCAGGAGAGATTGTACCACCAAATGGAGAGTTTTTGCTTTTACCTGATCCAAAGGGATGTCTGTTGAGCAAAACTGATGAGGGGAACTTTTCTTGAAAGAGATGGCGTATCCGTGAGTGACGACTTCCCTTACCCAGGCGTCCAAAGTGGTCTGTAACTATGCCTGAGCAAACCGTAGCAGTCGGCCTCCCACCCTGGGATCCGCCAGGGGGAGGCCCGCCCCATCATGCAGCAGGCTTGTCTGTTTTGGAAGCAGGCTGACGGGTAGCCCAGGCATATTTAGGTTTGGGCTTAGAGGTTTTGGAAGTGTGGGCCTGTTTCGGGAATGCCTGACCCTTTGCTTTACCTGGAGGTCGAAAGGAACGAAATGAAGTACTCTTAGCCTTCGGAGCCGAAGGAGAAGTACTAGGCAGACACGCAGTCTTAGCTGAAGCTAAGTCAGCAACAATCTTGTTGAGATCTTCCCCCAAAAGGATGTTTCCCTTAAAAGGGATCACCTCCAAGGTCTTTTTATAGTCGAGATCCATGGACCAGGACCGCAACCAGAGGATCCGGCGAGCCAGAATAGACGTAGTAGACACTTTGGCCGCCAGGATACCTGCATCAGATGCCGCCTCTTGTAGATAATGAGAGGCTGTAATAATGTATGAAAGACACTGTCTAGCATTATCAGGAAAATTAGACGGTAGTTCTGTTTCAACTTCCTGAACCCAGACCTCTATAGCCTTAGCAGCCTAAGAGGCCGCAATAGTAGGCCTATGTACAGCTCCAGCAAGAGTGTAAATGGACTTCAAGCAACCCTCCACACGCTTATCTGTCGGTTCCTTCAGTGAGGTGACGGTAGTGATCGGCAGAGCAGAGGACACCACCAGACGTGCAACTTGTGAATCCACCGGCGGAGGTGTTTCCCAACTCTACTTAATTCTGCAGCGAGGGGATAACGGGCTAGCATCTTTTTAGACAGAGCAAATTTCTTTCCTGGATTTTCCCAGGATTCCTGACGAATGTCAACAAAGTGGTCAGAATGAGGTAAAACTAATTTAGTAACCTTCTGACGATTAAACTTATCTGGTTTCTTAGAGGTAGCTGGATGCTCTTCGTCATCATCGATTTGAAGAATCAGCCTGATAGCCTCCAAGAGGTCAGGAACATCCAATTGTGTCAGAGATTCCCCATCAGAAGCATCTGCATCAGTGTCTGAAGGGTCAGTGTAAGCGCCATCTTCATCGGATGAGGTATCCGAAACATATGTGAATTGTGAGGAAGTAATGGCCCATTTAGATGACTCCTTGGTCTTGGGCCCTCATTCCGAGTTGTTTGCTCGCTAGCTGCTTTTAGAAGCATTGCACACGCTAAGCCGCCGCCCTCTGGGAGTGTATCTTAGCATAGCAGAATTGCGAACGAAAGATTCGCAAAATTGCGAATAGAAATTTCTTAGCAGTTTCCGAGTAGGTCGACACTTACTCTGCCACTGCGATCAGTTCAGTCAGTTTCCTTCCTGGTTTGACGTCACAAACACACCCAGCGTTTGCCCAGGCACTCCCCCGTTTCTCCAGCCACTCCCGCGTTTTCCCAGAAACGGCAGCGTTTTTTCACACACACCCATAAAACGGCCAGTTTCCGCCCAGAAACACCCACTTCCTGTCAATCACACTCCGATCACCAGAACGAAGAAAAATCCTCGTAATACCGTGAGTAAAATACCAAACTTTTGAGTAAAATAACTAAGCGCATGCGCTCTGCGAACCTTGCGCATGCGCAGTAAGCGACTAATCGCAATATAGAGAAAATCGGCAACGAGCGAACAACTCGGAATGAGGGCCTTAGACGGGCGAGAGTCAGGATTTTGCTTAGCCAGAGACTGATTTAATTGCTGTAACTGAGAGGACAGAGTATCTTCCCATGGCGGATTAACTGCAGGGACAATATGTGGCTGTAATGGCACAGGAGGTCCCATAGGGGGCGCAAGTCTAGTTACTAGCGTAGTCAGTAAATTAGAGAAAGCAGCCCAAGGTGGGTCTTGATTTGACCCCGTTGCTGCAGACTGACCATGGGGTATAGATCTCCCAGTATCTGAACCCTCAGCTGCTATCTTTTCCTCCGAGTAATCCGTGGCGTCAGCACTGCATGGTGCAGGATCAGCCATTGATCGACCAACCTGTTTAGCAGACATTATATGTAAGCATAACCTTAGGGTGTAACAGTACAATATAAGCAGACAAATTACCTGACAGAAAACCCCATGTATAGTGTGACTGCAAAGCAGAGCACAAACAGAGTATTTAAGAGGTATGTGGTGACTGAAAAACACAGAGAAAAATACCACAGTAGTATATCCTGTGAAACACTATATTTATGAGGACCCTGACGCACTTAGCCCCCCTCAGGGTACAGAATATAGGGATAGCAATATGTGTGGGATACACAAAATAGAGATCACACAGCAGCCATTGGCACACACTCAGTCACATATACAATGCAGAAATTATTACCAACAATAAATCTGCACTGGACTAGCAATGCTAAGTAAAAACTGTACCACTAAGTTATATAAGTATGTAGATATAACAATGCACAGTAAGGACTGGATACTTGTACTAAATATCCCTGTAGTAATGCACTTGTTCTTAACTAACACTGTCTAAATGACATGTAGAATACTTAAGTGTCCTGTAAATGCACAGTGCTGATGATGCAGGCGGCTTTACAGAGGAGGCATTGCCCAGCAGTCCCAGAATCAGCTCAGCATGTGTGTAATGCCGCCCAAACGCTGACAGGGAGTGAGGGAGACAGAGAAATGCAGCTCCAGGGCGGGAACATATGCAGTAAATGGCGCCTGGGGCTGGGGGAGGGGCTACAGGTCAGAGCCTTATCCCTTTGCTGGACTTCACCACCGGGTACTGCGGGGCCTATTAAACTGGATTATGAGGTTCTCCGACCTGTGCCCATGCCCTGGTGGTCTAGTGTGGTCCCTGTATGGCCACAGTGTCCATGCCAGCGTGCATGGCCCGTCTCCTAGAGACTGCGGCGGATCGCGGTTTTCAGCGGGTCCTGCCTGGGGGACCCTCTTACCTCCTCCCTGTAATGTGGCCACGCGATCCTGGAGAGCAGCGGCAAGTGTGTAAGTGCCTGAAGAGAAACCGGAGCTCTCCGCTATAAGTACTCGGCAGCCAGGGCACGGGAGTATACAGCACCTCTGGGGGAGGTGAGGGAGCCACAGCAGCACAACATGTCAAACTGACATATAGCACTTTTAAGTGTCTGTGCTGCGGCCTTGAAGTCTTCTTTGTTCTAAAAAAGCTCTTTTGCACTGCAGGCACCAACTTACAAACTGAGCTCCTGTGCACGGAGGCGGGGTTATAGAGGAGGCGGCGCTGTGCATCTTGGGAACAGTCAAAGCTTTTAGCCTGTTGGTGCCTCGGATCAAGAGCCAATTCTACACCCCGATGTTATTCCCTGTGGAACCCCAGTGTACCCCGCTGCAGAAATAGGATGGTTTAAATGTGATTCCCATTCAATGTAACAGCTTGCTGTGCAACTGCTTATGTAAATGTATTATAAGAGAGTTAAGAGACTGATACTGGAAAAGTAAATAAGGGATTCACAACTGTATAAACTCCAAAATTAAAAGAAATATACACCGGGTTGGGTATGGGATCCTGGCAGTCAGGATGCCGGTGGTCAGTATACCGACAGTGGCATCCCAACAGTCAGAACACCAACACATTTTAGTAAGCCGTCTAACACTTCTCCTCACCCTCCTCACTTGCAGCCTAATCCTGACCATCTACTCCCGCAGCCTAACTCTAACCCCCTCCCCACAGCCTAACCCTAACTCTCCCTGGCATACTTATGCTTGGGATGCTTACTGCCGGGTTTCCGCTTCCGGTCTTCTGATCAGCAGGATGGCAACTACATACCTATACAGTGATAAAGCCTAATATTTATCTTACTTAAAACCCTCTAAAAGGTGAAAGAACACAGTACGCTATTGGCGTATGGTATACCGTAAGGGTACGCACGTTGCGTAACAATCGCTTAGCCGTAGTCGAGACGCTCGAGCGTCACGTTCGCTCACGGCCAAGAGATCACAGGCAGGCACGCTATAGGCTGCCGACTAACGTAATGATATGCCACAAGCGTAGCGGACGCTTGGGACCACGAGGAGATCACAAGCGGCGCTGATGCTCACAATGTTAAACCTTTATAACTATACCATAAACAATGTATTTATGCAATAAACCTTGGTGCAGTGATAGGGTGTAAATGTAACACAGTGTAACCTTATTAACTTGAAAGCTGTACGAGCGTCTCCGAGCTCTGAGAATACTTAGAAATATAATAAATACACAGATACCGGTATTAGGTTCTAACACCTTATATGATCGTTCTATTTGCAAAAGAATAATACAATACAAGTCATACACTACCAAAATAACATTGACTACCTAACCAGATAACTACACATGAAAATACAATAGCAGTACAATAACAATTAAGAGAAAGAGAGAGAAAGAGGAGAAGAGAGAGAGAGAGAGATATGGCTCACAATAACAATAAAGACAATATGGTTGCGGAGAAACTTACGCTCAAGGGAAACAATCGCATGCGCCTCTGGATATCCAGCTCCCGATTATCAGTGGTGAGAACCGTTGAAGAGAATAGAGAGCTGGCCCAGATCGGCTTGTCCTTTTATACCCTACACATAATACAGTACAATGGTCCCTATATTCTTATTGTTCATTGGACACAGGAATTCGTCTTCGCATTATAACAAAAGGTCATAGGTTGATTCATACAGGTGGGCTGTGACTATTTCCAACTGCTCAGGTGGGTGGGAAACTAGGTTTCCCGCCGCATGGATAATAAAGTGCAAATAATAGCAAATGTCCATAAACTTCTTATGTCCATAACTATTCGCACGAGCGATTAATCCGCTCCAAACCAACACCGGAATATTGCTAATTAAATACTCTTCCGATGGATACTAAACACCACTGTATAACCCCTGTCTGACCCTTCGTATCAAACAAAGAGGGATCTCTTTGTCTATGAACATGCTACATTAACTAAACTTTCAGATTCTATCAAAGGGACCATAATCTACAAAATACATTATATAGTTAAAATATGTAACGGTTGAGTCGCCCGCTAGACGCACATAAACTTTACCGTAAATGCGCATACCGTGCGCCTGCACGCAACAGCGAGTATGCGCACGCACGGGAGAGCCCATGCACTCGCAGCGGGGACACGCATGAGGTGCAAATATGGCAATGTGTAGCGTGATATTTTTCTGACTTTGACAGTCCACCCTTTGGCAGTCACCAATAACTGCCACTTTCTAAAACATTTCAAAAAGAGAAAAATATATGTCATGTGTAAATACATTTCTATGATTGGGTAGGGGAGGAGAGGAGAAGGTAGGAAACGGGTATGACCTAGTGAGATAGCAGAAGCATGTGTGTATCAATCCATGTTTGGAGGGTCATGTATCATTGTGCCGTACGTGTTTTAGATCAAGCTTCGAGGTATTGCGAAGTATACATTTGAATTCCTTCTTATCCCGTGGCACGGGTCTGTGGATGGGCTGTCAAACTTTACCGAGCTCTTTTCGGCTTTTAGTTGCAACAAAATGGGGGAGCACATTTTAGTTGATGATACATGAATGGGGGGGAATATGTGAGTGCTGATATCTGTGCCTGTATTCCCTATCGACTATGTGTGTCATTACCTGAAGGTTGTAGAGATGAAGATAAAGAACACTTATGGTAAATGCATTGATAAACTATGTGAGTTTAATATACATTTGCCGATTGAGGTCTTGTCTTGTCTTGATGTACATGTTGACTGTAGTCTCTTTGTGCTTTTGCTAATAAACGTAAGCAAAGCTTTATCAATGTCCATAGACTTACAAAAAGTGTTGGGCTAGCGTAAAATTAAAAGTACTAGGGATATGGGGGTCTATGGCATAGTCCATCAGTTGTCTGTGTACAAGGTCGTCAAAATCCTCTTCCAAGCGGGTCTTTTTACCTTGGAGAAAAACAAAGGAGAAACGGGTGAAAGAAACGGACCGTGGAATCACATTTTCATCACAACATTGTCTCTATCGTTGGGTCATAAATCACATCAGTCGTTGTTTATTACAGTATCTTCACTCCTTAAACTCATCACTCGGGCGCTATGTTTACACTTTGTTAAAACCCGAACGCATCTAAATATCAGACCGACCAATATGATGACACCCAGAACACACAAAAGGAATTTCCCTACATCCATGATAATACCTTGGGTCCATTCTCCTAAACCAGAGAACCAATTTCGCGGGTTCAACCATGACACCCAACTGGTCAGCTCATTACCCACAGCGGCAAGGGTGAGATTGTGTTTCCTTCGGAACTCCCATTTTAATTGGAGAATGTCGTCCATCTTTTGGTCTATGACCTCGACCGGGTCCTCGGTGCTGTTTGTGATATACGTGCAGCACTTTATTCCATACTGAGTTGCTAGGGTGACACAATACCCACCCGTCACAGCAGTGAGATAATTGAGAATCATCCTATGCTGAACCAGTTCTGTTTTATAAGCTTGGAGCTCCCTTCCAGTATACCTGAATGTGTCATCATACATTTCAGTGATATTGTCTAATAAATTTGCAAGCGCAGATATATATTTATAATTTATCACTCCTCTGGCGGTACGAGTGATATCTAACGCGATTAAGAATTGAATCCCGGTGGATTCACTGATCAGGTCAGAGGCCGGATGCTCTGTTCTCTCTATCAGGTGCCGTTTAATGATGTGCTCGTAATGAGTGTGAGTATAAGGAGCTTGGGCACTGCGGTGAATATCTTTCATTTTAGTATGTGATACAGTCATTACTTCAGGCAGTACTTTTCCAATATAACACAACCCTTCTGAGTTTGGGGCAAGCCACTTATACGCCTTTCTCCCGCATATGAAATATGCATCATCGGGGAGAACATATGGGATGGAGTAGGACATAACCATATTACACATTTTCCATATGAAATTTCCTAACCCTAATTCTCCCATCTGTTTAGTACACCTATCGGTTTGTACGATGTGTGCACAGTATCCTGGTGATACCTCTCCAACTCTCATGGTCCTACTTCCTAGGGTATACCTATATCGGAAATATTTTCCACTACCAGCTATGTGGCGTATAAGTTCTGTATCTGTTGGCATTCTATCGGCTCTGTATGAAAAGGTCATGGTTTGGTTATTCCATGACACTTCCCAATTTCCCGGCTTTCGGGGATTGGAAATGTTAAAACATACTAGGGATCTATCCACATGATATTGGTGGAGCTTCAAACTAGGAGGACTGGAGATATTAAACCTCCTGTCCACCGGCCTCCCACCACTTAGCTTAAGTACCTCCCCTATAGTTAAAGGGATGGGCACTAATCCTGATTTGCTATGGCCTTGAGGTACTTGAGAGCATACCCAACAATCTGTCTGATTTAACACTTTACCCACTAAGGAGTGATAGTCACTCAATGGATGCCGGTCCATGTGGATATTAAAACTAGATTGGCATTTCTTGATACACCCATCCTCAACTACAGTGTCACAGAGCCTACAGATACAGTTCTCTTCAGCTAACAATCCTTCACAATTTCTTCTATTGTCAATGCTACCAGATCGTTTTCTGATACTCGCCTTTACTCGGTGATTATGTTGTTCTTGGAAATCTACGCCTCCATCTCTGTCATCAGAACCCATTCCGAACCTCTCTCGACCTCCATGGTACTCTCGCCGGAACAGACTGTTCTGGTCAACATCATGGTCAACAGGAAAATCCGGATCACAGTCTCTTGGGGCAAGTCCATCTTATAGGAGGAAATGGAGAAGAATGAGAAGGGGGAAAGAAATAATTGAGGGAGATGGGATGGGAAGTGGAGAAAAACAATAAAAGGGAACAGGGGATCGACAACTGCCTCTGATCTTATTATTTTCAATGCTCAGGTGCCGTCTCAGTCCTCCTGAAACAGACACTCCAGTGATACAACTTCCTCCACCGTCTGTTCTTTATCACGGGACCTCTCTGGATCAGCAACCTTCTTACAATGGGACGAATGAACCCAAGTCTCTCTCTCGGCAACCTTCAATGCTGTCGTGCTAATCAATAAGACTTGGTACGGTCCTTCCTATCGGTCAATAAGGCAACCTGAGCGTAGAAAATTCCGTATCATTACATAATCCCCAGGTTCAATGTCATGACAATTACTATCTGGCAAATCAGGAATCACTAACTTCAGATTGTCATTTTGATTCTTTAGCTGTTTACTCATGTTAACCAGGTATTTTACAGTCACTTCATTGTTACACTTCAAATCATCCTGAGGGTTAATCATAACATGCGGTTGTCGACCAAACAAGATTTCAAAGGGGGACAGATTAAGAGGGGACCTGGGAGTGGTTCTGATGCTGTATAGTACAATGGGTAAAGCTTCTGGCCATGTTAATCCTGTTTCTGCCATAACTTTGCTCAATTTATTTTTAATAGTGCTGTTCACTCTTTCCACCTTCGCACTCGCCTGGGGGCGATATGGAGTGTGCAGCTTACTATCAATTCCCATCAACTTACACATTCCTTGAAAGACATCACCTGTAAAATGGGTACCCCTATCACTTTCAATTATTCTAGGGATACCATATCTACACACAAATTCCTGCACAATTTTCTTAGCAGTAAACATAGCGGTATTTGTGGCCGCCGGAAATGCTTCGACCCAATTTGAAAACACATCTATACAAACAAGTACATATTTCAAATTTCGACAAGGGGGTAATTGTATAAAATCAATCTGTATTACCTGAAAAGGGCCGCCTGTAGGTGGGATATGGGATGGTTCTGTTGGTATTGCCTTTCCGATGTTCTTCCTCAAGCAGGTAAGGCATGACATTGCTCTCTTACCTGCATGGGATGAGAATCCTGGGGCGCACCAATATGCTCTTACCAACTTGCACATTCCCTCCTTGCCCAGATGAGTCAGCCCATGTGCTGCTTCAGCTAAACATGGAAGGTATGCTCTGGGTGCCACTGGTTTACCCTGTCCATCTGTCCAGAGTCCTGAGGACTCCTGGCCATATCCTTTTGACCTCCAAACTGCCTTTTCCTGTGTGGAACACAAATTTTGCATTTCACACAACTTCTGTGTGTTGATGGTATTGAATACCATCAGTTGTGTGGTGTCTGTCTGTCTGGGGGTACCAGCTGCTAACTTAGCAGCTTCGTCTGCTCGGCTGTTACCAAGTGATACTGGGTCTTGGCTATATGTATGTGCTTTACACTTGATAACAGCCACTCTGTCGGGTTCCTGTATCGCTGTTAGAAGTCTTTTGATGTGAGCTGCATGCGCTATCGGTGTACCAGCTGCCGTCATGAAATTTCTGAGGCGCCATAGGGCTCCGAAATCATGGACTACCCCGAAGGCGTATCTAGAATCGGTGTAGATATTGGCTGACTTTCCCTTAGCCAATTCACATGCTCTGGTTAGGGCAACCAGTTCAGCAACCTGGGCTGAGTGAGGTGGGCCTAGCGGTTCTGCTTCTATGGTGCCTTGGTCATCTACGACTGCGTATCTAGTACACAAGTCTCCCGAGTCCGTCTGTCTGTGACAACTACCGTCAGTGTAGAAAGTAAAATCTACATCTTCCAGTGGGTTGTCACTGATGTTAGGCCTTGCCGTGAAATTTTGGGTCAAATATTCCATACAATCATGTGTGTCATCCCTTGTATTAAATCCTCCTTCCCCATCACTCTCATCCTCCACCCTTTGTGCCTGTCTAGGCACACCTGGGAGATATGTTGCAGGATTTAATGCACTGCATCTCCTTATGGTGATGTTTACGGGGGCCATTAATGCCAATTCCCATCTTGTAAACCGCGCTGATGAGACGTGCCTGGTTTGGGCAGAATTCAGCAAGGCTGACACTGCATGTGGTGTATGAATTGTGAGGTTGTGTCCTAGCACTACATCTTCGCTTTTTGTGACTAGCAATGCTATCGCAGCGACACTTCGCAAGCATGTAGGGAGGGATCGCGCTACCGTATCTAGCTGAGCGCTGTAGTATGCTACCGGCCTGCTGGTATCACCGTGCTTTTGGGTTAGGACGCCTGCCGCGCAACCAGCACTTTCTGTTCCGTACAGCTCAAAGGGTTTCCCATAGTCTGGCATACCTAATGCTGGTGCCTGCGTTAGGCACTGTTTGAGTCTCTCAAATGCCATCTCGGATTCGTCTGTATGCGAAATCCGATCAGGTTTGTTTGATGAAACCATCTCCTGCAAAGGTAATGCTAGAATGGAAAACCCTGGGATCCAGTTACGGCAATACCCACACATTCCTAAAAACGTTCTGATTTGTTGCTGGGTTTGTGGCAGAGTCATGTCTCTAATTGCTTGAATTCTATCAGCGGTCAGGTGTCTCAGTCCTTGTGTTAGACAGTGTCCCAGATATTTTACTTTAGGCTGGCATAATTGCAGTTTGTCTTTGGAAACCTTGTGTCCTGTGTCTGAAAGATGAAACAGGAGCTGTTTCGTATCTTTCAGGGACGCTTCCAGTGAATCTGAACACAGGAGTAAATCATCCACATACTGTATCAATATTGATCCACTCTCTGGTTGGAAAGACTGTAAACAATCATGCAAAGCCTGTGAAAATATACTTGGACTGTCTATGAAACCTTGTGGTAATCGAGTCCATGTGTATTGGACTCCTCTGTATGTAAATGCAAACAAATATTGGCTGTCAGGATGCAGGGGTACCGAAAAGAAGGCGGAGCAGAGGTCAATAACAGTGAAAAATTTCGCAGTGGGAGGGATCTGCATAAGGATGACAGCTGGATTTGGCACTACGGGGAACTGACTCTCAACTATTTTGTTAATCCCCCTTAGATCCTGTACTAGCCTGTAACCCCTCCCCCCACTCTTTTTCACAGGGAAGATGGGACTATTGGCAGTGCTGGATGTTCTTACCAGAATGCCCTGTTGTAGCAAGCGCTCTATTACGGGGTATACTCCTAATTCCACCTCTGGCTTCAGAGGGTATTGTGGGATTTTTGGAGCTATCCTACCATCTTTTACTTGCACAACTACTGGCGCTACGTTTGCCATTAATCCAGTGTCTTGTCCATCTTTAGTCCACAGTGACTCTGGTATTTGGGATGTCATTTCTTCTACCTGGGATGGATTCCTATTTAATATAACAGTGTGGGACATTAATTTTGATGGGGAGTCTAACATGTCTCGCACTTCCTGAGCGTGATTCTCAGGTATGTCTAAGAATACACCTTCAGGAGTACAATAAATGACGCACCCCATTTTACACAATAAATCTCTTCCCAGGAGATTAGTCGGTGCCGATGCTGCCAGCAAAAAGGAATGCTTGGTATGCAAAGGCCCTATTGTAATCTCTGCTGGTTTGCTAACAGGGTAGTGCTGGACTACTCCCGTTACTCCCATGGCTGGAATTGTCTTACCAGTGGTTCTCATGCCCACTGTCGAATTTATCACTGATTTGGCCGCCCCCGTATCTACAAGGAAATTTAGTGATTTACCAGCTACATCAATTGTGACCTCGGGTTCACTTCCAAGGCTTGCAATCAATTTCACTGGCTGCAGATTACAGGTATGGCCACACCCCTATTGGGTATGGTGACCTCCCTGAATCACGCTGGCAGCAACTACTTGAGAAGGGGGTAAATGGGAACTACCCGAGACTTGCCAGTCTCTTTTTGGGGGATACCTTTTTGTTTCCCCTGCATGTGGCTCATGACTCCGTCTCTGCGGTCCCTGATCCCAATTTCGTGTGTCATGTCGTTGTCTAGGGGGTTGATATGATTTTTGTGTGTTTTTCACTCTACAGTCTCGTGCAAAATGTCCCTCTCTATGACAGGAATAACAAGTTACCACATTTGACTTACCCACAGGGTTTGGAGATTTATACAAAGGTTGCCTTGTGGTCAGGGCCTGTATACTTACTGCCATTAACTTATTACTTTGTGACTCTCTGTGTCTGGTGATATTGCGATCATGATCAACAGCGGCCTCTCTCAAAGTAGCCACCGACAGACCTCGCCAACATGGTTGCGTGGTCTGTACTCTTGTCTTTAATGCTTCTTTTAAACCATCCATTAGCACAGATACTGCTACTTCTCTATGATTTACATTTGTCTTAATGTCTTCAATGCCTGTGTATTTAGCCATTTCTAGTAGTGCCCTATGAAAATACTCAGCAGCTGTTTCTGACTCTTTTTGTTTAATGGAGAAAATTTTGTTCCATTTAACTACAGCTGGAAAATACTCTTTTAACTGTAAATTTATCCTCTTTACATTATCTTGGTTGTACACATCCGTAAGGGGTACATCTTCATCTAATTTACAGTCAGCTAGAAATTGTGTTGAGTCGACATTGGAGGGTAAACATGCCCTCAGCAATATCTGCCAGTCTTTGTTATTGGGCTCTACCGTATTCCCTAGGTCTCTAATGTATTTCTGGCTAGCAACTAGATCTTTTCTAGGGTCAGAGAATTCAGACACTATTGCTCTTAATTCCATTCGGGAAAATGGGCAGTGCATGGCAATGTTTCTGACAGGAGTGACTCCTGAAGTGTCCGTTTTCCCATTTGGCACTGCTATTACCCTAACGGGATTAAGTTTAATAACATCATTCTGAGTAGATTCTACAGCCTGTGGTGATATGGTTTCAGCATAGTGTATGGTGCCGTACTTACCCGTTGATACGACCTCACCTGTCCCTCCGCTAGGGGCCTTTGATACTAATCTCGGGGGTTGGGACGTGCCTACTGCTGTTTCTGATATGGTGGCTGCTAGAGAGAGCGCCGATATTGTTGCCGATTCGTCCTCTTGATCACACTCCTGGGGAAAGTTTAAAACAGGGTACAACTTGCACGGGTTAATACTTGCATTACTCATCTTATTCATATTATCCTTAACATTTATACAGTTACTAAGTGCCTGTTTATTACACATTAGTGCGTCATTCTCCGCAACCAACTTCTCTCCCGTTATGTAAGGTGGCGGTGGTGCCGTAGCTATCAGTTTCCTGATAGGGTTAGATCCCGCCGCCTGAGCCAATCCTCTCTGTATTTCACCCTCCTGTTGCCATAACTGTAAATAATCATAATGTTTGATCCGTCTCTTTGCTGATTTAATGAGACATATCCTTCTCCTTAGATTTAGTAACACATCTGGGCTAAAGCTGCCTACTCTTGGGAACTTCTCCCCGTCATGTACAGTCATTCTTTCCCATTCATCACCTAAAACCTCTGTGTGTGAACCGTATTTTTCACACATTACATACCTTGCCGACCCGATTGGTCGGTTTACTGAATCAACCCGAACCGAGGTTGATCGCCCCCTACCTGAACAACTGGCCCCCATAACTTGCAGGTGTTGCTTTCACTACCTCTGACCTTAATCAGGGTCTTCAGCGAACCCTTACAAAAACCAAGATGTTCAAGATAGGCCGACGGTGGCGGTTTACCGAGTACCCCACTCACTCGCCCACGCCGACCAATACGCCCACACACTGCCTTAGCGCTGGCGTACTCGACCTAGGGCCCCTATGAACCTTTATTTACTAGAACATGTGAGTGTGTTCCGCAGAGCATTGACCCTTTCCAGTAACTATTGGTTGTTGGATAGTCCCTGAGTGACCAGCGAACCTCCCTTAAAATAAAAAAAAATTCACAAATCACGTTAAAATGTACAAATAGCGTTTATGACCCCTCTAGCGTACGCAAATGGTACTGGGTCAAATTACTAACTAATGCACACAATTACGTGCGGTACAATCGTTCGGCACATAAGCAACTAATCTTATGTGCGGAGCGACCAGTGGAATCGAAAATTTCGGCTGCGAATTCCTTCAGCCAGAGCTTTAATGGCCTATATGGGTTCTGCACCAACCCCCTGGGTTGTGCTCTTTTCTCTATAGCGGACTTCTTAGTCTGCTGTACCTGGACCTCCTGGTCTGTTCCGGACCTCCTGGTCTGTGCTACAGTAGACCTCCTGGTCTGCTATACTCTAATGCTCAAATTTATGTTTAACAAGGGATGCCTCCCCAGCCACCATGCACGTTACTTACATGTATGTACCTCACGAGAACTCGACTTCTTGTGGTTCAACCCAAAAATTGTAAAAACATATATATACAAACACTCACTCACCACATGTACACTTTACTTTTGTTTCTATTTCTGCGCAGGAATTTCTTTCCTTTAGACCAGATGAGTCGTAAATTTAGAGAAGGATCTATTAGTTTAAATTTCGGACACTAAAATTGACTTGCGCTATTTATCGCGTTGCCACCTTTTCGCCTGTTAAAATAATACTATAGTGTGATTTGAGTTACGTGGGCGTACCCAGACGCTCCGTTGCGTAATATACGCTGCGTGCGTCGGCCTTTACGTTGCGTACACTAGTCTAACCCTTTTGTTAGAAACACGTGTATGCCAGCCAGATATGTCCACAGAAATACAATTAACACGTTTATCAATGTAGATGGTCTTTAATTGTAATCATCTACCGAGCACCACCCAGGTCTTTCCTTGTATCTTAGGCAAAGCTGTGTGCATGCTTTACAAATTACCCCTTAATGTATTACTTTTACTCTTTAACTACTAATAGCAACAAATCTTTCTTAGCACGTTATCAATTGTGAAATGGCAAACAGGAGAGTGATATGTGAAAATACACGAATGAAAAGAAATGCAGATATATGCGTGCGTGCGTACGCAAGACAGAAATAAACAGTTTTAAAAGACACTAGCGTATTGTTCTTACCTCCGGTTCCGGATTCCTTCAGCACCCTTTACTAAGCGAAGCAGACGCTTATCGGGTCAGCACTACGAGGAATATTACCTCCCGCCCTTTGCTGATCGATAATGTCTGCTGAAATTACCTAGTGCAGATATGTGAAGGACGGACGAGCCGCCAATTGATAAAGCCTAATATTTATCTTACTTAAAACCCTCTAAAAGGTGAAAGAACACAGTACGCTATTGGCGTATGGTATACCGTAAGGGTACGCACGTTGCGTAACAATCGCTTAGCCGTAGTCGAGACGCTCGAGCGTCACGTTCGCTCACGGCCAAGAGATCACAGGCAGGCACGCTATAGGCTGCCGACTAACGTAATGATATGCCACTAGCGTAGCGGACGCTTGGGACCACGAGGAGATCACAAGCGGCGCTGATGCTCACAATGTTAAACCTTTATAACTATACCATAAACAATGTATTTATGCAATAAACCTTGGTGCAGTGATAGGGTGTAAATGTAACACAGTGTAACCTTATTAACTTGAAAGCTGTACGAGCGTCTCCGAGCTCTGAGAATACTTAGAAATATAATAAATACACAGATACCGGTATTAGGTTCTAACACCTTATATGAACGTTCTATTTGCAAAAGAATAATACAATACAAGTCATACACTACCAAAATAACATTGACTACCTAACCAGATAACTACACATGAAAATACAATAGCAGTACAATAACAATTAAGAGAAAGAGAGAGAAAGAGGAGAAGAGAGAGAGAGATATGGCTCACAATAACAATAAAGGCAATATGGTTGCGGAGAAACTTACGCTCAAGGGAAACAATCGCATGCGCCTCTGGATATCCAGCTCCCGATTATCAGTGGTGAGAACCGTTGAAGAGAATAGAGCGCTGGCCCAGATCGGCTTGTCCTTTTATACCCTACACATAATACAGTACAATGGTCCCTATATTCTTATTGTTCATTGGACACAGGAATTCGTCTTCGCGTTATAACAAAAGGTCATAGGTTGATTCATACAGGTGGGCTGTGACTATTTCTAACTGTTCAGGTGGGTGGGAAACTAGGTTTCCCGCCGCATGGATAATAAAGTGCAAATAATAGCAAATGTCCATAAACTTCTTATGTCCATAACTATTCGCACGAGCGATTAATCCGCTCCAAACCAACACCGGAATATTGCTAATTAAATACTCTTCCGATGGATACTAAACACCACTGTATAACCCCTGTCTGACCCTTCGTATCAAACAAAGAGGGATCTCTTTGTCTATGAACATGCTACATTAACTAAACTTTCAGATTCTATCAAAGGGACCATAATCTACAAAATACATTATATAGTTAAAATATGTAACGGTTGAGTCGCCCGCTAGACGCACATAAACTTTACCGTAAATGCGCATACCGTGCGCCTGCGGGTGCACGCAACAGCGAGTATGCGCACGCACGGGAGAGCCCATGCACTCGCAGCGGGGACACGCATGAGGTGCAAATATGGCAATGTGTAGCGTGATATTTTTCTGACTTTGACAACAGGAATACATACGCTTTACCGACGGACGGCATCCCGGCTGTCATGATCCTGACAAAAGGATCTCGGCCACCAGTATGCTGGCAGTGGGGCGAGTGCTAGAAAGCCCCTAGTGGGGTCACTGCGCTCGCCACACTGTGGGCACGGTGGCTCGCTGTGCTCGCCACAGGTTTTATTCTCCCTCTATGAAATTAGAAAAGTGATGAATCTGTATGCGCCGTAGGCGCGCGCGCCACAAAAGGGGCATGGCCTTTCTGAAATGGGTGTGGCTTTGCTTAAAGGGGCGTGGCCTTTCTGAAATGGATGTGGCTTTGTTTAAAGGGGCGTGGCATTGCAGGAAAAGACTACCTTATACCCCAGTTTTGCAGCCTGCACGCCCAGACGTTAGCCACCACAGGGGGAAAAAAAATCCAGATTTATGCCCCTTACATTATTTGTCATTTTTCCTCCTTATAGTAATGCCCAGTATACATTATGCCACACACTGCAAGGGCCCTTAGACATTATGCCACACACAATAATGCACATGACACAATATGCCACACACAGTAATGCCCCTGACACATTATGCCACACAACGTAATGCCTGTGACACATTATGCCACACACCGTAATGCCCCTGACACATTATGCCATACACTGTAATGCTTGTGACACATTATGCCACGCATGGCAATGCCCGTTATACATTATGCTACACACTGCAAGGCCCCCGATACATTATAGCACATACAATGCTTGTGATACAGTATACCACACACCGTCATGCCTATAACACATTATGACACACACCGCAATGCCCGTTATACATTATGCCACACACTGCAATACCCCTGAGACATTATACCACATACCACAATGCCTGTGGTATAGTATACCACACACCGTAATGCCTGTGACACATGACACACACCGCAATGCCCGTTATACCTTATGCCACACACCGCAATGCACGTTATACATTATGCCACACACTGCAATGCCCCTGAGACAATATACCACATACTGCAATGCACGTGATATAGTATACCACACACTGTAATGCCTGTGACACATTATGACACACACCGCAATGTCCGTGACACATTATGACACACACTGCAATGTCCGTGATACATTATGCCACACACCGCAATGCCCATTACACATTAAGCCCTACAGTCAGGCTTCTAATTACTTTTAAGTAATTGCCCGGGGTTTCATGCTCTTGGTTCCATGCACAGTGCCAGGGGTTTTCATGCTCAGGGTGTCATGCTCATTGCCAGGGGTTTCATGCTCTTGGTTCCATGCACGGTGCCAGGGGTTTTCATGCTCAGGGTGTCATGCTCGTTGCCAGGGGTTTCATGCGCTAGGTGTTATGCTTGTTGCCAGGGATATCATGGGCTGGGTGTCAAGCTCATTGCCAGGGGGTAATATTTGTTGCCAGGGGTTTCATGCACTGGGTGTCATGCTCGTTACTAGGGGGTAATGCTTGTTGCCAGGGATTTTATGAGCTGGGTGTCGTGCTTGTTACCAGGGGTAATGCTTGTTGTTAGAGGTGTGCCTCCAGTGCCACATATGCCCCCAGTGCCAGATAAAAATATGCCCCCATAGTGCCAGAAACACATATGCCCCCAGTGCCACATATGCCCCCACAGTACCAGATACACATATGCTCCCAGTGCCAAATATGACCCCCCAGGGCCAGATCCTCATATGCCCCCAGTGCCCCCCAGTGCCAGCTACACATATGCCCCCCAGTGTCAGGTACACACCCTCCCCCCGCTCACTGCTGTTGTGCTGTCTGGGAAGGAGGGCACAGTCCGGGAAGGAGGGAACAGTGTGCGCCTCTCCTGTGTCCGTTCTGTGTCTCTGGCAGCGTGTCTGTCAAATGAAGTGCCAGTTCGTGAGCCAATCCGAGCTCGCGGAACGGCAGCTGCGGCTCCTGATTCGCTGCTGGTACGCAAGCTCTGATTGGTTCACGAACCGGCATTTCATTTGACAGACAAGCCGCCACCGGAGAAACAGGAGTCAGGACGGACACAGGAGAGGCGTGCGCTGTGCCCTACTTCCCTGACTCCCTTACACACAGCACAGCAGCATTCAGTGGCGGCGCCCCCGCAGCCCTGCTCCTCCAAACCTCCACAGTGGCTGCGGAGGTGGTAGTTACGCCACTGGATGTCGCCCTGGGCCGGGGAGAGGCTACAGGTCAAACGCCAGCTCCCCTATGCTGGACTTCCACTCCAGGTACTAGCGAGCCTTATTAAATGGGGCGTTAGTACACCCGACCTGTGCTCTATTGCCCTGGTGGTCTAGTGGGATTCCTGCCCGGTAACAGTGTACATGCCAGCACCTCGACCTAGGTCACGGACGGAATGCAATTTAATGGCAGATCCAGCCTGGGGGACCCTCTTACCTCCTCTCTGTAGCAGCCACGCAAACCAGGAGAGCGACTGCGACCGTGTGCCTAAAGCCAGAGCGTCTCCACCGCAAGTACCCGGGAACAGGCCGTGGGAGTATGCGACGTTGCTTTGTCGGTGATGGAGCTGCAGTACTGTAGTGTCACAATGACATACAGCGCTGAGAGCCCAGTTTTGAAGACATTTTCTGTCAGAAAAAGCTTTTTCAGGGCTGCCCAGTGCAGACCACCTGTTAAGTGACCTGATGCTGCAGACGCCAACTGAAAACTCACAGTGCCTGGAGGTGGGGTTATAGAGGAGGCCCCAATGCATCCTGGGACAGACTAAAGCTTTAGCCTGTTGGTGCCTCTGGATCAGGATCCACTCTACCCCCCCTCCCCCATGGGGGGCTCATGTCACTCTGCAGCTGCGCCCACACCACCTTTAGCTCACTGCCCTATTTGGATAAGATGGCTCACATCCTTGCATGGCACTAAGTGGTGTATCCATGGGACCCTTCTGGTCCATTGGGCCCGGTGCAGGTGTCCCCTTTATCCCCCTGTTCTGGCCCTGTGGATACCTGCAGAAGGACAAAAGAATACAGCATCTAGCCACCCACTTTCTGGCCAGCGGTACAAGTGGCTGGGTACGGGTGGGTACGGCGTACCCTTAAGAATTTAGCTCGCCGCCGGGCCGCCGCTCCCTCCCTCCCTCCCTCCGCTGCTGCTCACCGCCGCTGCTGCGAGGGAGAAGAGCGCAGCTTTGTGCTAGCTACCGTGATCGGAGCTCTCAGCTCCGATCGGGAAGCTCAGCTGGGAGCAGGAAGCCACAGGAGTTGCTGTCTGGACTGATAGAGAGACTCACATGACTTAACGTCATGACGTCTCTATGAAGAGCCGCTGTGCTTAGAAAAGGAACTGGCTGTCGTAGTGTCTACTGTAATTACCCTTCGTGGAGAGGACCGTTATCTGCTAGTGGAGACCGGACCGGCCGCAGCCATCCAGCGGGGGCTGGCCCTGCTGCAGCCAGACAGCAAGCGCTGACCCGTCCAGCCACAGCCATCCAGGAGGGGAATAGCCCTGCTGCAACCAGCCAGTGCGGACCTGTACAGCCACAGCCATCCAGAGGGGACTGGCACTGCTGCAGCCAGCGTGAATCAGCCCTGCTACAGCCAGACAGCTCATCCCAGCCGCAGCCAGCAGGGACCTACCCAGCCACAACCAGAGCGGACCTGCCCAGCCACAGATGTCCTTTTTTATTTTAATTTAATGTTTGCAGGCTCTTTGAGCTTTAATCAATTTATATGCATATGCAGTATAGGCACACCACTGATAATCCGGCCCCCACTGTGCTGGATTATCCATTTTGCTGGATTATTGGTGGTAGCGGCGACATCCTGTCCACCCTTTCCCAGCAGCCTAATTCTACCCTGCAGCCCTCTCACAGCCAAACTCTCCCCCGCAGTACTTCAATTTCCTGCAGCCCGATGCTGTGTTGTAATGTGAATAAAGAGCAATACGGTGCTGTGTAATGTGGATAAGGAGCAATACGGTGCTGTGTAATGTGGATAAGGAGCAATACGGTGCTGTGTAATGTGGATAAGGAGCAATACGGTGCTGTGCAATGTGGATAAGGAGCAATACGGTGCTTTGTAATGTGGATAAGGAGTGATACGGTGCAGTGTAATGTGAATAAGGAGCGATACGGTGCAGTGTAATGTAGATAAGGAGTGATACAGTGCTGCGTAATGTGTATAAGGAGCAATACAGTGTGGTGTAATATGAATAAGGGTCATACTGCGTGGTTTTATGTGAGTAAGAAGCAATACGGTGTGGTGTAATGGGAACAGAGAGCGATACAGTGAGGAGTAATGTGAACAAGGAGTGATACGGTGAGGCATAATATGTATAGGGGACACTATCATGTGAGATTTACTGCTGCACCTGGTAAGCAGCTCCCTTGGCTGTGTGTGACTTTGCAACAATGGTGGTCATTCCGAGTTGATCGCTAGCTGCTTTCGTTCGCAGTGCAGCGAATAGGCCAAGCGAGACCTCGCTTGCTGGAGCCGGGTGGATGCTGCCATGAGCGGCGGCTGTGACATCCTCTGGCTACGCTGTCCGCTGCTGTAGCGCGGCTCTCCCCCGTCTCAGCCACCGCATCTCAATTTGACTTTTTTAAAGTCGAATTGAGATTGCACTGAATAGCCCAGGTTGGATCCATTCCGACAAATGAATGTTGGAATGGATCCGACTTCAATTGAATATACCCCCTAGCCTCTACCACCTCTGATGGGAGGCTATTCCACTTATCCACTACCCTTTCTGTGAAGTAATTTTTCCTTAAATTTCCTCTGAACCTGCCTCCCTCCAGTTTCAGTGTATGTCCTCGAGTTCTAATACTTCTCTTCCTTTGAAGAATGTTTCCCTCCTGAACTTTGTTAAAACCCTTGGTATATTTGAAAGTTTCTATCATGTCCCCCCTTTCCCTTCTCTCCTCCAAACTATACATGTTAAGATCTTTTAGCCTTTCCGGGTAAGTTTTGTGATGTAGGCCATGCACCATTTTAGTTGCCCTTCTTTGTACACTCTCTAATGTATTTATATCCTTCTGGAGATGGTCTAAAGAACTGGACACAGTATTCCAGATGAGGCCATACCAGTGAGCTATACAGTGGCATTATTACTTCTTTTTTCCTGCTTGCTTTCCTGCCCTTCAGTCACTTGAAATAGTGACTCCTAAATCCCTTTCCTCCTCAGTAGTTTCCATTATAGTACCCTTGATACTATATTTAGCCTTTGGGTTTTTGAGACCCAAGTGCATGATTTTGCATTTTCTAGCATTAAACTGTAGTTGCCACGTTCTTGACCATTTCTCAAGCCTAGCTAGGTCATCAGTCATTTGTTTTACCCCTCCCGGTGTGTCTACCCTGTTGCATATCTTTGTATCATCTGCAAAAAGGCATACTTTCCCTTCAATACCATTTGCAATGTCACCAAGAAAGATATTAAAGAGAACTGGTCCAAGTACAGATCCCTTCGGTACTCCACTGGTAACATTTCCCTCCATAAATTGCACTCCATTTACTACAACTGTTTCCTATCCTGCAACCAGGTTCCATTTAACTGTTTTATAATCCACCCCCCATGCTTTCAAGTTTATTTAGCAGTCTGCGATGTGGGACAGTGTCAAATGCCTTACTAAAGTCTAGATATGCTACATCTACAGCTCCCCCTTGATCTATTATTTTCATCACAGAGTCAAAAAAGTAAATAAGATTTGTTTGGCATGATCTCCCACCAGTAAATCCATGCTGTATTGGATCCTGTAAGTTGTTTGATTTAAGATATTCCACAACTCTTTCTTTTATTAAGTCTATCAGGGGTATAGTACCAACGGTAGTAAATCTTGTAAGCCGTCTCCTTGAAAGCGGTGGCAATTGAGCATTTAGCAATCCCCAGTCTCATGTCCTCCCAGTCCTCGCACTCCGGGGGAGGCCCAAGATCGCGCTCCCATGCGAGTTCGTGGGACCAGGAGGAAGGAAGGGAAGAATCCAGTAGAAGGGAGTAAAGTTGGGAAATTAAGCCTTTGGAGAGGTGGGAGTGTATGCATAAACGTTCAAAGGGGGTGAGATCACGGAGCAAAGCGGAAGAGGGCAGGGAACCTAAGAAGTGACGGATTTGTAAGAATTGAAGTGTGAAGGGGTCTTCTGTTGGAGATCAGATAGGGAGAGCCATTGCCCCCGGTTGGCAAAATCAAACGGGAATTTGAAGCCCAGCTGTATCCATGTACGGAACCTCGTAACCGAGAATCCAGGGGAAAACATAGGGTTCTGCCAGACAGGGATCAAGGATGAGGGGGTAGTGGTAAGACCCATCTTCAGAGAGTGGGAATCCCAAATTCTAAGATTAAATTTAATAGTGGGGAGGAGTTTGGAGGTTGGGGGTCGGGAGGTAGGGGGCAAACCCCACAAGGGGGTCAGGTCCGGAAGGTTGACGTGGGCTGCTTCGATATCCAACCAGGATACGGACCCCGGATGAGCGTAAGAGGTGACAATATGGGAGAGATGAGAGGCAAGGTAATAGAGTTTGATATCAGGAAGACCCCTACTGCCTGCGGAGGTTGGTCTTTTCAGGGTGTTGGCAGCGATGCAGGGGGGTCTGTGATTCCAGATAAAGCGCACGAGGGCTCGCTGGATAGTACGAAGGAAGGAGGCCGGGACAGCCAAAGGTAGGGTCTGAAAGAGATAGAGCCAATTGGGAACTATGCTCATTTTAACCGCTATGATCCTACCCAGCCACGATATGAAGAGACTGTTCCAGGACAGCAGGTCAGCGTGTGTTTTGGTGAGAAGGGGTGGGAAGTTTTCACGGAAGAGAGTGTCGTAGCGGGAGGTCAGATAAATCCCCAGGTATTTGATCTTTGTAGGCTGCCATTTAATATTGAAGTTGGCGCGAAGGGATTCAGCTTCTCGTTGGGGGACATGAAGCAGCATAGCCTCGGACTTGGAATAGTTGATCTTGTAGCCTGATACAAGGCTATAAGAATGCAAAACTGAAAATAAATTTGGGAGCGAGATAAGGGGCTGGGTCAGGGAAAGTAGAATGTCGTCAGCGAAGAGGGAGATTTTAGGATCGGTACGGCCTACTTGTATACCATGTATACCTTGATGGGCTCTAATTTGAGAAGCGAGCGGCTCGATAATAAGGGCAAATATTAACGGTGATAGAGGGCATCCCTGACGCGTACCATTTGATATGCGGAGCGGAGTAGACGGGACCCCATTGATTAAGACTGTGGCAGAGGGGGTGGAGTATAGTGCCAGAACACCAGTGAGAAAGACACCAGACAAGCCATAGGCCTCGAGGGCGGCTCTCAAAAAACTCCAGGAGATCCGGTCGAAAGCTTTTTCAGCATCCAAGGAGAGCATGATAGCGGGGGATCCCCTGGAGTTCGAGATGTGTATAAGATCGATAGCACGTCTGGTGTTATCCCTCGCCTGGCGGCCCGGTATAAAACCCACTTGGTCGTAGTGGACAAGGGAAGGGAGATATGGGTTAAGGCGATTGGCTAGGATTTTAGCAAAAAATTTTAAGTCCAGGTTCAGGAGGGATATAGGTCGGTAGCTAGCGCAGTTGAGGGTGTCCTTGCCTTCCTTAGGGATCACCACAATTCTGGCCTCTAACATCTCTGGAGGAAAAGAGTCGCCATGGATAATCCCATTAAACAGGGACTGAAGGTGGGGGGAGAGAAGATCGGAGAATTTTTTTGTAATAAAGAGCTGTGAACCCATCCGGGCCAGGGGATTTAGCAGTCTTTTGCATGAGTATAGTTTGGGCAATTTCCTCCACCGAAATCTCACTGTTAAGATGATCCATGGCGTCCTGAGGTAATCTAGGTAAGTTATAGGCCGAAAGAAAGTGGGAGATTAGATCAGAGTGTGACGGAGAGGAAGAACCTGACGAGGGGGGTGGGAGGTTGTACAAGTCAGCGTAGTAAGATTGGAAGGCAGCCCTAATGGTGGTAGGGTCATGAACTATCTGATTGAGAGGGTCCCTAATAGAGATTATGTTAGTTTTGGCTCTCGTGGAGCGGAGTCGTGCCGCCAGGATCTTGTCTGCCTTATCTCCCTTCTCATAAAAAGACTGGCGAAGCCATTTGAGATGTTTAGCCACTCATCTGGAGAGAAGGGGGTCGAGTTCCGCTTTGACAGTACGGAGTTCAGACAAGATAGCCTGGTCGGGGGACGCCTTGTGCTGGGTCTCAAGGGTATGGAGTTTAATAGAGAGTTTGTTAAACTGGGTGAGTGACTGTTTTTTGGCTGATGAGGCCAGGCTGAGGAGGTGCCCACGAAGAACTGCCTTGTGTGCCAACCAGAGAGTGGACCTAGAGATGTCAGGGGAGTCGTTCAGGGTAAAATAGTCAGAAAGCTTGTCCCGAAGATGGGAGCGCATCTCTGGGTTGTGAAGGAGGGAGTCGTTAAGGCGCCACGTCATGGGACTGGGGCGAGAGAGGAGGCCAGAGAGGTCGCAAGAGATAGGGGCATGGTCAGACCAGATTAATGGGTGTATATGGGCAGCGTGGAGATTCAGAGCAAGGTCATGGCTGAGCAGGATCATATCGATGCGGGAGTAGGAATTATGAGGAGCAGAGTAGAAGGTATAGTCACGCGCGGAGGGGTCTTTTATCCTCCAGGAGTCGTAGAGGAGCTGGGATCGCATGAGACGGAGGAGGGACCTAGAGCGGAGAGAGTCCGACCGGGAAGCAGAGGGTAGGGAGCGAGAGCGGTCTATATTTGGATTTAGAACAGAGTTAAAGTCCCCAGCAAGTATGAGGTCGCCTTGGTGGACTTGAGTGAGGAGGGTATCTAGTTTTGCAAAAAATAGCTCCTGTCGTTGGTTAGGGGCATAGATGTTAGCTAAAGTGCACAGCTTGTTGTTAAGTTTCCCCACCAAGACCAGAAACCGGCCATCCTTATCGGCGTGGGAATCTAGAAGCTCAAAGGTGAGGTGACGGGCAAATAGGATCGCGACCCCCCGTTTTTTGGCCGAATGATCACAGGCATGGTAAGAATCAGGGTATGGTTTACATTGTAGCGTAGGGTGGGAATTATGTAGGAAGTGAGTCTCCTGGAGGAAGACCAGGTCGCCCCTATGGAGTTTAAGGGAGGTGAAGAGTAGAAAGAGTGCAGAGCTCTGAAAGTAGGGGAGGGAGGAAGAGAAATAGAAGAGAGGGATACAAGGCGTAAGACAGCGTGGTCAGAAGGGAGGGAGGAAAGGGAAAGCGGAAGGGAGGGGAGGGTAGTTGGTCATCCGGCGGTAAGGGCCAGGACCGGTTGTGCTGACAGGGGGAAGGGGTACTAGGCGTCGGGAAGGCACATAGGTCAGCAAGAGGGCTAAAAGACCTAAGGGGGCGCGGAATGTCATCCAGACGATGCATCATAAACCACTTAGCAAAGGGTAGGAAGCAGACTCCCCCCTGGGAAGACCTGAGTGGAAAAGCTAGAGAGAAAACAGGAACGAGAGACAGAAGGAGCGCCAGCTCCAGAGAGAAATGCAGGAAGAAAAAGAACAGAGCATGGAGAAACAGATCAACACGATGTAATAAGGGGTAACAACATAACATTTGAGAACCGACTAAGGGATCAGGGAATCAGGGCATGAAGGAACTAAAGTCAAACAGCTCCCCGGCTATGGAGTACGACCAAGGAGGGTCGACACAAATATAGATACTGGTCGTCAAATCAGAAAACTTGAAGTCCATCAGGGAACTGGAGGCGGAGCCGGAGAGGTCGTAGAAGCTGGAACCGTGAACCACTCCGAACGGGGAGGCGGGGTTGAGCTCCGCTGTGTCCACAGAGGTAGACGTGGAGCAGAAAGGTGGGGATACTCAGCTTGGAGAGCAGTGATTGGGCTTCGGGCAGGTTTCTAGCCGTGAGCAGCTTCCCTTGATGCCAAACCAGGATACGGAAGGGGAAACCCCAGCAGTACTTAATCTTGTGTTGGGTGAGTAGGGAGGTGATGGGCTTAAAGTCCCTATGTTTAGCCAGAGTGAGTGGGGACAAGTCCTGAAAGATCTGCAGGGAGACATTCTGGAAGGACACAGACCCCAGTCGTCGGGCTTCTCTCATAACGGCCTCTTTCGCAGTGAAGTAGTGCATTCGGAGAATGACATCCCTGGGCTGAGAAGAGTCCTGGGAATGAGGTGGAAGGGCTCGATGTGCTCGGTCCAGGAGAAGGTGGTCTTCAGGGGTGTCAGGGGATAGGTGGGCAAAGAGGCGCTTATGGTAAAGATCAAGATGGGCCGCTTCAACCTCTTCAGGAATACCCCGAATCCTCAAATTATTACTCCTCACCATATTGTCTTGGTCTTCATGCTCCTCCCGCAATTGGGCAACATCTTGGCGGAGTTGATGAAAGTCGGTCTCGACCGATTGTTGGAACGTCACCACCTCCTCCACTCTCCGTTCAAGTTGATCAGTTCTGGAGCCAATTTCGGCAATATCGGATTTCAGGAAGTGGAGAGCCTGGACAGAGGTCTTGACGTCCCGCATTTCCTTAAGGAGGGAAAGAAAGTCCCTACGGGTAAGGGGTGTAAGATCGTCATCTTCGGGATCGGAGTCGGAGGGACCATGAGGGTGTTCAGGAGCATCGGACCTTTTCTTGGCCGGAGTGCTTTTTTTAGTAAGGAATGGCGTAAGGTCAGATCCCTGCGATTTCTTGCCACCTCTGGGCATCTTGAACAGATGAGAAAGGGGGTAGTCGGCAGATTGGGAGGTGGAGAAGGCGCTCCAGCAGTATGGCTCAGGACCAGGGGGGGAAGGTGGGGGTTCTAGAGGAGTATCATGATGTGGCCAGCAAAGCAGCGTAAGTGGGACAGGGCCGAGGAGCTGTGGTAGAAAGAAGGGTCCACGTGGGTCCGGGGGGGAGTCAGACAGACAGAGGTTGCAGGAGATGAACTGGTGCACTCCAGTAACCCACCCCCGTCCAGGATCCGTAGGGGATGATGCCCGGACACGGACCAGCCAGTGACCGAGGCAGTACAAGGATCAGGCGGCAGGGAAGGGGTGTCCGGCCCCAGCAGCAGCAAGGGACCCCACGGGCGCCGAGAGAGGGAGGAGCCTGCAGGGGGGGCAGGAGCGGGCAGGGCCCGAGAGAGCGCTGGTGCCCTCAGTCAGGTTGGAATAGGGGCTCCGGAGGGCCGCAGCAGGGGGACCTCCAGCGCGGGGTCTCGGGCAACAAGGATGCGGCAGAGGCAGCTGAGGGCCCGCGCAAGGTGATAAATTGAGGAGGGTCCCAGCTACAGGCCGCAGCCGAAGGGTTCCCACTCAGCCTCCAGACAATATTAGCACAGGGGGGCCGGAGAGATGACCCAGGAGGGGCAGGCCATATAGTGCAGGCCCAGGGGAGAACGAAAGCCAGCCCCAGGATAAGTTTGCAGGAGGGATGGGGGTATTTTCCGTCTGGTGCCTCACTCAGGGTCCCCAGCGGCTGCCGCCTGCAGGCAGCAAGTACAAGGCTGCAGTGAGAGGAGGGGGTAGGGGGGATCACTGCTGGGCCAGGGGAGCAGCTCACCTCGGCAGGAGGAAGTGTTACTGGAGCCGAGCGTCCCCTGCGTCCTTCCCTGGCTCCCGAGATCCAAGATGGCCGCCACCGCTGGGACTCCGGAGCTCCCACGTTCGGCCGGGCCCGCAGCGCCGCCAGCTCCCACAGGGCAGGTGAGGTAAGCCAGCCGCAGGGGTGTAGAGCGGGGGTCCGCCGTCCGATGCTCCACGGGAGTATGCCGCGGGCGGCGGGCAGCGCCGGTCCCAAATCGAGGCCCCGGCTTCTGTGAGGTGGACAGACCACAATCCGCGGGAGCCAGTAGACCGGCTCCCCGATTCCGCAGCACTAGTCCACCACGGAAAGGGGTCCCCACAGCCGCAGGGGCTAAAGGCAGAGGGATTATAAATAGCAGGGGGATATTTCCTCAGGTGCTGCCACTCAGTTCAGCCTCCAGGCCACGCCCCCACAACTCTTTCTTTTAATAGTTTTTCCATTACTTTCCCGACTACTGATGTAAGGCTTACTGGCCTTGATGCCTTATGTTGTTTCTCATCTGATAGTCTCCTGCTCATTGTCTATATTATTGGCCCCAAGTCCTTCTCCCGTTATCCCGATTCTTCACAACCCCAACTTCCCTCCAGGTAAAAACAATGGGCCTAATTCAGACATGATCGCTAGCAGGCGATTTTTGCACTGCTGCGATCAGATAGTTGCCGCCTACAGGGGGAGTGTAATTTAGCTGTGCATGGGTGCGAACGCATGTGTAGTAGAACTGTACAAACAGATCTTGTGCAGTCTCTGCACAGCCCAGGACTTACTCAGCCGCTGCGATCACTTCAGCCTGTCCGGGACCGGAATTGACGTCAGGAACACTCCCTGCAAACGCTTGGACACGCCTGCGTTTTTCCAACCACTCCTTGAAAACAGTCAGTTGCCACCCAGAAATGCCTTCTTCCTGTCCATCACCTTGCGAACGTCCGTGCAAATGCATTCTTCGCACAAAGCCATCGCTGAGCAGCGATCCGCTTTGTACCCGTGCAACGCGCCTGCGCATTGCAGTGTATACGCATGTGCAGTTTAGATCTGATCGCAGGCAGTACAAAAACGCAGCCTAGTGATCAGGTCTGAATTAGCCCCAATATATAATTTGTCCATGGACAGAGAGGTTTTCTCTACTTAAATGATATTACGAAGGAGGCAAATTTCCACCAATCCACCCAGATTCAGGCAGACACTGCTCTTCCTTCTATAATTTTTTTCATTCAAAAATGAAACACCTCCTCACTAGTAGACCCCTTTCCAGCTTAAAGGCTTTATGTATTAGACGTGCCCTGACCAAAGGCTTGATAGTGTATACTTTGCTTGTTTAAGAGTCTTCTTCTTTACGTGATCCTCATGAAAAGGCTTGGGAGGTGGATATGGGTATCACTTTGAATGATGAAGAGTGGACCAAGCTCTGGGATAATGCTGCCTTCTGTTCAATACGTGAATAAAGATAAAAAAAATAAGATTTTAAACCTACCGGTAAATCTTTTTCTCCTAGTCCGTAGAGGATGCTGGGGACTCCGTAAGGACCATGGGGTATAGACGGGCTCCGCAGGAGACATGGGCACTATAAAGAACTTTAGAATGGGTGTGCACTGGCTCCACCCTCTATGCCCCTCCTCCAGACCTCAGTTAGAGAAACTGTGCCCAGAGGAGACGGACAATACGAGGAAAGGATTTTGTTAATCTAAGGGCAAGATTCATACCAGCCCACACCATATACACGTATAACCTGGAATATACGCAACCAGTTAACAGTATGAACAAAAAAACAGTATCAGCCAAAGACTGATCTCAACTGTAACATAACCCTTATGTAAGCAACAACTGTATACAAGTCTTGCAGATTTTGTCCGCACTGGGACGGGCGCCCAGCATCCTCTACGGACTAGGAGAAAAAGATTTACCGGTAGGTTTAAAATCTTATTTATTATCTTACGTCCTAGAGGATGCTGGGGACTCCGTAAGGACCATGGGGTTTATACCAAAGCTCCAGACCGGGCGGGAGAGTGCGGACGACTCTGCAGCACCGACTGAGCAAACGCAAGGTCCTCATCAGCCAGGGTATCAAACTTATAGAACTTTGCAAAAGTGTTTGAACCTGACCAGGTACAGTAGCTGCTCGGCAAAGCTGTAAAGCCGAGACACCTCGGGCAGCCGCCCAAGAAGAGGCCACCTTCCTAGTGGAATGGGCCTTTACCGAATTTGTTAACGGCAATCCTGCCGTAGAATGAGCCTGCTGAATCGTGTTACAGATCCAGCGAGCAATAGTCTGCTTCGAAGCAGGAGCGCCAACTTTGTTGGCTGCATACAGGACAAACAGTGCTGGATACATAGATTTTTAAGGCCCTGACTACATCCAGGGACTTGGAATGCTCCAAGTCACTCGTAGCCACAGGCACCACAATAGGTTGGTTCATATGAAATGAAGAAACCACCTTAGGCAAAAATTGAGGATGAGTCCTCAACTCTGCTCTATCCACATGGAAAGTCAAATAGGGGCTCTTGTGAGACAAGGCCGCCAATTCGGACACCCGCCTTGCAGATGCCAAGGCCAACAACATGACCACCTTGCAAGTGAGAAATTTCAATTCAACCGTTTGAAGAGGTTCAAACCAGTGAGACTTCAGGAACCGTAACACCACGTTAAGGTCCAAAGGCGCCATTGGGGGCACAAAAGGAGGCTGGATGTGCAGCACTCCCTTTACAAAAGTCTGGACTTCTGGGAGAGAAGCCAATTCCTTCTGAAAGAAAATAGACAGGGCCGAAATCTGTACCTTAATGGAGCCTAATTTTAGGCCCATATCCACTCCTGTCTGTAGAAAGTGGAGAAAACGGCCCAGATGGAATCTTCCGTAGGAGCATTCTTGGCTTCACACCAAGAAACATACTTCCTCCAGATACGGTGATAATGTTTTGCCGTCACCTCCTTCCTAGCCTTTATCAGAGTAGGGATAACTTCCTCCGGAATACCTTTCCCAGCTAGGATTCGGCGTTCAACCGCCATGCCGTCAAACGTAACCGCGGTAAGTCTTGGAACACGCAGGGCCCCTGTTGTAACAGGTCCTCCCTGAGAGGAAGAGGCCATGGATCTTCTGTGAGCATCTCCTGAAGATCTGAATACCAGGCCCTTCGAGGCCAATCTGGAACAATGAGTATTGTTTTCACCCTTTTTTGGCTTATGATTCTCAATATTATTGAGATGAGAGGAAGAGGGGGGAACACATAGACCGACTGAAACACCCAAGGTGTCACCAGGACGTCCACCGCTACTGCCTGAGGGTCCCTTGACCTGGCACAATACCTCCGAAGCTTCTTGTTGAGGCGTGATGCCATCATGTCTATGTGAGGAATTCCCCAAATACTTGTTATCTCTGTAAAAACTTCTTGATGAAGTCCCCACTCTCCTGGATTGAGATCGTGTCTGCTGAGGAAGTCTGCTTCCCAGTTGTCCACTCCCGGAATGAAGACCGCTGACAGATTGCTTACGTGATTTTCCGCCCACCGAAGAATCCTGGTGGCTTCCTCCATTGCCACTCTGCTCCTTGTCCCGCCTTGGCGGTTTACATGAGCCACAGCTGTGACGTTGTCTGATTGAATCAGAACCGGTAGGTCGTTAAGAAGATCCTCCGCTTGACGTAGGCCGTTGTATATGGCCCTCAATTCCAGTACGTTGATGTGTAGACAAGCCTCCTGGCTTGACCATAGCCCCTGAAAATTTCTTCCTTGTGTGACTGCTCCCCATCCTCGGAGGCTCGCGTCCATGGTCACCAGAACCCAGTCCAGAATGCCGAACCTGCGACCCTCTAGAAGGTGAGCACTCTGCAGCCACCACAGGAGAGACACCCTGGCCCGGGGGGACAGGCTTATCTTCTGATGTATTAGTAGATGGGACCCGGACCACTTGTCCAGGAGGTCCCACTGAAACGTCCTTGCATGAAACCTGCCGAAGGGGTTGGCCTCGTAGGCTGCCACCATTTCCCCCAGAACTCGAGTGCATTGATGAACACTCTTTTTGGTTTTAGCAAGTCTCTGACCATGTTCTGGAGGTCCTGGGCTTTTTCCATCGGGAGAAAAACCCTCTTCTGCGTGTCCAGAATCATGCCCAGGAATGATAGTCGAGTCGTTGGAATCAATTGTGACTTTGGCAGATTGAGAATCCAACCGTGTTGTTGTAGCACTCTCAGGGAGAGCGACACGCTCTTCTGCAATTGATCTCTCGATCTTGCTTTTATCAGGAGATCGTCCAAGTATGGGATAATTGTGACTCCCTGCCTGCGCAGGAGCACCATCATCTCCGCCATCACCTTGGTGAAAATCCTCGGGGCCGTGGAAAGCCCAAACGGCAACGTCTGAAACTGGTAATGACAGTCCTGTACAGCGAATCTCAGGTATGCCTGATGAGGAGGATATATGGGGACATGAATGTATGCATCCTTTATGTCGAGTGACACCATAAAATCCCCCCCTTCCAGACTGGAGACCACAGCCCGGAGCGATTCCATCTTGAATTTGAACTTTCTCAAATACAGGTTTAGGGATTTTAGATTTAAAATGGGTCTGACCGAACCATCCGGCTTCGGGACCACGAACAGGGTCGAATAGTACCCTTTCCCCTGTTGAACTAGGGGAACCTTGACAACCACTTGCTGTTGATACAGCTTTTGAATTGCAGCGAACACTACTTCCCTCTCTGGGGGAGAAGCTGGCAAGGCCGACTTGAAAAATCGGCGAGGGGGCACCTCTTCAAATTCCATTTTGTAGCCTTGGGATACAATATCCATCGCCCAAGGATCCACGTCTGACAGAACCCAGACCTGGCTGAAGAGTCGAAGACGTGCCCCCACCGGTGCGGACTCCCTCAGTGGAGCCCCAGCGTCATGCGTTGGATTTAGTAGAAGCCGGGGAGGACTTCTGCTCCTGGGAACTAGCCGTAGCAGGCATTCTTTTCCCTCTACCCTTACCTCTGGCGAGGAAAGATGAGCCCCGACCTCTTCTGGACTTACGTGACCGAAAGGACTGCATCTGATACTGTGGAGTTGTCTTTTGCTGTGGGGGAACAAAAGGCAAAAAGGTAGATTTACCCGCGGTAGCTGTGGCAACCAGGTCCGCGAGACCTCCCCCAAATAAAACTTCACCTTTGTATGGCAAAACCTCCATATGTTTCTTTGAGTCGGCATCCCCCCTCCATTGGCGAGTCCACAGGGCGCGCCTAGCAGAAATTGCCATGGCGTTGGCTCTCGAACCCAGCAGCCCAACGCCTCTTTGAGCATCCCTCATATATAAGACTGCGTCTTTAATGTGGCCTAAGGTTAATAAAATGGTATCCCTATCTAGGGTATCAAGGTCAGCTGACAAGGTATCTGTCCAAGCTGCAACTGCGCTACATACCCATGCCGATGCTATTGCCAGTCTGAGCAAAGCACCTGTATGCGCATAAATAGACTTTAAAGTAGTTTCCTGCATGCGATCAGCAGGATCCTTGAGGGCTGCCGTGTCCAGAGACAGTAGCGCCACTTTCTTGGACAGGCGTGTTAAAGCCTTGTCCACCCTGGGTGAGGATTCCCAACGTACCCAGTCCCGTGCAGGGAAAGGATATGCCATAAGAATCCTCTTGGGAATCTGCAGTTTTTTATCAGGAGTTTCCCAAGCCATTTCAAATAACTCGTTAAGCTCATGGGATGGGGGAAAGGTTACCTCAGGTTTCTTTTCCTTATACATGCGCACCCTCGTGTCAGGGACCGAGGGGTCATCTGTGATATGCAAAACCTCTTTTATTGCAATAATCATATAATGAATACTTTTTGCCACCCTTGGGTGCAACCTCGCTTCATCGTAGTCGACACTGGAGTCAGAGTCCGTGTCGGTATCAGTGTCTGCTATCTGGGATAGGGGACATTTTTGAGACCCAGAAGGGCCCGGTGACCCCAGCCGAAGCCGTGGATTGACTCCCTGCTCTATCCCTGGACTCTGCTTTGTCCAATCTCTTATGTAATAAGGTCACATTTGCATTTAAAACATTCCACATGTCCATCCAATCATGAGTCGGCATTGCCGGCGGCGACACCACAATCATCTGCTCCAACTCCTCCTTAGCTGAGCCTTCCGCATCAGACATGCCAACACACTCGTACCGACACCCCCACACACACAGGGATATAGTTATAAGGAGACAGTTCCCCAATAAGGCCCTTTGGAGAGACAGAGAGAGAGTATGCCAGC
Organism: Pseudophryne corroboree; assembly: GCF_028390025.1. NCBI lineage: Eukaryota > Metazoa > Chordata > Amphibia > Anura > Myobatrachidae > Pseudophryne > Pseudophryne corroboree. Next base: position 424,019,860 of record NC_086445.1, on the reverse strand, counting down.
ACACACCCAGCGCCAACTGACACTGGAAAATAATGTCCCAGATAATAGCGCGTTTATATTAAATTACTGTGCAATACACTCACTGCGCCTTACAAGTGCCCCCCCTCCTCTTTTCAGCCCTGTGTCACCGTGCTCAGCAGGGGAGAGACCGGGGAGCCAGCTTCTCAGCAGATCTCTGTGGAGAAAGTGGCGCTGGTTAGTGCTGAGAGACCAAGCTCCGCCCCCTCCAGCGGCGGGCTTCGGTCCCGCTCAAAATATCTCAAACTGGCGTGGGATTGAAAGAAATACTGCCTCTGCAGTATCTATGCCAGATATAGAGGCTTTATTGCTGCCCAGGGCGCCCCCCCTGCGCTTTGCACCCATCTGTGCCCGCTAGTGTGTGTGTGTGTGTGTGTGTGTGTGTGTGTGTGTGAGCAATGGCGCACAGCGGATTACCTCAGTGAAGATCTGAATTCTTCTGCCGCCTTGAAGTCTTCTTTTCTTCTTATACTCACCCGGCTTTTATCTTCCGGCTCTGCGAGGAGGACGGCGGCGCGGCTCCGGGACGAACAGCAAAGGGAGACTTGCTTTCCGACTCCCTCTGGAGTTAATGGTGTCCAGTATCCTAAGAAGCAGAGCCTATCACTTAAGTAGGTCTGCTTCTCTCTCCTCAGTCCCACGATGCAGGGAGCCTGTTGCCAGCAGTGCTCCCTGAAAATAAAAAACCTAACAAAATTCTTTATCAGAGAAACTCAGGAGAGCTCCCCTGTAGTGCACCCAGTCTCCTCTGGGCACAGGATCTAACTGTGGTCTGGAGGAGGGGCATAGAGGGAGGAGCCAGTGCACACCCATCTAAAGTTCTTTATAGTGCCCATGTCTCCTGCGGAGCCCGTCTATACTCTATGGTCCTTACGGAGTCCCCAGCATCCTCTAGGACGTAAGAGAAAGGAGACTTATAAGTTATCATATAGATGGTACTATATACCCTGTTGCTAGAGTAGAATGTATCCCGGCATGCCGGATAGATGCTATAGACCAGGGCTGGCCAAACCGGTCCTCGAGATCTACCAACAGTTCATGTTTTCCAGGCCTGCTGGAGACCTGAAAGAATTGTCAGTTAGGAATGAATGCAGCACATCTTAATTAGTAATGACTACACCTGTGCACCAGCTAGGTGGTCTGGAAAATGTGAACTGTTGGTAGATCTCGAGGACTGGTTTGGCCAGCCCTGCTATAGACCATGGGTCTTCAACCTGCAGCCCTTCAGCTGCTGTGGAACTACACATCCCAGCACGCCCTGCTCAGTTTTAGCATGCCTCAATAGCATAACTGTGGCAGGGCATGCTGGGACGTGTAGTTCCACAGCAGCTGGAGGGCCACAGGTTGAAGGCCAAAGCTATAGAGCAGGGCTGGCCAAACCAGTCCTCGAGATCTACCAACAGTACACATTTTCCAGACCACCTAGCTGGTGCACAGGTGTAGTCATTACTAATTAAGATGTGCTGCATTCATTCCTAACTGACAATTCTACAGATCTCCAGGAGGCCTGGAAAACATGAACTGTTGGTAGATCTCGAGGACCGGTTTGGCCAGCCCTGCTATAGAGGCTGTGCCCACTTTTCTCCATATATGGCAGTCCTGTCCAAAGATACATCTTTGGAATTAAGTTATTGGTTTTATAACACGCCTACTTAAGATTTCTATTCCATGCGATCCTAAGCATGTTCTCCTCCCTACATTGACTATGCACCAAAATTAAATGAATGCGCCATACAGTCACTGCTATGTCTTGCCAGCTAGCGGTGGAACAGAAACAACCCGCTTCTCCATCTATACAGTCTTTTTTATCACGAACTGGGTACATTTATTGCATGGAATAAATGATATGACTAGCATTATTAATCACTCTTTCAAATCATTAGCCAAAATATGGAGCCCCTAGGTTATCCTCTCAACATGCCCCTTCCTCCTCTTTCTACACATTTACTTACTCATGTACATATGCTAAGTACCCACCCCAGAGGTTCCCCTTTTTTTCTCCCCTCCTCTTCTTTTCGTCTTTCTTCTTCTCTATGACCCATCTCACTGTTTTGTATGCTGGAGTTTTCCCTTCTTATTAACAGTGTTAGCCTTTAAAAATGGATCATGAGTTAGCTCAGTGCCGTAACTACGTGTGTGCCAGGTGTGCCTGGCGCACAACGCAGTCGCAATGAGGGCGCAACGGCCAGCGGCTTGTAATGAGTAAATTTGACTCATTACAAGCCGTCTGTGCCGGAGGAGGAGAGGGAGCAGCGGAGAAGAAGGAGGGGGGAGGAGGGAGCTGCAGCAGCGCTATGTAATTAGTAGCGGCGCCACTGCAGCAGTCCCTCTCCTTCTGCATTGGCTGGCCTGGTGCTGCTGTGAATGCTGGGATGTGCTTCCCTCATCACAGCATTCACAGCGGCGGCGGCGGCCAGCCAATGCTGAAGGAGTGGTACAGCAGCATACAGTGCCGCCGGTAATTACAGTGCGCTGCTGCGGCTCCCTCCTCCTCCCCTGCCACCTGGAGCTGCCAGCACCGCGGAGCCTGATTGCCTGAGAGATGGTAAGTCAGTCTGTCTGTCAGTCTGTCTGTCTGATGTGTAAAAGGGGGACTCTGTCTGCTGTAATGTGTAAAAAAGGGGACGCAGTTTGCCGTAATGTGTAAAAAAGAGACGCTGTCTGCCGTAATGTGTAAAAAGGGGGACTATCTGCCGTAATATGTAAAAAGGGGGACGCTGTCTGCCGTAATGTGTAAAATGTGGGACTATCTGCCGTAATGTGTAAAAAGGAGACGCAGTCTGCCGTAATGTGTAAAAAGGAGACGCAGTCTGCCGTAATGTGTAAAAAGGGGGACGCTGTCTGCTGTAATGTGTAAAAAGGGGGACGCTGTCTGCTGTAATGTGTAAAAAGGGGGACGCTGTCTGCCGTAATGTGTAAAAAGGAGACGCAGTCTGCCGTAATGTGTAAAAAGGGGGACGCTGTCTGCTGTAATGTGTAAAAAGGGGAAGCGGTATGCCGTAATGTGCAAAAGGGGACTGGCTGCCGTAATGTGTAAAAGGGGATGCTGTCTGCCATAATGTTTAAAAAGGGGAACGCTGTCTGCTGTAATGTGTAAAAAGGGGTATCTGTTCGCCGTAATGTGTAAGAGGGGCTGTACCTGGTGTAGTGGCACTACTGTGTGACGTAATTTGAATAATGGAGACTACTATAATATGTAATGTGAATTGGTATTATTTTGTTGCCACACCCCTTCCCCATGAAGCCACACCCCTATAATTTTTCCCACGCCTACGGCGCGCACTGCCCTTTTTTTACATAGGGGGGGCGCGCGCCGATGCCCTATCTTGCACACAGTGCTAAAATGTCTAGTTACGGCAGTGAGTTAGCTTATTTTTGTACGGACTTGGTGCCTAATTCAGAGCTGATCGCTATGATGCAAATTACACTGTCCTGCGATCAGATAGACACCACCCAGGGGGAGTGAAAATTCACCCCGAGCAAGTGTGCGAATGCATGTGGATGCTCGGCAAAAATTTCCCTCTGTCAGTGGACAGCTGCAAAACCATTCGCAACTCCCTCACCTTTGAATGCTTTTTCCAGTCTGTGTATTGTGTGCAGTCTGTGCTTAGCCTAAGACTTACTCCTCGGGGTAAATTTACTAAGATGGGAGTTCTATTTAGGATGGGATGTTGCCCATAGCAACCAATCACATTCTTCCTCTCATTTATCTAGCACCTTCTAGAAGATAATACATGGAATCTGATTGGTTGCTATGAGCAAAATCCCATCTTAAACAGAACTCCCATCTTAGTAAATTTACCCCCTCCTGTGCAAAAAAACAGGCTGATCGGGGCCGGACCTGACGTCACCCACCATCCCTGAAAACGCTTGGGAACGCCTGCGTTTTTCCGAACACAACCAGTAAACAGTCAGTTACCACCCAGAAACGTCTTCTTCCTGTCAATCACCTCGCAAACGCCTGCACAAACAGAATTTTCCCACCATCCTGTTGCTGCTGTCCGTCGTGCATGCGCATTGCGGTGCATGCGCATTGCGGTGCATACGCATGCGCAGTAGTTCAATAATCGCCCGCTGTCCAAAAAGGAACAGCAGTGATCAGGTCTGAGACGGGTCCTTAATATCTACTTTGTCTATTATTTTTATTATTGAAGTGTTGTTTATCTTGGTCCTGTTCATTGTGATCTACTCAATAAAGCGTATATAAGAAAAAAAAAAATTCTCTCTGTAAATCAAAACAGATTTCAAACTAGTGGAGAAGGCTCCTGATAATGTATACATTTGAAATGCAATGTGCACTGGAAAGACCACTGAAGTGCAGCAGTGTCAGCCTGCATTGACATCTTAAAGAAGGCAGCATTAGTGTAAGAAACTGGAGCATAATGAATGGCTCAATGAATTTAGTGCTCAAAATCTTGGAGATGTGGCATTAAATGTATCATAAATGAAGTCCTATAATCACGTATAGTAGATGTAGGACTAGCAAGGTGAAACAGGTGCATGCTCCCGCCTCTTCATCCATAAGCAAATTTCTTTTACATAAATGTGTAGGCCCAATAAACTCAGAGGATTACACCCCAGTCCCTCTCTGTGTCACCCTGCATCTTCTATATGTGAGGCATTAAGGCTCAGTGCCACACCCCCAGCTCATTACAAACATGAAACCACAGCCAGCACCTTACAGATAAGAAGCTGCCAGTTGCTGTCCCTCCATGTCAGTGACATGCACTCAATGTTGGGGCCAAACAAGAACAATGAAGACACTGAAACTAACATGTTACCCATTAAAGTTTTAGGTACAACTACACCGTGGCACCCATAAAACCACCTACAATGTTTGCACAGTGGCTGCACTGGTTCAATTTGTCTGCAGACCAGTTAGCATTCTAGGCTTCAAAATTAAATTGTGACTAGTGGTAAAAAGAGCCCTTATATTCCTTTCCTCTCAGAGCAGAAAGTGTATGTAAAGAGCCAAGGAAGAGGAAGCCTCTGTAGGCTTGGTGATGCAAGTGAGGTGAATGGTGTGGCAGTTGGTTGTCCCAACCTAGAATCCTAGGGCTTGCCTACAAAATTTTGCTATGCCCTTTCCCCCAAATAGCTAGTTGTACAACTGCTTAGGACCAGAGTGGACAAGCACAACCTTGGGCCACATTGTGGCTGATTCTTTAGGTTACTTCTAGGATATATCGGCAGAATTGGCAAAATCTAGTTTTGTGTGAACAGTTTAGGAGGATGTGACTCAGGCCCATAATGCATCTTAGTTGGAACTATGAATGAGTGAATGATACTGAAGTCCAATCCAACACCATCATCACTCATGCTGGACTCCAAAATGTGACCGTGCACTCACAACCCCCCTTAAGGTGCTTCTGGCACTCCTGGTGGCAGTTCCATACAGTACCTCACCTTGCTGTGCTTGGAAAATAGTCCCAGCAGCATCTTGGAGGCATGATGTTAACTGTTGTTCAGAGAACTGACTGCTTCAAGCATGCACAGCCATAAAGCAACTACTTAGTCACCTAATCTCAGAGTGGTGCAGAACAATGGTGACAAAATGTATTTCAGTATTAACTACTCACTGGCAACACAAAAGTAATGAGTGCTTTTGGCTAAAGAATCTCTTTCTGTGCTCGAGCTACTCTGAAATATATATATTGATAATATAAAAATTTTCTTCCTATACTTAATTTCGGAATATGTGCTCATGCAAACAAAAGCTTATAGACACAGACTTCTTGTTTGTACCCTGTCACGCCAACAATAATTGCGGTTTCCCACATTCTGTCGGCAGGTAGTCTAAAAGACTGACTATAGGCTTTACATAGGGACGGCTTGTTCCGAAGACCACCTGGTGCTCCATACAAAGACAAAGAATCAGCAAGCTCCGCTACTATGGAAATATATTCCTCACTAATGAGACTGGTGTTCCTTGCAACATATTATTAATATCAAGGATTCATCCTTCATCTAATGATTGGTGTGTATAAGATGTCACTTGATACCAACAATGGACTTTCATTAACTGACTGTGGTTTAGTGAGTACACCCCATACACAGGACTAAAATGGTTACATAAGATATATTCCATATGCACTATACTCTGCTAATTGCACTTTCATTTATTTTGTTGACAATCTTCAGAGAGCGCTGACTTGTATTCTTGTGGGGCAAATTGGATTCCTGAAAATTTTGCAGACCAAAGGCTGCCTGATTAAGGGAAAATAGGATTTTGGTACTTACCAGGTAAATCCTTTTCTTTGAATCCATAGGGGGCACTGGAGTACTCTTGGGATATGGACGGTTTCCGTAGGAACAGGGCACTGAATATTTAAATTTAGAACACTCCACCCCTTCATATCCCCGAGTACCTCAGTGTTTTTTACTGAGCCAAATAGGAACTATAGAGAGGTTGACAATGGAGTATTACATATAACATAACGGACAACAACGAAGTTGACACATAACGTTACCGACAACTAAACAGTTGACACCATAACCAGCACTTGAGAATTTGAACCAGTCGGTGAGAGTGTGTTACCATAAGATCCCCTGAATTTACCACAAACCAGGTAAAACTGCTCTGGGTGGGCGTCCAGTGCCCCCTATGGATTCAAAGAAAAGGATTTACCTGGTAAGTACCAAAATCCTATTTTCTTTGAATCTACTAGGGGTCACTGGAGTACTCTTGGGACGTACCAAAGCTTCCCCCGTGGGCGGGAGAGCTGTTTGGCACCTGTAACACTAGGCGGCCAAAGCTAGATGCTGATGCCGCAAACGTATCAAACTTGTAAAAGCGCACAAACGTGTGCACTGAAGACCATGTAGCCGCACGGCAAAGCTGCGTCGTAGAAGCTCCACGACCAGCTGCCCATGAAGTTCCTACAGAATGTGTGGAATGAGCTGTTACTGATGTAGGCGGCTGTAACCTAGCATGAAGGTAAGCCTGACGTATGGTCAGTTTTATCCATCTGGATAAGGTCTGCTTAGACGCTGGCAGCATCATAGAGAACAAACAACGTATCCGTCTTACGAACTGTAGACGTTTGGGGTACCACATCCAGAGTTCCCGAATGTGATGTCAACACAGGAACTACAATTGGTTGATGTGAAAAGATGACACTACCTTTGGTAAGAAAGCGGAATTCGTCCAAAGTAACGCTCTGTCATCATGAAACACCAAATACGGTGGCTTGCATGACAAGGCACCCAAATCTGAAACACGCCTTGCAGAAGCGAAGGCTAGAAGAAAAATTGTTTTCCAAGTGAGAAACTTTATATCCACTTGCTGTAAGGGTTCAAAATATGAAGACTGTAAAAAATCTAAAACCAGATTCAAGTCCCATGGCGCTGTAGGTGGAATGCATGGAGGCTGAACTCTGAGGACACCTTGCAGAAAAGTGTGTATAGATGGCAATAGAGCCAATCTTCTTTGAAAGTAAATTGACAAAGCAGATACCTGCACCTTTAGTGTAGATAAACGCAGTCCTCCATCTAACCCCGTTTGCAGAAATAACAAAAGACGGGATAACTTGAAGATGATGTCGGAAACTTTCGAGTTTCACACCAACCTATATAGGCACGCCAAATTCTGTAATAATGAGCTGCCGTAACCGGCTTCCTAGCTCGTAGCATGGTTGGTATAACCGATTCTGGAATGCCCTCTCTTCTTAAGAGGGCGGTCTCAACAGCCACCCCGTCAAACGCAGCCGCGCTAAATCGGGGTAAAGAAACGGACCCTGTTGTAACAAGTCCGGACGTAGAGGGAGCGGCCAAGGATCGTCTGCGAGTAGTCCGAGGAGATCCGAGAACCAAGCTCTTCGAGGCCAATGAGGCGCCACTAGTATGACTGTGACCGACTCTCTTTTGATCCGTTTTAGCACTAGAGGGAGCAGCGGAAACGGTGGAAACAGATACACGAGGCTGTACGGCCACGCGATTGTGAGAGCATCCACCGCCACTGCCTTTGGATCTCTCGTTCTGGACACATACTGGAGTGTTTGGTGATTGTGGCGAGACGCCATCAGGTCCACCTGAGGGTAACCCCACCTCTGAACCAACATGTGAAACACCTCTGGATTTAATGCCCATTCTCCTGGATGAAAATCCTGATGGCTGAGATAATCCGCCTCCCAGTTGTCCACTCCCGGAATGAACACCGCCGACACTATCACCTGGTGATATTCTGCCCAATTGAGGATTCGAGCTACTTCCCGCATTGCCATGCGGCTCTTTGTTCCTCCTTGTTTGTTGATGTATGCGACTGCCGTTGCGTTGTCTGACTGCACTTGGACAGTCTGAGATCGAAGCATGTGTACTGCTTGTCGTAATGCATTGTAAATTGCGCGGAGTTCCAGGACATTTATAGACAGCAATCTTTCGTGATCCGCCCAGAGACCCTGGAGTTGACAATTTTGAACTACAGCTCTCCAACCTCTGAGACTCGCGTCCGTCGTTAGAATTATCCAATTCCATCCGCCGAATAGTTTCCCTGCGGTTAAATTGTGTTCCTTGAGCCACCAGAGTAGAGACACCCTTGCTCTTGGCGACAACCTCACCCTGTGGTGAATTTGCAGATGCGAGCCCGACCACTGTGCGAGCACATCCAGTTGAAAAGGACGTGAGTGAAATCTTCCGAACTGAAGCGCTTCGAAAGCCGCCACCATTGTTCCTAAGAGGCGAATGCACAAATGTACCGAGACTGTGTGTGGCTTGAGTACTATTTGTACTAGATGACGAATCATCTGTACTTTCTGTTGTGGTAGGTAAATTCTTTGATTCACCGTATCGAGAATCATACCTAGGAATTGAAGGCGTTGAGACGGAATGAGATGTGATTTTTTTAAGTTGACAATCCAATCGTGGTGAACTAGTACATTGTACGTTACCAGCGCATGTTGGAGAAGCATCTGTTGAGACGGGGCTTTGATGAGCAGATCGTCTAAATACGGAACTATCGTCACTCCCAGGGATCTGAGATGAGCTATTATCACAGACATCACTTTGGTGAATACCCGAGGCGCTGACGATAGGCCAAACGGTAGAGCCTGAAAATAAGATTTTACTTACCGATAAATCTATTTCTCGGAGTCCGTAGTGGATGCTGGGGTTCCTGAAAGGACCATGGGGAATAGCGGCTCCGCAGGAGACAGGGCACAAAAAGTAAAGCTTTTCCAGATCAGGTGGTGTGCACTGGCTCCTCCCCCTATGACCCTCCTCCAGACTCCAGTTAGGTACTGTGCTCGGACGAGCGTACACAATAAGGGAGGATTTTGAATCCCGGGTAAGACTCATACCAGCCACACCAATCACACCGTACAACTTGTGATCTAAACCCAGTTAACAGTATGATAACAGCGGAGCCTCTGAAAGATGGCTTCCTTCAACAATAACCCGAATTAGTTAACAATAACTATGTACAATTATTGCAGATAATCCGCACTTGGGATGGGCGCCCAGCATCCACTACGGACTCCGAGAAATAGATTTATCGGTAAGTAAAATCTTATTTTCTCTATCGTCCTAGTGGATGCTGGGGTTCCTGAAAGGACCATGGGGATTATACCAAAGCTCCCAAACGGGCGGGAGAGTGCGGATGACTCTGCAGCACCGAATGAGAGAACTCCAGGTCCTCCTTAGCCAGAGTATCAAATTTGTAAAATTTTACAAACGTGTTCTCCCCTGACCACGTAGCTGCTCGGCAAAGTTGTAATGCCGAGACCCCTCGGGCAGCCGCCCAAGATGAGCCCACCTTCCTTGTGGAGTGGGCCTTTACAGATTTAGGCTGTGGCAGGCCTGCCACAGAATGTGCAAGTTGGATTGTGCTACAGATCCAACGAGCAATCGTCTGCTTAGACGCAGGAGCACCCATCTTGTTGGGTGCATACAATATAAACAACGAGTCAGATTTTCTGACTCCAGCTGTCCTTGCAATATATATTTTTAATGCTCTGACAACGTCCAGTAACTTGGAGTCCTCCAAGTCACTTGTAGCCGCAGGCACTACAATAGGCTGGTTCAGATGAAATGCTGACACCACCTTAGGGAAAAAATGCGGACGAGTCCGCAGTTCTGCCCTGTCCGAATGGAAAATCAGATATGGGCTTTTGTAAGATAAAGCTGCCAGTTCTGACACTCTCCTGGCCGAAGCCAGGGCTAGAAGCATGGTCACTTTCCATGTGAGATATTTCAAATCCACCTTCTTTAGTGGTTCAAACCAATGAGATTTTAGAAAGTCCAAAACCACATTGAGATCCCACGGTGCCACTGGAGGCACCACAGGAGGCTGTATATGTAGCACTCCCTTAACAAAGGTCTGGACTTCAGGGACTGAAGCCAATTCTTTTTGAAAGAAAATCGACAGGGCCGAAATTTGAACCTTAATAGATCCCAATTTGAGACCCATAGACAATCCTGATTGCAGGAAATGTAGGAATCGACCCAGTTGAAATTCCTCCGTCGGAGCACTCCGATCTTCGCACCACGCAACATATTTTCGCCAAATTCGGTGATAATGTTGCACGGTTACTTCCTTCCTTGCTTTAAGCAAAGTAGGAATGACTTCTTCCGGCATGCCTTTTCCTTTAGGATCCGGCGTTCAACCGCCATGCCGTCAAACGCAGCCGCGGTAAGTCTTGAAACAGACAGGGACCCTGCTGAAGCAAGTCCCTCCTTAGAGGTAGAGGCCACGGATCTTCCGTGATCATCTCTTGAAGTTCCGGGTACCAAGTCCTTCTTGGCCAATCCGGAACCACTAGTATCGTCCATACGCCTCTTTGCCGTATAATTCTCAATACTTTTGGTATGAGAGGCAGAGGAGGAAACACATACACCGACTGGTACACCCAAGGCGTTACCAGCGCGTCCACAGCTATTGCCTGCGGATCTCTTGACCTGGCGCAATACCTGTCCAGTTTTTTTGTTGAGGCGAGACGCCATCATGTCCACCATTGGTCTTTCCCAACGGGTTACCAGCAAGTGGAAGACTTCTGGATGAAGTCCCCACTCTCCCGGGTGAAGATCGTGTCTGCTGAGGAAGTCTGCTTCCCAGTTGTCCACTCCCGGGATGAACACTGCTGACAGTGCTATCACATGATTCTCTGCCCAGCGAAGAATCCTTGCAGCTTCTGCCATTGCACTCCTGCTTCTTGTGCCGCCCTGTCTGTTCACATGGGCGACTGCCGTGATGTTGTCCGACTGGATCAACACCGGTTTTCCCTGAAGCAGAGGTTCTGCCTGGCTTAGAGCATTGTATATTGCTCTTAGTTCCAGAATGTTTATGTGAAGAGACGTTTCCAGGCTCGTCCATACTCCCTGGAAGTTTCTTCCTTGTGTGACTGCTCCCCAGCCTCTCAGGCTGGCGTCCGTGGTCACCAGGATCCAATCCTGTATGCCGAATCTGCGGCCCTCCAATAGATGAGCACTCTGCAACCACCACAGAAGAGACACCCTTGTCCTTGGAGACAGGGTTATCCGCAGGTGCATCTGAAGATGCGACCCTGACCATTTGTCCAACAGATCCCTTTGGAAAATTCTTGCGTGGAATCTGCCGAATGGAATTGCTTCGTAAGAAGCCACCATTTTTCCCAGGACTCTTGTGCATTGATGTACAGACACCTTTCGTGGTTTTAGGAGGTTCCTGACAAGCTCGGATAACTCCTTGGCTTTTTCCTCCGGGAGAAAAACCTTTTTCTGAACCGTGTCCAGAATCATCCCTAGGAACAGCAGACGAGTTGTCGGCATTAACTGGGATTTTGGAATATTCAGAATCCACCCGTGCTGTTTTAGCACTTCTTGCGACAGTGCTAATCCCATCTCTAGCTGTTCTCTGGACCTTGCCCTTATTAGGAGATCGTCCAAGTATGGGATAATTAATATGCCTTTTCTTCGAAGAAGAATCATCATCTCGGCCATTACCTTTGTAAAGACCCGAGGTGCCGTGGACAATCCGAACGGCAGCGTCTGAAACTGATAGTGACAGTTTTGTACAATGAACCTGAGGTACCCCTGGTGTGAGGGGTAAATTGGAACGTGGAGATACGCATCCTTGATGTCCAAGGATACCATAAAGTCCCCCTCTTCCAGGTTCGCTATCACTGCTCTGAGTGACTCCATCTTGAACTTGAACTTCTTTATGTACAGTTCAAGGACTTCAGATTTAGAATAGGCCTTACCGAGCCATCCGGCTTCGGTACCACAAAAAGAGTGGAATAATACCCCTTCCCTTGTTGTAGAAGAGGTACCTTGACTATCACCTGCTGAGAGTACAGCTTGTGAATGGCTTCCAAAACCGTCTCCCTTTCGGAGGGGGACGTTGGTAAAGCAGACTTCAGGAAACGGCGAGGTGGATCTGTCTCTAATTCCAACCTGTACCCCTGAGATATTATCTGCAGGATCCAGGGATCTACCTGCGAGTGAGCCCACTGCGCGCTGTAATTTTTGAGACGACCACCCACCGTCCCCGAGTCCGCTTGAGAAGCCCCAGCGTCATGCTGAGGCTTTTGTAGAAGCCGGGGAAGGCTTCTGTTCCTGGGAAGGAGCTGCCTGTTGCTGTCTCTTCCCTCGACCTCTGCCTCGTGGCAGATATGAATAGCCCTTTGCTCTCTTATTTTTAAAGGAACGAAAGGGCTGCGGTTGAAAAGTCGGTGCCTTTTTCTGTTGGGGAGTGACTTGAGGTAGAAAGGTGGATTTCCCGGCTGTAGCCGTGGCCACCAAATCTGATAGACCGACTCCAAATAACTCCTCCCCTTTATACGGCAAAACTTCCATATGTCGTTTTGAATCCGCATCGCCTGTCCACTGTCGCGTCCATAAAGCTCTTCTGGCCGAAATGGACATAGCACTTACCCGTGATGCCAGTGTGCAGATATCCCTCTGTGCATCACGCATATAAAGAAATGCATCCTTTATTTGTTCTAACGACAGTAAAATATTGTCCCTGTCCAGGGTATCAATATTTTCAATCAGGGACTCTGACCAAACTACCCCAGCACTGCACATCCAGGCAGTCGCTATAGCTGGTCGTAGTATAACACCTGCATGTGTGTATATACTTTTTTGGATATTTTCCATCCTCCTATCTGATGGATCTTTAAGTGCGGCCGTCTCAGGAGAGGGTAACGCCACTTGTTTAGATAAGCGTGTTAGCGCCTTGTCCACCCTAGGAGGTGTTTCCCAGCGCTCCCTAACCTCTGGCGGGAAAGGGTATAATGCCAATAATTTCTTTGAAATTATCAGCTTTTTATCAGGGGCAACCCACGCTTCATTACACACGTCATTTAATTCTTCTGATTCAGGAAAAACTATAGGTAGTTTTTTCACACCCCACATAATACCCTGTTTAGTGGTACCTGTAGTATCAGCTAAATGTAACGCCTCCTTCATTGCCAAAATCATATAACGTGTGGCCCTACTGGAAAATACGGTTGATTCGTCACCGTCACCACTGGAGTCAGTGCCTGTGTCTGGGTCTGTGTCGACCGACTGAGGCAAAGGGCGTTTCACAGCCCCTGACGGTGTTTGAGTCGCCTGGACAGGCACTAATTGATTGTCCGGCCGTCTCATGTCGTCAAACGACTGCTTTAGCGTGTTGACACTATCCCGTAGTTCCATAAATAAAGGCATCCATTCTGGTGTCGACTCCCTAGGGGGTGACATCCTCATATTTGGCAATTGCTCCGCCTCCACACCAATATCGTCCTCATACATGTCGACACACACGTACCGACACACAGCAGACACACAGGGAATGCTCCTAACGAAGACAGGACCCACTAGCCCTTTGGGGAGACAGAGGGAGAGTTTGCCAGCACACACCAAAAGCGCTATATATAACAGGGATAGCCTTATAATAAGTGCTCCCTTATAGCTGCTTTATATATATCAAAATATCGCCATAAATTTGCCCCCCCTCTCTGTTTTACCCTGTTTCTGTAGTGCAGTGCAGGGGAGAGACCTGGGAGCCGTCCTGACCAGCGGAGCTGTGAGAGGAAATGGCGCCGTGTGCTGAGGAGATAGGCCCCGCCCCTTTTCCGGCGGGCTCGTCTCCCGCTATTTAGTGAATCCAGGCAGGGGTTAAATATCTCCATATAGCCTCTGGGGGCTATATGTGAGGTATTTTTAGCCTTTATATAGGTTACATTTGCCTCCCAGGGCGCCCCCCCCCAGCGCCCTGTACCCTCAGTGACTGCGTGTGAAGTGTGCTGAGAGGAAAATGGCGCACAGCTGCAGTGCTGTGCGCTACCTTTAGAAGACTGCAGGAGTCTTCAGCCGCCGATTCTGGACCTCTTCTGACTTCAGCATCTGCAAGGGGGCCGGCGGCGCGGCTCCGGTGACCATCCAGGCTGTACCTGTGATCGTCCCTCTGGAGCTGCTGTCCAGTAGCCAAGAAGCCAATCCATCCTGCACGCAGGTGAGTTCACTTCTTCTCCCCTCAGTCCCTCGTTGCAGTGATCCTGTTGCCAGCAGGACTCACTGTAAAATAAAAAACCTAAGCTAAACTTTTTCTAAGCAGCTCTTTAGGAGAGCCACCTAGATTGCACCCTTCTCGGCCGGGCACAAAAATCTAACTGGAGTCTGGAGGAGGGTCATAGGGGGAGGAGCCAGTGCACACCACCTGATCTGGAAAAGCTTTACTTTTTGTGCCCTGTCTCCTGCGGAGCCGCTATTCCCCATGGTCCTTTCAGGAACCCCAGCATCCACTAGGACGATAGAGAAACTGGTAATGGTTCTGGCGTATTGCAAACCGCAAGAACCTCTGATGAGGCTGCCAAATCGGAATGTGTAAGTACGCATCCTTGAGATCTAGCGCAATCATGAATTCCTTTGGCTCTAAACCTGCAATCACTGAGCGCAGAGATTCCATCTTGAATCTGTAGTAAGTTACGTACCGATTGATACCCTTTAAGTTCAAAATTGGCCTGACTGAGCCATCCGGCTTCGGTACCACAAACAGACTGGAATAATAACCCTGACCCTGTTGGTGTACAGGGACCGGAATCAAAACTGCTGAATCCAGTAGGGACTGAATGGCAACTTGCAGAACCGCCCTCTTGTCGTCCGACAGAGGCAATCCTGTCTTGAAAAACCGCAGTGGCGGAAGACAGTCGAACTCTATTTTGTAACCTTTTAACACTAAATTGCGGATCCACCCATCCGCGGATGTCTGGAACCACGCCAAATGGAACGTCTGAAGGCGTGCTCCCACAAATCGGAGAACCGAGATGGGCTGGTAGCCCGTCATGCCACTGGCTTGTCGGTAACCTTAGCGTCCTGACGACTTGTGTTGGTTTGTTGGAAACCACGTCCACGACCACGTCTACCAGGCGTGGCTGTTCCTCTGCCACGTCCGCGAAAGGACTGAGGTCTATAGGATTTGAACGAAGGTCCAGAGTACCTCCTTCTTGGAACCGGTGGAGGCAATGGTAAGAAAACAGACTTTCCTCCCGTAGCCTCAGAAATCCATGTGTCCAATTCAGGACCAAACAACTTCTTACCATCGTAAGGTAACGCCTCTATACCTCGTTTGACCTCTGCCTCCGCTTGCCAAGAACGCAGCCAGAGTGCTCGTCGTGCCGTAACTAGCGACGATGAAATACGAGAAGTGAGCTGACAGACGTCAGTAGAAGCTGTACAGAGATACTCTGCAGCCTCACACATTTGATCAGCAAGAAGTATAAGGTGTTCGTCATGTAAGGCAGACTTAAGTTCTGTTATCCATACTATGAGCGCCTTAGTGACCCAGATACCAACCAAGCCAGGTCTCAGCAGCACTCCTGCTGCTACATACATGGACTTTAGCATAGTTTCTATTTTGCGATCTGAAGGGTCTTTAAGCGTAGTAGCCGCTGGCACTGGTATGGTTCATTTCTTCGTAAGCTTCGACACTGACGAATCAACTATAGGTGGATTCTCCAATGTACATGTCACCGAGTCTGGAAACGGGTAACTAGACTTAAATCTGCAAGGAATAGAAAACCGTTTATCTGGAATCTGTCGAGTTTCTACTAACATCTTATTAAGAGACTCCGACACAGGAAAACTTATTGGAGTACTCTGTCGTTTAGTAAATACGACCTGATTATTTGTGAGAGGCTCCTCAGTTTCTATAAACTTCAGAGACTGACGCACCGCTCTGATGAGATTATCAATACCAGAGCTATTAAAATCCTCACTATCTGACTCCACTTCGCCCTCCTCGCCCTCATCTTGTGCCGTGAGGTCTGGCATGGAATCGTCAGAATGCAACATAGCCGAAACAGGTAAATCATAAGACATATGAAATTTATCCCGTCTACCCAAAATGGATTTGGGCCTTTCGCAAGGCTGAGACGCCTCCGGTAGTTCTGGCGGTCTCACCCTAGACTCAGATCTTGCCGCTTCCCGCTCTTGTCGAGCGGCGGTCAATTCGGATTGCAACCCAGCCAGTACATTGGCTAGCATTTCCCAAGGAGGGTCCGGGGAGGAAATTGGCTTTAAAACCGGAGCAGAATTTTTATTCGGAACCGAATCCACAAAACATACTGTACATGTGGTAGATCCATCCGGTAACACACTGCTACAGACTTTGCAATTATGCTTTTTAGTTTTTGCTGGTGCCTTACTCATTATGGCGACAGACAATACAATACACCAAAACAGACACTTGCACGACTCAGTAAAATAGTACTAAGGTGTCTCTATATCTATATATATCTGGCCAAGTGCAGTACACGTGGCCAGCACTATGAAATGTGATCCCAAATTCCCACTAACACCCCTGCGCCTCCGGTGGAGTAGAGATGTAGTACTGGAACGTTCTGGAATCACAGCAGGAAGACACAGGAAGCATGGTTAAAATGGCTGCCATGCTTAAACTTATAATCACAGTACAGGTTTCTTAACTGATACATATAACTCTGTATAAACAGCCTGTGTAAAATCCCTGCAGCCCTGATGCTGCTGCTTGCCCTTGTGCCACTGATCTTATGAAGAATATCCGTTATTAGCCACTGTAATGCCCCCCCCCCCGTCTGCTCCGTTGCGGATGCAGTGCGGGGCGGGCAGCGAGCTGTGGGGCCGCCAGCAGGAGCCGGGGAGCGGGACGGGGAGCCCGCCGTGAAGCTCTATGAGCAGCGGACCGGAGCAGCAGTGGGGCTCGGAGAAGCGGCGGCCGGAGCAGCGGCGGCGGGCGGCCGTCAGTAGAGGGATCCCAGCGCCTGAAACCAATGTCCTTCACACAGCGGGGCGGGAGCTGACCGCCCCGTTCAACATACCTTCACTCCTGCTGCTTGTGGTGAGGCTCCGACGGGGCTTCTCTGCAAGCGCCGGCCAGCCTGTGCAGGAGGATCTGTGTGGCTGTGAGGGAGCTCATTCAGTGAGGACCGACACGCCACTGCTGCTAATAGCAGCTTGCACTATCCCTGACCCTGCCTTTTGGAAGGGGGAAAGGGATGTGTAGGAAAAAAGAAAAGCTTAAAAGAAAAATTATTCAAAAGAATCGTGGACCCAGCCACAATGACCTGTTGCTACTTCGAGCACAGAAAAAACACTGAGGTACTCGGGGATATGGAGGGGTGGAGTGTTCTAAATTTAAATATTCAGTGCCCTGTTCCTACGGAAACCGTCCATATCCCAAGAGTACTCCAGTGACCCCTAGTGGATGAAAAAGAAATACAGTGCTGAAAGTAGGGTGGTACCATTAAGAAATATGATGGTGGTACGCAGTACTGGGGCATAATTTATAAGGGCCATTTTTGTGTGTGGGACATAAAATGGTGTCAGTGGCATAACTGTGTGTGGTATAATATGTAAGGCATTATGGTGTGTGGCATAATGTGTAATGGGCATTACGGTGTGTGGCATAATGTATAATGGGTGTTACGTCATCTGGCATAATGTGTAATGGGCATTACAGTCTGTGGCATAATGTGTAATAAGCATTACGGTGTATGGCATAATGTGTAATGGGTATTACGGTGTGTGGCATAATGTGTAATAAGCATTACAGTATGTGGCACAATGTGTAATGGGCATTACAGTGTTTGGCATAATGTGTAATGGACATTAAGGTGTGGGGCATAATGTGGCCATGCCCCTATTGTCATGTAGCCACTCCTCTAGTTTTGTGTGACCACGCCAATTTTTACTATCCGTACCACTAAGAAAAAATTTCTACTTGCACCACTGGGGAAATATCAAGGGTGTGAAAGAGAAGCCATGCCTGGTGTGTCTGTGCCTATTCTTATGGATAAAATATGTCACTACATGAAAGTCAGTTTTTATAGGATGTTAATTAAAAAGGATTTGTTATGCTAACATGTATTTGGTTTCCTCATTCATCCCCATGGACCATATATGTACTGGAGAAAGATTTCCCCATTCTCCAGTTGGTGTCTCTTCAGTTTCCTCACAATCAATACTAGAGGGGTCTTCTAATTGTCTTGAAGCCATTCAGACGGGGAACAACTATCCTTTATATATTATTTTCTAATGACCTTTTAACTCCTTGTTTAGCATAACAATCATTCTTAGTGCAATATATATATGTTCTCATGCAAGCTATAAGTTCTTTAGACCGTTCTGGCGGCTGACTGTTCTCCACCTGTGTGTTTTAGGCTAGTTTTGGCAGAAACATGATTGTTAGAGCCTATGGAACCCTGGCACAATGTGGTAACTGAAGGCATGTAAAACTAGTTGTCTTTGTTTGTTTGTTATGGAAGTTTTCTTTAAAGGTAGACACACACACACACACAGACTGTCAGCGCAAGCAATGAGTAACAGGATCTATTTCAGATTTGCCCACACGTGGCATTATTCCCTGCTGGTTAGATGACATAGGGCTCTATTAGTACAGTGAGAAGATGATAGACAATGGTCAACTGCCAAAACACGAGACCAGGCATTCGTGACAGTGATCAGACTGTTTTGAGATCACACATGACATTATAAGGACACTGTGCTATTATCAATGCATAATGGTCCGATGTGGTTGTTTAAGGATGCTGCCTGCCACACTCTAGCAGCCAGCTCAGATTCACCTTGAAGGTCAGCTACGGTGTGATACTGTTTACACATACATTTCCTAATATTTATATATATATATATATATATATATATATATATATATATATATATATATATATACACACAGTACATTTATTTCAAACAGTGGTGCCTAGTACCTATTAGTTGTCTTTTGATCATCTGTGCTATCCATCACACTACAGAAAGAGAGGAGTAAGGGGTGTGGGGGGGGGGCTATACATATAATTGTTGTCTGGTATGTCAATGCCACTATGGCTATTCAGGCAGGGTTCTTTAATCCTGTAGTCCCTGCCATGTAAATGTTTTATAAACCTTTATATGCTTAATGTGTGAAAAACATGGTTTTATTCTGAAATGTGTACATAGCCTGGTTTTGCTATTTTGGAAAGTAAAATGGATAGATTAAAAGAAATACATGGTTTGCGAGAAAGAAAAAACATGCTCATTTACAATTCTCACAATTTTAATAGAGAGATAATTTTTGGAAGATTTTCTTTGCAGGGTCAGGTGTTATGAAGAAACAAAAAAGAGGTATGCGTTGTACAAGGATATATTATAGAGAGAGCGCTACACACCTGCAGTGTCTATAAACTTATATAAAGTTTATAGACACTCTAGGTGTGTAGCGTTCTCTCTATAATATATCTGTGATTAACGTATAGTATACTTCTAGCTATAAGTGGGAGCAGCTTGTTTTTAATAAGAGGCAATCGGTATAAAGTTATCGGTCCCTTTTCTTGATAGAATTGGGGCAATATTTATTAAAACTCTTTTATTGGTGCGCCTGAAATATTGTTTACCCACAGACATCCGGGGAGGGACATTAAATTGACCACCCAGGACATCTGTGTGTATATAAGGATTGTTTATAATGCGTTGTACAAGACAGAAACATGACCAACATTGATGGAGGAATGTGACCGTCTAGAAACTGGCAAAACATTCTTTGTACATGGGCAATAAAAAGCCCTAGCAGTGAGAACCACCCTCAGTCTGTCAACTGCCCCTTTCTACCTATCCATTCCCTGATCTCAGGTGGTCAACATTACATAGCTGCAACTGTGTACTCATATTTACCACTGCTACAACACGTATAGATGCGTCTAAGGTATGCTCTAATGTGAAGAATTTGCACATTGTTACCATGAATATCTAAATCTTTTGT
This sequence comes from Pseudophryne corroboree, assembly GCF_028390025.1. Lineage (NCBI taxonomy): Eukaryota > Metazoa > Chordata > Amphibia > Anura > Myobatrachidae > Pseudophryne > Pseudophryne corroboree. The sequence goes on along the minus strand of NC_086445.1, from coordinate 423,999,657 downwards.
TCAAACAGTGTAAACGGAGCTTAATTTTACTCTTAATGATTCCACTACGTGACACATTTTGCTAAGTGTGTTAAAACAAAAATGGCAACAGAATACACACTGCCAAAGCAGGTAACGGCAACTGGTGTTTCTTGCTTTTGGTTAAACACTTACAACTAAGAAATAATTGTATTTGTGATAGTGATAATATGCTAGAAGAAATACAATTACATTTTATATAGAGTTGATCATTTTTTTGTCACTTTAAAAAAGATTCGGGAAAATAAATATTCAAAACATTCCTGAAATCTTTCTATACATTAAAATTCATCAAGAACAAATGGTTCTACTTAAAACAGGATAGGAATCTATTTATTCCCACTTCCTTTCTAAGGAGTAATTTGTAGACAGTGGGGTTAAAAGACACAGAGAAAAATATATGCAACAATTTCAGCCGTTAGACTTGGCCTTTGACAAAATTTCCACATCAAATAAAAACATGCTGTGCTGGTCACACAAAAATTCAAAGGACTTGGATTTATCTTAGAAAGAGGAAACGACTGTTTACCAGAAGTCCTCATCTGCTTCTCCGGGAGAATGAGCTGTGATACTGAGGAGATAGAGAAAAGATGTTAGAAGTCAGAGTGGTCTTGTTTCTTTTTATGTTGTTCTTAGTTTTGCAATTACGACAGCCATAACAAAACATCATGTAGAGAGCAGAAGTGAGCAATACGGACAGTGAATTTGCAAACCCCCTCTCTGTTTTTTTATTACATGTATGTTTGTATATATGTTATGTTCTCTATAGCCGAGCATCCGTCATATCAAATACTGCTCTAGAGGTAGCCAAACCACAAACCAGCCAGCTGCCCTACAACTGTGACTTTCCCACTCAAATCTTTTCCTGCTCCTTGAATATTCTCCCTTTCAAGGCTAGTAAAACATTCTTTTGATGGTGGTGGGGAGGTGTATGGTTTTGAGGAATACTAGAAATTATGCAGAAATGAATTTCTAATATTAACATAATGGGGAAAAGGGTACACGTATTTTAAGGAAGACATAAATGTTAATTTCTAAAAATATATGTACTACTTTAGGAGAATTTAGAAAGAAGCTTTTGATTACATTTTTGAAAAAGAATAATATGAAATCAGATCTTTGAGGAGTAGTTTGAAAATAAGAATTTACTTACCGATAATTCTATTTCTCGTAGTCCGTAGTGGATGCTGGGGACTCCGTCAGGACCATGGGGAATAGCGGGCTCCGCAGGAGACAGGGCACATCTAAAAAGCTTTTTAGGTCACATGGTGTGTACTGGCTCCTCCCCCTATGACCCTCCTCCAAGCCTCAGTTAGGTACTGTGCCCGGACGAGCGTACACAATAAGGAAGGATCTTGAATCCCGGGTAAGACTCATACCAGCCACACCAATCACACCGTACAACTTGTGATCTGAACCCAGTTAACAGTATGATAACAAAACGAAGTAGCCTCCGAAAAGATGGCTCACAACAATAGTAATAACCCGATTTTTGTAACAATAACTATGTACAAGCATTGCAGACAATCCGCACTTGGGATGGGCGCCCAGCATCCACTACGGACTACGAGAAATAGAATTATCGGTAAGTAAATTCTTATTTTCTCTAACGTCCTAGTGGATGCTGGGGACTCCGTCAGGACCATGGGGATTATACCAAAGCTCCCAAACGGGCGGGAGAGTGCGGATGACTCTGCAGCACCGAATGAGAGAACTCCAGGTCCTCCGTAGCCAGAGTATCAAAATTTGTAAAATTTTTCAAACGTGTTCTCCCCTGACCACGTAGCTGCTCGGCAAAGTTGTAATGCCGAGACTCCTCGGGCAGCCGCCCAGGATGAGCCCACCTTCCTTGTGGAATGGGCATCTACATATTTCGTCTGTGGCAGGCCTGCCACAGAATGTGCAAGCTGAATTGTACTACAAATCCAGCGTGCAATAGACTGCTTAGAAGCATGAGCACCCAGCTTGTTGGGTGTATACAGTATAAACAGCAAGTCAGACTTTCTGACTCCAGCCGTCCTAACTATATATATATATATATATTTTTAGGGCCCTGACCACGTCTAGTAACTTGGAGTCCTCCAAGTCCCTAGTAGCCGCAGGCACCACAATAGGTTGTTTCAGGTGAAAACGCTGACACCCCTTCATGAAGAAACTGGAGACGAGTCCCAGTTCTGTCCTGTTCAAATGGAAAATTTTAATATGGGCTTTTGTAAGACAAAGCCGCCCATTCTGACAATCGCCTGGCCGAGGCCAGGGCTAACAACATGGTCACTTCCCATGTGAGATATTTGTCAACAGCATGGTCACTTTCCATGTGAGATATTTCAAATCCACAGATTTGAGCGGTTCAAACCAATATGATTTTAAGAAATCCCAACACTATGTTGAGATCTCACGGTGCCCCTAGGGGCACAAAAAAGCTGTATATGCAATACATCCTTTACAATCTGGACTTCAGGAACTGAAGTCAATTCTTTCTGGAAGAAAATCTACAGGGCCGAAATTTAAATGTTAATGAACCCCAATTTGAGGTCCAAAACACTCCTGTTTTCAGGAAGTGTAGAAATCGACCTAGTTGAATTTCCGTCGTGGAGCCTTCCTGGCCTCACCCACGCAACATATTTTCACCACATGTGGTGATGACGTTGTGCGGTCACCTCCTTCCTGGCTTTGACCAGGGTAGGTATGACCTCTTATGGAATGCCTTTTCCCCTCAGGATCCGGCATTCAACCGCCATGCCGTCAAACGCAGCCGCGGTAAGTCTTGGAATAGACATGGTACTTGCTGAATCAAGTCCCTTCTTAGCTCCCCAGGCCCTTAGTCCTCTGTGAGCATTTCTTGAAGTTCCGGGTACCAAGTCCCTCTTGGCCAATCCGGAGCCACTAGTATAGTTCATACTCCTCTATGTCTTATAATTCTCAATACCCTGGTTATGAGAAACAGAGGAGGGAACACATACACAGACTGGTACACCCACGGTGTTACCAGAACATCCACAGCTATCGCCTGAAGGTCTCATGACCTGGCGGAATACCTGTCCCGTTTTTGTTCGGGCGGGACGCCATCATGTCCACCTTTGGTCTTTGCCAACGGTCCACAATCATGTTGAAAAACTTCCCTATGAAGTTTCCACTCTCCCGGGTGGAGGTCATGCCTGCTGAGGAAGTCTGCTTCCCAGTCGTCCACTCCCGGAAAGAACACTGCTGACAGTGCTATCACATGATTTTCCGCCTAGCGAAAAATCCTTGCAGTTTTCACTGCCCTCCTGCTTCTTGTGCCGCCCTTCTGTTTACGTGGGCGACTGCCGTGATGTTATCCCACTGGATCAATACCGGCTGACCTTGAAGCAGAGGTCTAGCTAAGTTTAGAGCATTATAAATTTGCTCTAAGCTTATTTATGCGGAGAGAATTCTCCAGACTTAATCACACTTCCCTGGAAATTTTTTCCCTGTGTGACTGTTCCCCAGCCTCTCAGGCTGGCCTCCGTGGTCACCGGCATCCAATCCTGAATGCCGAATCTGCGGCCCTCTAGAAGATGAGCACTCTGTAATCACCACAGGAGAGACACCCTTTTCCTTGGATATAGGGTTATCCGCTGATGCATCTGAGGATGCGATCCGGACCATTTGTCCAGCAGATCCCACTGAAGAGTTCTTGCGGGAAATCTGCCGAATGGAATTGCTTCGTAATAAGCCACCATTTTTACCAGGACTCTTGTGCAATGATGCACTGACACTTTTCCTGGTTTTCGGAGGATCCCGATTAGCTCGGATAACTCCCTGGTTTTCTCCACTGGGAGAAACACGTTTTTCTGGACTGTGTCCAGAATCTTCCCTAGGAACAGTAGACGTGTCGTCGGAAAAAGCTGCGATTTTGGAATATTTAGAATCCACTCGTGCTGTCGTAGAACTACTTAAGATAGTGCTACTCCGACCTCCAACTGTTCTCTGGACCTTGCCCTTATCAGGAAAGCGTCCATGTTTCTTTTAAGAAAAATCATCATTCCGGCCATTACCTTGGTAAAGACCCGGGGCGCCGTGGACCATCCAAACGGCAGCGTCTGAACTGATAGTGACAGTTCTGTACCAGGAACCTGAAGTACCCTTGGTGAGAAGGGCAAATTTGGACCTGTAGGTAAACGTCCCTGATATCCAGTGACATCATATCGTCCCCTTCTTCCTGGTTCGCTATCACTGCTCCGAGTGACTCCATCTTGATTTGAACGCTTGTATGTAAGTGTTCAAATATTTCAGATCTCACCGAGCCGGTTGGCTTCAGTACCACAATATAGTGTGGAATACTACCCCCTTCCTTGTTGTAAGAAGGGTACTTTGATTATCACCTGCTGGGAATACAGCCTGTGAATTGTGTGAGGGGGAGACGTCTCGAATTTCCAATGTACACCTGGGATATTACATGTAGGATCCCGGAGTTCCCTTGCGAGTGTTGCTGAAACTCTTGAGATGACCCCCTACCGCACCTGAGTCCGCTTGTACGGCCCCAGCGTTATGCTGCGGACTTGGCAGAAGCCGTGAGGAGCTTCTGTTCCTGGGAATGAGCTGCTTGCTGCAGTCTTCTTCCCTTTCCTCTCCCCCTGGGCAGATATGACTGGCCTTCGCCCGCCTGCCCGTATGGGGACGAAAAGACTGAGACTGAAAAGACTGTGTCCTTTTCTGCCAATATGTGATTCGGGGTAACAAAAAGTGGATTTTTCAGCTGTTGCCATGGCCACCAGGTCCAATGGACCGCCCCTTTATACGGCAATACTTCCATATGCCGTCTGGAATCTGCCTCACCTGACCACTGTCGTGTCTTCGTCTGGCAGATATGTACATCACATTTACTCTTTGATGCCAGAATGCAAATATGCCTCTGCGCATCACACATATATAGAAATGCATCCCTAAAATGCTCTATAGACAATAAAATCCTGTCCCTGTCAAGGGTATCAAAATTTTCAGTCAGGAAATCCGACCAAGCCCCCTCAGCGCTGCACATCCAGGCTGAGGCGATTGCTGGTCGTAGTATAACACCAGTATGTGTGTATATACTGTTATGATATTTTTCAGCTTCCTATCAGCTGGCTCCTTGAGGGCGGCCGTATCTGGAAACGGTAACGCCATGTTTTTTATATGCGTGTGAGCGCCTTGTCCACCCTAAGGTGTGTTTTCCAACTCGCCCTTACTACTGGCGGGAAAAAGGGTATACCGCCCATAACTTTCTGTCGGAGGAACCCCACGTATCATCACACACTTCATTTAATTTATCTGATTCAGGCAAAACTACAAGTAGTTTATTCCCACCCTACAAAATACCCTTATTTGTGGTACTTGTGGTATCAGAAATACGTAACACCTCCTTCATTGCCCTTAACATGTAACTTGTGGCCCTAAAGGAAAAATACGTTTGTTTCTTCACCGTCGACACTGGGGTCAGTGTCCGTGTCAGTGTCTGTCGACCGACTGAGGTAAATGGGCGTTTTTACAAGCCCCTGACGGTGTCTGAGACGCCTGGACCGATACTAATTTGTCCGCCGGCTGTCTCATGTCGTCAACCGGCTTGCAGCGTGTTGACATTATCACGTAATTCCATAAGTAAGCCATCCATTCTGGTGTCGACTCCCTAGAGAGTGACATCACCATTACAGGCAATTTTCTCCGTCTCCTCACCAACATTTTCCTCATACATGTCGACACACACGTACCGACCTACAGCACACACATACAGGGAATGCTCTGATAGAGGACAGGACCCACTAGCCCTTTGGGGAGACAGAGGGAGAGTTTGCCAGCACACACCAAAAGCGCCATAATGTATATAACAACCCTAGAAGGTGTTGTTTCTATATATGGGCTCTTAATATATAATTATATCGCCAATTTATGCCCCCCTTCTCTTTAACCCTGTTTCTGTAGTGCAGGGGAGAGTGGGAGCCTTCCTCACCAGCGGAGCTGGTCAGGAAAATGGCGCTGAGTGCTGAGGAGAATAAGCTCCGCCCCTTTCACGGCGGGCTTTTCTCCCGGTTATTAGGAAAACTGGCCTGGGTTAAATACATACATATAGCCTTAATGGCTATATGTGATGTATTTATTTGCCAAATAGGTATTTATATTGCTGCCCAGGGCGCCCCCAGCAGCGCCCTGCACCCTCCGTGACCGTGTCAGTGAGCCGTGTAGCAACAATGGCGCACAGCTGCAGTGCTGTGCGCTACCTCTCTGAAGACTGTGAAGTCTTCTGCCGCCTGTTTCCGGACCTCCGTTCCGCCGTCTTTCTTCAGCGTCTGTAAGGGGGATCGGCGGCGCGGCTCCGGGACGAACCCCAGGCTGACCTGTGTTCCGACTCCCTCTGGAGCTCAGTGTCCAGTAGCCTAAAACTTCAATCCTCCTGCACGCAGGTGAGTTGCAAGTCTCTCCCCTAAGTCCCTCGTTGCAGTGATCCTGTCGCCAGCAGGAATCACTGATTAGAAACCTAAAAAAAAACTTTACTAAACAGCTCCTTAAGAGAGCCATCCAGTTTGCACCCTTCTCGGACGGGCACAAAAACCTAACTGAGGCTTGGAGGAGGGTCATAGGGGGAGGAGCCAGTACACACCATGTGACCTAAAAAGCTTTTTAGATGTGCCCTGTCTCCTGCGGAGCCCGCTATTCCCCATGGTCCTGACGGAGTCCCCAGCATCCACTAGGACGTTAGAGAAATATAGCAAAATTGGGCAGCAGCAGTCTCTCCTCCAATCAGCAGCTTGCTCTCGTTTAGAGCTGCCGCTGCGTCTTTACTTCTGCCCATAGACATATAAGTTGCAGGAGGTGAATGACAGAGGTCCCGGCAATATGGGCTTAATATAAATGGTGATCTCCAGCCAATGGCAGAGCAGATGATGTCACTAATATCTAGTGCCAATGGATAGGCATAGTAGTAAGGGCTGTAAATACATATTTAGGTGAACACACAAAGTGAACTAAAAGCATGGAGGAGGAGTTCTTTGTTCACCATTTGGATGCCAATGCATTAAAAGAGGCTAATGCAGTGGTTCCCAAACTAGGTGGCGTGGAACCCTGGGGTGTCTTGGGACACTTGCAGGGATGCACTGGTTTGGTGGTCCAGGACCAACTAAAATTATGTATGGTCAATGTAACAGGCAAAACCAGTGCTTGTGGCTTCCCATCATAAAATATGTTGACAAACAGAAGTGAATCCTGTCCCTCACCACATAACTGACCCTAAGGATGACATATAAACACAATTTATTTAATTTAATATGTTTTTCTGAATTACACAATAGGAAACTTTTGTCCTAGGAGTGCCGTGAATTTTTTTCGATACTCTAGGGTGCCGTGATTCAGAGAAGTTTGGGAACCACTGTGCTGATCTCATTTTATTAACTGATCAATAGTTTTACCTTTCATTAAATAGTTTTTCTTCAATGGACACATCTTCCATGGATTCCTTGGTTACCTGGAAATATAAAAAATGGATAATATTCAAAGATGATGGATTGGGCGACTATACAGGACCCTGTTACATGCAGTTCAGTTCATATTGCATGCACCAGCTGTAATAGATACCTGGAAGATACTTTAGGGATAGATATAAGTGAGTGGCTAAGCAGAAGAAGCCACTGAAAAGGATCAGGACATAAGGGAATGCTAGTTTCTCACATTTTAAATGTAGTATTCCAATTTTAGAAAGCATTGGTGGGAATGGTCCCTTTGATTGTCATTTATCTAATTTTTCAACTTTTATCTGTGGGCTAACAAAGTATATCCTGTATAGTTATATTAAAACTGCTGACATCTTCTGCCATAAAATGGTCTGTTCCTCATTGTGGTGCTAGACAACCATACCATTATTAAACTGCCAACATTATATTGCTCTGTAAATTACATCTTAGGTGTAGGTCTCATTTATTTTGAGCTATGGACAGTGATCCACTTTATTTGGAGATTGGCAACAAAGTGTCCCCTGCTCCAAAAGTCATGTATGACCAGGATCAACAATCTCTTTTTACAGATCTCAGTTCCACAGGAGTGCACATTGGGCATGGGCAATATTAAAGAACAATCGGACTAGGCGCTGGCCGATTACCTTGTCAGACTGCTCCTCTGTTCCTTTCTGCAGAAGCAAGTGCATGTACTTGTCCAAGGGATTCACTTCATCCAGATTGCTACCCTGCAGATTTTCCGCTTGTTCTTCAGCAGATGTTTTAGCCTCTGCTGCCAAAACCTAAGAATCACAGATAAGTCACCAAGTTACAGGAGATATTTTAACCAAAATTATTTGTGAAAATGTTTTGGTAAGATATCGACTGTAATATCTGGTGACTTAACCATTGAAAGATCTAATTTATACAATCACTGTTTATGTGTACTGTAGTAGATTAGGAACTGCTAATTAGAGAAGTTATGAAGAGAATACTTCCTAATATCAGCAGCTACTTTGCTTTTCTGAAGACCTTTATGAAATGATGTCCTTGATTAGCAGAAAATACTGCATAGAATAATAACTGCAGAAATCACTGTAACTGTATGAGAAAAGGGAAATATTTCATCCTATTCATAATGAGTTTCAATTCTTTTCCCTACTAATTGTGCCAGAAACAAGTGTGACTGTGATGAGTCTTGTTGTAATTGGAATTTTTCTATCTTTGTACAACAAACAATTGTTTATATGGAGTACTAATTGCTAACAATAGCTATACTATAATATTACACATTTTAATCAACGTTATAGTTGTACACAACATAGTAACTTTCTATGGGCTCACTGTACATTAGATTTTCTGCAGGTCTTTTGATTTACAGGTCATGTCTTGCAGACACAGAAGGAAAAGACACTAGTTTTAGATTCCATTATAAGGCTACAACTGTATGGCCTCGGATATAGAAATAAATAAAATAAAAGCCATTACCTCCTGCTGGTAATCTGCATTCAGAATGATTTCAGAGTGTTCTTTATTTGGGTCTTTTGTAGACTCTTGGGGGTCAATTTGCTTACTTCGGTCTACATTTTTGTCATGGCTCGGGCTGTCCGCTTTATCCTCATCACTGACTGAAAATGGAAACCAACAGGCTATTACAGCACTACTAGTCATGGGATCACCACACTGGCAGTTCTGGCTATCTAGATGGGATACATAGGGGTATATTCAATTGACATCGAAACTGCCGTCTTGTTGGAAAGACGGCAGTTTTCAAATTTTTCAGGTCGGAAGGGGTTCCGACCTATTGAATCCCCTTCTTTTTATCCGACAAGTCAGGGAATTTGACTTGTCGGAAAGCATGTGGATCAGTGGAATAGCTGCCGATCTGCATGCTTCTGTCGGAAACGGGGCCAAATCTTTTTAAAAAGTCGGATTGAGAAGAGGGAGCTGAGAGGAGGCGACAGGGGGAGGGGGGGGGGGGGGTCAGAGCTGCGGGGAAGAGCAGCGCTACATCACAGCATATGCAGGAGGATGTGTCACAGCCGCCGCTCACGGCAGCATCCACCCGGCTCCAGCAAGCAAGTTTTCGCTTGCTGGAGCCGGGTGGACGTTGCCGTGAGGTCTAGCGGCGGTGCCACATCCTCCTACAACGCTGTAGTGCTACTCTCCACCTGTTGCCTTATAGGTAATTGTCTGCACTTAGTATAATATTAGGGCAATGGATATTGTCTGAATCAAAATATAATTCATTATAAATAGGCGATGTTACCATAGTGGACAGTATACTGGATATATATAGTAAGGAATAGATATGAAATAAGTTTGAATGTATGAGGTAATGTTTAGCTGATTTAAGAAATTAGGTTTGTGTATGTGTTTATATAGATATACTGTATATTTGTGTTTTACAGCAAGATGGTAAAAAATAGTGTAGGGAACAGGTTTATTCTGCTCTAGTCATAAATAAGGCCAGAGAGGTTACAGTAAGATCAAGAGTCATTGTAGAGAAAAGGTATTAGGCCATAAATGATAATAGGTATGTGACAGAGCTCTGTTGGTCATTGGAATTCACAGGTGTGCTTACAGTAGATCAGAATCTACTGGTTTGTCTATTGTCCAGTGAAGGTTAAAAGCTAGGGAGTATAAATTAACTACTATGAAAAGAGATCACATCCATTGATAAAACATTGTGTAACCGACCCCAGGAAAACTTGTCAATACAACAGAACTTTGGATGAAAAGACATTCCAGATTTTACAATACTATACTTGCTTAAGGCAGTGTGGACACCACACTTTTATGACACCATGCCTCCGTGAACAGGACACGACAGCCCAGTTCAATGTTTGTTTTATTACACCTTGGAATCTGACAAACCTATAATTACCTATTCCATTGGAAACTATGAGAATATGATAGTTTGAATTGGTAAAATATGAGATAAAAGGACCAGACTTGTAGTTAGGAGTAAGAAGGAAGAGGGAGAAGAAGAAGGAGAAGGAAGGAAGTCAGTCAGGAGGAGAAGTCATGGAGAACATGCAGAAGGAATGATTCTTGGGATGGCAATCTTTAACTTGCAAGTATAAATATGATAATAATTGAAACTGTTTGTGAAACTTATGTCATGTTGTTTTATGTTATGTAACGAAGGAAACATAGCATAGCTTAATATAATTATAATTAGTATATATATCACTACTGTGTATATCTTATTCTGTACGATTTGATCTGCCTGTAAATAAAGAATCATATAAAAAGAGCGGTAATATTCAAGCTTGAACTCTCTTTAAGGAATCTTAACTTCATAATTTCATAAGTCATATATATATATAAGGACTGCATATATTTATCAGCCAATTAATTTGTAAGCCTGACATAATATATTTGCAGATATATATGATAACGCATATTAATTTAAATATATCCATATATTAAATACCATATATGATATAATAAATATTAATAATCATAAATAAGATTCCAAAAATCAATATTGGCGACCACGAATTGGACTTGTTATTACTGAATCTGATTATCTGATTTATAATATCTATTAGGAAGCAGCACCAAAGGCTATAAGCCTGCTGGCAAAATACAAGATCACAGTGGAATAGGTTACAAATGAGAATAAAGAATTTAAAGGCCTAGAATAGAAAATGTGCACAGTGGAAAAGAGTATTTCCAAATAAATGTATAAATGTACCAGGTATTAGAGTTTAACCTTAAGACACCGGTCAATCTTAAGGAGAGGATACCTTCAGTACTAAAAACAAAGAATATATAAATTTAGCATTGAAATGTTAAAAATGCAAAAGTTTTCTGTAGCATTTAGAAAAATGCGCAGAACTGCGGCTCTAGAAGCCAAACAGAAATGTAAAGAAGAATCAGGTTCACGTCTTCGTAAGGCGTGCCTGACCATTAATGCAAAAATGCATTCGTTATTTAAGTCCCTTAAACAGAAAAATAAACAGAAAAAGTTTGGGGCAGAAGCGAAAAGCCTGACAGTTTGTAATCAAATTGTCAAGATCTCTGATGAAGAGATAACATCCAGCAAGCAAGCTGAGATAGAAACACCAAACAGGAATAGTGTTGAGGTATGTGAAACTCTGTACACAGAGTCTACAGGAGTCAGAAATGACTTAATCAGTCAAGATCCTAAAATTAAGGAAAGTTACATGTTGCAGGACTGCATCAATGTGCAGCGCATGGAGTCTGCTATGGTCACACAGACCACCAGCAGAACAGCCTCTGTGGTAAAGGAAGAAAGTAGCAATGTGCCGGATGTGTCTATCATCAGACAGCACATTAATGTAAAGGAGGTAGCAGCAATAGGAGATGTCCCCTATACTGTGTCTAGTAAGGGGGAAGATCATTGTAACTCAGATTATGAGTATTCTGCTGAATACACTCTCAGAGTTCCCAATGTAAATGAAGAATTTGTTATGCCCTTAGGCAAAGGTGAATTGTCAGCAGATTTAAACACTGATAGCAGCAGTACAGTGCACACAGGGGTGGGGAAGTTCCCCATGGTGAAAACTCCCATGGCAACCAGAGTTGCAAACCTTGAAATGTATTCACCTGGAAACATGTTTAAAGGGAAAATCCATGAAATTAATTCAGGAATGCATGTTTACAAACAAAGTTCCCAAACTTATGTAACCCCCACAGAGCACTCAGAGACTTCTAGTGATGGTGCAAATGTTTGCATGCTCTCAGAGAGACCACATGCAGAGTGTCATTCTGCAAACCACACACCAATTAACAATGACAAAAAGGATCACCAGGATGAAAATGTTTTTATGCCCTGGTGCCATAACCATTTTATTACAGGTGTGGAAAGACAGAAAGCCCTGGGACCTGCAATACATATTTGGCAAAGTTTAACAAGTTTCTCTCCCCACAAAAGTAGGTTTTTTCAGAAGCTCCAAGATTCTTCCAAACTAAGGAGCCACACCAAGCAGCAAACGCTATGGTTAAAGACAGTCTGGGACCAGGCTGCATCACAAGGGAGTATGGTCACAAGTGAATACGGTAGTATCATTCCTTTACTTGTTAGATCCAATGAAGCCATTGTTTGCTTTGATGTTCAAACAGCCACAGTTTCCAAATTAAACCTGCATCATATCTGCAGCGACAATTGTGCTGTCATTGACACACAATGTGACAGGAAAGATTGGCACAGGCCAGAAACAATTGTTTGTTTGTTATTCAATCGTTAAAAGACACATTTGTAAATTCTGTACCTGATAACATGCAGCAGATAGGACAGAATGCATAGCAAGCTATGTTAAATCACTGTATAAATATCTGTGATAGTCATTGTATGTATTTTTGTTTGATTCATAGTAATCCTGGCAACCTGTATACAGAATGGTGCAAGACTCCAAAAAGACTCCAATTTACAAGGGAAAAGGTCTTCATTAACCCTTTCATCGCTGCTATCCAGCAAAATCTACATAGCATCCCTAAAGACTGATATATGGACAAATCCTCAAGGAGTTTTCTAGTTTCACAAGAAAGGGGAATGTTTTCATTAACCTTTTCATCACAAGTAATCATTACTTGTCTTTCAAACTACATGTACACTCCCAAAACAGTGTACAGCACATCTCATCACTGTGATTATACAGAACTGTCTCATCCCTTCATATACCTTAATCACATATATGTAAACATTTGTCTGATATATATATATATATTATGTAATTGTATTATATACCTTGTAAATATTTTATGTTTTTTTAATATTACACAGTAGATACTACCTATGCTTCCTTCGTAAAAGCTTCAAAAGTAATTAAATATCTAATACAGGATGGTATACCGCGTTATAACAAATTGGGCCGAGATTATTAAGTGGGATGAATAATTCTCTTAATAAAGACTGTCACAAGTCTAAGATAATTATTTGTAGCATAACAGGGTCACTGTATATGCACATGGCTGCATATAAAATAATATTGGATGGAATTAGATATATTTAAAGCCATTCCTAAATGATATTTAATATCTGTTTGAAGCAAAATTATATTCATTTATTGTATTGATAGGATGTTACTATATACACATCAAAAGCATTTTAAATAATTATTAGTCAAAATATAGGTAGGATAGAAAACGCCTTTATATGGGTTAAACTGGTATAAGTTTATGTAAGATTGAGATGTATAAATAGGTACAAGGTAGAATAAGGAGATTTAAGACTGCATGGTAATTTATTCAGTGAGGAAATACAGAACAGAGTAGGTGTACTACTCACAGCCATTTGTGGTACTATTGCCCGAAGACAATTAAGACCTACTATTAACAAGCAAGGAAAGAAAGAAAGAAAGAAAAAAAAAAAAAGACTGTTTCATATATGCCTGTTCTATTCAAAATCACAACCTGTTTGTGCAAAAGCAATATGGACACTGGTCACAACTGCGGCATTGGATAAACGCAAAGGAAACAGAACTGCTAAAGACTGTATAAAGACTATTACTATTACTGAGGGTCGTCACAAGTACTGAATGTTCAAGACACAGCACTCGACGTACACAGCCCTCTGCCTCAAACAGCGAAATGGCAAGCAAAGGAGCAGCTGCTACGAAGAATTCTACTTCTAGTAATGGTGCAAATGTTGCAAACGCAAGGCCATAATGCAAACGCAAGGCATCTCCAATTGCAAGCAAACCACGCAGATGACAGTCTTATCCCAGTAAATTGCTACATACAAGAACAGCAAAAATGTCCAAACGTACTGATCCAGATACAGAAAAAAGGTCTACAATTGGGCTATGGTATTCCAAATGTCTGTAGAAATTAGTTTTCCTCATGAATACTGAATAAAAACCTCAGTTTTGTCTGCTTTAGTTAAAAAGTAGAATAAGGTTAGGTAAGCTAAGAATTTTTAGAGATTTTTAAAATCATAATGGTTATTATTATTACACTTATGGTATATATTATGGTTACAACGAAAGTTATGTTTGAAGGAATATTTTGAAATGTATTTGGAAGCAATTACGCTAGTTTAATGTGTGGCCAATCAAAAGAATTTCTCATGGCCACAAGGGGGCGACTGTTGCCTTATAGGTAATTGTCTGCACTTAGTATAATATTAGGGCAATGGATATTGTCTGAATCAAAATATAATTCATTATAAATAGGCGATGTTACCATAGTGGACAGTATACTGGATATATATAGTAAGGAATAGATATGAAATAAGTTTGAATGTATGAGGTAATGTTTAGCTGATTTAAGAAATTAGGTTTGTGTATGTGTTTATATAGATATACTGTATATTTGTGTTTTACAGCAAGATGGTAAAAAATAGTGTAGGGAACAGGTTTATTCTGCTCTAGTCATAAATAAGGCCAGAGAGGTTACAGTAAGATCAAGAGTCATTGTAGAGAAAAGGTATTAGGCCATAAATGATAATAGGTATGTGACAGAGCTCTGTTGGTCATTGGAATTCACAGGTGTGCTTACAGTAGATCAGAATCTACTGGTTTGTCTATTGTCCAGTGAAGGTTAAAAGCTAGGGAGTATAAATTAACTACTATGAAAAGAGATCACATCCATTGATAAAACATTGTGTAACCGACCCCAGGAAAACTTGTCAATACAACAGAACTTTGGATGAAAAGACATTCCAGATTTTACAATACTATACTTGCTTAAGGCAGTGTGGACACCACACTTTTATGACACCATGCCTCCGTGAACAGGACACGACAGCCCAGTTCAATGTTTGTTTTATTACACCTTGGAATCTGACAAACCTATAATTACCTATTCCATTGGAAACTATGAGAATATGATAGTTTGAATTGGTAAAATATGAGATAAAAGGACCAGACTTGTAGTTAGGAGTAAGAAGGAAGAGGGAGAAGAAGAAGGAGAAGGAAGGAAGTCAGTCAGGAGGAGAAGTCATGGAGAACATGCAGAAGGAATGATTCTTGGGATGGCAATCTTTAACTTGCAAGTATAAATATGATAATAATTGAAACTGTTTGTGAAACTTATGTCATGTTGTTTTATGTTATGTAACGAAGGAAACATAGCATAGCTTAATATAATTATAATTAGTATATATATCACTACTGTGTATATCTTATTCTGTACGATTTGATCTGCCTGTAAATAAAGAATCATATAAAAAGAGCGGTAATATTCAAGCTTGAACTCTCTTTAAGGAATCTTAACTTCATAATTTCATAAGTCATATATATATATAAGGACTGCATATATTTATCAGCCAATTAATTTGTAAGCCTGACATAATATATTTGCAGATATATATGATAACGCATATTAATTTAAATATATCCATATATTAAATACCATATATGATATAATAAATATTAATAATCATAAATAAGATTCCAAAAATCAATACACCGCCTCCTCCTCTCGGCTCCCTCATCTCAATTCAACTTTTTTTTAAAGTCGAATTGAGATGGCCACTGAATAGCCCTTGTCAGATCCATTCCGACAAATGCATGTCGGAATGGATCCGACTTCAATTGAATATACCCCACACAGTCCAAGCTGCGCCCACTAACTACATTCAAGTGACTGGTGCCTGGGTGACATTTTTTGGTCATTCATCAATGTTAAGCAATAGGTATGTAATCTTTTTATATCTTCAAACAGCTGAATATTACAATTGTAACTTCCGGATGAACACGCCAAACACTGTCGGTGGCATACGCAAACAGCTGATGTTTTAAGTCTGCACATGCATCCTGTTTGTCTGTCGCAGTATATATTTGGACAAAGGGTCTATGGATTTCAGTGGTAGTACCTGGGAGTTAATAAGGGTGTAACTAAGCAAACGCGGGCATGTCAGGAAACCATACTCAGACAGAGAATATGCACCTTCCTTAGGGCTGGGGCAAGTTTCCCTGGTGCATCTAAATAGGCACAGTGACGCAAATACACTGTTTTAGGATGATGCAAGTGGGCACCTCAGTTTGAAAATTGAATTGTTACAATGCAGCAATTTTTCACACACGCCTAAAACATTTGCACAGGTCTATCTAATAAAAGTAGTACAGCTTCTTGACCTAACTTACAAAGCACACTGGATGTACCTTCATTTTGCACTGTAGTGCTTATCAAGGTGCTCGCCAACTCCCTCCACAATCTAGAAGTATGCCCAGCTTTGCATGGATGTGGAGAAATCTCAATAGGCGCACAGCACTTATATATCAAACTCTTCAGTAGTTCTCATAAAAAGCTGCTCTGTTTAAACCTCATTGATGAATTAAAGTAGGTATGAGAGGAAAGGGACTTCAGGACCATATATATTACATGTACACATTGCTCTTATACCTAAATTAATCTCAAATTTGTGTATAGCGGATCATAACACAAATTGCTGATAAACATGCTTGGTGTTCCTACTATTTGATTAAGGACACTTGTCTTTTATGAAATTGTCCTATTAATCATATATACAGACTTTTCCACCTTTTTAACATTGTCTATTCATTTATTATTACTTTTTAGATATTTACATATGTTCATGCCGGCCGGTGTGTTATGAATTGAATATTGTTATTCTGATTAAGATTATTAAGGAAAAGACTCTTAACAGTGCTGTCTTAATTGTTTGTTTTGGTTTAAAATTAGGGTAGAGTATTCCCCTTTTTAGAGAGCAGCTGATAATAGAGCGTTAAACGATCTATAAGCACCTAGCTTTACACTGTGTGTTCATATTACACACACATACATACATATATATATATATATATATATATATATGTTCTTGTGGTGTTTATACAATTATGCTCCCTATATGGCACAGATATCAGTACACATAGATGCGTTCAGAACAAAACAAGGACTATTTGTGTAATATAAAATGCCACACTGAATATTGATTGTGGGAGTATGAAGATCACTTAACTTACACGAGACAGGCAGTGAATTAGTTGTCACTGGTACATCTGCAGGGACACGGATGTCATGAACAAAGTCCTCAGATGGATGAGACCAATCACTTTCAAGCTGCTCTGGTATGTCCTCCTGGTCTGAGGGAAAAGGAGGAGGGGGGACAGTTTAACAATGATCCCATTATCTTGTAGTCCAGGGCCTGGCAGAAGTGTCTGGGAATGACTGCGTTCACACACTATGCTGCATTGAGGCCCAATTCTATCATGGCAAAAAACTGGAGAGTTTTCTTTCTTTACCACTTAATTAACACTGCTGTCACTGCATGCACAGGGAGTACTGAAATGTATAGTAGAAAAAAAAGAACATTCCCTGGAAGTTGTACATTTTGTGTTCCTGCTCTTAAAATATTTTAAATATAGAAATAAATTAGGACATGTAGAAATATCTAGTAACCTACATAACTGCTCGTCTAGCCACTTCTACTACATCAGCAAAATGATGCTAAATAATGTGATGCAGTCTATATCTCTGACACAGAGGATACTGCCACTTAGGCGGTATCAGATTAGCTGCGGTAATTTACGGCAGCTAATTAGCCCTGATACCGGCAGTCATCTTATGGTTTGCGTGCCTCAGAAAATCCCTGATAACCAGCCCTTAGAGACCCATTTGTTCGCAAAAGGTCATAGGTCCAGAAACTTATCCCGAGTATTTTTTGGGCCTAAAATAGAAAAAGTTTCATCCGAAACCCCCCCCCCCTCCAACCAATAGCTAAAAGGTCAAATTAAATCACACTATTAATGAAGAATTTATTAGGGTAATAGTAAAATGAAGCTTATAACAAAGGGGGATACACTAATTTATCAATAAGTCACATTGGAATACAAAGTAAGATCCTTTTTTTTTTTTCTTTACACACATTTGGTCATCAGAATCTGAATGTTGAATGATGACTGCCTCACAAACCGAATATTGATGTACAGCGCAGGCGCAAGGTAGGACAGACTGAAGTGAACAGAATTAATCCATTTTCTTACCAGCTGCTTTTCTACTATGGTCCTGCAGGAGCATGGTCTTACTACTCACCGCTGCCTCCTTCTGATTTCTGGAGAAGGCTAAATATTGGGACAGACTGTTCCTAAATAGCTCTTAAAAGACGGAATACATGTATTACCAGGGTGGGAGACCAGTTTCAATACAAATCGAATCAGGTCTTTCTTTGACCACTGGTCCTATAAATCTCCTTGTTTTATAGTTCAACAAAATCATTCAACCAGGCCAAACCTGTTCCAAATTTTGGTTACATATACGCTACTAATACTTAAAACAATAATTGTATATGTGCTTTATCAGCTGAAAAATAATCAGGATTAAACTTTACATGCATCCAAAAATACCAAAAAAGCTATTACACAGTTGTGAAAAGAGACAGATTTTGCAGCGTGCCGGATTTACAAGCATTTAATGTAAATAGTGCTCGTGGTATTCAGAAATCTGATTTCTGTGTTGTGAAGTGTGGGATTACAGAGAAATACGCTGACTTTAAATCCAATCCATTGCACAACAAATAGGTGTTTCTACCACTGCACATACCATAACGTTTTTTTAAATGTCTTCATTATCTGGCAGTAACCAAGTAATTCACAACAGCTTATGCAATACTACTATATAATGCACTGTTCACTAAGGTACTGTACTGGCAACACTAATGCAGCTGAAACAAAGAACAGTTTATTACACACATGATGCGGATGAAGTTGTGGGTTATGTGATGGTCTTATTATTGTTTACGGTCTCTTTTGGGACATTAGATTATGAAAACATTCTCCTGTGCTAAATAGAGAGCTTGTGGTCATTGACATAAAACATTAGTGATTGTGCTGAAATATTCCAGCAGGTCCTGGATATCATCACGTAACACTGACAAGAGGGGACCTCTGTTGGACCTAAAAGGGTAGTACAGCGTGTATTTATCCATAGTAACACAACACAGACCTTCCAGAGCCACAGAGGTCTGATACATCTTCATCAAATCTGTACAAGTTTGGATTAGCACAACATGGATTTTATCATGTTTCAGCCCAAACTATTTTGAAGTGAGGAGGAAAGCCAGAAAGTGATGTTTGCCATATAGAACGTTATCTAACGGAGACTGACTTTACATCCGGGATTTCTCCAGCCAACTGCAGAGCAAAAGACAAATTCACATAGAAATGGCTGGTCTGGAAAGCTTGGTGCTAGCTCAAGAAGTCAGCACTTGCTTTGCAGATTAAATTGGGGGTATTTATTAAATCAGGCATTTAGAATAAAGTGACTGCAGAGGTGAAGAATTTGCTGTCCTGTGCTCGTCATTTTACTATCCAAAGAAAAAAACAGACGTGAAATATAAGTTATTTAATAATAACAAAATATCTTAATATCTAAAACCTGCACAAAAAAACCCTTATTTAAATAGTTTGATAAATTTTATATTTTAGTGGCAGTTTTATAAATATAAAAATATATGAATTTACTCTTATTTCAACAACACACAAGAAACACAAGTTCACTCTTTGATAAGTGGCACTTTAAATATCTGCTACTCCTATGATCGCGGTGCTGTCCCTCTTTTACAGCAGTCCAACATTCCATGTTTTACTTTTTATTCATAGCAGGCTGTTTTTACTTTACTTAATGCGTACTAAGGGCCTTATTCAATATGAAAGGCATCTGAGATGCGAACGCATACTCCCGAATATCGGCCCAGTGCACAAGCGCAGGGACCACACTGCGCGTGTGCTGGCAGGGAGCTGTGATCGCATCTCAGAAATGAGAATGCCTCTGCTGATTGACAGGCAGAGGTGTTTGCGGAGCGGTCGGGGGCGTCAACGTGGTGTTGCGGAGGAGTGGTGTCGGAAATGGAGATGGAACCTGGCCATTTTGGGGCGGCTGCGTGATGTCACATGTGGCTGCTGCGACAGGGAAAATGGCGTTGTCCCGACTGCCTTTACAGCCAGGCTGCAGAGGGTCTTCCCTTATTCAGTATTTCCATCGCAATTGACTTATGATAGGATTGGTATGCACTGTGTCACCGGCAGCCAGCCCGGCGGAGTAGCGTTCTGCCGTCACATGCAGTCTTTAAGGTGATCGTGTCTGGGTTTTATTCCTTGTGCAGTGTGTATGCATAGTGCCCATTTTTATTTACATACAGTCAGGTCCATAAATATTGGGACATCGACAATTCTCATATTTTGGGCTCTATACACCACCACAATGGATTTAAAATGAAACAAACAAGATGTGCTTTAACTGCAGACTTTCCACTTTAATTTGAGGGTATTTACATCCAAGTTAGGTGAACAGTGTAGGAATTACAACAGTTTCTATATGTGCCTCCCACTTTTTAAGGGACCAAAAGTAATGGGACAAACTAAACAATCCTAAATCAAACTTTCACTTTGTAATACTTTGTTTCAAATCCTTTGCAGTCAATTACAGCCTGAAGTCTGGAACGCATAGACATCACCAGACGCTGGGTTTCATCCCTGGTGATGCTCTGCCATGCCTCTACTGCAAATGTCTCCAGTTCCTGCTTGTTCTTGGGGCATTTTCCCTTCAGTTTTGTCTTCATCAAGTGAAATGCATGCTTAATCGGATTCAGTTCAGGTGATTGACTTGGTCATTGTATAACATTCCACTTATTTGCCTTAAAAAAAACTCTTTTGTTGCGTTAGCAGTATGCTTCGGGTCATTGTCCATCTGCACTGTGAAGCGCTGTACAATGAGTTCTGAAGCATTTGACTGAATAAGAGCAGATAATATTGCCCGAAACACTTCCGAATTCATCACATTATCAATAAATACAAGGGAACCAGTTCCATTGGCAGCCATACATGCCACTACCACTACCATGCTTCACTGATGAGGTGGTATGTTTTGGATCATGAGCAGTTCCTTTCCTTCTCCATACTCTTCTCTTCCCATTACTCTGGTACAAGTTGATCTTTGTCTCATCTGTCCATAGGATGTTGTTCCAGAACTGTAAAGGCTTTTTAGATGTTGTTTGGCAAATTCTAATCTGGACTTCCTGTTTTTGTGGCTCACCAATGGTTTACATCTTGTGGTGAACCCTCGATATTCACTTTTGTGAAGTCTTCTCTTGATTGTTGACTTTGACACATATACACCTACCTCCTGGAGATTGTTCTTGATCTGGGCAACTGTTGTGAAGGGGTTTTTCTTCACCAGGGAAATAATTCTTCTGTCATCCACCACAGTTGTT
Source organism: Pseudophryne corroboree (assembly GCF_028390025.1). Lineage (NCBI taxonomy): Eukaryota > Metazoa > Chordata > Amphibia > Anura > Myobatrachidae > Pseudophryne > Pseudophryne corroboree. Next base: position 423,978,075 of record NC_086445.1, on the reverse strand, counting down.
TTCCCGTGGTCTTCCGGGTCTTTTGGTGTTGCTGAGCACTCCGGTGCGTTCTTTCTTTTTAAGAATGTTCCAAACAGTTAATTTGGCCACACCTAATGTTTTTGCTATATCTCTGATGGGTTTGTTTTGATTTTTCAGCCTAATGATGGCTTGCTTCACCGATAGTGGCAGCTCTTTGGATCTAATATTGAGTCGACAGCAACAGATTCCAAATGCAAATGTCACACCTGGAATCTACTCCAGACCTTTCACCTGCTTAATTGATGATGAAATAACGAGGGAATAGCCCACTCCTGTCCATGAAATAGCTTTTGAGTTGATTGTCCCATTACTTTTGGTCCCTTAAAAAGTGTGAGGCATGTATAGAAACCGTTGTAATTCCTACACCATTCGGTGTAGGAATTACATTTACATTTGGATGTAAATACCCTCAAATTAAAGCGGAAAGTCTGCAGTTAAAGCACATCTTGTTTGTTTCATTTCAAATCCATTGCGGTGGTGTATAGAGCCCAAAATATGAGAATTGTGTCGATGTCCCAATATTTATGGACCTGACTGTATTATCCATTTTAATCTGAGCCACTTTATACATTAGAGAGCAGATTTTCTATGTTTTGCTGTTTGAGGATATGTGGATACAACGGTTTCCTAACACAGAAACGCAAGAAACCATTATTGTGACTTGATGACACTTGCACCTGGTGTGCCGTAAGTATTAAGCACTATACACTAGGAGATATGATCCCAATGGCAGAGTTTAATGTAATTACAACAATATTCTAAAATGTGCAATAATAGTTAAAAAGAAAACCCTTTGCCGGTGTCTAAACTTATCTGAATTTAAAAAATTTCTTCAGAGTAACTTCAAACCTTGTAGGCAGCATATATCCTTACAGTGGTGTTACACTCTATGACATCAGGAAAGGGAAACACAACTAAGCAGCGGGGGTGCCCCATATATAGGGCAGGTTGGGAACTGAAAGTGGCCCTGGAAAAATTTGTAGAAGAGGCCTCACATGGGCAGCACCAGAGGTATACTGTGTAAACATGGCAGTAGAACCACCCCTCACATGTCAATAAACTAAAACAGGCCCCACGCACACATCGGCCCACCGTGACGTTTCCCTGTTAACCCTGTGGCCAATCCGCTCCTGTATACTGCATACAAAGTTTGAAGAAAACTATACAAAAACTATGTATACTATAGAGCATATTACCAAACTACAGCTGCCAGGTTGACGTCAGGACTAAAAAATGAAGACCACGGCTCAGCCTAGTTATTGAAAATATAAAAAATATACAGAGGGACTTCCTTCGATATTTGACTTTTAATTTCCTGTGATATAACTGTATTCCACTGGAAACATAGCGAGTATTAGGAATATGGAGATGCCATCCCCTAGAGACGGCACATTTTGTGCTTCCAGGTTGTAACTCATGGCACTTGCAGGGATGGAGGAAAGGCTGCTATCAGATACTCTACACTTCAGCTTATGTACAGTAGCTGCTTACAAATTCCTTCATAGTTCTGGTTCCTTTCTGTTAGTTTACATGTAACACAGTTGTGAAGTCTCACCTTGCAGTGAGGAGTCAGAGTGATTCAGGCCCTCCGGATGTAGCTTTTCAAGCTTTGAATGGTTGGATGTATCAAAATTTGCAGCTTCTGGCTGGTGAGCACTAGAAAGAAGAAATGAAACCCGGAGGTAAAAAATGGTTCCTTAAATAAGTAACGGCAAAACCACAGGCTACACTTCATTCACTGTTGTGCGAAAAACGTGCTGGTGGGTCAATGTGTCTGGAATGTTTGTGTGTTACAGATGTGTCCACATACATCCATTCTCATATCACACCAAATAGCCATGAACTTTGCCGTGCCATAGCACTAATCCTAAGTACTCAGGGGGTAATTCAGACCTGTTTGTTGCTGTGCGTTTTCGCACAGCGGGCAATCAGGCACAAACTGCGCATGCATATGCACCGCAATGCGCAGGTTCGTTGCAAGAGTACAAAGCAGATCGCCGCTCAGCGATGGGTTTGTGCGACAGATCCGTTTGCACGGGCGATCGCAAGGAGATTGACAGGGAGAAGGCGTTTGTGGCTGTCAACTGACCGTTTTCAGGGAGCGTCTGGAAAAACGCAGGCGTGTCCAAGCGTTTGCAGGGAGGGTTCCTGACATCAATTCCGGTCCCGAACAGGGTGATGTGATCGCAGCGGCTGAGTAAGTCCTGGGCTGCGCAGAGACTGCACAAAATCTGTTTGTACAGCTCTACTACACATGCGTTCGCACACTTGCACAGCTAAAAATAGGATTTTGATAACCTACTGGTAAATCCTTTTCTCGTAGTCCGTAGAGGATGATGGGGTCCATTTTAGTTCCATGGGGTATAGACGGTTCCGCAGGAGCCTTCGGCACTTTAAGACTTTTTAACTAGTGTGAACTGGCTCCTCCCTCTATGCCCCTCCTCCAGACCTCAGTATAGGAACTGTGCCCGAGGAGACGGACAACTTCAAGAGAAGAATTTACATTAACTAGGGCGAGATTCACACCAGCCCACACTCTACAGACATGCTGCCTAACATGGCCATAACATAACCCATGCCATCGAGCATGCACAATGTAACAGCCAACAGCTGTAAGAAAACATAACACATGAGAACCGTGTAAAACAAAAAGGATTTACCAGTAGGTTATCAAAATCCTATTTTATCTTACATCCTAGAGGATGCTGGGGTCCATTTTAGTACCATGGGGATGTACCAAAGCTCCCAGTACGGGCGGGAAAGTGCTAATGTTCCTGCAACACTGACTGACCAAATTGAAGGTCATCAGCCGCCAAGGTGGCAAACTTGTAAAACTTAGCAAACGTGTTTGCACCTGACCAAGTAGCTGCTCGGCAAATCTGCAACGCCGAAACACCCCTGGGCAGCCGCCCAGGACGAACCCACTTTCCTCGTAGAGTGGGCCTTTACCGAAGTCGGTATCGGTAATCCTGCCTTGGAATGAGCATGCTGAATCGTACCTCTGATCCAGCAAACAATAGTCTGCTTAGAAGCAGGACACCCAATCTTGTTGGGGTCATAAAGGACAAACAAGGCCTCTGTTTTCCTTAACCGAGCCGTTCTTGTCACATAAGTCCTCAGGGCCCTGACGACATCCAAGGACTTTGAAACGGCTGAGGTGTCAGAAGCCACTGGCACCACCACAGGTTGGTTGATATGGAAAGAAGACACAACCGTTGGAAGAAAATGCTGATGCGTCCGCAGTTCAGCTCTATCTTCGTGAAAAATCAAATAAGGCCTCTTGTGAGATAGAGCACCTAATTCAGACACACGTCTGCCTGAGGCCAAGGCCAACAGCATGACCACTGTCAAAGTGAGAAACTTCAACTCCACCTCTTGGAGAGGTTCAAACCAGTCCGATTTAAGGAACTGCAACACCACATTAAGATCCCATGGCGCTGCAGGAGGCACATAAGGAGGTTGGATGCGCAGAACACCCTTCACGAACGTCTGAACCTCAGGAAGGGAAGCTAAATGTTTCTGGAAGAAAATGGACAAAGCCAAAATTTGGACCTTGATAGACCCTAATCTCAAGCCAGCATCCACACCCGCCTGTAGAAATAGGAGCAGCCGTCCTAATTGAAACTCCATCCTGAAATTCCAACCTGTAACCCTGGGATACTATTTGTAACACCCAAGGATCCAGATCCGAACGAATCCAGATTTGGCTGAAGAATAGTAAGCGTGCCCTCACCCGGTCGGACTCCCACATGGGAGCCCCCGCGTCATGCTGAGGTTTTTGCAGCAGCAGTTGCTGGCTTCTGCTCTTGCGAACTAGCCGGCGTTGTAGGCGTTCTACCTCTACCTCGACCACTTGCTGCAAAGAAGGGGCTGCCTTTTTGTACTTGCTGGGCCGAAAGGACTGCATGGTATGAGAATGATACCCCTTCTTAGGGGGATCAGTTGTGGAAGGCAAAAATGCAGACTTGCCCGATGTTGTCGTGAAAATCATGGCATCCATCTTGTCACCAAAAAGGGCCTCCCCGTTATAAGGGAGTGCCTCAATAATTCTCTCTGATTCCGCATCCGCATTCCAATGGCGAATCCATAAAGCCCTGCGACCTGAAATCGCCATAGCCGTGGCTCTGGAACTCAGCAAACCAACATCCTTCATAGCTTCAACAAAATACCCTACCGCATCTTTGATGTGGCTGAGGATTAGGAGCACTTCATCCCTTATCCACAGTGTCAATATTAACCATTAAATTGTCTGCCCATTTTTCTACCCCGTTACCCACCCACGCACCAGTAATGGCGGGCCTGAGCAGCGTACCGTTAGCGGTATATATGGATTTTAAAGTTGTCTCTAACTAACGGTCAGCAGGATCTTTTAAAGAAGCTGACCCTGGGGCAGGCAAAATTATTTTCTTAGACAGGCTAGAAACTGAGGTGTCTACCACTGGGGGCGTCTCCACTTGCGCCTGTCCTCCTCCGGAAATGGGTACGCAACCCGTATCCTTCTGGGAATAGTGAATTTCTTTTCAGGGTTAGACCAGGCGTCTTCAAAGAAATTATTCAGATCTTTTGACGGAGGAAAAGTTATCTCCCTTTTTTTATTTAATCTAAAATAATCTTTTTTTTGTAGGGGTAGTATCAGTAAACTCTAACACCTCTTTGATAGCAACAATCATACACTGTATGCTCTTCGCCAATTTGGGGTCTACCCCTCTCAAGTCCCCAGTGTCGGCATCCATGTCGGAGTCCGTGTCAGTGTCTCCCTTCATTATTTGGGCAAGGGACCTCTTATGGGAACTGGATGGGACGCGAGTAGATGAACTGGATGCATCAGCAAACAGGGCATCCTCCACAGACTGCCTCCAATAAACTGTCTGAGAATTTTTATGCTAACATAGAAATATTACTTTGCAACTTTTTCACCCACTCCGGCTCTCTTTGGGAAGGAAGAGCCATCACATTACCTTCTTGTGCATCTAAAATGGGCTCCTCTTTAAATGCTCCTTCCCTTGTATAACCGCTGGTACTTGTAGTAGCCGTGGCAGAGAAGAGCAGCGTGGATCCTCACAACGGCATCTGCAGGAGAAAATGGCGCGCTGGTGAGGGAACTGGTTGCCTGAGGAGAAGCTCCACCCCCTAGCAATGGCGCGTTTCCCTCAGAACAGGGGAATCTTTATACTGGCCCCCGGGGGTCCCCACAGGTGGGGATTACATTTATTTAGCCAGGGACAGAAAAGGTTTCATGCTGCTCAGAGCACGCCCCCCCCCCCCCCGCGCGCTCTGCACCCGCTGAGAGACATGGCGCGCAGCGTCCCAGCTGCGCTGTACCTTACAAGCCGCCACGATCACCGGAGGATCTTCTCTGCCGGACTCCGGCAGTGCTGTGGGAGTGAACGCGAGCCATGTTTCAGCTGTGTTCAGTACCCTCAGGAGCTAATGGTGTCCTGTCAGCGGAAGTAGAACCATTAAACTAATTGAGGAGTTGGTTCTATCTTCCCCCCCTAAGTCCCACGAAGCAGGGAAGTTGTTGCCAGCAGCTTCTCTGTAAAACAAAAAACCTAACAAAGTCTTTACTAGCAAAGCCCTGTACAGCCCCACTAGAGTGCGTCCAGTCTCCTGGGCACATTTTCTAAACTGAGGTCTGGAGTAGGGGCATAGAGGGAGGAGCCAGTTCACACTTTCATTTTTTAAACTATACCAGGAATAAAGCAAACAGTGTGCAAATCATGTCATGCAAGCCATGCCTACATGAATCAGCCGTGAATATGTAATAATATATTGGTGCTGTAAAAATAAACTCAATTGGATGTGTTGCTATACCTGGGGAGTTGCTCTATTCCTGCTTCCACTCCAGTATCCGGAACATCACAGTTTAGCATGGGAAGTTGCTGGATTTTGGGAATGGGAGAAAGCCTGTGATTCGGACTGTGGTGTGAAGATGAAATGTAAGAGCCATTGTTATCTGTAATGAGTGAAAATATTTAAACATATTTTGTTTAAAACATAAAAACAACAATTAGTGTTTGTTTTTTTTATAAAACACAGTACAAAAAAAAGCAGCCAGTCAGTAAGAGTCTTATCTCTCTGGGACAAGGAAGGATAATGAAGGCAAGCCTCTCTTTAGTTGTTATAAATTACGTTAATACGTTATCTGTACCAGATTAACAGGGTACTAAATGCAAATTAATCCAATTGCTATTATTTCTCTTATTTTCAGATCTGTTAATCGGATACTTTGAGATATGCAGATGTGAATGTTGCTAGTACCTCTTTTACATTAGACATTATTGGGGGGAATTTAATTGTTTTATGGGTGGCGCTAACTAGGGGGTAACCAATGGAGCAATTCAATTGTTGCTCTGTTCAGGCATGAATGCCATGGATGGACATATTTCTGCTCAGAGCCTCCTGAAGTGGCGAGCAGAAATGTACAAAAAGTACCCGTACCTGCATTATGCAGCTAAACCCGGTGTTTTAAGCATGATAATTAATGAGCATCCAAAAACAATTGAATTGTGCTTATTAATTAGTGCCATATAAAAATACAATTGAATCACCCCCTACATATCATTCACAGAATCAAACATTCATATAACAGTCTTTTTACCTTCCAAAGAAGCTCTCTCCTGGTAACTTTTTGCAGCTTTTGGCACTGGAGTTGAGGACAGCCTACGGGCAGAGGAGATCTTTGTCTGTGGTGGGGTTCTATTTACTTCCGATGGCAATAGTCCTTCATATGTCTGTGTTTTTAGCCTGTTTAAGAGAATATGCTGCTGTGGAGTGAGGTTGTCCTCTAAAAAAGTGACTTTATGCTGAAGAACAGCTGGTTTTGTGCCTAAATAACCTCTACTTGATGGAATAGCAGCCTGTGGGTATCTATCAATGGAAGCAGTCTGGAGGACTCTGTGATGATAGTTGCGATAAGCTTCATCTAAATATTCTGCTTCTTTTTCAAGCTCTTTAATTCTGGCTTTGGTGCTGGCAACAAACTCCAGATCAGAGTCAGGAGAGCTGCTCCTGGTCCTTTCAGCGTGGCGACACTGACCTGAAATGCCACCAATAGAGTCCATAAGATGTTGGCTTTTAAAGACAGGTTTCTCGGTATAAATAGCAGGACGCACAATCTTGTTGGTGGGGAAGTCTAGCACAGAGTGGCTGAGCAAAGATGTCCTGGGGATGCGATACACTTCATTTTCAAGAGCTGGCGAGGCAACAACCACACAAAGGGAAACAAAATAGAAATACACCGAAACATTAATGTATTACCTTATGCAGATTATTACGCTCCAGTGATTACCTGATATAGCATATCAAGCCATTGAAAAAAAATAAATTCTCTCGATAAATTGTAATTTAAAAAGTAAGCAATAACTTCTTATTTCTGTTACCTTATGTAATGATTTATGTGAGAACTATGACTGACATACATTTGCCATTTCAATATAAAAAGAATGAAAAAGGCAAAATAAATTAAGAAATAGAAAGTAGCATAGGCCACTGTAACAGATATCTACATGAGTGGAAGATAGCAAAGGATTTGCTCAAAACATTACAAATACACTAAAGATTTTGCTTTGGTGAAAATTTTACATTGGTCGACTGAGACCCTTGAAGTTTGTCACAGAAGTGATCCTGCCACTGTGCTGAAACTGCTGGAGTACATTCGGTGCATTTTCCAATACACTCAATTACAGGGTATTCTTCACACCTTGAGGAGGTTTAGAACTGTGCCTAAAGTAGAACTGGTGTCACATTAAGTTTTATTCAAAGTTAGGGAGGCCAATCCCGGCATCAGGATCAGCGGGATCCTGGGATTTATGTCCCAAAATGGCTGGGATTCAATCCCGGGATTGAGAGATGAGCTCCCGGCTCCCCAGCGCAGCATGATGTGCAGTGAGAGGTCACGCTGCACCATCACATGCCGCTGGGAGCCACAAGCAGAGAGCAGCTGATGTTCCCCACCCGCCCGCGGTGTATGGTGAGTTATGTGTGGGGGGCGGCCACACAGGGAATCGCCAATCCCAGGTATCCCTGGATAGACCACTTTTCAATCCCGATACCCGGGATTGAAAAAATGGCCCGGGATTGGCCTCCCTATTCAAAGTGAACCATTGTACGCATTCATTACATTTTTAATTAAACATTATTATTATTATTAAGTATTATCAGCATTTTTGGATGGGGGGTGGGTGGGGGGAATCATTGTGGTGTGACAGGATTCATACAAAATAAAACAGCACTTTATACCTCCTACAATTAAGCATTTCTTCTTACACATCCTGCACCATCCATAAACTTTAAATAGATGCAATAGGCACAAATTAGTACAGTTAAAAACATTTTTCTTCTACATACTTAAAACAGGAAGAAAAAGAACTAACAACAAAATATTGTTCTGGATAAATTCTCTTGTACTGTAATAGTAAGTACACAGTAGACCTACGTCTTTTTCTGAGGGACCAGAGGAGTCGGCGTAGCATTGGTCTTCTAACCAATAATTCCACACCCTAATATAGCCTAACTGGGCAGCCCATCCGTATAGCACATCCTTTCATTATTGAGCATTTGGTTTCTGAAAATCCTATTCTCTCTGTTGCCTTCCTTTGTTTGGAGTTACCACTGACAGCGAAGGTTGATCTTGTCCTAGGCATACAAGTGTGGTATACACATACTGTGGTATACACAAACTGTGTTGGAACCTCCTTCGCTCATTTCCTTGAGGTGTGAACTATCAGCCTATAAAAAACATTCTTTACCATGAAGAAATTTAAAAAAATAAAAAATAAAGTCAAACCTTGCTGTGTTTGTCTCAGCTGAAATTCAAGTTGCTCTACTTGAGCACTAAGTCTTTTTGAAGATTCCTCACGATTTAACAACTGCACTTTAATTTCCAGACCGCGTTCAATCTGCAAATGCCAAGAGTTATACCATCAGCTCAGGCACTCGTGTTACCAGTCATGTGAGAAAGCAAGCTTGGCTATGTCATATCAGTTTACAGGGAATTATCTAGTATCATCACAACTTGTTAATACTACAATAAAGTCACACCAACAAATCACATATTTAATTGACATTTTATTGATATTTCTTATTTGAAGGAAACAGAAGACAACAAATAATTTTCATTTTTGTTAAAATGCAGACCCTTTTATATTTCAATATTTTCACTGGTACCCCATTAAACATTATAATCAATATAAAATATTAATAATAATAATAATAATAATAGTAATAATAATGTTAATAGTACCTAAAAACCCAATCACCCACCAAATTTTCAAAGAGAAAAAAAAAAAAAAGTTTCCCTTTTTGGGATTCCAATGAAGGACAATCCTGTTTCTAACAGTGATACAGTCTGAGTCTCCCATATATGAAATACTTGGGACAAGAAGCATTTTGAATTTCTGATATTTCAATCTTTTGGAATATATTCATATGGATACCTTTAATACGCAGATAGAGGAAGATGTAAGCTCCAGAGACGCTGAGGAAGGCTTGCGGGCGCCTGGATCTGTCACCGGCAGAACCACTGGTGTCCATGTTGGGGTGGAGGAGAGTCACGGATAGCTGACATGGCAGCTGTAGGGATCCAAGATGACGGCGAGTGCCGCTTAGAGATGGCAGAGGGACCGGCTACTGAGCACTGGTGAGATACTGTACAGCCTGGAGAGAGCCCGGCGGGTTCAGTAAGCAGTTTAATATGTGAGGGGCAGTCTTCGGAACGCTGTCCGACCCGTCACATGGTGTCAGTGTCATGTGACATGATGGCGCTTAAAATACATGTTTTTGGAATATTTAGTTTTTTAGAATGGGATGTAGTCAGGAGACCGCCGGTCACATTACCTCCCCCTGCATCCCGCACCCTCACGATCCCAACAGTCGGCATGCTGACCAACAGGAACTATTCCCATTCGTGGGTATCCACGACAACCATAGAGTGGGAATAGAACTCGTGGCTTCTTGCGCTTGCTGCCCCCTCCCCCAGCCGGCCGCCATTCCAGCATCAGTATGCTGACTGGTGGTCTCCTGACCGCCGGTCACGCAATACACACCCTTTAGAATAACGGATATGGGAGATTTAACCTGTATCAAATCTGTTTTCAGAATAATGTATAAGCAGACTCTCTGAAATGAATAATAAACAAACATTTCTTAGAAATGTCAAATATGCAAAATATACTCTGTGCCTTAAATTAGTTATTAAAAAATGGGTATACTCATTTTAAGTAACAACAACATTTTGCGTCAGACAAATCTAATATAGGAGGTATAGCAAATATTAAATTTAAACCGAGTACGTCAGTATCCCATCACTGACAGGAAACCATGACTTAGGTAATGCTCATCCTTCCTTTGCCACTTCAACACAAATTAAAAATACACATTTGTCTCTTTGTTCCTATATAGGCTGATAAAAAAAAAGACAACAGAAATATAAATTATAAAAACGTGTAAATGTTGTCTTACCTCTAGTTCAAGTTGTTTTTCAAGAATTTCCCGCTGTATTTTGAATTCGTCCTGGTCAAATTTTCTTGCAGTCTCCATCTTTCTTAACTGTTCTTGAAGAGACAAGAGCTCAGGAAATGGCAGGGATGTTTCTGGATAGTGAATATTTAAAAAGGAATTAAGTAAACTGTATGCTTCATTAAAATGTTACAAAACAATCAATGAACCTGTATATTAGCGGTCAAAAACCAAGGGGGGTCAGTCCGACCCGATCGTTCGCTGCAGTTTAATCGCAGCGATCGGGTCGGAACTGCGCATGTACCGGCGCCGCAGTGCGCCGGCGCATGCCAGCCGTCGTTGCCTAACGATCGTCTCTGAGGCAGAGGCGGTCGCTGGGCGGATGGACGGCGGCGTTAAGCCGCTGTTTAGGAGGCGCGGTCCGGACAACGCAGGCGTGGCCAGACCATTGGGGGGCGGGCCGTGGCAGCTGCGTGACGTCAGACGCAGCCGCTGCGACCTGGGGCAGCGAAGACGTTCTCGGGAGTAACTCCTGAGATGCAAAAGATGCTTTTGCATTTCCGCCGCGGGGGTGGGGGTGGGGGGGGGGGTGGGGGGGTTTGCACTTACATGCGGACCGGACTAGCCCCATGCTGGGCGTCCCCCCGCATGTCTGATCACCTGATCGTAGCTGTGCTAAATTTAGCACAGCTACGATCAACTAGGAATGACCCCCCAACTTCTTCATGAGCTACTCAAACTCAGTGCACCATGTAAAACTAGGGTAATTTATGAACCTCAAAACCAACTATGCTTCTTTATAGTCTCAGTGCACCTACTTGTATTCTAAATGTGTTTCATGGTTATAAAAATATTGCTATCAAATATATGCCTAGTTTAGCAATATGGCAAATGCTCCAGAAAAACGCAAACGGTAAACACAGTAAAAGCATAATTTGAACCCAAAATGAACAGATAAATAGGATTTTAATTACCTACCGGTAAATCCTTTTCTCGTAGTCCGTAGGGGATACTGGGAATCCATTTAGTGCCATGGGGTATGGGCCCTCATTCCGAGTTGTTCGCTCGGTAATTTTCTTCGCATCGCAGCGATTTTCCGCTAATTGCGCATGCGCAATGTTCGCACTGCGACTGCGCCAAGTAAATTTGCTATGCAGTTAGGTATTTTACTCACGGCATTACAAGGTTTTTTCTTCGTTCTGGTGATCGTAATGTGATTGACAGGAAGTGGGTGTTTCTGGGCGGAAACTGCCCGTTTTATGGGTGTGTGTGAAAAAACGCTGCCGTTTCTGGGAAAAACGCGGGAGTGTCTGAAGAAACGGGGGAGTGTCTGGGCGAACGCTGGGTGTGTTTGTGACGTCAAACCAGGAACGAAACTGACTGAACTGATCGCAGTTGCCGAGTAAGTCTGGAGCTACTCAGAAACTGCTAAGAAGTGTCTATTCGCAATTCTGCTAATCTGTCGTTCGCAATTTTACTATGCTAAGATTCACTCCCAGTAGGCGGCGGCTTAGCGTGTGCAAAGCTGCTAAAAGCAGCTTGCGAGCGAACAACTCGGAATGACCACCATAGACGGGTCCACTAGGAACCATGGGCACTTTAAGAATTTGAAAGTGCGCGCTGGTTCCTCCCTCTATGCCCCTCCTACCAGAATCAGTCTAGGAAACTGTGCCCGAGGAGACGGACATACTTTGAGAGAAGGATAGATAAGGAAAGTGGCGAGATTACGAACCAGCACACACAAAACAAGAGGAAAGCCATGCTAACCAAACTTGAAACAGGAACAGCTAAGCAAACCAGAATACTTAACCAAGTAACAGTGCAGGAAGAACGAAGCACAGGGCGGGCGCCCAGTATCCCCTACGGACCATGAGAAAAGGATTTACCGACAGGTAATTAAAATCCTATTTTCTCTTAAATCCTAGGGGATACTGGGAATCCATTTAGTACCATGGAGAAGTACCAAAGCTCCCAAACTGGGTGGGAGAGTGCTGAGGTTCCTGCAGAACTGACTGACCAAACTGAAGGTCCTCAGAAGCCAAAAGTATCGAACTTGTAAAATGTAGCAAACGTGTTCGAACCTGACCAAGTAGCTGCTCGGCAGAGCTGTAAAGCAGACACTCTCCGGCCAGCCACATAAGAAGAACCCACGACCTAGTAGAGTGGGCCTGTCCAGATTTTGGAACCGGCAAGCCTGCCGTGGAATAAGAATGCTGGATAGTGAGCCTGATCCAGCATGCAATCGATTGCTTTGAAGCAGGACACCCAATTTTATTGGGATCATAGAGAACAAACAGGGAGTCCGATTTTCAGTGACGAGCTGTTCTCTTTACAGACACCTTCAAAGCCCTCACAACATCCAAAGACCTTGAAGTAGCAGAGGTGTCTGTAACAACCGGAACCACAATAGGTTTTTTGATGTGAAACGCAGACACCACCTTAGGAAGAAATTGCTGACAAGTTCTGAGTTCAGCTCTGTCCTCATAGAAAATTAGGCAGGGTCTCTTGTGAGACAACGCCCCTAGCTCCGACACATCTTGCTGAAGCCAAGGCCAACAGTGTGACGGTCTTCCATGTAAGGTACTTTACATCAACCTCCTGTAACGGTTCAAACCAGTCCGATTGGAGGAACTGCAGCACCAAATTGAGATCCCAAGGTGCCGTGGTAGGCACAAAGGGAGTTTGGATGTGGAGAACACCTTGTAAGAACGTCTGGACCTTAGGGAGAGAAGCCAATTGTTTCTGAAAGAAAATGGACAAAGGCCGAAATCTGTACTTTTATGGAACCGAGACGTAGGCCCACATCCACTTCCGACTGCAGAAAAAGCAGGAAATGACCCAGATGAAATTCCACCGCGGAATATTGTCTGCTCTCACACCAAGAGACATATTTCTTCAAATATGGTGGTAATGTTTAGACATTACCCCCTTCATGGCTTGGCTCATACTCGGGATGACCTTGTCAGGAATCCCTCTCCTGGCTAGAATCAGCCGTTCAACTTTCATGCCGTTAAACGTAGCCGCGGGAAGTCTTGATAGACGAATGGGCCCTGTTGCAGAAGATCCTCGCAAAGAGGTAGAGGTAACGGATCTTCGAGCAGCATCTCGAGAAGATCCGCATACGAGGCCCTTCATGGCCAGTCCGGAGCAATGAGGATTGCTTGAACCTTTTCCCTTTTTATTCTTTTTAGAATTCTTGGGATCAGAGGAAGTGGAGGAAACACGTACACCAGCTGGTAGACCCACAGAGTTGTCAGAGCATCTACCACCACTGCTTGTGGGTTCCTCGACCTGGAACAATACCGCTCGAGCTTCTTGTTGAGTCGAGAGGCCATCATGTCAATTTGTGGATATCCCCACCAATGTGTCAACCACTGGAACACCTCCGGGTGAAGGCCCCACTCCCCGGGGTGCAGGTCATGTCTGCTGAGGGAGTCATCTTCCCAGTTGTCTACTCCCGGAATGAAGACCGCTGACAACGCCACGGCGTGTTTTTCCACCCAGAGGAGAATTCTTGACACCTCTGAAATTGCGGCCCTGCTTTTTGTTCTGCCCTGTCGGTTTATGTACGTCACTGCCGTCACATTGTCTGACTGGACCTCTGAGGCTTGCGTCTGTGGTTAGCAGAATCCAATTATGAATCCCGAACCTTCGACCCTCGACTAAGTGAGAAGTCTGTAGCCACCACAGGAGGGAGATCCTGGCATTTGGCGACAGACGGATCCTCTGGTGCATGTGAAGATGCGATCCGGACCACTTGTCCAACAGATCTAGCTGGAAGGGCCCCGCACGAAACCTTCTGTACTGAAGCGCCTCGTAAGAGGCCACCATTTTACCCAGAAGGCGAATGCACAGAGATCCGGGTTGGCTTCAGGACAGCCTGAACCATCGACTGGATTACCATTGCCTTTTCCAAGAGAAGGAACACTTTGACACTCTGTGTCCAGTATCATTCCCAGGAAAGGAAGCCTCTGTGTTTGTTCTAGGTGAGATTTTGGTAGGCTCAGAATCCACCCGTGATCCAGGAGTAGTCTGGTTGAGAGGCCAATGCTGTCCAACAACCGCTGCCTGGACGGTGCCTTTATCAGAAGATCGTCCAGGTACAGAATTATGTTCACTACTTGTTTGTGGAGTAGAACCATCATCTCTGCCATCACTTTCGTGAACACCCTCGGTGCCGTGGAGAGACCAAATGGCAGGGCATGGAAATGGTAGTGATAGTCCTGCAGTGCAAACCGTAGATAAGCTTGATGAGGTGGCCAGATCGGAATGTGAAGGTACGCATCCTTGATATCCAGAGACACTAGGAATTCCCCCTCCAAAAGACCTTAGATCACCGCTCTCAGAGGGGGTAATTCCAAGTTGATCGCAGCAGGATTTTTGATAGCAATTGGGCAAAACCATGTGCACTGCAGGGGAGGTAGATATAACATGTGCAGAAAGAGTTAGATTTGGGTGGGTTATTTTATTTCTGTGCAGGATAAATACTGGCTGCTTTATTTTTACACTGCAAATTAGATTGCCGATTGAACACACCCCACCCAAATCTAACTCTCTCCGCACATGTTATATCTGCCTCCCCTGCAGTGCACATGGTTTTGCCGAATTGCTAACAAAAATCCTGCTGCGATCAACTTGGAATTACCCCCTCAGAGACTCCATCTTGAATTTGAATACTGGCAACTACGGGTTCAACGACTTGAGGTTCAGAATCTTACCGAACCGTCCAGTTTCGGTACTACAAACAAGTTGGAATAGTACCCCTTGTTTTGCAGATGAGGTGGAACTGGAACAATGACCTGAGTCTGTACCAGTTTTTTAATGGCGTCCTGTAAAGTTATACTTGTCTCTTGTGAAACTGGTAAGCCTGATTTGAAGAATCTGTGAGGTGGGAGCTCCTGGAACTCCAGTCTGTAGCCCTGGCAAATAAGATCTATGACCGAAGGATCCTGGCACGAACTGTGGAAGATGTGACTGAAGAATTTTAGCCGGGCTCCCACTTGCCAGTCTTCCAGGCATCACGGTTCACAGTCATGCTGAAGGTTTTGAGGAAGCAGAGCTTGAGCCCTGTTCCTGTGACCGGCAGTTGCTGGTTTGCGTGGTTTACCTTTAGCACCTCTGGTGGCTGTAGAAGAACCTCTGGGTTTGCCCCTAAACTTGGCAGTACGAAAGGACTGTAAATTGGGACCTGAGTAGGCCTTCCTAGCTGGGGAAGCTGCAGAAGGAAAGTATGTGGACTTACCCGCAGTAGCTTTGGAGATCCATTTGTCTAGTTCATCTCCAAATAAGGCCTCGCCTGTGAATCGGAGGCCTTCCAACGTCTTTCCTGGAGTCCGCATCCGCAGTCCACTGGCGTAGCCATAGACCACTGCGTGCAGACACTGCCATAGCCGTAGTACGTGCATTAAGCAAGCATATTTCTTTTATGGCATTCACCATAAAATTTACAGAGTCCTGTATATGCTGTAGGAACAAGATAACCTCCTCCTGAGACAAGGTGTCTAAGCCTTCAATCAGGTTACCCGACCATTTGGCAATGGCTCTAGTAATCCACCCACATGATATAGTGGGTCTCTGGGCCACCCCAGCAGCTGTATACAAGGATCAATTTTACGATCAGCAGTTTCTTTTAGGGAGGCTGCACCTGGGACAGGCAATACAATTTTTCGTGAAAGCCTGGATACTGATGCATCCACTATCGGTGTATTTTCCCATTTTTTCCTATCCTCAGGAGGAAAAGGTAAGGATGATAACAACCGTTTAGGGATTTGAAATTTCCTATCAGGAATAACCCACGGTTCTTCAAACAGGGTATTTAGTTCCTTTGACACAGGGAAAGTGGCTGGGGATTTCTTTTTTATATTAAAATAAGATTCCTCACTCTCCTCTGTCACCTTATCAGGAATATTTAGAACTTCTCTGATAGCTTCTATGAGAGCCTCTATTCCCTGTGAGTACCCTCCCCCCACCGCTGAGTCCACCTCACCCTCCTCCATTTCTGACCCCTCATCATCGGAGTCAGACTGCAGGATATGGGCCAAAGTGCATTTTTGCTGATAAATGGCAGGGGACTGAGAAGATGGTTTGGGTACAGAGTTCTTTTCATAAACTCAGTCATAGATTGTCTTAAGTATTGCGTCTCTTTCTCGGTCCGAGATAACTTAGTAGAGATTGTGGAAATCATTCCCCTAATGGAGTCCAAACATGCTGGTTCTGCCCCACTAGCCTGGGAAGGGACACTAAACTGAGTACACACTAGTGAACCCCCTGGGGAAGAGGAACACTTGGGCAGATGTATTAACCTGGAGAAGGCATAAGGAAGTGATAAACCAGTGATATGTGCAAGGTGATAAAGGCACCAGCCAATTAGATCCAATATGTAAATTAACAGTTAGGATCAGATTGGCTGCTGCCTTTATCACCTTGCACATATCACTGGTTTATCACTTCCTTATGCCTTCTCCAGGTTAATACATCTGCCCCAAATGTGCCTTACATGAAGTACACTCTTTGCCTGACATACTGTAATAGTGACAGCACACACACACAGGAAAAGGTTAAATGCACAATTAACCCACAAAGAGCCCTTCCAGGGGGAGACAGAGGGAGTATGGAACCAGCACACGGCACCCTTAACGCCAATGCCAAATTTAGCTGGGTCACAGACTAAGTACCTAGATTAGGGACTTTGTACACTTATAATCGCTTTCCCCCTGCAATGACCCCCTGGTACCGCTGAGGTAATCTGGAGTCTCTCCGGAGGAGCTGCACATCCCTGTCAGTCAGCATCTGTGTCAGCTTCAGAGGGAAAATGGCGCTAGTGAGCTGCTGGATCTGCCGATAGTGAAGCCTCGTCCCTTCAATGGTGCGCGTTCTTCCCGCTCTTTTTTATACTGGCTGTATGTGCCTACGTGCATAAAATAGAGACAGACTCCTTTTATGGCTTTGTTGCCAGTCTGGGTACTGTGTCCGCTGTTCAGCATCTGTGTCCTTACACAGCAGGAGATGTAGTCTGCCCCGTTTAGAAGCCATACGTCTCCGTACCCTCATGCCACTATAATGGCCGGCGAGCCGGCTTAGTACTCACCACTCTTCTGGCTCTGTTAGGGGTGGCAGCATGCTGCGGGAATGTACGCTCGCCGTGGTGGGGCTTGCGAATAGCTCCTTCAAGAGCTAGTGTCCTGTCAGTGGGGAACGGGACCATTAACTCTGAGAGAGGTTGGGCCGTACTCCCCCCCTAAGACCCACGAAGCATGCAGGCTGGTGCCACCAGTCGTGCCCGAAAACAACAAACACAGAAAATAAGTGCAGAAAACTCTTCAGGAGCTTTCAGAGTCGTGACTGGCTCCTCCGGGCACATTTTCTAAACTGAGTCTGGTAGGAGGGAGGGGCACAGAGGGAGGAGGCAGCGCACACTATCAATTTCTTAAAGTGTCCATGGCTCCTAGTGGACCTTTCTATACCCCATGGTCCTAAATGGATTCCCAGTATCCCCTAGGACGTAAGAGAAATAATAATAATTTTATTTATATAGCGCTAATTCTCCAATATGAATGAAGACGCTTAACAGATAGAATGAACATATACAGTACAGACACAACGAAGTACAGAAAAGCTTTTCATAAAATATGGAGAAAATGGAAATACTAAATGGACATTAAGGAAATGCTGGAGTAAACAGTAAAGTCCCGAGTCTGATTTTGAAGGTTTCTAAAGTGTGGTCCTCTAGAACTGTGCTGGAAAGTGAGTTCCATAGAGTTGGAGCTGCATGGCTAAACGCTTGACCCCCTGATGAATTATGGGAGATTCTAGGTACTGCTAAAAGTCCTCCATCTATGGATCGCAGTAATCCAGCGGGGCAGATGGATCTCATTGCCTTATTGCTACCACATGGAAAGCAGACAGACCATCCAGTGTTTCTTCTCTGCGGTCATAAATCTAGTTCATAACTGCAATGCAGAGATTTTTACCTCCAATCCTGAAACACCTCCTTAATAGAATAATTCCTCTCAAACCCCACCCAGGTGAACTCATGACACTGTTACCATATTATATCCATCTTTGGACACAGAAATACAATCTAGCTAAATTAAAAAATTTCTACATGTAAATGTACTGCACCTATAGGACTGTAGACTACATATTATGTATGTAATCTGTAGGTGTCTCTGTTCCTTGTTAAATTCAAAGTTTAAAAAGTAAAAAGTAATAAATCCTAACTATTTCAACTTTAGGACTGGGCCCATTTATTATTTTAGACCTTACTAATTTTCTTCTAAAATATGGCTCGATATAGCTTAATTTACAGTATGTCTCTAAGAAATCATGAGTAAGAGGACACTGGTCTATAAAAGGATGCAGCACTACTGGGTGTTTCATGCTTTTTATTATATTGTTCTAAATGTAAGCATAATGGGCCAGATTCATATTTGTAAGCAAAGCAAAAAAAACAAAAACAAAAAAAAAAAAGTACATTTTTGTCTGAAAAAATAGTGTTGTCATGCAAGGGGAGCAAATACATTTATATTTTTTCTGTGCAGGGTAAATAATGGCTGCTTATGCATGTAGCCCAACATGTTAGACAGCTTTATTTTTACACTGCAATTTAAATTGAAGTTTGTACACACCCCACCCAAGTCTAACTGTTACATCTGCCCCACCTGCAGAGGCACATGGTTTTGCCCAGTTGCTTGCATTTTTGCTTTGCTTACAATCTGACTCAGACTCAATATCTGCCTTCCCACAAATTTTTAAACCAGATAATGCGACCGTGGTGAGAAAATATTCCCTCGTTTCGCAAGCATTGCCAGAAAATTATTTCATTTTCTATATTACCAGTGCAATCATCTCAGTGTTAACGAACAAAATGTGTTAAAGCTGTGTACAAAATGAGGATTATAAAATGACAGCTAGTGGATGGGAGAAGCGGTCGCCCCACAACCCATCCTGAAAAAAAAAAAAAAGAAAATAAGATTCATTTGGATTAATTGGGAAGCCGACTTGGGTGGCACACTGGTTGGTGAGAGGAAGGATCTTTAGACCTTCAATTACATCACTACTAAGGAGCATGCTTATAAGGTCTACTATAGGTCCTACTTGGTCCCTACTCAAGTGAGTGTCCATGCAGCCACTTCAGACCAGTGCTCGAGGGGTTATGGTGCAGTGGGATCTTTTGTTTACATCTGGACGACCTGCGCCAAACAGACTTGCAATTATATAGCCGGCCTTATTAATGATGTTCTCAAAACCTCAATCTCAAAGTGCCCCTGGCCCTTCTTTCTTGGATGTCCATTAAAGGAGCTGGATTAAACCTCTGATAAAATCGCCACGCTCATTCTCAAAGCAGTGGAAATGCCTGGAGCCCCATCCCCAACAGCAACTCATTTTGTATTTGAGGTCAATGGAGAACATCTATGACTATATACCTCAAGCTATTATAATAAAAAAGCTCTATATAATTGCCCAGATCTGTAACTCTGTGGCTAACGCTGGGCGGAGTCACAGTCAGAGTCACAGCATCTGCAGGGAGGTAACACCATGCCCAGTGCCAACAGCAGAGGGACCAGCCCTTCCACAGAATACTACCAGCCTCACACAATGCCTGTTGAGACAGCCGCAGCAAAGGGACACTGAGAAACAAGCAACAGGTGCTGAGCCTGAGGTGCACCATCGCTACTGCTCGGACACCGGGACACGCACACCCCGACCCCAACCCTAACGCCGTGGGAGACATCTGTCACATAACCAACCGCATCCTCCACTCCGTCCTGACCGCCTGGACATCACTCACCTGCAGACGCCACATGTTCCTCATCATTAACCCACTGGCTACCCGAGCAGGGCTGTGCACCGTGGTCGCAGGAGGGACCGGACACCTCCCCACAGGAGCCTACATATTGAGCCGGCCCTGAGCCAATTTCTATTGAGCCGGCCCTGAGCCAATCGGAGCTCACGGACCGGCAGCCAATCAGGAGTGCTGCGGACCCGTGAGCCTCCATGGCTGCCTGCGATTGGCTCACGGCCGCCTCAATAGAAAGAATATACACTGCTGCTCTGTGTGCCTCCATGGCTGCCTGCCCTGCCGGTGCGCAGGCACTGGCCGGGTGTTATGTGCAGGCACCGGAGCCCCCCGACAACGGCGGCGAGGCCAGCTGCAGTAGCAGGTGGCTGGAGGCTGAGGACAAGGGGGACACCCTGCGGATCAACCAGAGGCTGGAGTGGCTGGAGAGCGTCATCACCCGGCACATACAGGGTAACCCACCTCCCCCCTATCTTATACTGTATATATACACACACACCACTGTATGCTGCCTCTGTATTATATATATACTACACCTACCACCCCACCCGCAGCACCCTCCCCTCCACCACCCGCAGCCCCTCCGGACCCCCAACCCCATCCGCCGCACCCCCTGCACCTGCCCCTTCCCCACCCGCTGCATCCCCGCCCCTCCCCCCACCTACGTCGCATCCCAACCCCATTCACGGCACACCTGCACCTCCAGAACCCCTCCCCCACCCGCGACATCCCTGCACCTGCCCCTCCCCCACCCGCGGCACCCCCACCGCTCACTCACCCGCAGCGCCTATGACCACCATCCACGGCCCCACAGTACCTCCGCGCCCCCCCCCCCCTCTGCATCCGCACCATCTACAGATACCCACCCCCATCTGTGGTCCCCCCCGCACCCGCTACATTCTGTAAATCATGCCCTGCAGCCGCTGTTAACCATCGGATGCCCTTCCGTCATGCAATATTTAACCACTAACAAAACTAGGAATGCAGGTAATACTCCATATAATACAAATATTGAACCCAAGACAGACGTTAAGGGGCATAGCCCCTTGCGACGGTGTGAAGAGCGCCCATAGGGCGCGATGAAGCACCTAGTATATATATATATATATATATATATATATATATATATATATGGAAAACAAAAGGTGAGAATAGGCGCCTCCTAGTGTAATATTATATATATATAATGTGACCATCACCCTTGATATCACCCTGTAAAGTGGAACTGTACCGTGTATGGTGGAATTCCAACCACCTTTAGAATAGCATAAAGTCACAATTTGAGCGGCGTCATCAGTGATCTCAATGATCTCCTGTTAATCTTCCTTCATCTTGTTACTCATTTGGTCAGAAAAAGAGTAAAAAAGACCAATAGTGTAATACTATTTACACAAACAATATACATTTATTTGGAACTAGTCCGACAGTAAAAACATTGCCCGTACCATATAATAAAATAAAAACAGCTTATCTGTGTTTTAAGTCGTCCATACGAGTGAACACTCAACGCGTTTCGTCCTACGCCAACAGCCTGGACTTCCTCAGGAGTGTAATACTAGTGAGTGTATGGACACATATTTATACCCCTCTTAATTAATTTAATTGCACATGTAATTGCTGTTCCTCCCGGTTTTCCGGAAGTGACATCACTTCCGTCCGGAAATGTATTTTTTATTCTTTATATTTATACTTATTTTAAGGTGCATCATGCACCAGACAAATGACTCTCAGGTTTATGTACTCGGCAAGGAGTGTTCCATGCATTAGGAGCGGTTGTCACGCTTCTGTCCGCCGCGACCGCCGGAAGTCACGGCTAGACAGGAGCAATGACGTCCGCCCTTTCTCAAACTGGCCTCATAGAACCCAGTGCGCATGCGCCTGCCAGGCCGGTCACAGTGCCGCCCGTCAGCGCAGCGTCTGGGTTCCTTCAGTCAGTCAGATTGGTCTGTTGTACGGCGCCATTTTATTGGAGACTACGTACTATTCCAACACCTAATATGTTGACAATATAGGACAGGGGTTATAAACATGTGTCCCATGCTACCAATTGAACAAAGGGAAATTCAATGTTATGGAATGAAAAAATATTTTCATTATTCTCTGTGAACGGGATGTCACAGTTTAAGAAGGTGCAGTGTTCAAAAGTGCTTATGCAAACTATAAATAATTATTTAAATAAATACATAAATGAAGTGCACGATTTGACTATGTCAAAAGAGTGCTACTGCATATAGATTTGTGCAATTTTAAATTAGTTATCCAAAGTGCTAGCAGCATACTGTGCAGATTAATAATACATTTTAAAGTGACAGTGCAAATTTGGAATGGAATTATCTGTATGAAAATTATAAATATGATATATACATGAAAAAATTTTAGGATATTAAAAAAAAAAAAAAATTAAAAAATTGTGTACATATTACTTCTTATAAAAAGGGTGCAATTTCGTAATTGTCATTGAGACCTCTGGGGGCCAAAGTTTTTAATTCATAAATCCAATGCATTTCCCGCTGTGAAAGTTTTTTCTCCCGATCGCCACCTCTTCGTCCCATATGGACTATTTCAAGCGTTCTGATTGTGAGACCTTTAGGGTCGGATCCATGACATAGTTTAAAGTGCTTAGGTACCGAATGATGTTCCTGTTTATTTTTTATGCTTCTAATATGCTCTTGAATACGTAATTTTAGCTGTCTTCTAGTTTTCCCTATGTACCTAAGTCCACAAGGGCATTCAAGCATATATACTACCCAGGACGTATTACATGTTGCTCGATCTTTTGAAAGGTATGTTTTGGAACCATCTGTATTAGAAAAAGATTTTGTATTGGGGTTCACAAATTGACAAATATTACAATGTTGGCATTTAACAAGTCCCTTTCTATCCAAAAAATTATTTTTATCTTTTTCATGTTGGACAGGAAGCAGCATGCTTGGTGCAAGATGGTCTTTTAAGTTCTTTGCTTTTCTAAAAACCACCTGTGGTTTGTCTGGTAAAATTGAGCTTAAAACAGTATCTGTGTGTAAAATCCCCCAGTGTTTATTTAAAATACTCCGAATCTTTTTGTCCTGACAGTTAAAAGATGTGATAAAATTCAGTCCCTGGTTCTGTTCGTCTTTGACCCTATATTTCAGAAGATCCTGTCGGTTTGTAGCATGAGTCCTGATTTGTGCTTCTTCCACTAAAGTCTTGGGGTAACCCCTCTCTAAAAAGCGTTCTCCATATATATATATAAAATTTATTTATTTTTATTGATTTTTCCTGTAACAAATTGACATCTTGCAACACATCTAATCTGGCATCATTAGACATAAAAGCATCCTAACATTCTGGATGACAATAACTACTTAAGTTATTGGTGAATTAATGAGGTGAAAATCTAGTTCATTAGTAGTCAGTATAGGAAACGTTGCTCACTTTCTCTAAGCAGCTGATTTTCTCTTTGCAGCTCCTCTAGCTGGTGGGACAGTAACTTGACTTGAGCCTGAAGTTCCAGCTTCTCTTCTTTTACCACGGGGTAGTCCACCATCTCTTTTAGCTTTTCAGTTAAGTGGTGATTCTGTTGGGTTGCTAGGGACAACTGAGCTTTCAGGGCATTCACCTTTGCCTAAAGGAACAACAACTAGTTAGATGTACAAATAATATAGAGTATAAACGATATGTACTGTACACTGGTTTTAGGAGGAGAAGCCTAAAGGTCGTTAATGACATAAAGGGTACAGTTAAGCTAGCCACACACATGTAGAAATGCAGCAGTTTTGTGTTTTACTGCAGACTAACTGGATCTAGGTTATTAATTTAGTAAAAAGGACAAATCTGATAAATGTGGTTATTCAGAAAGTGTAGCTAACATCTCATAAATACGCTATTCAACCAGGCCGAAAGGATAATATCATCAAATTGAAAACCACAAGCAAATATGCATTTAACACCAGGTTGAGCTGAAACAAAAAAAGGTGAATTTTTATTTTTCTCTTCTTATTATTGAGAATACATCTGGGTTGTTTCAAGGCCAGTAGTTCCTGCAAGGTGGGTGAACCTGCATCCTGAATATGCTGTCCAGTATTCTATGGAATGTCTCGCAGGACTGACTGTATGGCTTAGCTGAGTCTAAGGAATATTGTATTGTCCATGGAATCCTGAGTCTACGTATACAGTTATACCTGCTAGCGCATATGTTCTCAAACTCCCTCTTCAGTACCCCAAACAGTCAACATTTTCCAGGTCACCCAGCAGGTGCACAGGTGTACTCATTACTTACTGACACATTTTAAAAGAGCCACAGGTAGAGCTAATTATTTCACTTGTGATTCTGTGAGGAGACCTGCAAAACATGTACTGTGTGGGGTCCTGAGGACCGAGTTTGAGAACCTGTGTGCTAGCATGTGCCTGCCATTTGTACATTTTGAAAAAAAAAAAAAAAGAAGTGTTATGGTAGACTTACCATTGTTAACACTTTTTCTGCGAAGTACACAGGGTTCCACAGGGAAACATCGGGTCGTAGAGTGGATCTTGATCCAGAGACACCAACAGGCTAAAGCTTTAGCTGTCCCAGGATGCATAAGGACCTCCTCTATAACCCCGCCTCCAGGCACTGAGAGCTCATTTTCGATAACCAGTCCAATGCAGGAGCAGGCAAGAGAGAAGACAGATGTTAATCACATAGAACCACATTCTCACGACAGGAGAAGGTACCAGCGGCTAATGCCATACAACCCAAAGAACCAAGGTGTGTCAGGGTGGGCACCCCGTGGAACCCTATGTACTTTGCGGTAAAAGTGTTAACCATGGTAAGTCTGCCATAAAACTTATTTTCTGAGAGTCCAGCCTGCACATAAGCTTGTGCAATCACCATTCTAATCCATCTGGCCAGGGTTTGCTTGTTCGCAGGCCAGCCACACTTGTGGAAACTAAATTGGACAAAGAGGGCATCTGACCGCCTAATAGAGGCAGTCCTCTCCACGTTGATACGGAGAGCTCTTACCACATCCAAAGAACGTTCTTTGGCTGACAAGTCTGAAGAGATAAAGGCCGGGACCACAATCTCTTGGTTAAGGTGAAATGCTGACACCACCTTAGGCAAATAACTGGGTCGAGTTCGTAGAACTGCCCGGTCACGGTGAAAGATCAGAAAGGGTGGACGATGGGACAAGGCTCCTAAGTGCGACACCCTTCTTGCAGAGGCAATAGCCAGCAAGAACAGGACCTTGGCCGCGAGCCATTTAAGGTCCACCGACTCGAGAAGTTCAAAGGAGACTCGAGGGCTTTCAGCACAACAGACAGATCCCATGGAGCCACGGGAGGGACATAGAGACAAGGGCCCTGTACAAGGAGGTCTTAATGCTGTGGAAGTAGAAGGGGACGCCCTGTCGACAGACCCTGCAGGTCTGAGAACCAATGCCGTCTGGGCCACGCAGGAGCAACTAGGATTAGCATTCCTCCTTCTTGTTTGAACTTCCGCAGTAACCTGGGCAGGAGGGACACCGAAGGGAATATGTAAGGCAGTCAAAAGTTCCACGTAACTGCCAGTGCGTCCACGAACACTGCCGAAATAGCTGGCAGATGGCTTTCCGCCCAGCAAAGGATTTTTGACACTTCCATCATTGCCATGCGGCTTCGAGTGCCTCCTTGATGGTTTATGTATGCCACCGTGTTAGTACACCCGAGCTGCGCTCCAATGCCCTGGTGGTCTAGTGGGGTCCCTGCCCAGTGACAGTGTCCACGCCAGTGCCGCGGTCCGTCTCCCCAGACTGCGCATGGAACGCGATTTGATGGCGGGTCCCGCCTGGGGGACCCCCTTACCTCCTCCCCATAGCAACCACGCGAACCAGGAGAGTAGTCTGCGACTCTGTACCTAAGCCATGACGTCAACGTCGCAAGTACCTGGGTACCAGGCCAGCAGGAGTATGCAATGCCACTTGGGAGGTGATGCAGCTGCAGCGTTGAATGTCCCTCTGACATACTGCGCTGACAGCCCAGCCACAAAAACTTTTCTTAGAAAAGCTTTTCAGGGCTGCCCAGTGCAGCCCTCCTGTTAGGTGATCTGCTGCTGCAGGCACCAACTCGAAAACTGAGCCCTCAGTACCTGGAGGCCGGGTTATAGAGGAGGCCCTAATGCATCTTGGGACAGCTAAAGCTTTAGCCTGTTGGTGCCTCTGGATCAAGATCAACTCTACACCCAGATGTTTCCCTGTGGAAACCTGTGTACCCTGCTGCAGAAACATAGCTTTTACTAGTGCCCCTACTGTGTGACATTTCCTTATTGACTAAAGCACAAACAGAAGACCAAATTAGGCTCAGACAACCTAACTAAAAATATGGGGCATAACTAAATACAAAACAAACAGTTCCACAATGTCAGGAAACACTGACCGTGGGGTAAACAAAATGGTGTGTTGTGGGGTGAACAAAATGTAAGGTAGTTTCCTTCTAACGCAGGGTAATGGCCCAGCAGTCATAAGCTCTAGAAAAGCTAGAGAGTGGGTGTTAAACAACATGTATCTGGATCATGATAGCACGCAGGTACTTACCTCCAGTTGTTTTGTGCGAGAAATGGCTTGTTCTAGTTCTTGTTTCCTCATGTTGAGTACAATGGTGTCTTCACGTAACTGTGCAGCTTCCTCTGAGAGAGAAAAACAGTAAAGAAAAAATAAGATTTTACTCACCGATAAATCTATTTCTCGTAGTCCGTAGTGGATGCTGGGGACTCCGTCAGGACCATGGGGAATAGCGGCTCCGCAGGAGACAGGGCACAAAAAGTAAAAGCTTTTGGACCTAGGTGGTGTGCACTGGCTCCTCCCCCTATGACCCTCCTCCAAGCCTCAGTTAGGATACTGTGCCCGGACGAGCGTACACAATAAGGAAGGATTTTGAATCCCGGGTAAGACTCATACCAGCCACACCAATCACACCGTACAACTTGTGATCTGAACCCAGTTAACAGTATGATAACAGAGGAGCCTCTGAAAAGATGGCTCACTAAAACAAAAACCCGATTTTGTTAACAATAACTATGTACAAGTATTGCAGACAATCCGCACTTGGGATGGGCGCCCAGCATCCACTACGGACTACGAGAAATAGATTTATCGGTGAGTAAAATCTTATTTTCTCTAACGTCCTAAGTGGATGCTGGGGACTCCGTCAGGACCATGGGGATTATACCAAAGCTCCCAAACGGGCGGGAGAGTGCGGATGACTCTGCAGCACCGATTGAGAGAACTCCAGGTCCTCCTCAGCCAGGGTATCAAATTTGTAGAATTTAGCAAACTTGTTTGCCCCTGACCAAGTAGCTGCTCGGCAAAGTTGTAAAGCCGAGACCCCTCGGGCAGCCGCCCAAGATGAGCCCACTTTTCTTGTGGAATGGGCTTTTACAGATTTTGGCTGTGGCAGGCCTGCCACAGAATGTGCAAGCTGAATTGTACTACAAATCCAACGCGCAATAGTCTGCTTAGAAGCAGGAGCACCCAGCTTGTTGGGTGCATACAGGATAAACAGCGAGTCAGATTTCCTGACTCCAGCCGTCCTGGAAACATATATTTTCAGGGCCCTGACTACGTCCAGCAACTTGGAGTCCTCCAAGTCCCTAGTAGCCGCAGGCACCACAATAGGTTGGTTTAGGTGAAACGCTGAAACCACCTTAGGAAGAAATTGAGGACGAGTCCTCAATTCCGCCCTATCCGAATGAAATCTCAGGTAAGGGCTTTTATAGGATAAAGCCGCCAATTCAGATACTCGCCTGGCAGAAGCCAGGGCCAACAACATTACCACTTTCCATGTGAGATATTTTAATTCCAACGTGGCAAGTGGCTCAAACCAATGTGATTTTAGGAATCCCAAAACTACATTGAGATCCCAAGGTGCCACTGGGGGCACAAAGGGAGGCTGTATATGCAGTACCCTTTTTACAAAAGTCTGAACTTCAGGAAATGAAGAAAATTCTCTCTGAAAGAAAATCGACAAGGCCGAAATTTGAACCTTAATGGACCCTAACTTTAGGCCCATGGACAGTCCTGTTTGCAGGAAATGTAGGAAACGACCTAGTTGAAATTCCTCTGTCGGGGCCTTCTTGGTCTCGCACCACGCAACATATTTTCGCCAAATACGGTGATAATGCTGTGCGGTTACATCCTTCCTAGCTTTAATCAGGGTAGGAATAACTTCATCTGGAATGCCTTTTTCCTTCAGAATCCGGCGTTCAACCGCCATGCCGTCAAACGCAGCAACGGTAAGTCTTGGAACAGACAGGGTCCCTGCTGAAGCAGGTCCCTTCTTAGCGGCAGAGGCCACGGGTCCTCTGTGAGCATCTCTTGAAGTTCCGGGTACCAAGTCCTTCTTGGCCAATCCGGAGCCAATAGTATAGTTCTTACTCCTCTCCGTCTTATAATTCTCAGTACCTTGGGTAAGAGAGGCAGAGGAGGGAACACATACACTGACTGGAACACCCAAGGTGTTACCAGAGCGTCCACAGCTATTGCCTGCGGGTCTCTTGACCTGGCGCAATACCTGTCTAGTTTTTTGTTGAGGCGTGACGCCATCATGTCCACCTTTGGTTTTTCCCAACGGTTCACAATCATGAGGAAGACTTCCGGATGAAGTCCCCACTCTCCCGGGTGGAGGTCGTGTCTGCTGAGGAAGTCTGCTTCCCAGTTGTCCACTCCCGGAATGAACACTGCTGACAGTGCTATCACATGATTTTCCGCCCATTGCAGAATCCTTGCAGCTTCTGTCATTGCCCTCCTGCTTCTTGTGCCGCCCTGCCTGTTTATGTGGGCGACTGCTGTGATGTTGTCCGACTGGATCAACACCGGCTGACCCTGAAGCAGAGGCTTTGCTAGGCTTAGAGCATTGTAAATTGCCCTTAGTTCCAGTATATTTATGTGAAGTGAAGTCTCCAGGCTTGACCACACTCCCTGGAAGTTTCTTCCTTGTGTGACTGCTCCCCAGCCTCTCAGGCTGGCATCCGTGGTCACCAGGATCCAGTCCTGAATGCTGAATCTGCAGCCCTCTAGGAGATGAGCACTTTGCAGCCACCACAGAAGAGATACCCTTGTCCTTGGAGACAGGGTTATTTTCTGATGCATCTGAAGATGCGATCCGGACCATTTGTCCAGCAGATCCCACTGAAAAATTCTTGCGTGGAATCTGCCGAATGGAATCGCTTCGTAAGAAGCCACCATTTTTCCCAGGACCCTTGTGCATGGATGCACTGACACCTTTCCTGGTTTTAGGAGGTTCCTGACTAGCTCGGATAACTCCCTGGCTTTCTCCTCCGGGAGAAACACCTTTTTCTGGACTGTGTCCAGAATCATCCCAAGGAACAGCAGACGTGTCGTCGGAATCAGCTGCGATTTTGGAATATTTAAAATCCACCCGTGCTGTTGTAGTACTTCTTGAGATAGTGCTACTCCGACTTCTAACTGTTCTCTGGACCTTGCCCTTATTAGGAGATCGTCCAAGTAAGGGATAATTAATACGCCTTTTCTTCGAAGAAGAATCATCCTTTCGGCCATTACCTTGGTAAAGACCCGGGGTGCCGTGGACAATCCAAACGGCAGCGTCTGAAACTGATAATGACAGTTCTGTATTACGAACCTGAGATACCCTTGGTGAGAAGGGCAAATCGGGACATGGAGATAGGCATCCTTGATGTCCAGAGACACCATATAGTCCCCTTCTTCCAGGTTCGCTATCACTGCTCTGAGTGATTCCATCTTGAATTTGAACCTTTTGATATAAGTGTTCAAAGATTTTAGATTTAAAATCGGTCTCACCGAGCCGTCTGGTTTCGGTACCACAAGCAGTGTGGAGTAATATCCCTTCCCTTGTTGTAGGAGGGGTACTTTTATTATCACCTGTTGGGAGTACAGCTTGTGAATGGCTCCCAATACCGCCTCCCTGTCGGAGGGAGCTATTGGTAAAGCAGACTTCAGGAACCGGCGAGGGGGAGACGTCTCGAATTCCAATTTGTACCCCTGAGATACTACTTGCAGGATCCAGGGGTTCACTTGCGAGTGAGCCCACTGCGCGCTGAAATTTCTGAGACGACCTCCCACCGTACCCGAGTCTGCTTGTAAGGACCCAGCGTCATGCTGAGGACTTGGCAGAAGCGGAAGAGGGCTTCTGTTCTTGGGAAGAAGCTGTCTGCTGCAGTCTTTTTCCCCTTCCT
This sequence comes from Pseudophryne corroboree, assembly GCF_028390025.1. Classification (NCBI taxonomy): domain Eukaryota; kingdom Metazoa; phylum Chordata; class Amphibia; order Anura; family Myobatrachidae; genus Pseudophryne; species Pseudophryne corroboree. The sequence goes on along the minus strand of NC_086445.1, from coordinate 423,947,632 downwards.
CTACCCCGGGGCAGATATGACTGTCCTTTTGTCCGCTTGCCTTTATGGGAACGAAAGGACTGATGCTGAAAAGACGGTGTCTTTTTCTGTTGAGAGGTGACTTGAGGTAAAAATGTGGATTTCCCAGCCGTTGCCGTGGTTACCAGGTCTGATAGACCGACCCCAAATAACTCCTCCCCTTTATACGGCAATACCTCCATGTGCCGTTTTGAATCCGCATCACCTGACCACTGTCGCGTCCATAACCCTCTTCTGGCAGAAATGGACAGCGCACTTACTCTTGATGCCAGAGTGCAAATATCTCTCTGTGCATCTCGCATATATAAAAATGCATCTTTTAATTGCTCAATAGTCAATAAAATACTGTCCCTATCCAGGGTATCAATATTCTCAGTCAGGGAGTCCGACCACGCCACCCCAGCACTGCACATCCAGGCTGAGGCGATAGCTGGTCGCAGTATAACACCAGTATGTGTGTATATACTTTTAAGGATATTTTCCAGCCTCCTATCTGCTGGCTCCTTAAGGGCGGCCGTTTCTGGAGACGGTAACGCCACTTGTTTTGATAAGCGTGTGAGCGCCTTATCTACCCTAGGGGGTGTTTCCCAACGAGCCCTAACCTCTGGTGGGAAGGGATATAGTGCCAATAATATTTTAGAAATTAGAAGTTTTTTTGTCGGGGGTAACCCACGCTTCATCACACACTTCATTCAATTCCTCTGATTCAGGAAAAACTACGGGTAGTTTTTTCACACCCCACATAATACCCCTTTTCGTGGTACTTGCAGTATCAGAGATGTGCAAAACCTCCTTCATTGCCGTGATCATGTAACGTGTGGCCCTACTGGAAAATACGTTTGTTTCTTCACCGTCGACACTGGAGTCAGTGTCTGTGTCTGGGTCCGTGTCGACCCACTGAGTTAACGGGCGTTTTATAGCCCCTGACGGTGTTTGAGACGCCTGGACAGGCACTAACTGAGCTGCCGGCTGTCTCATGTCGTCAACAGTTTTTTGAAACGTGCCGACACTGTCACGTAATTCCTTAATTACGGCCATCCATTCAGGTGTCGACTCCCTAGGGGGTGACATCACCATTATAGGCAATTGCTCCGCCTCCACATAATTTTCCTCCTCATACATGTCGACACACACGTACCGACACCCAGCACACACACAGGGAATGCTCTGATAGAGGACAGGACCCCACTTAGCCCCTTGGGGAGACAGAGGGAGAGTTTGCCAGCACACACCAGAGCGCTATATATGTATAGGGACAACCTTACAATAAGTGTCTATCCCTTATAGCTGCTTATATCTGTTATTTTGCCAAATAAGTGCCCCCCTCTCTTTTTTACCCTGTTTCTGTAGTGCAGGATGCAGGGGAGATTCTGGGAGCCTTCCTACCAGCGGAGCTGTGTGGGAAAAATGGCGCTGTGTGCTGTGGAGATAGGCCCCGCCCCCTTCTCGGCGGGCTCTTCTCCCGCTTTTTTCTGGAAAACTGGCAGGGGTTAAATACATCCATATAGCCCAGGAGCTATATGTGATGTATTTTTTGCCAAATAAGGTAAATTCATTGCTTCCCAGGGCGCCCCCCCCCAGCGCCCTGCACCCTCAGTGACCGAAGTGTGAAGTGTGCTGAGGAGCAATGGCGCACAGCTGCAGTGCTGTGCGCTACCTTATGAAGACAGGAAAGTCTTCTGCCGCCGATTTATGGACCTCTTCTTGCTTCAGCATCTGTAAGGGGGCCGGCGGCGCGGCTCCGGGACCCATCCATGGCTGGGCCTGTGATCGTCCCTCTGAAACTAATGTCCAGTAGCCAAGAAGCCCAATCCACTCTGCACGCAGGTGAGTTCGCTTCTTCTCCCCTTAGTCCCACGCTGCAGTGAGCCTGTTGCCAGCAGGACTCACTGAAAATAAAAAAACCTAAGTATACTTTTACTTCTAAGCAGCTCAGGAGAGCCACCTAGATTGCACCCTTCTCGGCCGAGCACAAAGATCTAACTGAGGCTTGGAGGAGGGTCATAGGGGGAGGAGCCAGTGCACACCACCTAGGTCCAAAAGCTTTTACTTTTTGTGCCCTGTCTCCTGCGGAGCCGCTATTCCCCATGGTCCTGACGGAGTCCCCAGCATCCACTTAGGACGTTAGAGAAATAAAATATTATAAGAAGATTAAAGATAGCGCGCTGATGTGCCGGGCAATTAATGAACTGTCAGTGGCATGACCATTCTGACAACTGAACCTATCGATTTCAACAGCTGCAGCTGTTGTTGCTTGTGCATAGCACTGTCCCTGGCTGTTGGCTTCGACAGCCAGGAACTGTGCATCCAGTGAACAATAAAGTTTTTTGTTTTTGTTTTCAATATGACCACGGGTGACACTGGGGAATTTCTGACTGGCGCATGTTCAGAATGTATGCCGCGCCACTCAGTGACAGCAAAAGCAGCGGAAAGAGGGAGTGTGCACTTCGGCACACAGGTACTTTAACACTCTCCCTCTTTGTCAAACTTGTTATTAATGCATGTTGCCGTTATGTGGACCCACTTCACCGCGATCCGGAGGTGAAGCGGGTACTTACACATAATGGCCGCAGCATCTATATTAGTACATCCACCCCTTAGAAACACAGTTATTCATTTTATTTAAGTGACATGAACATGTACATCAGGCATTAGTTGTGGCTAGTTTCACATTCATTTGAAAGGAACAGGCAAAGCACAACCTAAACAACTATCCTTTCAGACTTGTGTCTGCTGAAATCTTCAGCTCACAAGTAAATGTGTAGTATAAACAACTTTAACATATGATCATTTATCACCACTAGGGAGCGGTGAAAAATAGATTTTCCACTTTATTTATGAAGTTAACCAAGTTCTTCCCTTCCCTAGAATAGCACTTTGGTAGAGGTTATCTCGCTGGGACGCCCATCATTTGCTCTATTTAGCAGCCCCAGTGAAGAAATATAGCAATAACCTCTGACAATCATCAATAGCATTGACAATTCTCTGTAGCATAGTAGTTTTAGGGCTTCATAGTATAGCTGGTGCATTGCAAGCCCAGATATAGAGAATTGAACAGCACCATAGGCTAGCAGCAGGGGGTCTGGCTATATGAGAGTGCCGGGGCATGCAAAATACAGAAAAGGATAAGTACAATTACTGGGAAAAAGCAAATTTACTACTTGACATTACTAAATACCCAGGATTCTGTTTTACATATATAATGCAGCTGAAATTAATGAAGTATTTATTTAAAAAGAATGCCACACGCTTTTTTTTTTTTTTTTTTTATAACTCCTATTCCTAAATGATAAGCGTATTCATAAATTATGTTTAACGTGAGCTTTCACTTCTGTAAGAAAACATTAGAGCCATCCCTTCTCTATAAATGTACTCTGTGGGCGATCTCACCACCGCCTGCCAGGTACAATGTATGAGTGTCCAGGTTTCTCATACTCTATGTTTTGTTGAAATCTTCAGCTAGTAGATCTAAAAGTAGAAACATTTTTTTCTAATGTTTACTAAATCCCCTTTTGTCATTTTGTTTTAGGAAGCAAAGTTTTCACAAAACTACTTGCATCTGAAAGCAACCAGATTTCCAACACTAGACTGTGAGACAAAATGGCAGCCAGCCATAGCCAGTAACTACTTATCACACAGGGAACTACTAAGAGCAAGTGTCCATTTTTGAATATTAAATAAGATGTTAAATATAGATATTGCTTTTAATCTGTCTATGCGACAACAGCCTCATGCAGGTAGAACCAAATCAAATATAAGCGCTGTTGGTAAACAGCCTAGCCACAATAGAGAGCATCCATGTGGCCATCATACAGTACAGACAGCAACCACATGACTGCCAAACAGTACAGACTGCATGCCAGTGACCACCATACAGTACAGAGGGAATCCCAGTGAACATCATACAGAACAGATAGCATCCACGTGACCGCCATATAGTACAGGCAAAAACCACCACGTGATCGCCATAAAGTACACTGAGCATCCATTGACCGCCATACAATACAGGCAGCATCCCAGTTATCCCCATACAGTACATCTTTTCAGAGGCTAGTTCAGGTAAGAGATGGAGTAGGTAAATATAGAAGATAAGAAAAAGGTTGGTATAAAATGGGAAAAAAACTTGCAGTAGGATGGTAGTAGAGTGTGTGGGAACAATAAATAGCACAAAGCAATAAATAGCAGTAAAATTAATTAGGCAGGAACTGAGGCAATCAGCGGCAATCAATAGAAATAATGAGCAAAATAAAAAATGGTAGTAAAAGGTAATATGAGGCAGTTAAAAAGAATAACATAACTGGCAAAAGCTTTTAACTTTATGGTAATAAATGGCAGTAGAATACATGATACAATGACTGAAGCAGTACTGGTTGATGCTGGGTCAGCTGTAGGGATTGTGGTTCTCTAGTTCAGGTATCAGACAGCAGAGTCCATCAATAACAGTCTGGGGTTAGCAAGAGGCTACGTTCCTTGGTGACAGTAGGGTCCAGGGAAGGACTTGGGATGCCTAATGGTGAATTGAAACATCTGGCTGCGCTGCAAATCAGATTGTATGTGTAGAAACTGAGATGCTTTGCTGCACTGACAGACAGGCTGCCTGTCTAATACATCACTGCAGTGCTGGCCCTTTAGGACGGGGCCGACCCCCAGTGAGATTAGAAGACAGCTTTGCACTGCAACCTCCCTCACTCTTCAACGACAATAGAATAAAAAACCCTGGCCAACAAGTGACCGCATCACGTTTGCAGCCTGTCCTCCGAGTCTAATGGCCAGTCAACTCATGGTCAAAAATGGTAGCAATATATAGTGGGGGGTAGTGTTCAAGACAGAACATCTGCATGTGTGAGTAACATAGAATAATACAAACATTCTGATTCACAGTCTTCACATATTATCCATAATGCATAGACAGACAACTAGGTTACAGAATAGAATATTTCCTTTAAATTGACACACCTTTATTTTTCCTCTCATCTTCATGGACTTTCTTAGTTTTCTTAAAATACTCTTCATTTAGTTCATTTTGATATCTAGGATATAAAAACACATGCAGAGAATTGTTTTCTATTATTGCTAATAGACATTATGAGAAAGTGAGAAAAACCCCACACCTGCTTTATACTGTCCAGAATACTAAAGCACAGGTCTAAGTTAAAGAGACTGTGCGGTTATGGAACAAAATGTCTTCAGTCTTGCTGCTTCATCAGGCATGTAGCCCTCCATACCCTTATTGCAAACTGATTTGGTGACAGTAAAAAAACAAATTTGCAGTCTAGGTACAGGAGCACCATTTTCTGTTCCTATAACATCTATATAAAAGATTTTACTAAGGCAACCCATCCCCTTGCTGGAGCCCCTCGATTACTATATGCAGCTGTTTTTTTCAGTGCTCCTCTGTTCCTCTTACAGCACAGTAAAACTTGTGGAAGAGTGGCGTGAACCAATGACAATCTACAATCAAGCTGGCACACAGAACTCTATACAGCCAGGTTAATGACTGATGAGAGTTCTGACTACCAGCAGATGCCCGGTCACTGCTATGCAATGGAGATGGGACATTTGAGTTTCTAAAGGCCTCTAGGAGGCATGATCAATGCCACACTAAAATGGTAGTGTTAACAGTGTTCCTGTCCCTCCTACTCTCTGTGCAGGGTACATATACACTTTGAATATCAAAGTGTTCTATACTTAGGCAAACGTTATATACACTTTCTAGAAATATTCGTAGAGATTTTCTGAACAGAATGGTCACATCTCTGCATATTAACGGTTATACAATACTATACTGCATGCTAACAGTTAACCTGTATATTCATCAAAGACTGACAGAATAGTACTGTACTTCTGGTGTCCGTATACAGATGTGTCGACACACATCTAGCCTCCCTGCACGTTAAACAGCCCTTCTAATCACACCATGCTGTGGCGTGACTTGGTAGCACAGAGCGTCTTTACGTGTGCCTTTTTTCATTAAAACGCATCTTATTCGCAAAATGGGTATGCGTTTAAAATACCGCCTGTCGAGATCCTGGCTGTCTCAATACAGACGCTGGGATCCCAACAGGGTCACTATACCGGCGAAGTATGTGATTCACCCTCTGTAGGTGACCACAACACCTACAGGGAGACTAGAAACTATGGCGAGCAAAGCTTGCCACCGAGCCTGCAGAATGGCGAGCGCGCAGGCCCACAAATGGCTTCATTGCTCTGGCCCCCCCCCGCCGGCATTCTGGCGCACGGGATGCCGATGTCAGTATACTGACATTCGGCATCCCGTGCGCCGCCATCCCATACCGATCCCGCAAATGCATGTGAATAGGATGCACAAGCAGCTTAGGCTGATATCATTTTAATCAGCAGAGTCTGCTTGTGCATCCTATTCGCGAATAAGATGCACTTTCGGCCAAAAAGATGCTCAACGCTAACGGAGTAGCATTGGACCTGTCAGCTCACCTGTGCCAAGCATCTCCCACTATGTGGCGTATTGAGGCAAGATGTATGAGGACACATCTGTATTCATAGGATATAAAAGAAAGACTGGTTACCTTGACAATGCAAAGGCATAAAGAGTCTCTCTCATAATCTGGAGGAAAAGCAAAGACGGCAATTTAAAAGACTTTGCTCTTAGATGTTGTTGTCTTAGTATTTTTCTTTAACAAAACAACTGAGCCAGACTTACTATTAAAGTATAGTGTTTGGCCAATGGCCTACATGCATTAAAATCTCAATTATCTGTCCATGCAGGATTACCAATGACAAGGTCTATTATCACAGAACAGGGGTTAATAAAAAGTGTCATAGTGAACACTGGTTTCATTTTTTTTGTTCTTTCTTTATAATGACCAATAAATAAATAAATAAATAAATATTTTATATATATATATATATATATATATATATATATATATATATATATACACATATATATATATATATATATATACACACACACACACATATATACACATACACGGTGGTCTTGTACATGATACTGTAATGCAGAAAGCAAAGGGACACGATTTTGTAATGTGTCAATGTAACAGATTATTTGAAAAAAAACATAACAACAATTACATAGTGCAGTGTATCTCCATCCCATCTTGTTTAGATCACTCAATAGCTAACAGACTTCTTCATAAACTTGGTTGGTACTAGATGCCTGTTTATATGCACAATGGGCCTGAATAATGCTTATAAGTAAAACAATAAAGCAAGGAACCGGGCAAAACCATGTTGCAATGCAGTTGGGGAAGAGTTAATGTGCAGTGAGATTTCTGATATATACAGTATATGTAAACGTTTCAAGAGCTGACCAGAACAGAAGATCTTAAAGATAAAGATGGAGGAAGGGGGAGTTTGGGTGTGGTATTGACGAACAACAATGTTAAGGTCGACAGGTATAAAAGGTTGACATGACAATGGTCACCACAGGTAACTATTCCCAATCAGTGTCTACATGTATAGTAAATTAAACAAATGTTGGGAAAACGTGAAACCCCCTCAAAACATGCGTCGACCATATGTGAAGCGATCATTGTCATGTCGACCTTTTAAACACGTCGACCATTCTTCTGTTGACCTTTTGTTCCTATTGATCAATACACTGTTTATCTATCATCCAGATTCCAATGTTTTTAGTATACAGGAAACTTCCTACTTGTAAACCTATGCAAAGTCAGTGTAGGGAGCCTCTTTTGGGCACAAATGACTAATAAGACAGTCAAAGTTATTCTAAGCGGTTTAGTAAAGAATAAAGTTGAACATCTCAAATTCTGTAAAGTTATGGAAACATTTACTTTTATTTTTCAAAATGGTATTTTTTTTATATATGGCATTAGGTAATTTAGTTTTAGATGTTCATTCATTTTTTGAATACATTTCTATGTGCTAAATTTAATTGATAAAAAAATAGATTTAGCACTCTCAATCATGCGATAACTGTAGTTTTGATATTCATGTAAATTGGAAATACAATTAGAGAAATAATCAGACCGTAATAGCTCATGTTTGAGCTTCTGTTCATATGTATCTTCAATATTCTTAACTTCCAGCTCTCGTTTTCTGAGAAACTCGTTCACACTTTTATTCTTCTCTTCTTGTAACTTTTGAGAACTAGAATAGAAAAAAAAATATAAATAAAAACACGTTTTGATAGCAATCCTAGTTAATAAACATGCACATGTACAGATTAAAACCATTACCAGAGTCAGAATCCCTGCAATCTAGTAGCAAAAAAATGCTATTCCACATCATATATTCAGTTAGCCTTTTTTGTGAGTCAAACGTAAGATAACAATGTTATGCAAGAAATTATTTTCTCAAACTCCATTAGCTGACTGTTTCCGAATATACTATTTGAGATGGAAAGGAAGGTTTTGTCCATAAAACAGATCTAACTTCCAATACTCTCCACATTATAGAGATCACCAACAGAAAATGTGTCTTAAGAAAGGAATTTCAACTTTACTAACTCAAATGACTAAAAACAAGGGCACTGAAATGTCATGACTAAAGCTGGACACACCCTATTCTGACGGATTCCCATCACAGTGACCAATTTGGTAAGCCTACACAGTTACCAATCCGCCGCTCAATATGTCTGTGCAGACATCACAACTGGACGGGCATTTAAATTTACCCGCCCAGCTGTAATGCCAGTCTCTGCAGCCAGTGTACAGCCAGGCGGCGCGTCACCCATACCAATATATCAGAATCAACTGTACAGACATATTGAGTGTACACATCCACCAATGACCTACAAATATATTGCCTGTTCGATGGAACGGCCGATATATCTGTCAGTGTGTACCCAGCTTTAGTTCAGGTCCTAAGAAAGTATAGTATGCACCCCCTGCTTCTCAGTTCTCCAACCATAGAATATTTAGTTCTATTCAGCACCTTATCCTTCTGGTTTGCTTCATGTGCCTCCTTGAGGTTTATGTATGTGGCTATGGTACGGTCTGACTGAATCATAGTTCTTTTCTTGTAGGACAGGCTGTGCCCTTACTAGAGAGTTTAACACCTTTCTCAGTTCCAGAACATTGATGGGGAGATGTAACTCCTCTCGGGAAAACCAGTCCTACAGATGATATTGAAGGGAAAGAGACCCAAGCAAAAAAGGTGACATCCATCATTATGACTGTTCAGTCCTAAATGGTGAAGGAATAATATGTGTTGAATTTGTCCACTTTCAACCACCAAAAGAAGAGCCTGACGTGCCCTTGGATACAACCAGATGAACTGGCTGGACAAGAGCTGGAGTGACTTGTTCCATTTCAATAAGAGTTCTATCTGAAACTCTCGAGTGGATCCAGTAGGAGGTACTTAACGGCACAACCTCCATGTTCCTAGCACACTGTGCGCTAAACTACCTGATAGCCGCTATCATCATAGCAACAGCAAAAGAGAATAAAATAAAATACAATGCAACTACTGTAGGTACTTGAGGTTTACAAAATGGGGGATAGAGGGAGGGGAACCCAGACTTTGTGAAGTGCATAAGCTCCTGTCTGCAACTCTACAACCCATGGTCCCCATGACCCCCAACTGAATGCATATGAAAATAAAATGAATAAAAAATAAAATAAAATAGGAATTTGGTAATTCCTTTTCTCGTAGTCCATAGGGGATACTGGGATGGTATTAGTACCATGGGGTATAGATGGGTCCTACTGAAGCCTTGGCACTTTAAATCTTTACAGTGTGTGCTGGCTCCTCCCCTCTATGCCCCTCCACCAGACTCGGTCTAGGAGGAGACGGACATACACTGAGAGAGGAAATTAGTAGAGGAAAGTGGTGAGAATTCGAACCAGCACACAACAGGAAGACAGTAACATAACTTGAAATCAGGGACAGCAACAGCTGATCCAACCCACAACAAATAAAATTTTCAGGAACAAACCGAAGCACCGAGGAGGGCGCCCAGTATCCCCTACGGACTAGAAGAAAAGGAATTACGGGTAGGTATCAAATTCCTTTTTTCTCTAATGTCCTAGGGGAAACTGGGATGGTCTTCGTACCATGGGGAAATCCCAAAGCTCCCACACTGGGTGGGAGAGTGCTGAGACCCCTGCAAAACAGATTACTCAAACCAAAGGTCATCAGTAGGCAAGTTGTCAAACTTGTAAAACTTAACAAATGTACTCGACCCTGACCAAGTGGCAGCTCGGCACAACTGTAAAGCAGAGACACCTTAGGCAGCTGCCCAGAAAGAACCCACCAACCTAGTGGAATGGGTCCGAACTGACGTCAGAAACGGCAAAGCTGCCATTGAGTAAGCCTGATCCAACGCACAACAGACTGCTTAGAAGCAGGACAGCCAATCCAAAAAGCGAGTCGGACTTCCGTGTCTGAGCAGTCCGTTTGACATAGATCTTCAAAGCCCATATAACATCCAGAACGACATCCAAGGACTTTTGGAGTAGCAGCAGTGTCAACAACAACAACTGGAACCACTATCGGCTGATTGATATGAAAAGCAGATACCACCTTGGGCAGGAACTGCTGGCGAGTCCTGAGTTCCGCTCTATCCTTATGGAACACCAGGTAGGGACTCTTACAGGACAAAGCCCCTAGCTCCAACACACGTAATGCCGAGGCAAAGCCAACAGCATGACCATCTTCTATGTAAGATACTTCACCTCAACCTTGTGCAAATGTTCAAACCAGTCAGACTGGCAAAGCCAACAGCATGACCATCTTCTATGTAAGATACTTCACCTCAACCTTGTGCAAATGTTCAAACCAGTCAGACTGGAGAAATTTTAGAACCAAATTGAGATTCCACGGTGCTGTGGGGGCCACAAAGGGAGGATGAATATGAAGGACACCCTGCAGAAAGGTCTGCACTTCTGGGAGGGCAGCCAACTGTTTTTGGAAAAATATAGACCAAGCGGAAATCTGAACTTTAAGAGAGCCTGACTGAAGGAAATGCAGGAAACGGCCCAGATCTAAATCCACAGCAGAAAACTGTCGACTTTAACACCAAGAGATATATCTCTTCCATATACGATGGTAACGTTTCGACGTGACCTCGACGTGACCCCTTTTCTACTTGGATCATAGTCGAGATAACATTGGCCGGGATGCCCTTTCTGGCTAGAATCTCCCTTTCAACTGTCAAACGTAGCCGTATTAAGTCTGGATAGATGAACGGCCCTTGCTGAAGAAGATCTTCTCGAAGTGGCAGAGGCCAAGGATCTTCGATTGACATTGCCAGTAGGTCTGCATAACAGGCTCTGCGCGGCCAATCTGGGGCAATGAGAATTACCCGAACTCCTTCCCTTCTTTTTAGAACTATGGGAAGCAGAGGAATTGCAGGGAACAGGTACACCAACTTGTAAGACCATGGCGTCGTCAGAGCATCGACAGCTGCGGCTTGCGGATCCCTTGCCCTGGAACAATAACACAGGAGTTTCCTGTTGAGTCGAGAAGCCATCATGTTGATTTGCGGACATCCCCACCACTGTGTTAGTTGCTGGAACACCTTCGGATGAAGGTCCCATTCCCCTGGGTGCAGGAGGTGCCTGCTGAGGAAGTCTGCTTCCCAGTTGTCTACTCCCGGGATGAAGATGGCCGAGATGGCTTTGGTATTTAGTTCCGCCCCGAGGAGTATCTTGGATACCGTTCTCATTGCAGCTCTACTTTTTGTACCTCCTTGTCGGTTTATGTACGCCACTGCCGTTGCGTTGTCTGACTGTACTTGAATGGCCTGATTCTGAAGTTATGAGGCCTGTAGAAGGGCACTGTAAATTGCCCTGAGTTCCAAGATGTTTATCGGAAGGACTGTTTCTTGACTTGACCACCTACCTTGGAACTGAGCCCCTTGGGTTACTGCTCCCCAACCTCTGAGGCTTGCGTCTGTGGTTAAGAGAATCCAAGTCTGAATTCCGAATGCTCAACCCTCCACCAGGTGAGAGGTCTGCAGCCACCACAGCAGGGAGATCCTGGCCTTGGGTGAGAGACATATCATCTGATGCATCCGTAGATGTCAACCGGACCACTTGTCCAGCAGATCCAGCTAGAAGGGCCACGCGTGGAATCTCCCGTATTGGATTGCCCCGTAGGAGACTACCATCTTTTCCAGTAAACGTATGCAAAGATGCACCTCGTCTGGATTGCACTTGCCTTGTCCATAAGAAGGAAAATCCTCTGAGACACCATGTCCAGGATCATACCCAGGAACTGAAGTCTCTGCGTCAGTTCCAGATGGGATTTTTGCAGATTGAGAACCTATCCTTGTGACGTGAGCAGGCGTGTTGTGAGGCTGATGCTTTCCCTCAACTGATCTCTGGACATATCCTTGATCAGGAGATCGTCCAGATATGGAACAATGTTCACACACTGTTTTCGGTGTAGAGGCATCAGCTCTGCCATCACCTTTGTGAATACTCATTGTGCCGTGTGTGCCGACACCGCAGTGCGCCGGCGCATGGCTGACAACAGACGGCTGTTGTTGCCTAGCGATCGCCTCTGCCTCAGGCAGAGGCAGTCGCTGGGCGGGAGGGGGCGGCACGGCGGCATTTGGCCGCCGTTTTGTGGGCACGGTCCGGCCAGCACAGGCGTGGTCGGACCGGGAGGGGTCGGCCCGCAGCTGCTGCGTGACGTCACACGCAGCCGCTGCGACAAGGGCAGCGACGAGTAACTCCCGGCAAGCTGCAGGAGCTGCACTGGCTGGGAGTTACTCTCCAAGTACAAAAGCATCGCACAGCTTTTGTACTTGTGCAGGGGGGACAGCCTGACACGCGGGGCGGACTAGCCCTGTGCTGGGCGTCCCCCCCGCATGTCAGTGTAAGTGATCAAGCACAGCTATGATCAGGTCAGAATGACCCCCTATGTCCTGCTTCCAGTCCGCCTGCCAGCTCCGGCATCAACAATCCCCACTCCCTAGCCATAGCGCAGGTGGAACAAAAGTTGCTGCTGCTACTGGCATAGATGTGTATGAAAGCGGCGCAGCGGAAGGCTTTTATAGCCCTCCCTGCGCCTCATACGCTCTGAGCCCCGGAGCCTCCTCTACGCGTGATGTCACAAAAGTGCCTCCCCGCCACAGCTGCGCCCAGATCCCCAGAGGCCCTGACTCCGCAACACAGCACCTGGGCTGCCGGCCTGGAAGCCCCGAGATGGCTAATGTAACGGATAGAGTGGGTGATATTGTGGAGGGTAATGTCTGGACGCTGAATCAATGTAAAAGGTGACAGTGCTGTACAGTGCAGTGGGTGTGCAGTGTCACTGACACTGCACAGCACTCTCACCTTTTACATTGATTCAGCGAGTCAGTCAGTTCTGCCAGCCAGTCACTATTGTTAGCGCCGGTGTCCCAACGCGCCACATTACAGGGAAGTAGAAGCACTAAATAAACTACAGCTCCCAGCAGCCCTTAGCGCCAAACCATTCCGGCGCTAAGGCCTGCTGGGAGCTGTCGTTTCTTGGGTGCATCTTCTTCCCTGTAATGCGGCGCTAACAATAGTGATTGGCTGCTGTGCGAGTCTCCGGGAGAGCTACTGCCAAAGGGAGGACAGCAGCCTAGCTGCTTCCAGAAGGAGAAGCATTACCTGTCCCTCCCCCACTTGCAGTACTTCCAGGCCCCATCCACGGCACCCGCACACACCCCCCTCCACCACCCACGGTGCCACCGGACCCCTCCCCCACCTGCAGCACCCCCGCACCCGCCCCTCCCCCACCCGCCGCACCTGCCCCTCCCCCACTTGCAACACCCGCCCCTCCCCCACCACCACACCAGCCCCTCCCCCGCCCACGCCACCCCCACCCACGGCACCCCCTCCCCCATCTGCGTCTCCCCCGCACCCGCCACTCCCCCAACCACAGCACCTACTAGGTGATTCATCAGGCCCTGCGTGCGCTGTTCACGCCGTTGCAAGGGGCTACGACCCCTTAACCATAGCACGCCCTTTGTCCGTGCAATATTTAACCACTCACACAATTATAATTGGAACTAATACTCCATATAATCTAAATATTGCACGGCCCAAGGGCGTGCAAGGGTTAAGGGGGCGTAGCCCCTTGGGACGGTGTGAAGAGCGCGATGAGCCACCTAGTATGTATGTATGTATGTATGTATGTATGTATGTATGTATGTATGTATGTATGTATGTATGTATGTATGTATGTATATATATATATATATATATATATATGTATATGAATTTACTCACCGGTAATTCTATTTCTCGTAGTCCGTAGTGGATGCTGGGAACTCCGTAAGGACCATGGGGAATAGAGGGGCTCCGCAGGAGACTGGGCACTCTTAAAAGAAAGATTAGGTACTATATCTGGTGTGCACTGGCTCCTCCCTCTATGCCCCTCCTCCAGACCTCAGTTAGGGAAACTGTGCCCGGAAGAGCTGACATTACCGGGAAAGGATTTGGAATCCAGGGTAAGACTCATACCAGCCACACCAATCACACTGTACAACTCGTGATAACCATACCCAGTTAACAGTATGTACAACAACTGAGCCTCAGTAACAGATGGCTCATAACAATAACCCTTTAGTTAAGCAATAACTATATACATGTATTGTAGAGAGTCCGCACTTGGGACGGGCGCCCAGCAACCACTACGGACTACGAGAAATAGAATTACCGGTGAGTAAATTCTTATTTTCTCTGACGTCCTAGTGGATGCTGGGAACTCCGTAAGGACCATGGGGATTATACCAAAGCTCCCAAACGGGCGGGAGAGTGCGGATGACTCTGCAGGACCGAATGAGCAAAGGCAAGGTCCTCCTCAGCCAGGGTATCAAACTTGTAGAACTTAGCAAATGTGTTTTAACCCGACCAAGTAGCAGCTCGGCAAAGCTGTAAAGCCGAGACCCCTCGGGCAGCCGCCCAAGAAGAGCCCACCTTCCTTGTGGACAGGGCTTTTACTGATTTAGGATGCGGCAATCCTGCCGCAGAATTAGCTTGCTGAATCGTGCTACAGATCCAGCGCGCAATAGTTTGCTTTGAAGCAGGAGCACCCAGCTTGTTGGACGCATGCAGGATAAACAGCGAGTCAGTTTTCCTGACTCCAGCCGTCCTGGCTATATATATTTTCAAAGCCCTGACTACATCTAGTAACTTGGAGTCCTCCAAGTCCCTAGTAGCCGCAGGCACCACAATAGATTGGTTCAAATGAAACGCTGATACCACCTTAGGGAGAAATTGGGGACGAGTCCTCAATTCTGCCCTGTCCATGTGGAAGATCAGATAAGGGCTTTTACACGACAAAGCCGCCAATTCTGACACACGCCTAGCCGAAGCTAAGGCCAATAGCATGACCACTTTCCACGCGAGATATTTTAGCTCCACGGTCTTAAGTGGCTCAAACCAGTGGGATTTCAGGAAATCCAACACAACGTTAAGATCCCAAGGTGCCACTGGAGGCACAAAAGGGGGCTGAATATGCAGCACTCCCTTAACAAACGTCTGAACTTCAGGCAGTGAAGCCAGTTCTTTTTGAAAGAAAATAGATAGGGCCGAAATCTGGACCTTTATGGATCCTAATTTTAGGCCCATAGTCACTCCTGACTGTAGGAAGTGCAGGAATCGACCCAGCTGGAATTCTTCTGTAGGGGCCTTCCTGGCCTCACACCAAGCAACATATTTTCGCCATATACGGTGATAATGTTGTGCTGTCACGTCTTTCCTAGCCTTCATCAGCGTAGGAATCACTTCATCTGGAATGCCCTTTTCCGTTAGGATCCGGCGTTCAACCGCCATGCCGTCAAACGCAGCCGCGGTAAGTCTTGGAACAGACAGGGCGCCTGCTGTAAAAGGTCCTGTCTGAGAGGCAGAGGCCATGTGTCCTCTGAGATCATTTCTTGTAGTTCTGGGTACCAAGTTCTTCTTGGCCAATCCGGAACGATGAGTATAGTTCTTACTCCTCTCTTTCTTACAATCCTCAGTACCTTGGGTATGAGAGGAAGAGGAGGGAACACATAAACCGACTGGTACACCCACGGTGTCACTAGTGCGTCCACAGCTATCGCCTGAGGGTTTCTTGACCTGGCGCAATATTTTTTTAGCTTTTTGTTGAGACGGGACGCCATCATGTCTACCTGTGGCCGTTCCCAACGATTTACAATCAGCGTGAAGACTTCTGGATGAAGTCCCCACTCTCCCGGGTGGAGGTCGTGCCTGCTGAGGAAGTCTGCTTCCCAGTTGTCCACTCCCGGAATGAACACTGCTGACAGTGCTAGCACGTGATTCTCCGCCCATCGGAGAATCCTTGCGGCTTCTGCCATCGCCATCCTGCTTCTTGTGCCGCCCTGTCGGTTTACATGGGCGACCGCCGTGATGTTGTCTGACTGAATCAGCACCGGTTGGTTTTGAAGCAGGGGTTCTGCTTGACTCAGGGCGTTGTAAATGGCCCTTAGTTCCAGAATATTTATGTGAAGGGAAGTCTTCTGACTTTACCACAGTCCTTGGAAGTTCCTGCCCTGAGTGACTGCCCCCCAACCTCGGAGGCTTGCATCCGTGGTCATCAGGACCCAGTCCTGTATGCCGAATCTGCGGCCCTCGAGAAGATGAGCCTTCTGCAGCCACCACAGCAGAGACACCCTGGCCCTCGGGGACAGGGTGATCAGCCGATGCATCTGAAGATGCGATCCGGACCACTTGTCTAACAGATCCCACTGAAAGATCCTTGCATGGAACCTGCCGAAGGGAATTGCTTCGTAAGAAGCTACCATCTTTCCCAGGACTCGCGTGCAGTGATGCACCGACACCTGTTTTGGTTTCAGGAGGTCCCTGACCAGAGATGACAATTCCTGGGCCTTCTCCACCGGGAGAAACACCTTCTTCTGTTCTGTGTCCAGAATCATGCCCAAGAACAGCAGACGCGTTGCAGGAATCAGCTGCGACTTTGGGATATTCAGAATCCAGCCGTGCTGTTGCAGCACTTCCTGAGATAGTGCTGCGTTGACTAACAACTGCTCCTTGGACCTCGCCTTTATAAGGAGATCGTCCAAGTACGGGATAATTATAACTCCCTTCTTCCGAAGGAGTATCATCATTTCGGCCATTACCTTGGTAAATACCCTCGGTGCCGTGGACAGACCAAACGGCAACGTCTGGAATTGGTAATGACAGTCCTGTACCACAAACCTGAGGTACTCCTGGTGAGGTGGGTAAATGGGGACATGCAGATAAGCGTCCTTGATGTCCAGCGACACCATAAAATCCCCCTCTTCCAGGCTTGCAATAACCGCCCTGAGCGATTCCATTTTGAACTTCCTTACATAAGTGTTCAAGGATTTCAAATTTAGAATGGGTCTCACCGAACCGTCTGGTTTCGGTACCACAAACATTGTGGAATAGTAACCCCGTCCCTGTTGAAGGAGGGGAACCTTGATTATCACCTGCTGAAGGTACAGCTTGTGAATAGCCGCCAGCACTACCTCCCTTTCCCTGGGAGCCGCTGGCAAGGCTGATTTGAGGTAACGGCGAGGGGGAGTCGCCTCGAACTCCAGCATGTATCCCTGAGATACCACTTGTAGAACCCAGAGATCCACCTGTGAGCGAACCCACTGGTCGCTGAAGTTCCGGAGACGCGCCCCCACCGCACCCGGCTCCACCTGTGGAGCCCCAGCGTCATGCGGTGGACTTAGTGGAAGCAGGGGAGGATTTTTGTTCCTGGGAACTGGCTGTCTGGTGCAGCTTTTTCCCTCTACCCCTGCCCTTGGGCAGAAAGGATGCGCCTCTGACCCGCTTGCCTTTCTGAGGCCGAAAGGACTGTACTTGATAATACGGTGCTTTCTTAGGCTGTGAGGAAACCTGAGGTAAAAAAGTCGACTTCCCAGCTGTTGCTGTGGATACGAGGTCCGAGAGACCGTCCCCAAACAACTCCTCACCCTTATAAGGCAAAACCTCCATGTGCCTTTTAGAATCAGCATCACCTGTCCACTGCCGAGTCCATAATACTCTCCTGGCAGAAATTGACATTGCATTAATTCTAGATGCCAGCCGGCAAATGTCCCTCTGTGCATCCCTCATATACAAGACAACGTCCTTTATATGCTCTATGGTTAGCAAAATAGCATCCCTGTCGAGGGTATCAATGTTGTCTGACAGGGTATCAGACCATGCTGCTGCAGCACTACACATCCATGCTGAAGCAATAGCAGGTCTCAGTATAGTACCCGAGTGTGTATATACACACTTCAGGATAGCCTCCTGCTTTCTATCTGCAGGCTCCTTTAGGGCGGCCGTATCCTGAGACGGCAGTGCCACCCTTTTAGATAATCGTGTGAGCGCCTTGTCCACCCTAGGGGATGTCTCCCAGCGTAACCTATCCGTTGGCGGGAAAGGGTACGCCATCAGTAACCTCTTAGAAATCACTAGTTTCTTATCAGGGGAACACCACGCTTCTTCACACAATTCATTTAATTCATCAGATGGGGGAAAAGTCACTGGCTGCTTTTTCTCCCCAAACATAATACCCTTTTTAGTGGTAACCGGGTTAATGTCAGAAATGTGCAACACATTTTTCATTGCCGTAATCATGCATCGGATTGCCCTTGTGGACTTTACATTTGTCTCATCCTCGTCTACACTGGAGTCAGACTCCGTGTCGACATCTGTGTCTGCCATCTAAACTAGCGGGCGTTTTTGAGCCCCTGATGGCCTCTGAGACGCCTGGGCAGGCGCGGGCTGAGATGCCGGCTGTCCCAAGGCTGTTACGTCATCAAACCTTTTATGTAAAGAGTTGACACTGTCGGTTAATACCTTCCACATATCCATCCACTCCGGTGTCGGCCCCGTAGGGGGCGACATCACACTTATCGGCTCCTGCTCCGCCTCCACATCAAACATGTCGACACAGCCGTACCGACACACCGCACACACACAGGGAATGCTCTGACTGAGGACAGGACCCCAAAAAGTCCTTTGGGGAGACAGAGAGAGAGTATGCCAGCACACACCACAGCGCTATATAACACAGGGATTATCACTATACTGAGTGATTTTTCCCAATAGCTGCTTATTAAGACCAATTTGCGCCTAAATTTATGTGCACCCCCTCTCTTTTTTACCCTTGGTGTACTGGATACTACAGGGGAGAGCCTGGGCAGCGTCCTTCCAGCGGAGCTGTGAAGAGAAAATGGTGCTGGCTGTGCTGAGGAAGATAGCCCCGCCCCTTCAGCGGCGGGCTTTTCCCGCTTTTTATAATGTTAATGGCGGGGGTTTTTGCACATATACAGTGTTATACATTGTATTATGTGCTATTTGTGCCAAAAGGTGAAACTAATTGCTGCCCAGGGCGCCCCCCCCTCCAGCGCCCTGCACCCAACAGTGACCGGAGTGTGTGGTGTGCTATGGGAGCAATGGCGCACAGCTGCAGTGCTGTGCGCTACCTTAATGAAGACAGGAGTCTTCAGCCGCCGTTTTTCATCTTTATCTTCCGTCTTCTGGCTCTGCAAGGGGGACGGCGGCGCGGCTCCGGGAACGGACGATCGAGGTCGGGCCCTGTGTTCGATCCCTCTGGAACTAATGGTGTCCAGTAGCCTTAGAAGCACAAGCTAGCTGCAAGCAGGTAGGTTTGCTTCTTTCCCCTCAGTCCCTCGTAGCAGTGAGTCTGTTTGCAGCAGATCTCACTGAAAATAAAAAAACCTAATAAATACTTTCTTTTCTAGTGAGCTCTGGCCGGGCACAGATTCTAACTGAGGTCTGGAGGAGGGGCATAGAGAGAGGAGCCAGTGCACACCAGATATAGTACCTAATCTTTCTTTTAAGAGTGCCCAGTCTCCTGCAGAGCCCGTCTATTCCCCATGGCCCTTATGGAGTTCCCAGCATCCAGTAGGACGTCAGAGAAATATATATATATATATATATATATATATATATATATATATATATATATATATACACACACACTCTATGTAGTGCTTCTATGCAGCCAGCATCTGAATGCAGTGAAAATGGCGCGTCTGGTTCCGCTCTGACCTGAAGCCCCGCCCCTTCAATGGCGCACGGTCTTCCCGCTTTTATATACTGGCATGTCTCTACAATATATGAAACAGGGTTAGAACCCTGTTTCCACACCAGTGCCAGTGTGGGTTTTGATCCGAGACGCAACCGTCCCCTTGTGGAGCCCTGCGTCTCTGTACCCTAATGCCGCCAATGGAGCAGACGATCCTCTACCCGGGATGCCGGCTCTGTACTCACCACTCTTCACCTCTGTTAGGGGGTGGCGGCGTGCTGCGGGAATGTACGCTCACCTTCAGCGGTTTGCAATTAGTTCCCCCAGGAGCTATGTCCTGTCAGCAGGGATTGTGACCATTAACCCTAAGGAGGTTGGTACCGTCCCACCCCCCCCCCACCCCTTCCTAAGTCCCACGCTGCAGGCAGGCTGGTGCCAACCAGTCCTGCCTGAAAATAACAAACATAAAAATAAATGCAGAAAACTCTCTGGAGCTCCAGAGGATGTGACCGGCTCCTTCTGGCACATTTTCTAAAATGAGTCTGGTGGAGGGGCATAGAGGGGAGAAGCCAGCACACACACTCTAAAGATTTAAAAAGTGCCAAGGCTCCAATAGGACCCATCTATACACCATGGTACTAAGACTATCCCAGTATCCCCTAGGACGTTAGAGAAATACACATTATGCAAAAATAATGATCACTTACAATTGCAAAGATAGGATCTCAAAATTGCAATCCAAACAAAATATTAAAATAATAATAATTGCTTGTTTCATGTGTATCTGTAACCTGAGTTTAATAAAAATAATAATTTACAGCTCAAATGCTTCCATGCGTTGTCGAAGATCCATTTCCCTGCTCCGAACCACCTCAATCTCTTTCAGAAGAGTCTGTCGCTGAGCATAGATCTCCTTAGATTCAATCTGTCAACAAAAAGAAAGACTAGCTAGAATAAAAGATGTGTTTGCTTAAAAGGAAGCACTCTGCTCAAGTGACTGGTAGCTACTGGAGAAGATCAACCATCACGTCAAGCATAACAGACCTACAATATGATGTCTGGAGATGAAAATGGGAAACACGAATATAAAAGTCCCTTATTAGGCTTCTATGTGAAATGGCAGCATGCCTACGAACGTCTGGACACCTTGCTTATATTTCTGGAGAACGCTGTCTCAGGCGTTCTAGAATATCTCATACATACACCCAAACCATGCCAGTAAAGTGTACCCCACAATATTATGAAACCAAGAGACCTCCTTCACAGTAGGAAACAAGGCTTAATAACAAAATAGGTCAAAGAGTCCATGGCAAGTTCTGTTCTGGAGAGCTCTATATGATTCTGGTGTAACACAAAGGTGTGCATTTTTTAAGTTCTTGCCTTATGTGGATGCTGAATGCCATCTATAGCAGGTTTGTATATTTTCTTACTCTAAAGCAGGGGTGGGGAACCTTTGGCACTCCAGCTGTTATTGAACTACATATCCCAGCATGCCCTGCTACAGTTCTGCTATTTGGCCATGCTAAAACGGTTGCTGGGCATGCTGGGATGTGTAGTTCAACAACAGCTGAAGGGCCAAAGGTTCCCCATCCCTGCTCTAAAGTCTAGTGCTAGCAAGCTGTGGCCCACATGTGGAACGAGTTCATTATTTATAGCCCATGAGACTGAGAAGGAAATGAATAAATAAAGTTGCCAGAAGTAGACAACATTGGACAGTCAAACAACTGTGGTGCGTGAGCACAGCACCCTGCAATTCAAACTTGCACTAAGGATGTTAAGAGGTTGTGCAAAGGGATGCCAAGATGGGGGTAATTACTAGGGCTTCTCTGGTTGCCGAGTAGAGGCAGAGCCAGTCATTGGTACGCACATAAGTTTCACAGGGAAATATTTTCCAAGCGTGTTTGGCTATGCCCCCTCTAGTACCCAGGCCGGCAAGAAGTCTCGATGGCCCTGTTTGTGCTCCCCAAGTCTAATGCATGAAAAGGGCAGCTTATCTCAAAATGGAAGCTTGTGCTGCACTAGAGGGGGAATTCCTTAGTAGGAAGCTGCACATTGACAGGAGGCAATATGATGCCATTTTTAAGATTTAATCCTTAAGTCAGATTTCTTGAGCATATTTTCCTAACATAATATGAAATACAGTGCATCCGGAAAAGTATTCACAGTGCTTCACTTTTTCCACATTTTGTTATGTTACAGCCTTGTTCCAAAATGGAATAAATTCATTTTATCCTCAAAATTCTACACACAATACCCCATAATGACAACGTGAAAAAAGTTTTTTTGAGTTTATTGCAAATTTATTAAAAATAAAAAACTAAGAAATCACATGTACATAAGTATTCACAGCCTTTGCTCAATACTTTGTTTATGCACCTTTGACAGCAATTAGACTTAAGCTTGGCACACCTATCTTTGGCCAGTTTCACCCATTCCTCTTTGCAGCACCTCTCAAGCTCCATCAGGTTGGATGGGAAGCGTCGGTGCACAGCCATTTTCAGATCTCTCCACAGATGTTCAATCAGATTCAAGTCTGGGCTTTGGCTGGACCACTTAAGGACATTCACAGAGCTGTCCTGAAGCCACTACTTTGATATCTTTGCTGTGTGCTTAGGGTCGTTGTCATGCTGAAAGATAAACCGTCACTACAGTCTGAGGTCAAGAGCGCTCTGGAGCAGGTTTTCATCCAGGATGTCTCTGTACATTGCTGCATTCATCTTTCCCTCTATCCTGCCTAGTCTCCCAGTTCTTTCCGCTGAAAAACATGCCTACAGCATGATGCTGCCACCACCATGCTTCACTGTAGGGATGGTATTGGCCTGGTGATGAGCGGTGCCTGGTTTCCTCCAAACATGACGCCTGGCATTCACACTAAAGAGTTCAATATTTGTCTCATCAGACCAGAGAATTTTGTTTCTCATGGTCTGAGAGTCTTTCAGGTGTATTTTGGCAAACTCCAGACGGGCTGCCATGTGTTTTTTACTAAGGAATGTCTTCCGTCTGGCCACTCTACCATACAGGCCTGATTGGTGGATTGCTGCATAGATGGTTGTCCTTCTGGAAGGTTCTCCTCTCCGCAGAGAAATGCTGTAGCTCTGACAGAGTGACCATCGGGTTCTTGGTCACCTCCCTGACTAGGGCCCTTCTCCCCCAATTGCTCAGTTTAGATGGCCAGACAGCTCTAGGAAGAGTCCAGATGGTTCCGAACTTCTTCCATTTATGGATGATGGAGGCCACTGTGCTCATTGGGACCTTCAAAGCAGCAGATATTTTTCTGTACCCTTTCCCAGATTTGTGCCTCGAGACAATCCTGTCTCGGAGGTCTACAAACAATTCCTTTGACTTCATGCTTGGTTTGTGCTCAGACATGCACTGTAAAGTGTGAGACCTTATATAGACAGGTGTGTGCCTTATCAAATTATGTCCAATCAACTGAATTTACCACAGGTGGACTCCAATTAAGCTGTAGGAACATCTCAAGGATGACCAGGGAAAACAGGATGCACCTGAGCTCAAGTTTGAGCGTCATGGCAAAGGCTGTGAATACTTATGTACATGTGATTTTATTTTTTTATTTTTAATACATTTGCAAAAATCTCCAAAAAACTTTTTTTCACTGTCATTATGGGGTATTGTGTGTAGAATTTTGAGGGAAAATTTTATTTATTCGATTCTGGAATATGGGTGTAAGATAACAAAATGTGTAAAAAGTGAAGCACTGTGAATACTTTCCAGATACACTGTATACCAAAATAAGTAGTAATAGTAGATTCCATTAATGGAAGAATACAGTCTCAAGCAATACAACACAAGACTGGAGTAGCAGGCCCTTCTCTTACAACAGGGGTGGGGAACCTTCGGCCTTCCAGCTGTTGTTGAACTACACATAACAGCATGCCTTGTTTTGCTATTTGGCCATGCTAAAACTGTTGCAGGGCATGCTGGGATGTGTAGTTCAACAACAGCTGGAGGGCCGAAGGTTCCCCATCCCTGTCTTACAGGCTTGGTTCTCCGTGCTTACCTCCTGCTGCCTCTGAAGTCTCTCTACAGCATTCTTCTCCCGTGACACTAATCCATCACATTTCAATTGATAAGTTTTCTCCAGTTCTCTGCGTAAATCAGAAATCTCCCTCTGGGACTTTTCTCTTTCTTCCAATTTTAATTTAGCAATTTCAACATCTTTAAAATGTTGCAACTAAAATAAAAATTTGGAAAAAGTTTTACTTACTGAAAAGTGTAAATTTTGCTTTTATTTATCTTGCTAGGGAAACTGATTTTGAATATCAGCTGATACAGTAGACTAATGTGACAACACAATATATACTTTAAAGACAAGTACCACAGTGGCAACATTCTCCTAACCCGTAATAATTGTATATTTACATTGCACAGATTACTTTCACCTTTCTTTTTTTTTTTTAAATAAAAGTTCAATAAAACATATTAACACAGATCATTCATTACAAACTAGTTTTTGTCTATACAACTCTGGAATTATGAATAATAATCAGATCCGTTTGGGAATACTGAAAAACAATTACTGGAGGAAGACAGAGACTTTGATACTCTTAGTATAAAGAAAGTATATCTTTTCTGTTCCAAAAGGTTGCCAAAAGACAAAATAAATGAACTAGGAAAATAAAAATCAAGAAATGTAGTAAGAGATGTTGCAAATATTTACCAATATAAAACTCACGAGTTCCATATTTACTAAAACTAAAGATCTCCGCTAAAAGGTTTTATCCTTTGGAGACACAAATCAGAATACCAAACACTCTTACTACAGGATCTGACCTCTTGGTTTTGATGTACCATAAATTACATTCTAAATTTTACTTGATTTACTAATAAGCGGATAGTTTATGATATTTTAGGGACTCGGACAATGGATTTACCCGCATTATCACAGCATTATAAAATCTGCTGATATTCACACAAAGGCATCCAGTAAAAAAGTTAAAATGAGCATGTCACGGTTCACGGATGGATAGATGGACTTTTTTCCAAGCTTGGAACGGATTAGCCCCAGTGCAGATGCACTCCGCGTCTAACGTGGCGGTGGTGTTCGCCAGGGATCCCCACAAGGAGATTTGGACTTTGCTGCATCGGACACACAGGTCGCAGCCCTCGGACTGGGTTACCTGGTACAGACGCTGGTATACACTGGAAACCGGACTGAAGAATATGATGGACTTGATCTAGACCTGGAATTGACTACAAAGGACACCGGTGGTTCTGGACGCTCTGCAGGGTATAGTGGAACTGTGGATGGGTATTGCTGGGTTCAGTAGTGCAATGGAGCAGGTAAAGTTGAGCTTGGATTTGAAACGTAGTAGCCTCAGGACACTGGAGGACCGAGTCTGTGTTTTAGGTGGTGGTACTGTGGCAAGGAGCGAAGGAAATGTACACACAGAAAAATATGCTTGCTTGTCGGAGAATCAGGTTAACAGCACACCAGGACTGCAGGAGAATGAGGAATGTACTAATCCAGGGGCTGGAAACCACTGGTTAACAGGTCTGAGGTGATGCAATAAATGATAGGTTCCCAATGGATAAGTCTATGACTAAATTATAGTCTCTTTTAGTTCTTATACAAAGCGGAAGTGCTGGATGTAGGGAGACTCAATGCATACAACAAGTTCGGAGATACAGCGACCCGTCCAGTCAGTGCCACCGCCCGCAGCAGCAGCAGCCGGGGACGGCAGGGAGGGCGAACCGGTAGCGGAGCCAGATGGGTCAGATCTCTGCATTTAAGGTCATCCAACTACGAGGATAAGAACTTTCCACCTCGGAGAAGGTAAAGAAGAACCAAGCGACTTAAGACACCTCTACATGCGGGACATACCACGACTCCTTGTGAGTACGGTATGCATTGAGTCTCCCTACATCCAGCACTTCCGCTTTGTATAAGAACTAAAAGAGACTATAATTTAGTCATAGACTTATCCATTGGGAACCTATCATTTATTGCATTACTGTTTATTGTTGTTGGATGAGCGCAGAAGGGATCCCTTATTTTCTTGTGCATTGTGTTCCAGGGTGATTGAGTGATCATCTGTTGGTATCCCTACTGCAGCTCTCTGAGGCGCAGCAGTCCTCTACCTCCCCTTTTTTAGGTCTGAGGTGAACTCCGTCTTATTTGAAATTAGCAGGCAAGATATACTAGAGAAATCAGGTGATGCTCACAGGTTGTTGAGCAATCAGAAAAAAGTCACAGCAAACTAAGCAGATACTTGAACAAGATTGAAGATTACTGCAGGCTGGGAACTTGAATGCACTGAAGTTCTGAATTCAGTGGGTTGCAACTAAAGTCTGCACTGAGCTGAGAGTCAGGGAACAGATAATTTGTAGTTTGAATTACAGAAATTTTGCTGATTTGCTGCAGAAGGAACTCAGGTGAAGTTTGTGGCTTGGAAGGCTTTGCAGGCAGGGAACTCAGAAATGCAAATTACGGTAGTAAATTTAAGAACTGTAGTCTACCTGCCAACTGGAGCCAGGAATAGCAATGTGTCAAAGTCAAAAATATTACATAGAGAGACCATATAAACTGCACACATATAAGTCGCTATACTTGCAAATATGCGCAGCGAGCACAGCAATATATGGAAACACACGCATTTGCTCGGACATGGCACAGAGATGGATTCGGCACTTGTTTCATACAGTACATGGTTATAATAATGAACAGCACCAGACATCATGGAGATTTAGAATTGGCTAATGAATTAATGTCATGGATGTGTATCATTCGAACCGAACCAGATAAACACATCATGTTTGGTATTGAAGCAAGCAGAATAAGGTGTGGTTTAGTTTGAGACCTATTGTGTTGTCGTGGGACATTGCAGCGGATAGATATGATTATATGTATAAAAGTTAAGATCAGCTTTGTTGGGAACAATGGATGATCAACTAAGTTTTCAGGGCTGAACCTGATTAGCATATACAAAGAGAATGGTGACTCAATACAAAGGAGAAAGAAAGACCCCTCCCCCAGGTACTGGTCAAACAGGAAGGTAGTGGTCAGGTGTGGCCTCAGAGAACAGATGTAATGTAGCTACACACACAGACACACACACAGCTACCTGGCACCAAGCAGCATGGCGGCTGAATCCCCAGGACATCTTCCAAACTAAAGGCTAAGTATTGAACCTCACATGGCTAGATAAGGAAACAGATAGATTGCTTTCTGGTTTAAATAGGATATTGTAACTTGGTTGTGTGATTGTTGGGTGTTTGTGGATACTCTGTGAAGTCTGTGATAAATTGGAACAGTATACAATCTGTAGCATAATATTTGTGGTATTTGTTTGCCAATGGAGATTTAAAATAGATTGTGCTGGTTAGTTATAATATATATCCTGTTAATCATAAATACCACCATGCAGTTACGTTTGTGTTAATTACATTGTGATCTGGTCTTGTGATGAATATGCTCTGGTTATTGAGATACTGAAGTTGTTTGGGATGTGAAATTATGAGATGGTTCTAGGAAGTTGGATTACATTGTGAAAGGTGTTTTAGATGGTTTGGAATTGTAAAATCAGAACATATGCATTGTTTTGAGGCTTGGACATTTTGGAAGAAAATGGAGTCTTGTGTTTTCTGCTATGTGATTGTGGTTTAGTATAGAGTGCCATGTGTTTGGACCTGCAAATATAAAATGGCTGCTGCTGGATGTCTTCCCCTCCCCCCTTTCAGCCATGTGGTGTGGTCTTTGGAATCAAGTGGAGGTTTCTCAAAATGGAGTCTAGCTTCCATCCCATGCTGTATTCAGCATTGACTAACTGCGCAGCGATTGTCTCTCACATGTGTAGTTTTATCTGCAACCATGTTGTCTCTTATTTAATGTAATCATTGTCTTTCTGTGAGCCAATTTCTCTCTCTCTCTCTCTCTCTCTACTCTTTTCTCTTATATACCTTATAGCATTGTATTGTATTGCATTTAGGTCAGTGTAGTATTGTCTTTTTGTATTTATTGTTTAGTTCTGTGGTTAGGAAGTCTTTGTTATACTGTAGTGTATCATATGTACTGTTATCCCCTTTTACAAGTATATTAGATATAATACAGTTAATAGGCCTTGGAACCTAAACCAGTATCTGTGTATTTACTATAGTGTTAAGTGTTCACTTGAGCGTCGGTGACGCACAAGCAGCTTTGTAGATAGTCAGGTTACACAAGGTTGCACTTACACCCTGTATTCACATTAAGGTATTCTGTGTATTTCATTGGTATAAGGTTTTAACATAAAGGTATAGCGTTGTAAGCGTCTGCATCGCTGGTGACCTCCTCGTGGTCTCGAGCGTAAGCTACGCTACAGCGAATCTTTCCCCTAGACATAGCCAATAACGTGTCCTGTGATCACTGGGCCGTGAGCGAACGTGACGCTTGAGCGTCTCGCCTACGGCTGAGCGATCGCTATGCCAATAGCGTACCATTACGGTACTTCTTGAGCAAACAGCGTACAGTGTTCTTAGCTTCATAAAGGGTTGTTTATACGACAAGGAATTTAGCATTGTCAATTGCGGGCTCGTCCTATACTTCTCATATCTGCACTAGGTAGATCAGCAGACATTATCCCTCCAGCAAAGGGTGGGAGGTTGTCTCACAGTGCTGACGGGATAAGCGTCTGCTTCGCTTAGATAAAGAGTGCTGAAGGAACCCGGTAACCGGAGGTAAGAACAGTACGCTATTGTCTTTGAAAATCTGGTTTTTATTTCAATTTGGTGCCAACTACACACTCAGGCCTAGAATAACTTTAGGAGTTTTGAATGATGACTTTCTTTGTGACAAGAGGCCGCATGGTCTGTCCACCATTTTGTGTGACCCTCATGGAGGTGGAAGGGGGAGGAGCAGCGGCCATTTTGGGAAGGTCAAAAAAAAAAAAATTTTTTTTTTTTTTCTGAGCGGCTGGTTTTCAGTTGACTCAGGAAACAATCAGCCATCCACTGTCAAAAAGAAATCATCATTTAATGAGGTTTTTTTTTTATGCATTTATTTAATCTATATCATAGTCAATCATAAGTAATAGTGATTGGTACTTATATGTAATTTCATATGCGTGTGCTTACATCAATGTATGTTATTAGATTAAATTTAGAATTGCATTTTCATCTGTGTAAGTTTCACATCTCACATTCCTGTTTGCCAAATTTTATAGTTGATAGAAAGTGCTAAAAAGAGATTTGCTGTTATTTAATAGTAGAGGTAATAGTTAAAGTATAGAACAACACACGATTTGTCTAGGAGATAAGGCAGTCAGTGTGGATTGCGGTAGATGATCAGGGATCATCTACATTGATAAAATATATATTGTGTTACGGTGGATCCTTTGCATTGCGTACACGTGTCACTAACAAAGACTAGCGTACGCAATCCGAAAGGCAGGACGCACGCAGCGTACATTACGCAACGTAGCGTCTGGTTACGCCCACGTAGCCCAAGTCACGAAAAGTTGAATTAGCGCAAAGCGATAATTAGCGCAAAAGCGATAGATAACGCGAAGCGGTAAATAACGCAAATCTATTTTTGGAAAATCTGAAATTTAGTTTAACAGATCCTGCTCCTAATTGGTAACACTCTTGGCCTGAAGACAATTTCTGCGCAGAAATAGATATAGAAACAAAGTGTACATGTGTTGAGTGAGTGTGTTTTGTATACAAAAGTTTATATAACTTTAAGGTGGAACCAAAAAGAAAGCCGGGTACTCGTCAAGGGACATACGTGTAAGTGACATATACGGTGGCCAGGGAGGCATCCCTGGTTAAATAATATTTGAGCATTAGAGTATAGCGGACCATAAGGTAACAAGACCAGGAGGTCATAAGGAACAAGACCAGGAGGTCATAAGGAACAAGACCAGGAGGTCATAAGGAACAAGACCAGGAGGTCGTAAGGTAAAAGGTCCGCTATAAAAGTCCAGTGGCACAACGCCTGGGGTGTTGGTGCAGAACCCATATAGGCCATAAGCTCTTGCTGAAGGAATCGCGGCCGGAAACATCGATTCCATTGATCTTTCAGTACATGACAAGTAGTGCTCGTGTACTGAACGATTGGACCGCACGTAATTGTGTGCAGTAGTTAGTAATCTGACCTAATACCATTAGAGTAAAGTGGTCACAAACGCTATTTGTACATTCTGACGTGATTTGTGTAATTTTTTATTTTTGGAAGGGAAGTTCGCTGGTCACTCAGGAACTATCTAACAACCCCACCTTTACTGGAAAGAGTAAGTGTCCTGCGGGTAACCCTCATATGTTCCAGTAAACTGAAGGTTCCATAGGGGCCCTGTATCGAGTACGCCAGCACCACGTCGGTGTGATCAGGTCGTATTGGTCGAGGTGGGCGAGTGAGTGGGGTACTCGGTAAACCGCCACCGCCGGCCTACTGTGGAGTAATTTGGTTGTCTGAAAAGGCTTGCTGAAAACCTTGATACAGAGATCCAAGGAGGACTAAGCAACACCTGCAGACTATGGGGGCCAGTTGCTCAGGTAGGGGGCGATCAACCCTGGTTCAGGTTGATTCTGTGAACCGACCAGTTGGGTCGGCACGATATGTAATGTGTGAAAAATATGGAATTCACACCGAATCTTTATGTGATGAATGGGAGAGAATGACTGTACAAGACAGGGACAAGTTCCCAAGAATAGGTAGCTTCAGTCCAGAGGTGTTACAAAATTTAAGGAGGAGGATATGTCTCGTAAAATCATCAAAGAGACGAATTCAACATCATGATTACTTACAGTTATGGCACCAGGAAGGTGAGATACAGAGAGGTTTGGCTCTGGCGGCAGGATCTGGGGCAGTCAGGAAGTTGATTGCCACAGCTCCTCCCCCACCATACATTGCAGGAGAGGAGTTGATTGCGGAGAGAAAAGCACAAAAGTGGAACAATAAAAATGCTCTTAGCAACTGTAGTATAGATAATAAGAATAAGTGTAATGAATGTAACAATGATTATTGTAATACTGTTGAATGTACAACTATTAACCCATGCAAGTCGCACCCCATGTTAAACTTTCCTCAGGAATACAAACAAGAAAGTGAGCCCAGAACGATGTCGGCACCTCTTCCAGAAGCCATCCTACAAGACATCCAGGTGGACACGACCAAATTGGTAAAGGCAATAATCAAACCCCCTAACGGAGGGTCAGGTGAGGTCGTGTCCACAGGTACGTACAATGTTTTATATCACGCACAAACAAATGTACCCCATATTGTAAGACCAAAACAAGGTGATGTAATTGAGTTTAGTCCTGTCAGGGTGATCACAGTCCCCAATGGGAAGACTGACGATCAGGGAACCATTCCCGTCAAGGACAGTGCAATGCGCCATCCCTGGTCCCGGACAGAATTGAGATCAATCATGTCTGATTACCCAGATCCTAGGAAAGATCTAACTGTATGATCAAAGATTCACAGAAGGTATATCAACTCCCTAGACAACGACATAATCATGGTATCCGAGGAATCAGGTAGGTACAGGGAAAGCGGTTGAGGGTGATGAGCATCCAAACGTTTGAGGAGGCATCAAATCAACCAAAACCCCAGGCCATTGGCACATGGAGGAACTTAAGGAGTTGTGATCTGTGCAAAAGAGAACTGCAATAACCCACATAAAGTTAGACCCCCTAGACATGAAAATGAGCATGAATATGACACACCAAATTACAAGCAGGGATCATATAGGAAGAATTTTGGGCCACACCTATAATATATAGTCAGGAAAGGTGATTATTAGGAATGGAGGCAAGCCTGAGGTAACGGTTAATAAATTGGGAGGTCATTCACTGAAGACACAGGAATGACCAGGTTAAACGTTGTAAATGTATTTGTGAAAAATGTTTTTTCTTTCTCTCTCTATCCCCATCTCTGACGATTATTGGTAAGAATTCAAACATTGCATATTCGCTTGGTCCTTGCAGAAGTCTACCAAACCCCAGCATGACCTATCCACCACAATGTATTCTGGCCAGATAC
Organism: Pseudophryne corroboree; assembly: GCF_028390025.1. Classification (NCBI taxonomy): domain Eukaryota; kingdom Metazoa; phylum Chordata; class Amphibia; order Anura; family Myobatrachidae; genus Pseudophryne; species Pseudophryne corroboree. The sequence continues at coordinate 423,915,714 of NC_086445.1, read as the reverse complement.
AGACAGTGGAATAATGCAAGTGCTGGTGGGGAGGGACTGCTCAAGGAAACCATTAGACACGTAGATACGACAGCCAAATAGTCTGACAATGTTTTCTTAATGTTGACAATGTTTAAAAATGCTTTGTTTCTCTTCTCTTATTGGTGGTTATTGTCGGGTTATGTAATGTATATATGCACATGAATTGTTCTCTATCTCTTTTGTTTTTTATTTTCTCTCTCTCCTCACTCATGTTTCCATGATTTAAAGATGGTATGCCACCCCTAAGTGTTAACCAATGGTAATGCCAGATTTTGCTCCACACAGAAAGATCGCTAGTTAGGAAGAAAGATTACATCACCAGAAGGTTCATTCGGAAGACTGAAGAGACAGCACCTTTTGAGAGGACAGCAGAACAAAAAGAACAACAAAACGAGAGAACTTATTATCGTAACGAGTTCTCTCCCCCTCAAACTGATTTTCTTATACCCCCTTTACAAATTTCTTCTTTTCTCCTCCTGTAAGATGGACTTGCCCCAAGAGACTGTGACATGGATTTTCCCGCTAACCATGATGTTGACCAGAGCAGTCTGTTTCGGTGAGAGTACCAGTGAGGTCGAGAAAGGATCCAGAAAGGTCCTGATGACTGAGACGGAGGTGTAAATTTCCAATAGCAACCCAATCACCAAGCAAAGGCGAGTACCGGGCACGATCTAACAACCATGTTATTTGTAAACAACTGTGAAGGAATGTTAGTTCAAAAAGAAAGTTGTATCTGTAGGCTCTGTAACAAAGTAATGCCAATCCAGTTTTAATATCCATATGGACCGGCATCCATTGAGTGACTATCACTCCTTAGTGGGTAATGTGTTAAATAAGACCGATTGTTGGGTATGCTCTCAAGTACCTCAGGGACACAGCAAATCAGGGCTAGTACCATTTCCTTTAACGTTAGGGGAGGTACTTGAGCTAAGTGGTGGGAGACCGGTGGACCGGAGGTTTAACATCTCCAGCCCTCCTAGTTTGAAGCTCCACCAATACCATGTGGATAGGTCCCTCTTATGTTTTAACATCTCCAATCCCAGAAAACCGGGAAATTGGGAAGTGTCATGGAGCAACCTTACCATGACCTTTTCACACAGAGCAGATAGAATGCCTACAGATACAGAGCTCGTACGCCACATAGCCAGTAGAGGAAAATCTTTCCGGTATCGATATACCTTAGGAAATAGGATTACTAGAGTTGGAGAGGTATCACCAGGATACTGTGCACATATCGTACAAACCGATACGTGCATTAGGCAGATGGAAGAATTAGGGTCAGGAGATTTCACCTGGAAGGTTTGTAACATGGTCATGTCCTTCTCCGTCCCCTATGTTCTCCCCGATGATGCATATTTCATATGTGGGAGAAAGGCGTACAAGTGGCTTGCCCCAAACTCTGAAGGATTGTGTTATATTGGAAAAGTATTGCCTGAAGTGATGACTGTTACACATGACAAAATGAAGGACATACACCGTGGTGCCCAAGCTCCTTATACTCACACTCACTACGAGCACCGGGTTAAAAGACAACTGTCAGAAAGGTTAGAGCATCCGGCCTCTGATCTTATCCATGAATCCACCGGGATTCAGGTTCTGGTAGCGTTAGATTTCACTCGTACCGCTCGAGGAGTGATGAATTATAGATACATTTCCGCACTCGCCAATTTGTTAGATAATATCACTGAAATGTATGATGACACGTTTAGATACACTGGAAGAGAACTTCAAGCTTATAAAACAGAACTAGTTCAGCATAGAATGGTTCTTAATTACCTTACAGCAGTAACAGGCGGATATTGTGTTACATTGGCAACACAGTACGGCATAAAGTGTTGCACGTATATCACAAATAGCACCGAGGATCCGGTAGAGGTCATAGACCAAAAGATGGACGATATTCTCCAATTGAAGTGGGAATTTCGTCGAAAACACAATCTCACCCTTGCTGCTGTAGGTAATGAGCTGACTGGTTGGGTGTCATGGTTGAACCCGCGAAATTGGTTCTCCGGTTTGGGAGAGTGGGCTCAAGGAGTCATAATGGATGTTGGAAAGTTTCTACTGTGTATTTTGGGTGTCGTTATATCGATTGGATTGATATTTAGATGCGGGCAGGCTTTAATGAGGTGTAAACAAAGTACGAAAGTGATGAGCTTAAGGAGTGAGGAAACTGTAATTAACCTGGATTTGATTTATGACCCAATGATAGAAACCAGAATGTGATGAAAATGCGATTATACGGTCCGTTTCTTTCACCTGTTTTTCTGCTTTTCTCCAAGATACAAAGACCCCCTTGGACGAGGAAGTTGACGAGACGGTATACAGACAAAGACCACAGACAAGACCAAAGATGAAGAAGATTTGACAACTTTAAATATGGACACTTGATGAACTTTGCCATGGATCCCCAGTTTCCCTAGTACTTTTAAATTCACGCTAGCCCAACATTTTTTGTAAATCTGATGGCTTAGACAAAGCTATTTGCTCATGCTTAAGGAGCAAAACAGCGCAAAGAAGACGACTCTCAACAGATACCGAAAACGACTTCGACGACAGATGTACATTTCCCTGACATAGAATATTATTGCATTTTTCGTAAGTGTTCTTTATCTTCATCTCTACAACCCTCAGGTAACGACACACATAGACGATAGGGAATACAGGCACAGATATCAGCAACCACATACCTCCCCCATTCATGTATCATCAACTAAAATGTGCATCCCCATTTTGTTACAACTGAAAGCCGAAATGAGCTCGGTAAAGTTTGACAGCCCATCCACAGACCTGTACCACAGGATAAGAAGGAATTCAAATGTATACTTCGCAATACCTCGAAGCTTGATTTACCACACGTACGGCACGATGATACATGACCCTCCAAACATGGACTCATACACACATGCTTCTACTTTCTCACTAGGTCATACCCTCTTCACACCTTCTCCTCTCTCCTCCCTTACCCAACCATGGAAATGTATTAACCCCTGACATATATTTTTCTCTTTTTGAAATGTTTTAGGAAGTGGCAGTTATTGGTGACTGCCAAAGGGTGGACTGTCAAAGTCAAAAATATTACATAGAGAGACCATATAAACTGCACACATATAAGTCGCTATACTTGCAAATATGCGCAGCGAGCACAGCAATATATGGAAACACACGCATTTGCTCGGACATGGCACAGAGATGGATTCGGCACTTGTTTCATACAGTACATGGTTATAATAATGAACAGCACCAGACATCATGGAGATTTAGAATTGGCTAATGAATTAATGTCATGGATGTGTATCATTCGAACCGAACCAGATAAACACATCATGTTTGGTATTGAAGCAAGCAGAATAAGGTGTGGTTTAGTTTGAGACCTATTGTGTTGTCGTGGGACATTGCAGCGGATAGATATGATTATATGTATAAAAGTTAAGATCAGCTTTGTTGGGAACAATGGATGATCAACTAAGTTTTCAGGGCTGAACCTGATTAGCATATACAAAGAGAATGGTGACTCAATACAAAGGAGAAAGAAAGACCCCTCCCCCAGGTACTGGTCAAACAGGAAGGTAGTGGTCAGGTGTGGCCTCAGAGAACAGATGTAATGTAGCTACACACACAGACACACACACAGCTACCTGGCACCAAGCAGCATGGCGGCTGAATCCCCAGGACATCTTCCAAACTAAAGGCTAAGTATTGAACCTCACATGGCTAGATAAGGAAACAGATAGATTGCTTTCTGGTTTAAATAGGATATTGTAACTTGGTTGTGTGATTGTTGGGTGTTTGTGGATACTCTGTGAAGTCTGTGATAAATTGGAACAGTATACAATCTGTAGCATAATATTTGTGGTATTTGTTTGCCAATGGAGATTTAAAATAGATTGTGCTGGTTAGTTATAATATATATCCTGTTAATCATAAATACCACCATGCAGTTACGTTTGTGTTAATTACATTGTGATCTGGTCTTGTGATGAATATGCTCTGGTTATTGAGATACTGAAGTTGTTTGGGATGTGAAATTATGAGATGGTTCTAGGAAGTTGGATTACATTGTGAAAGGTGTTTTAGATGGTTTGGAATTGTAAAATCAGAACATATGCATTGTTTTGAGGCTTGGACATTTTGGAAGAAAATGGAGTCTTGTGTTTTCTGCTATGTGATTGTGGTTTAGTATAGAGTGCCATGTGTTTGGACCTGCAAATATAAAATGGCTGCTGCTGGATGTCTTCCCCTCCCCCCTTTCAGCCATGTGGTGTGGTCTTTGGAATCAAGTGGAGGTTTCTCAAAATGGAGTCTAGCTTCCATCCCATGCTGTATTCAGCATTGACTAACTGCGCAGCGATTGTCTCTCACATGTGTAGTTTTATCTGCAACCATGTTGTCTCTTATTTAATGTAATCATTGTCTTTCTGTGAGCCAATTTCTCTCTCTCTCTCTCTCTCTATCTCTCTCTCTCCTCTTTTCTCTTATATACCTTATAGCATTGTATTGTATTGCATTTAGGTCAGTGTAGTATTGTCTTTTTGTATTTATTGTTTAGTTCTGTGGTTAGGAAGTCTTTGTTATACTGTAGTGTATCATATGTACTGTTATCCCCTTTTACAAGTATATTAGATATAATACAGTTAATAGGCCTTGGAACCTAAACCAGTATCTGTGTATTTACTATAGTGTTAAGTGTTCACTTGAGCGTCGGTGACGCACAAGCAGCTTTGTAGATAGTCAGGTTACACAAGGTTGCACTTACACCCTGTATTCACATTAAGGTATTCTGTGTATTTCATTGGTATAAGGTTTTAACATAAAGGTATAGCGTTGTAAGCGTCTGCATCGCTGGTGACCTCCTCGTGGTCTCGAGCGTAAGCTACGCTACAGCGAATCTTTCCCCTAGACATAGCCAATAACGTGTCCTGTGATCACTGGGCCGTGAGCGAACGTGACGCTTGAGCGTCTCGCCTACGGCTGAGCGATCGCTATGCCAATAGCGTACCATTACGGTACTTCTTGAGCAAACAGCGTACAGTGTTCTTAGCTTCATAAAGGGTTGTTTATACGACAAGGAATTTAGCATTGTCAAATGTGACATGCTGCAAACAGGAGCCAGGGATTTTCAATGTAACTTATTGCTCTGCAAGTGAATCAATAAACAGGGAGGGTTTACATAGGAGCTGCAGGTTACAGATTGGCTGCCAGAGTCAGCTGAGGTAAGGAGCAGCTGACAAGATCAACAAGACGATGTCCATGCATCAGTTCCACGACACAAGTGCAACAAGATAACCTGACCTGCAGGACAAGCAGCAAAGGTAAGTCACACGAGAGTGTGACAGGACACTAATAAAATAAAAAAACAGGAGTTTTTTCATTTTTAATGACACAGTGGTTGTAGACATGGAATGGTTTCGAGAACATGTTGCCAAAATACAAATAAAGTGCAATATTAAAGAAAAACAAAATTTTTATTCTCTTTCTTTAATAATGCATAACGCTGTGCTCGAGACTGGCTTTATCACATTATAGTGATTCTGGTAGTGTGCGTAGTTTCACTGGATAACATACAAACCTTCTGAGACAGTTCCAGCTGGAGCTGTTCTGCAATTTCTCTACGATATTCCAAGAGTTTGCCTTCCAGGGACTCAAATTTTGGGCGTTTTGGATACATGTCTTCAAACTGTTCATCAATAAATTTAAGTTTATCCACTATGTAAGCGAAAAGCAGAATTAATAAATATATTAATACAAGTCTAATGTACATGTCAGTTGAGATATCTATTCAGTGTGTGTACACCAGGGGTGGGGAACCTTTTTTCTACCGAGGGCCATTTGGATATTTATAAAATCCTTTGGGGGCCATACAAAAATTCTCAACTTAAAAAATTACCCTGCCCCCCAGTAGGTCTGCCCCTTAGAGGTACTGTGTGTGCGCGCGCCAAAAAATGGGTGTGGCCAGTTAAAATGGGACGTGATACACATATGCCCCCAATAGTGCGGTGCCAGATCCACAATTGCCCCCACAGTGCCAGGTATACAGATGCCCCCACAGTGCCAGGTATACAAATGCCCCCACAGTGCCAGGTATACAGATGCCCCCACAGTGCCAGGTATACAAATGCCCCTCACAGTGCCAGGTATACAAATGCCCCCACAGTGCCAGGTATACAAATGCCCCCACAGTGCCAGATACACAAATGCCCCTCACAGTGCCAGGTATACAAATGCCCCTCACAGTGCCAGGTATACAGATGTCCCCACAGTGCCAGGAATACAAATGCTCCTCACAGTGCCAGGTATACAGATGCCCCCACAGTGCCAGGTATACAGATGCCCCCACAGTGCCAGGTATACAAAATTCCCCCCACAGTGCCAGGTATACAAAATTCCCCCCACAGTGCCAGGTATACAGATGCCCCCACAGTGCCAGGTATACAGATGCCCCTCACAGTGCCAGGTATACAGATGCCCCTCACAGTGCCAGGTATACAGATGTCCCCACAGTGCCAGGTATACAGATGCCCCCACAGTGCCAGGTATACAGATGTCCCAACAGTGCCAGGTATACAGATGCCCCCACAGTGCCAGGTATACAAATGCCCCTCACAGTGCCAGGTATACAGATGCCCCCCACAGTGCCAGGTATACAGATGCCCTGCCCCCCCCCCCCTCCCCTCCGTGCTGCTTTCGGCGGGACACGGAGGAGAGCGCGGCTATGTTGGGCGGCGGCATGTAGGACTTGAAACCAGCCGCCGGTTCGAGAGCCAATCAGAGCTCGCGGACCGGCAGCCGCGGCTTCTGATTGGCTGCCGGTCCGCGAGCTCTGATTGGCTCACGAACCGGCGGCTGGTTTCAAGTCATACACGCCGCCGCTCCCACCCGACAGCCGCGCTCTCCTTCCTGTTCTGACAGCTGAGACACGCTGCCGCCGGACTGAGCGGCAGCGTGTCTCACTGACACAAGCTGGTGGGCCGGACCAAACGGCTTCGCGGGCCGGAGGTTCCCCACCCCTGGTGTACACAAAATAAATGCACTACCAATGTGTGTGATAATACAACAAAGAAGAAAAAAACACCAGTGGATGGGAGCTGTATTCACTGACATATATTAAACAAGGAAGGGGAAATGAACTCTACAAACAAATTATACTTCGGTACTATAAGCACAGAGAAGCTTTTCTGCCACAATCATATGATAAACATTTTACCAGAAACAAAAGAAATAAATATTTGCTGCTGTTTGATAAGAACATCAAGCAGACTAATTACTGCAGCTAATTGCACTCTTCCCTAAATGGTTACATATGGTTTCTTCCTCCAGTACTGTTAAACATTTCTCTAAGAAACAATGATACACTAATATGGTAATGCAGCAGGAGGCATCTGATATAAGTTGATGCTTCCTGTTTGCATTAGTGATCTGTGCTGCATCCTAGGATGCAGCATCGGATCACCTGTGACACTGCAGGCCATCGTAGACTGCCCCAGTTCCTACAAAGAGGCCAGGAAATCTCAGTCTTCTGACAGAGATCTTGCCCGTGGCACTCCCGCAAAAATGGAGGCGACGCACCTCCATTTTTGGGAAACTGTGCCCATCGCCGCTACCTCCCCTATCCCAAATGACAGCAGACAGTCAATCACTGACAGTGTGCAGTCATAGTGCGTCCAACAACGCATGACCCGTATTGAACATGCTCAGTATGGGTCAAGTCCATGCACAAAGTACCAAACATCGGAACCTTGCGCTATGTACCTCAGATCCAACAGGAGCTGAATTGGGACCAATTTGTCGCTGATTGCTGTAATTGCAGTAGCCTAAACAAAAAAAACAAAAAACAAAAAAACACAAAAAACAATCAAAATAGAGACAGGCAATACCGATTGAATCTTTGTAAGGAGATGTTGTGACTGTCTGGGTATCAGCATCTCTGCCATCTTTATCGAGGTGGTAATCTATCAGCTCTTTCAGGATTTGTAAAAGGAAACCTATAAAACATAACAAAATAAAAAATTATTAGAAAGTGGGTTGACAGGATTGGTTACATGTGTCTGGGGACTGAATAGTCATGAAACCTCTTTTGGCATAAGGGAACAACTTCATAACACAAATTTAATGTGCTTGATGGGTTATCCACAAAAACTGCCCCATTTCTGCTCATTTGATATACAGGTTGAGTATCCCTTATCCAAAATGCTAGGGACCAGAGGTATTTTGGATATGGGATTTTTCCGTATTTTGGAATAATTGCATACCATAATGAGATATCATGGTGATGGGACCTAAATCTAAGCACAGAATGCATTTATGTTACATATACACCTTATACACACAGCCTGAAGGTAATTTTAGCCAATATTTTTTGTAACTTTGTGCATTGAACAAAGTGTATGTACATTCACACAATTCATTTATGTTTCATATACACCTTATACACACAGCCTGAAGGTCATTTAATACAATATTTTTAATAACTGTGTGTATTAAACAAAGTTTGTGTACATTGAGCCATCAAAAAACAAAGTTTTCACTATCTCGCTCTCACGCAAAAAAGTCCGTATTTCGGAATATTCCGTATTTCGGAATATTTGGATATGGGTTTTTGTAATTAATTTCACTACAATATTAGCAAAGATAAAAGCGAAAGTACAGAGGTTTGCGATGGAAACAGCAGGGCTTGAATATTTTATTTCAGTATAATTGCCACAGAGTAAATGGTATGTTTACAGCACAGAGAAAGAGAATTAACAATAACGAACTAAGAAATATGTATCCAAAGTGTCTGATTAATAATTATTTCTTTGCTGCCGCGAACAGAAGGGATACTCAGCCCTTAAAAAACCATTAATAAAATACAAGACTGTCACAGCGCAAAAGGGGGGTCATTCCGAGTTGATCGCTAGCTGCATTGTTCGCTGCGTAGCAATCAGTGAAAAAATGGCTAATCTGCGCATGCACCGCAATGCGCACGTGCGTCGTAACGCTACAAAGTCCATTGTGGCTTTGCACTGGTTCTAGCGACGATTCCAATCGCACAGCCGGCCGCAAGGAGGAGATTGACAGAAAGAGGGTGTTTCTGGGTGTCAACTGACCGTTTTCAGGGAGTGCTTAGAAAAATGCAGGCGTGGCAGAAAAAACGCAGGGGTGGCTGGGAGGGTGTGTGACGTCAAAAGCCGTCCCTCCGTCGTTAGAAACAACGCACACGAAGAATAACTACAGGGCTGGTCTTGTTTTGCACAAAAAGATTTTGCAGGTGCTCTGCTGCACAAGCGTTCACACTTCTGCAAAGCGAAAATGCACTCCCCAGTGGGTGGCGACAATGCATTTGCACGGCTGCTGAAAACTGCTAGCGAGCGATCAACTTGGAATGACCCCCAAGAAACAAACTTATAATTAAAAGCACAATTATATTTATTTTGCACAGGTCAACACGGTTTACTTTAAAAATCACATATACACATATCATAGAACTGCTATCGTGACTTTATATTTCAATAATGCTGATTTTGCCACATATGTAACAGTATGCTGAGGAAGCCGCTGATAAAGAAAGTAGGCGGTGAAACGTGTCAATTTCAAAGATAACTACTCTGCATGGATCACCGCTGTGTTCAGCTGCACATCCCTTGCTTGGTACGGATCACCTCCAGAGATGACTGCGTGAAAGGAATGAAATTTGATTTATTATTTATTATATTTATGAGTAGGGAACTACCACACTGACGGACTCAAATAGAATCAACTGTCTTTGACTGAGGTCAATTAGATTAGACCATAAATATTTTTTTCATATTTTTGCAAGTAGATCACATAATTACTAGTTCACTCACAAGAAGGATATATAAATTATTTTTAAGGCATACCAATAAAATTTGAAATCTTAATATTTATAATAATTTCTCATTAGTATCTCCTTTTTTTCTTAAAAATCTTTGTCTCATTACCTCAGACAAGAGTGCTTCCAACCAGGGTTTTTTTTGGTCTTCTTTGTGGTCATTTTTATAATTTGTATCTCTATACCCTTGGGAGCACCACTGACCGTCAGAATTCATTGTAACCATTATACCAATAGGCTAGAGGTATACAAATGATTAACAAAAGGGAAAGCAATATCCCAATAGTGTCAGTTTTTCTGAGGTAATTATAATCTGCTAAATAATTATTTTTCCTGTGCGGCCTATATCCCCAGTCCCTTTTCCCCTTTGTTCTTTGAAAGGAATGAGCACCAGCAGTCGGGAGAAGTATCCATTATAGCTCAGTGGTGAGAACTCTACTATTATCACGATCTGGCCAGACATGGATTAATGACTGCTTGCATTTCCAATTAAGGAATAACATCAATTATATAGGAGCTGTTCATATATTCTCATGCTGAGTTACTGAAAAGTAAGTGTGCCTATACTCACAATAATTGTTGGATAAATTGGCTGTGGACTATACTACTGGACACACTGGGATTAATCAGCCAATTTAATTGTACTTCAACCAGCTACCAAACTGAGAGGAAACAGTTGATATAATCAGCTGCAGAATTTAGAAACACGGACTGTTTTGAAACCCAGAAAAACTAGTTAATATCTTGCAGTAAAAAGGTTACTAACTTGTAAAATATAAAATCAATGATACTGTTACAAATGTGGCAAAATCAGCATTATTGAAATATAAGTCATGATAGCAGTTCTATGATATGTCTATATGTGATTTTTAAAGTAAACAGTGTTGGTCGGTGTAAAAGAAATATAATTGTGCTTTTAATTATAAGTTTGTTTCTTGTGCGCTGTGACTGTCTTGTATTTTCTTTATGATTAACAATAACGGTCACAAATCCACCAAATTGTCCATTAATTACTCCTATGTATTTTGGGTAAACATCTAAATTACTGTACTTTTATAATCTGTTGCACTATGGTAACTGATGCTATATGTTCCTTATTTTCCTCTTTGCGCCTCTCTCTCCTATGCATTTATAAAACTTGTAGCACTCAAAAATTACTAAAGAAAAAAAGGATTGCAAAAAGCTATAAAACTATAAGCTATAAATGATAAAAACCAATATGTTCAATTATATATGATTTCTAAGCATGAAATACTCAGAATATACACTGAAGTGCCAACAGGATTGGGATATGTGCCTAGTTTTGTGTTGGACCCCCTCTAGCCCGCCAAAGTTCAGCAACTCCACGTGGCATCAATTCCCCCAGTGAACGGAAAACCTCTGGAGAGATATTGACCCATAACACCTGGATAGCTTCCCCTATATCCCTGATATTAGTAGGTGCAGGATTTTTGGTGCAAATGGACCGCTCCACCATGTCCTATAAATGCTCGATTGAATTCATGTTGGGCGAACGAGTTGGCTACACCATTTTTCGGAAATCTCCAGAATGTTCCTCAGACCAAATATGGACAGTATGAGACCAATGACACGATGCATTATCCTTCGGGAATATTCCATTGTTGTAGGAGTACATGAAGGGCTGCAAATGGTCATCATGTAATGCAACATAGCAGTTACTAGTTAATGACGTGTACAGGCAGAGCAGCAGGCCCAAGCCATGCCACGTTAACACACCCAACACCATCTAGATAGCAGAGCCGATAAGGACAGGGGCGCGTAGTGCCCCTGTCACCTTGCAGACACCGCTGCCATCATACATGGGGGAGAAGCAGTATAGCGCACATAACGTGCGCTGATACCGCTTCTCCCCATATCACCACATTATACATTACCCCTATAATGATGCAGGTCTGGGCATTTCCAAGATGTCACAGTACAGTACTTTATACAAAAATTCGAACTAACAGGTATGGTTGTGGCTGAAAGATTGAAAGGAGGGGAGGTCTGTATAGTTGCTGCACCTGTTCAATCACATGCCACCACCCCACTAATACCCCTTTCAGACCGCTTTAGCCAGGTCACACCTGGGATTTATACACGGGTCCTTCCCAGCTGCGACCCGGCTAAGATTCCTTTGAGACTGGTGGCCCAATCTGGCTTATTGCCGGGTTGGTGACGACACCGTCGATGCGTATGGAGGTGGCACTTGGAGATGAGATGATCTCCAAGGACCACCTCTTCTTATACAGTGAATGGGTGCTGAGTCGCATTGTCCCAGCTTATCCGTTCACACTGTACCAGGAGTTCGGTTGAACAAGTGTTAAAAGCTGCCCGCTACCTGAGTTGAAATACTGGGTCCAAGTTATTTTAACTGTTCCCTTTCAGGCTGCGCCACAACATGGCTTACTGCACATTCACGTACAATAACCCAAGTTATTGCTGGCGGTCTGAAAGGGGTAAAGGAGGTTTAACACCCCTGTCACCAATAGCAAGCAACACAAGGTTTAGCAATAGGTTAATATACAATCTTACTATATGTAAAACATTTTATACACTTTTGTGGTCATTGATACCAGGAACACACAAATAATTATACCTTTTGCATTGCTATTTTGAAGGGAAGAGGTCTGCAGGAATAAACAAAGACATGACAAGTTACTAAATATGTAAACCATTCTGAAATATGACATAAAATATAAACAGCTACAATTATACATTACCAAAGAGTTGTGGAGTCTAGATTTTGGATTGATTTTCATTAGCTGCAGTAAGTCATTTACAGTGAAAACCTTTATAAATGAAATACAACAGAAATTACAAGGCAGTCACATAGCAAAGATAAATGAAATCTAAAACTCCAACAGGGTGAAGGGTGAGCCTTCTTCCTGTGAATTGTGTCCTGTATTGGGTAGCTCAATGGCCAGTGAGGGTTACAAGTGTTTCTACCCCGGGAACACCTGAATACTGAATCATTTGTAGACTAATACAGCAACATAAGTAGCTATGATGCATACATTCCAGATGCATAATATTTAGATCTCCATTTAATTCTAGCAGTGTAATTTAACTCTTTTTCATAAAATTCACTAACGGATTTCCAAAGAGTTCCAGGCATCTGTACACTGTGACAGTGCACACTATGAACATTGGGGGTAATTTTGATCTGATCGTACATGTGCTAAATTTAGTACATCTATGATCAGTTTCTCAGACATGCGGGGGGACGTCCAGCACAGGGCTAGTCCGCCCCACATGTCTGGCTCTGATCCCCCGCACTGGTGCAAAAGCATCGCACAGCAGAGATACTCTTGCACCAAGCGAGTAACTCCCTGTCTGCGCAGCCTAGCTGTGCTGGCAGGCGGGCTACTCGCGCATCCTGGGTTGCAGCGGCTGCGTATGACGATGTGCTGCCGCCGTGGCCTGCCTCGGTAACAGTCTGGACACGCCTGCGCTGTCCGGACCGCACCCCGCCAATGGCCCCGCGACCGCCTCTGCCTGTCAATCAGGCAGAGGCGAACGCAGCCCTGAGATGCTTTTAGCATCTCACTGGGCTCCTGGGGTGTGCACGCTCAGTGCGCCCGCTGCGTGTGCGCACTCCGCAAAGGGCTCAGACTGCAATCGCTGCCACTGCAGCGATCCAGACTGAATTAAGCCCATTAAACAGTCAATATGAAACACCATCATTGTTACTTCCAGATAAGACCACCTATATGTATAAGCTAAGCATTCTTTCACAACTGGAGGCATAAATACATTCTCACCAGGCATTTACTATAGCAGTCTATATGGGTGGTAGGGAGAAGACGTGGCCTCCTAGGACCACTCACTGTATCCCACTACAATGTCTTTATACAAAAGACACAACATACTTTTTCATTTACTTTTCTTCTCCCAACTAACATGTAATTACCCCAACATTGTATATAATGACACGTAACTATCTTGTATTCTCCCACATATAATGCCAGTCCATGTCCCCTTGCTATCAAATCTATAAGCGCGAGTTCCCCCATCTTATCTGAATCATCAGAATAGTTCCCAGAGGACAGAGTTCCCAATGCACAATAATGAGACACACGCTGTGCTGTTGCCGAGAACTCGAGGACTAGGGTGGCTAATCCCGGACCATTTTTTCAATCCCTGGTCTCGGGATTGAAAAATGGTCAATCCCGGGATTGGTTTGTTTCCTGTGTATCCCCCGTCCGCCCCGCACCGCACACATAACTGACCACCATAGTACCTGGGAGGGCAGATGGGTAACTTTTTATTTTTTAAAAAGGGGCAGACTAGATGGGCCAAGTGGTTCCTATCTGCCATCAAATTCTATGTTTCTATGTTCCCTCCAGTTCGGTGAGGTGCGTACAGCAGGTGGCGGGCGGCTGGCTGCACAGCGTGACCTCTGACTTCATGTCACACTGCGCAGGGGGACCTGGGCAGCGTCTGAGCCTCCCGAGGAAGCTCAACGCTGCCCGGCATTAAAAAAACAAAGGACCGCCTGATCCCGAAATCCCCGGGATTGGAGATTACAATCACGGGATTGAATCCCAGCAGATTTTTGTCCTAAATTCCAGGATCCCGCCGATCCCAATCCTGGGATTTGCAACCCAACCGAGGACAGAAATAGTCTAAATTGATACCTCGCGCTGTTACCCATACTGTGACTGCGCAGAGTTTATTATTCCACAGTTTCAGGCAACTGAACCGCGCTAAAAATATTTTATTCGTACAACTGTAAATAATGACCAGACCATCATGTCCGCTAGTTTATAAATAAATATTCCATTTTTTATCTTTGAAGTACGCATGAAAACAAAATCAAACTTACCTTTTCTTTCTCCAATCCGCACTCAGGGAAAAAGACAGAGAGGGAGTACTCATAACCACATCTTCTCATGTGATCTGCCACTAGGCTATTGCAGGCCCTGTGTAACAGAGAGTCACCAGACACATCTGCAGTCTGAAGCTGATCTCCACTGAGCGTACGATGTTTCAGATCTTGGATAAGCTGGTTTCGAAGTTGTGTCTTGTTACAATAAATAAGAAAAAAATTGAATGGTGGGAAATATAAAAACAAAACAAACTGGAAATACTCTCAAGCACATATAATGTTTACATAAAACAGAATAGAAGTCTATGCTTCCTAGTGTTTCTATAAAAGGAAGAGGGAATAAGGAAATTGTGATGTTGTCAGCCCTCACTACTAGGAGCATTACATGGGGAGAGGAGAGAGACATGCATGGTGTATGGAGCAAAACAGTGCTCTTAAGGAGCAAAACAGTAGCCACTGAAAGAAAGATCTCATAAAGAAAGCCAAAAACTAAAAAGGTGAATGTTAGTACAGGTTGAGTATCCCATATCCAAAAATTCCAAAACACGGAACATTCCGAAATACGGACTTTTTTGAGTGAGCGTGAGATAGTGAAACCTTTGTTTTCGGATGGCTCAATGTACACAAACTTTGTTTAATACACAAAGTTATTAAAAATATTGTATTAAAGGACCTTCAGGCTGTGTGTATAAGGTGTATATGAAACATAAATGAATTGTGTGAATGTACACACACTTTGTTTAATGTACAAAGTTATAAAAAATATTGGCTAAAATGACCTTCAGGCTGTGTGTATAAGGTGTATATGAAACATAAATGTATTCTGTGCTTAGACTTGGGCCCCATCGCCATGATATCTCATTATGGTATGCAATTATTCCAAAATACGGAATAATCCGATATCCAAAATACTTCTGGTCCCAAGCATTTTGGATAAGGGATACTCAACCTGTATAATACATAACCTATAAATATAACATTTAGTTCCAATAAGTGCAAATATGTTTAATTTGAAAGGAACAACATATTTCTACAAATAGTGTAACAATGAACAGAGATTGTGCCAGGATTGATATGACTTTAAAAACAAAAATTACAAATATAAAACTGTGCACAAACAGATAAAGATGTATCAAGCCTTGGAGAGAGATAAAGTGGAGAAGTTGTCCACAGCCACCAATTAAATTCTGTCATTTTATAGACTATGGGGGCAGAGCCGGATTAAGGCTACGGGGGACCTGGGGCACTTCAGACAATGGGGCCCCTATTAAAGAGGCAGGCAGGTGAAGGAAGAGGGGGCACAGTGTAGATTTACACTAATTTACAAGTTCATGGAGTGCCTTTCCAAAGTGCCAAGCTCTGCCAACATAGATTCTTATAGATATACTGTATCTACAAATATAATTTATATATATATATATATATATATATATATATATATATATATATATTTATATTTACACACAACCCAGTGCCTTTACTTCAAATTTAATTGATAAATTAAAAGCTACATACTGCCTAACGTTTTTCTTTGATGCTGTCAAAGACAGAGCCAGAAGAGCACTGCAGTCTGCCTGCGCCCGAACGTTCTCTCCTCGAGTCCTGACATATCTTCACCGTAATGCCCCTTACACATTATGCACAACACTGTAATACCCCATACTTGTTATGCACAGCACCGTAATGCCCCTTACATATTATGCACAACACCGTAATACCCCATACTTATTATGCACAGCACCGTAATGCCCCTTACATATTATGCACAACACCGTAACACCCCATACACATTATGCACAGCCCTGTAATGCCCCTTACAGATTATGCACAGCCTCGTAATGCCTTTTACACATTATGCACAGCCCCGTAATGCCCCTTACACATTATGCACAGCACCCTAATGCCTGTAACACATTATGCACAGCACCGTAATACCCGTAACACATTATGCACAGCACCGTAATACCTGTAACACATTATGCACAGCACCGTAATACCCGTAACACATTATGCACAGAACCGTAATACCTGTAACACATTATGCACAGCACCGTAATGCCCGTAACACATTATGCACCATGTTACATGTAGCGAGATACATTTGCATTCCCTGTAACATCTCATGATAGACTATCTACCCAGTACAGAGATGCAGGCAGCCAGAGCTCAGCTAACCTCCCCCACCCCTCGCTCACCTCTTGTAGCAGCCCCTGTCCAGCTCCAGAAAGCAGAGACTCCCGGAATGCAGTGACCCTGTCACTAGCAGTCGATATCCGTGTTGCGCACCGCCGCAGGAACCTCGTCCCCGTAGCTGTGACAGAAACCAGTTCTGTTTGGTCACTGTGCAGCTGCTTCTTTTAGTGTAATAGATCAGCTGCAGCACCAGACAGAAGCCCTGCTATGCGGCGCCGGCAGTGAGGACAGGGCCGGGGGCACATCGCCGCAGATCGGATCAGTAATAGAGATCTGATCCGTGGCGGGTAGTAGGGGGGGCCCTTTCACACAGGGGAGCCTGGGGTACTTACCCCCAGGGCCCCCCTCCCCTTAATCCGGCTCTGTATGGGGGTAATTCAGAGTTGATCGCAGCAGCAAATTTGCTAGCACTTGGGCAAAACCATGTGCACAGCAGGGGGGGCAGATATAACATTTGCAGAGTTAGATTTGGGTGGGTTATATTGTTTCTGTGCAGGGTAAATACTGGCTGCTTTATTTTTACACTGCAATTTAGATTTTAGTTTGAACACGCCCCACCCAAATCTAACTCTCTCTGCACATGTTATATCTGCCCCCCCCTTGCAGTGCACATGGTTTTGCCCAACTGCTAACAAATTTGCTGCTGCGATCAACTCAGAATTACCCCCTATGTTAGATAAGGGATAGCTTGAAGCTGATTGGTGGCTATGGCAAGTTCTCTAAATTATCTCTCTCCAAGGTTTGATGCATCTCCCCCAGTATTATAGTGTAGAGACAAAATAAACAGTACATAAAAATCACCTTTAGTGAATCCAAAACACCTTTGTTTTTAAATGTCTGATAAAGTCTTTTACGCAGTTCCTCTTGTGACAAAGACTTAAGCTCACTGTGAGACATCATACCTTTAGAAGGTAAAATCACTGTAAAAAGCAAAGTAAAATTAGAATAAGTAAGCATACAAGCAATGTTTACATAAAGTAATATTATTAAATTAGCCTTATTCTGTTTCTATAATTACTTTTTCCTATTAATCAAAACTGTAGCCGTGACAAAACCCAACCAAGTCCTAGTCCAAAATCTGACTTTACTCCATACTTTCATCCAGACCTTGTGCCAACATTGGTAAAAGTAACACATGTCCTTATCCAATCCTTATGGCTAAACAAGTGATCCTCAACTCCTCCAATTCAATGCAAGAAACGCCTTACAAGCCCTGATTTATTTTAGCTGGAATGTAAAAAAAATAAAATAGGATTTTAATTACCTACCGGTAAATCCTTTTCTCGCAGCCCGTAGAGGATGCTGGGGTCCATATTAGTACCATGGGGTATAGACGGGGCCCACCAGGAGCCATTGGGACTTTAAGAGTTTAACAGTGTGGGCTGGCTCCTCCCTCTATGCCCCTCCTACCAGACTCAGTCTAGAAACTGTGCCCAAGGAGACGACATACTTCGAGAGAAGGAATTACACAGATAGTGGCGAGATTCATACCAGCTCACACAAGGCAAATCCGGCCAACATGCCGGAAAACTCAGCAACAGCTGAAACAGTAAAGAACACAGAACTTACCTAGGAACCAGGCAGTACTGAACCAAACAACCACTGCAGGAAAAAGAAGCGCTGGGCGGGCGCCCAGCATCCTCTACGTACTACGAGAAAAGGAATTACCGGTAGGTAATTAAAATCCTATTTTCTCTTACATCCTAGAGGATGCTGGTGTCCATATTAGTACCATGGGGATGTACCAAAGCTCCCAGAACGGGAGGGAGAGCGCGCAGGCTCCTGCAGAACTGCTTGACCAAACTTGAGGTCATCAGAGGACAAAGTATCGAACTTGTAAAACTTAACAAACATGTTCGATCCAGCCCAAGTAGCTGCTCAGCAAAGCTGTACAGCCGAGACACCCCGGGCAGCCGCCCAGGAAGAACCCACCTTACGAGTAGAGTGGGCCTTAACAGATTTTGGACACGGCAATCCTTCTAAAATAAACTTTTCTAAAGAAGCTCTGTAGAGCTCCCCTAGCTGTGACCGGCTCCTCCAGGCACATTTTCTAAACGGAGTCTGGTAGGAGGGGCATAGAGGGAGGAGCCAGCCCACACTGTTAAACTCTTAAAGTGCCAATGGCTCCTGGTGGACCCGTCTATACTCCATGGTACTAATATGGACCCCAGCATCCTCTAGGACGTAAGAGAAAACAAAAAAGCATGTACAACAACCTAGCAGTGTATTGCAGACTACTCAAATACCCAATACCGTTCTAAGGTCCGTCTATCTACCTAATCCAATACTAGACCATTCGGCTTGTTAAAATACACATTTATTAATCACATAAAAATATATGATATTATATAAAATTATTTAAAAATCACACATATATAGGAGCTGTCAAAAATTAATGCCACTGATCGCCCAATGATTATCCACTCTGACTGGAGGTCTCCCTTGTAAAGAGTGAAAAGACAATACTGCAGCAATATTGGTATTCAAGCAAACCGGAAAAATAAGAATTTACTTACCGATAATTCTATTTCTCATAGTCCGTAGTGGATGCTGGGGACTCCGTAAGGACCATTGGGAATAGCGGCTCCGCAGGAGACTGGGCACATCTAAAGAAAGCTTTAGGACTATCTGGTGTGCACTGGCTCCTCCCCCCATGACCCTCCTCCAAGCCTCAGTTAGGATACTGTGCCCGGACGAGCGTACACAATAAGGAAGGATTTTGAATCCCGGGTAAGACTCAAACCAGCCACACCAATCACACCGTATAACCTGTGATCTGAACCCAGTTAACAGCATGATAACAGAGGAGCCTCTGAAAGATGGCTCACAATAATAACCCGATTTTTGTAACAATAACTATGTACAAGTATTGCAGACAATCCGCACTTGGGATGGGCGCCCAGCATCCACTACGGACTATGAGAAATAGAATTATCGGTAAGTAAATTCTTATTTTCTCTAACGTCCTAAGTGGATGCTGGGGACTCCGTAAGGACCATGGGGATTATACCAAAGCTCCCAAACGGGCGGGAGAGTGCGGATGACTGCAGCACCAAATGAGAGAACTCCAGGTCCTCCTCAGCCAGGATATCAATTTTGTATAATTTTACAAACGCATTTGCTCCTGACCAAGTAGCTGCTCGGCAAAGTTGTAAAGCCGAGACCCAAGATGAGCCCACCTTCCTTGTGGAGTGGGCATTTACAGATTTTTGGCTGTGACAGGCCTGCCACAGAATGTGCAAGCTGAATTGTACTACAAATCCAACGAGCAATAGTCTGCTTAGAAGCAGGAGCACCCAGCTTGTTGGGTGCATACAGGATAAACAGCGAGTCAGATTTCCTGACTCTAGCCCTCCTGGAAACATATATTTTCAGGGCCCTGACAACGTCTAGCAACTTGGAGTCCTCCAAGTCCCTAGTAGCCGCAGGCACCACAAATAGGTTGGTTCAGGTGAAACGCTGAAACCACCTTAGGGAGAAACTGAGGACGAGTCCTCAATTCCGCCCTGTCCGAATGGAACATCAGATAAGGGCTTTTTTAGGATAAAGCCGCCAATTCTGACACGCGCCTGGCCCAGGCCAGGGCCAACAGCATGACCACTTTCCATGTGAGATATTTTAACTCCACAGATTTAAGTGGTTCAAACCAATGTGACTTTTGGAACCCAAAACTACATTGAGATCCCAAAGTGCCACTGGAGGCACAAAAGGAGGCTGTATATGCAGTACCCCTTTTACAAACGTCTGAACTTCAGGGACTGAAGCTAGTTCTTTTTGGAAGAAAATTGACAGGGCCGAAATTTGAACCTTAATGGACCCCAATTTCAGGCCCATAGACACTCCTGTTTGCAGGAAATGTAGGAATCGACCCAGTTGAATTTCCACCGTCGGGCCTTACTGGCCTCGCACCACGCAAGATATTTTCGCCAATTGCGGTGATAATGTTTTTGCGGTTACATCCTTCCTGGCTTTGATCAGGATAGGGATGACTTCATCCGGAATGCCTTTTTTCCTTCAGGATCCGGCGTTCAACCGCCATGCCGTCAAACGCAGCCGCGGTAAGTCTTGGAACAGACAGGGTCCTTGCTGGAGCAGGTCCCTTCTTAGAGGTAGAGGCCACGGATCCTCCGTGAGCATCTCTTGAAGTTCCGGTTACCAAATCCTTCTTGGCCAATCCGGAGCCACGAATATAGTGCTTACTCCTCTCCATCTTATCAATCTCAGTACCTTGGGTATGAGAGGCAGAGGAGGGAACACATACCCTGACTGGTACACCCACGGTGTTACCAGAGCGTCTACAGCTATTGCCTGAGGGTCCCTGGACCTGGCGCAATACCTGTCGAGTTTTTCCCAACGGTTTATAATCATGTGGAAGACTTCTGGGTGAAGTCCCCACTCTCCCGGGTGGAGGTCGTGCTGAGGAAGTCTGCTTCCCAGTTGTCCACTCCCGGAATGAATACTGCTGACAGTGCTATCACATGATTTTCCGCCCAGCGAAGAATCCTTGCAGCTTCTGCCATTGCCCTCCTGCTTCTTGTGCCACCCTGTCTGTTTACGTGGGTGACTGCCGTGATGTTGTCCGACTGGATCAACACCGGCTGACCTTGAAGCAGAGGTCTTGCTAAGCTTAGAGCATTGTAAATGTCCCTTAGCTTCAGGATATTTATGTGAAGTGATGTCTCCAGGCTTGACCATAAGTCCTGGATATTCCTTCCCTGTGTGACTGCTCCCCAGCCTCGCAGGCTGGCATCCGAGGTTACCAGGACCCAGTCCTGAATGCCGAATCTGCGGCCCTCTAGAAGATGAGCACTCTGCAACCACCACAGGAGGGACACCCTTGTCCTTGGTGACAGGGTTATCCGCTGATGCATCTGAAGATGCGACCCAGACCATTTGTCCAGCAGGTCCCACTGGAAAGTTCTTGCGTGGAATCTGCCGAATGGGATTGCTTCGTAGGAAGCCACCATTTTACCCAGAACCCTTGTGCATTGATGTACTGAGACTTGGCTCGGTTTTAGGAGGTTCCTGACTAGCTCGGATAACTCCCTGGCTTTCTCCTCCGGGAGAAACACCTTTTTCTGGACTGTGTCCAGGATCATCCCTAGGAACAGAAGACAAGTCGTCGGAACCAGCTGCGATTTTGGAATATTGAGAATCCAACCGTGCTGCAGCAACACTACCTGAGATAGTGCTACACCGACCTCCAACTGTTCCCTGGATCTTACCCTTATCAGGGAATCGTCCAAGTAAGGGATAACTAAAATTCCCTTCCTTTGAAGGAATATCATCATTTCGGCCATTACCTTGGTAAAGACCCGGGGTGCCGTGGACCATCCACACGGCAGCGTCTGAACTGATAGTGACAGTTCTGTACCATAAACCTGAGGTACCCTTGGTGAGAAGGGTAAATTTTGACATGAAGGTAAGCATCCTTGTTGTCCCGAGACATCATGTAGTCCCCTTCTTCCAGGTTCGCAATCACTGCTCTGAGTGACTCAATCTTGAATTTGAACCTCTGTATGTAAGTGTTCAAAGATTTTAGATTTAGAATCGGTCTCACCGAGCCGTCCGGCTTCGGTACCACAACAGTGTGGAATAATACCCCGTTCCCTGTTGCAGGAGGGGTATCTTGATTATCACCTGCTGGGAATACAGCTTGTGAATGGCTTCCAAAACTGTCTCCCTGTCAGAAGGAGACATCGGTAAAGCCGACTTTAGGAAACGGCGAGGGGGAGACGTCTCGTATTCTAATTTGTACCCCTGAGATATCACCTGAAGGATCCAGGGGTCTACTTGCGAGTGAGCCCACTGCGCGCTGAAATTCATTGAGACGGGCCCCCCACCGTGCCCGATTCTGCTTGTAAAGCCCCAGCGTATACTGAGGGCTTGGCAGAGGCGGGAGAGGGTTTCTGTTCCTGAGAACTGGCTGATTTCTGCAGCCTTTTTCCTCTCCCTCTGTCACGGGGCAGAAATGAGGAACCTTTTGCCCGCTTATCCACGAAAAGACTGCGCCTGATAATACGGCGTCTTCTCATGTTGAGAGGCGACCTGGGGTACAAACGTGGATTTCCCAGCTGTTGCCGTGGCCACCAGGTCTGAAAGACCGACCCCAAATAACTTCTCCCCTTAATAAGGCAATACTTCCAAATGCCGTTTGGAATACGCATCACCTGACCACTGACGTGTCCATAACCCTCTACTGGTAGAAATGGACAACGCACTTAGACTTGATGCCAGTCGGCAAATATTCCGCTGTGCATCACACATATATAGAAATGCATCTTTCAAATGCTCTATAGGCAAAAATATACTGTCCCTATCTAGGGTATCAATATTTTCAGTCAGGGAATCCGACCACGCCAACCCAGCACTGCACATCCAGGCTGAGGCGATTGCTGGTCGCAGTATAACACCAGTATGTGTGTAAATACATTTTAGGATACCCTCCTGCTTTCTATCAGCAGGATCCTTAAGGGCGGCCATCTCAGGAGAGGATAGAACCCTTACAAGCGTGTGAGCGCTTTATCCACCCTAGGGGGTGTTTCCCAACGCACCCTAACCTCTGGCGGGAAAGGATATAATGCCAATAACATTTTAGAAATTATCCGTTGTTATCGGGGGAAACCCACGCATCATCACACACCTCATTTAATTTCTCAGATTCAGGAAAACTACAGGTAGTTTTTCCTCACCGAACATAATACCCCTTTTTGGTGGTACTCGTATTATCAGAAATGTGTAAAACATTTTTCATTGCCTCAATCATGTAACGTGTGGCCCTACTGGAAGTCACATTTGTCTCTTCACCGTCGACACTGGAGTCAGTATCCGTGTCGGAGTCTATATCTGCCATCTGAGGTAACGGGCGCTTTAGAGCCCCTGACGGCCTATGAGACGTCTGGACAGGCACAAGCTGAGTAGCCGGCTGTCTCATGTCAACCACTGTCTTTTATACAGAGCTGACACTGTCACGTAATTCCTTCCAACAGTTCATCCACTCAGGTGCCGACCCCCTAGGGGGTGACATAACTATTACAGGCAATCTGCTCCGTCTCCACATCATTTTTCTCCTCATACATGTCGACACAAAAGTACCGACATACAGCACACACACAGGGAATGCTCTGATAGAGGACAGGACCCCACTAGCCCTTTGGGGAGACAGAGGGAGAGTTTGCCAGCACACACCAGAGCGCTATATATATACAGGGATAACCTTATATAAGTGTTTTTCCCCTTATAGCTGCTGTATAGTTAATAGTGCGCCTAATTTGTGCCCCCCTCTCTTTTTTAACCCTTTCTGTAGTGTAGTGACTGCAGGGGAGAGCCAGGGAGCTTCCCTCCAACGGAGCTGTGAGGGAAAATGGCGCCAGTGTGCTGAGGAGATAGGCTCCGCCCCCTTATCGGCGGCCTTATCACCCGTTTTTTTATGTATTTTGGCAGGGGTTAAATGCATCCATATAGCCCAGGAGCTATATGTGATGCATTTTTTGCCATCCAAGGTGTTTATTATTGCGTCTCAGGGCGCCCCCCCCAGCGCCCTGCACCCTCAGTGACCGGAGTGTGAAGTGTGCTGAGAGCAATGGCGCACAGCTGCAGTGCTGTGCGCTACCTTGTTGAAGACAGGACGTCTTCTGCCGCCGATTTTCCGGACCCCTTCTGGCTCTGTAAGGGGGCCGGCGGCGCGGCTCTGGGACCCATCCAAGCTGGGCCTGTGATCGTCCCTCTGGAGCTAATGTCCAGTAGCCTAAGAAGCCCAATCCACTCTGCACGCAGGTGAGTTCGCTTCTTCTCCCCTTAGTCCCTCGATGCAGTGAGCCTGTTGCCAGCAGGTCTCACTGAAAATAAAAAACCTAAACTAAAACTTTCACTAAGAAGCTCAGGAGAGCCCCTAGTGTGCACCCTTCTCGTTCGGGCACAGAGATCTAACTGAGGCTTGGAGGAGGGTCATGGGGGGAGGAGCCAGTGCACACCAGATAGTCCTAAAGCTTTCTTTAGATGTGCCCAGTCTCCTGCGGAGCCGCTATTCCCCATGGTCCTTACGGAGTCCCCAGCATCCACTTAGGACGTTAGAGAAATGATGTTACCAGTGGTTGATTGTTGGTTAGGGCAATGTTCCCCTTTGTATCATCAGCTGGGATCTCCTAGATGTGTTGACGGAATATCCAAACCACAGAGTCATATGTTACCGATATGAAAAGTCACTCTCCTAATAAATCAGCTGGGATGTCCTTTAGTTGCTGACCGAGTGTCCAATATGATGGAAATTGCTATTTGCAGAATGCCACAATGTGGAAGATGATTCCAAAGGTATGCCAGAACTGGAATGTGAATCCTTTTAGAGCGCAGTGGGCGTGGGCTAAATGCGTTTCGCTGGTGTATAGTATATGTCCAGCTTCCTCAGGAGCATGCTATACACCAGCGAAATACGTTGAGCCCACGCCCACTGCGCCCTAAAAGGATTCACATTCCAGTGCTGGCGCTACAGGGTCCCAGGGCAAGGGCACGCTGACACTACAGGTTCCCAGGGCAAGGGCACGCCAACGCTATGGTGTCCCAGGGCAAGGGCAGGCTAAAGAATAGTGGATCCAAGAACAAGGGCACACTGATACTGTGAGGTCGCTGGGCAAGGGCACACTGACGCAATGGGATCATAAGACATGAGCACACTCAAACAGTATCCCAGGGCTAGGACACACTGATGCTATGGGATCCTAGGGCACAGATGCTACAGGGTCCCGGGCAAAGGCACACTGATGCTATGGGGTCCCAGGGCAAGGGCACGCTGTCGCTACAGGGTCCCAGGGCAAGGGCACGCTGTCGCTATGGGCAGGGCCGGCGCCACCACTAGGCAGCTTTAGGCAGCTGCCTATGGTCGCCGACCACTTGCGGGCGGCAGCTCACGCTGCCGATGAATGCTTCTCCTCTCCTTAAGAGGAATATGACGAGCATTACTGCGGAGAGGAGCGGAAGGGGGTACACTCACACTGTCCGTGCTGGCGGCTGATAACAGTTGGGTGGCTGCGCGCCGCGGCATCCCTTTAGCACGGACAGTGTGAGCGGCTGTGTAACCCATCGGCAGCGGCTCTATGCACACAGAGTAAGAAGCAGCGCTGCCAGATATTGTTACAGTTGCTATAGCAACTGTCTTCCGCTCCTCTCCGTGGTAACGCCCGTCATACTCCCGCCCTGCACCACAAAAACAGACTGCCACGAAGCACGAACTCCCCGTGCAATTGTAAGAACTTCACTAAATGTATAAAGGATCAGGGTGGGGGACCAGTAAATTTATACAGTAAAGTGAAGGGGGGGGGTGTGAGTGTGGAAAGTGAGGGTGGAAATGTAAATATATAAGAGGTAGAGGTGATAGGTTGCTGGAAGGGGGAAAATAATGGCATATATATTGTAACAGTAATGTCAGTGTCGGTGGCTGTGTGCACCATATAGTCACCGCAAGCACGCAAAACACTTTAATTCCCCCTGTACATGTGAGGAGCAGCATTGGTATTTTATTACATAGTGTGTGTGTGTGTGTGTGTGTGTGTGTGTGTGTGTGTGTGTGTGTGTGTTATATATATATATATATATATATATATATATATATATATATATATATATATATATATATAGTGGTCGAAGTGGCATACCGGCACTTCTCCACAGACCAGGAAGTTTTTTTTTTTTTTAATCAACTCCTGCTATGGCCGATCGTGCTCATGTTCTTCCCATCACTGCTCCCAGTCACGGCGGTTGGTGCCGAAGCTGTGAGCCACACTACTCCCCAGCAGTTACGGCTGACACACACTCCCCCTCCCTCCTCCAGCAGCCGCTCGTGCAGAGTGCCTCGATTCGTCTCATACTGTGTGCTATAATGTGAATTTTGGCTCATACTGTGTGGTATAAAGTGAAAGGGGCATCAGTACTAGATAGTATAAGGGGTCCTACTACACTGAAGGACACCCCCCCTAAGGTGCCCTGGGCCACCTGAAGGCTTAATCCAGCCCTGGTCTAGCAGTTCTTGCGCACCCTGGGTAGAACGCCTGTAGCATTACAGCAGCAATCTGTCCTGAAGTTCCCACTTAAGGCCCATACACACTGGGCGATGTTGAGCTGAAAGCAGCTCACTTTTGGTGTGTTGAGCTGCTTTCAGTTCAAAACCGCCCAGTGTATATGCCCCGGCGGTGAGCGCTGATGCGCACTCCCGCTTCATCGCTGGTATTACCAGTAGATGAACGGCAGGGTGAGCGGCTTTCCATAGTGTCCTGCTATGCCCAGTGTGTATGCACCTTAAGAATCAGCTGGATGGGATGTACTAGATAAAACCTGTTTCATGGGTTTTACTGCATATCCTGTATGTATTGAGACTCGGTGAGTGGTTTGGGATGGGGGGGGGGAGCAGGCTGAAATTTTGCCTAGGATGCTGAGAAACCTTGCTCCGGCCTTGGCTACGGGGTCCCAGGGCAAGGGCACGCTGACGTTATGGGGTCCCAGGGCAAGGGCACGCTGATGCTACGGGGCCCAGGGCAAGGGCACGCTGTCGCTACGGGGTCCCAGGGCAAGGGCACGCTGTCGCTACGGGGTCCCAGGGCAAGGGCACGCTGAAGCTACGGGGTCCCAGGGCAAGGGCACGCTGAAGCTACGGGGTCCCAGGCAAGGGCACGCTGACGCTACGGGGTCCCAGGGCAAGGGCACGCTGACGCTACGGGGTCCCAGGGCAAGGGCACGCTGACGCTACGGGGTCCCAGGGCAAGGGCACGCTGACGCTACGGGGTCCCAGGGCAAGGGCACGCTGACGCTACGGGGTCCCAGGGCAAGGGCACGCTGACGCTACGGGGTTCCAGGGCAAGGGCACGCTGACGCTACGGGGGTCCTAGGCAAGGGCACGCTGATGCTATGAAGTCCCAGGGCAAGGGCACACTGATGCTATGGGGTCCCAGGGTAAGGGCGCACTGACACTATGAGGTCTCATGGCAAAGGCCCACTAACACTACGTTTCTAAGAAGAGGAAAAAATCAGTGTATTGTATATGCAAGTTCTCCTACAGCCCTCACATGGTGTGTGAAATAGAATCATCTGTCACATATCTACCGGGTAACCCGGAATAGTACATATGAACAGCGAGTGTATGACATGTGCACTAGTAAGTTGTACAGACACTCACCGTACCGGAGCACAGAGCAGCTTCTCCCCTGCCAACCGCAACACAGGAGGGCACAACAACACACATAACCGCCGGGATAGCCGCGGCTAACAGGACAGCCAATCACACGCATAGCCAGGAACCAACCCACCAATCATGTCTTACCAAGGGCGAGCTTCTGCGTTGCAGGCCTCGCTTGGAAATAGTGTCTCACTGTTCGTTTTAAATAAAGTCTAGTCGAACAGTGTGAGCTACTCTGTATGACCAGATGGCTGGATTGACGTCATTTTACGGCGACCAGATGGCTGGATTGACGTCATTTTACGGCGACCAACTGTCAGATGTCCGGATGTTATTACAGGAGAGGAACCGCGATAACCCATATCCCACTTGGATCTAGCTTCAACCTATATACTATAGTGAGTCACTGTGGAAACAGGTGAGTAGGGAGTGAGCGGAGCGTGGTCCCAGGGAGCGGGGCTCTGGCGAGGTGAAAGTGCTTTGCATCCCCTTTCTCCTCACTGCAGACCTGTAACTGTGCTGCGGGTGTAATTACGGTTGTGTCTATGTTACCTTTGTGATCAGGACCTGGAAGTGACCAGCTGCCACTGAGCAACTTGATTCTAGCATCTACCCTGAGCACACTGCAGAGTCCACGCACACACCGTCCTGTCTGTGTAGTGCCAAAGTAGTGCACAGAGCTGCTGTCTCCTCAGCTGCCATCTTAATGTAGAACGTGAAAACAAAATCTGTTTTTACGCTGAATTGCAGGAAATGTAGAATGGAACCAACATTGTAAAGTGAGACAAAATCTTGGTGGCACCAGTTGTGTGGTTCAGTTTTCTCAGGCCATGAAATTCACATTTGCTTCATTTTGGTTGTCAAGCAAAGCAGTTGTAGTAACGTGTTCCCTGCCCATCCTGTTATCCCCGCTACACCAGCAATCTGAATTGTTAGAAAATAATTACATACAATTTTTACCTAATACATTGTTTCTCTGACGTCCTAGTGGATGCTGGGAACTCCGTAAGGACCATGGGGAATAGCGGCTCCGCAGGAGTCTGGGCACAACTAAAAGAAAGCTTTTAGACTACCTGGTGTGCACTGGCTCCTCCCACTATGACCCTCCTCCAAGCCTCAGTTAGATTTTTGTGCCCGGCCGAGCTGGATGCACACTAAGGGCTCTCCTGAGCTCTTAGAAAGAAAGTATAATTTAGGTTTTTTATTTTACAGTGAGACCTGCTGGCAACAGGCTCACTGCAACGAGGGACTAAGGGGAGAAGAAGCGAACCTGCCTGCTTGCAGCTAGCTTGGGCTTCTTAGGCTACTGGACACCATTAGCTCCAGAGGGATCGACCACATGGAACTGGCCTTGGTGTTCGGTCCCGGAGCCGCGCCGCCGTCCCCCTTACAGAGCCAGAAGCAAGAAGAAGTCCGGAAAATCGGCGGCATGAAGACTTCTGTCTTCACCAAGGTAGCGCACAGCACTGCAGCTGTGCGCCATTGCTCCTCATACACACTTCACACTCCGGTCACTGAGGGTGCAGGGCGCCGGGGGGGGGGCGCCCTGAGCAGCAATAAAAACACCTTGGCTGGCAAAACAATCACAATATATAGCCCCAGAGGCTATATATGTGATAATTACCCCTGCCAGAATCCTTAAAAAAGCGGGAGAAAAGTCCGCGAAAAAGGGGCGGAGCTATCTCTCTCAGCACACTGGCGCCATTTCTCCCTCACAGTTCCGCTGGAAGGAAGCTCCCTGACTCTCCCCTGCAGTCTACACTACAGAAAAGGGTAAAAAAGAGAGGGGGGGCACTAAATTTAGGCGCAGTAAATATTATAGCAGCTATAGGGGACATAATTCAGTTAGTCCCTGCATTATATAGCGCTCTGGTGTGTGCTGGCATACTCTCTCTCTGTCTCCCCAAAGGGCTTTGTGGGGTCCTGTCCTTTATTGGAGCATTCCCGGTGTGTGTGCGGTGTGTCGGTACGGCTGTGTCGACATGTTTGATGAGGAAAATTATGTGGAGGCGGAGCAGATGCCCATAGAAGTGATGTCACCCCCTGCGGGGCAGACACCTGAGTGGATGGTTTTATGGAAGGAATTGCGTGCAAGTGTCGACTCCTTACACAAACAATTTGACGACATGCCAAATGCGGGACAGCCGGCTTCTCAGCTCGTGCCTGCCCAGGTGTCTCAAAGGCCATCAGGGGCTCTAAAACGCCCGCTACCTCAGATGGCAGATGCAGATGTCGACACGGATACTGATACCAGTGTCGACGACGATGAGTCAAATCTAATGTCCACTAGGGCCATTCGTTGCATGATTGAGGCAATGAAGGAGGTATTACACATTTCGGATATAAACCCAGGTACCACTAAAAAGGGTATTATGTTTGGGGAGAAAACTACCCGTAGTTTTTCCCCCATCTGCAGAATTAAATGAAGTGTGTGAAGAAGCGTGGGCTTTCCCCGATAAAAGATTGGTAATCCCTAAAAAATTACTAATGGCGTTCCCTTTCCCGCCAGAGGATAGGGCACGTTGGGAAACACCTCCTAGGGTGGATAAAGCGCTCACACGTTTGTCTAAAAAGGTGGCACTTCCGTCTCTGGATACGGCCGCCCTAAAGGAGCCTGCGGATAGAAAGCAGGAGGCGATCCTGAAGTCTGTATATACACACTCAGGCATTATACTTAGACCAGCTATTGCGTCAGCATGGATGTGCAGTGCTGCCGCTGCATGGTCAGATTCCCTGTCAGAAAATATTGACACCCTAGACAGGGACACTATTCTCCTAACCATAGAGCATATAAAAGACTCAGTCTTATACATGAGAGATACACAGAGGGAGATCTGCCGGCTGGCATCTAAAATAAGTGCATTGTCCATTTCTGCTAGGAGAGGCTTATGGACTCGGCAGTGGACAGGGGATGCAGATTCCAAAAGGCACATGGAAGTTTTGCCTTATAAGGGTGAGGAGTTATTCGGGGATGGTCTCTCAGACCTAGTTTCCACAGCGACAGCTGGGAAATCAGCATTTTTACCCCAGGTTCCCTCACAGCCTAAAAAAGCGCCGTTTTATCAAGTACAGTCCTTTCGGACCCAGAGAAACAGGCGAGGAAAAGGCGGGTCCTTTCTGTCCAGAGGCAGAGGTAGGGGAAAAAGACTGCAACAAACAGCAGGTTCCCAGGAGCAAAAGTCCTCCCCCGCTTCTTCCAAGTCCGCCGCATGACGGTGGGGCTCCACAGGCGGAGCCAGGTACGGTGGGGGGCCGCCTCAAAAATTTCAGCGATCAGTGGGCTCGCTCACAGGTGGATCCCTGGATCTTGCAAGTAGTATCTCAGGGGTACAAACTGGAATTCGAGGCGTCTTCCCCCCCCCCGCCGTTTCCTCAAATCTGCCTTGCCAACGACTCCCTCAGGCAGGGAGGCTGTGCTAGAGGCAATTCACAAGCTGTATTTCCAGCAGGTGATAGTCAAGGTGCCCCTACTTCAACAAGGACGGGGTTACTATTCCACACTGTTTGTGGTACCGAAACCGGACGGTTCGGTGAGACCCATTTTAAATTTGAAATCCTTGAAAACATACATAAAAAAGTTCAAGTTCAAGATGGAATCGCTCAGGGCGGTTATTGCAAGCCTGGACGAGGGGGATTACATGGTATCCCTGGACATCAAAGATGCTTACTTGCATGTCCCCATTTATCATCCTCACCAGGAGTACCTCAGATTTGCGGTACAAAATTGCCATTACCAATTCCAGACGCTGCCGTTTGGACTGTCCACGGCACCGAGGGTGTTTACCAAGGTAATGGCGGAAATGATGATACTCCTTCGAAAAAAGGGAGTTTTAATTATCCCGTACTTGGACGATCTCCTAATAAAGGCGAGATCCAGGGAGCAGTTGTTGGTAGGAGTAGCACTATCTCAGGAGGTGCTACACCAGCACGGTTGGATTCTGAATATTCCAAAGTCACAGCTGGTTCCGACAACACGTCTACTGTTCCTGGGAATGATTTTGGACACAGTCCAGAAAAAAGTGTTTCTCCCGGAGGAGAAAGCCGAGGAGCTGTCATCTCTAGTCAGAGACCTCCTGAAACCAAAACAGGTGTCGGTGAATCACTGCACGCGAGTCCTGGGAAAGATGGTGGCTTCTTACGAAGCAATTCCTTTCGGCAGGTTCCATGCCAGAATCTTTCAGTGGGACCTGTTGGACCAATGGTCCGGATCGCATCTTCAGATGCATCGGCTGATAACCCTGTCTCCAAGAACCAGGGTGTCTCTGCTGTGGTGGCTGCAGAGTGCTCATCTACTAGAGGGCCGCAGATTCTGCATACAGGACTGGGTCCTGGTGACCACGGATGCCAGCCTTCGAGGCTGGGGGGCAGTCACACAGGGAAGAAACTTCCAAGGACTATGGTCGAGTCAGGAGACTTCCTTGCACATAAATATTCTAGAACTAAGGGCCATTTACAATGCCCTAAGTCAGGCAAAACCCCTGCTTCAAAACCAGCCGGTACTGATCCAGTCAGACAACATCACGGCGGTCGCCCATGTAAACCGACAGGGCGGCACAAGAAGCAGGACGGCAATGGCAGAAGCCACAAGGATTCTCCGATGGGCGGAAAATCACGTGCTAGCACTGTCAGCAGTGTTCATTCCGGGAGTGGACAACTGGGAAGCAGATTTCCTCAGCAGGCACGACCTCCACCCGGGAGAGTGGGGACTTCATCCAGAAGTCTTCACACTGATTGTAAATCTTTGGGAACGGCCACAGGTGGACATGATGGCGTCCCGCCTAAACAAAATACTGGAGAGATATTGCGCCAGGTCAAGGGACCCTCAGGCGATAGCGGTGGACGCTCTAGTGACACCGTGGGTGTACCAGTCAGTTTATGTGTTCCCTCCTCTGCCTCTCATACCAAAGGTACTGAGAATAATAAGAAAACGAGGAGTAAGGACAATACTCGTGGTTCCGGATTGGCCAAGAAGAGCTTGGTACCCGGAACTTCAAGAGATGATCTCAGAGGACCCATGGCCTCTGCCGCTCAGACAGGACCTGCTGCAGCAGGGGCCCTGTCTGTTCCAAGACTTACCGCGGCTGCGTTTGACGGCATGGCGGTTGAACGCCGGATCCTGAAGGAAAAGGGCATTCCGGAGGATGTCATTCCTACGCTGATTAAAGCCAGGAAAGATGTAACGGTAAAACATTATCACCGCATATGGCGAAAATATGTTGCTTGGTGTGAGGCCAATAAGGCCCCAACAGAGGAATTTCAGCTGGGTCGATTTCTGCACTTCCTACAGGCAGGAGTGACTATGGGCCTAAAATTAGGCTCCATTAAGGTACAGATATCGGCTCTGTCGATTTTTTTTTTTTCCCAAAAAGAACTAGCTTCGCTACCTGAAGTTCAGACATTTGTAAAAGGAGTGCTGCATATTCAGCCCCCCTTTGTGCCTCCAGTGGCACCCTGGGATCTCAACGTGGTGTTGAATTTCCTAAAATCACATTGGTTTAAGCCACTAAAGACCGTGGATCTAAAATATCTCACGTGGAAAGTGGTCATGTTGTTGGCCTTGGCTTCGGCCAGGCGTGTATCAGAATTGGCGGCTTTGTCATTTAAAAGTCCTTATCTGATTTTCCATATGGATAGGGCAGAATTGAGGACTCGTCCCCAGTTTCTCCCTAAGGTGGTATCTGCTTTTCACTTGAACCAACCTATTGTAGTGCCTGCGGCTACTAGCGACTTGGAGGATTCCAAGTTACTGGACGTAGTCAGGGCCTTGAAAATTTATGTTTCCAGGACGGCTGGAGTCAGGAAAACTGACTCGCTATTTATCCTGTATGCACCCAACAAACTGGGTGCTCCTGCTTCTAAGCAGACTATTGCTCGCTGGATTTGTAGCACAATTCAGCTGGCGCATTTTGCGGCTGGACTGCCGCATCCTAAATCAGTAAAAGCCCATTCTACAAGGAAGGTGGGCTCATCTTGGGCGGCTGCCCGAGGGGTCTCTGCTTTACAACTTTGCCGAGCTGCTACTTGGTCAGGGGCAAACACGTCTGCAAAATTCTACAAATTTGATACCCTGGCTGAGGAGGACCTTGAGTTCTCTCATTCGGTGCTGCAGAGTCATCCGCACTCTCCCGCCCGTTTGGGAGCTTTGGTATAATCCCCATGGTCCTTACGGAGTTCCCAGCATCCACTAGGACGTCAGAGAAAATAAGAATTTACTCACCGGTAATTCTATTTCTCGTAGTCCGTAGTGGATGCTGGGCGCCCATCCGAAGTGCGGATTGTCTGCAATACTTGTACATAGTTGTTGTTCACAAAAGGGTTATTGTTATGAGCCATCTGTTGAGAGGCTCAGTTAAATTTCATACTGTTAACTGGTTATGGTATCGCGAGTTATACGGTGTGATTGGTGTGGCTGGTATGAGTCTTACCCGGGATTCAAAATCTTTCCTTATTGTGTCAGCTCTTCCGGGCACAGTATCCTAACTGAGGCTTGGAGGAGGGTCATAGTGGGAGGAGCCAGTGCACACCAGGTAGTCTAAAAGCTTTCTTTTAGTTGTGCCCAGACTCCTGCGGAGCCGCTATTCCCCATGGTCCTTACGGAGTTCCCAGCATCCACTACGGACTACGAGAAATAGAATTACCGGTGAGTAAATTCTTATTTTTATATTTGATCCAGGTCATTCCTGTGCATTTCAGCCTCCTTTTTATATCATCAGCCCTAGCAGTTCCATTGTGCTTGCCTTGGGTATCGCACAGCTAGCAAAGCAATCTGCAAGCCAATAAATGAAAGTAATTCAAGTGATAAACCATCTTAAGTAATGAAAACTGGGACTGTTCAAGAAACCTATGATAAAGTCACATATTTGGCCAAACATATATATTTTTTAAAACCATACACACCTACATTTTCATCTATCCAATCTGGCTCAGGAAATAAAACCTGCTAATGTATGGGAGCAAATGACCGTCAACCCTTTGCTCTGGAAAATGGTCCAAAACGATTGTCAGGATAAATTTGTTAAATCAAACACATTTAAGCAATTTGTCTGTTTTCTAAGTGTTTGGGAGCAAACAAATCTCAGTTGTCATTTGCTCTCATACATCTACCAGATTTTTGTTT
Organism: Pseudophryne corroboree; assembly: GCF_028390025.1. NCBI lineage: Eukaryota > Metazoa > Chordata > Amphibia > Anura > Myobatrachidae > Pseudophryne > Pseudophryne corroboree. The sequence goes on along the minus strand of NC_086445.1, from coordinate 423,880,565 downwards.
CCAGCAGACAGATAAGCCTTCAGGACTGTATCCAGCATTAGGGGGCTATTTCATTTTGCTGCCGTAGATTACCATGGGCTGATTGTTCCTGCAGGGCTATCCAATTAGCACCGAAACTAATGGGCCCTACACACTGGGTGATAATACTCAAAGATCTGAACGATCTCGTTCATTAATGAACGAGATGCCGTTCATATCTCTGTGTGGAGGCACAAGCGGTGAATGATGCGCGGCCCCGCGCTCGTTCATTGCTGGTGCCCCGTCGCTTGTGCATGTAGGCCAATATAGACGATCTCGTCCATATTTGCCTGCACAGCTATGGAGCAGGGTGACTGGGGGAGTGAAGAGACTTCAAACCCCTCCCCTCAGCCGCCGGGTCGCCCGTCGTCCGTATCCGCCGTCAGGCATCTCTGTGGCGGATCGCGCAATGTGTAGGGCCCATAAGAGATATCAGAGTTTGTTTTTTTCCACCTGCCTCAGCAGGTCGAAATAATTCCCTGATAACTCCTGGGTTAATGGGTGCTACAACCCTGTTAATGCATGAATCCTCAACTTTTCATAGATTACAAGTGTTAACAAGCTTATCCTGGGAAATTGCAAGCGCAGTTGAATAGCCTATTTCCAGTTTTCACCCGCAGTAATTCATCGCGAGTAATTGAATTCCCCCTTTGTCTTTTATTAGTTTAACACTTTAATGCCTTTGTTTTTTTTTTTTTTTTTTTTGCAGCTTTCACGTTGTAACATTTAATTTGTTTATTTGTATTTAATAATTTAGAAATAAGATATAGAGCAAATATTGTTCTATACCTTATGCAGTGACATGTCCACTTATATATTAGGTTTTTGTAGGTTTGAAGACCATGTCGGGCAGTTTCTATTTTGTCATTGTGGGACATCATGACAATCCAGTATTTGAGATGGAATTTCTACCTCCAGGAAAAACTGAATCTAAGGTAATGAGCTGTAGATCCAGTTAATTGTTTATTTCTGCAGCGGGGTACACTGGGATTCCACAGGGAATACATCGGGGATGTAGAGTTGGATCTTGATCCGAGGAACCAACAGGCTAAAGCTTTGACTGTTCCCAGGATGCACTGCACTGCCTCCTCTATAACCCCGCCTCCAGGTACTGGAGCACAGTTTGTAAGTTGGTGCCTGCAGAGCAGGTCACTAACAGGTGGGGCTGCGCTAGGCAGCCCTGAAAAGAGCTTTTTAAGAAGACTTAAAGGACCGCAGCACTGATTATGTCATTCTGCCATTCTGTGCTGTGGCTCCATCACCTCCTCAGCAGCACTGCATACTCCTGCGGCCGGGTTCCCGGGTACTCAGCGGAGGCGCACCGGTCTTCAGGCACACCACCGCTGATGCTCTCCTGGATAGCGTGGCTGCACATCAGGGAGGAGGTAAGAGGGTCCCCCAGGTGGGACGCGCCGGTAAATCGCGGTCCCAGGAGACGGACCGCGCTGCTGGCGTGGACACTGTACTCCACAGGGACCCCTCTATACCCACCAAGGCAGGGAGCACAGGTCGGATTTACTACAATCCATTTTACATAGGCTCCACAGTACCCGATGGTGAGATCCAGCATAGGGGATATGGCGCTGACCTGTAGCCCTTCCCCCAGCTCCGGGCGCCATCTACTACTGGTGTTCCCGCCCTGGAGCTGCATTTCACTCTCCCTCACTTCCTGACAGATTTTGGCGCCATCTTTACACAAGTAGCTGAGCTGATCTCCGGGACTGCAGGGCACTGTCTCCTCTGTAAAGCTGCCTGTCTCATCAGCGCTGTGCATTTACAGGCACTTAAGTATTCTACATGTCATTTTAGACAGTGTTAGTTAAGAACAAGTGTACTGCTATCTGAATATTTAGTACAAGTATTCTGTGATATACATCTAGTATCTACTGTACATTGTTATATCTTTACTCATACATATCTAGGGAGGCCAATCCCGGGCCGTTTTTTCAATCCCGGGATTCGGGATTGAAAAACGCTCAATCCCGGGATTGCAGTAGGGATCAGTGAAGAAGGGTGTAGGGAGCAGCACTGGAGGGTAGGTGGTGGTGCGGGAGGGTGTAGGTAGCGGCGCGGAAGGCAGGGAGGGTGTAGGTAGCTGGGTGGGAGGATGTAGGTAGCGGTGCGGGAGGGTGTAGGTAGCTGGGCGGGAGTATGTAGGTAGCGGTGCGGGAGGGTGTAGGTAGCGGGGAGGGTTGGTAGCGGCGCTGGAGGGAGGCTGGGTGTAAGTAATATCACTTACTATTAGGTGGACGGCAGCCATGGGCACACTGAACGCGGCGGCATTTCAAATGAAGCGCCGGCCACCAGCCAACCAGAGCTGGCGGACCGGCAGCCAATCAGGGAAGCGGCCGCAGCAGTCGCTCCTGATTGGCTGCTGCAGCAGCTTCCCTGATTGGCTGCCGGTCCGCCAGCTCTGATTGGCTGGCGGCCGGCGCCACATTTTGAAGTGCCGCCGCGTTCAGCGTTTGTCTATGGCTGCCGGCCGCCTAATTGTAAGTAGTATTACTTACACACCCACCCTCCCGCGCATGCGCAGTGTAATCCCGTGAATCCCGGGATTGGATGCTCCAATCCCGGGATTCATATCCCGGCATTTTTAGGCCCAAATCCCGGGATCCTGCCGATCCCGGGATTGGCCTCCCTATACATATCTATATGTAGTTTTACTAGTCTGAAGCTTTGTGGAGCATGCTGCTAGCCGCTATCTGGAGGCACTGGTGAAATGTCCACATGCTTATGATTTTAAACTGATATGTACGTGTGCTGGTTATTTTTAGTAAATATTGCCTGACATTTGATCTCAGAGTGCCCCTCATTTTCTTTTAGTACACATACCTTCAAGTTGCAGTTTGTGGTAAGACTGCCTAAAGAGGTTCCTGCATTCGTATCGTCTGGATAAAGGACTCAATTTAAAAGAATAAAGGACATTGATTGCACAACCATAAAAAAATAAAAATAAATAATATATATATATATAATATATATATATATATATATATATATATATATATATATATATATATATATATATATATATATATATATATATATATATATATATATATATACAGTGATCGCGCTGAGCCCAAAAAAAAGTGGGTCCCAGGGACCCCTCACTTTTGAAAATTGGGGTCCTACCGGTCTTTTTCTGGGTCCCATCGGAATGAAGGTTCTTTTAAACTTAATCTTGTTTGGACACTACAAAAGTGTTGCAAGCTGGGGTGATGGGGGTGACAATGCTGCTGGGCTGTGTAGCATTAGGCAGGAAGTGAATTGGTGTCCCACCTCCCAGACCGCAAAGCAGAGGGAATGCGCGCCGAAGGCGCGCCACAAAATTTTAGGGGCGTGGCTTCGTGGGGAAGGGGCGTGACCACATAATAGTGCCAATTCACATTACACCACACAGTAGTGCCGTTTATACACATTGCACCAGGTAGAACCTCCTATGCACACTGCGCCAGGTAGAGCACTTTATACATATTGCGCCAGGTACAGCACGTTATACACTTTGCACCAGGTACAGCACGTTATACACAATGCACCAGGTACAGCACGTTATACACTTTGCACCAGGTACAGCACGTTATACTCTTTGCACCAGGTACAGCACGTTATACACTTTGCACCAGGTACAGCACGTTATACACTTTGCACCAGGTACAGCACGTTATACACTTTGCACCAGGTACAGCACGTTATACACTTTGCACCAGGTACAGCACGTTATACACTTTGCACCAGGTACAGCACGTTATACACTTTGCACCAGGTACAGCACGTTATACACTTTGCACCAGGTACAGCACGTTATACACTTTGCACCAGGTACAGCACGTTATACACTTTGCACCAGGTACAGCACGTTATACACTTTGCACCAGGTACAGCACGTTATACACTTTGCACCAGGTACAGCACGTTATACACATTTCTCCAGTTATTGCACGTTATACACATTGCGCCAGTTAGAGCGCGTTATACACATTGTGCCAGGCAGAGCGCGTTATACACACTGCGCCAGGCAGAGCGCGTTATACACACTGTGCCCGGTAGAGCGCGTTATACACAATGCGCCCGGTAGAGCGCGCTATACACAATGCGCCCGGTAAAGCACGTTATACACAATGCGCCCGGTAAAGCACGTTATACGCAATGCGCCCGGTAAAGCACGTTATACACAATGTGCCCAGTAAAGCACGTTATACACAATGCGCCCAGTGAAGCACGTTATACACAATGCGCCCGGTAGAGCATGTTATACACACTGCACCAGGTAAGAGCACTGAGGCACACTGCACCAGGTAAGAGCACTGAGGCACACTGCACCAGGTAAGAGCACTGAGGCACCCTGCACCAGGTAAGAGCACTGAGGCACCCTGCACCAGGTAAGAGCACTGAGGCACCCTGCACCAGGTAAGAAAACTGAGGCACCCTGCACCAGGTAAGAAAACTAAGGCACCCTGCACCAGGTAAGAGCACTGAGGCACCCTGCACCAGGTAAGAGCACTGAGGCACCCTGCACCAGGTAAGAGCACTGAGGCACCCTGCACCAGGTAAGAGCACTGAGGCACCCTGCACCAGGTAAGAGCACTGAGGCACCCTGCACCAGGTAAGAGCACTGAGGCACACTGCACCAGGTAAGAGCACTGAGGCACACTGCACCAGGTAAGAGCACTGAGGCACACTGCAGTAATCACCGTCGTCCTCCTCCTCCCTCCTCCCCCCCCCCCCCGGGCCGTAGCAGACACAGGGACACAGACAGGGAACGCACCACACGTGCAGGGATCGGCATCCTCCGTGATCTAGTGGGTAAAGCTGGGCAAAGTGCCTGGGGCCTCCCGCGGTGCCGTCTGAGGCAGTGGCCGCGCTACCGCTCTTGCCTTTGATGTGTTCTCTCAAAGCAAGAGCGGTAGCGCGGCCACTGCCTCAGACGGCACCGCGGGAGGCCCCAGGCACTTTACCCACTAGATCACGGACTCTGATCCCTGCATATAATTGCCAGCACCTCTCAGAGTCCCTGTGGCAACCCCCGTCCCCCATCCGCACTATAAACTTACGGACACCGAGTCACCCTTCCTCTGCAAGCAGCCTGGCGCCAAAGAGGAGGGGAAACTGGCTCCACCTCCTCTTTATATCATTCAGCACGGGGCCTGCATGTCAGTTAAACAAATCCCCCTTACAGATTGGCGGAATGAGGAGCGCGTCCCCGGGGACCCGCCCACTTTGTAAACTTGAGTCCCGTGTCTTCAAAAACGGGTAAAAAACGCGCCATAGCGCGTTTTTGCGATCACTGATATATATATATATATATCGCAAATGGTTACCGGCACTCCACCTTGTAATAATAGTGCCCCAGGTGCCATCCAGCCAATAAAGCATACAGATACCGATTCCAAACGGCAGCACTCCTTGAGGGCTTTCATACACCAGTAAATTAAGAGACAAACGCTCCTGTGGTTGGTGTTAACGTTTCAGTTTTTTACTGAAACATTAACAGCAAACACAGGAGCGTTTGTCCCTTCATTATATATATATATATATATATATATATATATATATATATATATATATATATATATATATATATATATAGCTACACAGTATATACTGTTTGGTATTTTTTACTGTGTATTTCGGTCACCTCATACCAGTTTAATCGTCTGTTTGTGCTCTGTATTTACTGTCACATAAATCAGGGTTATTTGCAGGTTTTTTGTTTGTCTGGCTATATTGTACTGTTACTCTCTAAGGCTACATTCTCTATAATGTCTGCTACACAGGGCTGGAAATCCGTGGACGTTTCTGCATCATGCAGTGCTGGCACCAAGGATTTACCTGAGGGGGAAGTTTTAGCTGATGGTTCAGGCACTGGATGCCATACATCTCCCAGTCAGCCCGCAGCACCTGTTGCCAATCAGGAACCACCTTGGGCAGCGTTCTCAAGTAAGCTGAATACGCTTGTGACACGTCTTACGCCCCCTGTAGGACCTCCTGTACCATTGCAGCCACATTGTCACTGTAGTTAATCTGCCCTGGGCGGACACTTTGTCTACCCAGTTACAACAATTAAATCAATCTTTAGTTAGACAAAAGTCTACCCCATGCCCCTGTGGGGTCAAGGGGTCATCTAAGCGGGCCATTTCTTCCTCACAATACACTAATATATCGGATAATTCATCTGATGAGGATGGGGAATATACTGATCCGTCCGACACTAATACAGTCGCTTCTGATGAGGAATCTACAACCCAGGTTGATGTTCCTGACCTAGTGGAGGCTATTGAGCTAATTCTTCAAATAGATGACGACCTTGAGCCTACTACTACTTCTAAGAAACCTGATAAGTTCAAACGTCAGAAGTAAGGAAGTAGTCTTACCACATTCTGACCATTTAATTGACATACGTCAGGAATCCTGGTAGTCTCCAGGAAAGAAATTTTCCCTGTCTAATTAGATGCTAGCTCGTTATCCTATCCCTGCGGAGTTGAGTAACAAGTGGGAAACTCCACCGCCGGTGGACCCTTATGTCGCCCGTCTTGTGGTGTCATCTACTCTGCCTGTCACCACTGTCACCTCACTGAAGGAACCGACGGATAAGCGAGTGGAGCGATGCCTGAAGCCTATTTACTCTCTTAACGGTGCTGTATATAGACCCACTATAGCAGCCTCCTGGGCCGCGAAAGTAATTGAAGCATGGGTTCAGGCAATTGAGGATGAGCAGCCGCAGGATATTTCTGACACTGCCAGACAATATCTGTCTCATATTACCACAGCCTCCCACTATATTCAGGAGGCGGCCTCTGAGGCAGGTGTAATGGCAGCCAAGGCGTCTACTACGTCTATACTGGTTCGCCGGATTCTGCGGTTGAGTTGAGGTCCTGGAAGGTTGACCTAGACTCCAAAAAGTCCTTGGAGGTGCTCCCTTTTTAAGGGAGACATCCTTTTTGGGGAGGATCTGAATAAGATTGTGACTGACTTGGCAACTGCTAAGACTACGTTTCTCCCAAGTACTAATCCTTCTGCACGAAGGCAAAGCGTACCACTTTTCGTTCCTTTCGACCTCCAGGGAAGGCAAAGGGGCAGGCATACCCGAGACAGGCTCGTACTTTCAAATCCACTAAGCCCAAACCTAAACAATCCTGGGCTGCCTATCAGCCTGCTTCCAAACAAGACAAGCCTGCTGCATGATGGGGTGGGCCTCCCCCTGGGGGACCCCAAGGTGGGAGGCCGACTTCTGCAGTTCGCCCAGGCCTGGTTAAAGATACTTCAAACGCCTGGGTGCGGGAAGTTGTCTCTCACGGGTACGCAATCTCTTTCAAGAGATGTCCCCTCCACAGTTCTGCCGAATGGTTATCCCTTCGGATCCGTTGAAAGCACAAGCTCTACACTTGGTTGTGCAATCCCTCCTGGATACAGGAGTGGTAGTGCTGTTACCTCTGTCCCAGAGAGGCAGAGGATACTATTCAACCCTGTTTCTAGTTCCAAAGCCAAATGGGTCCTTTCGGCCTATGCTCAACCTCAAATCAGTGAACAAATTTGTGAGAGTGTCCAAATTCCATATGGAAACTCTGCGCTCTATTATACTGGCCATGGAACCTGAAGACTATATGGTATCCCTGGACATACAGGATGCTTACCTGCATATACCTATTGCCATATCGCATCAGCAATATCTGTGGTTTGCTATTGGCAACCTACATTATCAATTCCAGGCTCTGCCATTTGGACTGGCCATGGCCCCTCGGATCTTCACCAAGGTCATAGCCGTGATGAGGGCCCTTCTCCGACGTCATCTGGACGACTTGCTGATCCTGGCGAACTCCCAAGATGTTCTCCTCAGTCATCTGAAACTGATGGTCCAATTCCTACAAGCCCACGGGTGGCTCATCGACTGGAAAAAGTCCTCACTGGTTCCTGCTCGGTGCATGGTGTACCTGGGAGCATTGTTGGACACACACAGCCAGAGATTGTTTCTCTGGAGACAGAAACAATCTCTGGCTGTGTGTCTCTCGCCCAAGAGTGTCGATACACTCTGCGATGCAAGTACTAGGCCTCCTGGTGTCAGATTTCGACATGGTAGAGTACTCTCAATTTCATTCCTGCCCTCTGCAGAGGTTAATCCTTTCCAAGTGGGACGGCCTGCCTCATCGGATCAGGTCTCAAATGATCTCCTTGACTCCGGAGGTTCGTATGTCACTGAGCTGGTGGCTACAGGACCAACAGTTGAGCAGGGCCCGTCCCTCCTGGATCTCCAACTGGGTCCTCCTGACAACGGACACCAGTCTGCGAGGTTGGGGCGCGGTGTTGAAACACTCTCTCCAGGGTCGGTGGACCAGTAAGGAATCTCTCCTCCCGATAAACATTCTGGAATTGCGGGCAGTGTTCAATGCATTGACACTTGCCCTGCCTCTGGTACAGAACAGGCCTGTTCAAGTACAATCAGACAACGCCACCACAGTGGCGTACATAAATCATCAGGGCGGCACTCGAAGCTGCATGGCAATGCTGGAAATATGAAAAATCCTTCGTTGAGCGGAACGTCATCTGCCAGCAATATCGGCAGTGTTCATTCCCGGAGTCCTCAACTGGGAAGCGGATTTCCTCAGTTGGCAAGACTTTCACGCCGGAGAGTGGAGTCTTCATCCGGTAGTCTTTCAACTTCTAGTGGACAAGTGGGGCCTACCAGATGTAGACCTGATGGCGTCTCGACACAATCACAAGGTTCAGGTCTTCGGATCAAGGACAAGGGATCCTCAAGCAGTGTTCCTGGACGCATTGGCAATTCCATGAAACTTTCGGCTGGCATACGTTTTCCCTCCAGTGTCACTCCTGCCCAGGGTTCTACAGAAGTTCAAGCAAGAAAGAGGAATACTACTTCTAGTCGCTCCATCGTGGCCCAGACGGCATTGTTTCTCAGACATGCTAGGTCTATCAATAGAGCGTCCTCTTCCACTTCCTCAACGGCCAGACCTCCTCATTCAGGGCCCTTGTGTCTATCCGAACCTGGCCAGACTGGCTTTGACGGCGTGGCTCTTGAAGCTTCAGTCCTGAGGGCCAAAGGATTCTCCAACTCGGTTATTCAAACTATGTTGAAGGCCCGCAAACTGGCTTCTGCACGGATTTATTACAGGGTCTGGAACTCTTACTTCACATGGTGTGCTGCTAAGAATTATGATGCCTATTCATTCAGAAGTTCCAGGATTTTGTCTTTTCTGCAATAAGGCCTAGATTTAGGCCTTCGTCTGGCCTCCCTCAAGGTTCATATATCTGCCTTGTCGGTGTGGTTTTAGAGAAAAATTGCGTCTATTCCTGATGTTCATACTTTCACTCAGGGCGTTTTACGGATTCAGCCTCCCAATGTCCCTCCTGTGGCTCCATGGGATCTGTCTGTTGTCTTAAATGCCCTACAAGAGTCTCCATTTGAACCTCTAGAGTCTGTGGACCTTAAATGCCTCACACTTAAGGTCGTGTTTCTGCTGGCTGTTGCTTCTGCTACGAGGGTGTCGGAATTAGGCGCTTTGTCCTGTCGTCCACCCTTTTTTGATTTTTCCCGTGACCGAGCAGTTCTTCAAACTCGCCCCGGTTATCTATCTAAAGTGGTATCTTAAGAGATTGTGGTTCCGGCTTTTATCTCTTCTGGTTTGTCTTCCAAAGAATGGTCTTTGGCTGTGGTACGGGCTCTCCGTATCTACGTGGAGAGGACTGCCTCTATCCGGAGGTTAGATACCCTGTTTGTACTTTTTGGTTTTCACAGATGTGGCTGGCCTGCGACTAAGCATACCTTGGTCAGATGGATTAGAATGGTGATTGCACGAGCCTATGCGCAGGCTGGACTCCCAGCTCCTGCTGCTGTCAAAGCCCATTCTACTTGGTCTGTTGGACCTTCCTGGGTGGCCCGCCGTGGCGCGTCCGCTGAACAATTATGCAAGGCAGCTACGTGGTCCTCCGTGAACACGTTCATTAGGTTCTATGCCTTTGATACTTCCACCTCCCATGATGCTTCTTTTGGACGCCTGGTTCTGGTGCCCGCTACGGTGCATCGCCTCCCATGAGGAACTGCTCTAGGACATCCCCAATGTATTCCCTGTGGAATCCCAGTGTACTCCGCTGCAGAAAAGGAGATTTATGGTAGACATACCATAGTTAAATCTCTTTCTGCGAGGTACACTGGATTCCACAGGGCGCCCACCCTGACGCACTTAGCTTCTTTGGGTTTGTATGGCATTAGCCGCTGGTCCCTTCTCCTGTCGTTAGAATGTGGTTTCGATGTGACTAACATCTGCCGTATTTTACCTGTTACTGCATTGGACTGGTTAACGAAACTGAGCTCCAGTGGCCGGAGGCTGGGTTATAGAGGAGGCGGCGCAGTGCATCCTGGGAACAGTCAAAGCTTTAGTCTGTTGGTGCCTCGGATCAAGATCCAACTCTACACCCCCGATGTATTCCCTCAGGAATCCAGTGTTCCTCGCAGAAAGAGATTTAACTATGGTAAGTCTACCACAAATCTCCTTATTTCTAGAATTGAGCACTGTTATTTATATAGTGTGCGATTGTTTGATTAACAACTGAATCTAGTAGCTCATTCACAAAATAAAATCAAAATAGGGCAAATCAGAGAAATTTTGTCTATAATGATCCTGCTGGTCAGCCTGATCAAAATAATACATTCTACATTCACAGGTGCATGTTAGTACAGCCAATACATAACTGCAAACACAGGCCAACAGCAGTTACTTTCAGTAACATCTATAATATTGTGATTAGTTTCAATTCTATTTTAATCCAACTTGTTTTGAGGGCCCCAAGCTGCAGTATTGGGCGAGTTATATTTTTATGTACAGTACATGCTTATTGAGTGAACAAAAAAGTAAATGGTTAGTGCAAATGATATAGATTATATATTTATTATTCTTTTTTCATGTAGCCCACAAATTTCCAAAAGTTTTCTACACTGTATTTTGTTGGAAAGTTGGGTGTCCTATGAAAATGTGTATGTATTAGTATGTGATGCATCATGTTACAGGAAGAAAACATACCCCCCAAAAAGTCCTAAGTAATTCAAATAATTGATCCCAAATGGTCCGTCACTCTCATTAATTTGCTATACCAAGTCACACTACTACTTTAGGAACCATTTAACTGGCAAATTATCTTTTTTTTTTTTTTATTTTTTTTTTTTACAAAACTTTATTAGAAATTGTCAATGAATGAATTGGGTTTATAACCTCTTTTATTACTGCTCTTTTAGTCATTAAAGTAGGCATGGGGCTGTATCTAGCAGACCCTATAAAACTATCCCCCCAGCCTCCACCCCTGTGACATTTTACCATCACTCTTCCTGTAGTAGCAACTCAACTATATCAGCTGCGTGGTTAAAGCCAGTATAGATACGGCCTGTCTATAAGCCAAGCATTCATTTTGCAAATAAAATGAAAACAAAGGTTTCCCATAATTTGACAGAATTTAGATTAAAAATTATTTTCTTTTTTCCTTTTATTCTTTTAACTTTGTCAAGAAGCATTATTCCCTGCTGTATTTTAGAATAGTTATTGTGTTTTGCTTATCTGTTGTATAGAAGTAATGTAGCAGGATTGTTACATATTTCCTTTGGCCATGAAAAACTGAAGCATTTAATAAAGCGTTCAATGGGTTGGGATTATGTGGCCGGTGGTCAGCATACCGACGGCAGGGGGGCGAGCGCAACAAAGCCCCTTGCGGGCTCGGTGGCTTGCTGTGCTCTTCGCAGGTTCTATTCCCACTGTATGGGTGTCGTGGACACCCACGAGTGGGAATAGCCCCTGTTAGTAAGTATTGTGGCTGGCGGAATTGTGAGTCTTCGGGATCCTGGCGTCGGTATGCTGACGGTATGTGAGTCTTCGGGATCCTGGCGTCGGTATGCTGACCCTTTCAATGGCATGCCTCTGCAATGGGCACTATGTGAATGCAGTGTGTTGGCTTGGTTTTTCTTTTGCATGATGTCTCTTGTCTCACCAAAAGGATGATCATCGTCACCTGAACCAGTTCATCGCACACGCTGCACTGGACCTGGTGGATGAGAACATGTGGCTGTCAAACAACATGTACCTCAAGACGGTTGACAAATTTAATGAATGGTTTGTTTCTGCTTTTGTAACTGCTGGACATATCCTTTCTAACGATACGGAGTGTAATGGAAGTTTATCTTTTGAATAAACTTTGCATATAGATAAACAGTCGTGCATTACAGATGTATGGGTAAGTCATCTCCAGACGTGATCAGTGAAGGTGAAAAGTATAGCTTTTTCATTTGTTGTAGTTGATCTGACGTTATTTATTCCATTTAGTCTGTTCTTTTCCTTAGCTTTTATTTATCTTACATATGAGATTTATTATGCTGCATGACGTACGGCAAGAAGATGGAATCAAAAATTTCTTCAACGAAGCATATGATTTATACATGAAGGTATGATCTACTTTGTGTAGTCTGTATGCGCACATTACATTGCACACCATAGTCTTTCTGCACAAATCCGACAATTTAGTATAGTAGTTTGAGGATACTGGATATAAGGATACCTGACGGAGCAATAGTTTTAATAATAGAGCCATAAAAGAGCAGTTGGCAGATTGTAGTTATGTCAGTAATATGCTCACGCTGACCACTTCCATGTTACTTGTACGATTCTCCAGCAGATCAGTCCATTTTTTTACTGTACTGTATGATGTAGGTCTACACAGTATTATTTTATATGTAAATAAGAAATTAATTTATGATTCTCCAGCCAATAAATTAGCAATATTTAGATATAGTCCAGTCTCTTGCAATGCAAAAATGCATGTTTCTCCGGCAGGGTCCACAGGTTATCCACAGGATAACATTGGGATATGATGAAGCGACAGCGGATTTGAACCAATCGGTCAAAGCTTTTCGGCCTCCCAGCATGCCACGGGCCCGTCCATATATCCCCACCTCCTGGCTCAGGCAAATCAGTTTTTTGTTTGGTGCGGCAGGAGCCGGACCATGGTCAGAGGGCTGCTGATTTTTAGTAGCCATAACATAAGCTTTCATTTCAGCCCATTCTCAATCTCAAAGTGCTGAACGAGTACATTTGGGTACCTCGGTTTCATATAGAGACTTTAAGTCCCATCATTTTGGCCATGGAGCCAGGGGATTATATGGTATCCCTGGATATACAGGATGCTTACCTACATGTTCCTATAGCACTGTCCCATCAGTGCTATCTCAGGTTCGCCATCCTCCAACAGCATTTTCAGTTCCAGTCCCTTCCTTTTGGGTTAGCCACAGCCCCCAGAGTATTTACCAAGATTATGGTGGTAATGGCAGCTTATCTCCGCCAGCAGGGGATAAGAATTTTTCCATACCTCGACAATCTTTTAATCCTGGCACAGTCGCAGGAATTGCTCCTATATCATCTGCAACAGACCATAACGTGTCTGCAAAGGCACGGGTGGCTCATAAATTGGGCAAAATCGTCTCTGGTTCCTTCACAGCGGATGACTCACTTGGGGGCTGTACTGGAATCAAGTCTTCAGAGAGTAATTATACATCTGAACAAGATATCCAAGGTTCAGTCAAGAAACCAGGACTTGCTACACAGTCAAAAGGTATCCATTCATGCAGCAATGCGTGTGATGGGATTGATGGTGTCAACATTCGACATGGTGGAGTATGCTCAGTTCCACTCGAGGCCTCTGCAGTATCTGATTCTTGCCAAATGGAGTGGGTTGCATCAGACGATAAAAATGCAGACTATGGTTCTTACGATAGAAGTAAGGCGGTCATTAGCTTGGTGGCTAAAGAGATCCCATCTGGATAAGGGGAGACCCTTTTGGATATCAGATTGGGGAATTCTAACGACAGATTCCAGTTTCCAGGGCTGGGGAGCAGTGCCAGGTAGGTTGTGTTTCCAGGGAAAATGGACCCAGGAAGAAGGATACCTACAAATAAATATATTGGAACTTCGGGCCATATACATGGCACTGATTCAGGCAAAGGACATTCTTCGGGGAAAACCAGTTCAGATCCGCTCGGACAATGCGACGGCAGTAGCGTACGTCAACCATCGGGGAGGAACTTGCAGCCGAAAAGCGATGAAGGAGGTAAGTCACACACTAAAGTGGGCAGAACTTCATCATCCAGTCTTGTCTGCAGTGTTCGTTCCGGGAGTCCTAAACTGGGAAGCGGATTTTCTCCGTCAACACGCCATTCAGGCAAGCGAATGGGCTCTACACCCGGAGGTCTTCCCAGACTCTAGTAGACAAGTGGGGGTTGCCAGAGAGAGATCTCATGGTGTCCCGTCAGAACAACAAAGTGCTCGCATACGGGTCAAGAACAAAGGATCCCAGAGCCATCTTTGTGCATGCCCTGTCGGTGAGATGGGACTTTCATCTGGGTTATGTGTTTCCTCCAATCACCCTATTACCCTGGGTGGTGGAAAGATAAAGCAAGGAAAGGGTGCCGTGATACTAATAGCTCCGGCTTGGCCCAGAAGGCATTGGTACACAGATCTGCAGAGAATGTCGATGGATGCTCCACTCCTGCTCCTAAAACATCCAGATCTACTGATGCAGGGTCCTTGTTATCACAGACACCTGGATCGACTGTAGTTGATGGCGTGGCTCTTGAAACCTCTATCCTGAAGTCAAGAGGATTCTCACAACAGGTAATTCAAACAATGCTCAGAGCATGGAAACCTTCCTCAGCTCACATTTATCACCGAATATGGCAAGCCTATATTCATTGGTGCAGTGAATGGAAAATGGACCCTAAGTCTTTCTTTCAGAGTTTCCAGGGTCTTGGCATTCCTTCAGGCAGGAATGGATAAAGGTTTGAAGGTGGCTTCCTTGAGAGTGCAAGTGTCAGCATTGACTGTATGGTTCCAAAAGTAAATTGCTAACTTACAGGATGTGCATACTTTTTTTTCAGGGAATGCTGCGCATTCAACCTCCTTTTGTTCCTCCTACAGTGTCTTGGGACTTACATTCAGTCCTAAAGGCCCTTCAAGTAGCCCCATTTGAACCACATAATAAAGTGGATCTTAAATGGTTAACAGCTAAAGTTCTCTTTCTACTGGCCATGGCGTCAGCTAGAAGAGTGTCAGATTTAGGGGCATTGTCATGTCGTTCCCCATTTCTGATTTTTATTTTTATTTTATTTTTTATATCCAGATAAAGCAGTTCTCAGAACTAGATCTGGGTATCTTCCTAAGGTGGTGTCTAAATTCCACCTTAATGAAGAAATTGTAGTCCCAGGACTTTCTGCGGGAGATACATTGCTGGACGTGGTCCGTGCATTAAGGATCTACATGGATCGTACCAGTGCCATCAGAAAGACAGATTCTCTCTTCATTCTCTACGGATTTCACAAGAGAGGAAAGCCTGCTGATAAGCAGACACTGGCAAGGTGGCTTCGGATGACTATTTCAGAAGCATATTCTCAAGCTGATCACCCTGTTCCACCTAATGTCTCCGCTCACTCTACTCATAAGGTAGGTCCATCATGGGCAGCACAACGTGGTGCTTCAGCAGAACAGATATGTAAGGCAGCCACATGGTCTTCCATTAACATATTCATTAGACATTATGCCATGGATATCTTTGCCTTTCATGATGCTGAATTCGGGCGAAGGATCCTCCTGTCCAATCAGGAGCGTCCCCACCCCTAAATTGCTTTGTGAAATCCCAATGTTATCCTGTGGATAACCTGTGGACCCTGCTGGAGAAATATACGTTATGGTAAGAACTTACCGTTGATGACGGTATTTCTCGTAAATCCACAGATTCCACAGGGATCCCACCCTGACGCACCTGATTTGAGGATCCTTTTATTCACTAACCCTTCCTTCTTGTACGGAAGTGTGTGTTCTTCTCGCCTGATTAGAACTATCTATGCTCCTGCCTTGAGCTTTGGGAGTACAACTGATTTGCCTGAGCCAGGAGGCGGGGATATATGAACGGGCCCGTTGCATGCTGGGAAGGCGAAAAGCTTTGACCGATTGGTGCAAATCCGCTGTCGCTTCATCATATCCCAATGTTATCCTGTGGACTTAGGAGAAATACCGTTATCAACGGTAAGTTCATACCATAACGTATATATTTACCATTGTGCAAATACTAATACCCAAAGTCCTGGGTCTGACCTGGTATTTGGAACGCTGTTCCTAATCGGGACATACCCATTTCACACCATGTTGCAGGTTCGGGACCATTCACACTGCACCTGTGTGCAATGGAACTCTTCTGCCGGCGCTTGGACATAATAGAGCCGGGAAATACGGATTTACCCATGCTGTAAACAGGACCCAGGTAACCTGTGTACACTACCCCTCAACCCAGGTCCTTCGTGGGACCAACCCAGGATTCCTGGGTCACAGTGACGTGCGGTGAGGTCAGGGGCTGGGGAGGCACTGCAGCTAAACCAACCCCCCCCCCTAAAATAAAAAGAAATAGTGCAGTCCCCCCACATCGCTAAAACCAGCACCAGGCAGAAGCAGCCAGGGGGGGTAATGCCATAGCAGGGGAGACACTCATTGTGGGATCCCCCTGCCATGCCATTAAACACCCCCCAAACCAGTCAAAGTGGGGCCCCAAAAAAATCAAAATGGGGTCCCCCCTCCCGAGCAACAACCAGCACTGGGCTGATAGCCCAGTGCTATGCCCCGCACCCCTGGTGGCGGTGGGTGCGGGGTTCAAAAATATAAAAAAAAACACACTACGCGTACTGTAAAAAAAACCTTTATTAAAGAGGGTCTTCACCTGGGGGCCGCCGCCTTCCCAGGGCTTCCGGCGTCTTCACCTGGGGGGGCGCCACCTCCCCAGGGCTTCTGGCGTCTTCCTCCGGCGTCTAAACCTGGGAGGCGGCGGCCTTTAAGCTCTTTTGCATGGCCGCCGCCTTCCCAGGACTTCCAGTGTCTTCACCTGGTGGGCGGCGGCTGCTAAGGTCTTTTGCATAGCCGCCGCCCATCCAGGACTTCCACGGCGTCTTCGGTCTTCAGGAGCTCTTCTCTGCTCCTCCTCCGCCGTCGGACTGACAGCCACTGCCTCGCGCTGACTTATATAAGTCAGCGGGAAGGGGCGGGGCGTTGACGCGGCGAGCCATGATTGGCTCGCGGCGGCCATCTTGAATTTAAAAAATTACGCTGAGGCGCCATTTTTGAAATGGGTACCGCTTCCGCTGCCAAACTCTGCAGAATTGTCCTGACTGCCGCTTCCTGCCGGCGCTACCGCCACCCGCATCTCCACCGCCAGCACCTCCGCCGCTCGGCCCGTCATAAGTATCTTCTTTGTAATATTTTACTCATTAATGACAGGGGAGGCCCTGCCTCCCCTGACTGCACGTCCCTGCCGGGTCACTGGGCATGGGTTTTGTTTTGTTGGACCGTTTTACACTGTGCCGCAATATCCCAGGTTAAAAGCTTGGTGTAAAAGGGGTATAAGTAGTTTGGGACTTGCTATTGAACTGCATTATTCAATCAAATCATACCACTCTCCTTTAGTGTCTCTCTGTCTCTCTCTCTCTCTCTCTCTCTCTCTCTCTCTCTCTCTCTCTCTCTCTCTCTCTCTCTCTCTCGTTGTCAAAAGACTGCAGCCCCTAATATGTTATTATTTACAATAATACTTATGAGGGGTTAATATTGTCTGAACATATGGACATTATCTGACTTAAGCAGAAGTCACCTCTTCTTGCTGTGTTTTTATAAATGCAAGGGTGACAATGTAAAGGTTGTGACCGTTTCATTCCAGTGGTTAAAGGAAAATTATTTAACAGTAGATAGCATCTATCTAGTTATTTGTACTAGAGTCAGCACATTATCTGAACAAAAGATCAGAGATGCATATGTGAAATAATATAAGGCCAGGGATCTTGTCAGCTCTGTAGAGGAACGCTCCTGAGCCATATATATATATATATATATATATATATAATGTCCATAACAAACGGCACTGGAGGCTTGCATACAACAAAGTGATGTATTGATCGGCAGACGTTTCGGAGCTCACGCCCCGTCCTCCGTACCAAATACATTTACCCTCTGACGTGTAAACATATCAGTTTGTTTAATCACAGTAGGGGAATCCTCTAATCGATGATTTGTAGGATTTGTTTCCCAGTAACCACAAGGGCAGTGGTATCATTTAGCAATGAAAAATCCTTGTCAGAAACACCCAATATAGGGACTGACAGGACAGCATGATCCCCCTCTATATTATAGGTGAGCTGGCACCTGAGGGCTGAGTTAACACCCTGTGTTACAAAAGCCCCTTATGATTCACACCTTTAAGAGTCAAAACATGGTGGCAACATGTTCCATCATAATTTATTATATATACATAAAAACAAGTTCAAAGTCCATGGTTCATTTGTAAAAGGAGTACTAAGTCTATTATAGCAACACAATTTTTGAGAGGCACTCCTCGGCTTTGTAAATAATTTCCACAGCTACAACTGCATGCTTTCTCTATCGTCCTAGTGGATGCTGGGGTTCCTGAAAGGACCATGGGGAATAGCGGCTCCGCAGGAGACAGGGCACAAAAAGTAAAGCTTTAGGATCAGGTGGTGTGCACTGGCTCCTCCCCCTATGACCCTCCTCCAAGCCAGTTAGATTTTGTGCCCGGCCGAGAAGGGTGCAATCTAGGTGGCTCTCCTAAAGAGCTGCTTAGGAAAGTTTAGCTTAGGTTTTTTATTTTACAGTGAGTCCTGCTGGCAACAGGATCACTGCAACGAGGGACTTAGGGGAGAAGAAGTGAACTCACCTGCGTGCAGGATGGATTGGCTTCTTGGCTACTGGACATCAGCTCCAGAGGGACGATCACAGGTACAGCCTGGATGGTCACCGGAGCCTTGCCGCCGGCCCCCTTGCAGATGCTGAAGTAAGAAGAGGTCCAGAATCGGCGGCAGAAGACTCCTCAGTCTTCTAAAGGTAGCGCACAGCACTGCAGCTGTGCGCCATTTTCCTCTCAGCACACTTCACACGGCAGTCACTGAGGGTGCAGGGCGCTGGGAGGGGGGCGCCCTGGGAGGCAAATGAATACCTAGTTTGGCTAAAAATACCTCACATATAGCCTCCGGAGGCTATATGGAGATATTTAACCCCTGCCAGAATCCGTTAAGAGCGGGAGACGAGGCCGCCGAAAAAGGGGCGGGGCCTATCTCCTCAGCACACAGCGCCATTTTCCCTCACAGAAAGGCTGGAGGGAAGGCTCCCAGGCTCTCCCCTGCACTGCACTACAGAAACAGGGTTAAAACAGAGAGGGGGGGCACTAATTTGGCGATATAAATATATATATAAAGATGCTATAAGGGAAAACACTTATATAAGGTTGTCCCTATATAATTATAGCGTTTTTGGTGTGTGCTGGCAAACTCTCCCTCTGTCTCTCCAAAGGGCTAGTGGGTCCTGTCCTCTATCAGAGCATTCCCTGTGTGTGTGCTGTGTGTCGGTACGTGTGTGTCGACAGGTAGGAGGACGATGTTGGTGAGGAGGCGGAGCAATTGCCTGTAATGGTGATGTCACTCTCTAGGGAGTCGACACCGGAATGGATGGCTTATTTAGGAAATTACGTGATAATGTCAACACGCTGCAAGGTCGGTTGACGACATGAGACGGCCGACAAACAATTAGTACGGTCCAGACGTCTCAAAAACACCGTCAAGGGTTTTAAAACGCCCGTTTACTTTAGTCGGTCGACACAGACACAGACAGGGACACTGAATCCAGTGTCGACGGTGAATAAACAAACGTATTCCTTATTAGGGCCACACGTTAAAGGCAATGAAGGAGGTGTTACGTATTTCTGATACTACAAGTACCACAAAAGAGGGTATTATGTGGGATGTGAAAAAACTACCATAGTTTTTCCTGAATCAGATAAATTAAATAAAGTGTGTGATGATGCGTGGGTTCCCCCCGATAGAAAATTATGGGCGGTATACCCTTTCCCGCCAGAAGTTAGGGCGCGTTGGGAAACACCCCTTAAGGTGGATAAGGCGCTCACACGCTTATCAAAACAAGTGGCGGTACCGTCTATAGATAGGGCCGTCCTCAAGGACCAGCTGACAAGGCTGGAAAATATAATAAAAAGTATATACACACATACTGGTGTTATACTGCGGCCAGCGATCGCCTCAGCCTGGATGTGCAGAGCTAGGGTGGCTTGGTCGGATTCCCTGACTAAAAATATTGATACCCTTGACAGGGACAGTATTTTATTGACTATAGAGCATTTCTATATATGCGAGATGCACAGAGGGATATTTGCACTCTGGCATCATGAATAAACGCGATGTCCATAACTGCCAGAAGATGTTATGGACACGACAGTGGTCAGGTGATGCAGATTCCAAACGGCACAGTATGGCCGTATAAAGGAAGAGGACTTGTTTGGGGTCGGTCCATCGGACCTGGTGGTCACGGCAACTGCTGGAAAATCCACCGTTTTTTACCCTAAGTCACATCTCTGCAGAAAAAGACACCGTCTTTTCAGCCTCAGTCCTCTCGTCCCTATAAGATCATATCTGCCCAGGGATAGAGGAAAGGGAAGAAGACTGCAACAGGCAGCCTATTCCCAGGAACAGAAGCGTTCCACCGCGTCTGACAAGTTCTCAGCATGGCGCTGAGACCGTACAGGACCCCTGGATCCTACAAGTAGTATCCCGGGGGTACAGATGGGAATGTCGAGACGTTTCCCCTTCGCAGGCTCCTGAAGTCTGCTTTACCAAGTCTCCCTCCGACAAGGAGGTAGTATGGGAAAAAATTCACAAGCTGTGTTCCCAGCAGGTGACAATTAAATTACCCCTCCTACTACAGAAAAGGGGTATTATTCCACACTATATTGTGGTACTGAAGCCAGAAGGCTAGGTGAGACTTATTCTAAAAAAAAAAAAAAAAATTTTTTTTTGAACACTTACAAAGGTTCAAATTAAGATGAAGTCACTCAGAGCAGTGATAACGAACCAGGAAGAAGGGGACTATATAGTGTCCCGGGACATCAGGGATGCTTACCTCTATGTCCCAAATTTGCCCTTCTCACTAAGGGTACCTCAGGTTCGTGGTGCAGAACTGTCACTATCAGTTTCAGACGCTGCCGTTTGGATTGTCCACGGCACCCCGGGGTCTTTACCAAGGTAATGGCCGAATTGATGATTCTTCTTCGAAGAAAAGGCGTCTTAATTATCCCTTACTTGGACGATCTCCTGATAGGGGCATAGTCCAGGGAACAGTTGGAGGTCGGAGTAGCACTATCTCGGATACTGCTACAATCAGCACGGGTGGATTCTAAATATTCCAAAATCGCAGCTGATCCCGACGACACGTCTGCTGTGCCTAGGGATGATTCTGGACACAGTCCAGAAAAAGGTGTTTCTCCCGGAAGAGAAAGCCAGGGAGTTATCCGAGCAAGTCAGGAACCTCCTAAAAACAGTGCATCATTGCACAAGGGTCCTGGTAAAAATGGTGGCTTCCTACGAAGCAATTCCATTCGGCAGATTTCACGTAAGAACTTTTCAGTGGGATCTGCTGGACAAATGGTCCGGATCGCATCTTCAGATGCATCAGCGGATAACCCAATATCCAAGGACAAGGGTGTCTCTCCTGTGGTGGTTATAGAGTGCTCATCTTCTAGAGGGCCGCAGATTCGGCATTCAGGATTGGATGCTGGTAACCACGGAGCCCAGCCTGAGAGGCTGGGGAGCAGTCACACAAGGGAAAAATTTCCAGGGAGTGTGATCAAGTATGGAGACTTTTCTCCACATAAATATACTGGAGCTAAGGGTAAATTTATAATGCTCTAAGCTTAGCAAGACCTCTGCTTCAAGGTCAGCCGGTATTGATCCAGTGAGAAAAACATCACGGCAGTCGCCCACGTAAACAGACAGGGCGACACAAGAAGCAGGAGGGCAATGGCAGAAACTGCAAGGACTTTTCGCTGGGCGGAAAATCATGTGATAACACTGTCAGCAGTTTTTCATCCCGGGAATGGAAACTGGGAAGCAGACTTCCTCAGCGCGACCTCCACCCGGGAGAGTGGAAACTTCATTGAGAAGTTTTTTCCACATGATTGTAAACCGTTGGGAAATACCAAAGGTGGACATGATGGCGTCCCGTCTGAACAAAAAACGGGACAGGTATTGCGCCAGGTCAAGGGACCCTCAGGCAATAGATGTGGACGTTCTGGTAACACCGTGGGTGTACCAGTCGGTGTATGTGTTCCCTCCTCTGCTTCTCATACCTAAGGTGCTGAGAATTATAAGACGTAGAGGAGTAAGAACTATACTCATGGCTCCGGATTGGCCAAGAAGGACTTGGTACCCGGAACTTCAAGAGATGCTTACAGAGGTCTTATGGCCTCTGCCGCTAAGAAGGGACTTGCTTCAGCAAGTACCATGTCTGTTCCAAGACTTACCGCAGCTGCGTTTGTCGGCATGGCGATGGAAAGCCGGATCCTAAGGGAAAAAAGGCATTCCGGAAGAGGTCATTCCTACCCTGGTCAAAGCCAGAAAGGAGGTGACCGCACAACATTATCACCACGTGTGGCGAAAATTTGTTGCGTGGTGTGAGGCCAGGAAGGCCCCACAAAGAAATTTCAACTCGGTCGTTTCCTGCATTTCCTGCAAACAGGAGTGTCTATGGGCCTCAAATTGGGGTCCATTAAGGTTCAAATTCGGCCCTGTAAATTTTCTTCCAGAAAGAATTGTCTTCAGGTCCTGAAGTCCAGAAGTTTGTCAAGGGAGTATTGCATATACAAACCCCTTTTTTGTGCCTCCAGTGGCACTGTGGGATCTCAACGTAGTTCTGGGATTTCTCAAATCACATTGGTTTAAAACCAGTCAAATATGTGGATTTGCAGCATCTCACATAAAAAGTGACCATGCTCTTGGCCCTGGCCTGGACCAGGCGAGTGTCAAATTGGTGGTTTTTTCTCAAAAAAGCCCATATCTGTTTGTCCATTCGGACAGGGCAGAGCTGCGGACTCGTCCCCAGTTCTCTCCCTAAGGTGGTGTCAGTGTTTCACCTGAACCAGCTTATTGTGGTGCCTTGCACCTACTAGGGACTTGGAGGACTCCAGGTTGCTAGAAGTTGTCAGGGCCCTGAAAATATATTCCAGGACAGCTGGAGTCAGAAAATCTGACTCGCTGTTTATACTGTATGCACCCAACAAGTTGGGTGCGCCTGCTTCTAAGCAGTCGATTGCTCGTTGGATTTGTAACACAATTCAACTTGCACATTCTGAGGCAGGCCTGCCACAGTCTAAATCGGTTAAGGCCCATTCCACAAGGAAGGTGGGCTCATCTTGGGCGGCTGCCCGAGAGGTCTCGGCATTACAACTCTGCCGAGCAGCTACGTGGTCAGGGGAGAACACGTTTGTAAAATTCTACAAATTTGATATCCTGGCAAAAGAGGACCTGGAGTTCTCTCATTCGGTGCTGCAGAGTCATCCGCACTCTCCCGCCCGTTTGGGAGCTTTGGTATAATCCCCATGGTCCTTTCAGGAACCCCAGCATCCACTAGGACGATAGAGAAAATGAGAATTTACTTACCGATAATTCTATTTCTCGGAGTCCGTAGTGGATGCTGGGCGCCCATCCCAAGTGCGGATTATCTGCAATACTTGTACATAGTTACAAAAATCGGGTTATTATTGTTGTGAGCCATCTTTTCAGAGGCTCCGCTGTTATCATACTGTTAACTGGGTTTAGATCACAAGTTGTACGGTGTGATTGGTGTGGCTGGTATGAGTCTTACCCGGGATTCAAAATTCCTCCCTTATTGTGTACGCTCGTCCGGGCACAGTACCTAACTGGCTTGGAGGAGGGTCATAGGGGGAGGAGCCAGTGCACACCACCTGATCCTAAAGCTTTACTTTTTGTGCCCTGTCTCCTGCGGAGCCGCTATTCCCCATGGTCCTTTCAGGAACCCCAGCATCCACTACGGACTCCGAGAAATAGAATTATCGGTAAGTAAATTCTCATTTTCAACGTTTCAGGTGCGCTTTATTAGCACCTTTTGTCAGGATCCTGACGAAAGGTGCTAATAAAGCGCACCTGACACGTTGAAAGCATGCAGTTGTGTTGCTGTACATTGTGCCCTAGAGGTTCGGAGGGGGCACCCAGGTACTGTCTGTTACTGTTTTATGGAATGCCGGTCAAAACTACTGGTGTATGTATGTGTGTGTGTATATATATATATATATATATATATATATATATATATATATATATTATTCCTTCTCATATTTGATCAAGTGTTTCAGATTTAGTGCTATTTTGCTGTTCATTTAAAATATTTACCAGTAATTAACCTGTTTTACTCATCTTTCTGATCTTCACCAGTTGTCTTGTAACTAATGCTTGTACTTAAACCTGATTTTTACAGTTTGCTATGAATCCATTTTATGAAGCAAATTCTCCCATACGTTCAACTGCGTTTGATCGGAAAATACAGTTCCTTGGCAAGAAACATCTACTGAGCTAAATAAGGATGGAAATCCTAAGACATTGCGCTAACTTTACAGGTGTGGGATCTGCCTATGAGATGCGCCACTCTGTAAGAACTTTGGGAGTCATAAATCTACTATTCTAAATGCCTGCTATACAACTTTAGATGGAATGTCTCGTCAGTGAGTGACTATTCCAAATAGTACACTTTGAAGATCAGCAAATTCTCAGGCGGACAGGAGAAATGTTTTTTTGTTTGTTTTGGTTTTTTTCTATTATAAATGTACAACTATTAAATTTATTATTAGGTGCACTTGATTATTCATAGAGTTGTAAATGTTGCTTTAAAGTGTCCAGAAGGTAGTGACAATGATTCTACGTGGTCGGCTCGCAGTGTAAGTAAGTAAGTGCACGCATATATGGTACTTACCGTAGCCCCAAACTCAATGATTTGTGTTTGCAGCCCCACAGAACTGCATATAAAAATCTGCGGATCATGGGTAAGATGAGGGGACATTGCTGGCTTTTCCACTCTGTTCCAACGGCACTCCACCCCACTCGCCAGTAATTGAATTGACCTTTAAATGTGTATATAATAGCTATCACAAGCAGAAACCTTGCCATGACTCTGTGGCTTTGGTGTAGCTAGCTACACATCTGTTACCCATCTATTACTTCATGTTTTTTTGTTTTATTTTTTATTGTAGTCTCTTGTATCTTGTAAAGTGTGTTTAACCTTATTAATTTGATTAATAAATGAATGTTTACATATTGTAGTTCAGTGTGTGGTTGGGTACCATCTGTTATGTGAGATGCACTGATCAGAACTTTGAATTTTTTTTATTATTGTGTGGATGCCTGTTTCACATAAATCAGTGGCTGCAGTAATTATAAGGCTATGATTTAGGAAGATTAACATCATGAATCCTGAATTATAAACTGTAGTGTAACCTGCTACTTGGATATCAGCTTTGATGTCCTTTGTACAGATCTTATGCTGAAGACTTGCATGTTTGTGGTAAGCATGACAGAACCACCAGAGTTGAAGCCTTGTATGTATAGTATTGCATTAGTAAGATGGTGTACAAAGATTGTCTGTTAAGTATCCTCATCATATTAAGAAAATTTTTATGTAACTGTAGGACGTGCAAAATTGAACTTCATGGTGGGTAAATAATTTCTTCTTTCATCCACAAGAGGTCACTGGGTATAGTCTGGAGAGGGACCCTGCTCTGTACACTAGATCACCAGGGCTGGTTCAGAACAGGATACTGCTTACAGCTGTGGGGACATTTGCCCTGGGGTCGATACCAGGGGGTAGGCAGTCTTCCCCTGTTAGCCCCTCCTCTGCCTCTGCGCGCACTCGCAATCCAGTTGACTGCCCACCTCAGGCACCTCTCTCTCATCCTCCTAAATGCTGGGCAGCCATTTTGACCACATTTCTGCCTTTGCAAAATACGTAGAAGATGGGATTCTGTCTCCTGCATACCTCGCTTTTAGCAGCCTGGATGTATTATACATACTCCTTCCTGCTTTTCTAGCTAGACTGTTGAGTAGGGAGGCATTCAATTTGCCAGATATTGGGATCCTGGTTGTCAGGATACAGACGCCAGAATCCCGACACCTGGTGAAATACTGGTGGTCGGAATCCCCACGCGGGTGGTGGTCCACGCCACCACTCGAGGAGGAATATAACCCTGTTGGTCACCTCCGGGCCCAAAGCTTGGGGAGCGCAGCAAGCCCACGAGGAGACACGACAAGCTGCACTCGCCGTTGGGATCCCGGCGTCTGTCTCACTTGGGAGAGGCAGTTGTTGGCTCTGGGAATTTATCATCTAAGGTGTCTGCATCTACTTTTGCAGCTAGGAGGGGCATCTGGCTACGTTACTGGCGGGCGGATGTGAATTCTAAAAGGGTCTTAGAGGTGCTTCTGGGGATATCCTCTTTGGCCAGGAGTTAGACAAGATAGTTGCCAACTTGGTGTCATCTAAGACTATCTATCTTTCTTCCCACTGCGGCACATCTCAAAGCTAGAACATCTATTTCTCTTACGTCCTAGAGGTTGCTGGGGTCCACGTTAGTAACATGGGATATAGACAGGTCCACTAGGAGCCATTGGCACTTTAAGAGTTTGAGAGTGTGGGCTGGCTCCTCCCTCTATGCTCCTCCTACCAGACTCAGTTTAGAAAATGTGCCCAGAGGTGCCGGTCACAGCTAGGGGAACTCCACAGAGTTTCTCTAGTAAAATTGTTTTTCTAGCGTTTTTATTATTTTACAGGGAGGCTGCTGGCAACAGCCTCCCTGCTTCGTGGGACTAAGTAGTGTCCGCCCTGCGGGGTCTGAGCCACTGTCTCCGCTGACAGGACACCGAGCTCCTGAGGGGATCGAACGTTCCCCGCTAAAGGGGATCGCTCACCCCGGCAGCATGCCGCCACCCTCTTACAGAGCCAGAAGATCAGTGGAGAGTCAGTCGCCGCCCCCCCTAGCAAGCGGGGAGCCGATGTGAAGATGGTGGCAACAGGGTATGGAGCGCAGTACTAACTGCGCCCCGGGGCTCAGCGGTACATAGTGCGGCGCTGTGAGGGGCTCCTGAGCCAGCGCCTACACTGACCTCTAAGCCTGTCAGGGTCCCAGGATCGCTGCCAGCATGATTCCTCAGGCCAGTGTAATCTCCAGAAGAGCGGGAAGACCGTGCCATTAAGGGGGCGGAGCTTCTCAGAGCGGACCCAGCAGCGTTCAGCACCATTTTCCTGCCTGCAGAAACGCTGTCGATGAGAGCAGTCCCTCCATATCGACTCCAGCTATCTCTTACGGTACCAGGGGGTTGTACAAGGGAGGGGAGGCAGTGTACAGACTGTGTAACCTATTAAGGTGCACAGACAGAACTGGTTGGGGTCTCCCTATATCTTGAAAGCGCTGTGTGTGGGTTGACTCCAATCTCTGTCTCTCTTGCCAGTCTTGGCTGAAACTCTTTCTGTTCTCCTGTGTGTGTGTGTCTGTGGTCTCCATTTAGCTATGTCCAGGGACTCTGTGTCATATGCTGCAGAGGATATGTCCTCTCAGGATGATCTCATTCCATGTAATCAGGATTGCACTGTTTTAGCGCAGATACCAGCAAGGGAGCCTGAATGGTTATCCTCTGTCAAATCCTATGATTTCTCAGATTTCTACTAGGGTTGCACAGAATGAATCTGCAACTCAGGTTTTACAGAACTCTAGGGCAGTTTGGTCCCGTTCTGTTTACCTCAGGGCCCCCCTCTGTAGGTTTCCACAAACGTGCTCTTGCCCAGATTATGCAAGATGACACTGATACCGATTCTGACACGGCAGACGATGATGGGGATGTGCTCAGGGGGGGGGGGCCGCATCTCTTGCTAAAGGGGTGCAGTTGATGATAGAGGCTATTAGAGATGTGTTGAATATTGCTGATACAACACCTGAGCAGGCTTACTTCACTGACCATAAGAAAGCCTCGCTAACCTTCCCTGCGTCCAAAGAATTAAATGCTGTTTTTGAGAAAGCATGGGAAAACCCAGATAAAAAATTCCAGATCCCTGGAAGGGTTCTGGTTGCTTTCCCCTTTCCTGAGGAGGATAGGAAAAAATGGGAAAACCCACCCATAGTGGACGTGTCTGTATCCAGACTCTCGAAAAAGGTGGTTTTAGCTGTTCCAGGATCATTGGCATCTACACTATATTTGCTTATTAATCGGTTCACAGTGGTATGTTATATTTATTCCACAATACTACCTATACCTCTCATCAGTAATATGATTTATTAAATATAGTACTGTAATTGACTATTTATCTCATGGTTTAATAAATCATAATATTGATGAGAGGTATAGGTAGTATTGTGGAAAAAATATAACATACCACTGTGATCCGATTAATAAGCAAATATAGTGTAGATGCCAATGTGTGGCGCATAGTGATCACTTGGCAACAGTATTGATTGAATCCGGCACCTAATTATTATAGATAGACCTAAATCTGTCTGGATATTCTTCAATAATATTTAGGTTTGGACATATCAGCAGGGATTAATGAAGAGTAGACATCCCTTCAGATGCTGATTATCCTAGACTACATATGCTGATTATCCTAGACTATAAATGAAGTTGTTATATTATTAAAAATAACATATTCTGAATCAAATAGAGATTTACAAGGATCATATACTGTTTACACCATAGGTTCTCAAACTCGGTCCTCAGGAACCCACACAGTGCATGTTTTGCAGGTCTCCTCACAGAATCGCAAGTGAAATAAATAGCTTCACCTGTGGACCTTTTACAATGTGTCAGTGAGTAATACACCTGTGCACCTGCTGGGTTACCTGCAAAACATGCACTGTGTGGGGTCCTGAGGACCGAGTTTGAGAACCTCTGGTTTACACACTAGCCGGGGGATTATTATATCCTTCAAAACCGCTCTATTCACACTCCTAAATAAATAAGGATTATTCCTTGATAGTAAGTGTGAAGGATCCTAATATATTTGGTTGGTTGATACTTCTACTGGGATTGCTATACCCCTGAAAACAACCATTTCCACAATCCGAATCTAAGAAACATGGAATACTCCTTTTAATGGTATAAACCTTTAACCAAATAAGAAGTAAGGACTATTCCTTAACAAATAATGTTAAGGATCCCAATTTGTCTGGCTGGTTGATAGAGGGATATGGCAATCCCAAATCACATAAGTATCTACACTCACACTCTTAACCAAATAAATAGGGATTATTCCTTTAACGGTATAGACAGTGGGTGTGTAGGATCCTAATACAGTAAAATATCTGAATGAAATAGTTGGGAATACAGATATAATGGATATTCAGCAATAATATCTAAAAGTACTGTCAAATGTAATAAGCCCCTAATTGGAGAATAATTGATATCCATTTGTATCCACCTACCCTCGTAGCCTCCACATTATGGAAATGATTTTATGAGGTATTTTGGAGGAGGAGGTGATAAATTCTGTGCCAGGATACTGTGGAAACTGACATATTAAAGGAATAGACGTCTATAAAAGATCAAACCAGTCAGTCTCCAGCAATATCTCAATACGAGTGAAATGACAGAATGGTGGGAACAATTTAATAATTATAGTATAGCAACAGTGTCACGCATCAATAACCACACGTGGACGTGTTTTTTAATCTCATATTCACGTTCTTTATTTCTTGCACATAATTGTATGTGTCTGTGATTTAACTCTTATGTATCACTGTAGTTTAGGATAATATAACATATCCTATTTTAATTGTATTACATTAAAGGTTATATTTTATGAAAAATCAGTCTCTCATAAGTGCGTCAACAATACAGGTTTCGTCTTTTTTTTTTTTTTTTTTTCTTCCTTAAATTTCTTGTTGCATATATACTGTAGTTGACAGCACCCCCTAAATAGATAGAACCCGTTTTATATCATGAATAAGGTTTCATCAGTGGCTGTATGGGAATAAATTACATACACTCACAGTATTGATTCAACATATTATGAATGTGCAGATACTAAGTTTTTTTTCTATTCTACAGGGAGCCATCCAGAAGTTGGTGGAGGCACAGGTTATTGTACCAGTTCCTCCCCAGTTGCAAAACAAAGGTTACTGGCCCTCATTCCGAGTTGTTCGCTCGCAAGGCGATTTTAGCAGAGTTACACACGCTAAGCCGCCGCCTACTGGGAGTGAATCTTAGCTTCTTAAAATTGCGAAAGATGTATTCGCAATATTGCGATTACAAACTTCTTAGCAGTTTCAGAGTAGCTTTAGACTTACTCGGCATCTGCGATCAGTTCAGTGCTTGTCGTTCCTGGTTTGACGTCACAAACACACCCAGCGTTCGCCCAGACACTCCCCCGTTTCTCCAGCCACTCCCGCGTTTTTTCCGGAAACGGTAGCGTTTTTATCCACACGCCTATAAAACGCCGTGTTTCCGCCCAGTAACACCCATTTCCTGTCAATCACACTACGATCGCCGGAGCGAAGAAAAAGCCGTGAGTAAAAATACTATCTTCATAGCAAAATTACTTGGCGCAGTCGCAGTGCGAACATTGCGCATGCGTACTAAGCAGAAAAACGCTGCGATGCGAAGATTATTTCCGAGCGAACGACTCGGAATGAGGGCCACTATACGAACCTTTTCGTGGTACCGAAACCGGATGGTTCGGTCAGGCCCATTCTGAATTTAAAATCACTAAACCCCTTTCTGAGGGAGTTCAAGTTCAAAATGGAGTCCCTAGGGGCGGTGATATCAGGAATTCCTGGTATCCCTGGATATCAAGGCTGCGTACCTCCACATTCCGATTGGCCGCCACATCAAGCTTATCTCTGATTCGCACTGTTGGACTGTCATTTTCAATTCCAGGCCCTGCCATTCGGCCTCTCCACAGCACCGAGGGTATTCACCAAGGTGATGGCGGAAATGATAGTTCGCCGCAGACCCCCTGTCTGCGGCGAACATAATTCCATACCTGGACGATCTGCTGATAAAGGCATCGTCCAAGGAGAAGCTGTTACAGTTCATAGCTCTCACGACCCAGCTTCTAAGGGAACATGGTTGAATCCTGAATCTTCCAAAATCGCATTTGGAGCCAACCAGGAGGTTGTCATTTGTGGGAATGATCCTCGACACGGAAGTGCAGAGGGTGTTTATTCCAGAGGAAAAAGCGTTGGTGATACAAACAATGGTCCGGGATGTCCTGAAGCCAGCCCGGGGGATCCAGTTCATCAGTGCATTTGCCTTCTGGGGAAGATGGTGGCCTCTAACGAGGCTCTGCAGTACGGGAGATTTCATGCTCGGTCCTTCCCACTGGATCTCCTTGACAGATGGTCGGGATCTCATCTACACATGCACCAGAGAATACGTCTGTCGCCAAAGGCCAGGATCTCACTCCTCTGGTGGCTGCAATTACCTCACCTTCTGGAGGGCCGCAGGTTCGGGTTTCAGGACTGGATCCTTCTAACCACGGATGCAAGTCTTCGAGCTGGGGCGCAGTCACTCAAGGGGAAACCTTCCAAGGAAGGTGGTCAAGTCTGGAAGCCGGCCTGCAGATAAACATTCTGGAACTAAGAGCCGTCAACAACGGTCTTCTCCAAGCGGCCCATCTTCTGAAAAATCGGGCAATTCAAGTGCAGTCGGACAATGTAACGACAGTGGCTTACATAAACCGACAGGGCCTAGCGAAGAGCAGAGCTGCAATGTCAGAGGTAACAAGAATCATCCTCTGGGCGGAAAAACACGCGTTGGTGCTGTCGGCAATCTTCATTTCGGGAGTAGACAACTGGGAAGCGGACTTCCTCAACAGACACTATCTCCATCCGGGAGAGTGGGGTCTCCATCCGGAGGTGTTCAAGGAGGTAACAGATCTTTGGGGCATACCCAAAATAGACATGATGGCCTCTCGTCTCAACAAGAAGCTTCGGTGATATTGTTCCAGGTCGAGGGACCCGCAAGCAGTGGCGGTGAAACGCCCTAGTGACTCCGTGGGTGTTCCAGTCGGTGTACGTGTTTCCTTCACTTCCACTCATTCCAAGAGTTCTAAAACTCATAAGGAGAACAAGAGTAGAGGCAATCCTCATTGCTCCGAACTGGCCAAGAAGGGCTTAGTACGCGGATCTTCTGGATCTACTGCTAGAGGCCTCTTCCTCTTTGGGATGACCTGCTGCAGCAGGGGCCGTTCGCTTATGAAGACTTACCATGGCTACGTTTGACGGCATGGAGGTTGAACGCCAGATGTTAGCTCGGAAGGTCATTCCGAACAAGGTTATTCCTACCCTGATACAGGCTGGGAAAGGAGTAACGTCAAAGCATTGCCATCGCATTTGGAAAAAGAAGTTTCCTACGGTGGAGTTTCAACTTGGACTGTTTCTCCTCTTTCTCCAAGCAGGTGTGGATATGGGCCTGAGATTAGGTTCCGTAAAGGTCCAGATTTTGGCCCTATCCATTTTCTTCCAGAAACAGTTGGCTGCCCTCCCTGAGGTTCAGACTTTTTTTGAAGGGTGTTCTGCACATCCAACCACCCTTTGTACTGCCTACGGCGCCCTGGGATCTTAACGTGGTGTTGCAGTTCCTCCAGTCGGACTGGTTTGAGCCTCTACAGGAGGTTGAGGTCAAGTTTCTCACGTGGAAGGCTGTCACTTTGTTGGCCTTAGCTTCTGCTAGACGTGTATCGGAGTTTGGGGCTTTGTCATGTAAAAGCCCGTACTTGATCTTCCATGAAGACAGAGCTGAGCTCCGGACACGTCAGCAGTTCCTTCCTGTTGCCATATGGGAATTGTCCGCACTTAGTATAATATTAGGGCAATAGATATTGTCTGAATTAAAATACAATTCATTATAAATAGGTGACGTAACCATAGTGGGTAGGTATATGTGTGTGTGTATATATATATATATATGTATGTATGTATGTATGTATATATATATATATATATATATATATATATATATATATATATATGTATGTATGTGTGTATATATATATATATATATATATATATATATGTATGTGTGTGTATATATATATATATATATATATATATATATATGTATATATGTATGTGTATATATATATATACATATTTATAGTAAGAGATAGCTAAATTAGGTTTGTATATGTATGAGTTAAATGTTTAAGTAATTTATAAAACTACATTGTGTGTATACTGTGTATTTGTGTTTTACTGCAATATTAAGAGTCATTGTGGTCTGACCAGGTATTAGGCCATAAATGATAATAGGTATGTGACTGAGAGCTCTTTTGGTTACTGGAATTCACAGGTGTGCTTACAGTAGATCAGAATCAAGATTTGCAATACCTTTGGCAATCATAAAACTGGTTTGTCTATTGTCCAGTAGAGGCCAAGCTAGGGACCATAAATTAGCTACTACAAAAATAGATCACATCCATTGATAAAACATGCTTCAGGCAAACAAATATTGTTACACTTCAAATAACCAAAGGAAGGTCTTTGATGTACAGTATAAGAAAGGACTACATTTTATGACCCCAAAACACATGTCCCGTGTGCCACCTTAAAGCAGAACAATTGGACACGTTTTATGACACCATGCCTCCGTGAACAGGACACGACAGCTCAGTTCAATGTTTGTTTTATGACACCTTGGAATCTGGCAAACCTATAATTAAATATTCCATTGGAAACTGTGGGAATATGCTAGTTTGAATTGGTGAAATATGGCATCAGAAGAGGCAGGTCTGATAGCTAGGAGTTAGAAGGAGAGGAGTAGTGAAGAAGTCATGAGGAGGAGAAGGAGAGAGGATGCAGAAAGAAATGATCCTTGGGATGGCAATCATGTACTTGCAAGTATACACTTTATATTAGTAATTAAAACTGTTTGTGAAACTTATGTTGTGGTGTTTTATGTTATATAACTAAGGAAGCATAGATATTAGTGTGTGTGTGTGTGTGTGTGTGTGTGTGTGTGTGTGTGTGTGTGTATATATATATATATATATATATATTCTGTACGATTTGATCTGCCTGTAAATAAATAATCATATAAAAGGAGCAGTAATCTCAAGCTTGAACTCTCTTTAAGGAATCATAACTGCATAATTTCATAAGTCATATGTATAAGGACTGCGTATATTTATCAGCCAATTAGTTTGTAAGCCTGACATAATATATTTGCAGATATATATGATAAACGCATATTAATTAAAATATATCCATATATTAAATACGATATATGATATATTAAATATAAATATTCCTAAATATGATTCCATAAATCAATATTCCGAAGGTTGTGTCGCCATTTCATATCAACCAACCTATTTTGGTGCCAGTTGCTACTGACTCCTCAATTTCATTAAAGTCCTTGGATGTTGTAAGGACTCTCCGTTTGTCCTGTATGATCCCAAGAAACTTGGGTGTCCTGCTTCTAAGCAGACGATCTCTCGCTGGATCAGGTTCACTATCCAGCATGCGTATTCTACGGCAGGATTGTCCTACGTCTGTTAAGGCCCACTCTACTCGTAAGGTGGGTTCTTCCTGGGCGGCTGCCCGGGGGGGTCTCGGCTTTACAGTTTTGCCGAGCGGCTACTTGGTATGGGTCGAACACGTTTGCAAAGTTCTACAAGTTCGATACCTTGGCCACTGAGGACCTGAAGTTTGGTCACTCAGTTCTGCAGGAGCCTCCACGCTCTCCCTCCCGTTCTGAGAGCTTTGGTACATCCCCATGGTACTAATGTGGACCCCAGCATCCTCTAGGATGTAAGAGAAAATAGGATTTTAATTACCTACCGGTAAATCCTTTTCTCGTAGTCCGTAGAGGATGCTGGGCGCTCGCCCAGCGATTCGTTTTCCTGCATTGGTTATCTGGTTCAGTACAACTTTGGTTTTTAGTTACGTACTTCATTGTTACTTGGTAAGTAATGTTTCAGCGGTTGCTGAGTTTCAAGCTGGTTCGCTTGTTTTGCCTTGAGTGTGAGCTGGTATGAATCTCGACACTATCTGTGTTAAATCCTTCTCTCTAAGATGTCCGTTTCCTCTGGCACAGTTTCTAGACTAAGTCTGGTAGGAGGGGCATAGAGGGAGGAGCCAGCACACACACTCAAACTCTTAAAGTGCCAATGGCTCCGTGGCCCCGTCTATACCCCATGGTACTAATGTGGACCCCAGCATCCTCTACGGACTGCGAGACAAGGATTTACTGGTAGGTAATTAAAATCCTATTTCTCATACGTCCTAGAGGATGCTGGGGTAACATAGTAACATAGTATCTGAGGTTGAAAAAAGACAATTGTCCATCGAGTTCAACCTATATGTGGTCTCCTATGCATGATGATTTGACTAAAATTTCTGACTGATGCTGCTGTCAGCCGTTACATTTTATCCCTATTTATAGTAACTATAATGCATGACTATGCACCATACCCCTGGATATCCTTATCCATTAGGAATTTATCTAACCCATTCTTAAAGGTGTTGACAGATTCCGCCATTACAACTCCCTCGGGCAGGGAATTCCAAACATGTATTGTCCTTACCGTGAAAAAGCCTTTACGCCCTATTGTGCGGAATCTCCTCTCTAACCTGAGCGAGTGTCCACGAGTCCTCTGTGTTGATCTAACCAAAAACAGGTCCCGCGCAAGCTCTGTGTATTGTCCCCTTATATATTTGTAGATGTTGATCATATCCCCTCTTAGTCTCCGCTTTTCCAATGTAAACATGCCTAGTCTTTCAAGCCTTTCCTTGTATTCCATCGTCTCCATGCCCTTAATTAGTTTGGTCGCCCTCCTCTGTACCTTTTCAAGCTCCAGGATATCCTTTTTGTAGTACGGTGCCCAGAATTGTACACAGTATTCAAGGTGTGGCCTCACTAGTGATTTATATAACGGGAGTATAATACTCTCGTCCCTAGCATTAATACCCCGTTTTATGCATGCTAATATCTTATTAGCCTTTTCTCTGCTGCAGTCCTACTTTGGGTACTACTGCTTAGCTTGCTATCTATGAGGACACCTAAGTCCTTTTCCAGTACAGAACCCCCTAATTTTACCCCATTTAGTAGGTAGGTGTAATTTATGTTCTTGTTACCACAGTGCATTACCTTACACTTGTCTGTGTTGAAGCGCATTCTCCATTTGGCTGCCCATGCTTCTAATTTAACGAAGTCGTTCTGAAGAGACTCTGCATCCTCCTCTGTATTTATAGCCTTACACAATTTGGTATCATCTGCAAAAATTGACACCATGCTCTCTAGACCTTCTGTTAGGTCATTAATGAAAATATTGAACAATAGCGGTCCTAATACTGAGCCTTGCGGCATGCCACTTAGCACTTCAGTCCAAGTTGAAAAAGATCCATTAACCACAACGCGCTGCTTCCTATTATCTAACCAGTTTTTGACCCAAGTGCATATTGTGCTTCCTAGCCCTGATTCTTGTAGCTTGTACGTCTTTACCCTGATCTAGGTTTGCGCTTACTGTTTCATAAAAGCCAAGTAAGTTGGTTTGACAGGATCTGTCCTTCATAAACCCATGTTGATTCCTTTTAGTGACCTTATTGGTTTCAAGGAACTTCTGAATACTATCTCTTAGAATACCTTCCAATACTTTCCCCACTATAGATGTAAGACTAACTGGTCTATAATTACCTGGTTCAGCTTTACTTCCCTTTTTGAATATAGGCACTACTTTCGCTATACGCCAGTCTTTGGGAACCATACCTGATATAACTGAATCCTTAAAGATCAAAGATAGCGGTTTTGCCAGTTCAGAGTGAAGCTCCATTAGAACCCTTGGATGAATACCATCGGGCCCTGGTGATTTATTAATCTTTAAATGTTTTAATCGGTCACAGACTACTTCCTCGCTTAAATAAGTACCTATCAGTGTGATATTCTCATTATTGAGATTGTGCGTTAGTCCCTAAATTGGGTCCTCACGAGTGAATACTGTTGAAAAAAACTCATTTAGTGTGTCCGCTATGTCATTATCATTTTTGCTTAAGACTCCCAACTTGTCTTTTAAAGGGCCTATACTCTCCTTCTTTAATCTCTTGCTATTAATATATTTAAATAATTTTTTGGGATTCGCTTTGCTTTCCTTTGCTACTAGTTTTTCAGTTTCTACTTTAGCCGCTCTTATTTCCTTTTTGCAAATTTTGTTACATTCCTTATAGTGCTGAAATGACTCTGCTTCCCCGTCAGATTTGTATTTTTTAAATGCTCGCCTTTTCTTGCCCATAAGTTCCTTAATCTTTTTGTTAAGCCACATCGGTTTATGATTTTTATTCCTTTTTTTGCTACTCATAGGAATACATTTGAGTGTATTTTTAGCTAGCAGGAATTTTAGTACCTCCCATTTCTCCGTAGTATTTTTTCCTAAAAACAAACCTTCCCATTCAATATCCCTGAAAAATACCCTCATCTTTTCAAAATTTGCTTTGCTAAAGTTTAAAGTCCTAGTTGAGCCAGTATAGGGCTGTTTATAGAAACTGATATTGAATGTGACCATATTGTGGTCGCTGTTTCCTATGGGTTCCCCTACTATAATACCTGATACCAAATCCCCATTGTTTGTTAATACCAGGTCTAAGATTGCATTGTACCTAGTTGGTTCCTCAATTAGTTGGACTAAGTAGTTATCATTAAGTGTGTTTAAAAACATATTGCCCCTAGCAGTATCACATGACACTTCAAGAACCATGGGGTATAGACGAGATCCGCAGGAGACATGGGCACTTTAAGACTTTCAAAGGGGTGTGAACTGGCTCCTCCCTCTATGCCCCTCCTCCAGACTCCAGTTTAGAATCTGTGCCCAGGCAGCCTGGATGCACTCTGAGGAGCTCTACTGAGTTTCTCTGAAAAGACTTTGTTAGGTTTTTTATGTTCAAGGAGAACTGCTGGCAACAGTCTCCCTGCATCGTGGGACTTAGGGGAGAGAAGTCAGACCTACTTCTGTGAGTTTAAAGGCTCTGCTTCTTTGGCTACAGGACACCATTGGCTCCTGAGGGTCTGATCGCTAGGTATGCCTAGATGCTCGTTCCCACAGCCCACCGTCACCCCCCTTGCAGAGCCAGAAGTCAGAAGACAGGTGAGTAGAAGATGATCAGAAGACTTCAGTGACGGCTTTGAGGTATCGCACAGCGATCGCATGCTGCGCGCCATGCTCCCACTACACAGCGGTTCTACAGGGCGCGGGGGCGCCCTGGGCAGCATATCTAACCTCAATATCTACCTGGCAAGAGTGGACTTAGTGCCAGGGCACTGTCCGGACCCCCGCCAGTATAAAAATGTAGTTAAAAAAGCGGGTCTGAAGCGCGCCATTACGGGGGCGGAGCTTAGCCCTCACAGCACACAGCCCGGCGCCATTTTCTCTACACAAGGCTGCAGAGACGCTAGTCCTTCCTCACACTGCTGAATAAGTGTCAGGGATATATATATATATTTCTCTAACGTCCTAAGTGGATGCTGGGGACTCCGTAAGGACCATGGGGAATAGCGGCTCCGCAGGAGACTGGGCACATCTAAAGAAAGCTTTAGGACTATCTGGTGTGCACTGGCTCCTCCCCCTATGACCCTCCTCCAAGCCTCAGTTAGATCTCTGTGCCCGAACGAGAAGGGTGCACACTAGGGGCTCTCCTGAGCTTCTTAGTGAAAGTTTTAGTTTAGGTTTTTTATTTTCAGTGAGACCTGCTGGCAACAGGCTCACTGCATCGAGGGACTAAGGGGAGAAGAAGCGAACTCACCTGCGTGCAGAGTGGATTGGGCTTCTTAGGCTACTGGACATTAGCTCCAGAGGGACGATCACAGGCCCAGCCTGGATGGGTCCCGGAGCCGCGCCGCCGGCCCCCTTACAGAGCCAGAAGGCAGAAGAGGTCCGGAAAATCGGCGGCAGAAGACGTCCTGTCTTCAACAAGGTAGCGCGCAGCTGTGCGCCATTGCTCTCAGCACACTTCACACTCCGGTCACTGAGGGTGCAGGGCGCTGGGGGGGGCGCCCTGAGACGCAATAAAAAACACCTTGGATGGCAAAAAAATGCATCACATATAGCTCCTGGGCTATATGGATGCATTTAACCCCTGCCAGAATACATAGAAAAACGGGAGATAAGGCCGCCGATAAGGGGGCGGAGCCTATCTCCTCAGCACACTGGCGCCATTTTCCCTCACAGCTCCGTTGGAGGGAAGCTCCCTGTCTCTCCCCTGCAGTCACTACACTACAGAAAGGGTTAAAAAAAGAGAGGGGGGGTACTAATTACGCGCAGTATTAAACATACAGCAGCTATAAAGGGAAAAACACTTATATAAGGTTATCCCTGTGTATATATATAGCGCTCTGGTGTGTGCTGGCAAACTCTCCCTCTGTCTCCCCAAAGGGCTAGTGGGGTCCTGTCCTCTATCAGAGCATTCCCTGTGTGTGTGCTGTATGTCGGTACGTTTGTGTCGACATGTATGAGGAGAAAAATGAATCAGGCGCAGTCTTTTCGTGGACAAGCGGGCAAAAGGTTCCTCATTTCTGCCCCGTGACAGAGGGAGAGGACAAAGGCTGCAGAAATCAGCCAGTTCCCAGGAACAGAAACCCTCTCCCGCCTCTGCCAAGCCCTCCAGTATGACGCTGGGGCTTTACAAGCAGAATCAGGCACGGTGGGGGGCCCGTCTCAATGAATTTCAGCGCGCAGTGGGCTCACTCGCAAGTAGACCCCTGGATCCTTCAGGTGATATCTCAGGGGTACAAATTAGAATTCGAGACGTCTCCCCCTCGCCGTTTCCTAAAGTCGGCTTTACCGATGTCTCCTTCTGACAGGGAGACTGTTTTGGAAGCCATTCACAAGCTGTATTCCCAGCAGGTGATAATCAAGGTACCCCTCCTGCAACAGGGTACGTAGTATTATTCGACACTGTTGTGGTACCGAAGCCGGACGGCTCGGTGAGACCGATTCTAAATCTAAAATCTTTGAACACTTACATGCAGAGGTTCAAATTCAAGATTGAGTCACTCAGAGCAGTGATTGCGAACCTGGAAGAAGGGGACTACATGATGTCTCGGGACATCAAGGATGCTTACCTTCATGTCAAAATTTACTCTTCTCACCAAGGGTACCTCAGGTTTATGGTACAGAACTGTCACTATCAGTTCAGACGCTGCCGTATGGATGGTCCACGGCACCCCGGGTCTTTACCAAGGTAATGGCCGAAATGATGATATTCCTTCGAAGGAAGGGAATTTTAGTTATCCCTTACTTGGACGATTCCCTGATAAGGGTAAGATCCAGGGAACAGTTGGAGGTCGGTGTAGCACTATCTCAGGTAGTGTTGCGGCAGCACGATTGGATTCTCAATATTCCAAAATCGCAGCTGGTTCCGACGACTTGTCTTCTGTTCCTAGGGATGATCCTGGACACAGTCCAGAAAAAGGTGTTTCTCCCGGAGGAGAAAGCCAGGGAGTTATCCGAGCTAGTCAGGAACCTCCTAAAACCGAGCCAAGTCTCAGTACACAAGGGTTCTGGGTAAAATGGTGGCTTCCTACGAAGCAATCCCATTCGGCAGATTCCACGCAAGAACTTTCCAGTGGGACCTGCTGGACAAATGGTCCGGGTCGCATCTTCAGATGCATCAGCGGATAACCCTGTCACCAAGGACAAGGGTGTCCCTCCTGTGGTGGTTGCAGAGTGCTCATCTTCTAGAGGGCCGCAGATTCGGCATTCAGGACTGGGTCCTGGTAACCACGGATGCCAGCCTGCGAGGCTGGGGAGCAGTCACACAGGGAAGGAATATCCAGGGCTTATGGTCAAGCCTGGAGACATCACTTCACATAAATATCCTGAAGCTAAGGGCCATTTACAATGCTCTAAGCTTAGCAAGACCTCTGCTTCAAGGTCAGCCGGTGTTGATCCAGTTGGACAACATCACGGCAGTCACCCACGTAAACAGACAGGGTGGCACAAGAAGCAGGAGGGCAATGGCAGAAGCTGCAAGGATTCTTCGCTGGGCGGAAAATCATGTGATAGCACTGTCAGCAGTATTCATTCTGGGAGTGGACAACTGGGAAGCAGACTTCCTCAGCACGACCTCCACCCGGGAGAGTGGAGACTTCACCCAGAAGTCTTCCACATGATTATAAACCGTTGGGAAAAACTCGACAGGTATTGCGCCAGGTCAAGGGACCCTCAGGCAATAGCTTTAGACGCTCTGGTAACACCGTGGGTGTACCAGTCAGTGTATGTGTTCCCTCCTCTGCCTCTCATACCCAAGGTACTGAGATTGATAAGATGGAGAGGAGTAAGCACTATATTCGTGGCTCCGGATTGGCCAAGAAGGACTTGGTAACCGGAACTTCAAGAGATGCTCACGGAGGATCCGTGGCCTCTACCTCTAAGAAGGGACCTGCTCCAGCAAGGACCCTGTCTGTTCCAAGACTTACCGCGGCTGCGTTTGACGGCATGGCGGTTGAACGCCGGATCCTGAAGGAAAAATAAGAATTTACTTACCGATAATTCTATTTCTCATAGTCCGTAGTGGATGCTGGGGACTCCGTCAGGACCATGGGGAATAGCGGCTCCGCAGGAGACAGGGCACAAAAAGTCAGCTTTTAGGATCACATGGTGTGTACTGGCTCCTCCCCCTATGACCCTCCTCCAAGCCTCAGTTAGGTACTGTGCCCAGACGAGCGTACACAATAAGGAAGGATCTTGAATCCCGGGTAAGACTCATACCAGCCACACCAATCACACCGTACAACTTGTGATTTGAACCCAGTTAACAGTATGATAACAACGAAGAAGCCTCTGAAAAGATGGCTCACAACAATAATAACCCGATTTTTGTAACAATAACTATATACAAGTATTGCAGACAATCCGCACTTGGGATGGGCGCCCAGCATCCACTACGGACTATGAGAAATAGAATTATCGGTAAGTAAATTCTTATTTTCTCTAACGTCCTAGTGGATGCTGGGGACTCCGTAAGGACCATGGGGATTATACCAAAGCTCCCAAACGGGCGGGAGAGTGCGGATGACTCTGCAGCACCGAATGAGAGAACTCCAGGTCCTCCTTAGCCAGAGTATCAAATTTGTAAAATTTTACAAACGTGTTCTCCCCTGACCACGTAGCTGCTCGGCAAAGTTGTAATGCCGAGACCCCTCGGGCAGCCGCCCAAGATGAGCCCACCTTCCTTGTGGAGTGGGCATTTAC
Organism: Pseudophryne corroboree; assembly: GCF_028390025.1. Taxonomy (NCBI): domain Eukaryota; kingdom Metazoa; phylum Chordata; class Amphibia; order Anura; family Myobatrachidae; genus Pseudophryne; species Pseudophryne corroboree. The sequence continues at coordinate 423,838,437 of NC_086445.1, read as the reverse complement.
AGATTTAGGCTGTGGCAGGCCTGCCACAGAATGTGCAAGTTGGATTGTGCTACAGATCCAACGAGCAATCGTCTGCTTAGACGCAGGAGCACCCATCTTGTTGGGTGCATACAGGATAAACAGCGAGTCAGATTTTCTGACTCCAGCCGTCCTTGAAATATATATTTTCAATGCTCTGACAACGTCCAGCAACTTGGAGTCCTCCAAGTCGCTAGTAGCCGCAGGCACCACAATAGGCTGGTTCAAGTGAAAAGCCGAAACCACCTTAGGCAGAAACTGAGGACGCGTCCGCAGTTCTGCCCTGTCCGAATGGAAAATCAGATATGGGCCTTTGTACGATAAAGCCGCCAACTCTGATACTCTCCTGGCTGAAGCCAGGGCCAGTAGCATGGTTACTTTCCATGTAAGATACTTCAAATCTACCGATTTGAGCGGCTCAAACCAATGGGATTTGAGAAAATCCAAAACTACGTTGAGATCCCACGGTGCCACTGGAGGCACAATCGGGGGCTGTATATGTAGTACACCTTTGACAAAGGTTTGTACTTCAGGCACTGAAGCCAATTCTTTCTGGAAGAAAATCGATAAGGCCGAAATTTGAACCTTAATAGACCCCAATTTGAGGCCCATAGACAATCCTGCCTGCAGGAAATGTAGGAATCGACCCAATTGAAATTCCTCCGTTGGGGCCTTCTTGGCCTCACACCACGCAACATATTTTCTCCAAATGCGGTGATAATGTTGTGCGGTCACTTCCTTCCTGGCTTTAATCAAGGTAGGAATAACTTCCTCTGGAATGCCCTTTTCTTTTAGAATCCGGCGTTCAACCGCCATGCCGTCAAACGCAGTCGCGGTAAGTCTTGGAACATACAAGGTCCCTGCTGAAGCAGATCCCTTCTTAACGGTAGAGGCCACTGCTCTTCCGTGAGCATCTCTTGAAGTTCCGGGTACCAAGTCCTTCTCGGCCAATCCGGAGCCACGAGTATTGTTCTTACTCCCCGTAGCCGTATAATTCTCAGTACCTTTGGTCTGAGAGGCAGAGGAGGAAACACATACACGGACTGGTACACCCATGGTGTTACCAGAGCGTCCACAGCTATTGCCTGAGGGTCTCTTGACCTGGCGCAATATCTGTCCAGTTTCTTGTTGAGGCGGGACGCCATCATGTCCACCTTTGGTTTTTCCCAACGGTTCACAATCATGTGGAAGACTTCTGGATGAAGTCCCCACTCTCCCGGGTGGAGGTCGTGTCTGCTGAGGAAGTCTGCTTCCCAGTTGTCCACTCCCGGAATGAACACTGCTGACAGTGCTATGACATGATTTTCCGCCCAGCGAAGAATCCTTGCAGCTTCTGTCATTGCTCTTCTGCTTCTCGTGCCGCCCTGTCTGTTTACGTGGGCGACTGCCGTGATGTTGTCCGACTGGATCAACACCGGCTGACCCTGAAGCAGCGGTTTTGCCAGGCTTAGAGCATTGTAAATCGCTCTTAGCTCCAGTATATTTATGTGAAGAGACGTCTCCAGGTTTGACCACACGCCCTGGAAGTTTCTTCCCTGTGTGACTGCTCCCCAGCCTCGTAGGCTGGCATCCGTAGTCACCAGGACCCAGTCCTGTATGCCGAATCTGCGGCCCTCTAACAGATGGGCACTCTGCAACCACCACAGAAGAGACACCCTTGTTCTTGGTGACAGTGTTATCCGCTGATGCATGTGCAGATGCGATCCGGACCATTTGTCCAGCAGATCCCACTGAAATATTCGTGCATGGAATCTGCCGAATGGAATTGCTTCGTAAGAAGCCACCATCTTTCCCAGGACTCTTGTGCATTGATGTACTGACACATTTCCTGGTTTTAGGAGGTTCCTGACAAGTTCGGATAACTCCCTTGCTTTCTCCTCCGGGAGAAACACCTTTTTCTGAACAGTGTCCAGAATCATTCCCAGGAACAGCAGACGTGTCGTCGGGGTCAATTGAGATTTTGGAAGATTCAGAATCCACCCGTGTTGTTGAAGCACTACTTGGGTTAGTGCTACTCCGACTTCCAGCTGTTCTCTGGACCTTGCCCTTATCAGGAGATCGTCCAAGTAAGGGATAATTAATACGCCTTTTCTTCGTAGAAGAACCATCATTTCGGCCATTACCTTGGTAAAGACCCGAGGTGCCGTGGACAAACCAAACGGCAGCGTTTGAAACTGATAATGACAGTTTTGTATCACGAACCTGAGATACCCTTGGTGTGAAGGGTAAATTGGGACATGCAGATAAGCATCTTTTATGTCCAGGGACACCATGAAGTCCCCTTCTTCCAGATTCGCTATCACTGCTCTGAGTGACTCCATCTTGAACTTGAATTTCTGTATGTACAGGTTCAAGGATTTCAGATTTAGAATAGGTCTTACCGAACCGTCCGGCTTCGGTACCACAAATAGTGTGGAATAATACCCCTTTCCCTGTTGTAGGAGGGGTACCTTGACTATCACCTGCTGAGAATACAGCTTGTGAATGGCTTCCAATACCGTCGCCCTTTCTGAGGGAGACGTTGGTAAAGCAGACTTTAGGAACCGGCGAGGGGGAGACTTTTCGAATTCCAACTTGTAACCCTGAGATACTACCTGCAGGATCCAAGGGTCCACCTGTGAGCGCGCCCACTGTGTGCTGAAAATCTTTAGTCGACCCCCCACCGCCCCTGAGTCCGCTTGCACAGCCCCAGCGTCATGCTGAGGGCTTTGTAGAAGCCGGGGAGGGCTTCTGTTCGTGGGAAGTAGTTGCTTGCTGCAACCTCTTACCCCTTCCTTTGCCTCTGGGCAAATATGACTGTCCTTTTGCCCGCTTGTTCTTATAGGAACGAAAGGACTGCGGCTGAAAAGACGGTGTCTTTTTCTGTTGGGAGGTGACCTGAGGTAAAAAAGTGGATTTTCCGGCTGTTGCCGTGGCCACCAGATCCGATAGACCGACCCCAAATAATTCCTCTCCTTTATACGGCAATACTTCCATATGCCGTTTGGAATCCGCATCACCTGACCACTGTCGCGTCCATAAACTTCTTCTGGCAGATATGGACATCGCACTTACTCTCGATGCCAGAGTGCAAATATCCCTCTGAGCATCTCGCATATAAAGAAAAGCATCCTTTAATTGCTCTATAGTCAATAAAATACTGTCCCTATCCAGGGTATCAATATTTTCAGTCAGGGAATCCGACCACACCACCCCAGCACTGCACATCCAGGCTGAGGCTATTGCTGGTCGCAGTATAACACCAGTATGTGTGTATATACTCTTCAGGGTAGTTTCCAGCCTCCTATCAGCTGGATCCTTGAGGGCGGCCGTATCAGGAGACGGTAACGCCACTTGTTTTGATAAGCGTGTGAGCGCCTTATCCACCCTAGGGGGTGTTTCCCAGCGCGCCCTAACCTCTGGTGGGAAAGGGTATAATGCCAATAACTTCTTTGAAATTAGCAGTTTTCTATCGGGGTTAACCCACGCTTCATCACACACGTCATTCAATTCCTCTGATTCTGGAAAAGCTACAGGTAGTTTTTTCACACCCCACATAATACCCCCCTTTGAGGTACCTGCAGTATCAGAGATATGCAAAGCCTCCTTAATTGCCGTGATCATATAACGTGTGGCCCTATTGGAAAATACGTTTCTTTCTTCACCGTCGACACTAGATTCATCTGTGTCGGTACCTGTGTCGACTGACTGAGGTAAGGGACGTTTTACAGCCCCTGACGGTGCCTGAGACGCCTGGACAGGTACTAACTGGTTTTCCGGCCGTCTCATGTCGTCAACTGACTTTTGCAGCGTGCTAACATTATCACGTAATTTCATAATTAAAGCCATCCATTCCGGTGTCGACTCCCTAGGGGGTGACATCACCATTACCGGCAATTGCTCCGCCTCCACACCAACATCGTCCTCATACATGTCGACACACACGTACCGACACACAGCAGACACACAGGGAATGCTCTTATCGAAGACAGGACCCCACTAGCCCTTTGGGGAGACAGAGGGAGAGTTTGCCAGCACACACCAAAGCGCTATAAAAATGTATATAAACAACCCTAAAAGGTGTTGTTTCTGTTATATGCGCTTAATATATAAAAATATCGCCAAAATATGCCCCCCTTCTCTGTTTTACCCTGTTTCTGTAGTGCAGTGCAGGGGAGAGTCCTGGGAGCCTTCCTCACAGCGGAGCTGAGCAGGAAAATGGCGCTGTGTGCTGAGGAGAATAGGCCCCGCCCCCTAAAATGGCGGGCTCTTCTCCCGGAGTTTGCGATATATGGCAGGGGTTAAATACATCCATATAGCCTCAAAGGCTATATGTGATGTATTTTAGCCATAGAAAAAGGTATTATACATTGCTGCCCAGGGCGCCCCCCCCAGCGCCCTGCACCCTCAGTGACCGCTGGTGTGAAGTGTGCCGACAACAATGGCGCACAGCTGCAGTGCTGTGCGCTATCTTATGAAGACTGAAAGTCTTCTGCCGCCTGTTTCCGGACCTCTGGACCTCTTCAACTTCGGCATCTGCAAGGGGGGTCGGCGGCACGGCTCCGGGACCGGACTCCATGGCTGGGCCTGTGTTCGATCCCTCTGGAGCTAATGGTGTCCAGTAGCCTAAGAAGCAAATCCATCCTGCACGCAGGTGAGTTCACTTCTCTCCCCTAAGTCCCTCGTAGCAGTGAGCCTGTTGCCAGCAGGACTCACTGAAAATAAGAAACCTAAAAAACTTTTTCTAAGCAGCTCTTTATGAGAGCCACCTAGATTGCACCCTGCTCGGACGGGCACAAAAACCTAACTGAGGCTTGGAGGAGGGTCATAGGGGGAGGAGCCAGTACACACCATGTGATCCTAAAAGCTTACTTTTTGTGCCCTGTCTCCTGCGGAGCCGCTATTCCCCATGGTCCTGACGGAGTCCCCAGCATCCACTAGGACGTTAGAGAAAAAGGCATTCCGGATGAAGTCATCCCTATCCTGATCAAAGCCAGGAAGGATGTAACCGCAAAACATTATCACCGCATTTGGCGAAAATATGTTGCGTGGTGCGAGGCCAGTAAGGCCCGACGGAGGAAATTCAACTGGGTCGATTCCTACATTTCCTGCAAACAGGAGTGTCTATGGGCCTGAAATTGGGGTCCATTAAGGTTCAAATTTCGGCCTGTCAATTTTCTTCCAAAAAGAACTAGCTTCAGTCCCTGAAGTTCAGACGTTTGTAAAAGGGGTACTGCATATACAGCCTCCTTTTGTGCCTCCAGTGGCACTTTGGGATCTCAAATGTAGTTTTTGGGTTCCAAAAGTCACATTGGTTTGAACCACTTAAATCTGTGGAGTTAAGATATCTCACATGGAAAGTGGTCATGCTGTTGGCCCTGGCCTGGGCCAGGCGCGTGTCAGAATTGGCGGCTTTATCCTGTAAAAGCCCTTATCTGATTTTCCATTCGGACAGGGCGGAATTGAGGACTCGTCCCCAATTTCTCCCTAAGGTGGTTTCAGCGTTTCACCTGAACCAACCTATTGTGGTGCCTGTGGCTACTAGGGACTTGGAGGACTCCAAGTTGCTAGACGTTGTCAGGGCCCTGAAAATATATGTTTCCAGGACGGCTGGAGTCAGGAAAACTGACTCGCTGTTTATCCTGTATGCACCCAACAAGCTGGGTGCTCCTGCTTCTAAGCAGACTATTGCTCGTTAGATTTGTAGTACAATTCAGCTTGCACATTCTGTGGCAGGCCTGCCACAGCCGAAAATCTGTAAATGCCCACTCCACAAGGAAGGTGGGCTCATCTTGGGCGGCTGCCCGAGGGGTCTCGGCTTTACAACTTTGCCGAGCAGCTACTTGGTCAGGAGCAAATACGTTTGTAAAATTCTACAAAATTGATACCCTGGCTGAGGAGGACCTGGAGTTCTCTCATTTGGTGCTGCAGAGTCATCCGCACTCTCCCGCCCGTTTGGGAGCTTTGGTATAATCCCCATGGTCCTTACGGAGTCCCCAGGATCCACGTTAGAGAAAATAAGAATTTACTTACCGATAATTCTATTTCTCGTAGTCCGTAGTGGATGCTGGGCGCCCATCCCAAGTGCGGATTGTCTGCAATATTGGTACATAGTTATTGTTACCAAAAAATCGGGTTATTGCTGTAGTGAGCCATCTTTTCTAGAGGCTCCTCTGTTATCATGCTGTTAACTGGGTTCAGATCACAAGTTGTACAGTGTGATTGGTGTGGCTGGTATGAGTCTTACCCGGGATTCAAAATCCTTCCTTATTGTGTACGCTCGTCCGGGCACAGTATCCTAACTGAGGCTTGGAGGAGGGTCATAGGGGGAGGAGCCAGTGCACACCAGATAGTCCTAAAGCTTTCTTTAGATGTGCCCAGTCTCCTGCGGAGCCGCTATTCCCCATGGTCCTTACGGAGTCCCCAGCATCCACTACGGACTACGAGAAATAGAATTATCGGTAAGTAAATTCTTATTATTTATATATATATATATATATACATTTTAAAAGCGCTGCAAGTCTAGGGCATTTCTGTAGAGTTTCAGACCGAGATTGGGCGCTGGGTTGTGAGCTGGCAATAACTCCCTCTGTGTCTCTCTGACCGGCTTTACTGTGGGTCTGTCTCCTATAGGCCCAGTGTGTCTGCGTGTATTGGGTACACGTGTGTCGGCATGGCTGAGGCGGAGTGCTCTTCCCAGGAGGAGACTATGTTAAGGACACAAACGGCTGTGGGAGTGACCCTGTCGGCACAGCCGACACCTGATTGGGTGAATGTTTTGAGTGCTTTGAATGCTAATGTGGCTCTGATAAATAAAAGATTGGATAAATCTGAGTCTTAGAACCAGGCTTGGAAGAAATCCGTAGAGGATGTGTTGTTTCAAGTCCAGACCCCCTCGGGGTCACAAAAACGTTCATTTGCCCAGCTGGCAGACACGGATACCAACACAGACACTGACTCCAGTGTCGACTATAGTGATGCCAGATTAGATCCAAAACTGGCAAAGAGCATTCAGTACATGATTGTGGCTATAAAAGACGTATTACATATCACTGAGGACCCTACTGTTCCTGATACTAGGGTCTGTATGTATAAAGGGAAGAAGCCTGAGGTAACATTTCCTCCCTCTCATCATGAACTAAACACGCTTTGTGAAAAGGTTTGGGAAAATCCTGACAAAAAGTTTCAGATTCCCAAAAGGATTGTAGTGGCGTAGCCGTTTCCCTCTGGGGATAGGGAAAAATGTGAGTCACCCCCCCCCCCCCCCCCCCCCCCATTGTGGACAAAGCTCTGTCACGGCTGTCCAAAAAGGTGGCTCTTTCAGCCCCTGAAACGGCAGCCCTAAAGGATCCTGCGGATCGTAGCCAGGAAATTACATTGAAATCCAATTATGTCACCACGGGCACGCTACTCAGACCAGCCATTGCATCTGCGTGGGTCAGTAGTGCTATCGAAAAATGGGCAGATAACTTGTCATCTGAAATGGATACCCTGGATAGGGATAGCATTCTTTTGATACTAGGTCATATCAGGGACGCTGCAGTCTACCTAAAGGAAGCTGCGAGAGATATTGGCCTCTTGGGATCACGGGCCAATGCCATGGCAGTCTCAGCCAGGAGAGCATTGTGGATTCATCAATGGAATGCTGATGCGGACTCTAAGAAAGCTATGGAGTCTCTACCGTATAAAGGTGGTGTATTGTTTGGTGAAGGCCTCGCTGATTTGGTATCTACGGCTACCGCGGGTAAGTCATAATTTTTTCCTTATGTGCCTGCACCACAAAAGAAAGCACACCACTATCAGATGCAGACCTTTCGGCCCAATAAATACAGAAAGGGCCGAGGGTCTTCCTTCCTTGCTACTAGAGGAAAGGGAAAAGGTAAGCGATCACCGGCTGTGGCCGGTTCCCAGGAGCAGAAGTTCTCCCCGGCTTCTGCCAAATCCACCGCATGACGCTGGAGCTCCTCTGCGGGAGTGGGGGCACGTCTCAAGCTCTTTACTCAGTTCTGGGCTCGTTCGGCCCTGGACCCATGGGTTTTAGAAATAGTGGCCCAGGGGTACAAACCGGAGTTTCAAGACGTTCCCCCTCACTGATTTTTCAAATCGACCTTACCAGCTTCTCTTCCAGAGGGGGAGGTGGTATGCGCCGCAATACAAAAGTTGTGTCACAATCAAGTCATTGTCAGGGTTCCCCCATCGCAACAGGGAGAAGGCTTTTATTCGAGCCTGTTCGTGTTCCCGAAGCCAGATTGCTCAGTCAGACCAATCCTGAACCTCAAATCCCTCAATTTCTACCTAAACAAAAAAATTCAAGATGGAATCTCTCCGGGCAGTGATCTCCAGTCTGCAGGTGGGGGATTTTATGGTGTCGGTAGACATTAAGGATGCCTACTTACATGTTCCCATTTATCCCCCACATCAGGCTTACCTGAGGTTAGCAGTTCAGGATTGTCATTACCAATGCCGTTTGGTCTGTCCACGGCTCCGAGGGTTTTCACCAAAGTAATGGCCAAAATGATGGTTCTCCTACGCGAGCAAGGAGTCACAATTATCCCGTACTTGGACGATCTCCTGATAAAGGCGAGATCCAGGGACCAATTAATGCAGAACATTACACTCTCCCTGAAAATTCTGCAGCAACATGGTTGGCTCCTAAACTTGCCAAAATCACAGTTGGTTCCGACAAGACGGCTGTGGTTTTTGGGAATGATTCTGGACACAGAATTACAGAGAGTTTTTCTTACAGTGGAAAAGGCTCTGGTAATTCAGAACCTGGTCAAACAAATGCTGAAACCAGCAAGAGTATCGATCCATCAATGCACTCTGTTGCTGGGGAAGATGGTGGCGGCCTACGAGGCCATTCAGTTTGGCAGATTCCATGCCAGAGTGTTTCAGTGGGACCTGTTGGACAAGTGGTCCGGGTCCCATCTGCACATGCACCGAAGGATAACCCTGTCTTCCAAGACCAGAATCTCACTCCTGTGGTGGCTGCACAGCTCTCACCTCCTAGAGGGACACAGGTTCGGGATCCAGGACTGGATCTTGGTGAAATTCTTCCATAGGAGCCTTCTTGGATTCACACCAAGACACATATTTTCTCCAAATACGATGATAATGTTTCGCCATTACTTCTTTTCTAGCCTGAAGAAGCGTGGGAATGACTTCACTGGGAATACCCTTTCGGGCTAAGATCCGACAGTCAAACGCCAAGCCATCAAACGAAGACGCGGTAAGTCTTGGAACACGCACGGCCCCTGCTGTAACAGATCCTCTCGCAGAGGAAGAGGGCAGGGATCTCCCATGAGTAATTCCTGAAGAACTGGATACCAAGCCCTTCTTGGCCAGTCCAGAACAATAAGGATCGCCTGAACCTTTGTTCTTATGATCTTTAGCACCTTTGGAATGAGTGGAAGCGGAGGGATCACGTACACCGACTGAAACATCCATGGTGTCACTAGGGCGTCCACCGCTATTGCTTGAGGGTCTCTTGACCTGGAACAATACCTCTGAAGTTTCTTGTTGAGGCGAGACGCCATCATGTCTATTTGAGGAGTTCCCCAAAGACTTGTCACTTCTGTGAAGACCTCTTGATGAAGACCCCACTCTCCCGGATGGAGATCGTGTCTGCTGAGGAAGTGTGCTTCCCAGTTGTCCACTCCTGGAATGAATATTGCAGATTGAGCACTTGTATGTCTTTCCGCCCAGCGGAGAATCTTTGTGGTCTCTGCCATTGCCGCTCTGCTCTTTGTACCGCACTGGCGGTTTATGTGCGCCACTGCTGTTATATTGTCCGACTGGATCAGGACGGGCAGGTTGTGAAGAAGACGTTCCGCTTGAAGAAGGCCATTTTAAATGGCCCTTAACTCTAACACGTTTATGTGTAGAGCAACTTCCTGGCTTGACCATCTTCCCTGGAAAGTTTCCCCCTGTGTGACTGCTCCCCACCCCCGGAGACTCGCATCCGTGGTCACTAGTATCCAATCCTGGATCCCGAACCTGCGTCCCTCTAGGAGGTGAGAGCTTTGGAGCCACCACAGGAGTGAGATTCTGGTCCTGGAGGACAGGATTATTTTCCGGTGCATGTGTAAATGGGATCCGGACCACTTGTCCAACAGATCCCACTGAAACACCCTGGCATGGAACCTGCCAAAAGGGATGGCCTCGTAGGCCGCCACCATCTTCCCCAGCACTCGAGTGCATTGATGGATTGACACTCTCGCCGCCTTCAGAATTTGTTTTACCAGACTCTGAATTTCCAGAGCCTTCTCTTCTGGAAGAAAAACTCTCTGTAGTTCTGTGTCCAGAATCATTCCCAAAAACGACAGTCGTTTTGTCGGAGTCAACTGTGACTTTGGCAAGTTCAGGAGCCAACCATGCTGCTGCAGAACCGTCAGGGAAATCGTAATGTTCTGCAGTAATCGATCCCTGGATCTCGCCTTTATCAGGAGATTGTCCAAGTACGGGATAATTGTGACTCCTTGCTTGCGCAGGAGAACCATCATTTCCGCCATAACTTTGGTCTGTCCGCGGCTCCGAGAGTTTTCACCAAACGGCAACGTCTGAAATTGGTAATGACAATCCTGAATAGCAAACCTCAGGTAAAGCCTGATGCGGAGGATATATGGGGACGTGTAAGTAGGCATCCTTTATGTCGACCGACACTATAAAATCCCCTTCCTCCAGACTGGATATCACTGCTCGGAGAGATTCCATCTTGAATTTGAATTTAGGGATTTTAGGTTCAGAATTGGTCTGACCGAGCCATCAGGCTTTGGGACCACGAACAGGCTCGAATAAAAGCTTTCTCCCTGTTGTGACGGGGGCACCTTGATAATGACTTGATTTTGACACAGCTTTTGTATTGCATCACATACTACTTCCCTGTCTGGGAGAGAAGCTGGTAAGGCCGATTTGAAAAATCTGTGAGGGGGAACGTCTTGAAACTCCAGTTTGTACCCTTGGGCACTATTTCTAATACCCAAGGATCCAGGGCCGAACGAGCCCAGACTTGACTGAAGAGTTGGAGACGTGCCCCCACCGGTGCGGACTCCCGCAGTGGAATCCCAGCGTCATGCAGTGGATTTGGCAGAAGCCGGAGAGGACTTCTGCTCTTTGGAACCTGCCACAGCTGGTGACCTTTTTCCCTTTCCTCTTCCCCTAGAAGCAAGGAAGGAAGACCCTCGTCCTTTTTTGTATTTATTGGGCCGAAAGGATTGCATCTGATAGTGGGGCGTTTTCTTTTGTTGCGCAGGAACATAAGGTAGAAAGGATGACTTACCCGTGGTAGCCGTAGATACCAGGTCAGCGAGGCCGTTGCCAAACAAAACACTACCTTTATACAGCAGAGACTCCATAGCCTTCTTAGAGTCAGCATTCCATTGATGAATCCACACTGCTCTCCTAACTGAGACTGCCATGGCATTTGCCCTTGATCCCAAAAGGCCGATGTCCCTCGCAGCTTCCTTTAGGTAGGCTGCAGCGTCCCTGATATGACCTAGTGTTAAGAGAACGCTATCCCTATCCAGGGTATCTATATCAGTTGACAAGTTATCTGCCCACTTTTCAATAGCGCTACTCACCCATGCCGATGCGACGGCAGGTCACAGTAGCGTACCCGTAGTGACATAAATGGATTTCAACGTATTTTCCTGCTTACGAACCGCAGGATCCTTTAGGGTTGCTGTGTCAGGGGATGGAAGCGCCACCTTTTTGGACAGCCGTGATAAAGCTTTATCTACCATGGGGGGTGACTCCCACTTATCCCTATCCCCAGAGGGGAACGGATATGCCACTGGAATTCTCTTGAGAATCTGAAATTTCTTGTCAGGATTTTCGCAAACCTTTTCAAAAAGCGTGTTCAGTTCATGAGAGGGAGGAAATGTTACCTCAGGTTTCTTTCCTTTATACATACAGACCCTGGTATCAGGAACAGCAGGGTCTTCCAAGATATGTAACACGTCTTTTATCGCCACAATCATGTACTGAATGCTCTTAGCCAGTTTAGGATTTAGTCTGGCATCACTATAGTCGACACTGGAGTCAGAGTCTGTGTCGGTATCTGTATCCGCTATCTGGGTAAATGAACGCTTTTGTGACTCCGAGGGGGTCTGGACTTGTGATAACACATCCTCCATGGATTTTTTCCATGCCTGATTCTGAGACTCAGATTTATCCAATCTTTTATTCAATAGAGCCACATTTGCATTCAAAACGCTCAACACATTTACCCAATCAGCAGTCGGCGGTGCTGACAGGGTCACTCCCACAGCCTTTTCTGTCCCCACTCCAGCCTCCTCCTGGGAAGAGCACTCAGCCTCAGACATGCCGACATGTGTACCGACACCCACAACCACACTGGGGCTATAGGGGACAGACCCACAGTAAAGTCTGTCAGAGAAACACAGAGGGAGCTTGCCAGCTCACAACCCAGCGCCTATCCCGGTTCTGAAACGTTATAAACAATGCCTCAGACCTGTTAGCGCTTTTATAATCAATAAATCAGCACCAAATTAACTGTGCCCCCCCCCCCTTTTCACCCTGTTACTTGTACAGCAGTGTAGGAGGACAGGACCAGCGTCACTGCAGCTCTGTGAAGAGAAAATGGCGCTGATGAGAGCTGTGAGGGCTAAGCCACACACCCTTAATGGCGCGCTTCAGCCCCGCTATTTTTTAAATATTTATACTGGCGGGGGTCCGGATTTAGTGCCCAGGCACTTAATACCACTCTTGCCAGTCTTGAAATGAGGATTTATGCTGCCCAGGGCGCCCCCCAGCGCCCTGCACCCTGTAGTGCTGCTGTGTGTGTGGGAGCATGGCACGCAGCGCGGCCGCTGTGCGGTACCTCAAAGCCGTCACCGAAGTCTTCTGATCTTCTTCTACTCACCCATCTTCTGACTTCTGGCTCTGCAAGGGGGGTGATGGCGGGCTCCGGGAACGAGCATCTAGGCGTACCTAGCGATCAGACCCTCAGGAGCTAATGGTGTCCTGTAGCCTAAGAAGCAGAGCCTTGAAACTCACAGAAGTAGGTCTGCTTCTCTCCCCTAAGTCCCACGATGCAGGGAGACTGTTGCCAGCAGTGCTACCTGAAAATAAAAAAACTAACAAAAGTTTTTTTCAGAGAAACTCAGGAGAGCTCCTCAGAGTGCACCCAGTCTCACTGGGCACAGAATCTAACTGGAGTCTGGAGGAGGGGCAGTCTTAAAGTGCCCATGTCTCCTGCGGATCCCGTCTATACCCCATGGTTCTTGAAGCGTCCCCAGCACGTATGAGAAAATACAAACATACCGGCGATCACAAGGAGATTGACAGGAAGAGGCCGTTTGTGGGTGGCAACTGACTGTTTTCAGTGAGTGTCCAGGAAAACGCAGGAGGGACCCGGCATTTGGAGGGAGGGTTTCTGACGTCCGCATCAGCCCCGATCGTCTCAGTGGCTGAGTAAGTCCTGGGCTGAGCAGAAACTGCACAAACTGATGTTTGTGCAGTTCTGCTACAAATGCGATCACACACCTCAGGGCCGGTGCTAGGGTGTTTGGCGCCCTCCTGCAAACTCTAAAATTGCGCCCTCCCTCCATTAACTTAGAAAGGGACAGCGTCCATCACAAAAGAGGGGTGTGGTCTCACAAGGAAGGGGTGTGGACACACAATAGCACCTCACAATAGTTCCTCCAATTCAAATTACGCCACACTGTAGCACAATCTTATTCACATTATACTGCACGTAGTCCCCATGATTCATATTACACGACATAGGGGGGTATTCAAATAGGTCCGTTTTTTTTTGCCTAGGTGAAAAAACAGGACTTGTTGCTATTTTTAAGGTGAATGTGGGTTCACCCTATTCAATAGCAGGGCCGTTTTTTTCGCCTATGCAAAAAATTCAGCAGGAGCAAAAAATGTGGATCGGCGAATCCACATGTTTTCTCACCTGCGCCGGTGGAAAGGCGGGCCATTTTTAACAATTTTGAGGCATTTGTTCGCCAATGCCTTTTCACACAAAAAAAAGGTAAACGGCATTGGTGAAAATGCCTTAAAAATGGGCGAAAACAGACCAAATTTGAATAGGCAGAGGGCAAATGGAACAGATAAGAGATTACGCTGACAGGGAGTTAGAGGGAAGGTGAGGGCAGGGGCGCTGACAGGGAGTTAGATGGAGAGTGAGGGCATAGGCGCAGACGGCGTGTTAAAGGGAGGTTTAAGGCAGGGGCACCGAGGGGTGAGTTAAAGGGAAGGTGAGGGCACCCTGAGGGAGGGGGCTACAGGGAGGGTGAGGGCAGAGGCGCTGAGGGGGGAGTTACAGGGAGGGTGAGGGTAGGGACGCTGAGGGGGGAGTTACAGGGAGGGTGAGGGTAGGGACGCTGAGGGGGGGATTACAGGTAGGTTGATGGTAGGGACGCTGAGGGGTGAGTTACAGGGAGGGTAAGGGCATCCTGAGGGGGAGGTACATGGACGGTAAGTGTAGGGGCACTGAGGGGGGAGTTACAGGGAGGGTGAGGGCAGGGGCGCTGAGAGCGGAGTTAGAGAGAGGGTGAGGGCACCCTGGGGGGGATGCTACAGGGACGGTAAGGGTAGGGGCACTGAGGGGGGAGTTACAGGGAGGGTGAGGGAAGGGACGCTGAGGGGGTAGTTACAGGGAGGGTGAGGGCATCCCGAGGGGGCAGTTACAGGGAGGGAGAGTGTAGGGGCACTAAGGGGAGAGTTACAGGGAGGGTAAGCGCATTCTGGGGGGGGGGGGAGCTACAGGGATGTTAAGGGTTGGGGCACTGAGGGAAGAGTTACAATGAAGGCAGGGGCCTAAAAAAATAGCTTTATTAGAAAAAATGCTCTAAATCAAAGTGTGGGTTAAACCTTCATGCAGACTATAAGCTATGGAGAGCCCCCATCCCCCACGACTGTCACTTACCAGTTATTTATGGTATAAGCAGTGCCTCCACAAGTTGGCCTCTGTTGCTGAGAATGCGCTGCTGCGGGCGGCTATCCATTCGATTGAAAGCAGCCCACTGGAGAGGAGGACTCGGATCTGCGGCGCATGTTATTTACATTTCTGTGCTGCGGGCACCGGCTCTTCATGTTGCTTGCGCCGCTGCTGCCTGTGGTAAGTGTGACAAGCTCTGGCAGCAGCGACATTCGGCAGCAACAGGTATTGCAGACAGTGCGGCTCCGTAAGTGAGGATGCAGGGAGGGTGTGCCAGTCTTCATGCTGCCGGCGCCGCTGCTGCCTGTCAGAGTGACAGGCGCTGGCAGCCGGCAGCAACGGAGCACAACAGTAAGGTCGCAGAGCGGGGAGACCGCCTCTCCGACCCAGCGCCTCCCTGCCTTGCAGGACCTTGCTGAGTGGGCAGCGCCGGGCCTGACACCTGCACACACTCAATACCCTCCCCCTGTAGGCGGCGACTACCTGAACGCAGGGATGCAAAAAACGCACCCTAGCGATCAGGTCTGAATTTCCCCCTAAGCCTAGTGGTAAGCAATCTTGAGCTACCAGGCAGCCTGCTTCCAAGCCAGCCAACAAACCTGTCACATGATGAGGTGGACCTCCACCGGCTTCTGGTTTTCCCCACTGGTTTGGAAAGGGACCACAATGGACTAGTGGGTCAGAGGCGTGGTCTCAAGTACACACACTGACTTTTTGTAAGCGACCTCCGATGCAGTTCTTTTCCACCAGCTTTCCAGAGGATCTGGGAAAAGCAGAAGCACTCTGGGAATCCGTTCACTCTCTTCTGGACTCCAAGGACATTGTCCCGGTTCTCCTGTGTCAGAAGGGTATGGGATTCTGCGCCAACCTCTTTCTCTTTCAGAAGCCAGACCGTTCATAATGGCCTATCCTCAATTTGAAGGTGCTAAAAAAGTGTTTGCGAATTCCCATGGAGTTCCATCAATCCATTATTCTGTCTATGGAACTGGGAGACTTAATGGCATCATTGGACGTCCAGAATTCATAGTTACACATTTCCATCCGAGCCAGCCATTAGTGCTTTCCCAGGTTTGCGATTCAGTCTGGTCATTTCCAATTTCAGGTATTACCATTTGGACTGTCCACGGCCCCTCGGGTCTTCACCAAAGTCATGGCAGCCCTTGTACGTTGCAGGGGGGTCAGAATCCTTCCCAGCCTGGACAACCTTCTGCTCCTGGTCCAATTGCCAGAGCTTTTGACGAAACACAATAATCTAATGGTGGAGCTTCTGCAGGCCCACGGTTGGAGAATCAATTGGTGCAAGTCTACGTTAACACCTTCTCAGCAGATGTTGCACTTGGGTGCGCTGCTGGATTCCAGGCTTCAACGGGTTTCTCCCAGTATACTAGACTCAGGCACTGCTGTCCAAGGTCTGCACATTGCTGGATCTTTGCCGAGTGTCCATCCATGCTTGCATGCATCTCCTGCAGTGTTTGCAAAATAAGCGCTATAGCATATTTTTACGCAGTACATTGAGCAGTTTCAGTTTTCTAAAAATAACCAGGTCCTGCAGGACGCGCTGTGAGAGTCTTGTGCACGCCTCACAGAGCATCCTGCAGGACCTGATCCTTCCTCAGTGCCCCTCCCCTCTCCAATGGCTCCTGTGCCCAGCCTTCTTGAGCTTGCCTCTAAAATGGCTTAGCCCACCAAGAGTGTGGCTGCACTTCTTCGTGTTGTGTTCCACGGGGAGGAGAGGTTTGCCGTTGTTCCCGCAGCTGGTAGAAGCGCTGAAGAGGTGCAGAGCAGGTGAGGGGGAGATGGGTGAGCATTGGGGCTGTGATGGACTGTTCTGTGGAGGAGAGGGAGACGTTCTGTTAGGGGGGAAATCCATACACTGGCTGTCATAGCGACTCCTCTATAAACTCATCCCTGACCGTACCTCCTTCTGACACCTCATCTTCCCTGTACCCCCATCCCTGATGATGGGGGTACAGGGAAGATGACACCTCTTCTTTCCTATTCCTCTCATCCCTGACTACCTCCCACTGATACCCTCATCTGTACTGTACCTTTCCTGGAGTGTGCCTCACACTGACACCTCATCAGCCCTGTACCACCACCACACCACCCCCCCTCCCCCAATCCCTAAATGTGCCTCCCACAGACACTTTAATGACAATCTGTTTAGGATTAAAACATTGAAATACTGTCACTGTGTGTGACTTTTTATTTAATTTACAAAAGTTCTGAGAGCCGCACCCCCGATAGTCTGTATGCATATGTCTGCGAGGCACCAGGCCAGTTTGTTTGTTTAGTGGGGGGCCGGGTACAAGAACTAAATATATAATATAACTATACACACATATAATGTCACTACAGAGATCCTATTGGCCGGTGGTCGTCTCTGGAGTGCCAGCTGCCGTTTAATGTCTTTGAACTCAGGGCAGTATACAGGGCTCATTGCTTGGCTCAGCCCCTCCTCCAGGTGCGTCCAGTTGGACAATGTGACCGCAGTCGCCTACATAAATCACCAGTGCGACAGTCATGGTGCCAAGTGGGCAAAGCAGTACCTTCCGGGTCTGTCGGCGCAGTTTAGTCCCATATTTTAGAACTGGGAGGTGGACGTTCTAAGCCACCAAGACATGCATTCCGGCAAGTGGGCTCTATATCTGACAATCTTTCGGTTGCTGATCAACCACTAAAGTCTACCGGACATAGACATGATGGCATCTCGGCACAACCATCAGCTGCTGAGATACTGTCCCCATACCAGAGAGCCCGAGGCTTTCCTAGTGGACACACTGGCGGTTCCATGGATGTTTCCTGCTGTATGTTTTCCATAGGGCCCACGGATGTTTCCTGCTGTATGTTTTTTCAGGGCCTAATTCATGTTTGTACACAAATGCGATTTTCTAGGCAATGGAATTGCTATGTTAGGAAGTGCTGCTGCACAGAAATTAACATATGCCCATCTCAAAATCATTTGTAGTAGGGTACACATTACCAGACTATACACAAATATGGGGAACATTGAGGCTTTGGGCGGGGTCTATGGCTATGAGACTAGATACAGCAGTAGCGATGCAGGCACCATGTTTTTGCAAGCTTGCAGCCGACGACAGGGGATCTGGTCTTTAGGTTGACAGTAAGTAGGTCGACATGAGTTTCTCACATTTTTATTTTTTTTGTTTTTTTTTTAACTTTTTCATACTTTACAATCCACGTGGACTACAATTGGGAACGGTAACTTTGCCCGAAGCATGGCAAGTGAATCGAGCCATGTGAGGGGACACGGTACACTAATTGGGGTTCCCAGTCACTGTACGGAGAAAATTACACCAAAACAAAGTAAAAAAACTCATGTCGACCTAAATCTAATCTACCTAACATACCACACCCGACAACAGATACACTCCCATAACACATCAGCTATTTTTCCAACCACTCCCTGTAAAAATCCCAAATGGTCACTTCCTGTGATCCACTTTTTCTTAAAATCACAGTGGCATCTTGGCACATGCGCAGTCTAGCGATAATCACCCATTGTATACAAACATGAATTAGGCCAAGAGAGCTGTGCCGATCAGTGCTCTCTGACTGAGGAGCTGCTGTGCCTGCACTGCAGAGTAGAGATGGTAACCAGTGTCTGTTTCAGAAAGAAAAAATTATTTGGTCTACCAGAGGGGAGATTTTGTTGGCTTAATGCTTGGAAATTAATTTAAAGTCGTTGTTGTTGTTTTTTTTAATCAATCTGCACTGAGATGGTATGAATTAGCCAAAAACTATTCTATGTGAAATTACCACTATGGATTCAACATTTATGCATGTTCATTTAAACTGTGTATTGTCAGATTAAATAAGATTTTAGATTTTGTAAGCACATCATTTCCTCCATATGATATGGATAGGGCCAATAGAGAAATTTTCACTTACCTTAGGTAAAGAACAGTGTTGCTGAGACCTTGAAGACAAGATACTGAACACTGCATTTGCTGCCCGTGTCAGTAATTGCCAAATATTCACTGATCACACATTGACATGCACTAGTGCAGAAGTTATTGTACATATCTCGATTATGGCCTTGTTGTTTTG
Source organism: Pseudophryne corroboree (assembly GCF_028390025.1). NCBI lineage: Eukaryota > Metazoa > Chordata > Amphibia > Anura > Myobatrachidae > Pseudophryne > Pseudophryne corroboree. Next base: position 423,819,458 of record NC_086445.1, on the reverse strand, counting down.
CTGGTACCGTGATTATCAGTTAGAAACAAATACCTGGAGCTTAATTGTCTATATCGTATATATTGTCTTAATTGTTAATTAACTGGAGCAACAATTGTTGAGGATAAGTGAGCTTACTTTGGTGAGTGCTGGTTTTTTTGTTTGTATATATATATATATATATATATATATATATATATATATATATACACACACAAACAGGATAAAGTGAGCTCACTTTGGCGAGTGCTGGGTTTTCTGTTTGTATGTACCGTATAGAGTGATGTGGTCATGGGCTACATGCACCCTACCCACTGAGGTGTAAGTGCAGTTGTGTACCCTGCTTCTGGGTTGGCGAGTGCTGTGTTACATGCACCCCACCCTGTGAGTGGTAAGTGCATAGCTGTGCCCTCCCACCGCTATTCAATTCAGCTTCAGTTAAGTCGGCGATGGCCCGTTCTCGCCGACTAAACAGGTTGAATTGTCGGGAGAACGGGCATTCTCCGACTTAACTCCCCGGCGCGAGGCTGATTCCCGACAGAAACAGCCTCGCGCCGGCCGCGAGGCAGCACTTTTGTCGGGTTTCTTCTCTCATCCCCCGGGGATGAGAGAAGAATTCCCGACAATTGCGGGTAACTAGCAGCTGAATTGAATAGCGTCGGGAGCTAATTCCCGGCGCTATTCATAAGTTGCCGAATTGAATCGACCCCTATGAGTGCTAAGTGCATTGCTGTACCCCGCTTCTGGGGTGTTGAGTGCTGTGGTTTTCTATTTGTGTATATGACGAGGTTAATCTATGGTTAACTCTTATTAACCGTGGCCACTAGCGTTCTCATGCACCCCTATGTGGACTCTATTATCCTGAACCTGTCTCAGCTGTTCCTTAGCAATTTATCTAGCCTATGTAAGGTGACTAGTGTACCTTTAAAAGCCATAAAGTGTGTGGCAGGTGCACATTAAATCTAGCAGGCAGATGATGTGTGAAACAGTAGTCAGGTTGTAAGACTCTGTGATAGTGTAGGACCTGAATGAAGGTGGGGTACCTTGGCGATCGGCTTGCAGGCTTCTGTGCATTGACAAATTCACTAACTAAACCCCCATCATTTATTTATTGACGTGTTGAGGATAAGTGAGTTCATTTTGGTGAGTGCTGGGTTTTCTGTTTGATGTTGTCGTGTGCTACATGCACCCCACCCTATGAGTGATAAGAGCAGTTGTGTACCCTGCTTCTGGGGTGGTGAGTGCTGTGTTACATGCACCCCACCCTATGAGTGCTAAGTGCATTGCTGTACCCCGCTTCTGGAGTGGTGAGTGCTGTGGTTTTCTATTTGTGTGTGTGTGTTTATGTGTATGTAACTATATAACTAACGCTGTCTTAATATCAACATGTAGAATACTTAAGTGTTTGTAAAAGCATGGTGCTGATGTACAGGCGGGTTTACATGGGAGATCTTGCCCTGCAGTCCCGGAAACCAGTCGCATCTATTTTAGAAAATGGTGACCAGCGTCTCAGTTAGGGAGTGAGGGAGAATGTGATGCAGCCCCAAGGCGGGAACAACAGCAGTAGATGGCGCCACCCCAGGCTGGGGGATGGGCTACAGGTCAAGCGCCGGCTCCCCAATGCTGGACTTCACCACCTGGGACTGTGGAGTCTTATTAAAAGTGGACATTAGCATATCCGACCTGTACTCTTAGTCCCTGGTGGATATAGTAGGGTCCCTGCTCGGTCACAGTGTCCAGGCCAGCGTCGCAGTCCGTCACCCTAGACTGCAATTGGAATGTGATTTAATGGCGGGTCCCGCCTGAGGGACCCTCTTACCTCCTCCCCGTAGCAGCCACGCAAACCAGGAGAGCGTCTGCAACTGTGTGCCTAAGCCGGAGCGTCTCCAACGCAAGTGTCCTGGAACTGAGCCAGCGGGAGTATGCAACACCACTTGGGAGGTGATGGCGCTGTAGTGCTGAAGTGTCATCCTGACATACAGCGTTAACAGCCCAGTTTAGAAGAAATTTTCTGTCAGAAAAAGCTTTTTCAGGGCTGCCCAGTGCAGCACACCTGTTAAGTGACTGCTTCTGCAGACACCAACTGAAAACTGAGCTCACAGTGACAGGAGGCAGGGTTACAGAGGAGGCCCCAATGCATCTTGGGACAGCTTAAGCTCTAACCTGTTGGCGCCTGGATCAAGATCCATCTCTACACCCCAATGTATTCCCTGTGGAACACAGTGTACCCCGCTGCAGAAATAAACATAGCTGTTGCATTACCCCATTGTTAAATTGCCCTAAAGCGGCAATCCTCTGAAAATGGTTTTTAGAGTATTGTCAGAATTTTGGGGTTTAAAATATACAAGCCATGTCTCTTAACAGTTTAAGGGGAGGTCGTTGCAAGTTTCAGCAGTTCACTGAAAAAGGTGAGAAGAAATCACAGTTATAGGGGTATATTCAATTGAAGTTGGATCCATTCCGACATTCGTTTGTCGGAATGGATACGACCTCGGCTATTCAAGGCAATCTCAATTCAACTTTAAAAAAAGTCAAATTGAAATGCGGGAACAGAGACGGGGGAGAGCAGCGCTACAGCAGCGTAGCCAGAGGATGTGTCACAGCTGTGAGCGGCGGCTGTGACATCCTACGGCTACGCTGGCCGCTGCTGTAGTGCTGCTCACCCCCGTCTGCCCGCTGCTCTCCCCTGTCTCCTCCTCTCCCCCGTCTCTGCTCCCGCATCACAGCCGCTGCTCACGGGCAGCGTCCACCCGGCTCCAGCAAGCGAGGTCTCGCTTGCTGGAGCCGGGTGGACGCTGCCGTGAGCAGCAGCTGTGACACATCCTCCGGCACTGCTCTCCCTCATCTGCCCACGGCTCTCCTCCGTCTCTGCTCCCGCATGTCAATTTGACTTTTTTTAAAGTTGAATTGAGATGGTCGAAAAGGGGGACAAAACCTGTCGGTTTTGGCCCCGTTTTCAACACAAGCACACGGAGCGGCAGCTATTCCGCCAATCCACGTGCTTTTCGACAAGTCGAATTCCTTGGGGTTAGATTGAATAGGTCGGAACCCCTTTCCGACTTAAAAAAACCCCGAAAACTTTCGACTTCAACTGAATATACCCCATAGTAGTGCTCCACATCTGGGGACAGTATATAAAATCTGCACCTTACACCTTGTTACTCTGGATAAAGTAACTTAATGTATAATTTTCTTTCTCAAAAAGTATGTTACTTTGTTGTATGGCAGAATATTTCACCTTTAAAATTTTCCTTGTCCTCCAAGCTACCCTTTCTAACCCACCTCCCTAGGCCTCTCCCAGTCAGTTGATTTTATGACACATCCTGAGGGTTATTGCTTGATTATATTTGCTCCAACCTTTGTTCAGTGTTTGAAAAACATATCATCAGTGCTTCTTTATCTCTGCATATCACTCTATTGTAAAACTACCAAGACTGTACCATAGAAACCTCAGTTATACTAACAGTCAGTACGTATAACTTCAATTCTAAATTTGCCTATCCAGATCCGGCTGTACTGTAGTGTATAGATCTATCCTAGGAACTGCTATTCATCAAGTAACTCCAACTACTCTTAAGTATTTTCAACATCAGTTATAGTATCAGAAATCAGCAATCTCACATTTAAAAAAAGGAGATTTATGGTAGACTTACCATTGTTAAATCTCTTTCTACGAGGTACACTGGATTCCACAGGGAATAACATTGGGGTGTAGAGTTGGATCTTGATCCGAGGCATCAACAGGCTAAAGCTTTGACTGTTCCCAGGATGTGCTGCATTGCCTCCTCTATAGCCCCACATCCAGGCACTGAAGCTCAGTTTTGTTAACCAGTCCAGTGCAATAGTAGGTAAGAGAGACGGTAGATGCTGGTCACATAGAACCACATTCTCACGACAGGAGAAGAGACTAGCGGCTAATGCCATACAAACCCAAAGAAGCTAAGTGCGTCAGGGTGGGCGCCCTGTGGAATCCAGTGTACCTCGCAGAAAGATATTTAACAATGGTAAGTCTACCATAAATCTCCTTTTCTGCAGCGGGGTACACTGGTATTCCACAGGAAATAACATCGGGGATGTCCTAAAGCAGTTCCTCATGGAAGGGGACACACTGTAACGGACACAAGAACCCGGCCTCCAAAGGAAGCATTCTGGGAGGCGGAAGTATCAAAGGCATAGAACCTGATGAACGTGTTCATGTAGCCGCCTTGTACAATTGTTCTGCGGACGTGCCACGGCGGGCCGCCCAAGAAGGTCCATCCGACCGAGTAGAATGGGTCTTGATAGCAGAAGGAGCTGGGAGCCTGGCCTGTGCATAAGCTTGTGCAATCACAATTCTAATCCATGTGGACAAGGTTTGCTTATTCGCAGGCCAGCCACGTTTGTGAAAAACAAAAAGTACAAAAAGGGAATCTGACCTCCTGATAGATGCAGTCCTTTCCACATAAATATGGAAAGCCCGTACCACGTCCAAAGATCTTTTTTGGAGGACAAACCAGAAGAGATGAAGGCCGTAACCACAATCTCCTGGTTAAGATGAAAAGAAGTTACCACCTTAGGTAAATAACCAGGGCGAGTTCCCGGTCACGGTGAAAAATCAGAAAGGGTGGGCGACAGGATAAAGCGCCAAAGTCCGACACCCTTCTAGCAGAAGCAATAGCCAACAGAAACACGACCTTAAGCTTAAGGCATTCAGGTCCACAGACTCAAGAGGTTCAAATGGAGACTCTTGCAGGACATTTAAGACTACAGACAGATCCCATGGAGCCACAGGAGGGACATAGGGTGGCTGAATCCGTAGAACACCCTGAGTGAAAGTGTTAACGTCAGGAAGTGACTTAATTTTTCTCTGAAACCACACCGTGAAGGCAGATATATGAACCTTGAGGGAGACCGGACAAAGGCCCAAATCTAGGTCTTGTTGTAGAAAAGCAAAGTCTGGAAGCTTTAAAAGTATATGCATCATAACTCTTAGCAGCACACCATGTGAAGTAAGAATTTTAGACCCTGTAAAAAATCAGAGCCGAAACTGGTTTACAGGCTTTCAACATAGTTTGAATGACCGCCTCAGAGAATCCTTTTGCTCTCAGAAGTGATGCTTCAAGAGCCACGCCGTCAAAACCAGTCTGGCCAGGACCAGGTGGACACAAGGAACCTGAATGAGGAGGTCTGGGCATTGAGGAAGTAGAAGAGGACGCTCTATCGAGAGACCCTGCAGGTCTGAGAACCAATGCCGTCTGGGTCACGCTGGAGCGACTAGAAGTAGTATTCCTCTTTCTTGCTTGAACTTCCGTATTACGCGGGGCAGGAGTGACACTGGAGGGAACACATGGTAGCCGAAAGTTCCATGGAATTGCCAGTGCATCCACGAATGCTGCTTGAGGATCCCTTGTCCTTGCTCCGAAGACCGGAACCTTGTGATTGTGTTGAGATGCCATCAGGTCTACATCTGGTAGGCCCCACTTGTCCACTAGGAGTTGAAAGACTCCCAGAATGAACACTGCAGATATGGCTGGCAGATGGTGTTCCACCCATTGGATAATTTTTGACACTTCCATCATTGCCATGCGGCTTCGGGTGCCGCCTTAATGATTTATGAGTGGCGTCTGATTGTACTTGAACAGGCCTGTTCTGCACCAGAGGCAGGGCCAGTGTCAACGCATTGAGCATAGGCCGCAATTCCAGAACGTTTATCGGGAGGAGAGATTCCTCCCTGGTACACCGACCCTAGAGAGAGAGTGTTGCACCAACACTGCGCCCCAACCCCGCAAACTGGCGTCCGTTGTCAGGAGTACCCAGTTGGAGATCCAGAAGGGATGGCCCCTGCTCAACTGTTAGTCCTGTAGCCACCAGTTCAGTGACACACGAACCTCCAGAGTCAAGGACATTATGTGAGACCTGATCCGATGAGGCAGGCTGTCCCATTTGGAAAGGATTAACCTCTGCACAGGGCAGAAGTGAAATTGAGCGTACTCTACCATGTCGAAAGCCAACACCATGAGGCCTAGTACTTGTATCACTGAGTGTATCGACACTCTCTGGCGAGAGAGGAAGCATCTGATCTTGTCCTGAAGTTTCAGGACCTTCTCCGAAGACAGAAACAGTCTTTGGCCATGTGCATGTCCAGCAGCGCCCCCAGGTGCACCATGCTCCGAGCAGGGACCAGCGAGGACTTCTTCCAATTGGATGAGCCACCCATGGGCTTGTAGGAATTGGACCGACATCTCCAGTTAACTGAGGACATCTTGGGAGTTTGCCAGAATCAGCAAGTCATCCAGATATGGCAGGATCCTGATTCCCTGACGAAGGAGGAAAGCAGTCATCATGGCCATGACCTTGGTAAAAATCAGAGGTGCCGTGGCAAGTCCAAATGGCAGAGCCAATAGCAAACTGCAGATTTTGCTGATACGAAATGGCAATAGGTATGTGCAGGAAAGCATCCTGTATGTCCAGGGATACCATATAGTCCTTGGGTTCCATGGCCGTCACAATAGAGCGCAGGGTTTCCATACGGAATTTGGACACTCACAAACTTGTTCAATGATTTGAGGTTGAGGATAGGCCGGAAAGACCCATTTGATTTCGGAACTAGAAACAGGGTCGAACAGTATCCCCTGCCTCTCTGGGGCAGAGGTACCAGCACTACAACTCCTGTTTCAAGGAGGGATTGTACAACCAAGTGTAGAGCTTGCGCTTTCAACGGATCCGAGGGGATAACCATTGAACAGAACTGGCGAGGGGGACGTCTCTTGAAAGAGATTGTGTACCCGTGAGAGACAACTTCCCGCACCCAGGCGTCTGAAGTCTTTAACCAGGCCAACTGCAGAAGTCGGCCTCCCACCCTGGGGTCCCCCAGGGGGAGGCCCGCCCCATCATGCAGCAGGCTTGTCTTGTTTGGACGCAGGCTGACAGGTGGCCCAGGATTGTTTAGATTTGGCTTAGTGGTTTTGGAAGTACGAGCCTGTCTCGGGTACGCCTGACCTTTTGCTTTACTTGGAGGTCTAAAGTAACGAAAGGTTGTACTCTTAGCCTTCTGAATAGAAGGATTAGTACTTGGGAGAAACGCAGTCTTGACAATCACCAAGTCAGTCACAATCTTGTTCAGATTCTCCCCAAATAGTATGTCTCCCTTGAAAGGAAGCACCTCCAAGGTCTTTTTAGAATCTAAGTCCACTTTCCAGGAACTCCACCACAGAATCCGGCGAGCCAGGATAGACATAGTAGATGCCTTGGCCGCCATGACCCCTGCATCCCCCTGCATCAGAGGCCGCCTCCTGAATATAGTGAGAAGCTGTGGTAATATACGACAGATATTGTCTGGCAGTGTCAGAAAAATCCTGAGGTAGCTCATCCTCAATTGCCTGAACCCATGCTTCAATTCCTTTCTCTAACGTCCTAGTGGATGCTGGGGACTCCGTAAGGACCATGGGGAATAGACGGACTCCGCAGGAGACTGGGCACTCTAAACAAGATTTAGTACTACTGGTGTGCACTGGCTCCTCCCTCTATGCCCCTCCTCCAGACCTCAGTTAGAATCTGTGCCCGGCCAGAGCTGGGTGCTTTTAGTGAGCTCTCCTGAGCTTGCTAATAAGAAAGTATTTTAGTTAGGTTTTTTATTTTCAGAGAGCTTCTGCTGGCAACAGACTCTCTGCTACGTGGGACTGAGGGGAGAGAAGCAAACCTACTAACTGCGGCTAGGTTGCGCTTCTTAGGCTACTGGACACCATTAGCTCCAAAGGGTTCGAACACAGGATCTTAACCTTGGTCGTCCGTTCCCGGAGCCGCGCCGCCGTCCCCCTCGCAGAGCCAGAAGACAGAAGCCGGCAGAAGCAAGAAGACATCGAAATCGGCGGCTGAAGACTCCTGTCTTCACATGAGGTAGCGCACAGCACTGCAGCTGTGCGCCATTGCTCCCACACTACCCGCACACTCCGGTCACTGTAGGGTGCAGGGAGCAGGGGGGGGCGCCCTGGGTAGCAATTATGATACCTCTTGGCAAAAAGGCACATATATACAGCTGGGCACTGTATATATATACGAGCCCCCGCCATTATTTTTACACACAAAACGCGGGACAGAAGCCCGCCGCTGAGGGGGCGGGGCCTTCTTCCTCAGCACTCACCAGCGCCATTTTCTCTCTACAGCTCCGCTGAGAGGCAGCTCCCCAGGCTCTCCCCTGCAGTCTCAAGGTAGAAAAAGGGTAAAAAAAGAGAGGGGGGGGCACATAAATTTAGGCGCATTTATCATTATACAGCAGCTACTGGGTAAACACTAAGTTACTGTGTAATCCCTGGGTTATATAGCGCTGGGGTGTGTGCTGGCATACTCCCTCTCTGTCTCCCCAAAAGACCTTGTGGGGGTCCTGTCCTCATTTAGAGCATCCCCTGTGTGTGTGTGCGGTGTGTCGGTACGTTTGTCGACATGTTTGACGAGGAAGGATACGTGGAGGCAGAACAGGTGCAAATGAATGTGGTGTCGCCGCCGACGGTGCCGACACCTGATTGGATGGATATGTGGAAGGTGTTAAATGATAACGTGAACTCTTTGCATAAGAGGTTGGATAAAGCTGACACATTGGGACAGTCAGGGTCTCAACCCATGTCTGATCCTACAGCTCAGAGGCCGTCAGGGTCTCAAAAGCGCCCACTATCCCAGATTGTTGACACAGATATCGACACGGATTCTGACTCCAGTGTCGATGGCGATGATGCAAAGTTGCAGCCTAAAATGACTAAAGCCATCCGCTACATGATTATAGCAATGAAGGATGTATTGCACATATCGGAGGAAAACCCTATCCCTGACAAGAGGGTTTATATGTTTGGGGAGAAAAAGCAAGAAGTGACTTTTCCCCCTTCACATGAATTAAACAAATTATGTGAAAAAGCGTGGGATTCTCCGGATAGGAAAGTGCTGATTTCCAAAAGATTACTTATGGCGCATCCTTTCCCGCCATCGGACAGGTTACGCTGGGAATCCTCCCCTAGGGTAGACAAAGCGTTGACACGCTTATCTAAGAAGGTGGCCCTGCCGTCACAGGATACGGCCGCCCTAAAGGATCCTGCGGATAGAAAGCAGGAAGGTATCCTGAAGTCGGTTTATACACATTCTGGTACTGTACTGAGGCCAGCAATTGCTTCGGCCTGGATGTGTAGTGCTGTGGCAGCATGGACAGATACTCTGTCTGAGGAGATAGATACACTGGACAGGGAGACTGTTTTACTGACCCTAGGACATATCAAAGACGCTGTCCTATATATGAGGGATGCCCAGAGGGAAAATTTGCCTGCTGGGCTCTAGAATAAACGCAATGTCGATTTCTGCCAGAAGGGTCCTGTGGACTCGGCAATGGACAGGTGATGCCGACTCTAAAAAACACATGGAGGTTTTACCTTACAAGGGTGAGGAATTGTTTGGGGACGGTCTCTCGGACCTAGTTTCCACAGCTACGGCTGGGAAGTCAAATTTTTTACCATATATTCCCTCACAGCCAAAGAAAGCACCGTATTATCAAATGCAGTCCTTTCGTTCGCAAAAAAGCAAGAAAGTCAGAGGTGCATCGTTTCTTGCCAGAGGTAGGGGTAGAGGAAAGAAGCTGCACCATGCAGCTAGTTCCCAGGAACAAAAGTCCTCCCCGGCTTCCACTAAATCCACCGCATGACGCTGGGGCTCCCCAGGCGGAGCCAGGAGCAGTGGGGGCGCGTCTCCGAAATTTCAGCCATCAGTGGGTTCGCTCACGGGTGGATCCTTGGGCTATACAAATTGTCTCAGGGATACAAGCTGGAATTCGAGGTGACGCCACCTCACCGTTACCTAAAATCGGCCCTGCCAGCTTCCCCCATGGAAAGGGAGGTAGTGTTAGCGGCGATTCGCAAGTTATATCTACAGCAGGTGGTGGTAAAGGTTCCCCTCCTTCAACAGGGAAGGGGTTACTATTCCACTATGTTTGTGGTACCGAAACCGGACGGTTCGGTCAGACCCATTTTGAATTTAAAATCCCTGAACATTTATCTGAAGAAGTTCAAGTTCAAAATGGAATCGCTCAGAGCGGTCATTGCAAGCCTGGAAGAGGGGGATTTTATGGTGTCTCTGGACATCAAGGATGCTTACTTGCATGTCCCCATTTATCCACCTCATCAGGAGTACCTCAGGTTTGTGGTACAGGACTGTCATTACCAATTCCAGACGTTCCTGTTTGGCCTATCCATGGCACCGAGGATTCTTACCAAGGTAATGGCGGAGATGATGGTGCTCCTTCGAAAGCAAGGAGTTACAATTATCCCATACTTGGACGATCTCCTCATAAAGGCGAGGTCCAGGGAGCAGTTGCTGATCAGCGTAGCACACTCTCAGGAAGTGTTGCAACAGCACGGCTGGATTCTGAATATTCCAAAGTCGCAGCTGATTCCTACGACGCGTCTGCCCTTCCTGGGCATGATTCTGGACACAGACTAGAAGAAGGTGTTTCTCCCGGCGGAGAAGGCTCAGGAGCTCGTGACTCTGGTCAGAGACCTCCTAAAACCAAAACAGGTGTCGGTGCATCACTGCACGCGAGTCCTGGGAAAGATGGTGGCGTCATGCGAAGCCATTCCCTTCAGCAGGTTCCATGCGAGGATCTTTCAGTGGGATCTGTTGGACAAGTGGTCCGGATCGCATCTTCAGATGCATCGGCTGCTCACCCTATCCCCCAGAGCCAGGGTGTCTCTTCTGTGGTGGCTGCAGAGTGCTCACCTTCTCGAGGGCCGCAGGTTCGGCATACAGGACTGGGTCCTGGTGACCACGGATGCAAGCCTCCGAGGATGGGGGGCAGTCACTCAGGGAAGAAACTTCCAAGGGCTGTGGTCAAGTCAGGAGGCTTGTCTGCACATCAATATCCTGGAACTAAGGGCCATATACAACGCCCTGAGTCAAGCGGAGCCTCTGCTTCGAAACCAACCAGTGCTGATTCAGTCAGACAACATCACTGCCGTGGCCCATGTAAACCGCCAGGGCGGCACAAGAAGCAGGGTGGCAATGGCGGAAGCCACCAGGATTCTTCGGTGGGCAGAGAATCACGTGCAAGCACTGTCAGCAGTGTTCATTCCAGGAGTGGACAACTGGGAAGCAGACTTCCTCAGCAGACACGACCTCCACCCGGGAGAGTGGGGACTTCATCAGGAAGTCTTCACGCAGATTGCAAATCGATGGGAACTGTCACAGGTGGACATGATGGCGTCCCGCCTCAACAAAAAGCTAAAGAGGTATTGCGCCAGGTCAAGGGACCCTCAGGCGATAGCTGTGGACGCACTAGTAACACCGTGGGTGTTCCAGTCGGTCTATGTGTTTCCTCCTCTTCCTCTCATACCCAAGGTGCTGAGAATCGTAAGAAAAAGAGGAGTGAGAACAATACTCATTGTTCCGGATTGGCCAAGAAGGACTTGGTACCCGGAACTGCAAGAAATGCTCACAGAGGACCCATGGCCTCTGCCTCTCAGACAGGACCTGTTGCAACAAGGGCCCTGTCTGTTCCAAGACTTACCGCGGCTGTGTTTGACGGCATGGCGGTTGAACGCCGGATCCTAGCGGAAAAAGGCATTCCAGATGAAGTTATTCCTACGCTGATAAAGGCTAGGAAGGACGTGACAGCAAAGCATTATCACCTTATATGGCGAAAATATGTTGCTTGGTGTGAGGCCAGGAAGGCCCCTACAGAGGAATTCCAGCTGGGCCGATTCCTGCACTTCCTACAGTCAGGAGTGACTATGGGCCTAAAATTAGGGTCCATAAAGGTCCAGATTTCGGCCCTATCCATTTTCTTTCAAAAAGAACTGGCTTCACTTCCGGAGGTTCAGACGTTTGTTAAGGGAGTGCTGCATATTCAGCCCCCTTTTGTGCCACCAGTGGCACCTTGGGATCTTAACGTGGTGTTGGGTTTCCTGAAATCCCACTGGTTTGAGTCACTTAAGACCGTGGAGCTAAAGTATCTCACATGGAAAGTGGTCATGCTGTTGGCCTTAGCTTCGGCTAGGCGGGTGTCAGAATTGGCGGCTTTGTCATGTAAAAGCCCCTATCTGGTTTTCCATATGGACAGGGCAGAATTGCGGACTCGTCCGCAATTTCTGCCAAAGGTGGTGTCATCTTTTCATTTGAACCAACCTATTGTGGTGCCTGCGGCTACTCGTGACTTGGAGGACTCCAAGTTGCTGGACGTAGTCAGGGCTTTGAAGGTTTATGTAACCAGAATGGCTGGAGTCAGGAAGACTGACTCGCTGTTTATCCTGTATGCATCCAACAAGCTGGGTGCTCCTGCTTCAAACCAAACTATTGCTCGCTGGATCTGTAACACGATTCAGCAGGCTCATTCTGCGGCTGGATTGCCGCATCCAAAAATCAGTGAAAGCCCATTCCACAAGGAAGGTGGGCTCTTCTTGGGCGGCTGCCCGAGGGGTCTCGGCATTACAGCTTTGCCGAGCTGCTACTTGGTCGGGTTCAAACACATTTGCAAAATTCTACAAGTTTGATACCCTGGCTGAGGAGGACCTTGTGTTTGCTCATTCGGTGCTGCAGAGTCATCCGCACTCTCCCGCCCGTTTGGGTGCTTTGGTATAATCCCCATGGTCCTTACGGAGTCCCCAGCATCCACTAGGACGTTAGAGAAAATAAGATTTTACTCACCGGTAAATCTATTTCTCGTAGTCCGTAGTGGATGCTGGGCGCCCGTCCCAAGTGCGGACTTTCTGCAATACGTGTATATAGTTATTGCTTAATAAAGGGTTATGTTATGTTGGCATCCTTTGGTTGATGCTCTGTTGTTTGTTCATACTGTTAACTGGGTAAGGTTATCACAAGTTATACGGTGTGATTGGTGTGGCTGGTATGAGTCTTACCCGGGATTCCAAATCCTTTCCTTGTAATGTCAGCTCTTCCGGGCACAGTTTCCTTAACTGAGGTCTGGAGGAGGGGCATAGAGGGAGGAGCCAGTGCACACCAGTAGTACTAAATCTTTCTTAGAGTGCCCAGTCTCCTGCGGAGCCCGTCTATTCCCCATGGTCCTTACGGAGTCCCCAGCATCCACTACGGACTACGAGAAATAGATTTACCGGTGAGTAAAATCTTATTTTTGCCGCCCAAAAGGCTGCCATAGTGGGTCCATGTACAGCATCCGTAAGAGTCCACACGCTTATCTGTCAGTTCCTTCAGTGAGGTGACAGGCAGAGTAGATGACACCACAAGACGGGCGACGTGAGAGTCCACCGGCAGTGGAGTTTCCCACTTGTTATTTAACTCCGCAGGGATAGGCTAACGAGCTAGCATCTTTTTAGACAGGGAAAACGTATTTCCTGGAGATGACCAGGATTCCTGACATATGTCAAATAATACGTCAGAATGTGGTAAAACTACTTTAGTAACCTTCTGATGCTTAAACTTATCCGGTTTCTTAGACGTAACAGGAGGCTCAATGTCATCATCAATCTGGAGAATCAGCTTGATAGCCTCCACGAGGTCAGGATCATTAACCTGGGTTGTAGATTCCTCATCAGAAGCAACTGTATCAGTGTCTGACGGATCAGTATATTCCTCATCTTCATCGGAAGAATTATCAGAAATATTAGTGGATTGTGAGGAAGAAATGGCCCGTTTAGATTACCCCTTGGCCCCCGAGGGGCGTGGGGTGGAATTTTGCCTAACCAAAGTCTGATTTAATTGCCATAACTGGTTAGACAGATGGCGGATTGACTACAGGGACAATATGTGGCTGTAATGGCATGGGAGGCCCCACAGGGGGCGTAAGACACGTTACAAGTGTAGTCAGCATATTTGAAAAAGCTGCTCAAGGTGGGTCCTGCTTGGCCACAGGCGGACTGGGATATTTATGGCACCCAGTGCCTGAACCAGCAGCTAACACTTCCCCCACTGCTGAATCCGTGACGACAGCACTGCATGATGCAGGAGCGTCTGCGGATGTCCCGCCCTGTGTAGCAGACATTATATGGGATGTAGCCTTCGGTCATAACAGTACAATATAGCCAGACAAACACATAAACCAGCAAATAATCCCCTGTGTTTTGGGACAGTAAACACGGAGCACAAACAGAGGATTTAAGCGGTGTGGGGTGACGGAAAAACACAGTGAGAAATACAAACAGTATACCCTGTGTAGCACAATATATTATATGAGACCCTGACGCACCTAGTTTCCCAGGCTAGAGATTATAGTGATAGTAAAACGTGCGATAGACAAGAATGGAATCCACACAGCAGCTATAGGCACACTCATTCACAGGTACAATGCAGGAATTATTACATATAAACAATAAAACTGCACTGGACTAGTAATTTACATATATGTATGCATACAGATATAACAATGCACAGTAAACACTGGATGTATATCACAGAATACTTGTTCTAAATATTAAAAATGACATGTAGAATACTTAAGTGTCTGTAAATGCACAGCGCTGATGATACAGGCGGATTTACAGAGGAGACAGTGCCCAGCAGTCCCGGAGATCAGCCCAGTTCTGTAATGGCGCCAAAATCTCAGTCAGGGAGTGAGGGAAAGATAACTGCAGCTCCAGGGCGGGAACACCAGCAGTAGATGACGCCCGGAGCTGTAGGAGAGGCTACAGGTCAGCGCCTTATCCCCTCTGCTGGACTTCACCACTGGGGACTGTGGAGCCTTTTATAAACGGATTTTAGTAAATCCGACCTGTGCTCCTTGCCCTGGTGGATATAGTGGGGTCCCTGTGCAGTACAGTGTCCACGCCAACGGAGAAGTCCATCTCCTGGGACTGCGACCAGATCGCGATTTACTGGCAGGTCCCACATGGGGGACCCTCTTATCTCCTCCCTTGAGTGCAGCTACGCGATCCTGGAGAGTGACAGCGGTGGTGTGCCTGAAAACCAGTGTGTCTCCGCTGCAAGTACCCAGGAACCAGGCCGCGGGAGTATGCAGCACCGCTGAGGGAGGTGATGGAGCCGCAGCATGTCATACAGACATAGAAAGTGCTGCGGCCCTTGAAGTCTTCTAAAAAGCTCTTTTTAGGGCTACCTAACGCAGCCCCACCTGTTAGTGACCTGCACTGCAGGCACCAACTTACAAATTGAGCTCCAGTGCCTGGAGGCGGGGCTATAGAGGAGGCGGTGCAGTACATCCTGGGAACAGTCAAAGCTTTAGCCTGTTGGTGCCTCGGATCAGGAACCAACTCTACACCCCAAAGTTATTCCCTCTGGAATACCAGTGTACCCCGCTGCAGAAAAATCTTGTTGCCTTCAAAAAATTTCTTGTAGAAAATAGAACAAGTCCAAGAATTTTTTTTACTTCTAATGGCTACCATAAATATACTGCCATCTATCACCCCTACCAAAATGTTGTGGACACTCAAACAGCAACACACTACATGGTTAAAGTATGAAGACACCTCTACTAATTAGTATTTGGTAATTTCAGCCACATCTGTTGCTAACAGGTGCATGTAATCAAGCATACAACCGTTATATCTCCATAGTCAAACATGATCAATAGAAGGTGTTGCACTAAACAGCTCAATGAATTCCAACATGACACTAAGGGGGTAATTCCGAGTTGATCGCAGCAGGAACTTTGTTAGCAGTTGGGCAAAACCATGTGCACTGCTGGGGAGGCAGATGTAACATGTGCAGAGAGAGTTAGATATGGGTGGGGTGTGTTCAATCTGCAATCTAAATTGCAGTGTAAAAATAAAGTAGCCAGTATTTACCCTGCACAGAAACAAAATATCCCACCCAAATCTAACTCTCTCTGCACATGTTATATCTGCCTCCTCTGCAGTGCACATGGGAGATAATTCCAAGTTGATCGCAGCAGGAAATTTTTTAGCAGTTGGGCAAAACCATGTGCACTGCAGGGGAGGCAGATATAACATTTGCAGCGAGAGATAGATTTGGGTGTGGTGAGTTCATTCTGCAATCTAAATTGCAGTGTAAAAATAAAGCAGCCAGTATTTACCCTGCACAGAAACAAAAAACCCACCCAAACCTAACTCTCTCTGCAAATGTTATATCTGCCCCCCCCCCCTGCAGTGCACATGGTTTTGCCCAACTGCTAAAAAATTTCCTGCTGCGATCAACTTGGAATTACCCCCGTGGTTTTGCCCAACTGCTAACAAAATTCCTGCTGCGATCAATTCAGAATTACCCCCTATAATAGAACGTTTTCCGGACTCCAGGTCGACAACAAAAAGGTTGACACACCTTAGGTCGACGCCAATTGGTCGACACACCTTAGGTCGTCGTGGACAAAAGGTCGACAGGAACAAGGTCGACATGGAAAAAGGTCGACATGAGTTTTTCACGATTTTTTTCTTTTTTTGTAACCTTTTCATACTTAACGATCCACGTGGACTACGATTGGGACCGTAATCTGTGCCGAGCGAAGCTAAGGCACCATGCCCGAAGCATGGAGAGCGAAGTGGCGCACTAATTGTGGTTCCCGGTCACTCTACGAAGAAAACGACACCAAAAAACATAAAAAAACTCATGTCGACCTTTTTCCATGTCGACCTTGTTCCTGTCGACCTTTTGCCCATGTCGACCTAAGGTGTGTCGACCAATTGGCGTCGACCTAAGGTGTGTCGACCTTTTTGCTGTCGACCTGGAGTCCCAGACCCAATAGAACATTGGCACTCTAGGGAATGTCAACACATTGCCAGAGTCCAAATTGGCTGGATGTGGCTGATGCCAGGAGAACACCTCCTGCCCAAAAGCGTACGCCAGCTGAAATATTAGTCTAGCCTTTGCTCCAGTGATGGGAAATCTTAAAGTGTAAAATAAAATCTAAATACATTTGCATGTTCACTATAGTGAGCGGAATATATTTACCTCACTTTACGAGAAGGAATTAGAAAAGGTCTCCGTCAACTCCAAACATCTTAAATTATTTAGTTATCAGATAAAATTAAATAAGTAAACTACACCCTAAGAAGTAATTCAGAAAATCTATACAAATAGTGCAGTTTCAAGAGGAACATTTACTAGGAAGAAGATATTAACAATAAACAGTTATGTCTAATCGAACAGCATAATATACTAAATAAATACCAGTCTAACTTCCATCAATATTCAATGCTTATAAAAAGCACCTGCACTGGCCAATACGGGGTGTGGACAGCTATTCACGACATTCTGTACTTTTTTTTTTTACCATTAAATGGGATTTAGCAGGCTTTTCCCACTGTGTGCAAGTAGTAACGTTCAGTATTTGGTATACTTTTTGGGGGAAGCGGTTAACATACCGCCAGTCGGGATCCTGGCAATCACAATACAGATGCCAAAATCCCGACAAGCTGTGAAATGCCGACGCCGGAATACCAGTGACACAGGCTATTCTCCCTTTGTGGGTGTCCACGACACCCATAGAAGGAGAATATAACCTGTGGCGATTGCAGCGAGCCACCATGTCCCCAGCATGGCAAGCGCAGCGAGCCCGCAAAGGGCTTTCTACCGATCGCCCCACTGGTGGATGCCGTTGTCAGAATACTGACTGCCGGTATACCATACTGAGTCCCTATTCAGCAGAGATGTTTTTAGAACCTGCTTTGAGCAGTGTTAAAAAACAAGGTTCTGGCTTGTATTTGTATAAGCTTTATATTTTAACACCTGTGTGTGTATAGGGATTTATTTGGCAGTGCACTCTGGTAGTGCTGGAAAGTAGCTCTTGGTGACCAACAATTTGTGACATTAAAAGCAACACACACTTAAGAGATATATTAAAATATCAAATATTATATTATCAATAATACTATATCAAATATTGCCTCAAGCTTTTCCTGCTGCCTTTTGCAAGCTAGCATGAAAAAAATAAATAGGATTTTAATTACCTACCGGTAAATCCTTTTCTCATATTCCGTAGAAGATACTGGGGTCCACATTAGTACCATGGGGTATAGACGGGTTCACTAGGAGCCTTGGGCACTTTAAAAAATCAATAGTGTTCACTGGCTCCTCCCTCTATGCCCCTCCTAGCAGACTCGGTCTAGAAACTGTGCCCGAGGAGACGAACATATCCTGAGGAAGGATGTAACAGAACAGTGGTGAGACTCGGACCAGCACACACAAACAAGAGGAAAGCCATACTAACCAACTTGAACAGGAACAGCAACAGCTGTACCAACAACATTACTTAAAGTAACAGTGCTGGAAAAACGAGGCACTGGGCGGGCGCCCAGTATCCTCTACGGACTACGAGAAAAGGATTTACCGGTAGGTAATTAAAATCCTATTTTCTCGTACGTCTTAGAGGATATTGGGGTTCACATTAGTACCATGGCGATGTACCAAAGCTCCCAAACCACCGGGTGGGAGAGTGCTGAGGTTCCTGCAGAACCGATTGACCAAACTGAAGGTCCTCAGAGGCCAAAGTATCGAACTTGTAGAACTTAGCAAACGTGTTCAAACCCGACCAAGTAGCTGCTCGGAAGAGTTGTAGAGCCGAGACACCCCGGGCAGCCACCCAGGAAGAACCCACCGACCGAGTAGAGTGGGCATGAACAGATTTAGGAACCGGCAATCCTGCCGATGAATAAGCATGCTGGATAGTAAGCCTAATCCAGCGAGCAATAGACTGCTTTAAAGCAGGACACCCAATTTTCTTGGGATCATAGAGAACAGAGTCAGATTTCCTGTGAATAGCTATCCACTTCACATAGATCTTCAAAGCCCTCACAACATCCAAGGACTTTGAGGTAGCAGAGGTGTCCGTAAGCACCGGAACCACAACAGGTTGGTTGATATGAAACGCAGACACCACCTTAGGAAGAAATTGATGACGAGTTCTGAGTTCAGTTCTATCTTCATGAAAAATCAAATAGGGGCTTTTGTGAGACAACACCCCCAGCTACGACGCCTTGCAGAAGCCTAGGCCAACAGTGTGACAGCCTTCCACGTCAGAAACTTTACGTCAACGTCCTGTAAAGGCTCAAACCATTCCGATTGTAGGAACTGCAACACCACGTTGAGATCCCAAGGTGCCATAGGAGGCACAAAGGACGGTTGGATGTGCAGAACCCTCTTCAAAAATGTCTGAACCTCAGGGAGAGAAGCCAATTGTTTCTGGAAGAAAATGGATAAGGCCGAAATCTGGACCTTCAAGGAGCCTAAACATAGGCCCACATCCACACCCGGCTGTAGAAAAAGGAGAAAACGTCCCAGTTGAAATTCCACTGCAGGAAATTTCCTGTTTTCACGCCACAAGACATATTTTTCCAAATACGGTGGTAATGTCTAGAAGTTAACCCTTTTCTGGCTTGGATCAGGGTTGGAATAACCTTGTTCGGAATACCTTTACGGGCTAAAATTTGACGCTCAACTTCCATGCTGTCAAACGTAGCCATGGTAAGTCTTGATAGACGAACGGCCCCTGTTGTGGAAGATCCTCTCAAAGAGGTAGAGGTCACGGGTCCTCTAGGAGCATCTCCAGTAGATCTACGTGCCAGGCCCTTTTTGGCCAATGCGGAGCAATGAGAGTTGCTTGAACCTTTTCCCTTTATATTATTTGACAATTCTTGGAATTAGTGGAAGAGGTGGAAACACGTAAACCATTTGGTAGACCAATGGAGTCACCAGAGCGTCCACCGTCACTGCCTGCGGGTCCCTCGACCTGGAACAATACCGCTGTAGCTTCTTGTTGAGATGAGAGGCCATCATGTCTATCTGTGGAATTCCACAAAGACGTGCTAAGTACTCGAAAACCTGCGGGTGAAGGCCCCAGGTCGTGTCTGCTGAGGAAGTCCGCTTCCCAGTTGTCTACTCCCGGAATGAAGATTGCCGATAGCGCCACCACGTGTCTTTCTGCACAGAGGAGAATTCTTGTTACCTCTGACATTGCTGCTTTGCTCTTGGTTCTGCCCTGTCGGTTTATGTACATTACTGCCATCACATTGTCCGACAGCCTGAATGGCATGATTTTGAAGAAGATGCGATGCAAGTAGCAGGGCATTGTTAATGGCCCTTAGTTCCAGAATGTTGATTGGAAGAATGGCTTCCTGACCATTTTCCTTGGAACTATTCCCCCTGGGTGACTGCTCCCCAACAGGCTTGCGTCTGGTTAGCAGAACCCAATTTTGAATCCCGAACCTTCGACCCCCGGTCATGTTAAGAAGTCTGAAGCCCCCACAGAAGAGAAATCCTGGCTTTTGGTGACAGACGTATCCTCTAGTGCATGTGAAGATGTGATTCGGACCATTTGTCCAGCAGATCCAGCTGGAAAGGCCTCGCATGAAACCTTTTGTACTGCAAAGCCTCGTAAGAGGCGACCATCTTTCCCAGAAGGCGAATGCACAGATGCACCGATATCCGGGCTGGTTTTAGGACATCCCGCACCATCGCCTGGATTACCAATGCTTTTTCCAACGGAAGGAATACCTTCTGTTCCTCCATATCCAGTTTCATCCCCAGAAACGGAAGCCTCTGTGTTGGTTCTGGGAGCGATTTTGGTAGGTTCAGAATCCATCCGTGATGCTGAAGTAGTTGGGTTGAGAGAGCAATGCTGTCCAACAACCTCTCCCTGGAAGGCGCTTTTATCAGCAAGTCGTCCAGGTACGGTATTATGTTCACTCCCTGCTTGTGAAGGAGAAACATCATCTCTGCCATTACCTTGGTGAATACCCTCAGTGCCGTGGAGAGGCCAAATGGCAGGGCCTGAAACTGGTAGCGACAGTCCTGTAGTGCAAACCTTAGATAAGCCTGATGAGGCGGCCAAATCGGAACATTAAGGTACGCATCCCTGATGTCCAGAGACACCAGGAATTCCTCCTCCTCCAGACCTGAGATCACCGCTCTCAGAGACTACATCTTGAACTTGAACACCCTTAAATACGGGTTCAGTGATTTGAGGTTTAAAAAATAAGATTTTAAACCTACTGGTAAATCTTTTTCTCCTAGTCCGTAGAGGATGCTGGGGACTCCGTAAGGACCATGGGGTATAGACGGGCTCCGCAGGAGACATGAACACTCTAAGACTTTAGATGGGTGTGAACTGGCTCCTCCCTCTATGTCCCTCCTCCAGACCTCCGTTATAGAACTGTGCCCAGAGGAGACGGACAGTACGAGGAAAGGATTTTTGTTAATCTAAGGGCGAGATACATACCAGCCCACACCGTACAACATGGTATATACTAAACCAGTTAACAGTATGAACAAAACAGCATCAGCCAGAGACTGATCTCAACTGTAACATAACCCTTATGTAAGCAACTATATACAAGCCTTGCAGAATTTGTCCGTACTGGGACGGGCGCCCAGCATCCTCTACGGACTAGGAGAAAAATATTTACCGGTAGGTTTAAAATCTTATTTTCTCTTACGTCCTAGAGGATGCTGGGGACTCCGTAAGGACCATGGGATTTATACCAAAGCTCCAGACCGGGCGGGAGAGTGCGGATAACTCTGCAGCACCGATTGAGCAAACATGAGGTCTTCATCAGCCAGGGTATCAAACTTGTAGAATTTTGCAAAAGTGTTTGAACCCGACCAAGTAGCTGCTCGGCAAAGCTGTAAAGCCGAGACGCCTTGGGTAGCCGCCCAAGAAGAGCCCACCTTCCTAGTGGAACGGGCCTCTACCAAATTTGGTAACGGCAATCCAGCCGTAGAATGAGCCTGCTGAATCGTGTTACAGATCCAGCGAGCAATAGTCTGCTTAGAAGCAGGAGCGCCAACCTTGTTGGCTGCATACAGGACAAACAGTGCCTCAGTTTTCCTAACCCGAGCTGTCCTGGCTACATAAATTTTTAAGGCCCTGACTACATCAAGGGACTTGAAGTCCTCCAAGCCACCCGTAGCCACCGGCACCTCAATAGGTTGGTTCATATGAAACGACAAAACCACTTTAGGCAGAAATTGAGGACGAGTCCTCAACTCTGCTCGATCCACATGGAAAATCAGATAGGGGCTCTTGTGAGACAAAGCCGCCAATTCGGACACCCGCCTCGCAGATGCCAAGGCCAACAACATGACCACTTTCCAAGAGAGAAATTTCAATTCAACTGTTTGAAGAGGTTCAAACCAGTGTGATTTAAGGAACTGTAAAACCACGTTAAAGGTCCCACGGTGCCACAATAGGAGGTTGGATGTGCAGCACTCCCTTTACAAAAAAGTCTGGACCACTGGGAGAGAACCAACAACAAAACATTGGGGGGAAATCTGCACTCTCTGATTTTAAGACTAATAGAGTGAAAATACACTTGTATCGACCCCAATATCCTTTATACTGAATATACATAAGTCTTGGGGGTGCTACCTACGACAACCAATTAACAACATTATTTAAAGGGAAAAGAGAATGGGGTTGTACTAATGAGGTGCACTGAGAAGAATAACAAATTAAAATATAACTTTTATTATCACATTAAAGGCCATAGCTCGGTCAGCGTGGCGAAATATATGGTTAAAATGACAGAAAGAATTTAGAAAGATCAAGTGCTCTAGAAAAGAGAGTGATAAGATTTAAAATGTATCCACTCTGATGGATGCAATAACTACCAATTAAATTACTCAAAACACTAGTCCATTAATGAATGGATCTGTTGTTTGTACTGTGAATAGATCAATTATTGAGTAATTGGTAAACCACAATTCGTAGCTGCCATAAATTTTCGGCTCCCAGTGTCCTCTGTGATATAGATGTTAATATAAATTCTATGTCTAAGTACAATAGTCTACCTAGAGCAGCCTACATGTGTCACGGGAGACTTTTGAAGTTTGAAATAAACAGAATACAGGTTGAGTATCCCTTATCCAAAATGCTTGGGACCAGAGGTATTTTGGATATGGGATTTTTCCGTATTTTGGAATAATTGCATACAATAATGAGATATCATGGTGATGGGACCTAAGTCTAAGCACAGAATGCATTTATGTTACATATACACCTTATACACACAGCCAGAAGGTAATTTTAGCCAAAAATTTTTGTAACTTTGTGCATTGAACAAAGTGTATCTACATTCACACAATTCATTTATGTTTCATATACACCTTATACACACAGCCTGAAGGTCATTTAATACAATATTTTTAATAACTTTGTGTATTAAACAAAGTTTGTGTACATTGAGCCATCAAAAAACAAAGTTTTCACTGTCTCACTCTTACTCAAAAAAGTCCGTATTTCGGAATATTCCGTATTTCGGAATATTTGGATATGGGATACTCAACCTGTAATGATAATATTGATTGGTGTGTCTTGAATTTATTATACCAATTTCTCCTGGGTGATCACTCCCAGTGTCTACACAAATATATCACCAGCCACATGGAATCTCTAAAACAAATTAATCGATAATTGGTGATTTATTAAGCAGATGTCATGGAATGTGAGAACCAATACCGTGAGAGATATCTTATAATAACAGATGTATCATTTTATTCCTGAGATACTGTGTAAACAGCAATTGCTGCCACTTCCACCCCCTTTTCAGAGATGGATTGTGTCCGAATGGAGTTAATCAAATCCATATGTTGATGTTCCATATGCAACAAAGAAATGGCACCTTCATTTGTATCTATCAAGTGGAGTAATTTCTTGTGCCTGATATAGTCACATTTACTGCATATAACGGCAGTCTATCCTTTGGAATTCACTAATGAACTCCAATCAGTTGCTGCCCTACGTTCTTAAGGCTGATTATAGATACTAATAGAAGGAATAGTAAGTGCAAAAAGGCTTGTTAAACAGTTCTATTTAGTACCATGTAATAACTGTTAAATTAAATACCCTCAATGTGACAGCCTCCCGTGAACACAGATCAATGAACATGCCTGTATGTATTAATGTAATCTTGATCTGATTATCAAATATTCCATGAACTTGTTAGTAAGATCTTATATGCTGTCATAGATATATGAATGGTTGAATGATTCCAGAGGCATTAATAATTTATGAGATATAGAATAAATGAGACACATACAATTGATATTAATGTATTTGTGGAAAAAGATTAATATAATACTGTGAGACACATAGGTAGATATGCAATGTCGGCATGTATTCAATCAGTATACATCAAAAGCGGGCATTCCCGTGTTTGCCGTAGAGCAGATTATCAAACCTCTGTGTGTGTATTAAGGAAAAAAATATATGTAGAACACCGGAGACTATGAGGGTGAAAATGCTGCAGCGGCACCTATTAGATCGGCATTTGTCCAATTAACGGGCATGCTGTCACATTGAGGGTATTTAATTTAACAGTTATTACATGGTACTAAATAGAACTGTTTAACAAGCCTTTTTGCACTTACTATTCCTTCTATTAGTATCTATAATCAGCCTTAAGAACGTAGGGCAGCAACTGATTGGAGTTCATTAGTGAATTCCAAAGGATAGACTGCCGTTATATGCAGTAAATGTGACTATATCAGGCACAAGAAATTACTCCACTTGACAGATACAAATGAAGGTGCCATTTCTTTGTTGCATATGGAACATCAACATATGGATTTGATTAACTCCATTCGGACACAATCCATCTCTGAAAAGGGGGTGGAAGTGGCAGCAATTGCTGTTTACACAGTATCTCAGGAATAAAATGATACATCTGTTATTATAAGATATCTCTCACGGTATTGGTTCTCACATTCCATGACATCTGCTTAATAAATCACCAATTATCGATTAATTTGTTTTAGAGATTCCATGTGGCTGGTGATATATTTGTGTAGACACTGGGAGTGATCACCCAGGAGAAATTGGTATAATAAATTCAAGACACACCAATCAATATTATCATTATTCTGTTTATTTCAAACTTCAAAAGTCTCCCGTGACACATGTAGGCTGCTCTAGGTAGACTATTGTACTTAGACATAGAATTTATATTAACATCTATATCATAGAGGACACTGGGAGCCGAAAATTTATGGCAGCCACGAATTGTGGTTTACCAATTACTCAATAATTGATCTATTCACAGTACAAACAACAGATCCATTCATTAATGGACTAGTATTTTGAGTAATTTCAATTGGTAGTTATTGCATCCATCAGAGTGGATACATTTTAAATCTTATCACTCTCTTTTCTAGAGCACTTGATCTTTCTAAATTCTTTCTGTCATTTTAACCATATATTTCGCCACGCTGACCGAGCTATGGCCTTTAATGTGATAATAAAAGTTATATTTTAATTTGTTATTCTTCTCAGTGCACCTCATTAGTACAACCCCATTCTCTTTTCCCACTGGGAGAGAAGCCAATTCCTTCTGAAAGAATATAGATAAGGCCGAAATCTGCACCTTAATGAAGCCTAACTTTAGGCCCATATCCACTCTACTGTCTGTAGAAAATGGAGAAAACGACCCAGCTGAAAATCTTCCGTAGGAGCATTCTTGGCTTCACACCAAGATACATATTTCCTCCAGATACGGTGATAGTGCTTCGCCGTTACCTCCTTCCTAGCTTTGATTAGAGTAGGGATGACTTCCCTCAGAATACCTTTCCTAGCTAGGATTTGGTGTTCAACCGCCATGCCATCAAACGTAACCGCGGTAAGTCTTGGAACACACAGGGCCCCTGTTGCAACAGGTCCTCCCTGGGAGGAAGAGGCCACGGATCTTCTGTGATCATTTCCTGAAGATCTGAATACCAGGCCCTTCGAGGCCAATCTGGAACAATGAGTATTGCCTGCACTCTTGTTCGTCTTATGATTCTCAATATTTTTGAGATAAGTGGAAGCGGAGGGAACACATAGACCGACTGAAACACCCACGGTGTCACCAGGGTGCCCACCGCCACTGCCTGAGGGTCCCTCGACCTGCAACAATACTTCCGAAGCTTTCTGTTGAGGCGTGACGCCATCATGTCTATTTGAGGAAGTCCCCAATGACTTGTTACCTCTGCAAAGACCTCTTGATGAAGTCCCCACTCTCCTGGATGGAGATCGTGCCTGCTGAGGAAGTCTGCCTCCCAGTTGTCTACTCCCGGAATGAAGACCGCTGACAGAGCGCTTACATGATTTTCCGCCCAGCTTAGAATCTTGGTGGCTTCTACCATTGCAGCTCTGCTCCTTGTCCCGCCCTGGCGGTTTACATGCGCCACAGCTGTGACGTTGTCTGACTGGATTCAGAACGGGTAAGTTGTGAAGAAGATTCTCTGCCTGTTGCAGGCCGTTGTATATGGCCCTTAATTACAGCACATCGATGTGTAGACAAGCCTCCTGGCTTGACCATATTCCCTGAAATATTTTTCCTTGTGTGACTGCTCCCCATCCCCGGAGGCTTGCATCCGTGGTCACAAGAACCCAATCTTGAATGCCGAACGTGCGACCCTCTAGAAGGTGAGCACTCTGGAGCAACCACAGGAGAGAGACCCTGGCCCTGGGGGACAGGCTTATCCTCTGATGCATCTGTAGATGGGACCCTGACCACTTGTCCAGAAGGTCCCACTGAAAAGTTCTCGCATGGAACCTGCCGAACGGAATGGCCTCGTAGGCCGCCACCATCTTTCCCAATACTCGAGTGCATTGATGAACTGACACACTTTTTGGTTTCAGCAGGTCCTTGACCATGTTCTGGAGTTCCTGGGCTTTTTCCATTGGGAGAAAACCCCTCTTTTTTTTCCGTGTCCAGAATCATGCCCAAAATTGACAGCCGAGTTGTCAGAACCAACTGCGACTTTGGTAGATTTAGAATCCAGCCGTGTTGTTGTAGTACTCTCAGGGAGAGAGACGCTTTTTAATAACTGATCTCTTGATGTTGCCTTTATCAGGAGATCGTCCAAGTATGGGATAATTGTGACCCCCTGCTTGCGTGGGAGCACCATAATTTTCACCATTACCTTGGTGAAAATTCTCGGGGCTGTGGTAAGCCCAAACGGCAACGTCTGAAACTGGTAATGACAATCCTGTACAGCGAATCTCAGGTACGCCTGATGAGGAGGATATATGGGGACATGAAGGTATGCATCTTTTATGTTTAGTGACACTATAAAATCCCCCCCTTCCAGGCTGGAGATCACTGCCCGGAGAGATTCCATCTTGAATTTGAACCTCTTCAAATATAGGTTTAGGGATTTTAGATTCAGAATTGGTCTGACCGAGCCATCCGACTTCGGGACCACAAATAGGGTTGAATAAAACCCTTTCCCCTGTTGCACTAGGGGAACCCTGATAATCACTTGCTGTTGACACAGCTTTTGTATGGCCGCTGAAACTATTTCCCTCTCTGGGGGAGAAGCTGGCAAGGCAGATTCGAAAAATCAGTGTGGAGGCACATCTTCGAACTCCAGCTTGTAGCCTTGGGATACAATTTCGACCACCCAAGGATCCAAATCCGACTGAACCCAGACTTGGCTGAAGAGTCGAAGACGTGCCCCCACCGGTGCGGACTCCCGTAGCGGAGCCCCAGCGTCATGCGGTGGATTTTGTAGAAGCCGGGGAGGATTTTTGTTCCTGGGAACTAGCCGTAGCTGGTGTTCTTTTCCCTCTACCTCTGGCGAGGAAGGAAGAGCCACGCCCCTTTCTGAACTTATGAGACCGAAAGGACTGCATCTGGTATTGTGGTGTTTTCTTCTGCTGTGGGGGAACGTAAGGCAAAAAAGAAGACTTACCCGCGGTAGCTGTGGAAACCAGGTCTGCGAGGCCCTCCCCAAATAAAACTTCACCTTTGTAAGGCAAAGCCTCCATAAGTCTCTTTGAGTCAGCATCACCAGTCCATTGACGGGTCCACAGGGACCTTCTAGCAGAAACTGCCATGGCATTGGCTCTTGAACCCAAAAGCCCAATATCTATCGCAGTCTCTCTCATATATAACGCTGCGTCCTTGATGTGACCTAAGGTCAACAAAATACTATCTTTATCTAGGGTGTCAATGTCAGATGACAAGTTATCAGCCCAAGCTGCAATTGCGCTACCCACCCATGCCGACGCTACTGCAGGTCTGAGCAGGGCTCCCGTAGTCGCATAAATTGATTTTAAGGTAGTTTCCTGCCTGCGATCCGCAGGATCCTTTAGGGCCGCCGTGTCCGGGGACGGTAGTGCCACCTTTTTGGACAACCGTGGGCGAGGATTCCCACCGTAACCTGTCCTTTGAGGGGAAAGGATACGCCATAATAATTCTCTTGGGAACCTGCAGTCTCTTGTCTGGAGTTTCCCAAGCCTTTTCAAATAAAGCGTTCAGCTCATGAGATGGGGAAACGTTACCTCAGGCTTCTTTTCCTTAAACATGCAGACCCTCGTATCAGGGACAGAGGGGTCCTCTGTAATATGCAAAACATCTTTTATTGCAATAATCTTATATTTAATACTCTTGGCCACTCTTGGGTGCAACCTTGCATCATCGTAGTCGACACTGGAGTCGGAATCCATGTCGGTATCAGTGTCTGCTATCTGTGAAAAGGGACATTTATGGGACCCTGAAGGGTCTTGTGACACAGTAACAGCCATGGATTGACTCCCTGCTTTGTCCTTCGACTCTGCTTTGTCCAATCTCTTATGTAATAAAGCCACATTAGCATTTAAAACATTCCACATGTCCAACCAATCAGGTGTCGGCTGTGCCAACGGAGACACCACCACCATCTGCTCTGCTTCCTCCCTAGACGAGCCTTCCGCTTCAGACATGTCGACACACACGTACTGACACCCCCACACACACTGGGATATATGAATATGGGGACAGACCCACAATAAGGCCCTTTGGAGAGACAGAGAGAGAGTACGCCAGCACACACCCAGCGCCAGTAGATACTGAAACAAAGTCCAAACCTGTACAGCGCTTTACATATAGAATTAGCACCAAATAAATGTGCCCCCCCCCCCCCCCCCTATTTTTGCCCCGTTACTTGTTCAGCAGGGGAGAGTCCGGGAGCAGCGTCTCTGCAGCATGCTGTGGAGAAAATGGCGCTGGTTAGTGCTGGAAGATCAAGCTCCGCCCCCTCGACGGCAGGCTTCGGTCCCGCTATTTTTATTATACTGGCGAGGGATTTATTATATACTGCCTCCGCAGTATCTATATACGTGTGCCAGTCTTATGTGCAATAAAAATTGCTGCCCAGGGCGCCCCCCCCCTGCGCCCTGCACCCTTGCTGTGCCTGTGTGTGTTGTGGGAGCAATGGCGCGCTGCGCGGTAGCTCATGAAGATCTGAAGTCTTCTGCCGCCTTTGAAGTCTTCTTGCTTCCTATACTTACCCGGCTTCAATCTTCCGGCTCTGTGAGGAGGACGGCGGCGTGGCTCTGGGACGAACAGCAAGGACGACACCTGTGTTCCGACCCTCTAGAGCTAATGGTGTCCAGTAGCCTAAGAAGCAGTACCCATCAGTCCAGGAAAGTGGGTCTGCTTCTCTCCTAACAAAAGTCTTTTCAGAGAAACTCAGTAGAGCTCCCCTGTAGTGCATCCAGTCTCCTCTGGGCACAGGATCTAACTGAGGTCTGAAGGAGGGCATAGAGGGAGGAGCCAGTTCACACCCATCTAAAGTATAAGAGTGCCCATGTCTCCTGCGGAGCGCCCGTCTATACCCCATGGTCCTTACGGAGTCCCCAGCATCCTCTAGGAAGTAAGAGAAACAGGATTTTAATACCTACCGGTAAATCCTTTTCTCCTAGTCCGTAGAGGATGCTGGGGTCCACTTCAGTACCATGGGGTATAGACTGTTCCGCAGGAGCCATGGGCACTTTAAGATTTTTCTAGAGTGTGAATTGGCTTCCCCCTCTATGCCCCTCCTCCAGACCTCAGTATAGGAACTGTGCCCAGGGAGACGGACATTTCGAGGAAAGGATTTACTTTTAAGTCAACGGTGAGATTCGTACCAGCTCATACTTCAACCATACCGCACACATGGCCTTCAACAAAACACATGCCAACGGGCATGAACAGTACAGCAACCGTGCTGAAAACATTTTTAACAAAATAACTACTGCAGGTAAAGTACGCACTGGGTTGGGTGCCCAGCATCCTCTACGGACTAGGAGAAAAGGATTTACCGGTAGGTATTAAAATCCTGTTTTATTATACGTCCTAGGGGATTCTGGGGTCCACTTCAGTACCATGGGGTTATACTAAAGCTCCAGTACGGACGGGAGAGTGCGAATGACCCTGCAGCACCGAATTGACCAAACTTGAGGTCCTCATCGGTGTCAAACTTGTAAAACTTCGCAAACGTGTGTTTGCCCCTGACCAAGTAGCTGCTCGGCAAAGTTGTAACGCCGAGACCCCCTGGGCAGCCGCCCAGGATGAGCCCACCTTTCTAGTAGAATGGGCATTCACCGAATTCGGTATCAGCAATCCTACCGTGGAATGAGCGTGCTGAATCGTACCTCTGATCCAACGCGCAATGGTCTGCTTAGAAGCAGGACACCCAATGTTGTTGGGAGCATACAGGACAAACAGAGCCTCTGTTTCCCGTATCCGAGCTGTTCTTGCGATATACATTTTCAAAACTCTGACCACATCCAGAGACTTTGACGCAGCGAAGGTGTCAGTAGCCACTGGCACCACAATAGGTTGGTTTATATGGAAAGAAGAAACCACCTTCGGAAGAAATTGCTGACGAGTTCTTAACTCAGCCCTATCTTCATGGAAGATCAAGTAAGGATTCTTGTGAGACAAGGCCCCTGACTCAGACAACTGCCTTGCGGATGCCAAGGCCAACAGCATGACCACCTTCCAAGTGAGAAACTTCAACTCTATCTCCTGTAGAGGTTCAAACCAATCCGATTGAAGGAACTGCAACCCCACGTTAAGATCCCATGGTGCCACCGGAGGTACAAATGGAGGTTGGATGTGCAGAACCCCTTTCACTAACGTCTGAACTTCTGGAAGGGAGGCAAATTGTCTCTGAAAGAAAACAGACAAGGCCAAATTCTGGACCTTGATTGAACCCAATCGTAGGCCCGCATCCACACCTGCCTGCAGAAAATGGAGAAAACGTCCTAACTGAAACTCTTCCGTTGGAGCCTTCTTGGTTTCACACCAAGACACATTTTCTCCAGATACGGTGGTAATGTTTAGACGTTACTCCCTTCCTGGCCTGAATCAGAGTGGGAATGACTTCTTTTGGAATACCCTTTTGGGCTAGGATCCGGCGCTCAACAGCTATGCCGCCAAACGTAGCCGTGGTAAGTCTTGATACACGCACGGCCCCTGCTGCAGCAGGTCCTCGCGAAGAGGAAGAGGCCGAGGATCTTCTATTAGCAACTTCTGAAGATCTGGATACCAAGCTCTCCTTGGCCAGTCTGGGACAATGAGGATCGCTCGAACCCTCGTTCTTCTCACGATCTTGAGCACTTTTGGTATTAGTGGAAGTGGAGGAAAGACATACACCGACCGAAACACCCACTGGGTCACCAGTGCATCCACTGCTATTGCTTGAGGGTCTCTCGACCTGGAACAATATCTCTGAAGCTTCTTGTTGAGACGAGATGCCATCATGTCTACTTGAGGAACTCCCCAAAGACCTGTCACCTCTGCGAAGACTTCATGGTGAAGGCCCCATTCTCCTGGATGGAGATTGTGTCTGCTGAGGAAGTCTGCTTCCCAGTTGTCCACTCCCGGAATGAAAATTGCCGACAGAGCTCTTGCATGTCTTTCTGCCCAGAGGAGGATCTTTGGTCACCTCTGTCATCGCCTCTCTGCTTTTCGTTCCGCCCTGACGGTTTATGTACGCGACTGCTGTTACACTGTCCGACTGGATCCGTACGGGCTGATCTTGAAGAAGATGCCTCGCTTGTAGAAGTCCGTTGTAAATGGCTCTCAACTCCAGAACGTTTATGTGAAAACAGGTTTCCTGACTTGACCATCTTCCTTGGAAGCTTTCTCCCTGTGTGACTGCACCCCAGCCTCGGAGACTTGCTTCCGTGGTTACTAGGACCCAGTCCTGAATCCCGAACCTGCGTCCCTCTAGTAGGAGAGAACTGTGTAGCCACCACAGGAGCGAAATTCTGGCTTTGGATGACAGGATTATCTTCCGGTGCATGTGTAGGTGGGATCCGGACCACTTGTCCAACAGGTCGCACTGGAATACTCTGGCATGGAATCGGCCAAACTGTATGGTCTTGTAGGTCCCTACTATCTTCCCCAACACCCGAATGCATTGATGAATCGACACTCTTGTTGGTTTCAGAATTTGTTTGACCATTCTCTGGATTTCTAGAGCCTTTTCTACTGGAAGAAATACCCTCTGTACTTCTGTGTCCAGTAACATCCCCAGAAAGGACAATCTTGTCGTCGGTTCCAATTGTAACTTTGGAAAACTCATGATCCAACCGTGATGTTAAAGTACTGTCAGGGAGAGTGCCATGTTCTGCACCAACTTTTCCCTGGATCTCGCTTTTATCGGGAGATCTTCCAGGTCAGGAATTATATTGACTCCTTGTTGTCGAAGGGGGACCATCATCTCCTGCCATCACCTTGGTGAAAAACCTCGGTGCCGTGGAGGTCCGAATGGCAACGTCTGAAATTGGTAATGACAATTCTGTATTGCAAATCTCAGATAAGCTTGATGTGGAGGATAAATGGGAACGTGTAAGTAGGCATCTTTTATGTCTACTGACACCATGAAGTCCCCCTCCTCCAGACAGGAAACCAATGCGCTCAGGGATTCCATCTTGAACTAGAACCTTTGCAGGTAGAGATTCAGAGTATACAGGTTTAGAATCGGTATGACCGAGTCGTCAGGCTTCGGAACCACGAATAGGGTTGCAATAAACCCTTCTCCTTGTTGTAACAAGGGAACCAGGACAAAATCTTGATCCAGATACAATTTTTGTATTGCTGCTGCCACCACTTCCCTGTCTGGGATAGAAGCTGGTAAGGTTGATTTGAAAATACGGCCTGGGGAAATGTCTTGAAACTCCAGTTTGTATCCGTGGGACTCTATTTGTATGACCCACGGGTCTAGGCCAGATTGAACCCAGAACTGACTGAAGAGTTTCAGACGTGCCCCCACCTGAGCGGACTCCCGCAAGGGAGCCCCAGCGTCATGCTGAAGATTTAACAGGAGCAGAGGTTGATTTCCACTCCTGTGATCCTGGAGATGCTGTGGGCTTTATTTCCTTTTCCCCTTTCTTTACCCTCTAAGAAAGGGGAACCTTTACCCTTTTTTGTAATTTTTGGGCAGAAATGACTGCATCTGAGAGTGCTGTGTCTTTTTCGCCGGCGCAGGAGCAATAGGCAAGAATGTTGACTTACCTGCGGTAGCCGCAGAAACTAAAGCATCCAGCCCATCTCCAAATAAGGACTCACCTTAATACGGGAGAGCCTCCATATTCCTTTTGGAATCTGCGTCAGCCTTCCATTGGCGAATCCACAACGCCCTCCGTGCTGAGATTGCCATGGTAGCAGCTCTTGATCCCAAGAGACCAATATCTTTCATGGTTTCTAGCATGTACACAGCAGCGTCTTTGATATGACCTAATGTTAGGAGTATCTCGTCTCTATCTATTGTGTCAATGTCTAATGACAAGTTTTCTTTCAATATCACCACTCACCCACGCACAGGCAGTGGTAGGCCTGAGTAGTGTCCCATTGGCCACATCAATAGATTACAATGTGGACTCCAATTTGCGGTCTGCCGGCTCCTTAAGTGAAGCTGTCCCAGGCGCAGGGAGAAACACCTTTTCCTTTAACCGTGACAGGGCACTGTCTAAAATGGGGGGGTGACTCCCACCTTTTCTCTGGCTGAGTCCACAGGATTATCCACAGGATAACATTGGGATATTGTCGAGCGACAGCGAAAATGGCACCAACACGGTCACGAGCTTTCTGGCCTCCCAGGATGCATTGGGGCCATCACCATATAGTCCCGCCCACTGACTCAGTCAGATCAGTTTTTTGCTTGGTGCGGCAGGAAGCCGCATGGTCACAGGGCTGCTGTGAGAGCAGCCTCAAGCTTTTATTTTATTTTTATAGACTTACTATATTGTTTTTTTTGAGCGACTTATCTTAACAGCGTCTTAAACGCATTCTAGAAAGAGTCGCTCCAACAAACTCCCCACCAGGTCGCAACAACGCTTACCTTCGGGTATCAGTGCTGTCTCGACGGGCGTCTGTGTCGGATGTTCTAGCAGGTCCAGCAGACGTAACCAGGCTGTGGACGGAGCATGGGGAGACGGTGAGTCTATGGACTTCCTCTTACTAGAGGGGTCAGGACACAGCTACACTGATTTTGGTGGAGACTACAAACAGTGTGTTGATGCGCTGAACATCTAGAGTGCGACTGCGCTACGCTCCGGGGATCATAGGCGCCAGGACTAGGTAGAGGCCGCGATCCTCTGAGTTTAAGTCAACAGGGGGATTCAGACGCTCTCCTGGCTGTCCCTCCTCCGAGTTTATGGCCAGTTCCCGCGGGTTTCTCGTTTCATGAACTGAATGACCTCACTTCCGGCTCAGACGCTACCACGAGGGTACTCGGTCGCAGCTTAGACGCTGCGGTTGTGTACACTGGAGATAAAGCTGCCCAGACCGAGTCGCAGGCCTTAGCGTCTGCATACACGTGGAAGTCGCTCAGCGTCCGTTGGTGAGCGTCCGTGTCCGTTATCAGTTATCAAGAGCGGCAGTGTACACCAGTAGCGTCTTACGAGCGTATATGCTTGGATATGGAAGTGTGGCGAGTCTCCCTGTATCCCGCTCTACGGAGGCAGGGTATACAGTACTAAAAATTCTCTTAGTATGCATTGTTAATTTTTAGTACCTATTGCATATGAGACCTGTATGTTACTGTGTTTTCTGCATGCTATGTTGAAAAAAGAACCAGTTTAAAACAGAAGTACAATTTTCCTACTTATGTATACTGTAAGTTGTTATGGAGGTTGTATTCTCATATGGCAATGTCTAATGCTTTAACATGTGACTGACTGCTAGTATGTGTGCTGACTTTTCTGTGTAATGTCAGTCCTGTTGTGACCCTCAAATCAGGTGCACTGTGGTCAGATTGATCTCACCTCTATATACTGACATATAGGGTGATTTTCAGTCACAGATTGTGTAGTCAATAACAGGTTAATGTTAATGTCTGTGAGCGGCAAAAGTGATGAGGAGAATTTATCAAGCACTCCTACAGCCCTAACATGCTTATCTTGTAAGTCAGGGGTAATTGATATGAATCAATTGGTCACTTATGAGGGTTTGTGTGCAAACTGTTTCGCTTTTCAGCGAAGTAAAAAACAGGAGTTGGTTCAACCACCAACAGAGCCACCATGGAATATGTTCGCAAAGACTCTATCTTCAATAGCGGACAGGTTAACTCCGGTAGCACCACCTCAAGGGTTAGGTTACACTATGAACCCATACATGCAGCTCCCTTCCTATGGTTTGGTTCCAGTAGCCTCTACAAGTAACCAAGGGACAGGTAAGACTAAAACAGATACATCTGTGTGGCAGACTACACAAGATGATACATCGGATGATGATGATACAATAGATTCAAATCTATTGATGATCAGTCGCAGAGCTTTAGTTCAGAAGATGTAGCTGAACTTATTAATGCTGTGAAGGCTGTTCTCTCGTTGGTAGAGCCAGCCAAGACAGTGTTAAAAGCTAAAGCACCTGTATTTATACGAACAAAATCAGTGAAAGCTGAATTCCCAGCGTCAGATGAGCTGACGGAAATGATGGATGAGTCTTGGGCAGCGCCCAGTAAAAAGTATAAGATTCCGAAGAGATGGGATTCTTATTATCAATTTCCTGCTGTGGATTGTTCGAAAAGAGAAGTTCCTCCAAAAGTAGATGCACATGTTCTGCGACTCGTGCATAAATCTGCTTTACCACTGTCATCTACCTCATTGAATGATGTCACAGACAGAAGGGTAGAGAGCCTTTTGAAAAATATTTTTTCTCTAGTAGGAGCAGTTGTAAGACCTGCTATGGCTTCGGCCTGGGTAGCAAAGGCAATGGGCGAATGGATAGAGGAACTAGAGAATGACATCCCTTCTCCTACTAGGGAGCAAGAGGATCGTTTCTGCCGTTTAAGACAATCTGCCCAGTATTTGGTAGAAGCAGCAATTGATGTAGGTACAGTTGTTTCTAAAGCTTCAGCCTTGACAGTAGTCGCTCGCAGAGCAGTTTGGCTACGGACCTGGAAGGCAGATGCGGAGTCCAAGAAAGAATTGGAAGCATTGCCTTTTGTCTGTAATATATTATTTGGAAAACCTTTATCGGATATCCTAGAATCAGAGGCTGAATCGAAAAAGGTCAGATTTCCGGCTGCTTATAACCCTAAGTCCATGGGTTTCAAATTTCGCTCATTTCGTTGGCAAAGCAAAGCGAAAGCTAAAGAGGAGCCTAAGCAACCCCAGTTTAAATCCAGGGGTAGGAAGCAGTGGGCTAGCAAAAAGCCAGCTTCCAAACCTGAATAGAAACAGTCAGCCTGAAGAGACGGGCCTCCGCCTGGAGGATTCCAGGGTTGGGGGCCGACTCCTTCTTTTTGCACACATATGGCAACAGTCAACAGCAGATGCTTGGGTGCAGAAGGTAGTATCTCAGGGGTATGGGTTCCCATTCAGGAGGCAGCCTCCTCAAATATTTTTTTGCACCAGCCCATCTCGTATAGAGTCGAAGGCCATGCCCTGCAAGAAGCAGTCCAAAAATTACTGCAGTCAGGTGTGATTGTCCCAGTACCTCCATCACAAAGGGGACAGGGGTTTTACTCCAATTTATTTCTAATCCAGAAGCCAAATGGGTCATATTGACCAATTCTAAATCTGAAAATGCTGAACAGATACGTATGGATCCTGAAGTTCCACATGGAGACGTTACGCTCCATAATGTTGGCTAAGTAACCGGGAGATTACATGATATCTCTGGATGTACGGGATGCTTACCTACATGTGCCTATAGCACTGTCTCATCAGTGTTACCTCAGGTTTGTCATCCTCCAGGAACATTTCCAGTTCCAAGCTCTGCCTTTCGGGCTAGCTACAGCACCCAGGGTGTTTACCAAGATCATGGTGGTTATGGCAGCTTGTCTGCGCAAACAGGGGATATGAATATTCCCATACCTAGACGACCTGTTAATCTTAGCACAGTCGCAAGATTTACTGTTGAGCCATCTTCAACAGACGATAGTTTGTTTACAGAGACACGGGTGGCTCATAAATTGGGAAAAGTCGTCTCTGAATCCATCACAGCGGATGGTTCATTTGGGGGCCATATTGGATTCAGACCTACAGAAAATTCTCCTACCGGAGAAAAAGATAGTCAAGGTGCAGGTCATGGCTCAGGAAGCGTTGCACGCCCAGACAATGTCAGTCCATGCAGCAATGCGACTGTTGGGTCTGATGGTATCAACCTTCGACATGGTGGAATATGCGCAATTCGATTCCAGACCGTTGCAGCACCTTATTCT
Organism: Pseudophryne corroboree; assembly: GCF_028390025.1. Taxonomy (NCBI): domain Eukaryota; kingdom Metazoa; phylum Chordata; class Amphibia; order Anura; family Myobatrachidae; genus Pseudophryne; species Pseudophryne corroboree. The sequence continues at coordinate 423,782,195 of NC_086445.1, read as the reverse complement.
AACCAAATGGAACGGAAATCATCAGACGATGATAAAGATTCCAGTAAACGTAAAAAGGTCTCTAGCGTGGTGGCTACAGACAGACCATTTAGACAAGGGGAGACCCTTTTGGATAAAAGAGTGGCAAGTCCTAACAACAGATGCCAGCCTGCAGGGCTGGGGGGGGGGGGGGGGGGGGGGCGGTACTCGGAAGCCTATGGTTCCAGGGAAAATGGACTGCAAAGGAAAGTCGCCTGCCAATAAATCTGTTAGAAATAAGAGCCATTTACTTGGCTCTGGTTAAGGCAAAGGACAATCTACAAGGAAGACCAGTCCAGATCCGCTCAGACAATGCGACGGCAGTAGCATACCTCAATCATCAAGGAGGAACTCACAGCAAGAGACTGATGGAGGAAGTAACTCCCATTCTAAAATGGGCAGAACTCCATCTCCCAGCATTGTCAGCAGTATTTGTCCCGGGTGTACTAAACTGGGAAGCGGATTTTCTCAGTCGACACACCATTCAGGAAACCGAATGGGCACTACACCCAGAAGTGTTTCAGACACTGGTGAACAGATGGGGTCTACCAGACATAGACCTTATGGCGTCGTCTAAACAACAAAGTTCCAAGGTACGGATCGAGAACAAGGGACCCAGGAGCGGTCCTTGTAGACGCACTGTCAGTAGAATGGAGGTTTCAGCTGGAGTATCTGTTCCCGTCAATATCTCTGTTACCCAGAGTAGTGACAAAGATAAAACAGGCAAAAGGAGCGATCATTCTAATAGCTCCATTTTGGCCAAGAAGGCATTGGTACACAGATCTGTTGAGAATGTCCATGGAAGGACCGATACTGCTCCCTCAACGTCCAGATCTGCTAATGCAGGGTCCTTGCTGTCACAGTCATCTGGATCGCCTGTCTTTGACGGCGTGGCTGTTGAAACCTCTATCTTAGAGGCTAAAGGTTTTTCGAAACAAGTAATCCAAACTGTGCTTAGAGCAAGAAAGCCTTCTTCGGCCCGTGTGTATCATAGAATATGGCAAGCCTATATTTATTGGTGTACTGGAAAAAATTTCAATCCGAGATCTTTTAAAGTAGCTAGGATTTTGGATTTCCTTCAGGCAGGATTGGATAAAGGGTTGAAAGTTGCTTCCTTGAGGGTTCAAGTTTCAGCGTTAACTGTATGGTTTCAGCAGAAGATTATTTATTTATTTATTATTTATTTATTAGCCGTTTCTTTTATAGCGCAGCATATTCCGTTGCGCTTTACAATTAGAACAACAATTATAGAACAAAACTGGGCAAAGACAGACAGACAGAGGTAGGAAGGCCCTGCTCGCAAGCTTACAAGATTGCTGATTAACAGGATGTACGTACATTTTTTCAAGGAGTAGTACATATTCAACCTCCATTTGTTCCTCCTGCAGCTCCCTGGGATTTGAATTTAGTTCTTAAATTTCTCCAGGGTCCTTTGTTTGAACCACTTGAGAGAGCAGATCTTAAGTGGTTAACTGTTAAAATTCTTTTATTACTGGCAATGGCGTCAGCCAGAAGAGTATCAGATTTAGGAGCATTATCATGTAAGCCTCCATTCCTAAGTTTTTTTCCAGACAGAGCAGTTCTCAGAACGAGATCTAGCTATCTTCCAAAGGTGGTATCAAAGTTTCACCTGAATGAAGAGATTGTAGTCCCAGCTTTTCAGGTATCGGGACTATCTGTAGGAGAAGCGTCGCTGGATGTGGTCCGGGCTTTAAGAATCTACATAGATCGTACTAGTGCCATCAGAAAAACAGATTCTCTCTTCATCCTCTACGGATTCCATAGAAGAGGATGGCCTGCTAGTAAACAGACGCTGGCGAGATGGCTCCGAATGGTAATATCTGAGGCTTATTCTCATGCAGATCTCCCTATTACGGCTAATGTCTCTGCACACTCTACACGTAAGGTAGGTCCTTCTTGGGCAGCACAACAGGGTGCTTCAGCAGAACAGATATGTAGGGCAGCCACATGGTCTTCCATAAACACATTCATTAGACATTATGCCTTGGATACTTTTGCCTCTCATGACGCACACTTCAGGCGAAAGGTCCTCCTGTGCAATCAGGAGCGTCCCCACCACTAAAATGGCTTTGGGAATCCCAATGTTATCCTGTGGATAATCCTGTGGACCCAGCCAGAGAAATATACGTTATGGTAAGAACTTACCGTTGAGAACGTGATTTCTCTTATGTCCACAGGTATCCACAGGGACACAATCACTAAACCTCTTCCTTCTTGTATGGAAGGGTGTGCATGTGTGTTCTTATCGCCTAAACAGGTCTCTGCCTGATGTTCCTGCCTAAAATCGCTGAGGAAAGAACTGATCTGACTGAGTCAGTGGGCGGGACTATATTGTGAAGGCCCCAATGCATCCTGGGAGGCCAGAAAGCTCGTGACCGTGTTGGTGCCATTTTCGCTGTCGCTCGACAATATCCCAATGTTATCCTGTGGACATAAGAGAAATCACGTTATCAACGGTAAGTTCCTACCATAACGTATATTTCCTGTCCTCTGCATGGAAAAAGCTAAGCTGCCTGACTTCTTTTGGGAATCTGAAAATTTCTTTTCAGGTTAAACCAGACTCCCTCCAAGAGACTGTTCAGCTCATGAGGTGGAGGGAAAGTTACATTACTTCTTTACTAAAGTAAGCCTGCTCCTGTGGTAAAGGAGGGGGCCCCGTAACTTCTAATACCTCCTTTATAGCTAAAAACTTATTTTCCCGCTAACTTAAGACCTATTCCCCTGGAATCACTAGTGTCGACACAGGAATCAGCGTCCATGTCGGTATCAGTTCATACTACTTGTGCAAAAGTTTGTGAGACCCAGAGGGGTCCCCTGTGGATGAAAGGCAGAACTATTAAAAATCACATCTTCAACAGATTATTTTCAGTTTTCTGCATGAGACTCCGACTTATCCAATCTCTTACTGATATGATTAAAGGGCCCTACTCATTTCCCGATGCGCCGCCGAGGTGCCCGACGGCCGATACGGCCGACGAGCGACCCGGCGGCGGGGGGGCAGTGACGGGGGGAGTGAAGTTTCTTCACTCCCCCCTTCACGCGGCTGCATTGAAGTGCAGGCAAATATGGACGAGATCGTCCATATTGGCCTGCATGCACAGCCGACGGGAGACCAGCGATGAACGAGCGCGGGACCGCGCATCGTTCTTCGCTGGAGTCTCCACACTGAAACATATGAACGAGTTCTCGTTCATTTATGAACGAGATCGTTCATATCTTTCTGAAAATCGGCCAGTGTGTAGGGCCTATAACACTATCACGTAAATCTTTCACCCAGTCAGGCTCTTGGTGTCGCATTACAACTCTGTGTCCCTAACATGGCTCCCACAGAGGAAGAGTTCCCTGACTCAGACATGTCACACACGTGCACAATCACACCATAGACACTCCAGGGCTTATAGAGGACAGACCCACAGTAAAATCTGTCAGAGGGACACAAAAAACATTTCCAGTCCACAACTCAGCGCTTAAATAAAAAATCCCTGTGTCGTGTACTTTGTACACCTACCTACTAAATGGGGTAAAATTAGGGGATTCTGTACTGGAAAAGGACTTAGGTGTCCTTATAGATAGCAAACTAAGCAGTAGTACCCAAAGTAGGACTGCAGCAAAGAAGGCTAATAAGATATTAGCATGCATAAAACGGGGAATTGATGCTAGGGACAAGAGTATTATACTCCCGTTATATAAATCACTTGTGAGGCCACACCTTGAATACTGTGTAGAATTCTGGGCACCTTACTACAAAAAGTATATCCTGGAGCTAGAATAGGTTCAAAGGCGGGCGACCAAACTAATTAAGGGTATGGAGACGCTGGAATACGAGGAAAGGCTTGCAAGACTTGGCATGTTTACACTGGAAAAGAGATTAAGAGGGGACATGATCAACATTTACAAATATATAAGGGAACAATATACAGATCTTGCGCTGGACCTGTTTTTGGTTAGATCAACACAAATAACTCATGGACACTCGCTCAGGTTAGAGGAGAGGAGATTCCACACAATACGGCGTAAAGGCTTTTTTACGGTAAGGACGATACGTGTTTGGAATTCCCTGCCTGAGGGAGTTGTAATGGCCAACTCAGTCAACACCTTTAAGAATGGGTTAGATAAATTCCTAATGGATAAGGATATCCAGGGTTACGGGGCATAGTCACGCACTATGGTTATTATAAAAAAAAGAGGGGTTAATCGGAACGGCAGTCAGCAACTTCAGTCCAAATTTTATACAAAATAATCGTGCATAGGAGAACACAAATAGGTTGAACCCGATGGACAATTGTCTTTTTTCAACCTTAGATACTATGGCGTATATGCAATTGCGGTCGAATTCCCGAAATTGTCGAATTTCGGGACTTTTTCGCCCCCAAAAAAAAAATCGTCAATGCAATTCAGTACTTTCCGTCCAAAAAACGGACTTTCAAAATTCGACTTTTTGAAATTCGACTTTTCTGCAATGATACAAGTGCTGCAATTCGACCAAAGTGTATTCAATTGAAGTTTGGAAATTCGACAACAGTGCTTTTAGACAGTAAATTCGTCATTTTCAATCCGCCACACTTTGGTGGGTGAAACTAATAAAAAAAATTTAACACATGTTTTTTTTTTGTGTTCTTTTTTATTGATAAAATAGCATATCTATTTATATTAGAAGGGATTAGGTACTTGGTTTGTCTTTTTTGGAGGCACAAGTATTATTTATATATTTTTTAAAATTTTTTTTTTTTTTTAGATGGAATGGTAAAATTCAGGAAAAAAATGGCGTGGGGTCCCCCCTCCAAAGCATAACCAGCCTCGGGCTCTTCGAGCTGGTCCTGGTTCTAAAAATGCGGGGGGAAAATTGACAGGGGATCCCCCGTATTTTTAAAACCAGCACCGGGCTCTGCGCCTGGTGCAAAAAATACGGGGGACAGAAAGAGTAGGGGTCCCCCGAATTCTTTACACCAGCATCGGGCTCCACTAGCTGGACAGATAATGCCACAGCCGAGGGTCACTTTTATACAGTGCCTTGCGGCCGTGGCATTAAATATCCAACTAGTCACCCCTGGCCAGGGTACCCTGGGGGAGTGGGGACCCCTTCAATCAAGGGGTCCCCCCCCAGCCACCCAAGGGCCAGGGGTGAAGCCCGAGACTATCCCCCCCATCCAAGGGCTGCGGATGGGGGGCTGATAGCCTTGTCAAAATTGAAAGAATATTGTTTTTTCCAGTAGTACTACAAGTCCCAGCAAGCCTCCCCCGCAAGCTGGTACTTGGAGAACCACAAGTACCAGCATGCGGGAGAAAAACGGGCCCGCTGGTACCTGTAGTACTACTGGGGAAAAAAATACCCAAATAAAAACAGGAGACACACACCGTGACAAGTACAACTTTATTACACACTGCCGACACACACATACTTACCTATGTTGACACGAAGCAGTCGGTCCTCTTCTCCAAGTAGAATCCACGGGTACCTGAAAATAAAAGATAATTATACTCACCTGATCCATGGTCCAGAGATAAATCCACGTACTTGTCAAAAAAAGAAAACAAACACCCGACCAGCGTAATGAAAGGGGTCCCATGTTGACACATGGGACCCCTTTCCCCCGAATGCAGAGAGACCCCCCCGTGACTGCTGTCACTGAAAGGTCTCATAAGCCAATCAGCGAGCGCAACGTCCTTGCACTCTGCTGATTGGCTCTGTGTGCGTCTGAGCTGTCAGCGCATCGCACAGCTCCCTCCATTATATTCAATGGTGGGAACTTTGCGGTTAGCGGTGGGGGTCACCCGCCGGTCAGCGGCTGACCGCGGGTAACCCCACCGCTGACGGCAAAGTTCCCACCATTGAAAGTAATGGAGGCAGCTGTGCGATGCGCTGTCTGAGCTTAGACGCGCACAGCCAATCAGGTGAGCGCCACGGAGTAGCGCTTCCTGATTGGCTGAAGGGACCTCAGTGACAGGAGTCAGGTGGGGTCCCGGCATTTGGGGATAGGGTGCTCATGTGTCAACATGGGACCCCTTTCAGTCCGGTGATTCGGGTGTTCGTGTTTTTTTTTTTTGCCAAGTACGAGGATTATCTCTGGACGTGGATTTATCTCTGGACACTGGCAGGTGAGTATAATTTTTTTCACAGGTACCCTCGGATCGTCGGAGACTGTGGCAGTCGGCGTGTCAACATAGGTAAGTATGTATGTGTGTCGGCAGTGTGTAATAAAGTTGTACTTGTCACGGTGTGTGTCTCCTGTTTTTATTTGGGTATTTTTCCCCCAGTAGTACTACAGGTACCAGCGGGCCCATTTTTCTCCCGCATGCTGGTACTTGTGGTTCTCCAAGTACCAGCTTGCGGGGGAGGCTTGCTGGGACTTGTAGTACTATTGGAAAAAACAATATTCTGTCATTTTACTCAAGGCTATCAGCCTCCCATCCGCAGCCCATGGATGGGGGTGGGGGGGACAGCCTCGGGCTTCACCCCTGGCCCTTGGGTGGCTGGGGGGGGGGGACCCCTTGATTGAAGGGGTCCCCACTCCCCCAGGGAACCCCGGCCAGGGGTGACTAGTTGGATATTTAATGCCACGGCCGCAGGGCACTGTATAAAAGTGACCCCCGACTGTGGCATTATCTGTCCAGCTAGTGGAGCCCGATGCTGGTGTAAAAAATACTGGGGACCCCTACTCTTTTTGTCCCCCGTATTTTTTGCACCAGCACCAGGCGCGGAGCCCGGTGCTGGTTTTAAAAATACGGGGAATCCCGTCAATTTCCCCCCCGCATTTTTAGAACCAGGACCAGCTCGAAGAGCCCGAAGCTGGTTATGCTTTGGAGGGGGGACCCCACGCCATTTTTTTCCGGGTTTTTCCCGTTTTTTTTTAAATCGCTGCAAAATCCGGCAAATCGGCCGTGTTTCGCCCGCGGGACTGTCGAATCCGTTATTCATTGAATATGGTGAATTCCGGAAGCCACCTGCCGGAATTCACCTGTCGAATTGTGTTGAATTAAAAAACGGCGATAATTTGCCGCGATTCGCCGCTAATTGCATATACCCCTATGTTACTTTTCACTCTATATATATATTGTCAATAATAGGTTATAATACCACAATATAAACTTTCCTCCCCTTTTTGCACTCTGATACTAAAATCATAGGTTGAGAGGAGGATCAGCGTTTCTTCCCTTGCTTTTTGCTGGAAGAAAATGGCGCTGAGCAGTGTGCTGGCTGCCTGAGGAAGCCCCGCCCCCTGCAATGGCGCGTTCTTCCTCAGCAAACATGAGGTAATATTTATACTGGCGGGGGTGTAGGACTGTGCCACGGCATAATATGCTACTTTTACTAGTGTAAGAGTAGGTTTTCATGCTGCCCAGGGTGTCCCCCCCCCCCCCCCGCCCTGCATCCTGCTGTTCACTGTGTATGGGTAGCATGTCCGCGCAGCGTTCCCGCTCGCTGCGCGGTACATTGAGCAGTCACGATGACCGGAGGTCCCTCTTGCAGATCTCCGGTAATAATACTCACGCGTCTTCTGACTTCTGGCTCTGTTAGGGGGGTGACGGCGTGCTGTGGGAGTGAGCGCATAGCCGCAGCTAGTGTTCAGTACCCTTCAGGAGCTAATGGTGTCCGGTCAGCAAGAAGCAGAGCCATGAAACTATTTAGGAAGTTGGTTCCTACTTCTTCCCCCTAAGTCCCACGAAGCAAGGAGACTGTTGCCAGCAGTCTCCCTGAAAAAAAAAAAAAAAACTAACAAAGTCTTTTCAGTGAAATTCAGTAGAGCTCCACTGGAGTGCGACCAGTCTGCTTGGGCACATTTTCTAAACTGAGGTCTGGAGGAGGGGCATAGAGGGAGGAGCCAGTTCACACTAGAAAAGTCTTAAAGTGCCCATGGCGCCTGCGGAACCATCTACACCCCATGGTACTGAAGTGGACCCCAGCATCCTCTAGGACGTATGAGAAATGGGCCTTACCGAACCATCCGGTTTCGGTACCACAAACAGGTTGTAGTAATAACCCTTGTTTTGTAGTTGAAGCAGAACTGGGACAATGACCTGAGTCTGTACCAGTTTTTGAATTTCTGCCTGTAAAGTCATACTTGCTTCAGGAGAAGCTGGTAAGCCTGATTTGAAGACTCTGTGAGGTGGGAGTTCCTGAAACTTCAGTCTGTATCCCTGGGTGATAAGGTCTATGACAGAGGGATTCTGGCAAGATGTTGCCCAAACGTGACTGAAATACCATAACCGAGCTCCCACCTGCCTGTCTTCCAGGCAGTGTGGACCACCGTCATGCTGAAGGCTTTGAGGAAGCAGACCCAGAGGGCTGTTCCTGAGAACCTGCAGCTGCTGGTTTTCTGGGTTTACCTCTATTACTTTTGAAGGCTGTAGAAGAACCTTTGTATTTGCCTTTGAATTTTGCTGCCCCGAAAGGACTGCAGAGTTGGTACAGAGTAGGTTTTACTAGCTGGGGGTGCTGCGGAAGGTACGTAGACTTACCCGCCGCAGCCTTGGATATCCACTTATCCAGTTCATCTCCAAAAAAAGGCCTCACCTGTGAATGGTAAGTTTCCCACACCTTTCCTGGAATCCGCAGTCCACTGGCATAGTCACAAACCCCTGCGTGCGGACACTGCCATGGCAGTGGTGCGTGTGTTGAGCAAACCTATTTCTTTTATGGCCTCCAACATAAAGTTAGCAGAGTCTTGACTATGCTGCAGGAGTAAAAAACAAACAAACAAACCACTATCTCCCCCCTGGGTAAGGTATCCAATCCGTCAGTTAGGTTACCTGACCACTTTGCAATGGCTTTAGTGATCCATGCACAAGCAATATTGTGTCTCTGGGCCACACCAGCAGCAGTGTATAACTATTTGAGAGTGTTTTCAATCTTGCGGTCAGCTGTGTCCTTTAAGGATGCTGCCTCAGGAACTATCTTATGTGACAACCTAGATACCAATGCGTCCACAATCGACGGGTTTTCCCATTTCTTTCTATATTCCAGAGGAAAGGGAAAGGATGAATCTGAATTTTTTTTGTCAGAGTTAGCCCAAGTTTCGTCAAACAGGGCATTCAATTCCTTTGATGCAGGAAAGGTAGCTGAGGATTTATTTTTTACATTAAAATAAGGGGGGTAATTCCAAGTTGATCGCAGCAGGATTTTTGTTAGCAATTGGGCAAAACCATGTGCACTGCAGGGGAGGCAGATATAACATGTGCAGAGAGAGTTAGATTTGGGTGGGGTGTGTTCAATCTGCAATCTAATTTACAGTGTAAAAATAAAGCAGCCAGTATTTACCCTGCACAGAAATAAAATAACCCACCCAAATCTAACTCTTTCTGCACATGTTATATCTGCCTCCCCTGCAGTGCACATGGTTTTGCCCAATTGCTAAAAAAAATCCTGCTGCTATCAACTTGGAATTACCCCCAAGATTCCTCCTCTACCTCCGCCATCTTGTCAGGAATGTGCCGGACATTTCTGATAGCCTCTATCAGGGCCTGTATTCCCCTCACTCGCATCCACTTCACCCTCCTCTGGATCTGATGTATTGTCATCAGTATCATCCAGCATGAGGTGGGCCAGAGTATGCTTTTGTGGCGAGGGTTTGAGACGCTGGTATGGGAACTGAATCTCTATACATCAGGTCATCCATAGACGGTCTTAAAATCTGCGTCTCTCTCATTATGGGATAAATTTAGTAGAAATATTAGATATTATCCCTTTAATGGAAGCGAACCATGGGGGTACTGCCCCACCAGCTTGAGAATGTGAACTATCCCGAGTACAGGGTAATGAGTCTCCGGGGGAGGAAAGACACTCAGCTGTGCAGGAAACACAGTCCCTGGACATGGTAAGGTGAAGGGACACCCCCCCCCCTTCCCCACAGATAGAAGGTGAAAACACAGTTTAACCCACACAGAGCCCTCAGGGAGACACAGAAATTGGAGCCAGCCACACAGCCCTGTAACCAAGTAAAATTTATCTGGGTCGCCACACGAAGTCCCTTAATAGGGCTTATTATACTACAACACTTCCCCCCCCTTCTAAGACCCCCTGGTACCGCTGAGATGTGGAGTCTTTGTGGAGGAGCTGCGCTTCCCTGTGTTTCCTGTCAGTGTAAGCTGCAGAGGGAAAATGGCGCTGGTGAGCTGCTGGATCCGCTCATAGTAAAGCCCCACCCCCTTAATGGCGCTCGGCTTCCCGCTTTTTTATACTGGCCTGAGGTAATTTTTATGCCTAACAGAGGGTTAAAACCCTTGTTAGGTATGTAGCCAGTGTGGGTATGCATTGGTGGCTCAGCGCGCCACACATCTGTGTATGTCCTCTGAGCCCCCCTGGAGCACAGACTGCGCTCCTACCCTTGTGCCACCACTCCCGCCGGTGACCCGCTAACCGGGACACCGGCGCTGTTACTCACCACTCTTCTATATTCTGGCTCTGTTAGGGGTGGCGGCGTGCTGTGGGAGAGTACGCTCGCCGTGGTGGGGCTTGCAAATTACTCCCTCAGGAGCTCAGTGTCCTGTCAGCGGAGAAACAACCATTAACTCTTTAGGAAGTTGGGCCGTTCTCCCCCCTAAGTCCCACGAAGCAGGCAGTGTGGTACCAATCAGACCTACCTGAAAACAACAAACAGAAAATAAATGCAGAAAACTCTTCAGGAGCTTCCTTAAGCGTGACCGGCTCCTCCGGGCACATTTTCTAAACTGAGTCTGGTAGGAGGGGCATAGAGGGAGGAGCCAGTGCACACTATTGATTTCTTAAAGTGCCCAAGGCTTCTAGTGGACCAGTCTATACCCCATGGTACTAATGTGGACCCCAGTATCCTCTAGGACGCAAGAGAAAAAATAAGTTTTTAAACCTACCGGTAAATCTTTTTCTCCTAGTCCGTAGAGGATGCTGGGCACTCCGTAAGGACCATGGGGTATAGACGGGCTCCGCAGGAGACATGGGCACTATAAAGAAACTTTAGAATGGGTGTGCACTGGCTCCTCCCTCTATGCCCCTCCTCCTGACCTCAGTTAGAGATCTGTGCCCAGAGGAGACGGACAGTACGAGGAAAGGATTTTTGTTAATCCAAGGGCAAGATTCATACCAGCCCACACCATATAACCTGGAATATACGCAACCAGTTAACAGTATGAACAAATCCGTATCAGGCAAAGACTGATTTCAACTGTAACATAACCCTTATGTAAGCAATAACTATATACAAGCCTTGCAGAAAATAGTCCGCACTGAGACGGGCGCCCAGCATCCTCTACGGACTAGGAGAAAAAGATTTACCGGTAGGTTTAAAATCTTATTTTCTCTAACGTCCTAGAGGATGCTGGGGTCTCCGTAAGGACCATGGGGTTTATACCAAAGCTCCAGACCGGGCGGGAGAGTGCAGACGACTCTGCAGCACTGACTGAGCAAACGCAAGGTCCTCATATCAGCCAGGATATCAAACTTATAAAACTTTGCAAAAGTGTTTGAACCCGACCAGGTAGCTGCTCGGCAAAGCTGTACAGCCGAGACGCCTCGGGCAGCCGCCCAAGAAGAGCCCACCTTCCTAGTGGAATGGGCCTTTACCGAATTTGGTAACGGCAATCCAGCCATAGAATGCGCCTGCTGAATCGTGTTACAGATCCAGCGAGCAATAGTCTGCTTAGAAGCAGTAGCGCCAACCTTGTTGGCCGCATACAGGACAAACGGTGCCTCTGTTTTCCTAACCCGAGCCGTCCTGGCTACATAGATTTTTAAGGCTCTGACTACATCCAGGGACTTGGAGTCCTCCAAGTCACCCGTAGCCACAGGCACCACAATAGGCTGGTTCATATGAAATTATGAAACCACCTTGGGCAAAAATTGAGGACGAGTCCTCAACTCTGCTCTATCCATATGGAAAATCAGATAGGGGCTCTTGTGAGACAAGGCCGCCAATTCGGACACCCGCCTCGCACATGCCAAGGCCAACAACATGACCACCTTCCAAGTGAGAAATTTTAATTCAACCGTCTGAAGCGGTTCAAACCAGTGAGAGTTTAGGAACCGCAACACCACGTTAAGGTCCCATGGTGCCACTGGGGGCACATAAGGAGGCTGGATGTGCAGCACTCCCTTTACAAAAGTCTGGACTTCTGGGAGAGAAGCCAATTCCTTCTGAAAGAAAATAGGCTCCATTAAGGTACAGATTTCGGCCCTAACTTCAGGCCCATATCCACATGTCTGTAGAAAGTGGAGAAAACGACCCAGATGGAAATCTTCCGTAGGAGCATTTTTGGCTTCACACCAAGATACATACTTCCTCCAGATACGGTGATAATGTTTCGCCGTCACCTCCTTCCTAGCCTTTATCAGCGTAGGGATGACTTCTTCCGGAATACCTTTCCCAGCTAGAGTTCGGTGTTCAACCGCCATGCCGTCAAACGTAACCGCGGTAAGTCTTGGAACACACAGGGCCCCTGCTGCAACAGGTCCTCCCTGAGAGGAAGAGGCCACGGATCTTCTGTGAGCATTTCCTGAAGATCCAAAACAGAAAAAAATATATACTGGCGCCGGCTGAATCTCCAAAATGAAAGAACGGAAACAATGGTATCAATTAAAAAATAAAATAAAACATTTATTAAATAATATGAATGATGGGGAATAAATAAAAATAGCTGATGTAATATCAAGAGGGTAATTAAAATTATTCAATTGAGAGTCACTCAGTTTATCCTATGACCACTTGTATTTTCATTAGGCAGTAAATACTGGTATTCTGGCTAGAACTCAGTCCTCCAAGGTATCCTCATATAATTTCAGATATGGATATTACCATGGTCTCAGATGAAGGTCCCCTTGGTTCTCAATAGCAAATCGAGGTCCAATAGCAGCAGGGGAATAGTAGAGACTTCAGATGGAAAATGATGATATGGATCCTGGAGGGTTTAAAGTCCAAATTTTGCCAGATAATTCCAGATGGTGGTTTGAAGTGCCCGTGGTCAAAAAAGGATATAGCTTTGTAGCTCAACGCGTTTCGCTGGACTAGGTCACCGCCAGCTTCCTCAGGAGCATGTGTCTTATGTGTACTGGGACATCTTTATATACCCCCCTAACTATGGTTAAGATCAAACACCTGGCTGTAATGCTTGCCAGGTGAGAAGACAAACACATTAAAAGAAAATATATATATTCAAAATACTGTTTAAATAATAGAGAAGGCAATCTTACTGGAATATATATCTTACTGTATTAATATACTTTAAAAACGAGCATAGGATGAGGTAGAAAATTCAAATATTGAAAAGATCATCTGTATAGTTTCCCGATCATGTGATCCATTCCGATCACGTGGTTGGGGCATCCAATCATTGTGGCTGTGGTGTGTTTACTATACATAATGACAGCCGGAAAGTGTCCATATTAGGACTTGACCCGATCAAGTGACGTCATCCAACCACGTGACCGGGCAGACAGCAGTGATCCGTGTAATAGGAAATCTTACGGTCACGTGACTATGTTTTATCACGTGACCGGACAGATACAAGGAAGTGTAAAGAATGCACGTAGCGTGGGTAACGTTGCGTTCCACACGCGGAATTATTGTATATGACAGGTTGTCAAGGTGATCGCCCTCAATGGGCGGTACATTAAAAACAGCAGCATTTGAATGAAAAAGAAACGTCATTAATATACACAGGGTGAGAATAGATCATTATTACCGTATCTTATCCTCATTGTATTAAATAGGTATATTCAAGGTTATTTTCCACATCAGTTACAATAAACCACCGTGTTTGATCAAGTATATTACATACGTATGCATAAATTAATAATAAGGATGCATAATAGCAGAAATATTATAATATAATAAATATAAATGAAGATAGAAATAAATATAAAATACTAGTAAAGAAAATAATAATAATAATAATAATAATAATAATAATAATAGAAAGAATAAATAAATAAATTTAAAAATTAAAAAATGCATACAATCGCTTAGTCAGTAGTCTATCTAGGGACTCGTACATTACGATGATCTTCTATATTAAATATACATAGATATCAAAGATTGTATAACCCAGTTATTGCATGTATATGTTGATGGAAACATTCAGATTCTATCAAACTGCAATGTATCACCTAAATTCATAAGGTATCATTGCAGAAATAGAGTCTAGAACAAAGGACTAAATAAGATAAGGAAAAGAATATATTGTAAATATAAATATAAATATAAAATCTAGAATCTGGAAGGATATATTCTAGCAGAAACTGGAGATTGTCATAAAATTATTATATTCTGAGGGAAATCCCAGGCGACTTATAGTATTATAATTGATATGTTTAATTAATAATCCAAATGGAAAAACTCTTTAATATGGTATTTCATTCCCAGTGGTGTGCTTAGTATAAGCTATCTACCGTATATTGCAAGGGACTTGGTAGGTGGTGATTTGCCATGTTTTAATGTGTTGAGTGTGTATGAGAGAAGATTGTATACATATGTATATGTATACAAATTATAATATTGGTGATACCAAATATCATCAAGAGGGAAAGCTGAAAATAATTAAATAGATAAATGAATGATCAAAAAGACAGTATCACCCCTAAGGTATTGTGTTTAGTTCAATACTTTCATTAAGTCCATCTGGATGTAACGAATTCATTTTGAACATCCAGTATATTTCTCTACAGCATAATTTGTTAAATCTATCGCCTCCTCTTGGTGTGGGTATAATATGTTCTAAACATACCAATGTTAAACTTTTAGGATCACCATCATGAACTAGATTAAAGTGGCGTGAAACACTATGTAGATTATTACGTTTGATAATATTTCTACGGTGTTCCATAAATCGTACATGAACAGCCCTCGTGGTTCTCCCCACATAATTCAGACCACAACCACAAGTGAGTAAGTAAATAATAAATCTAGAGTCGCAATTCATAAATGACTCAAGTTTATAAGGATCTTCGTTGCCAGGTAATTGTATGATGGTAGTTTTTTTCTGCATATAAGAACATGTTGTACATCTGGATTTGCCACATCTGTGGCATCCTAATGGTTTTGTGGTTAGCCATTGATGTCCGAGGGAAGTTTCTTTGAATGTCCCCGGTGTCAAATGGCTAGGTGCCAGCATGGATTTTAATGATCTGTTTCTCTTGTATATTACACAGGGTTTAGAGGGCAATATATCATTCAGAACCTTATCCTGTTTTAACACTCTATAGTTTTTAGAAATGATGTTTTTAATTTCACTAGCACAATTATTATATTTGCAGACAAATGCAAATTGTCTGTTATCATCGTCTCTAGTTCTTTGGTTATTGAGGTTATTTAGGGAAGATTGTTGATGAGATTTCACCTGTAGAAGGTTATTTCTATCCATAAGAAGAACTTCCTTGTATGCTGTATCAAGGAGTTCTTCAGGATATTTACGTTGTTTAAGAGCATTCATCAATTCATGGGCCTGATTCTTGAAAGATTCTAAAGAGGAACAATTGCGTCGTAGGCGCATTAATTGTCCCTTAGGTATGTTGTGCTTCCAAGGTGCATAATGTGCACTGTCATAATGTAGGTAAGAATATGTATTAACTGGTTTTGAATAATTGGAAGTCGTAATTTGATTATCAATTATTTCTAGGGTCACATCCAGGAAGTCTATCCGTTGAGTGCTGTGTGTGTGAGTGAAAGCCAAATTATAAGTGTTGTTATTAAGATAGGAAACAAAATCAGATATAGAAGAAACATCCCCATCCCAAATGATAAATAGATCGTCAATGTAACGGCCATAGAAGACCAGGTTCGCCTCCCAGTCGCTTTCCCACACAAGCGAATCCTCTAGGTCCCCCATGTAGAGATTAGCATAACTGGGTGCGAACCTGGTCCCCATGGCCGTACCCATGACTTGTAAATAGTAGTGACAAAGAAATAAAAAATAGTTGTGAGAAAGAATGAATGAAATAGAATCAACAATGAAAGTTTGGTGTTCGGCACAGAGGTCAGCATCCCCGCGAGGTTTCTTGGAGATTATGCTTGTCCCGAGTGAATGGGGAATGTGTGTATATAAAGCTTGTACGTCAAGGGTTAGGAAGGAATACGATTCCTTCCAAGATATAGTCTGAATCTTATTTAAAAAATGAGTGGTATCACGGAGATGTGACCTAAGTGCCGAAACACGTGACTGAAGGTGAGAGTCAACATAAAAAGAGAGATTGGAGGAAAGCGGTATTTTGCTAAAAAGAACCTTCAGAAGTCTAAAGACGACTCTGTCCCTATCCTCCTGGACAGCGACGATGATTGTGCGGTCGCTGCCCTAGAGGAACTATGGGAACAGAACAATGTTGATCCTGATAAAACTATAAAAATTTATGATCAATCCAGGGAATTAACCAAATTTAAGAAAAAATCTGAATTTTTTCCCATATGTGCAAAAAGCTCCCATGTAGAATCTTTTTACAAAATCACTTTGGAGGACTTCAAACATCTAGTGGTTCAACGTCAGGGGAATTCTAAATTTGCTTCCAACTTAACCCGACAAGAGAAAAGAGCCCTTAAGGAATTAACTAAGGACACTTCTCTTGTTATAAAAGAGGCAGATAAGGGTGGAGGCCTAGTAGTTATGGACCGTGCATATTATGTCCAGGAGGCCAACAGACAACTTTGTGACACAAAATATTATAAAAGGATGGACAATAATCCAACGGAAGCCTTTCTAGTCGAATTAAAATCACATCTAGATAGAGCTGTCATTAATGGGGTCATATCCAGGGAAGAATATATTTTTTTGCTGCCTCAATTTCCCACCACACCCACTTTTTACTTTCTCCCCAAAATTCACAAATCACTCACTTCACCACCGGGGCGTCCTATCATCTCTGGTGTCAGCTCTCTTACCTCCAATCTCTCTTTTTATGTTGACTCTCACCTTCAGTCACGTGTTTCGGCACTTAGGTCACATCTCCGTGATACCACTCATTTTTTAAATAAGATTCAGACTATATCTTGGAAGGAATCGTATTCCTTCCTAACCCTTGACGTACAAGCTTTATATACACACATTCCCCATTCACTCGGGACAAGCATAATCTCCAAGAAACTTCGCGGGGATGCTGACCTCTGTGCCGAACACCAAACTTTCATTGTTGATTCTATTTCATTCATTCTTTCTCACAACTATTTTTTATTTCTTTGTCACTACTATTTACAAGTCATGGGTACGGCCATGGGGACCAGGTTCGCACCCAGTTATGCTAATCTCTACATGGGGGACCTAGAGGATTCGCTTGTGTGGGAAAGCGACTGGGAGGCGAACCTGGTCTTCTATGGCCGTTACATTGACGATCTATTTATCATTTGGGATGGGGATGTTTCTTCTATATCTGATTTTGTTTCCTATCTTAATAACAACACTTATAATTTGGCTTTCACTCACACACACAGCACTCAACGGATAGACTTCCTGGATGTGACCCTAGAAATAATTGATAATCAAATTACGACTTCCAATTATTCAAAACCAGTTAATACATATTCTTACCTACATTATGACAGTGCACATTATGCACCTTGGAAGCACAACATACCTAAGGGACAATTAATGCGCCTACGACGCAATTGTTCCTCTTTAGAATCTTTCAAGAATCAGGCCCATGAATTGATGAATGCTCTTAAACAACGTAAATATCCTGAAGAACTCCTTGATACAGCATACAAGGAAGTTCTTCTTATGGATAGAAATAACCTTCTACAGGTGAAATCTCATCAACAATCTTCCCTAAATAACCTCAATAACCAAAGAACTAGAGACGATGATAACAGACAATTTGCATTTGTCTGCAAATATAATAATTGTGCTAGTGAAATTAAAAACATCATTTCTAAAAACTATAGAGTGTTAAAACAGGATAAGGTTCTGAATGATATATTGCCCTCTAAACCCTGTGTAATATACAAGAGAAACAGATCATTAAAATCCATGCTGGCACCTAGCCATTTGACACCGGGGACATTCAAAGAAACTTCCCTCGGACATCAATGGCTAACCACAAAACCATTAGGATGCCACAGATGTGGCAAATCCAGATGTACAACATGTTCTTATATGCAGAAAAAAACTACCATCATACAATTACCTGGCAACGAAGATCCTTATAAACTTGAGTCATTTATGAATTGCGACTCTAGATTTATTATTTACTTACTCACTTGTGGTTGTGGTCTGAATTATGTGGGGAGAACCACGAGGGCTGTTCATGTACGATTTATGGAACACCGTAGAAATATTATCAAACGTAATAATCTACATAGTGTTTCACGCCACTTTAATCTAGTTCATGATGGTGATCCTAAAAGTTTAACATTGGTATGTTTAGAACATATTATACCCACACCAAGAGGAGGCGATAGATTTAACAAATTATGCTGTAGAGAAATATACTGGATGTTCAAAATGAATTCGTTACATCCAGATGGACTTAATGAAAGTATTGAACTAAACACAATACCTTAGGGGTGATACTGTCTTTTTGATCATTCATTTATCTATTTAATTATTTTCAGCTTTCCCTCTTGATGATATTTGGTATCACCAATATTATAATTTGTATACATATACATATGTATACAATCTTCTCTCATACACACTCAACACATTAAAACATGGCAAATCACCACCTACCAAGTCCCTTGCAATATACGGTAGATAGCTTATACTAAGCACACCACTGGGAATGAAATACCATATTAAAGAGTTTTTCCATTTGGATTATTAATTAAACATATCAATTATAATACTATAAGTCGCCTGGGATTTCCCTCAGAATATAATAATTTTATGACAATCTCCAGTTTCTGCTAGAATATATCCTTCCAGATTCTAGATTTTATATTTATATTTACAATATATTCTTTTCCTTATCTTATTTAGTCCTTTGTTCTAGACTCTATTTCTGCAATGATACCTTATGAATTTAGGTGATACATTGCAGTTTGATAGAATCTGAATGTTTCCATCAACATATACATGCAATAACTGGGTTATACAATCTTTGATATCTATGTATATTTAATATAGAAGATCATCGTAATGTACGAGTCCCTAGATAGACTACTGACTAAGCGATTGTATGCATTTTTTAATTTTTAAATTTATTTATTTATTCTTTCTATTATTATTATTATTATTATTATTTTCTTTACTAGTATTTTATATTTATTTCTATCTTCATTTATATTTATTATATTATAATATTTCTGCTATTATGCATCCTTATTATTAATTTATGCATACGTATGTAATATACTTGATCAAACACGGTGGTTTATTGTAACTGATGTGGAAAATAACCTTGAATATACCTATTTAATACAATGAGGATAAGATACGGTAATAATGATCTATTCTCACCCTGTGTATATTAATGACGTTTCTTTTTCATTCAAATGCTGCTGTTTTTAATGTACCGCCCATTGAGGGCGATCACCTTGACAACCTGTCATATACAATAATTCCGCGTGTGGAACGCAACGTTACCCACGCTACGTGCATTCTTTACACTTCCTTGTATCTGTCCGGTCACGTGATAAAACATAGTCACGTGACCGTAAGATTTCCTATTACACGGATCACTGCTGTCTGCCCGGTCACGTGGTTGGATGACGTCACTTGATCGGGTCAAGTCCTAATATGGACACTTTCCGGCTGTCATTATGTATAGTAAACACACCACAGCCACAATGATTGGATGCCGCCCAACCACGTGATCGGAATGGATCACATGATCGGGAAACTATACAGATGATCTTTTCAATATTTGAATTTTCTACCTCATCCTATGCTCGTTTTTAAAGTATATTAATACAGTAAGATATATATTCCAGTAAGATTGCCTTCTCTATTATTTAAACAGTATTTTGAATATATATATTTTCTTTTAATGTGTTTGTCTTCTCACCTGGCAAGCATTACAGCCAGGTGTTTGATCTTAACCATAGTTAGGGGGGTATATAAAGATGTCCCAGTACACATAAGACACATGCTCCTGAGGAAGCTGGCGGTGACCTAGTCCAGCGAAACGCGTTGAGCTACAAAGCTATATCCTTTTTTGACCACGGGCACTTCAAACCACCATCTGGAATTATCTGGCAAAATTTGGACTTTAAACCCTCCAGGATCCATATCATCATTTTCCATCTGAAGTCTCTACTATTCCCCTGCTGCTATTGGACCTCGATTTGCTATTGAGAACCAAGGGGACCTTCATCTGAGACCATGGTAATATCCATATCTGAAATTATATGAGGATACCTTGGAGGACTGAGTTCTAGCCAGAATACCAGTATTTACTGCCTAATGAAAATACAAGTGGTCATAGGATAAACTGAGTGACTCTCAATTGAATAATTTTAATTACCCTCTTGATATTACATCAGCTATTTTTATTTATTCCCCATCATTCATATTATTTAATAAATGTTTTATTTTATTTTTTAATTGATACCATTGTTTCCGTTCTTTCATTTTGGAGATTCAGCCGGCGCCAGTATATTTTTTTCTGTTTTGCATCTACTTTCTAGGGACTAACCATCCCTATACCGGCTGCCGCTGACAGCGCACTCACTCAATTGTCTTTTTGTGATTTCCTGAAGATCCGAATACCAGGCCCTTCGAGGCCAATCTGGAACAATGAGTATTGTCTGCACTCTTTTTCGTCTTATGATTCTCAATATTGTTGAGATGAGAGGAAGAGGAGGGAACACATAGACCGACTGAAACACCCATGGTGTCACCAGGACGTCCACCGCTACTGCCTGGGGGTCCCTTGACCTGGCACAATACCTCTGAAGCTTCTTGTTGAGTCGTGACGCCATCATGTCTACTTGAGGAAGTCCCCAATGACTTGTTATCTCTGCAAAAACTTCTCGATGAAGTCCCCACTCTCCTGGATGGAGATCGTGTCTGCTGAGGAAGTCTGCTTCCCAGTTGTCCACTCCCGGAATGAAGACTGCTGACAGAGCGCTTACGTGATTTTCCGCCCAGCGAAGAATCTTGGTGGCTTCCGCCATTGCCACTCTGCTCCTTGTCCCGCCTTGGCGGTTTACATGAGCCACGGCTGTGACGTTGTCTGATTGAATCAGAACCGGTAGGTCGCGAAGAAGATTCTCCGCTTGTCGTAGGCCGTTGTATATGGCCCTCAATTCCAGTACGTTGATGGGTAGACAAGCCTCCTGGCTTGACCATAGTCCCTGAAAATGTCTTCCTTGTGTGACTGCTCCCCATCCTCGGAGGCTCGCGTCCGTGGTTATCAGAACCCAGTCTTGAATGCCGAACCTGCGACCCTCTAGAAGGTGAACACTCTGCAGCCACCACAGGAGAGACACCCTGGCTCTGGGGGACAGGCTTATCTTCCGATGTATTTGTAGATGGGACCCGGACCACTTGTCCAGAAGGTCCCACTGAAATGTCCTCGCATGAAACCTGCCGAAGGGGATGGCCTCGTAGGCTGCCACCATTTTTCCAAGAACTCGAGTGCATTGATGAACAAACACTCTTTTTGGTTTTGGCAGGTCTCTGACCATGTTCTGGAGGTCCTGGGCTTTTTCCATTGGGAGAAAAACCCTCTTCTGTTCCGTGTCCAGAATCATGCCTAGGAATGATAGACGAGTCGTTGGAATCAATTGAGAATTTGGCAGATTTAGAATCCAACCGTGCTGTTGTAGCACTCTCAGGGAGAGCGACACGCTTTTCAGCAACTGATATCTCGATCTCGCTCTTATCAGGAGATCGTCCAAGTACGGGATAATTGTGACTCCCTGCCTGCGCAGGAGCACCATCATCTCCGCCATCACCTTGGTGAAAATCCTCAGGGCCGTGGAAAGCCCAAACGGCAACGTCTGAAACTGGTAATAACAGTCCTGTACAGCGAATCTCAGGTACTCCTGATGAGGAGGATATATGGGGACATGAAGGTATGTATCCTTTATGTCTAGTGACACCATAAAATCCCTCTTTTCCAGGCTGGAGATCACTGCCCTGACCGATTTCATCTTGAATTTGAACTTTCAAAAACAGGTTTAGGGATT
Source organism: Pseudophryne corroboree (assembly GCF_028390025.1). Classification (NCBI taxonomy): domain Eukaryota; kingdom Metazoa; phylum Chordata; class Amphibia; order Anura; family Myobatrachidae; genus Pseudophryne; species Pseudophryne corroboree. The sequence continues at coordinate 423,760,137 of NC_086445.1, read as the reverse complement.
TTAGATTTAAAATGGGTCTGACCGAGCCATCCGGTTTCGGGACCACGAAGAGGGTTGAATAGTACCCTTTCCCCTGTTGGACTAGGGGAACCTTGATAATCACTTGCTGTTGACACAGCTTTTGAATTGCAGCTAACACTATTTCCCTCTCTGGGGTAGCAGTTGGCAAGGCCGACTTGAAAAATCGGCGAAAAGGCACCTCTTCGAAATTCTAGTTTGTAGCCTTGGGACACAATTTCCAGCGCCCAAGGATCCACGTCTGACAGAACCCATACCTGGCTGAAGAGTCGAAGACGTGCCCCCCACCGGTGCGGACTCCCTCAGTGGAGCCCCAGCGTCATGCGGTGGATTTAGTGGAAGCCGGGGAGGACTTCTGCTCCTGGGAACTAGCCGTAGCAGGCGTTCTTTTCCCTCTACCCTTACCTCTGGCAAAGAAGGATGAGCCCCGACCTCTTCTGGACTTATGCGACCGAAAGGACTGCATCTGATATTGTGGAGTTTTCTTTTGCTGAGGGGAAACAAAAGGCAAAAAAGTAGATTTACCAGGTCCGCGAGACTTTCACCAAATAAAACCTCACCCTTGTAAGGTAAAACCTCCATATGCCTCTTTGAGTCGGCATCACCAATCCATTGGCGGGTCCACAGGGCTCGCCTAGCCGAAATCGCCATGGCGTTGGCTCTCGAACCTAGCAACCCAACGTCTCTCTGAGCATCTCTCATATATAAGACTGCGTCTTTAATGTGACCTAAGGTCAATAAAATGGTATCCCTATCTAGGGTATCAATGTCAGCTGACAAGGTATCTGTCCAAGCTGCAACTGCGCTACATACCCATGCCGATGCTATTGCCGGCCTGAGTAAAGCACCCGTATGTGTATAGATTTTAAGGTAGTTTCCTGTCTGCGATCAGCAGGACCCTTGAGGGCTACCGTGTCTGGAGAGGATACGCCATAAGAATCCTCTTGGGAATCTGCAGTTTTTTATCTGGAGTTTCCCAAGCTTTTTCAAATAACTCGTTTAGCTCATGAGATGGGGGAAAGGTTACCTCAGGTTTCTTTTCCTTAAACATGTGCACCCTCGTGTCAGGAACAGAGGGGTCATCTGTGATATGCAAAACATCTTTTATTGCAATAATCATATAATGAATACTTTTGGCCACCCTTGGGTGTAACCTTGCATCATCGTAGTCGACACTGGAGTCAGAATCCGTGTCGGTATCAGTGTCTGCTATTTGGGATAGAGGACGTTTTTGGGACCCTGAAGGGCCCTGTGACACAGCTAAAGCCATGGATTGACTCCCTGCTTTTTCCCTGGACTCTGCTTTGTCCACCCTTTTATGTAATAAAGTCACATTTGCATTTAAAACATTCCACATGTCCAACCAATCAGGTGTCGGCGTTGTCGACGGAGACACCACAATCATCTGCTCCACCTCCTCCTTAGATGAGCCTTGCGCTTCAGACATGCCGACACACTCGTACTGACACCCCCACACACACAGGGATATATTTATATGGAGACAGTTCCCCAATAAGGCCCTTTGGAGAGACAGAGAGAGAGTATGCCAGCACACACCCAGCGCCAACTCACACTGGAAACAAAATTCCCAGATAAATAGCGCTTTTATATATTGTCTGTATATAATACACTCACTGCGCCTTACAAATGCCCCCCCCCCCCCCTTCTTTTCTGCCCTGTGTCACCGTGTTCAGCAGGGGAGAGTCCGGGGAGCCAGCTTCTCTGCAGTGCTCTGTGGAGAAAATGGCGCTGGTTAGTGCTGTGGGATCAAGCTCCGCCCCCCCCCCCCCCCCCCAGCGGCGGGCTTCGGTCCCGCTCAATTTTGTAATACTGGCGGGGGATTTTAATATATACTGCCTCCGCAGCCTATATATGTACTAGCCAGTACTAGAGGTGTAATATTGCTGCCCAGGGTGCCCCCCGCGATCATCCATGCCTGCAGTGTGTTGTGTGTGGGAGCAATGGCACGCAGCGTTACCTCAGAAGATCTGAAGTCTTCTTTCTTCTCATACTCACCCGGCTTCTTTCTTCCGACTCTGTGAGGAGGATGGCGGCGCGGCTCTGGGACGAACGGCGAGGGGAGACCTGCGTTCCGACTCCCCCTAGAGCTAATGGTGTCCAGTAGCCTAAGAAGCAGAGCCGATCACTTAAGTAGGTCTGCTTCTCTCTCCTCAGTCCCACGATGCAGGGAGCCTGTTGCCAGCAGTGCTCCCTGAAAATAAAAAACCTAACAAAATTCTTTTTTCAGAGAAACTCAGGAGAGCTCCCTGTAATGCACCCAGTCTCCTCTGGGCACAGGAACTAACTGAGGTCTGGAGGAGGGGCATAGAGGGAGGAGCCAGTGCACACCCATTCTAAAGTTTCTTTATAGTGACCATGTCTCCTGCGGAGCCCGTCTATACCCCATGGTCCTTACGGAGTCCCCAGCATCCTCTAGGACGTAAGAGAAATCTGTGAAAATAAGAATTTACTTACCGATAATTCTATTTCTCATAGTCCGTAGTGGATGCTGGGAACTCCGTAAGGACCATGGGGAATAGCGGCTCCGCAGGAGACTGGGCACAAAAGTAAAAGCTTTCTGACTAGCTGGTGTGCACTGGCTCCTCCCCCTATGACCCTCCTCCAAGCCTCAGTTAGGATACTGTGCCCGGACGAGCGTACATAATAAGGAAGGATCTTGAATCCCGGGTAAGACTCATACCAGCCACACCAATCACACCGTACAACTTGTGATCTGAACCCAGTTAACAGTATGATAAACGTAGGAGCCTCTGAAAAGATGGCTCACAACAATAAACAACCCGATTTTTGTAACAATAACTATATACAAGTATTGCAGACAATCCGCACTTGGGATGGGCGCCCAGCATCCACTACGGACTATGAGAAATAGAATTATCGGTAAGTAAATTCTTATTTTCTCTGACGTCCTAGTGGATGCTGGGAACTCCGTAAGGACCATGGGGATTATACCAAAGCTCCCAAACGGGCGGGAGAGTGCGGATGACTCTGCAGCACCGAATGAGAGAACTCCAGGTCCTCCTCAGCCAGGGTATCAAATTTGTAGAATTTAGCAAACGTGTTTGCCCCTGACCAAGTAGCTGCTCGGCAAAGTTGTAAAGCCGAGACCCCTCGGGCAGCCGCCCAAGATGAGCCCACTTTCCTTGTGGAATGGGCTTTTACAGATTTTGGCTGTGGCAGGCCTGCCACAGAATGTGCAAGCTGAATTGTACTACAAATCCAACGAGCAATCGTCTGCTTAGAAGCAGGAGCACCCAGCTTGTTGGGTGCATACAGGATAAACAGCGAGTCAGATTTTCTGACTCCAGCCGTCCTGGAAACATATATTTTTAGGGCCCTGACTACGTCCAGCAACTTGGAGTCCTCCAAGTCCCTAGTAGCCGCAGGCACCACAATAGGCTGGTTCATGTGAAATGCTGAAACCACCTTAGGGAGAAATTGAGGGAGAGTCCTCAGTTCTGCCCTGCCTGAATGAAAAATTAGGTAAGGGCTTTTATACGACAAAGCCGCCAATTCTGAGACACGCCTGGCTGAAGCCAGGGCTAACAGCATGACCACTTTCCATGTGAGATATTTCAATTCCACAGTGGTGAGTGGTTCAAACCAATGTGATTTTAGGAGACTCAACACTACATTGAGATCCCAAGGTGCCACTGGAGGCACAAAAGGAGGCTGTATATGCAGTACCCCTTTGACAAACGTCTGAACTTCAGGCACTGAAGCCAGTTCTTTTTGGAAGAATATCGACAGGGCCGAAATTTGAACCTTAATGGACCCTAATTTTAGGCCCATAGATAGTCCTGTTTGCAGGAAATGCAGGAAACGACCCAGTTGAAATTCCTCTGTAGGGGCCTTCTTGGCCTCACACCACGCAACATATTTTCGCCAAATGCGGTGATAATGTTTTGCGGTTACATCCTTCCTGGCCTTGACCAGGGTAGGGATGACTTCATCTGGAATGCCTTTTTCCTTCAGGATCCGGCATTCAACCTCCATGCCGTCAAACGCAGCCGCGGTAAGTCTTGGAACAGACAAGGTCCCTGCTGGAGCAGGTCCTTCCTTAGAGGTAGAGGCCACGGGTCCTCTGTGAGCATCTCTTGAAGTTCCGGGTACCAAGTCCTTCTTGGCCAATCCGGAGCCACGAGTATAGTTCTTACTCCTCTCCGTCTTATAATTCTCAATACCTTGGGTATGAGAGGCAGAGGAGGGAACACATACACTGACTGGTACACCCACGGTGTTACCAGAGCATCCACAGCTATTGCCTGAGGGTCCCTTGACCTGGCGCAATACCGGTCTAGTTTTTTGTTGAGGCGGGACGCCATCATGTCCACCTTTGGTTTTTCCCAACGGTTTACAATCATGTGGAAGACTTCTGGATGAAGTCCCCACTCTCCCGGGTGGAGGTCGTGTCTGCTGAGGAAGTCTGCTTCCCAGTTGTCCACTCCCGGAATGAACACTGCTGACAGTGCTATCACATGATTTTCCGCCCAGCGAAGAATCCTTGCAGCTTCTGCCATTGCCCTCCTGCTTCTTGTGCCGCCCTGTCTGTTTACGTGGGCGACTGCCGTGATGTTGTCCGATTGGATCAATACCGACTGACCCTGAAGCAGAGGCCTTGCTTGGCTTAGGGCTTTGTAAATTGCCCTTAGTTCCAGGATATTTATGTGAAGAGACGTTTCCATGCTTGACCACAAGCCCTGGAAATTTCTTCCCTGTGTGACTGCTCCCCAGCCTCTCAGGCTGGCATCCGTGGTCACCAGAATCCAGTCCTGAATGCCGAATCTGCGGCCCTCTAGAAGATGAGCACTCTGCAACCACCACAGGAGAGACACCCTTGTCCTTGGAGATAGGGTTATCCGCTGATGCATCTGAAGATGCGATCCGGACCATTTGTCCAGCAGATCCCACTGAAAAGTCCTTGCATGGAATCTTCCGAATGGAATTGCTTCGTAAGAAGCCACCATCTTTCCCAGGACTCTTGTGCATTGATGCACTGACACTTGTCCTGGTTTCAGGAGGTTCCTGACTAGCTCGGATAACTCCCTGGCCTTCTCCTCCGGGAGAAACACCTTTTTCTGGACTGTGTCCAGAATCATCCCTAGGAACAGTAGACGTGTTGTTGGAATCAGCTGCGATTTTGGAATATTGAGAATCCACCCGTGCTGACGTAGCACCACCTGAGATAGTGCTACTCCGACCTCTAACTGTTCCCTGGATCTTGCCCTTATCAGGAGATCGTCCAAGTAAGGGATAATTAAGACGCCTTTTCTTCGAAGAAGAATCATCATTTCGGCCATTACCTTGGTAAAGACCCGTGGTGCCGTGGACAATCCAAACGGCAGCGTCTGAAACTGATAATGACAGTTCTGTACCACAAACCTGAGGTACCCTTGGTGAGAAGGGTAGATTGGGACATGGAGATAGGCATCTTTGATGTCCAGAGACACCATATAGTCCCCTTCTTCCAGGTTCGCTATCACTGCTCTGAGTGATTCCATCTTGAATTTGAACCTTTTTATGTAAGTGTTCAATGATTTCAGATTTAAAATCGGTCTCACCGAGCCGTCCGGCTTCGGTACCACAAACAGCGTGGAATAATACCCCTTTCCCTGTTGTAGGAGGGGTACCTTGATTATCACCTGCTGGGAATACAGCTTGTGAATAGCTTCCAATACTGCCTCCCTGTCGGAGGGAGACGTTGGTAGAGCAGACTTCAGGAACCGGCGAGGGGGAGACGTCTCGAATTCCAATTTGTACCCCTGCGACACTACCTGCAGGATCCAGGGGTCCACTTGCGAGTGAGCCCACTGCGCGTTGAAATTTTTGAGACGGGCCCCCACCGTGCCTGAGTCCGCTTGTAAAGCCCCAGCGTCATGCTGAAGACTTGGCAGAAGCGGGAGAGGGCTTCTGATCCTGGGAAGAGGCTGCCTGTTGCAGTCTTTTTCCCCTTCCTCTGCCCCGGGGCAGAAATGAGTGGCCTTTTGCCCGCTTGCCCTTATGGGGACGAAAGGACTGAGTTTGAAAAGACGGTGTCTTTTTCTGCTGAGAGGTGACCTGGGGTAAAAAGGTGGATTTCCCAGCCGTCGCCGTGGCCACCAGGTCTGACAGACCGACCCCAAATAACTCCTCCCCTTTATACGGCAAAACTTCCATATGCCATTTGGAATCCGCATCACCTGACCACTGTCGTGTCCATAAACTTCTTCTGGCAGAAATGGACAACGCACTTACTCTTGATGCCAGGGTGCAAATATCCCTCTGTGCATCTCGCATATATTAGTAATGCATCCTTTAAATGCTCTATAGTCAATAATATACTGTCCCTATCCAGGGTATCAATATTTTCAGTCAGGGAATCCGACCAAGCCACTCCAGCGCTGCACATCCAGGCTGAGGCGATTGCTGGTCGTAGTATAACACCAGTATGTGTGTATATACCTTTTAGGATATTTTTCAGCTTTCTATCAGCTGGTTCCTTGAGGGCGGCCGTATCAGGAGACGGTAACGCCACTTGTTTTGATAAGCGTGTGATCGCCTTATCTACCCTAGGGGGTGTTTCCCAACGCGCCCTAACCTCTGGCGGGAAAGGGTATAATGCCAATAATTTATTAGAAATCAGCAGTTTTTTATCGGGGGAAACCCACGCTTTGTCACACACCTCATTTAATTCATCTGATTCAGGAAAAACTATGGGTAGTTTTTTCACACCCCACATAATACCCCTTTTTGTGGTACTTGTAGTATCAGAAATGTTCAAAGCCTCCTTCATTGCCGTGATCATGTAACGTGTGGCCCTACTGGACATTACGTTTGTCTCGTCACCGTCGACACTGGAGTCAGTATCCGTGTCTGGGTCTGTGTCGACCATCTGAGGTAACGGGCGCTTTAGAGCCCCTGATGGTGTTTGAGACGCCTGGACAGGCACTAACTGATTTGCCGGCTGTCTCATGTCGTCAACAGTTTTTTGCAAAGTGCTGACACTGTCACGTAATTCCTTCCATACTACCATCCAGTCAGGTGTCGACTCCCTAGGGGGTGACATCACTATTACAGGCAATTGCTCCGCCTCCACACCATTTTCCTCCTCATACATGTCGACACAATCGTACCGACACACAGCACACACACAGGGAATGCTCTGATAGAGGACAGGACCCCACAAGCCCTTTGGGGAGACAGAGGGAGAGTTTGTCAGCACACACCAGAGCGCTATATATATGCAGGGATAACCTTATATAAGTGTTTCTCCCTTCTATAGCTGCTGTATATGTATTTTCTGCCAATTAGTGCCCCCCCTCTCTTGTTTTACCCTGATTCTGTAGCAGGACTGCAGGGGAGAGACAGGGAGCCGTCCTTCCAGCGGAGCTGTGAGGGAAAATGGCGCTTGTGTGCTGAGGAGATAGGCTCCGCCCCCTTCACGGCGGCCTTTTCTCCCGCTTTTTTTAGGAAAACTGGCAGGGGTTAAATGCATCCATATAGCCCAGGAGCTATATGTGATGCATTTCTTTAGCCATATAAGGTTTAAAACATGTTTTATTGCGTCTCAGGGCGCTCCCCCCCAGCGCCCTGCACCCTCAGTGACCGGAGTGTGAAGTGTGCTGAGAGCAATGGCGCACAGCTGCAGTGCTGTGCGCTACCTTATTGAAGACAGGAACGTCTTCTGCCGCCGATTTTTCCGGACCTCTTCGCTCTTCTGGCTCTGTAAGGGGGCCGGCGGCGCGGCTCCGGGACCCATCCAGGCTGAACCTGTGATCGTCCCTCTGGAGCTAATGTCCAGTAGCCAAGAAGCCCAATCCACTCTGCATTCAGGTGAGTTCGCTTCTTCTCCCCTTAGTCCCACGATGCAGTGAGCCTGTTGCAGCAGGTCTCACTGAAAATAAAAAACCTATTTAAAACTTTTACTCTAAGCAGCTCTGGAGAGCTACCTAGCATGCACCCTTCTCGGCCGGGCACAAAAATCTAACTGAGGCTTGGAGGAGGGTCATAGGGGGAGGAGCCAGTGCTCACCAGCTAGTCAGAAAGCTTTTACTTTTGTGCCCAGTCTCCTGCGGAGCCGCTATTCCCCATGGTCCTTACGGAGTTCCCAGCATCCACTAGGACGTCAGAGAAATAGTGATTGGAAATCTCCCTCATGAGACATCAACTATATAACAATCTGCACTAACGCACAGCAAGTACTGTATATATGCGGTAACTCATCTCTTATGGGTTGCAGCACATTTAATCTATCAACACCATTACATAAATCTTACCAAATTTATGTATTTCATTACTATCCACAAACATTCTTAATGAATTTTGAATTTAGGTAACAGAATTCTGTTTCTACATTTCTAGATCAGCAGTACAGATACCGTACTTTACAGTGTTGGTTATATCCGCATACTTGCCTTCTTTTAAAAAAGCATTTCAGGGTGATGTGAAAGTAACACCCATCAGCGCGGATGTGTACTGCTACACCTGAGTCTCGTGTCATGAAAATGACTTACATCCAAATGTAAATGAGCCCCAAAGTTAGTAAGATCTACTTGTTGAAGAAAAGACACTGATATTTTGCAGGATTTGTTTGTGTATTGTGTTTTACAAGAGGTTCCATATACTGTAAGTGGCCACAATAAACCTTATTTGAAATGCATGTAGTCATAGGGATCATTGGGGCAGATGTATTAACCTGGAGGAGGCATAAGGAAGTGATAAACCAGTGATATGTGCAAGATGATAAAGGCAGCAGCCAATCAGATCCTAACTGTTAATTTACATATTGGAGCTGATTGGCTGGTGCCTTTATCACCTTGCACATATCACTGGTTTATCACTTCCTTATGCCTTCTCCGGGTTAATATATCTGCCCCATTGTGTCTTATAGCCAATGCCGGAAAATGGCACTGATATGCCCATTCAATGTATATATCTCCGATTTCTTTTCCCCCCTAAAGAATGTAACCGCTGCATAATGGGGGTAAGGTGCAATCAGGGAGTCTCCTGCAGAATGAGGGAGGGTAGGCAACTGTGTATATCAGGTGGTACCCTGTTAGCATACAATGTGTACATAAACATAAGTAATGCAGCATATTAGTGTGAGGAACATGCAGAATCACAAATGGTCTCAATTTCTAGTGCTTTATTGTTAACATCCCATTTACTGTATAATCACCAGCAGTAAAGCTGAACAGGAGAAATATCATACAGAGCTAGAAAACCTTTTATCCAGAAGTTATTCTCAACAGTACAGAACAAAAACAAAATAGCATATTAAGCTGTTGCAGACATACAGTAGTATTTTTAAATATGTAGATTTACTGGGCAACATTTCATAATTAAGAACTGAAATAAAAAAAATTGTATTTGGTCATTATAAAAGTCTGCAAACGAGAGTACCTGTAAAAACATACATTACCTTTTTTAAATTAAATTTCCTTAAAGGATACCTTTGTAAACCATAAATGGAATGTAGATATCAAAATGTATTCAGATATCCGTCTATATTTCATTAGTAGTTAAAAGAAAACAATACTCCACAAGTAGTGCTAACACACGTCAAGTTTTCATATCGTTAAGTCTGTCTTGTTTGTTAATTCAACCTATATTGTTTTTTAAAATAGAATTCTTTTAATATAGCATAGCTGTGTTTATTACATAATTTCCCAGAAGTGTGTAAGATACGATTTGACTTTCAAGTTTAAAAAAGTAATTGCTTTAATGCTTGTGACAATTTAATATAAAACTCTTGTTATAGGAGTACCACTCTAATACACAGACCTAGGCTTTCAAAACACAATGGGGGGAATTCTGAGTTGATCGCAGCAGGAACTTTGTTAGCAGTTGGGCAAAACCATGGCCTTCATTCCGAGTTGATCGCTTGCTAGCTGCTTTTAGCAGCAGTGCAAACGCTAGGCTGCCGCCCTCTGGGAGTGTATCTGAGCTTTGCAGAAGTGCGAACGAAAGGTTAGCAGAATAGTGCTGACATTTTTTCAAGCAGTTTCAGAGTAGCTGCAGACCTACTCCTTCCTTGCGATGACTTCAGACTGTTTGGTTCCTGGTTTGACGTCACAAACACGCCCTGCGTTCGGCCAGCCACTCACCCGTTTCCTTAGGCACGCCTGCATTTTTTAGCACACTCCCGGAAACGGGCAGTTACCACCCAGAAACACCCACTTCCTGTCAATCATTCAACGATCAACAGTGCGACTGAAAAGTGTCGCTAGACCTGGTGTGAAACTGCATAGTCTTGTGTGAAAGTACGTAGCGCGTGCGCCCCATACGCAGAATTGCAGTTTTTTTAGCCCGATCGCTGCGCTGCGAACAACGGCAGCTAGAGTTAGATTTGGGTGTGGTGTGTTCAATCTGAAATCTAAATTGCAGTGTAAAAATAAAGCAGCCAGTATATACCCTGCACAGAAACAAAATAACCCACCCAAATCTATCTCTCTGCAAATGTTATATCTGCCCCCCCCCCCTGCAGTGCACATGTTTTGCCCAACTGCTAACAAAGTTCCTGCTGCGATCAACTCAGAATTATCCCCAATGTTCTGCGATTCTAATTAACAGAAATCAATAGAACTGTAATGCCATGAGAGTGCCTCTAAATACAACTACGCAGAATTGTCAGATGGGCTAAACATTCTGCACCACATGAATAAATATCAGAGAAACCCCTTCAATGAAGTAGAAATTTGATGCAAACAATAAATTAGAAGTGGACTATGAAACATTAGTCTCCACTAACTTAAATGTACTGACTACCATAAGCCATTGGAGCAGGTATAAAATAATATGCTCCAGATGCTCCCACCTATCCTCCCTTCTACTGTAGCAACCTGTAATGAATACACTAATGCAGCCCAGATAGCTACAATACGAAAACTAGTGGGATGCTAATAAGTAAATTATGTTTCACTACTGGGACAGATTTTAAAAAGGTATGAAGGGTGTCTATTGTCAAAAACAAGGACATTATTTGAAAGCCATGCATTTTATCAATTGTACAGATGTTGACTCACAAAGGCAGTAAACAGCAGATTATTATTTTGGCTATCCACAATTGATCACAGTTTGATGTGTAGTTAACAAGTAGAAGTGTGATGAATTGTAGTGTTCCTATAATTGTAACATCTCCCCTGATTGTCAGATGTGCAGGCCTAGGCAGAAGTCCTGCTTCTATATACAGCTGAAATCACACTAGTGCTCTTCCTTCATGTAGACCGCAATAGCTGGATAATGAAGTGACAAAGATTAACAGAACCATGTAAGAACAGAACAGCTATGATTCAGTTAAGGTAACACAACCAAAACAGTTTTTGTATTCAAAATTAGGCTGTATGATCCATTTGCCACCCTCTAATAGCACTTCATCATCTGTTCAATTGGGCATCACAAGCAGGATGCTAGTGCTTTCACACCAAGACCCCAACAGTATATTATCAGGATCTATTGGAAACAGAAAACCGCTCAGTATGTCAACAAGATTAAAAGTCACCCAAAGCTGGGATGTAGGGTTCATTCTGACCCGATCGCACGCTGCAGTTTATCGCAGCGGTTGCTCGGGCCGCTACGATTGCCTCTGCCTGATTGACAGGCAGAGACAGTTGCTGGGCAGGGGGAGGGCGGGGCGGAACCGCCGTTTCGTGGGCGCGGACCGGCCAACGCAGGCGTGGCCAGACCGAACGGGGGGTGGGCCGCAGCGGCTGCGTGACGTCACACGCAGCCGTTGCGGGCGGGGAGCAATGAGTAGCTCCCGCCCAGCACGCTAAAGCTGCGCTGGTCGGGAGCTATTCTTGAAGTGCAAAGGCATCGCTGCTGTGCGATGCCTTTGCACTTCTGCGGGGGGGGGGGGCGGACTGACATGCGGGGCGGGATAGCCCTGTGCTGGGCGCCCCCCCGCTTGTCAGTGTGAATGATTGTAGCTGTGCTAAATTTAGCACAGCTACGATCATCTCGGAATGAACCCCGTAAATAGAAGCAGGAATACTCATTATGTCATCCGCTAAAGAAGCAGAGAGTGAGGCTAAAGTACTAGAATGTGGAGATGGCTGGAAGTTTTAATCTGTTGTTGGGCTGCCTTCACTACTAGTGACAACCAACTATGGCCACTACAGATCAATGAAAAGAAATTAGTTTTATACCTACATAAAAACAGTGACATATGGCCTTTCAAGTGTAATGTTATGAAACGTTACTCTGTTCATGGCATTATAGTACATTTCTGTTAGTTCTATTAATAAGCACATTAACTGTAGTAAAACCTTGCACTTTGTACAGTAAATAATACCCTGGCACCACAGGGGACACCATTGTGAGGGTTTATGGTTTTGTTGTTATGTTATTTGAATTAAATAATCCTACACCAATGAACATCTTCAGTGAATCAGAATGGTCTGTTTATTATTGTTTGGGCTCTACAGGGCGGAAAGGTCCATCTTGTTTGATGGGTGTTAGAGGTTGATTATTGGAAAAGTCTAAAAGTCAACAGCAAGCTGAACTAGACTTAGGTTTTCTATGTAGATTAACTGTATCATTGTGGATCAGCTGGTCCGATCTTTCTTCAATAGCCAAAACTCTCCTGACAGCCTCTTCAAATGCTGCTGCTACATTAGTGGCATCCTTGGCACTGGTCTCAAAATAGGGATGATTTCCATTGTCTCTGCACCAAGCCTGAGCTTCTTCCAGTGATACTTGACGGTCATTGATATCAATTTTGTTTCCCAAAACTACAAATGGGAAACTATCTGGGTCTTTGACATCTGCATAGTAGATAAATTCTTTCTTCCAGTTGTTTAGGTTTTGAAAGCTCTGAGAGTCATCCACGCTGAATGTGAGAAGACAACAGTCAGATCCTCTGTAGAAAGGGGTCCTCAGGCTCCTGAAGCGTTCCTGACCTGCAGTGTCCCAGATCTGCATGGTTACTGAATGGCCATCCACTTCCAACTCCTTGTTCAGAAACTCAACTCCTATTGTATGAAATAACTGTGTGTCAAACTTGTTGGTCACATATCGGTTCATGAGAGAACTCTTTCCCACACCTCCATCTCCCAAAAGGATCACTTTTAGCAAAGAGGACTTGGCTGCCATTGTAACAATACTAACAAACTCTTTAACTTCTTGTTCTGGAAAAAATAAAACAGAATTAAATATTATTAGGGGCACAAAGTCAATCAGGAATGCTTTAGGTTTGTTATATTCAGCAATTAGCTGGGCACAGACTGGTCAACTGCTTAGAAAACAGCTGGTTGTGCAAGGCTACACCTGGATCTCTTACCCTGTCTTTTAAGTTGTGCTTTTATATGTCATGGAGTTTGGAAAATATCAGTGGACATTTTAACCACTTAACTGGCTGCAACAGCAGTCAGCTGGGCTTTCAATAACACAGACACATCCCATGCGACCATGCCATCTGCCCCTGGCATTTAAAGAGGATGTAAATTCTGCATTTGTGCTTGTACGGACCCCTGGCAGTGATGCATTTTCTGCGAGTGCAGAGATCAGCTGCAGCAGGGGACTGATATTCAGTCCTCACTGAGACACACTCGGCATGAGGTGAAAGGTCACTGCCATATACTATACTAAAGTTGAACAAACCCTATCTGAACAAAATACATGATTGTAAGTAATTTGGCAATAATGATTTAGCTGTCGAAATTCCAGATGTTTTCTACTTCAAAGACAGCACAGGTTTGGTGATATATTATAATCACAGCAATGGTCTTTGTTTGTACATATTTGGATCAAGTCAAAAAGGAAATAAATCCAGCAATTAAGTTGGAGGCATATGTGACTTTAAAAAAAAAAAAAAGAAAAAATTTTGGTGAAACACTCCTGATTGTTTACATACCCTAATATGAGTAATTATTATATTTACTAGTCTCAGATAAAAAATAAGAATTTACTTACCGATAATTCTATTTCTCGTAGTCCGTAGTGGATGCTGGGAACTCCGTAAGGACCATGGGGAATAGCGGCTCCGCAGGAGACAGGGCACAAAAGTAAAGCTTTAGGACTACCTGGTGTGCACTGGCTCCTCCCCCTATGACCCTCCTCCAAGCCTCAGTTAGGATACTGTGCCCGGACGAGCGTACACAATAAGGAAGGATTTTGAATCCCGGGTAAGACTCATACCAGCCACACCAATCACACCGTACAACCTGTGATCTGAACCCAGTTAACAGCATGATAACAGAGGAGCCTCTGAAAAGATGGCTCACTACAATAATAACCCGACAATAACTATGTACAAGTATTGCAGACAATCCGCACTTGGGATGGGCACCCAGCATCCACTACGGACTACGAGAAATAGAATTATCGGTAAGTAAATTCTTATTTTCTCTGACGTCCTAGTGGATGCTGGGAACTCCGTAAGGACCATGGGGATTATACCAAAGCTCCCAAACGGGCGGGAGAGTGCGGATGACTCTGCAGCACCGAATGAGAGAACTCCAGGTCCTCCTCAGCCAGGGTATCAAATTTGTAGAATTTAGCAAACGTGTTTGCCCCTGACCAAGTAGCTGCTCGGCAAAGTTGTAAAGCAGAGACCCCTCGGGCAGCCGCCCAAGATGAGCCCACCTTCCTTGTGGAATGGGCTTTTACAGATTTTGGCTGTGGCAGGCCTGCCACATAATGTGCAAGCTGAATTGTACTACAAATCCAACGAGCAATAGTCTGCTTAGAAGCAGGAGCACCCAGCTTGTTGGGTGCATACAGGATAAACAGCGAGTCAGATTTTCTGACTCCAGCCGTCCTGGAAACATATTTTCAGGGCCCTGACTACGTCCAGTAACTTGGAGTCCTCCAAGTCCCTAGTAGCCGCAGGTACCACAATAGGCTGGTTCAAGTGAAACGCTGAAACCACCTTAGGGAGAAATTGAGGACGAGTCCTCAATTCTGCCCTGTCCGTATGAAAAATTAGGTAAGGGCTTTTATAGGATAAAGCCGCCAATTCTGAGACACGCCTGGCTGAAGCCAGGGCTAACAGCATTACCACTTTCCATGTGAGATATTTTAAGTCCACAGTGGTGAGTGGCTCAAACCAATGTGATTTTAGGAACCCCAAAACTACATTGAGATCCCAAGGTGCCACTGGAGGCACAAAAGGAGGCTGTATATGCAGTACCCCCTTGACAAACGTCTGAACTTCAGGAACTGAAGCCAGTTCTTTCTGGAAGAAAATCGACAGGGCCGAAATTTGAACCTTAATGGACCCTAATTTTAGGCCCATAGACAGTCCTGTTTGCAGGAAATGCAGGAAACGACCCAGTTGAAATTCCTCTGTAGGGGCCTTCCTGGCCTCGCACCACGCAACATATTTACGCCAAATACGGTGATAATGCTGTACGGTTACATCCTTCCTGGCTTTGATCAGGGTAGGG
The DNA here is from genome assembly GCF_028390025.1 of Pseudophryne corroboree. NCBI lineage: Eukaryota > Metazoa > Chordata > Amphibia > Anura > Myobatrachidae > Pseudophryne > Pseudophryne corroboree. The sequence continues at coordinate 423,744,733 of NC_086445.1, read as the reverse complement.
ATGACTTCATCCGGAATGCCTTTTTCCTTCAGGATCCGGCGTTCAACCGCCATGCCGTCAAACGCAGCCGCGGTAAGTCTTGGAACAGACAGGGTCCCTGCTGGAGCAGGTCCTTTCTTAGAGGTAGAGGCCACGGGTCCTCTGTGAGCATCTCTTGAAGTTCCGGGTACCAAGTCCTTCTTGGCCAATCCGGAGCCACGAGTATAGTCCTTACTCCTCTCCTTCTTATGATTCTCAGTACCTTGGGTATGAGAGGCAGAGGAGGGAACACATACACTGACTGGTACACCCACGGTGTTACCAGAGCGTCCACAGCTATTGCCTGAGGGTCCCTTGACCTGGCGCAATACCTGTCTAGTTTTTTGTTGAGGCGGGACGCCATCATGTCCACCTTTGGTTTTTCCCAACGGTTCACAATCATGTGGAAGACTTCTGGGTGAAGTCCCCACTCTCCCGGGTGGAGGTCGTGTCTGCTGAGGAAGTCTGCTTCCCAGTTGTCCACTCCCGGAATGAACACTGCTGACAGTGCTATCACATGATTTTCCGCCCAGCGAAGAATCCTTGCAACTTCTGCCATTGCCCTCCTGCTTCTTGTGCCGCCCTGTCTGTTTACGTGGGCGACTGCCGTGATGTTGTCTGACTGGATCAGCACCGGCTGACCTTGAAGCAGAGGTCTTGCTAGGCTTAGAGCATTGTAGATGGCCCTTAGCTCCAAGATATTTATGTGAAGTGATGTCTCCAGGCTTGACCACAAGCCCTGGAAATTTCTTCCCTGTGTGACTGCTCCCCAGCCTCTCAGGCTGGCATCCGTGGTCACCAGGACCCAGTCCTGAATGCCGAATCTGCGGCCCTCTAGAAGATGAGCACTCTGCAACCACCACAGGAGAGACACCCTTGTCCTTGGTGACAAGATTATCCGCTGATGCATCTGAAGATGCGACCCGGACCATTTGTCTAGCAGATCCCACTGGAAGGTTCTTGCGTGGAATCTGCCGAATGGGATTGCTTCGTAAGAAGCCACCATCTTTCCCAGGACCCTTGTGCATTGATGCACTGAGACTTGGCCTGGTTTTAGGAGATTTCTGACTAGTTCGGATAACTCCCTGGCTTTCTCCTCCGGGAGAAACACCTTTTTCTGGACTGTGTCCAGGATCATCCCTAGGAATAGAAGTCGTGTCGTCGGGATCAGCTGCGATTTTGGAATATTGAGAATCCAACCGTGCTGGCGCAGCACTATCTGAGATAGTGCTACTCCGACTTCCAACTGTTCCCTGGATCTTGCCCTTATCAGGAGATCGTCCAAGTAAGGGATAACTAAAACTCCCTTCCTTCGAAGGAGTATCATCATTTCGGCCATTACCTTGGTAAAGACCCGGGGTGCCGTGGACAATCCAAACGGCAGCGTCTGAAACTGATAGTGACAGTTCTGTACCACAAACCTGAGGTACCCTTGGTGAGAAGGGTAAATTGGGACATGTAGGTAAGCATCTTTGATGTCCAGAGACACCATATAGTCCCCTTCTTCCAGGTTTGCAATCACTGCTCTGAGTGACTCCATCTTGAATTTGAACCTTTGTATGTAAGTGTTCAAGGATTTTAGGTTTAAAATTGGTCTCACCGAGCCGTCCGGCTTCGGTACCACAAATAGTGTGGAATAGTACCCCTTTCCCTGTTGTAGGAGGGGTACCTTGATTATCACCTGCTGGGAATACAGCTTGTGAATGGCTTCCAATACTGCCTCCCTGTCTGAGGGAGACGTCGGTAAAGCAGACTTTAGAAAACGGCGAGGGGGAGACGTCTCGAATTCCAATTTGTACCCCTGAGATACCACCTGAAGGATCCAGGGGTCCACTTGCGAGTGGGCCCACTGCGCACTGAACTTCTTGAGACGGGCCCCCACCGTGCCTGAGTCCGCTTGTAAAGCCCCAGCGTCATGCTGAGGACTTTGCGGAGGCGGGAGAGGGCTTTTGTTCCTGGGAACTGGCTGTTTGTTGCAGCCTTTTTCCTCTCCCTCTGCCACGGGGCAGAAATAAGGCGCATTTTGCCCGCTTGCCCTTATGGGGCCGAAAGGACTGCGCCTGATAATACGGCGTCTTCTTAGGTTGAGAAGCTACCTGGGGTAAAAATGTGGATTTTCCAGCAGTTGCCGTGGCTACCAGGTCTGATAGACCTACCCCAAATAACTCCTCCCCCTTATAAGGCAATACTTCCATGTGCCTTTTAGAATCCGCATCACCTGACCACTGCCGCGTCCATAAACCTCTCCTTGCAGAAATGGACAGCGCGCTAACTCTTGTCTGCAAATATCCCTCTGTGCATCACGCATATATAGAAAAGCATCCTTCAAATGCTCTATAGTCAGTAATATACTGTCCCTATCTAGGGTATCAATATTTTCAGTCAGGGAATCCGACCACGCCAGGCCCGCACTGCACATCCAGGCTGAGGCGATTGCTGGTCGCAGTATAACACCCGTGTGAGTGTATATACATTTTAGGATATTCTCCAGCTTTCTATCGGCAGGTTCCTTTAGGGCGGCCGTATCAGGAGAGGGTAGTGCTACCTGTTTAGACAAGCGTGTGAGCGCTTTATCCACCCTAGGGGGTGTTTCCCAACGTGCCCTATCCTCTGGCGGGAAAGGGTACGATGCCAATAATAAGAATTTACTTACCGATAATTCTATTTCTCGTAGTCCGTAGTGGATGCTGGGGACTCCGTCAGGACCATGGGGAATAGCGGCTCCGCAGGAGACAGGGCACAAAAGTAAAAGCTTTAGGATCAGGTGGTGTGCACTGGCTCCTCCCCCTATGACCCTCCTCCAAGCCTCAGTTAGGATACTGTGCCCGGACGAGCGTACACAATAAGGAAGGATTTTGAATCCCGGGTAAGACTCATACCAGCCACACCAGTCACACTGTACAACCTGTGATCTGAACCCAGTTAACAGCATGATAACAGCGGAGCCTCTGAAAAGATGGCTCACAACAATAATAACCCGATTTTTGTAACAATAACTATGTACAAGTATTGCAGACAATCCGCACTTGGGATGGGCGCCCAGCATCCACTACGGACTACGAGAAATAGAATTATCGGTAAGTAAATTCTTATTTTCTCTGACGTCCTAAGTAGATGCTGGGGACTCCGTCAGGACCATGGGGATTATACCAAAGCTCCCAAACGGGCGGGAGAGTGCGGATGACTCTGCAGCACTGAGTGAGAGAACTCCAGGTCCTCCTCAGCCAGGGTGTGCCCCTGACCAAGTAGCAGCTCGGCAAAGTTGTAAAGCCGAGACCCCTCGGGCAGCCGCCCAAGATGAGCCCACCTTCCTTGTGGAATGGGCATTTACATATTTTGGCTGTGGCAGGCCTGCCACAGAATGTGCAAGCTGAATTGTACTACACATCCAACTAGCAATCGTCTGCTTAGAAGCAAGAGCACCCAGTTTGTTGGGTGCATACAGGATAACAGCAAGTCAGTTTTCCTGACTCCAGCCGTCCTGGAAACCTATATTTTCAGGGCCCTGACAACATCTAGCAACTTGGAGTCCTCCAAGTCCCTAGTAGCCGCAGGTACCACAATAAGCTGGTTCAGGTGAAACGCTGACACCACCTTAGGGAGAAACTGGGGACGAGTCCGCAGCTCTGCCCTGTCCGAATGGACAATCAGATATGGGCTTTTGTGAGACAAAGCCGCCAATTCTGACACTCGCCTGGCCGAGGCCAGGGCCAACATCATGGTCACTTTCCATGTGAGATATTTCAAATCCACAGATTTGAGCGGTTTAAACCAATGTGATTTGAGGAATCCCAGAACTACGTTGAGATCCCACAGTGCCACTGGAGGCACAAAAGGGGGTTGTATATGCAGTACTCCCTTGACAACTTCTGGATTTCAGGAACTGAAGCCAATTCTTTCTGGAAGAAAATCGACAGGGCCGAAATTTGAACCTTAATGGACCCCAATTTGAGGCCCATAGACACTCCTGTTTGCAGGAAATGCAGGAATCGACCGAGTTGAAATTTCTTCGTGGGGCCTTCCTGGCCTTACACCACGCAACATATTTTCGCCACATGTGGTGATAATGTTGTGCAGTCACCTCCTTCCTGGCTTTGACCAGGGTAGGAATGACCTCTTCCGGAATGCCTTTTTCCTTTAGTATCCGGCGTTCCACCGCCATGCCGTCAAACGCAGACGCGGTAAGTCTTGGAACAGACCTGGTACTTGCTGAAGCAAGTCCCTTCTTAGCGGCAGAGGCCATGAGTCCTCTGTGAGCATCTCTTGAAGTTCCGGGTACCAAGTCCTTCTTGGCCAATCCGGAGCCACGAGTATAGTTCTTACTCCTCTACGTCTTATAATTCTCAGTACCTTAGGTATGAGAAGCAGAGGAGGGAACACATACACCGACTGGTACACCCACGGTGTTACCAGAATGTCCACAGCTATTGCCTGAGGGTCTCTTGACCTGGCGCAATACCTGTCCAGTTTTTTGTTCAGGCGGGACGCCATCATGTCCACCTTTGGTCTTTCCCAACGGTTCACAATCATGTGGAAGACTTCCCGATGAAGTCCCCACTCTCCCGGGTGGAGGTCGTGCTGAGGAAGTCTGCTTCCCAGTTGTCCACTCCCGGAATGAACACTGCTGACAGTGCTATCACATGATTTTCCGCCCAGCGAAGAATCCTTGCAGTTTCTGCCATTGTCCTCCTGCTTCTTGTGCCGCCCTGTCTGTTTACGTGGGCGACTGCCGTGATGTTGTCCCACTGGATCAATACCGGCTGACCTTGAAGCAGAGGTCTTGCTAAGCTTAGAGCATTGTAAATTGCTCTTAGCTCCAGTATATTTATGTGGAGAGAAGTCTCCAGACTTGATCACACTCCCTGGAAATTTTTTCCTTGTGTGACTGCTCCCCAGCCTTTCAGGCTGGCATCCGTGGTCACCAGGACCCAGTCCTGAATGCCGAATCTGTGGCCCTTTAGTAGATGAGCACTCTGCAGCCACCACAGAAGAGACACCCTTGTCCTTGGAGACAGGGTTATCCGCTGATGCATCTGAAGATGCGATCCGGACCATTTTCCCAGCAGATCCCACTGAAAAGTTCTTGCGTGGAATCTGCCGAATGGAATCGCTTCGTAAGAAGCCACCATTTTTCCCAGGACCCTTGTGCATTGATGCACTGACACTTGGCCTGGTTTTAGGAGGTTCCTGACTAGCTCGGATAACTCCCTGGCTTTCTCCTCCGGGAGAAACACCTTTTTCTGGACTGTGTCCAGAATCATCCCTAGGAACAGCAGACGTGTCGTCGGAGACAGCTGCGATTTTGGAATATTTAGAATCCACCCATGCTGTCGTAGAACTACTTGAGATAGTACTACTCCGACCTCCAACTGTTCTCTGGACCTTGCCCTTATCAGGAGATCGTCCAAGTAAGGGATAATTAAGACGCCTTTTCTTTGAAGAAGAATCATCATTTCGGCCATTACCTTGGTAAAGACCCGGGGTGCCGTGGACAATCCAAACGGCAGCGTCTGAAACTGATAGTGACAGTTTTGTACCACGAACCTGAGGTACCCTTGGTGAGAAGGGCAAATTGGGACATGGAGGTAAGCATCCTTGATGTCCCGGGACACCATATAGTCCCCTTCTTCCTGGTTCGCTATCACTGCTCTGAGTGACTCCATCTTGATTTGAACCTTTGTATGTAAGTGTTCAAATATTTCAGATTCAGAATAGGTCTCACCGAGCCGTCTGGCTTCAGTACCACAATATAGTGTGGAATAATACCCATTTCCTTGTTGTAGGAGGGGTACTTTGATTATCACCTGCTGGGAATACAGCTTGTGAATTGTTTCCAATACTGCCTCCCTGTCGGAGGGAGACGTTGGTAAAGCAAACTTCAGGAACCTGCGAGGGGGAGACGTCTCGAATTTCCAATCTGTACCCCTGGGATACTACTTGTAGGATCCAGGGGTCCACTTGCGAGTAAGCCCACTGCGTGCTGAAACTCTTGAGACGACCCCCCACCGCACCTGTTTGTACGGCCCCAGCGTCATGCTGAGGACTTGGCAGAAGCGGTGGAAGGCTTCTGTTCCTGGGAATGGGCTGCCTGCTGCAGTCTTCTTCCCTTATGGGGACGAAAGGACTGAGGCTGAAAAGACGATGTCTTTTTCTGCTGAGATGTGACTTGGGGTAAAAAGGTGGATTTTCCAGCTGTTGCCGTGGCCACCAGATCCGATGGAACGACCCCAAATAACTCCTCCCCTTTATACGGCAATACTTCCATGTGCCGTTTGGAATCTGCATCATCTGACCACTGTCGTGTCCATAAACATCTTCTGGCAGATATGGACATCGCACTTACTCTTGATGCCAGAGTGCAAATATCCCTCTGTGCATCTCGCATATATAGAAATGCATCCTTTAAATGCTCTATAGTCAATAAAATACTGTCCCTGTCAAGGGTATCAATATTTCCAGTCAGGGAATCCGACCAAGCCACCCCAGCGCTGCCCATCCAGGCTGAGGCGATCGCTGGTCGCAGTATAACACCAGTATGTGTGTATATACTTTTTAGGATATTTTCCAGCCTCCTATCAGTTGGCTCCTTGAGGGCGGCCGTATCTGGAGACGGTAACGCCACTTGTTTTGATAAGCGTGTGAGCGCCTTATCCACCCTAAGGGGTGTTTCCCAACGCGCCATAACTTCTGGCGGGAAAGGGTATACCGCCAATAATTTTCTATCGGGGGAAACCCACGCATCATCACACACTTCATTTAATTTATCTGATTCAGGAAAAACCACATGTAGTTTTTTTCACACTCCACATAATACCCTTTTTTGTGGTACTTGTAGTATCAGAAATATGTAACATCTCCTTCATTGCCCTTAACAAGTAACGTGTGGCCCTAAAGGAAAATACGTTTGTTTCTTCACCGTCGACACTGGAGTCAGTGTCCGAGTCTGTGTCGACCGACTGAGGTAAAAGGACGTTTTAACGCCCCTGACGGTGTTTGAGACGCCTGGACAGGTACTAATTGGTTTGCCGGCCGTCTCATGTCGTCAACCGACCTTGCAGCGTGTTGACATTATCACGTAATTCCTTAAATAAGCCATCCATTCCGGTGTCGACTCCCTAGAGAGTGACATCACCATTACAGGCAATTGCTCCGCCTCCTCACCAACATCGTCCTCATACATGTCGACACACACGTACCGACACACAGCACACACACAGGGAATGCTCTGACCCCACTAGCCCTTTGGGGAGACAGAGGGAGAGTTTGCCAGCACACACCAAAAACGCTATAATTATACAGGGACAACCTTTATATAAGTGTTTTTCCCTTATAGCATTTTAATATATATATATACATATCGCCAAATAAGTGCCCCCCCTCTCTGTTTTAACCCTGTTTCTGTAGTGCAGTGCAGGGGAGAGCCTGGGAGCCTTCCCACCAGCATTTCTGTGAGGGAAAATGGCGCTGTGTGCTGAGGAGAATAGGCCCCGCCCCCTTTTCGGCGGGCTTCTTCTCCCGTTTTTCTGAGACCTGGCAGGGGTTAAATACATCCATATAGCCCCCAGGGGCTATATGTGATGTATTTTTAGCCAGAATAAGGTACTATCATTGCTGCCCAGGGCGCCCCCCCCAGCGCCCTGCACCCTCAGTGACCGCTGCTATGAAGTGTGCTGACAACAATGGCGCACAGCTGCAGTGCTGTGCGCTACCTTATGAAGACTGAAAAGTCTTCTGCCGCCGGTTTCTGGACCTCTTCACTTTTCGGCATCTGCAAGGGGGTCGGCGGCGCGGCTCCGGGACGAACCCCAGGGTGAGACCTGTGTTCCGACTCCCTCTGGAGCTAATGGTGTCCAGTAGCCTAAGAAGCCAATCCATCCTGCACGCAGGTGAGTTCACTTCTCTCCCCTAAGTCCCTCGATGCAGTGAGCCTGTTGCCAGCAGGACTCACTGAAAATAAAAAACCTAACAAAACTTTTACTCTAAGCAGCTCTTTAGGAGAGCCACCTAGATTGCACCCTTCTCGGCCGGGCACAAAAATCTAACTGAGGCTTGGAGGAGGGTCATAGGGGGAGGAGCCAGTGCACACCACCTGATCCTAAAGCTTTTACTTTTGTGCCCTGTCTCCTGCGGAGCCGCTATTCCCCATGGTCCTGACGGAGTCCCCAGCATCCACTTAGGACGTCAGAGAAAACCTTTTAGGAATTATCAGTTTTTTATCGGGGGAAACCCACGCCTCATCACACACTTCATTTAATTCCTCGGATACAGGAAAAACTACAGGCAGTTTTTTCTCACCAAACATAATACCCTTTTTAGTGGTACTTGTATTATCAGAGATATGCAATACATTTTTCATTGCTTCAATCATGTAACGTGTGGCCCTAGTGGAAGTCACGTTTGTCTCCTCATCATCGACACTGGAGTCAGTATCCGTGTCTGTGTCTGCCATTTGAGGTAACGGGCGTTTTAAAGCCCCTGATGGCGTTTGAGACCCCTGGACAGGCACAAGCTGAGTAGCCGGCTGTCTCATGTCGTCAACTGTCTGTCGTAAAGAGCTGACACTGTCACGCAATTCCTTCCATAAGCTCATCCACTCAGGTGTCGACTCCCTAGGGGGTGACAACTCTATAATAGGCAACTGCTCCGCCTCCATCTCATTTTCCTCCTCAAACATGTCGACACAATCGTACCGATACACCGCACACACACAGGGAATGCTCTGATAGAGGACAGGACCCCACTAGCCCTTTGGGGAGACAGAGGGAGAGTATGCCAGCACACACCAGAGCGCTATATATAGACAGGAATACCACTATAAAATGTGCTTTTCCCTTTATAGCTGCTGTTAGTATCAAAACTGCGCCAAATTAGTGCCCCCCTCTCTTTTTTACCCTTTTCTGTAGTGCAGGACTGCAGGGGAGAGTCAGGGAGACGTCCTTCCAGCGGAGCTGTGATGGAAAATGGCGCCCGTGTGCCGAGGAGATAGGCTCCGCCCCCTTCTCGGCGGCCTTTTCTCCCGCTTTTTGGTGAGTTCTGGCAGGGGTTAAAATACATCCATATAGCCCTGGGGGTTATATGTGGTGTATTTATGCCAGCCAAGGTGTTTACATTGCTGCTCAGGGCGCCCCCCCCTAGCGCCCTGCACCCTCAGTGACCGAAGTGTGCCTGAGTAACAATGGCGCACAGCTGCAGTGCTGTGCGCTACCTTGTTGAAGACTGATGTCTTCTGCCGCCGATTTTTCCGGACCTCTTCTTGCTTCTGGCTCTGTAAGGGGGCCGGAGGCGCGGCTCTGGGACCGAGCTCCGAGGCTGGGCCTGTGTTCGGTCCCTCTGGAGCTAATGGTGTCCAGTAGCCCAAGAAGCCCAATCCACTCTGCACACAGGTGAGTTCGCTTCTTCGCCCCTTAGTCCCTCGATGCAGTGAGCCTGTTGCCAGCAGGTCTCACTGAAAATAAAAAACCTAAAACTAAACTTTCACTAAGAAGCTCAGGAGAGCCCCTAGTGTGCACCCTTCTCGGCCGGGCACAAAAATCTAACTGAGGCTTGGAGGAGGGTCATAGGGGGAGGAGCCAGTGCACACCAGGTAGTCCTAAAGCTTTACTTTTGTGCCCAGTCTCCTGCGGAGCAGCTATTCCCCATGGTCCTTACGGAGTTCCCAGCATCCACTAGGACGTCAGAGAAAAAGCACAGCCAAATTTCAGCTGATTCTCATTGTCTGATAAGGAGAGTTATGGTGGACTTACCATTGTTAACTCTTTCTGCGAGGTAAATTGGGTTCCATAGGGAAAACATTTGGTGTAGAGTGGGATCTTGATCCAAAGGCACCAACGGGCTTTTAAAGCTTTAGCTGTCCCAGGAGGCATAGGGGCCTCCTCATAACCCCACCTCCAGGCACTGAGAGCTCAGTTTCGTCTACCAGTCCAATGCAGGAGCAGGCAGATGTTAGCTACACAGAACCACATTCTCACAACAGGAGAAGGTACCAGCGGCTAATGCCATACAACCCAAAGAAGCTAGGTGCCTCAGGGTGGGCGCCCTGTGGAACCCAATGTGCCTCGCAGAAAGAGTTAACAATGGTAAGTCTACCATAACTCTCCTTCTCTGCAGCAGGTTACATTGGTTTCCACTGGGAAACATCAGGGATGTCCGAAAGCAGTTACTCAAGGGAGGGGGGCCTAAGAGAATGTGAGAATCCGGCATCCAAAGGAAGCATCCTGGTAGGCAAAGGTATCAAAGGCATAGAACCTAAGAAACGTGTTCACTGAGGACCACGTAGCCGCCTTGCAGAATTGTTCTGTGGATGCGCCACGACGGGCCGCCCAAGAAGGTCCAACAGACCGAGTAGAATGGGCATTAATAGCAGCAGAAGCTGGTGTGTCCGGCCTGCACATAAGCTTGTGCATTCAGCATTCTAATCCATCTGGCCAAGGTTTGCTTATTTGCAGGCCAGCCACGTTTGTGGAAACCAAACTGGACAAAAAGGGTATCTGACCAACCTGAGGCAGTCCTCTCCACATAGATACGGAGAGCCCTTACCATGTCCAAAGCGTTCTTTGGCTGACAAGTCCGAAGAGATAAAGGTCAGGACCACAATCTTTTGGTTAAGGTGAAAAGAGGACACCACTTTAGGCAAATAAACTGGTCGAGTTCGTAGAACCGCCAGGTCACAGTGAAATATCAGAAAGGGTGGACGACAGGACAAAGCGCCTAAGTCCGACACCAGTCTTGCAGAGGCAATAGCCAGCAAGAACAGGACCTTGGCCGTGAGCCATTTAAGGTCCACCGAATCAAGAGGTTCAAATGGAGACTCTTGCAGGGCATGAAGTACAACAGACAAATCCCACGGAGCCACAGGAGGAACATAGGGAGGCTGAATCCGTAGAACACCCTGAGTGAATGTATGAATGTCAGGTATAGACGCAATTCTCCTCTGAAACCATACCGACAAGGCAGATATGTGAACCTTGAGGGAGGCCAGCCAAAGATCCAAGTCCAGGCTTCTTTGCAGAAAAGCCTGAATTCTGGAAATTCTGAATGAATAGGCATCATAATTCTTATCAGCATACCAGCCGGTTTGCGCGCTTTCAACATAGTTTGAATAACCACCTCGGAAAAAGCTTTAGCACTCAGGAGTGATGCTTCAAGAGCCACGCCGTCAAAGCCAGTCTGGCCATTTCTGGGTAGAGATAAGGGCCCTGTATGAGGAGGTTTGGCCGCTGAGGTAGTAGAAGAGGACACCCTGTCGACAGACCCTGCAGGTCTGAGAACCAATGCCGTCTGGGCCGCGCTGGAGTGACTAGAAGTAGCATTCCTCCTTCTTGTTTGAACTTCCATAGGACCCTGGGCAGGAGTGACACTGGAGGGAATACGTAGGGCAGTTGAAAGTTCCATGAAACTGCTAGTGCATCCACGAACGCTGCCTGAGGATCCCTGGTCCGAGATCTGAAGACCGGAACCTTGTGACTGTGTCGAGACGCCATGAGGTCTATGTCCAGTAGTCCCCACCTGTCCACTAGGAGTTGAAAGACTTCTGGATGAAGACTCCACTCTCCAGCGTGCACATTCTGGCGACTGAGGAAGGATTAGACCAGGGTTCCCGCCTGATGTCCACGAGATGGTCAGAATGGGGTAAAACAGTTTTAAACACTTTCTGCTGTTTAAACTTATCAGTTTTCTTTGCCACAGTAGTGAAATCCTTCCCATCAGTGATTTGTAGGATATGCTTAAGAGCAACCACCAAGGCAAGTACATTTATTTGCAAGGGAGAATCCTCACCAGTAACACAGGATTCAGTGTCTGACAGGACCGTATGCTCCCCCTCGACTTCAGATGAAACATCAGAGAGGTTTGTGGATTGTGACAAGGAAGCAGCCCACTTAGAGAACCCAGGAGTGACCTGGGGTAGAATTCTGTCTAACCAGAGACTGATTTAATTGCTGCAGTTTGTTAGACAAATTTTCCACCCAAGGCGGATTAACCACAGGGACAATTTGTGGTGGTAGTGGCACCGGTGGTCCCATAGGGGGCGCAAGGCGTTCCACCAGAGCAGGGTGGTGAATGCAGCCAGGGTGGCTCCTGTGTGGATGCAGGAGCTGTGGACTGACTGGGAGGTGCATGACAAGTAATACACAGATCATACAACACTTTCCCTTCTGGTAAATCCTTGGAGCATGCTCTGCATGTTGCAGGAGGTTCCACTGATTTACTGACCTTTCTGTTAGACATTATAAGATAAATGCAACAACATGGCTATTCTAGTATGATGAAGCCAGACAAAATAAATAAATAAATAAATAAATTGATAAATACGGTGTAATACTATATTATAAGACCCAAACACACCCAGCCCAGGGTACATAATATAGTGACAGTTATATCTGGGAAACACAGAGTGAAACCTTACAGCAGGTACAGACACACAGTCACAGGCAATGCAGAAATTATTATCACAAAGCTGCACTGGACTAATAGATAGACAGATAGATACTTGTACAATATATTCTGTAAAGGTACACTCTCTCTAAATTAACGCTGTCTGTATCAAGACATGTAGGATATTTAAAGGTTTGTAAAGTCTCAGCGCTGTGTACAGGCTGCTTTACAAGGGAGACCTTGCCCTGCAATCCCGGAGAGCTGCAGCAGCTATGCTGTGAAGATGGTGCCCAGCGTCTCAGTCAGGGAATGAGGGACAGTGTGAGGCAGCTCCAGCACGGGAAATCTGCGAGGAGATGGCGCCCTGGGTTGAGGGAGGGGCTAAAGCGCCACCTCACCTATGCTGGACTTCCACCCCAGGTACTAGTGAGCCTTATTAAATGGGGCGTTAGTACACCCGACCTGTGCTCTAATGCCCTGGTGGTCTAGTGGGGTCCTTGCCCAGTGACAGTGTCCACGCCAGCGCTGCGACCCGTCTCCCGGGGCCCACGGACGGAACTCAATTTAATGGCAGGTCCCACCTGGGGGACCCTCTTACCTCCTCCCTATAGCAGCCACGCGAACCAGGAGAGCGGTCTGCGACTCTGTGCCTAAGCCGCGACTTCTCCTGCGCAAGTACCCGGGACCAGGCCGTGGGAGTATGCGACGCCGCTTGGGAGGTGATGGAGCTGCAGCGTTGAATGTCACACTGACATACAGCACTGACAACCCAGCCAGAGAAGAAATCTTCTTTAGAAAAGCTTTTTAGGGCTGCCCAGTGCAGCCATCCTGTTAAGTGACCTGCTACTGCAGGCACCAACTCGAAAACTGAGCTCTCAGTACCTGGAGGCAGGGTTTTAGAGGAGGCCCCTATGCATCCTGGGACAGCTAAAGCTTTAGCCTGTTGATGCCTCTCGATCAAGATCCCACCCTACACCAGATGTTTTCCCAGTGGAAATCAATGTAACCTGCTGCAGAAAGTATATTAACAATGAAACGGTTTCAAAATCTAGTAAAAGATAATGCTTCCTAACCATTAGCAGATTTTTTAGAATGTAATATAAGTGTACCTCTTAACATTATACATGACTATGTGTTAACAACACTGTACTGTACTGTACTGTACTGGTGTACTGAATGGAGGCTTCTTTCCTCACAGCTATAATTGGCTGCATGACTCTCACACAGCTCTTTTCTCCCCCAGCACTGTTCCCCTCTGTTAGTGCCCAGATCCATCTTCCTGCAAGGGTGGCCACAATAGCTAGTACAAATATTAGTATTTAATATGCAGGAAGTGTGAACTAATACAGTAATCAAGGGCGTAGCTACTATAGGTGCTGGTAGTGCAGCTGCTATGTGGCTCACCTTGCCTGTCACAGTTACATGTCATATACATTTTTCACCATTGGTAGATACATAGGAGCCCTTATAAACTTTTGCCTTGGGGCCTGCAATATATCTAGGTATGCCCTTGGACCTGCTCATTGTAATGTGGGGTCATTCCATGGTAACAAACGTTACATTTTGAAATATATTTCATGTGAAATATATATTATTATTTTTTTGAGCATGCGTTTGGAATATTTTGTGCAAAGTAAATGTTGTTTGTGTGGTACATGATATGCTTTAATTTTGATGCAAAGCTTGTCATGAAAACTGGTAACAAACGTTACATAAAAAGGACATTTTCATGGAATGACCCTGTGGTATAAAATGAGATGGATGGCATTATGTTACATAATATGAAGTGGGGCACTGTAATGTGGCAAATCATGAAGTGGAGGCACTATATTGTGGCATAATATGAACCGGGGACACTGTATGCCATAATATGAACTGACAGCACTGTAATGTGACATAATGGGGGATATTCAATGGTCTTAAAAGTCAGTTGGGTGTCAGTTTTTTCCTATCTAATAGACAGGAAAAAAAACAGACACCCAACCAACTTTTCAAACAATTGAATTCCCCCCAGTGTGACTAGGGCACTACTATGGTTCATAAAATTAGCTATGGCACTATTATAGGACATAAAATGAACAACTGCTGAGAGGTTTATCTTTAGAAGCATTGGGACAGGGCCCCCTTCAAAATGTTGCTGTGGGGCCCACAAAGTTCTGGCTACGCCCCTGACAGTAATCATTCTGGAAGTCACAAGTGTAGACCAGAAAATTCAACAACTAACTTTCAAATTCAATCTTATTTGCCATGCCCATGTTAACAGTGATCTCTGTATTATACCTATTTTATACTTAAAACTGTGTGAGTAATGACTCCATGGCCTCCTGTAGGATTTTAGTTCATTCATACTTTCAGAGTCCTATAAATAAGATACCATCAATAAGTTACCAAGTTTACATTCATACCTTCTTGTTTCAATTATCAGCATCGTTCAGCAACTAAAAGAAAAGAAAGACGTGATTTAATATCAACTTATTGTTAAAGTGGATTGAAGGAGAACTAGACAGACTTGCTCCATTGTAACATAGAGGTGATGACCCCATCCCACTAATACAGACTGCAATACTGCTACATAAAACCTTGCAAACATGAATCATAGAAAGGTCTGAAGGAACAAAGATACATCAAATAACATTTCAAAGAGCAGAATCAGTAAAGGAAACAGCTGAATGGAAAGCAGCCTCTGACCAGGCAGGAGTCACCTGCTCTGACAACAGTTTATCTTTGGCTTTTATGTGCCTGGAGCTCTGAACTTGTCTAGGTGCTTGAACAGGTATATAGAGGTAAAGGCAGAGTTTTTCTAATGTATTATTTATTTCATACATTTTCTTTTCACATTTGTCATGGTAAACAATATTCAGGTATGAATTTTCATGCCACTTCTCCCTGGGGAAGAGAACAATGTAATCCATAAAGGTGTATTTATTTTCCTTATGCAACTTGTTCTCCCTGCATCTGCCCTAGAAAATGACAAGAAGCTTGTCAGTAAATGTAGTGAAACCCTTCCCTCTTACAGCTGCTGACTCAGTCTCCTTGGTTATAAATAGCACAGTGCTGAAACATAGGATATTGACAATTTTTATTACAGCTTTATTGTCAATTCACCACAGTAATTTGCCATTCAATTTTTTTCTACACTAAAAGAATTTTCTAAAACTAGAGATGTGCGGTTCGGTTCTCCAGAACTCCACATCCACCAAATTTTGTGGATCCGAACCACAAACCTAGTCCACTTCCACCGAGCAGATCTCATCCGAGTCCCAGTTTTAATCTTCCTGTGGTTCGGAATTCGGGGTTTTGATTGCAAAATTTACATGATTTTAGCAGTTTTCATTTTATTTTTTTACCAATGATTATATAATTTTTTTTTAATTGACTTTAAAACTGAACCGAAATCCGAATATGAACCAAAACACTTCAGGGTGTTTTCGCCAAAACCAAAACACGATGATGAATTAGAATGAAAACACGGGGATTCATGCACATCTCTAATAAAAACTATGCTTATTACACTTTCTTCAAAAGGTTAGTACTTTGATGGTGGTCTCTGCCTTGCACATCCCTCTGCTTGCTCCATTTAGCAGGCGCTCACGTAGCCAACACTTTGGAACGGGTGGTCTTCAGTATGCCGAATGTCGGGATCCCGGCGCACAGTATACCGGCACCGGAATCCTGACACCCGGCATACCGACACATTCTCCCTCGTGGGGGTCCACGACCCCCCTGGAGGGAGAATAAATGCGCCAGCGTGCCCGCAAGGGGATCCTTTGCGCTCGCCACGCTGTCGGTATGCCGGTGGTCGGGCTCCCGGCGCCGGTATGCTGGTCGCCGGGAGCCCGGCCGCCGGCATACCATACTACACCCTTTGGAACTACTGTGTCACATCTCTCCTGTCATGAAGTGACCTGAGCAGTATGAAGGAGAGCAGCACAAGTCCTTGGAATATATGAGTGTGGTGAGCCAAACCCCAGCAAAGTACTATTAATGAATGGAGGGGGTTTAGTATAACTTATTTTAAGTGGAAAACATATTTAAGTGAAAAATAAACTGTAACAATCTGGGGAAAATGGCTAGTATGTATATGATTTTTCAATGGGGTGTGCTATATAAGATAGACATTCATCATGTGGACACTGCTGGAATGTCAACATTATAGAATGTCGACAAACCATCCCTGGTACTTTAGCTGTGACTTAACCCCTTTGTTTCATTATCCCAAAATAATGAGAGAAAGCAACTATAAACAAGAAGATAAAAAAATGGCGAACTGGGGCGAAAAATGCTTAGAAGTAAATGAGTTACCAGCAGGAGGGTGTGTTCAATCACATTAAGCAACATTAAAGTTATCTGGTGGAGAACCCTTAAACTGCATCCAGTGTTGTTCATAACACAGCTAATCCACTATCTGCTGGGGAAAAAAAACACCCACGCGTGTTCCAGATACACTGCCCTTGCCATCAGTTATACCACATGGATCTAAATCCCAGGTTTTTAGCACGTGGATGTGCATCAACCTGGGATTTCTGCAGGGTCGGGGACCGGGTAATTTTCATTCACACAATGCAAATTACCCAATCCCCAACCCTGCTCTTTACCAGGGTCTGGGCTGAGACCCGGGAATTTGCCAGCTTTTAGACCTGGCAATTTCTTGGAACCAGTGTATGAAAGGGGTACTACAGAGCCATATTTAACCACAATGTTGCAACATTTTACATAAATGTTTTTATCGAGTGCTGTAAAGTAGGGCAATAATAGCTCTGCAGAAGAAAAGTTGTAGGATGTTGAAAAGCCTCTTAAACTATAAAGAACACTTCATGGAAAATAATCAGCAGACAAACTGGAAACCTTAAAGACCATGAAAGCTTTGTTTGCATCCTCCATGAAGTGTGCAGTACCACACTTTTGTCATATGACTGCAACAAAAAATAACTGTAAAAAAGAGTGAAACTTCTACAGAAAAAGTGCAGTCAAGCATACAACAGAAGCTTGTTGTGAAATACCCATCGGCTAACTAGGATGATCTTTAAAGTAAAATCTTCCAATTACTTGACTACTTGCAAGAAGATAAGAAGACTGTTTCATTTTTTATAAAATCACCAAGAAACCTGCATTATAAATATAAAAAGCAACAGTACATGTTACTTAAAACTTACTTTGTAAGCTATTAAAGCAGTGCAGTTATTAGAATCTGCTTTATGGATTAGATTCCCACAAAGGCCTTAACTGTGTAAAGTTTGAATGTTTTCCCCATGTATGTGGGGTTTGGCTACATCGCACTTTGCTAATGTAAAGTGCTTTCATTCCTATTGGACAAAAGCCACTATATAATGACATTACAATTTTATGTAGGAAACACTGAATTTAAGTACCACCAACAGGTCATGTTAGGGGGAATTCTTTAATCATGTACAGGCGAGTTCAATCGACTTTGCTGGATCAGTAATTATCCCACAGACAGAAATCTACACATTATGACCTTTTGAGGAATTTTAGGGGCCCTACACATTGGCCGATTCGCCGCCAAGCTGCCCGACGGCGGATACGGGCGACCCGGCGGCGGAGGGAGGGAAGTTTCTTCACTTCCTCCGTCACCCGGCTGCATTGAAGCGCACGCAAATATGGACGAGATCATCCATATTGGCCTGCATGTACAGCAGACGGGGGACAAGCGATGAACGAGCGCGGGGCCGCGCATCGTTCATCGCTGGAGCCTCCACTCTCAAAGATATGAACGGTATCTCGTTCATTTATGAACGAGATCGTTCATATCTTTGACTGATGTCGGCCTGTGTGTAGGGCCTATTAGAGGTTTGAGGTTGAGAACCACCGGATTTAGGGCATGCAGCAAGATGTGCTTTCTGTATGGCATGTCTAAACTGGTGAAATTGTGGTTAAGATTCTGCAAAGGATATAGGGCCTAATTCTGAGTTGATCGCAGCAGCAAATTTGTTAGCAGTTAGGCAAAACCATGTGCACTGCAGAAGGGGCAGATATAACATGTGCAGAGAGAGTTATGGCCCATACACATGGTGAGATTTGGGCTATGCCCGATTCTCACTATGCAACAGGGACCAGGTCGGCACATAGTCAGTATTGCAAGCACCTAATGAATGTGCTTGCGATACTGACTTATGTGCGATTTTGGCGAAGTGTCAATTTTCACTCTCTCTTCTATAGAGATAGTGAAAATTGACTTGCCTGCACAGTCTATCTATTCTTGCGATGCCGACCGCACATCGTCAACGAATCGGGATCGCAAGGTGACTTTCACCTTGCGATCTGCACCAACTTTTCTTACGATTTAGACTATATAGTCAAAATCGTAAGAAAAAAAAATCTTACTGTGTGTACACACCATTAGATTTGGGTGGGGTGTATTCAAACTGAAATCTAAATTGCACTGTAAAAATAAAGCAGCCAGTATTTACCCTGCACAAAAACAAAATACCCCACCCAAATCTAAAGGTGCATACACACGGAGCGATATAACTGAGCGATTTTGACTATATAGTCAAAATCGCTCAGAAAGTTAGTGCATATCTCTCCATGTGTACACAGCCAGCGATAGCGATGCGCGTCCCCGCCAGATCGCTATCGCTGCTAAAAATAGACTGTGCAGGCAAGTCAATTTTGGCTAGGTTGCTGGAAAAGAAAAAGCATCCCTTTGCTTAAATGAGTTAGCCAAAATCGCTCAGTCAAAATCGCTGGAAAAGTTAGTCAAAATCTCCTACTGCCAGTTCAAGGGAAATCTCTCAGTCAAAATCTCTTAGTCAAAATCTCTCCGTGTGTATGCACCTTTACTCTCTCTGCAAATGTTATATCTGCCCCCCTGCAGTGCACATGGTTTTGCCCAATTGCTAACAAACTTGCTGCTGCGATCAACTCAGAATTACCCCCATAGTTCTTAATTCAGCAAAGGATGTAGCAAAATTGTGGCTGGCCTTAATTCCATATCTGTTTTTTACACGCTTAAAATACAGTGTTTAAAAGGCCTATCATATTTAAAGTTAATCAAAAAACAATCACCATAAACAATTATAAAAAAAAATAAGAATTTACTTACCGATAATTCTATTTCTCGGAGTCCGTAGTGGATGCTGGGGTTCCTGAAAGGACCATGGGGAATAGCGGCTCCGCAGGAGACAGGGCACAAAAAGTAAAGCTTTTCCAGATCAGGTGGTGTGCACTGGCTCCTCCCCCTATGACCCTCCTCCAGACTCCAGTTAGGTACTGTGCCCGGACGAGCGTACACAATAAGGGAGGATTTTGAATCCCGGGTAAGACTCATACCAGCCACACCAATCACACCGTACAACTTGTGATCTAAACCCAGTTAACAGTATGATAACAAAAGGAGCCTCTGAAAGACGGCTTCCTACAACAATAACCCGATTTTTGTAACAATAACTATGTACAAGTATTGCAGAATAATCCGCACTTGGGATGGGCGCCCAGCATCCACTACGGACTCCGAGAAATAGAATTATCGGTAAGTAAATTCTTATTTTCTCTATCGTCCTAGTGGATGCTGGGGTTCCTGAAAGGACCATGGGGATTATACCAAAGCTCCCAAACGGGCGGGAGAGTGCGGATGACTCTGCAGCACCGAATGAGAGAACTCCAGGTCCTCTTTTGCCAGGGTATCAAATTTGTAAAATTTTACAAACGTGTTCTCCCCCGACCACGTAGCTGCTCGGCAGAGTTGTAATGCCGAGACCCCTCGGGCAGCCGCCCAAGATGAGCCCACCTTCCTTGTGGAATGGGCATTTACATATTTTTTGCTGTGGCAAGCCTGCCACAGAATGTGCAAGCTGAATTGTACTACAAATCCAACGAGCAATAGTCTGCTTAGAAGCAGGAGCACCCAGCTTGTTGGGTGCATACAGGATAAACAGCAAGTCAGATTTCCTGACTCCAGCCGACCTGGAAACTATATTTTCAGGGTCCTGACAACATCCAGCAACTTGGAGTCCTCCAAGTCCCTAGTAGCCGCAGGCACCACAATAAGCTGGTTCAGGTGAAACGCTGACACCACCTTAGGGAGAAACTGGGGACGAGTCCACAGCTTTGCTCTGTCCGAATGGACAATCAGATATGGCTTTGTGAGATAAAGCCGCCAATTCTGACACTCGCCTGGCCGAGGCCAGGACCAACAGCATGGTCACTTTCCATGTGAGATATATCAAATCCACAGATTTGAGTTGTTTAAAACAATGTGATTTTAGGAATCCCAAACTACGTTGAGATCGCCCAGTGCCACTGGAGACATCAAAAAGGGGTTGTATATGCAGTACTCCCTTAACAACTTCTGGACTTCAGGAACTGAAGCCAATTTCTTTCTGGAAGAAAATCGACCGGTCGAAATTTGAACCTTAATGGACCCCAATTTGAGACCCATATACACTCCTGCTTGCAGGAAATGTAGGAATTAACCTAGTTGAAATTCTTCTGTGGAGCCTTCCTGGCCTCACACCATGGAACATATTTTCACCTAAGCGGTGATAATGTTGTGCGGTCACCTCCTTCCTGGCTCTGACCAGGGTAGGGATGACCTCTTCCGGAATGCCTTTTTCCCTTAGGATCCGGCGTTCACCCGCCCTGGCGTCAACGCAGCTGCGGTAAGTCATGGAACAGACATGATTCTTGCTGAATCAAGATCCTTTCTAGTATCTCTTGAAGTTCCGGGTACCAAGTTCTTCTTGTCCCAAACCGGAACCCCGAGTATAGTTCTTACTCCTCTCCTTCCTATCATTCTCCATACACTGGGTATGAAAGGCAGAGGAGGGAACACATACACCGACTGGTACACCCACAGTGTTACCAGAGCGTCCCAGCTATTGCCTGAGGGTCTCTAGACCTGGCGCTTCATGTGGGACGCCATCATAACCACCTTTGGTCTTTCCCAACGGTTTACAAACATGTGGAAACTTCCAGATGAAGTTCCCACTTTTCCGGGTGGAATTCATTTATGCTGAGGAAATCTTCCTAGTTGTCCACTCCCGGAATGAACACTGCTGACAGTGTTATCACATGATCTTTCGCCCAGCGAAGAATCCTTGCTGTCATTGCCCTCCTGCTTCTTGTGCCGCCCCGTCTGTTTACGTGGGCGACTGCCATGATGATGTCCTACTGGATCAGCACCGGTTGACTTTGAAGCAGAGGTCTTCCTAGGCTCAGAGCATCGTAAATTGCCCTTAGCTCCAGTATATTCATGTGGAGAGAAATCTCCAGACTTGACCACACTTCCTTGGAAATTTCTTCCTTGTGTGACTGTTCCCCAGCCTCTCAGGCTGGCATCCGTGGTCACCAGAACACAGTCCTGAATGCTGAATGTGCTGCCCTCTAGAAGATGAGCACTCTGCAGCCCCCACAGAAGAGACACCCTTGTCCTTGGAGACAGGGTTATCCGCTGATGCATCTGAAGATGCGATCCGGACCATTCGTCCAGCAAATCCCCCTGAAAAGTTTTTGCGTGAGATCTGCCGAATGGAATCGCTTCGTAAGAAGCCACCATTTTTCCCAGGACTCCTGTGCATTGATGCACTGATACTTGGCCTGGATTTAGGAGGTTTCTGACTAGGTCGGATAACTCCCTGGCTTTTTCCCCTCCAGGAGAAATACCTCTTTCTGGACTATGCCCAGAATCATTCCTAGGAACAGCAGACGTATCATCGGAAAACAGCTGCGATTTTTGGAATATTTAGAATCCACTCGTGCTGTCGTAGAACTACTTTAGATAGTTCTTTTCCGACCTCCAACTGTTCTCTGGAAACTTGTCCCTTTCAGGATATCGTCCAAGTAAGGGATAATTTAGATGCCTTTCTTCTTTTAAGAATCATCTTTTCGGCCATTACCTTGGTAAAGGCCCGGGGTGCCGTGGATAATTCAACGGCAGCGTCTGAAACTGATATTGACAGTTCTGTATCACGAACCAGAGGTACCCTTGTTGAGAAGGGCAAATTTGGACATGGAGGTAATCCTTGATGTCCAGGGACACCATATAGTCCCCTTTTTTCCGGTTCTCTATCACTGCTCTGAGTGACTCCATCTTGATTTGAACCTTTTTATGTAAGTGTTCAAAGATTTCAGATTTAGACTATGTCTCACCAAGCCGTCTGGCTTCAGTACCACAATATAGTGTGGAGGACTAATACCCTTTTCCTTGTTGTAGGAGGGGTACTTTGATTATCACCTGCTGGAAATACAGCTTGTGAATTTTTTCCCAATACTGCCTCCTTGTCGGAGGGAGCCGTTGGTACAGCAGGCTTCAGGAACCTGCGAGGAAAAAATGTCACGACTCTCCAATCTGTACCCCTGGGATAATACTTGTATGATCTAGGGGTCAACTTGCGAGTGATCCCACTGCGCGCTGAGACTCTTGAGACTACCCCCCCACTGGTGGAGGGCTTCTTTTCCTGGGAAGGGGCTGCCTGCTGCAGTCTACTTCCCTTTCCTCTATGTCTGGGCAGATATGACTGGCCTTTTGCCCGCTTGCCCACATGGGAACGGAAGGATTGAGGCTGAAAAGACAGTGTCTTTTTCTGCTGAGATGTAACTTGGGGTAAAAAGGTTGTATTTCCCAGCTGTGGCCGTGGCCCCCAGGTCCGACGGACCGACCCCAAATAACTCCTTCCATTTATACGGCAATACTTCCATGTGCCGTATGGGATCTGTATCACCTGACCACTGTCGTGTCCATGACATCTTCTGGGAGATATGGACAACGCACTTATCTTGATGCCAGAGTGCAAATATCCCTCTGTGCATCTCGCATACATATATATAGAATGCATCCTATTAAATGCTCTATATCAATAAAATATTTTTAGTCAGGGAATTCGACCAAGCCAACCCAGCACTGCATCTCCAGGCTGATGGCGATCGCTGGTCGCAGTATAACCACCGTCTGTGTGTATATACTTTTTAGGATATTTTTCCAGCTGCCTATCAGCTGGCTCCTTGAGGGCGGCCGTATTTGGAGACGGTAACGCCACTTGATAAGTGTGTGAGCGCCTTATCCACCCTAATGGGTGCTTCCCAACGCGCCCTAACTTCTGGCGGGAAAAGGTATAACGCCAATATTTGCTATCGGGGTAAACCCACGTATCATCACACACTTCATTTTATTTTATCTGATTCAGGAAAAACTACAGGTAGTTTTTTCACTTCCACATAATACCCTTTTCTGTGGTACTTGTAGTATCAGAAATATGTAACAGCTCCTTCATTGCCCTTAACGTGTGGCCCTAATGAGGAATACGTTTGTTTATTCACCGTCGACACTGGATTCAGTGTCCGTGTCTGTGTCGACCGACTGAGGTAAATGGGCGTTTTTTATAAAAAAACCCTGACGGTGTTTCTGAGACGCCTGGACCGTTACTAATTGTTTGTCGGTCGTCTCATGTCGTCAACCGACCTTGCAGCGTGTTGACATTCTCACGTAATTCCCTAAATAAGCCATCCATTCCGGTGTCGACTCCCTAGAGAGTGACATCACCATTACAGGCAATTTCTCCGCCTCCTCCAGCATCGTCCTCATACATGTCGACACACACGTACCGACACACAGCACACACACCTGGAATGCTCTGACAGAGGACAGGACCCCACTAGCCCTTTGGAGAGACAGAGGGAGAGTTTGCCAGCACACACCAAAAAACGCTATAATTACATAGGGACAACCTTATATAAGTGTTTCTCCCTAATAGCATCTTTATATATATATTTATATCGCCAATTTGTGCCCCCCCTCTCTGTTTAAACCCTGTTTCTGTAATGCAGTGCAGGGGAGAGCCTGGGAGCCTTCTCTCCAGCCTTTCTGTGAGAGAAAAATGGCGCTGTGTGCTGAGGAGATAGGCCCCGCCCCTTTTACGGCGGGCTCGTCTCCCGCTCTTTAGTGAAGTTTGGCAGGGGTTAAATATCTCCATATAGCCTCTGGGGGCTATATGTGAGGTATTTTTAGCCAGTATATAGGTTTACATTTGCCTCCCAGGGCGCCCCCCCCCAGCGCCCTGCACCCTCAGTGACAGCGTGTGAAGTGTGCTGAGAGGAAAATGGCGCACAGCTGCAGTGCTGTGCGCTACCTTTAGAAGACTGTCAGAGTCTTCAGCCGCCGATTCTGGACCTCTTCTAACTTCAGCATCTGCAAGGGGGCCGGCGGCGCGGCTCCGGTGACCATCCAGGCTGTACCTGTGATCGTCCCTCTGGAGCTAATGTCCAGTAGCCAAGAAGCCAATCCATCCTGCACGCAGGTGAGTTCACTTCTTCTCCCCTCAGTCCCTCGTTGCAGTGATCCTGTTGCCAGCAGGACTCACTGTAAAATAAAAAACCTAAGCTAAACTTTCTCTAAGCAGCTCTTTAGGAGAGCCACCTAGATTGCACCCTTCTCGGCCGGGCACAAAAATCTAACTGGAGTCTGGAGGAGGGTCATAGGGGGAGGAGCCAGTGCACACCACCTGATCTGGAAAAGCTTTACTTTTTGTGCCCTGTCTCCTGCGGAGCCGCTATTCCCCATGGTCCTTTCAGGAACCCCAGCATCCACTAGGACGATAGAGAAACAACTATTAATTGTTCACTTATATAAGAGCAGTTATGTGAAAAGTTGCCAATGTGTCATATTTAGGGGTGTATTTATGAAAGCATGAAGTGGAGGGTGCAGGCTGTGTTTGAAAAAGGAGTTAGGAGCCGATTGGTTGGTGCTTTATCGCGCTACACGTTTTGATAAGTACACCCCTTAGTATCGATATTAATATGGCTTAACCACTTTTCTTTCTTGTTTTAATCAAAAGTGACAATATACCAATGGATAAAATGAAAAGAAAAGCACTTTTGATTGAAATAAAATGGCAAAGGAAGTGACTTTAATGTAATTCTTAAATGTGCTCTAGTCACAAAGAGTCATGAGGCAAATGATAATGAGAGAGATCATGCCACGAATTAATGTTGGTTAAAAGTCATGTGCTTTCTACACAGGCAGAAAATGGAAAGGAAATTGATCTTATTAATCTTAAAAGATAAAGGGCACACAGGCACAGTGAGATTTGTGCATCTTAACCACGCCATACAGAAAGAACACCTTCAACCTACCATAATTCAATGCAGAGAGCTGCAAAGCAGGTGACTTCCATCACTATGAATAGATGCAATGTAAATATACTACTTAAATTCAAGTGCTTGAAGGCCATTAAATATGCACTCCATAATAACACAAAATTAATAAGAAAATCATCATAAATATGGTGGATGAAAAACCACTAAAGATTTGTCTATCATTATTTTAAATAAGATTTTACTCACCGGTAAATCTATTTCTCGTAGTCCGTAGTGGATGCTGGGACTCCGTAAGGACCATGGGGATTAGCGGCTCCGCAGGAGACTGGGCACAACTAAAGAAAGCTTTAGGACTACCTGGTGTGCACTGGCTCCTCCCACTAAGACCCTCCTCCAGACCTCAGTTAGGATACTGTGCCCGGACGAGTGTACACAATAAGGAAGGATTTTGAATCCCGGGTAAGACTCATACCAGCCACACCAATCACACCGTATAACTCGTGATACTATACCCAGTTAACAATATGAAATATAACTGAGCCTCTCAACAGACGGCTCAACAATAACCCTTTAGTTAGGCAATAACTATAAACAAGTATTGCAGACAATCCGTACTTGGGATGGGCACCCAGCATCCACTACGGACTACGAGAAATAGATTTACCGGTGAGTAAAATCTTATTTTCTCTGACGTCCTAAGTGGATGCTGGGACTCCGTAAGGACCATGGGGATTATACCAAAGCTCCCAAACGGGCGGGAGAGTGCGGATGACTCTGCAGCACCAAATGAGCAAACTCTAGGTCCTCCTCAGCCAGGGTATCAAACTTGTAGACTCTTACAAAAATGTTTTAACCCGACCAAGTAACAGCTCGGCAAAGTTGTAAAGCCGAGACCCCTCGGGCAGCCGCCCAAGAAGAGCACCTTTCCTCGTGGAATGGGCTTTTACAGATTTAGGGTGCGGCAGTCCAGCCGCAGAATGTGCAAGTTGAATCGTGCTACAGATCCAGCGAACAATCGTCTGCTTAGAAGCAGGAGCACCCAGCTTGTTGGGTGCATACAGGAGAAATAGCGAGTCAGTTTTCCTGACTCCAGCTGTCCTGGAAACATATACTTTTCAGGGCCCTGACTACGTCCAGTAACTTGGAATCCTCCAAGTCCCAAGTAGCCGCAGGCACCACAATAGGTTGGTTCACATGAAAAATTTATACCACCTTAGGAAGGAATTGGGAACGAGTCCTCAATTCCGCCTTATCCATATAAAATACAGATAAGGGCTTTTGTATGACAAAGCCGCCAATTCTGATACACGCCTGGCCGACGCCAAGGCCCCCAGAATGACCACTTTCCACGTGAGGTATTATAGCTCCACGGATTTAAGTGGCTCAACCCAATGCGACTTCAGGAACTCCAACACCACGTTGAGATCCCACGGTGCCACTGGAGGCACAAACGGGGGCTGACTATGCAGCACTCCCTTAACAAAAGTCTGAACTTCAGGCAGTGAAGCCAGTTCAATTTTGGAAGAAAATCGATAGAGCCGAAATCTGGACCTTAATGGAACCCAATTTTAGGCCCATAGTCACCTCTGACTGTAGGAAGTGCAGAAATCGACCTAGCTGAAATTTCTCCTTTGGGGCCTTCCTGGCCTCACAGTACGCAACATATTTCCGCCATATGTGGTGATAATGGTTTGCGTTCACTTCTTTCCTAGCTTTAAATAGCGTAGGGATAACTTCCTCCGGAATTCCCTTTTCCTTCAGGATCCGGCGTTCAACCGCCATGCCGTCAAACGCAGCCGCAGTACGTTTTGGAACAGACAGGCCCCCTGCTGCAGCAGGTCCTGTCTGAGCGGCAGAGGCCATGGTTCCTCTGAGATCATTTCTTGGAGTTCTGGTTACCAAGCTCTTCTTGGCCAACCCGGAACAATGAGTATAGTTCTTACTCCTCTCCTTCTTATTCTCATTACCCTGGGTAAGAGAGGCAGAGAAGGGAACACATACACCGACTGGTACACCCACGGTGTTACCAGAGCGTCCACAGCTATCGCCTGAGGGTCCTTGACCTGGCGCAATATCTTTGTAACTTTTAGTTGAGGCGGGACGCCATCATGTCCACCTGTGGCCTTTCCCCACGGTGTACAATCATTTGGATTACTTCTGGATGAAGTCCCCACTCTCCCAGGTGGAGGTCGTGTCTTCTGAGAAAGTCTGCTTCTCAGTTGTCCACTCCGGGAATGAACACTACTGACAGTGCTAACACATGATTTTCCGCCCATCGGAGAATCCTTGTGGCCTCTGCCATCGCCATCCTGCTTCTTGTGCCGCCCTGTCGGTTTACATGAGCGACCGCCGTGATGTTGTCTGACTGGATCAGCACCGGCCGGTGTTGAAGCAGGGTCTAGCCTGACTTAGGGCATTGTAAATGGCCCTTAGTTCCAGAATATTTATGTGTAGGGAAGTCTCCTTACTTTTCCATAGCCTTGGAAGTTTCTTCCCTGTGTGACTGCCCCCCAGCCTCGAAGGCTGGCATCCGTGGTCACCAGGACCCAGTCCTGTATGCCGAATCTGCGGCCCCCTAGAAGATGAGCCCTCTGCAGCTACCACAACAGCGACACCCTGGCCCTTGGAGACAGGGTTATCCGCCGATGCATCTGAAGATGCGACCCGGACTACTTGTCCAACAGATCCCACTGGAAAATCCTTGCATGGGACCTGGCGAATGGAATTTCTTCGTAAGAAGCTACCATCTTTCCCAGCGCTCGCGTGCATTGATGCACCGACACCTGTATATGTATTAGTCGGTCTCTGTCTAGAGACGACAACTTCTTGGACTTCTCCTCTGGGAGAAACCCTTTTTATCCTGTTCTGTGTCCAGAACCATACCAAGGAACAGTAGACGCGTCGTAGGAACCAGCTGCGACTTTGGAATATTCAGAATCCAGCCGTGCTGTTGTAGCACTTCCCGAGATAGTGCTACTCCGACGAACAACTGCTCCCTGGACCTCGCCTTTATAAGGAGATCGTCCAAGTACGGGATAATTATTTCGGCCATTACCTTGGTAAATACCTCGGTGCCGGGGACAGACCAACGGCAACGTCTGGAATTGGTAATGACAATCCTGTACCACAATTTTGAGGTACTCCTGGTGAAGAGGGTAAATAGGGACATGCAGGTAAGCATCCTTGATGTCCAGTGATACCATGAAATTCTCCAGGCTTGCAATAATCGCCCTGAGCGATTCCATTTTGAACTTGAACCTTCGTATATAAGTGTTCAAGGCTTTCAATTTTAGAATGGGTCTCACCGAACCGACTGGTTTCGGTACCACAACATTTTGGAATAGTAACCCCGGCCTTGCTGAAGGAGGGGGTACCTTGATTTCACCTGCTGGAAGTACAGCTTGTGAATTGCCGCCAGTACTACCTTTCTCCGAGGGCAGCAGGCAAGGCTGATGTGAGGTAACGGCGAGGGGGAGTCGCCTCGAACTCCAGCCTGTATCCCTGTGATACTATTTGCAGAACCTAGGGATCCACCTGTGGGCAAGCCCACTGGTCCCTGAAGTTCCTGAGACGCGCCCCTACCGCACCAGTCTCCACCTGTGGAGCCCCAGCGTCATGCGGTGGACTCAGAGGAAGATTTTTGATCCTGGGAACTGGCTGCTGGTGCAGCTTTTTCCTTCTTCCCTTGTCTCTGTGCAGAAAGGAAGCGCCTTTGACCCGCTTGCTTTTCTGAAGCCGAAAGGACTGTACCTGAAAATACGGTGCTTTCTTAGGCTGTGAGGAAACCTGAGGTAAAAAATTTTCTTCCCAGCTGTTGCTGTGGATACGAGGTCCCAGAGACCATCCCCAAACAATTCCTCACCCTTATAAGGCAGAATCTCCATGTGCCTTTTACAGGCAGCATCACCTGTCCACTGCCGGGTTTCTAATACCCTCCTGGCAGAATGGACATTGCATTAATTCTGGATGCCAGCCGGCAAATATCCCTCTGTGCATCCTTTATATATAAGACGACGTCTTTAATATGCTCTATGTTAGCAAAATATTATCCCTGTCTTAGAGTATTAATATTATCTGACAGGGTATCAGACCACGCTGCAGCAGCACTATTTATGCTGAGGCAATTGCAGGTCTCAGTATATAACCTGAGTGTGTATATACAGACTTCAGGATAGCCTCCTGCTTTTTATCAGCAGGCTCCTTCAAGGTGGCCGTATCCTAAGACGGCAGTGCCACCTTTTTTGACAAACGTGTGAGCGCCTTATCCACCCTAAGGGATATCTCCCAACGTGACCTATCCTCTGGCGGGAAAGGGTACGCCAGCAGTAACTTTTTAGAAATTACCAGTTTCTTATCGGGGGAACCCACGCTTCTTTACACACTTCATTCATTCATCTGATGGGGGAACAAAACACTGGCTGCTTTTTCTCCCCAAAAATAAAACCCCTTTTATGTGGTACTTGGGTTCATGTCAGAAATGCGTAACACATTTTTCATTGCCGAGATCATGTAACGGATGTTCCTAGTGGATTGTGTATATGTCTCAACCTCGTCGACACTGGAGTCAGACTCCGTGTCGACATCTGTGTCTGCCATCTGAGGTAACGGGCGTTTTTCTGAGCCCCTGATGGCCTTTGAGACGCCTGGGCAGGCGCGGGCTGAGAAGCCGTCTGTCCCACAGCTGTCACGTCAACCAGCCTTTTATGTAAGGAGTTGACATTTGTCGGTTAATACCTTCCACCTATCCATCCACTCTGGTGTCGGCCCCACAGGGGGCGACATCCCATTTATCGGCCTCTGCTCCGCCTCCACGTAACCTTCCTCATCCAACATGTCGACACAGCCGTACCGACACACCGCACACACACAGGGAATGCTCTGACTGAGGACAGGACCCCACAAAGTCCTTTGGGGAGACAGAGAGAGAGTATGCCAGCACACACCAGAGCGCTATATAATGCAGGGATTAACACTATAACTGAGTGATTTTTCCCCCAATAGCTGCTTGTATACATATATTGCGCCTAAATTTAGCGCCCCCCCCCCTCTCTTTTTAACCCTTTGAGCCTGAAAACTACAGGGGAGAGCCTGGGGAGCTGTCTTCCAGCTGCACTGTGAAGAAAAAATGGCGCCAGTGTGCTGAGGGAGAAGCCCCGCCCCTTTTTCAGCGGACTTTTCTCCCGCTTTTTTATGGATTCTGGCAGGGGTAATTTATCACATATATAGCCCTGGGACTATATATTGTGATGATTTGCCAGCCAAGGTGTCTTATATTGCCCTCAGGGCGCCCCCCCCCCCCAGCGCCCTGCACCCATCAGTGACCGGAGTGTGAGGTGTACATGAGGAGCAATGGCGCACAGCTGCAGTGCTGTGCGCTACCTTGGTGAAGACCGAAGTCTTCTGCCGCCGATTTTCCGGACTCTTCATGCTTCTGGCTCTGTAAGGGGGCGTGGCTCCGGGAACGAACACCAAGGTCAGGTCCTGCGGTCGATCCCTCTGGAGCTAATGGTGTCCAGTAGCCTAAGAAGCCCAAACTACCACCTGTTAGGTAGGTTCGCTTCTTCTCCCCTTAGTCCCTCGCTGCAGTGAGTCTGTTGCCAGCAGATCTCACTGTAAAATAAAAAACCTAAATATACTTTCTTTCTAGGAGCTCAGGAGAGCCCCTAGTGTGCATCCAGCTCAGCCGGGCACAAGAATCTAACTGAGGTCTGGAGGAGGGTCTTAGTGGGAGGAGCCAGTGCACACCAGGTAGTCCTAAAGCTTTCTTTAGTTGTGCCCAGTCTCCTGCGGAGCCGCTAATCTCCATGGTCCTTACGGAGTCCCAGCATCCACTTAGAACGTCAGAGAAATTTAGATTATTAACTGCAAAATGGCAATGGCATCATTGAGTAGCATGCGGTGTCCAACCCGTGGCTCTTGAGCCGCATGTGGCTCTTTCTTTACTCAAATGTCGCTCCCAACACTCAAAGTCACGTTGACCACAGCAGATCCAGAAACCAATGCACTCCAGCCAGACACACAGCAGCACTACGTTGACTGAAAACTGAGGAAGCCAAATACTATAGGTGAGACATCCACTGTCAAATAGAGGACACATAAGGGGCTGCTGCAATCAGGGGCTTGGTGGCAACCTTTAGCCTGGGGGGCACACTCAAGTAAGCGACCCCATTTTTTTTCAGGGCATCATCCCCTGACGAAGTCCCTCATTCGACGAAATGCGTTGGACGTGGCTAGATGACGTGGGCATTGGGGCGTCCTGGATTGCCAGTACTTTGCGCATATGCAAGACCTGTTTTGTGCATTTGCGAATGGGTTCATCGACGATGCACGCATAGCGGCATCAGCCTATCAATGATTGACAGTCTGTTGCGATTTAGAGGTGGGGTGCGGAGATGGCACCCGGTTCTCCAAACTCAGTCATGTCACTGATGTTACAGGGGAGAGAAGAGACCAGGATCTCCGTCAGAGGATGGTGATTTCCTGGTCTCTAGGTTGACGGCTTTCGTGACCCCACGGGTCAGGCAGACAGCTGATAGTGTTGGAGATGATCCGACACTGTGTCCTAGGATGCAGCTCGAATCAGTAATGCATGCAGGAGTCGTGGACGCGTCCTGCTGCATTACCATATTAGTACTGTCGTTGCTGCTTCTATGTAAGCAACCCCAACTAAATGACCCACATTATATGCCAATTTTGCCATTTTATATGATCTTTTTCCAACTGTATCTTTCCTATGTCTCTCTGCGGCTGTCTTTTCCCACTATCTGCCTCTTAGAGTCAGTATCAGGGCCTGGACATGCTGCAGCCTGAATGGACCTTTGGTGAAGAGGAGTCCCTACCTTTGGCGACACCCAGAGCGGCAGTATCGTAGTGTGTGCGTGTGTGAAGGCGTGCATGCTCGCGAGACTGGGAGTGGCCTCACTGTACAAAGCCATGCCCAATTGAGTGACTATTTGAGCCCATTCTAGGCAGCCCCCAGTCTTTCTCCCGGCAATGTTGTCATGCTGGGCAGCCCCTAGCTTTCCTCCCGAGATCTGACACAAGAAAACAGTGTGGCAGCTGTTCGTTGACACTATCTGAGGGGGTGACATCAACATAGCAGAGCAGCTATGCTATTTTGGCGTCATTCTCTCAGACGCTGTCACCCAGTGCAGACAGCACCCCCTACTGATGCCACTGCATGCACAGTATGGGCAGCTGTGGATCTGTCCAGTTCTCCTGATCCTATTGCAGCTGTCACTGACTTAGTGACGTTGGTTGCAGTTTTGATGCCACAGCTTTCCGTTTTGCCTTTTCAACTCTTTCTGGTGTCAAGAGCTTTGAAGGGTTGGTCCAGGATGGCACCTTTGCCTGGTAATCATAGGTGTCTAGTTTATATTTTGCTTTTACCCCACTTTTTTTATTTTTACACTCCGTTACATTACTTTGTTATTCTGATTACAAAGGTTTTTTTTCTTTAAACAGAGTTTCGCTATGCCCTTTCATAGCACCTCCACGTTAGCGAGCTGGATGCTCCTTCTAAACATGCCAAGTTGTCCCTTGTTATTTTAGATGTGTTAGTTTAACCCGGCGTTATTATGTGTCACTTACTGTGTTCCTTACTTAGTGTTCATTCTAGCACCTTTCACCTGTGACAACCAATGCAGTTCCTCTTTCCTGCTTGCGGTGTCGCTCTCTGTTCTAGTGCTTCTAACACACCCTGGCCTGTATCTCACACTGAGGTACAGACCAGAGGGTGCCTGAAGCACCAGAGCAGAGAGCAACACCCCAGGCAGGAAAAAGGAACTGCATTGGTTGTCACAGGTTAAGGGTGCTAGAATGAACACTATTACTGACCATGCAGGTTTTCACTTCGTTCATGACTCTGACAGTGCTTTGGCATGAGCCTTTTCACAAATTAGAGAGGCAGTTTCACCACCTACCTCCCTTATCTATTTCTTTGTGCTGAACGTTCGGGTGTATGATTGAGGCTGCTTTAGTTGCTCTTGTTCTATTTTTCCTTGTGGCTCTGACTTATGTAATATATAATTTCAGATTGATTTAATAATAAAATAGTATGAGTTTGTGTAACACTTCTATGTTTTCTGGGCTTCTGAATTCCCCATGGCTAATGATTGTATTTCATTCCCACAGGCTTGCTTAAAGGTAGGGTTTTCACAGTATGTTTTGCCATTCATTGCACGACAAGGTGATGTAGTCTTTAGGAGCACCTCAGGTTCTGATACTGCATCTGTCACTAAGGCTTGGACCTCCTGGAAGAGTGTGCCGCTGGATGTGGTGCTGAGGCATGTTTGAAGGGGTGTTAGGTCTGGAACAAGGCTGGATGTTGCCTGGAAACGGTAAATGCAGTAACAGTGTAATTGCTTTTTGTCAACAATGGCAGTGTGGTGGAATGTGATTTAGGGGCAAATTCAGTATAAATCGCAAGTAGTGATTCGTAAGGAGTTTTTGCTGAGGGGCCGCGGGCAAATGCGGAGCAGGCCCTACTGCGCATGCGCCCACAATTTCCTGCGGGGGTTGCAGAAATTACGATTGCCAGACAGGGGGGGGGGGGGAGGCGCCGGTCAGCATGCTGGGCGGCCCCCAGCATGCGTGCTAATGGTTAGAAAATTCTGCTGATTAGCAGAATTTGCTAACCTTACTGAATTGGCCCCTTAATTCACAAGGATGCCCAAACATATTGGTCTGATGGTTCATCAGAGTTCTGTTGGTTTGACCAGTTTTGATGGTATTTGGGTGTATTGGAGATTCAGTTTAGTTTGTGAGTTCGTGTATATTAAGTATGGCGATTGTGGGTCAGATTAGGCCTTGCTATGGTAGCACAGAATGGTAATCCAGTTCTTGAAGTTAATCATTAGGCTTATTGGGTGCGCTTTACATTGTAGGCCAATTGTATTGTTCGGGAAACCACTACACCACCTGAACGGGTGTGTGTTATGGTAAGTGGGGAGATGAATACCAATATTTGGCTTTGCATGCATGCTTATTGTTCTGTCCGTCCTTTATTGCCACACCCACTTGTCAATAAAATTTGACATAATTGTAATACCAGCACTGTTGTCTGTGTTTTATTTATATACAAAACATTTCAATTAAGGTTACCCATTGTGACATTTTAGATGCAACACCACAAATATACTGTTAGGGAGTTTATTTGCATGAAATCAATCACTAGCATTGGCCATGAGCACCCTTCCAAATTCATGCCGTCTCTCCAGCTACGAATTTGGAGAGTCCTCTGCCTAACATCAATTGCCTAGTAGTCATTACCCGTTTCTCACGGATCTTACTTCTTTGACCAACATGGCCATAAGATGCATGCCTCATGGGAAGGGGCATGACAGGAGTGATTCCAGAGAAAGCCCATGCTATGATGCCCCTTCCCATAGATAGATAGATAGATAGATAGATAGATAGATAGATAGATAGATAGAACACTGCAAGAAAATGGGTTTGGACACAAATCCTCTTTATATCCCATTCGTGCACTTCACTTGAGAGCTCGCTTTTATTCAGTTACAATACACTTTATTAAATAACACATTTCAGTACACTGCCATACCAAGGATTCAAACCTACAACCTGTTTCATTACAGTTAAACACCCATTTTTTCACAAAGTACGTCATGCTGGGCGGCCTTGCCCTGCGATAGGCGGCCCCCAGCATGCGAGACAAAGCAGAATTTGCAATCCTTACTGAATAGGGTCCTATATACAGTGACGGGTGTAGTATGGTATGCCAGCGGCCGGGCTCCCGGCGACCAGCATACTGGCGCCGGGAGCACGACCACCGGCATACCGACAGCGTGGCGAGCGCAAATGAGCCCCTTGTGGGCTCAGTAGCGCGCCATGCTATTTTATTCTCCCTCCAGGGGGGTCGTGGACCCCCACGAGGGAGAAAAAAGTGTCGGTATGTCGGCTGTCGGGATTCCAGCGCCGGTATGCTGTGCGCTGGGATCCCGACAGTCGGCATACTGAAGACCACCCACAGTGACACGATGTTGAAAGCACACTGTTTTGTAGAAACTTTTAATAAATAAGCGACAACCACATTATGAAACCAGAACAGAATATATATTTCAATAAACAAGCTACCCTAGTTCTTAACATAATCAACAAAACACCACGGTCAGTATCAATTTGTTGAAATGCACAGACCTAAATATTTGATAAACAGGCTGAACAGACTACACAGAGACCAATTAGTATGACTGGCTGATAACATACAGATTTATCCAGCTGGACCCAAGGACAAAATATAAAGGCGAAAAAGTTATATACTGATTGTATCTGTATCAAATTACTTGGTTATATTGGTTCAACAGAAAGAGCGATGCACAAGACATTTTTATATCTCACTGCTGCAACATTACAAATGAATACCAAAATGGGAAACAAATGTTATCTGTTGTAGGTATAAAAGGGCTGCCGAATACCAAGCTGCACCAAGAGTAAAACAAAAGCAACATTGTACGAACAGATTTAATAAAATCAGAAAGAAAGAACAGAAATGGGCCCTACACACTTATAGATTTCACTAAACGACATGAACGAGAACTCTTTCATATTGTTCAGTGTGTAGGCACCAACGATGAACGATGCGCAGCCCCGCGCTCATTCATCATTGGTGCCCTGTCGCTTATGCATGCAGGACAATATGGACAAACTCGTCCATATTAGCAAGCACTGCTATGGAGCCGGGTGACGGGGTCACCTTCCCCCGCCGCCGGTCCGCCCGTCGGGCGGGTCGGGTAATGTGTAGGGCCCAAAAGTTTGACCACTCGAATATAAAGCTATCAGAGATAGGTAGATAGCTATTATTATTATTAAATTTTATTTATAGGGCGCCACAAGTGTTTCGCAGCGCCGTACAAAGGACAGTACAGGGAGACAAAACTTAGCATAACAGTAAATAAATAACAAAAATGGAGTGCAGGTAACAAAGAGCACCACAATTCTCAAAACATAATACAGCTTAGATGTAAGTAGCGAAGGAGTAATCATTGTACTACTTGGGGCTGGCGGCCATAGATAGAGATGAGCCTTTACCAGCAGGAGAAAAAGCAGGTAAAGATGGTCGCTGAGTGAAATGTGTCAAGAAGAGGGCTTAGACAAGAGGAAAGAGGGCCCTGCTCTGAAGAGCTAACAATCTAGTGGGGAGGGGCAACAGACAGATGACATGAGGTGCAAGCAAGCAGGTAGAAGCCTGATGGTGGTGTCAAAGTCGAAAAATATCATGATGCATATGCCTTGTACTAACCCCTCATGCACACGCGCGCTGCTCGTGCACCCACTCCCCCGTACGTGCACATACCCGCAAGTTGCATAAGGGACGCTACAGCGTCTCGTGCGCATGAGATGTGTATTTACGGCGGAGTTTGTGAGCGTCTAGCGTGCGACTCGATCGTAGCATATTTAACCCATATAGTGTGTTTTATAGCTAATATTCCCCTAGACAATGTTTAGTTTAAACGGTTCCTGGACAGAGAGATTCCTCTTTGCATGATAGGAAGGGTCGGATAAAGGTTGAAAGGTGGTGTCTAGTTCCCAGCTGTAGGATATTTTAAGGGTAACATTTCGGTGTTGGTTAGGAAAGGATCGCTCGCTCGCTCCTGCATATAGTTATGTGCAAAAGTAGTTTATGAACACATATTGTATTTGCTGTAAATTACACATGCGGCGGGAATCCTGAGGATACCTCCCACCAGAGCAGTTGGAGAAAGACACAGCCCACCTGTTCAAATCCACCTATGACCTTTGCTATAATGTGGAGACACATTCCTGTGTCCAATGAACAATGAGATTATAGGGACCATTGTATTGTGAATGTATGTTGTGTATATAAAGACCACCATTGCCTGGCCAGACACTCACTCTCTCTGAAGGCTTTCTCTCTGAATGCTGAGGGCTGGATCCAGGACGCGCTTGCGAATCATCCCCACGTATGTATACTTCTCTGTAGCCATTTTGTTATCCATTCTGTTCGCCATTCGTTTCAATTTGTTCACTCTTGTTCGTTATTGTTCATATTATTCTCTGTTATTGTGTCAGATTTTGATGTTAGTTTGTGGTGTATAACTTGTATTGTGTTTTTCCCCTTTTCTCTAAACCATCCACGGCGGTGTTAGAACCACTGTGGTTTTTAAATCCAAACCAGGTCTTGTGTTTTCACTTCTCCACAAAGGGCTTTTCTTAGCGTCTCAATCGCTCAAACAGCATACACATTGTTAAGGGTTTTCAGCGTTACATCATTGTAATATTAGATTACTAAGGTTTAGAGTATAAGCATATTCTTACTGTGTGTTATTAATAAGGTTTACTGTGTATCATTCTGTGAGCGTCTGCGCCGCTCGTGTCTCACTCTCATGGCGCAGCGTCCGCTACGCCAATAGCGTAGCAGTACGGTACTAGGTACACCTATAGCGTGCTTGGTACGAAGCGTGAAACTGTGAGCGTACGCATCGCTCGTGCGTCGCGCCCACGGCTTAGCGTCTGTTACGCTAAGTGCGTACCACTACGGTACTCAGTACGCAAATAGCGTACTTAGTCCGTAATAGTAAATAGCTTATGTTTAAAGGTAATATTTGACATTATCAGTGGTATGCGAGCAAAGCAGAGATGTCCAAGGCATGGGATAGGGGGATGGAGGAGCAGCCTAAGGACTAGGTTATGCATTGGAGGGGTACGCTTTGATAAATAGGTGGGTTTTCAGTGCCCGTTTTAAGCTTTGCAAGGTCGGGGAGAGTCTAATGGAGCGGGGGAGTGCATTCCACTGAAGGGGTGCAGCACAGGCAAAATCCTGAACTCGTGCATGGGAAGCAGTGACCAAGGCAGAGGAGAGGCGACGGTCATCAGCCGACTGTAGTGGGCGGGAGGGAGTATGAAGGGAGAGGAGGTTGGAGATGTAGGGAGCAGTGGAATTAGAGATGGCCTTGTATGTGAGGGTGAGGAGTTTGAAGAGGATTCTGTAGGGGAATGGGAGCCAGTGTAGATTGTGTCGAAGGGGAGTGGCGCGGCGGGAGAGGAAGATGAGCCTAGCTGCGGAGTTGAGGACAGATTGGAGGGGAGCGATGTGGGAGCAAGTGAGGCCAGTGAGGAGCACATTGCAGTAGTCGAGTCGTGAGATGACCAGTGAGTGGATGATAAGTTTAGTTGCACTCTGGGAGAGAAATGGCCTGATGCGAGCAATGTTGCGTAGCTGGAACCGACAAGATTGCGCCAAAGCTTGGATGTAGGGTGCAAAGGAGAGGGAGGAGTCAAGAGTGACGCCCAGGCAGCGGAGTTGGGGAACGGGGGAGATGATAGTGTTGTCAACAGTGATAGATGGCGCTGCTAAAGGGGCAGGTCGCATTTTGCCCTTTAAAAACAACAAGAGGTTAGAAACTGGGTTTTCCGGTGTATGTACAGAGTGTTGATAGCCTGCACACCATATACATGCAATTTTATTGCAACAGGACATTTAAGAGAAAAAAAATAAAATAAAATAGGAATTTAATACCTACCGGTAATTCCTTTTTTCGTAGTCCGTAGTGGATACTGGGGATTTGTACTTTAGTACCATGGGGTATAGATCAGGTCCACTGGAGCCTGGCACTTTAAAACCATTAGTGTGCGTATGTGTGTGCTGGCTCCTCCCATCTATGCCCCTCCTACCAGACTCAGTCTAGGAAACTGTGCCCGAGGAGACGGACATACCACGAGAAGAAAAGAAAAAAACCACAGGTACAACAGCGGTGAGGCACAAAGGTTGTGGGGATGTAGGCCCCATTCCCCCGGATGGAGGTCGTGTCTGCTGAGGAAGTCTGCTTCCCAGTTGTCCACACCTGGAATGAATATGGCCGAGATGGCCCTTGCGTTGGCCTCCGCCCAGAGAAGTATTTTTGACACTTCTCGCATCGCCGCTCTGCTTCTTGTTCCCTCTTGTCGGTTTATGTACGCCGCCGCCGTGGCATTGTCCGATTGAACCTGGATCGCCCGATTCCTCAGGAGATGGGAAGCTTGTAGAAGGGCACTGTAAATTGCCGTGAGTTCCAGGATGTTTATCGGCAGAGTAGATTCCCGACTTGACCATATCCCCTGGAACTGGGCACCTTGGGTCACAGCCCCCCAACCCCGGAGAGGCTGGCATCCGTTGTCAGAAGAACCCATGGCCGGATATTGAAATTCTTGCCTTCTACCAGGTGAGAAACTTGTAGCCACTATAATAGAGAAATTCGGGCTTTCGGAGATAAGGTCACTTCCTGATGCATGTGAAGGCGAGACCCCGACCATTTGTCCAGCTGAAATGGCCGGGTATGAAATCTGCCATATTGGATTGCCTTGTAAGCAGCAACCATCTTGCCCAGCAAACACATGCAAAGATGTATGGACACCTTGCGAAGGACGAAGCACAGAGCAGATCAAAGCCTGGATAGCCAAGGCCTTGTCCATCGGAAGAAACACATTCTGAGACACTGTATCCAGTATCATTCCCAGGAATTGAAGACATTGGGTCGGTTCCAGGTGAGGTTTCCAGAAGTTTAGGATCCAACCATGATCCGTAAGCATGCGAGTCGTCAGATCGATGCTTAGCAATAGCTGCTCCCTGGACATAGCCTTTATCAGGAGATCATCCAAGTAGGGGACTATGTTGACTCCCATCATGCGCAGCTGCAGCATCATCTCCGCCATGACTTTGGTGAAGACCATCAGAGCTGTGGACAGACCAAAGGGCAAGGCCTGAAAATGGAAATGGTCACCCAAGATGGCGAACCTGAGGTAAGCCTGATGAGGGGGCCACATGGGAATGTGTAGGTAAGCATCCGTGACATCCAAGGATATCAGGAACTCCCCCGCCTCCAGACCAGACACCACTGCCCGCAGGGATTCCATCTTAAATTTGAACATCCGCTGGTACGGGTTTAGAGACTTCAGGTTCAAGATGGGTGCACCGAACCATCTGGTTTTGGAACGACAAAGACTGGAGTAAAAACCCCTGTTGTGTAACGGAGGAGGAACTGGAACCACCACCCCTGTCCGCAAAAGTTTTTGAATAGCCTCTTGCAAGGTAACTTTTGCTGCCGGTAAAACCGGCCAGACCGATTTGAAAAATCGGTGAGGAGGTAGTGCTAGAAATTCCAGCCGGAATCCCTGGACCTCGCCCACACCTGGGCGAAGTGTTGAAGGAGAGCACCCACCGGAAAGTCGCCTTGCTGCTGGGGTCAACTGTCACGCGGAAAGCTTAGCGGCAGGGGATCCAGTGGTCTGGTCCAGGGAGGCAGCAGTTGCAGGTTTATGGAACTGGAGACCCCTCAGCCCCTGCCTCTGAACCTTGCCACACGAAAGGACTGCAAGGACGGTCCTGTGTAAGAACGTCTAGCAAGTGGCGCAGCCAACAGCAGATAGGTAGACTTACCCGCCGTTGCCTCGGAGATCCATTTATTTAATTATTCGTCAAACAAGGCATCATCTGCAAAGGGAAGATTTTCTACAGCCTTTTTGGAATCAGAGTCTGCTGACCACTGACACAACCACAGAGCTCTGCATGCCGAAACAGCCATAGCAGTAGTGCGGCCATTTATCTTACACAATTCTTTTATAGCCTTGCTCATAAAATTTGCAGCATCCTGTATATGTTCCAGCAGAGTAATGACCTCATCCCGGGGCAGAGAGTCTAAACCATCAATAACTGTATCAGACCACTTAACTACCGCCCTGGAAATCCACCCACAAACAATTGTGGGGCGCTGTGCTACGCCTGCTGCAGTATATATTGCCTTGAGAGTGGTCTCAATTTTACGGTCAGCTTGTTCTTTTAGGGATATAGCCCCTGGCACCGGCAGCACCAATTTCTTAGACAGTCTGGATACAGACGTATCGACTGACATGGGGGAGAGGGGGGGGGGGGGGGGGTTCCCATACCTTCCTGTCCTCAGCTAGAAGAGGAAAAGCAGCTAAAACCTCTGAGGAATTTTAAAATTCTTATCAGGGTTCAACCATGCCTCCCTGGCCAGAGAATTTCATTCTTTTGACACAGGAAAGGTGACTAAGGTCTTTGGTCTGACATTAAAGTACAACTCCTCATCTGGTTCTGCGTCCTGATCTGGTATGTGAAGAACCTCTCTTACAGCATAAATGAGGGCCTCCACCAGCGGGGACAGAGCTGTCCTCATCAATATCATCATCCTCCACATCAGGCTGATCAGAATCAGACTGGGGCACCTGTGGCACTGAGCGTTTGTGGAAACCAACAGAGGGGGCTGAGAAGCCTTTCTGGTATCTGCTGCTTTAGCCATACAATCAATAGACTGTTTCAACACCCGTCTCTCTTTTTTAGCTGCAGCTAATTCTGAATTGATATCCTGAATCATGCTTTTAAAATTATCTAACCAGTCAGCTACCTATGAACTGTGTCCCTGTGAAGATAAGGAGCATTGTTCACACATGAGGAAACCCGCTGAAGGGGTAGAGTTACAAGCAGCACACATAACCATGGGGGTAATTCAGAGTTGATCGCAGCAGGATTTTTGATAGCAATTGGGCAAAACCATGTGCACTGCAGGGGAGGCAGATATAACATGTGTAGAGAGAGTAAGATTTGGGTGGGTTATTTTGTTTCTGTGCAGGGTAAATACTGGCTGCTTTATTTTTACACTGCAATTTAGATTGCAGATTGAACACACCCCACCCAAATCTAACTCTCTGCCCATGTTATATCTGCCTCCCCTGCAGTGCACATGGTTTTGCCCAACTGCTAACAAAGTTCCTGCTGCGATCAACTCGGAATTACCCCCCATGTCCACAGACATCTTTACACCACTGAAAATACAGCGCAGCTCACTGAAAAAAACTCCACACAGACCCTAGAGAGCCCCTGGAGTGACACTAAGGAACGGAGACCAGCACATAAACACAGCAGCACAGCATGTGAAATAATATGTACAACCTGATATAAGTGCAGTGGTGCTACCGCTGGTGTGCTCCCCCCTGCTATGACCCCTTGGTACCAGTACAGAGTCTGTATACCCCTTTTACACTCGCATGAAAATCCCGGGATTTTGCACGTGAACGCGCATCATCCCGGGATTTTTCTCAGTGTGAAAGGGTACAGGGTCAATTTCCCGG
Organism: Pseudophryne corroboree; assembly: GCF_028390025.1. Lineage (NCBI taxonomy): Eukaryota > Metazoa > Chordata > Amphibia > Anura > Myobatrachidae > Pseudophryne > Pseudophryne corroboree. Next base: position 423,702,190 of record NC_086445.1, on the reverse strand, counting down.
GATTTCATCCCGGGATTTCAACCCAGGTCTCGTCAGCTGTGTAGTGTGAAAGGGCCCGTCCCGGGATTCACTATCCCGGGACTGTTAAAAGGCCTCGGATTGGAGCTTTCTTGGGCTCTGAAAAGATGATGTCACCTTTCAGAGCCATGGGGAGCGTCCAGGAAGCGTAAGAGAAAGCCGCTGCGGCCGCTATACTCTGTACGCAACCTACGTACTTTGTACACCGTTTGCGTACAGAGTCCCGTACCGTGTACGGACTTTGTGCACAAACGCCACGCTGGGGGTACAAAGTACACACAGCGCAAAACACCCAGAGATACACCGCAAACCCTATAAAAATTAAAATAATTCGCCAGACATGTTGTGTTGATTCTTCTTCACCCCTCCCTTTTGTTGACTAGTGTGACCTCATCTATGTGAGCCGGAAAAGGCCATTTCTAATGACATACATATGCATTTGCAGGGATATACCGGGATCAGTGTGAATGGGGCTGTCCCGGGTTGATCCCAGGTCTTAGTGCAGTGTGAAAGGGGTCAGTCCCGGGAATGCATCCCGGGAAGGATCCCGGGAGTGACTCGGGAGTGCGAGTGTAAAAGGGGTATAACAGCGTGGGTCCCTGGAGGAGCAGCGTGCATGCAGCCTTGATGATCCACAGCAGCAGCAGGAAATGGCGCCGTCCCGCTCCGGGAAGCCCAGCCCCTTGCAATGGCGCGCGGTCCCTCAGATTTTTATACTGACCAGGTTAATTACTTAGAACAGTACACACAAGCCCTGATAGGCAGTGAGCACAGTGGGGCATGAGCCCTGAGCCAGTCTAGTCCGCGGCGGGCACCGCAGCTCGTGGCCCGTAACCTCTGTGTGACATGCCGCCAAAACCGCACCGGGAACCCGCTAACCAGGACCCCAGTGTTAACACTCACCGCACCTAACGATATTCAGCATCTGTTAGAGGGTGGTGGCTAGCTGCTGGCGTGGGCACACACACTAACGATGTGTGAACAGCACCTCAGGAGCTCAGTGTCCTGTCAGCTGGGATGACGAACCATTAACCATCAGGAGGTTGGTTCGGTCCCCTCTCTAAGTCCCACGAAGCAGGTAGACTGGTTGCCAACCAGTACTACATGAAAATAATAAACAAAAATAAAAAAGTAAAGAAAACTCTCTGGAGCTCCAGAGAAATGCACCCGGCTCCTTGGGCACATATTTCTAAACTGAGTCTGGTAGGAGGGGCATAGAGGGGAGGAGCCAGCACACACATAAACACACTAAAGGTTTTAAAGTGCCAGGCTCCAGTGGACCCGATCTATACCCCATAGTACTAAAGTACAGATCCCCAGTATCCACTAGGACGTAAGAGAAAATGGTATTCATTGTGGTGCATTATCTATTTCACATATCTCTAATTGTGCTTCTTGTGCATTTTTCACGTCTACCAAACTGACCAAATGTAAATACATTTTATTTATATTGTACAGTATGTTTATAAAACTGAATTTTTCAACATAATGGGCGCTATTCATCTGTTGCCGAATTTAAATCGACCCCATGGATGGAATTGCTACAAAATTTGCTATGCAGTATATAATTTCATAGGCAAAGATATGTGCAATGGGAACAAAACAGATATATTTTTTTCTCTTAAATCAAAAAAGGTACAATTCTATAAGGTCACATGAGACTGAAAGACATTGATCATTTGGAAAATGTTTCTGTATTAGGTATGCTACCCACATGTCATTTTATTTTCTCTGAAGAGAATTTAGTTAAAAAGTTTGTTTTCAGAAATACTGGTATGCAGAAACAGATACTGAGGGGAATAATTATCAAAGCTTGGAGAGAGATACAATTGTGAGAGTAAAGTAAAGTACAGGTTGAGTCTCCCTTATCCAAAATGCTTGGGACCAGAGGTATTTTGGATATGGGATTTTTCTGTATTTTGGAATAATTGCATAACATAATGAGAAATCATGGTGATGGGACCTAAGTCTAAGCATAGAATGCATTTATGTTACATATACACCTTATACACACAGCCTGAAGGTAATTTTAGCCAATATTTTTTATAACTTTGTGCATTAAACAAAGTGTGTGTACATTCACACAATTAATTTATGTTTCATATACACCTTATACACACAGCCTGAAGGTCATTTAATACAATATTTTTAATAACTTTGTGTATTAAACAAAGTTTGTGTACATTGAGCCATCAGAAAACAAAGGTTTCACTATCTCACTCTCACTCAAAAAAGTCCGTATTTCGGAATATTCCGTATTTCGGAATATTTGGATATGGGATACTCAACCTGTACTACCTTACAATTTAGAAGCTAGGTTATTTTAAAAATAAGTTAAGAGCTGATTGATTGGTTGGTACTTAATCTCTCATCAGCATTGATAAATACCCCCCAAAATAACATATAGACCAGTGATGGCTAACCTTGACACTCCAGCTGTTGTTGAACTACACATCCCAGCATGCCCTGCTACAGTTTTGCAATTTTGCCATGCTAAAACTGATGCAGGGCATGCTGGGATGTGTAGTTCAACAACAGCTGGAGTGTCAAGATTAGCCATCACTGACATAGAGAATAAAGAACAAGTACTGGTGTGCAGGTAAGTGTATTAGCCTTCAACAACCAAATGTTGTAATTTTCCTACTTGAATAATTTGTAGTAGGTTACATCATCTGGTTTTCCCCGATTACCTGTGCTCCAGTTCTAACGAACGTGCCACAAAGCCATATACCATGTTACTACATTTATGTAAGACAGGTCCAACGTAACTACTTAAACATCATTCTTTACTCCGGAACTCCGGGAAGAAATTCATTATTCAAAGAATCTGACACATCTGAGGACAGACATTGCAAAACCTACAGTACTTCCTCATGAGGCAACTGAAAGTATATAAGGCAGAATGTAGGGTCACACAACAGAGCGGCATAGCAGTAAGTGGGGCAAGTCTTACCTACATGCTGAGCATTGTACACCTGGGGGGTCTTGCAGTGCAGTAGTTCCTGCAGAACTGTACACAGAGGTGTATGCTGCCAGCAAGGATACTGCGATCACTTCCTGCCACCACTGCAATAAAAATAAAATAATAAAATTAACACATTTTAATACTCCGCCTCACAGTGTCCTTCCCAGCATATATACCAGCAGCGCCCTACTGCCAGCCTCTCCAGCGCATCAGTCACACACTACAGTCATTAACTAAGCATGGGTCCCTACAGCAGTACTGGGCTACATATATGTGTATACTGTGTGTTCATGTTAGTATGCGTAGTCACTGGAGCCTGCACGCAGATAGCACACACACACACGCAGCAGAAACCGGTCACATTGCTTCTGTTCACACATACCCCCGCCCGTGAGCCGCCGCCGGTACCTCTCTGCCCCTAGCAGCTCCCCTGGTCTATGCCGCAGCAGCTACATAGGAAACAACATGGCGAACGTCGGCGCCCAGTCACGTCTCTGGAAGTGGGCGTCAGGCGAACTCTGCAGTGGGAGTGACAGGAGAATGAGCCAATAGTATGTCGCACCGCACACGTGACTGCTGTTGACATTTGTGTGGTGTCAGCAGGAAGGCTGGGGGGCGTCATGTGAGCGAGCTTCCCACTGTGGTCATGAGTGCACTCTGTACTACTTGGTCATTCTATATAACGCCCAGTTAATAATAATAATAATAATAATAATAGTAATAATAATAATCATCATTTTATTCATACAGCGCATGTTATAGATGATTGCTCAATTGTATTACCACTAAACTTTTAAATCACAGTTTTGACTAAGCCGTGACCAAGGAGGCGCAAACTCTCATTACTCTGACCACACTACAGGTCTAATCCCATTTGCTTTGTGCTAACGGTACATCATTGATGGTGGTATCCACAAAGACTTTGACGTTTTCACTCCTGCCATTTTTACTGGTAAAACACATGGACCTGCTGCAGGAGAGAATAAGGGGTATATATGTACAAAAGTGCCGGTTTTTAGAAGGAGAAAATGTTGCCCATAGCAAATTTACCAGATTCTATTGATCTTCTGGATGGTGTTAGATAAATGGGTTCAGTATGTTTAATAGCCAATGCCACTATGCTGATGTTGGAAATCCTGTCAGGGCCGAGGTAAGTATGATACAACTTCTCCGCTACCCCTCCCTTCTCGCCGACTAACCCTAACCTCCCCCCTGTGGTGTCTAACCCTAATCCCCCATTCCCTGCAGCCTAACCTTCCCTCATAGTGCCTAAACCTAACCACCACCCTCCCCCGGCAGCTTAACCCCCAGAGTGGTTCCTAAACTTAACCTCATCCCCCGGCCCTAACCTCCCTTTCCCCACAGCCTCTTTCCCCACAGCCTAACCCTCCCCCCTTTAGTACCTAAACCTAACCTCCTCCCAGTGGTGCCTAACCCCAACCCCCCTCCCCACATCTTAACCCTAACTCCCCCTTCCTGGGTGACGCCTAACCCTCCGCCCCCTATACTAACTGTCCCGATGCCGGCTGTCGGGATTCTGGCGTCAGTCTCCTGAGCCTTTTGGGATTCCGGCATCAACATTCTGACGGTTGTCGGGATACCGGTGTCAGTATTCCGACTGCCAGCATCTTAACCGTATCCCAGATAAATATTAAGTAGAATCTGATTGGTTGCTGTAGGCGGGTTCACTACGATATGCGGGCGGTCGGGCTCCCGGCGCCGGGAGCCCGACCGCCGGCTTACCGACAGTGTGGCAAGCGCAAATGAGCCCCTTGCGGGCTCGCTGCGCTCGCAACGCTACGGGCACCACACTATTTTATTTTCCCTCCAGGTGGGTCGTGGACCCCCACGAGGGAGAATAAGTGTCGGTATGCCGGCTGTCGGGCTCCCGGCGCCGGTATGCTGGTCGCCGGGAGCCCGACCGCCGGCATACTGGAGACCACCCGCTGTAGGCAACATCTCCACTTGTAAAAACTTGCACTTTAGTAAACATACCCCTAAATGTGCAGTTAGAAGTAGAAATTATTAAAATAGTCTTAAGTAATATTTCTAGACTATCCCAGAAGAATATATTTAATAGTATGGTGTTATATGACATTTTATTAGCCATAGCAGCTAATCGGGTTTCAACACTTGCTAAAAATAAATATATCTTGCTGGCACAGATTACAGCACCTCACTGTTCTGTAATAAAGCTTAAGGAGTGGCAGCCTTTATGACAATGGCTGAAGTTAAGGAGGGTACACACGGAGCGACGTTCTAAGAAATCTGACTAGATTGCTTAGAAATTAGGAACACATCACTCCGTGTGTAGCGGTGCCGGCGACAGCGATGCGCGGTCCTGCGCGTTGCTATCGCCGGTGCTAGATTGGCCTGCATGCAGGCACGATCTAGCAGGTCGCTCATTTCACCCAGCGTCCCCCCTGCCTCGCTCAGCACACATCACCGTCCACATCTCCCGGTCAGTACGGCCCTTTACTGTTGCTAGTGACAGCTCTCTTATTAGTCAGAGGGAAAACTACCTGCCTTGGAACTAACCCTTCAGTATATAAAATCCAATTATAATATATTCAACTTTATTATAGTAATCACTAATACAACTAATTTTTACAGTTTTTAATTATTAGCCAGTACCAAATGTTGTGCTTGCAGTCAATACGAAGACATTGTACAGTATGCATTTCTATCATAGGTGACTTTTGAGTGATGTTAGTTGTTCTATACATGACCAAGCCTTTATTAACAAAAGCTCATACATGGGTGTTTATGCATACAATGAGTCATCTATCTGTAGGTTTCTGGGTGAACTATATAAAACACAATATCCTGCGCAATAAATAAGAAACTGTTACTAAATAAATAATAAATAACTACATCTTATTCAACACAACAAGCAACCTATAATAAAACTGTGATATTATGTTGTTAGGGTAGGCTCTTACTTCTGGTCATAACCACTCTTTCCCCATGATTTTTTTCACTGAGTAATAATTAAAATTGCAAAATCTGTAAAAATACCATATTGTGAAATAGCCCGAACCTGGGGCCTAATTCAGACCTGATCGCAGCAGCAAAACTTTTCTCTAATGGGCAAAACCATGTGCACTGCAGGTGGGGCAGCTATAACGTGCAGAGAGAGTTAGATTTGGGTGGGTTATTTTGTTTCTGTGCAGGGTAAATACTGGCTGCTTTATGTTTACACTGCAATTTAGATATCAGTTTGAACACACCCCACCCATATCTAAAGGTGTGTACACAAGGTGAGATAAATCTGTAAGATTTTGACTATATCGTCAAAATCTTAAGGAAAGTTAGTGCATATCTCAAGGTGTAGGCAGCTTGCGATACCGACTCGTGCTTCCGTGGGATTGGTATCGCTAGGCTAGCTAGACTGTGCAGGCAAGTCAATCTTGACTATCTAGTGTACTATCTAATACAAAGTATAGTCAAAATTGGCACTTAGTCAAAATCATACATAGACAAAATCGAAAGTACAGATAGTCAAAATCTGTACTTCAAGGGAAATCGCATAGTCAAAATCGGGCATAGCAAGGATCTCACAGTGTGTACACACCTTACCTCTCTCTGCACATGTTATATCTGCCCCTCCTGCACTGCACATGGTTTTACCCATTAGAGAAAAAAATTGCTGCTGCTATCAGGTCTGAATTAGGCACCTTATCTTCAGGATTCTGAAAAATACAAATTTTAGTACTTGGCAAGTAGATTAGGTTTTTGATACTTACTGTACACTGGTGATCAGTTGAAGTGGTTGTATAGTATTAGAGATATATATTTATAAGGGCTTTGATGGAAATACACAAAAAGTTAAAATAGAAACATAGAATATAACGGCAGATAAGAACCACTTTGCCCATCTAGTCTGCTCTTCTTTTTTTTTAACCATATTTTTATCTCAAAACTTATACCCCTTTCACACCGCAGCTAGAACCCAGTAAATTGCAGTTTTTTAAGCCTTCCAAAACGGTTCTAGCGGCGGTGTGAAAGGGCCACTTTGAATTTACTGGTTACAGATTACTGGTATTTTAAAACGGTTAAAAAGCAAGGTCCTACCCGGTTCAGACCCGTTTCATTGTGCAATGTGAAAGGCTCAGAAACGGTATTTCCAAACCACATAAGGGGATAGGCCGTCTCCATGCGTGATGTCACCAGGCAGAAGCAGGAAATAAACTGGTGGAAACACATGAGAGTGAAGAAGCATTTTATTATACAGAACACAGTTTAAAATGGCAAATTGGAGTGATGAGGAGGTTAGGGAGCTTAGGATGAGAGGGGATAAAGAAATTGCTAGACAAATCACTGGGACAGTGAAGGATGCAGTAATCTACAAAAACATGGTAAACAGGGATGCGGTCAAGATGCCGCCGGCCGTAATCCCGGCGGTCGAAATACCGATGCCAGAATCCCGACCGCCACAATCCCGACATATTCTCCCTCCGTGGGTGTCCACGACACCCATAGAGGGAGAATATAATAGTGTGCCGAGCGCAGCGAGGCACCGTGCCCGCAGCGTGGCGAGTGAAGCGAGCCCGCAAGGGGCTGCGTTCCGCTCGCCACCCCTGTCGGGATTGTGTGGTCGGGATCCCGGCGTCGGTATTTCGACCGCCGGGATTCCGACCGGCGGCATTTAGTACTGATCCCGGTAAACATGCTTGAAGCTGCTGGGTTCCATCGTACGACTAGCCAAATGATTAATAATTAAATTAATAATTATTAATAATGTGTGGGCCAGAAAAGTCCATTTAAAATGACAACCACTGTTTTCTATGGGAGAAACGGGTTCAGTGTGAAAGGTACCAAAACGGTAATGAAACGGTAATATACCAGTTACAACATGCGATGTGAAGGGGGTTTAACTGCTCAGACCCGTTTTAAGAACCGCTTAAAGAACCGTTTCAAAAGCATGGTTTGCGATGTGAAAGCAGCATTATTTGATCCTTATTTCTTTGTAAGGATTTCATTATGTCTATCCCATGCATGTTTAAATTGCTCTACTGTCTTAGCCTCTACCACCTCTGATGGGAGGCTAATCTATACCTTGTGCCACTGCATAGATTCAAATTCAGACCTTAAAGCGCTGTGACTATATCAGACAGTGATTCAGCAAAATTGTATCTGTGCTATCACCATCTGGATGACCCTTGGCTCCATACTCGTGCAGGCTATACCTAAAACAAACATTTTTGTTGATTTTGTTAAATGGATTGTAGAATAACACTAATTACCCCCACACTTGATGTTAATGATTTATATTACTGATTGAAAGATGGTAGCATAGGGGCTTCCCCACCCACTAGCCGAAGCACTGGAGGCTGCAACATGCAATTGTTTTTGGGGCTCCGCTTAGTTTTGAACCACCATATTCAGTTTGCTCCACATTCTGTGAAATGGCAGTGTAACAGGAAAAGGTTAGAGTGTGAACAGGAGAGCCAATCACAAGCTGCAATCTCAGTCTTCCTCCAATTTCCAGACAGGAAGTCTGATTCAGAGATGGATGCAAAAGCAGCAGGAGGTGCCTTGTGTAATTAGATGTCTCCTGCATAATTGTATGATCCACTGCTCATTCCAAAGACGCAGCATGGGATCACTTGCGTTAAGCCGGGCATTTGTCTAACCCTCAGGTTACACAGGATGGTTGTGCTTTTCATGCTGTAGAAGCTAGTATAGCTGTGTCCACAGATGCAGCAACTGGCCTAGCCACTCCCAGAAAATGGGGGGCTGCATGAGCCTGTTTTCGGGAATGCAGCTATTTCCGTCCTGCCCCAGCCCCCAAACAGGGGCAGCCTATCAAGGCTGTGTCTTGGGGGCACTGGGCCTAATTCAGCATGGAACGCATGTACGAATGCATTTGCATGCTGAATCTTTCAGGAGTGTGCGCATGCGCAGACGCCACACTGCTTATGCGCACACAGTGAAAAACAAACGTTAACGCTAACAGTGACATGCGACGGCACATCACATGTGCGAACGCCTCTGCCTGACCGACAGCAGAGGCATTCGTGGGGCGAGGAGGTGTCACGTTGGCATCGTTGCAGGGGAGTGGACCATATGCAGCCACTACGACCCAAAAGATGGCGGGTTGCTGTCTGCCTTAGCAGCTACCCTAAACACGCGAGAGCATCGTCATTGCGTGATGCACTTGCATGTTTGCGGGGAGAGGGAGGGCAGGACTCAGCATGCCGGGTGGACTTGCCCTGTGCTGGGCCTCCCCCCCACTTGTCAGTGTAATGGGTTGTAGATGTGCAATTTTTCTGCAAGTTTAGACATTTGGCTACCCCCTTCTTTTGTCCCTGTACCATTGTTGGTTATCTCTATTTTAATAACAATTAAAATAACATTTAGCAGATACCAAATCACTATTAAAATTCTGGGAGCTTAAAAACTGCTGCATTTCTAAAATGGAAATCTGATTGGTTCCAAATGTATTCTGCAGCAGGACAACGACCCTAAACATACAACGGTATGTGATACCACCGCAAGGGATGCCTAATGTCAGTATATCGACATCGGCATCCTGTGCGGCAGTATGCCGCTATGCTGCGATCTCGGTTCGCCACAGGTTCTATGTTCCCTCTATGGGTGCAGGTATTCCAGAGGCGGTATAGTACCACAGTCAGTATCCCGGTGGCGGTATTGCGACAGCCGGGATCCCGATGAGCGGTATGTTAACCGTATACCATACAGCCAATGGGAGTTATTCAGGTTTGTTAACAAACCTAAAAAGCACATGAATGGGCAAAACCATGTGCACTGCAGGTGGGGCAGATATAACATGTGCAGAGAGAATTAGATTTGGGTGGGTTATATTGTTTCTGTGCAGAGTAAATACTGGCTGCTTTATTTTTACACTGCAATTTAGATTTCAGTTTGAACACACCCCACCCAAATCTAAGTTTCTATGCACGTTTCATCTGCCCCACATGCAATGCAACATGGTTTTGCCCATTAGTGTGCATTTTTGGTTTGCTAACAAACCCGAAAAAGGCCCAATGTCAATAAGAACAATTTTCAGTGCAAAGAAGAAAAAGTGATATGGCCCCCCACAGAGCCCTGATCTCAACATCATTGAGTCTGTCTGGGATTACATGAAGCAACAGAAGGATTTCAGCAAGTCTACACCCACAGCAGATCTGCAGTTAGTTCTCAAAGATCTTTGGAACAAACTCCCTGGCGAGTTCCTTAAAAAACTGTGTGCAATTGTACTTAGAAGAATTGATGATGATGATGATGATGATGATGATGCTGTTCTGAAGGCAAAGGGTAGTCACACCAAATATTGATTTTAGATTTATCTTCTGTTCATTCACTTTGCATTTTGTTAATTGATAAAAATAAACTATTAACACTTCCATTTTTGAAAGCGTTCTTACATTGCACCATTTTTCCCACACCTGTCTAAAACTTTTGCACAGTACTGTATAATAAACATGAAAATAGTCTATAAATAGTCTAACATTCCACTCACTGTTTGTCAGTGGCCAATAGAACAGTCCTGGAAGGCTACACTATAGTTTTATGGAGAAAATGTGCCAGTACTTACCTATGGTTACAAGTTGATAAAATATATATTTAGAGTAGGCCATACATCTAAGGGGTGAGTCCCCAATTTTCTGATGCCAATCACATTGCTGATCAGCACACGCCAATGGTCATCAATTTATTGGGGATTGGCAAAAATCCCCAACTCGCCATTTACAATCATTTGCGTATCGGCATTGGGGAATCGACATCGTCCAACCAGTAGGATTTTGCTGAGCGAAAAGATTTTATTAATTTCTAAAGTGATTGAAATAATTTCTTCCTTCTTCTGGAACTAGTTATAAAAAAATTAAAATATACCAAAAAAGGTGCAACTACAGCGTAAGATCAGAAAAAAACACTGCTTACTGCATGCACACTTTACTATAGTGTGGTGAGTGAGTGGCTGTATAAGATATACCATACTACTAATCTTTGTCAGATATGATACATATCCTTCATATTCTACCATAGTCCATACAGGGGCGGATTTGGGCGTTGGGAAGCCGAACCGGATCCTGGTTGGCCGGTCCCGTTGTCCCCTCAGCTGCCGCCCGTAACCCCACCTCCAGGCCGCTGCCGCGATCGGGGCTCAGCTCCGATCTGGCAGTGCTAACAGAGAGTTTCTGCGCATGTGCAGCTCAACATAGGCCATTGAAACATGGCCTCCGGTGGGAGCTGCTGTGCATGCGACACCGCAGCAGTTCCCCCATAAGCATTTGCAGTGCCGGGGCCGTCAGTTATCACTGACAGCTCTGCCTCCAGCTCACTGAAAACTGAAACAAGCAGGTTGAGCTGCCTGCTGCTATGTAAGAAGCCAGCGCCCAGCCAATTCTGTCGATATTTGTGCGACATGAGTGAGTATATCACCAAGTACAGTATACAGAGTGCCTGTACGCTATCAGCTGTGTATATATATATATATGTAAATGTATATATATATATATATATACACATACGGTATATATATATATATATATATATATATATATATATATATATATATAGTGCAATATCGTTTAAGATTCAAACACTTTACTTTATAGTTGCACGTACAGTGCCTTGCTAAAGTGTTCACTCCCCTTTGCATTTTTCATGTTTTGTTGCCTCACAACCTAGAATTACAATGGATTGTTTGAAGGTTTGCATTTTTTATTGTGAAGCAAATAACAAATAGGACAAAATAACAGAAAACTTCAGCTTGCATAACTATTCACCCCCTTAAAGTCAGTACTTTGTAGAGCCACCTTTTGCAGCAATTACAGCTGCAAGTCGCTTTGGATATGTCTCTATGAGCTTGCCACATCTTGCCACTGGGATATTTGCCCATTCCTCAAGGCAAAACTGCTCCAGCTCCTTCATATTGGATGGTTTCCGCTTGTGAACAGCAAACTTCAAGTCTGACCACACATTCTCAATTGTATTGAAATCTGGGCTTTGACTAGGCCATTCCAACACATTTAAATGCTTCCCCTTAAACCACTCGAGTGTTGCTTTAGCAGTATGCTTCGGGTCATTGTCCTGCTGGAAGGTAAACCTCCGTCCCAGTCTCAAATCGCAGGCAGACTGAAACAGGTTTTGCTCAAGAATATCCCTGCATTTAGCACCATCCATCTTTCCCTCGACTCGAAACAGTTTACCAGTCCCTGCTGCTGAAAAACATCCCCACAGCATGATGCTGCCACCACCATGTTTCACTGTGGTTGGTGTTCTTGGGGTGATGGGATGTGTTGGGTTTGCGCCAGACATAGCATTTTCCTTGGTGGCAGAAAAGTTTAATTTTAGTCTCATCTGACCAGAGCATCCTCCTCCATACATTTGAGGAGTTGTCCACATGCCTTTTGGCAAACTCAAAACGTGCCTTCTTATTTTTAACACTAAGTAATGGCTTTTTTCTGGCCACTCTTCTATAAAGCCCAGCTCTATGGAGTGTACGGTTTATTGTGGTCACATGCACAGATACATCAGTCTCTGCTGTGGAACGCTGCAGCTCCTTCAGGGTTACAGTACCTTTGGTCTCTGTGCTGCCTCTCTGATTAATGCCCTCTTTGCCCGGTCTGTGAGTTTTGGTGGCCGGCCCTCTCTTGGCAGGTTTGTTGTGGTACCATGTTCTTTCCATTTGAAGATTATGGATTTGATGGTGCTCTGGGGGATCATCAAAGATTTGGATATTTTTTTATAACCCAACCCTGACTTGTTCTTCTCAACAACTTTGTCCCTGACTTGTTTGGAGAACTCCTTGGTCTTCATGGTGTGATGCCTCTTGCTTAGTGGTGTTGCAGCTTCTGGGGCCTTTCAGAAAAGGTGTGTTTATGCTGACATATCATGTGACACTTAGATTGCACACAGGTGGACCTCATTTCACTAATTATGTGACTTCTGAAGGTAATTGGTTGCACCAGAACTTTTGTGGGGCTTCATAGCACAGGGGGTGAATACATATGCACATGCCAATTTTCAAATTTTTATTTATAACAATTATTTTTTATATAAATTTTTCTCATTTCACTTCACCAACTTAGACTAGTTTGTGCATATCCATCACATAAAATTCAGATTAAAAAAAATAGGATTTTAGTACTTACCGGTAAATCCTTTTCTCCTAGTCCGTAGAGGATGCTGGGGACTCCAAAAGGACCATGGGGTATAGACAGGATCCGCAGGAGCTTGGGCACACTGAAAAGACTTAAGACTGGGTGTGAACTGGCTCCTCCTTCTATGCCCCTCCTCCAGACCTCAGTTATAGGAACTGTGCCCAGGAGAGACGGACATTTCGAGGAAAGGATTTTTGTGAAAACTAAGGGCTACAGACATACCAGCCCACACCACAACCATACCGTATAACCGGAGTAACAGCAAACCAGAGAACAGTATGCAAAACCAACAGCAACAAGCTGAAACCATAAACACAAACCAAGTGAACCGACAAAGAACACTGCAAGAACAGTCCGCACTGGGATGGGCGCCCAGCATCCTCTACGGACTAGGAGAAAAGGATTTACCGGTAAGTACCAAAATCCTATTTTCTCTTACGTCCTAGAGGATGCTGGGGACTCCAAAAGGACCATGGGGTTTATACCAAAGCTCCAGACCGGGCGGGAGAGTGCGGACGACTCTGCAGCACCGACTGAGCAAACTCAAGGTCCTCATCAGCCAGGGTATCAAACTTGTAGAACTTGGCAAACGTGTTTGAACCTGACCAAGTAGCCGCTCGGCAGAGCTGTAAAGCCGAGACGCCCCGGGCAGCCGCCCAAGACAAGCCCACCTTCCTGGTAGAATGGGCTTTCACCGACTTTGGCACCGGTAATCCGGCCGAAGAATGAGCCTGCTGAATCGTACTACAAATCCAGCGTGCAATAGTCTGTTTGGAAGCAGGATGATCAATCTTGTTGGAAGCGTACAGGACAAACAGTGCCTCAGTCTTCCTAGCCACCGCCGTACGGGCGACATAGATCTTCAACGCCCATACCACATCCAGAGACCTTGGAACAGTCCCAGCATCCGTGGCCACCGGTACCACAATAGGTTGATTAATGTAAAACGAGGAGACCACCTTTGGTAAAAATTGTTGATGAGTCCTCAATTCTGCCCTATCCGAATGAAAGACCAAATACGGACTTTTATGAGATAAGGCCGCCAACTCAGACACCCGCCTGGCAGACGCCAGTGCCAACAACATGACAACCTCCCACGTGAGAAACTTCAACTCAACCTTACGCAAAGGCTCAAACCAGGCAGACATGAGAAACTGCAAGACCACGTCCAGATCCCATGGAGCTACAGGAGGCACAAACGGAGGATTGATATGCAAAACTCCTTTCACGAACGTCTGAACCTCTGGGAGGGCAGCCAGTTCCTTTTGAAAGAAAATAGACAATGCCGAAATCTGCACCTTGATGGAGCCCAACTTCAGGCCTGCATCCACACCAGCCTGCAAAAAGTTGAGAAACCACCCCAAATTAAATTTTTCCGCAGGAGCCTTCCAAAACTCACACCAGGAAACATACTTCTTCCAAATACGGTGATAATGCTTCGCCGTAACTTCCTTCCTAGCCCTGAGGAGAATAGGTATAACCTCTCGTGGAATACCTTTACGAGCTAAGATCTGGCGCTCAACTTCCATGCCGTCAAACGCAGCCGCGGTAAGTCTGGAAACACGCATGGGCCCTGCAACAACAGGTCCTCTCTTAGAGGAAGCGGTCAAGGATCTTCCACTAACAATTCCTGAAGGTCCGGATACCAGGCCCTTCTTGGCCAATCTGGAACTACGAGAATCGCCTGAACCCTTGTTCGCCGAATGATCCCCAGCACCTTTGGAATAAGAGGAAGTGGAGGGAACACATACACCGACTTGAATACCCACGGAGACACCAGGGCGTCCACCGCACTGGCTTGGGGGTCTCTTGACCTGGAACAATACCTCGGAAGCTTCTTGTTGAGACGAGACGCCATAATGTCTATCAGAGGTAGTCCCCAACGCTTTGTCACGTCTGCAAACACCTCTTTTTTTTTTTTTAAACACAATTTATTGGGTGGATCACAATAAGATTACATTGGTAACAGAGCACCCGGACAATTTGGGTGTTTAAAGAACAAATGTAGTTACAATAAATTGTTACAACAACAAAATAATTGATCCTTTTTTGTTTTTGTTTTCCCCTAATTTTGAAAGATTAAAATTTAGATGTATGCGGTGGGGAACTCTCGGCAACGGAGTGGCCTTCCGTCATAGAGAGTCAGCGGAGGCAATGAGAAGAAAAGAATATTCAGAGATCGAGTAAAAGGGGACAGAAAAGCAGTGTCACGATCCGGGTATCTGGACGCCATTACTTACCCTTCAGATGCCTCCTAAGGCGGGCTCAGCGTTCCAGGACCAGATTCCGCTGTTCCTGAGTTTCCACATGCAGAGTGTCAGAGTGGTGTTTTCATCAGCCGCGGCCTCCGCTGTGCCCGCGTGGTTAAATGTGCATCTATCAGCCTGGCGTCTCCTGTCTCCGGTGGCCGGCGCCGCCATTACTGTTTCCCAGACCACATGGATTACAAACCAAACTTCCCTCCAAGTGTCTGCATGGGCGCAGCCATCTTGGATTCTGTCATCTGATCATTTCCACCAATCTGCTGTTTGTATTGTTGATTTGCATAATTGCCTAGCCAACCCCTTCCTTGCTGCAGGTATAAGTAAGCTGTGCCTGAGCAAGGAAGACGTCAGTGCTTTGGTTGTCAAACCTAGTTCCTGTTTGTCTCTCTTCTATGATTGTCTTCCAGGTTCCAGCTCCTGTCTCAAGACTTCCACCATAGAGACCCGCACCAGCATTCCACCTGCGGTGTAGCCTGACTCTCCAATCCATTGTGGATTCATCTGTTTCCAGCTACAACACTACCTGCTTCCAGCCTCAGCTTCCAGCAGAATACAGCTTCCCTTAAAGGGCCGGTGTCCTTTCTACACTTTACCACTCTCCACCGGAATTATTATTTCTCCGCTCTCAAGTTCTACATTTCAGTTCACATTTCATCGCTCCCAAAGTTCATTTATTATTTAACTGGTTCCAGCCAGTATCCACTCCGTGCTAACAACAGTCTGGTTCCAGCCAGTATCCACAGCAGCTGTTTTACCTTCAGCAACCCAGCTCTTCCTGGAACACCAGCTGGTACAATCCTGGGTTATCTCCATTGCTACAGCCGGGCCTGGTAAGGACTTTCCATCTAGAAGATCATAAGAACTATCTCACACTACCAGTGCCCTGTGGCTCCTGCCATGCTGTAGTACTCAGGAACTGTATTTATTCTTTGCTGACTTTTACGTTTTCTTTATTGCTGCTGTGATGCGGAGTTGTCATAATAAACATCATTGACTTTTATCTAAGTTGTCGTGGTCACGCCTTCGGGCAGTTATTATTCATGTTACTTACATGTCCAGGGGTCTGATACAACCTCCCAGGTTCCGGTACATCTCAGCCCCTACAACTGAGGCTGCCTCCCGTCAGCTCAGGCCCTCAGTTGTGACAGTAAGCACTGACCTAATGAATCCAGCCGGAGACCAGGATCAAGCGGCCAGGCCGATGCAAGAACTGGCAGCCCGACTAGAACATCAGGAGGCTGCACAGGGCCACATCATCCGCTGTCTCCAGGATCTCTCTACTCGGCTGGATGGGATTCAGACCACTCTCCGTGGATCAGGCGCGTCTGGTGCGTCAACCACAGTGACTCCAGCTATAACCCCACCCACCTTACCCATTCCTGCTCCACGTCTTCATCTTCCAACGCCAGCAAAATTTGACGGATCTCCAAGATTCTGCAGGGGATTTCTCAACCAGTGTGAGATTCAGTTTGAGCTACAACCTGGCAATTTCCCCAGTGACCGTACAAAAAATTGCCTACATTATTTCTCTTCTCAGTGGCTCAGCCCTCGATTGGGCATCACCGTTATGGGAGAGGTCCGACACCCTGCTATCTTCTTACACTGCATTCGTGTCAACATTCAGGCGCATCTTCGACGAGCCAGGCCGGGTAACTTCAGCTTCGTCTGAGATTCTCCGTTTACGCCAGGGATCACGTACTGTAGGACAATATCTTATACAGTTCCAGATCCTGGCATCCGAACTGGCATGGAACGACGAGGCCCTGTATGCTGCATTCTGGCATGGTTTATCCGAGCGTATTAAAGATGAGTTAGCTACCAGAGACTTACCCTCCAAGTTAGATGAGTTAATCTCACTTTGTACGAAAGTTGACTTACGTTTCAGAGAGAGAGCAACTGAGCGTGGAAGATCATCTGCTCCAAAATCTTCTGCTCCTCCTCCTCGCCAACTGTCACCAACTAAAGATGAACCCATGCAAATTGGCCGTTCCCGTTTAACTCCTGCTGAGCGCCGAAGACGTCTCTCCGAGTTTCTCTGTTTGTACTGTGCAGCTCCGTCTCACACCATTAATGCCTGTCCCAAACGTCCGGGAAACTCCAAATCCTAGCTCGCCAAGGAGAGGGCCGGCTAGGAGTAATGATCTCCTCTCCATCTCCTCAAGATTGTAACCTCCCAGTCTCGCTTCAAGTTGCTCAACGTTATCAGAACGTCATTGCCCTCCTGGATTCCGGAGCAGCTGGGAACTTTATTACCGAAGCCTATGTTAAACGGTGGTCCCTACCCACCGAGAGACTTCCTTCGTCCTTTTCCTTAACTGCTGTGGATGGCAGTAAAATTTTTGATACAGTTATTTCTCTAAGGACTCTACCAGTTCGTCTGAGAGTGGGAGTTCTTCATTCCGAACTTATTTCACTTTTAGTGATTCCAAGAGCCACACATCCTGTGGTCCTGGGCCTTCCATGGCTCCGTCTTCACAATCCTACAATTGATTGGACGACTACGCAAATCCTGGCATGGGGTTCCTCCTGTACTAAGACATGTTTGTTTAAAGTGTTGCCTGTCTGTTCCTCCTCCCCCAGGTCGTCTGATGTTCCACCTCCTCCATATCAAGATTTCACGGATGTGTTCAGTAAAGCTTCTGCTGATATCCTTCCCCCTCATAGAGAATGGGACTGCCCGATTGATCTCGTTCCAGGGAAGGTTCCACCTCGAGGCCGAACTTATCCGTTGTCTCTCCCCGAGACGCATTCTATGGAGGAATACATAAAAGAGAACCTAGCAAAGGGGTTCATTCGACCTTCTTCTTCTCCAGCCGGCGCA
Organism: Pseudophryne corroboree; assembly: GCF_028390025.1. Lineage (NCBI taxonomy): Eukaryota > Metazoa > Chordata > Amphibia > Anura > Myobatrachidae > Pseudophryne > Pseudophryne corroboree. Next base: position 423,683,989 of record NC_086445.1, on the reverse strand, counting down.
GGCTTCTTTTTTGTAAAGAAGAAAGATGGTGGTCTGCGGCCGTGCATCGACTACAGAGGTTTGAACGACATTACCATCAAGAACCGCTATCCTTTACCCCTGATTACTGAGCTCTTTGACAGAGTTAGCGGAGCTACCATCTTTACAAAGCTGGACCTGAGAGGTGCATACAATCTCATCCGGATCCGTGAGGGTGACGAGTGGAAGACCGCATTTAACACCCGTGACGGACATTATGAGTACCTCGTCATGCCCTTCGGATTGAGCAATGCTCCAGCTGTCTTCCAGCATTTCGTCAATGAGATCTTCAGAGACATTCTATACCGTCATGTCGTGGTCTATCTAGATGATATCCTCATTTTTGCCAACAATTTAGAGGAACATCGTTTCTGGGTAAAGGAGGTTCTGTCCCGTCTCCGTGTCAATCATCTCTACTGCAAATTAGAGAAATGCGCCTTTGAAGTCAAGTCCATTCCGTTTATAGGGTACATTGTGTCCGGTTCCGGACTAGAGATGGATCCTGAGAAACTACAAGCAATCCAGAATTGGCCAGTACCCTTAACCCTCAAAGGGGTCCAGAGGTTCTTAGGGTTCGCCAATTATTACCGAAAGTTTATACGAGACTTTTCCACCATTGTGGCGCCTATTACTGCTTTCACCAAGAAGGGTGCTAACCCGTCCAAGTGGTCTGAAGAAGCCATGCAAGCTTTTCATCTTTTAAAACAGAGGTTCATCTCTGCACCTGTCCTGAAACAGCCTGACGTCGACTCTCCTTTCATCTTAGAGGTGGATGCCTCCTCCGTTGGAGTAGGAGCGGTGTTATCTCAGAGGGCTAAAGATGGTCATTTACATCCTTGCAGTTTCTTCTCACGGAAGTTCTCCCCAGCGGAGCGCAACTATGCCATTGGCGACCAGGAGTTGCTAGCCATCAAGCTCGCTCTAGAGGAGTGGAGATATCTGTTGGAGGGAGCTTCTCATTCAATCACCATCCTTACAGACCACAAGAACCTTCTATATCTAAAAGGCGCACAATGTCTCAACCCTCGTCAGGCCAGATGGGCACTTTTCTTTTCCAGGTTCGACTTTAAACTCCAGTTCTGTCCGGGCTCTCAGAATCGCAAGGCCGATGCCCTTTCCCGCTCATGGGAGCAAGAAAATGAGTCAGAGTCTTCAGACAAGCATCCTATTATAAATCCGTTGGCATTCTCCACGGTAGGGATGGACTCTACGCCCCCATCAGGGAAAAGTTTTGTGAAGCCGACACTAAGGAAGAAGCTCATGCATTGGGCCCATGCTTCCCGTTTTGCCGGACATACAGGTATCCAAAAAACCCTGGAGTTTATCTCTAGGTCCTATTGGTGGCCAACTCTGAAAAAGGACGTTTTGGAGTTTATTGCATCTTGCCCAAAGTGTGCTCAACATAAAGTATCCCGCCAGTCGCCTGCGGGGCAACTGGTTCCACTATCTGTTCCCCGTCGACCATGGACCCATTTGTCGATGGATTTTATTACAGATTTGCCCATGTGCAACAAGTTCAATACCATCTGGGTGGTAGTTGACCGGTTCACCAAGATGGCACACTTCATTCCTCTCACCGGTCTTCCGTCAGCTTCCAAGTTGGCTCAAGTATTCATACAAGAGATCTTCCGACTCCACGGTCTTCCAGAAGAAATTATCTCAGATCGAGGAGTTCAATTCACAGCCAAATTCTGGCGAAGTTTATGTCAAGTCCTCCAAGTCAAGTTAAAGTTTTCCACGGCTTACCATCCTCAGACCAATGGTCAAACTGAGAGGGTGAATCAGGACTTGGAGGCCTTCCTCCGCATCTATGTGTCCTCCTCTCAAGATGACTGGGTTCAATTACTTCCCTGGGCCGAGTTCTGTCATAACAACCAGTATCATTCTTCATCTTCTTCAACACCATTCTTCACCAACTTTGGATTCCACCCTAAAGTCCCTGAGTTCCAACCGCTTCCAGCAACTTCTGTTCCCGCAGTGGATATCACCTTGCATCAGTTTGCCAATATCTGGAAGAGCGTACGATCAGCTCTGCTCAAGGCATCGTTCAGGTACAAGAAGTTTGCGGATAAGAAGCGTCGAGCAGTTCCTGCTCTCAAGGTGGGTGATCGGGTATGGTTATCCACGAAGAATTTGAGGTTAAGAGTTCCCAGTATGAAGTTTGCACCTCGCTACATCGGTCCTTTTAAAATTGATCAAGTCATCAATCCTGTTGCTTACAGACTCCAGTTACCTCCCTTCTTAAAAATACCCAGGACATTCCATGTTTCCCTGTTGAAACCGCTAATCTTGAATCGGTTTCATTCCTCACTTCCACCAACTCCGAAAGTCCAAACTCAACGAGGCGTTGAGTATGAAGTGGCCAAGATCCTGGACTCACGTCACCGTTACGGTCAACTTCAGTATCTCATTGACTGGAAGGGCTATGGTCCTGAAGAACGCTCTTGGACCAATGCCTCTGACGTCCATGCTCCTGCCTTGGTCCGAAATTTCCACGCAAAGTTTCCTTTAAAGCCTAAGAAGTGTCCTGGGGCCACTCCTAAAGGGGGGGGTGCTGTCACGATCCGGGTATCTGGACGCCATTACTTACCCTTCAGATGCCTCCTAAGGCGGGCTCAGCGTTCCAGGACCAGATTCCGCTGTTCCTGAGTTTCCACATGCAGAGTGTCAGAGTGGTGTTTTCATCAGCCGCGGCCTCCGCTGTGCCCGCGTGGTTAAATGTGCATCTATCAGCCTGGCGTCTCCTGTCTCCGGTGGCCGGCGCCGCCATTACTGTTTCCCAGACCACATGGATTACAAACCAAACTTCCCTCCAAGTGTCTGCATGGGCGCAGCCATCTTGGATTCTGTCATCTGATCATTTCCACCAATCTGCTGTTTGTATTGTTGATTTGCATAATTGCCTAGCCAACCCCTTCCTTGCTGCAGGTATAAGTAAGCTGTGCCTGAGCAAGGAAGACGTCAGTGCTTTGGTTGTCAAACCTAGTTCCTGTTTGTCTCTCTTCTATGATTGTCTTCCAGGTTCCAGCTCCTGTCTCAAGACTTCCACCATAGAGACCCGCACCAGCATTCCACCTGCGGTGTAGCCTGACTCTCCAATCCATTGTGGATTCATCTGTTTCCAGCTACAACACTACCTGCTTCCAGCCTCAGCTTCCAGCAGAATACAGCTTCCCTTAAAGGGCCGGTGTCCTTTCTACACTTTACCACTCTCCACCGGAATTATTATTTCTCCGCTCTCAAGTTCTACATTTCAGTTCACATTTCATCGCTCCCAAAGTTCATTTATTATTTAACTGGTTCCAGCCAGTATCCACTCCGTGCTAACAACAGTCTGGTTCCAGCCAGTATCCACAGCAGCTGTTTTACCTTCAGCAACCCAGCTCTTCCTGGAACACCAGCTGGTACAATCCTGGGTTATCTCCATTGCTACAGCCGGGCCTGGTAAGGACTTTCCATCTAGAAGATCATAAGAACTATCTCACACTACCAGTGCCCTGTGGCTCCTGCCATGCTGTAGTACTCAGGAACTGTATTTATTCTTTGCTGACTTTTACGTTTTCTTTATTGCTGCTGTGATGCGGAGTTGTCATAATAAACATCATTGACTTTTATCTAAGTTGTCGTGGTCACGCCTTCGGGCAGTTATTATTCATGTTACTTACATGTCCAGGGGTCTGATACAACCTCCCAGGTTCCGGTACATCTCAGCCCCTACAACTGAGGCTGCCTCCCGTCAGCTCAGGCCCTCAGTTGTGACAAGCAGGTGAGGCTGAGCGCCTCCAATCGGAGAGAAAAGCAGGGGGAATAGAGGGGGGGTGGAGGGGTGGCCCTCTGGGGCAGGAGGCGGGCCGGACCGTGGCGTACCGCGTCAGGTTACAAATGGGGAGGAGGCCTGTTGTAGGTTTAGCCACGGGGACCATACTTTGTCAAATTGTTTCGAGGTGTTACGTATGACTGCGGTCATATATTCCATTTTGTGGACATACCATATCCGGGAGATTATCACCGGCATTGGTGAGGGGGTCAGGTTCTTCCAGTCTGTGGCAATTTGGCAAGTCATTGCCGAAACTACATGTCGAAATAGTTTGTTTTGGTGTCTATTGAGGGTTGGAAGAGACATGGGGAGCAAGAAGTATTGGGGGTCAGGGGGGATAGAGATGTCAAATAAGCGCGAAAGCAATGTAATGAGTTCACCCCATATTTTGTGAATTTTAGGGCAGGCCCACCATATGTGTAAGAAAGAACCACTGTCCGTGCAACCCCTCCAACCATCTGGAGTGTCGGGGAACATAGTGTGTAGACGGGCAGGGACATAGTACCAGCGGTAGAGTAGTTTATAGATGTTTTCTTTAATTCTCACACAGATAGAGCTGGAAGCCGCATTGTCCCATATATCTACCCAATCTTCATTGTCTATAGTTACTCCTAGTTCCTCTTCCCATGCCGCTTCGTGAGGGGCCTGGGATGTATTGGGGTAGTCATCAAGTAAGGTGTAAATATCTGATATGAGTCCCTTAGTGTTGGTGCGTTTCCAGCTAATGTCTGTGGAGGAGGGTAGTGGTAATGGTGGAGTGGAAGTGTCTGATTTGTAGGTAGCGGAAGAAGTCCGAAGAGGGGATTACTGTTCCTTCACGGATATCCGCGAATTGTGGGAAAGTAGCATTGGAGGTGATATCGTTAACATACAGTATACCACTCGAGCGCCAAAATGTATGCGAGGCTTTACCCATGCCTGGAGGAAAGGCTGGGTTGTGAAATAACGGAATTAGCGGGGATGGGTATGGGCCTAAACTGAACCGTCTATTTGTCAGATCCCATGTCGCTAATGAGCGACTTACTACGGGGTGCGAGAGGGCCGCGCGCGGGCGCTGGTTCCGGTGAAGCCACAATAGGGAGGATAATGTAGCTAGGCCCGTCTCCTCTGCCTCTATCCCCACCCAGACCTTTCGTGTCCCTCCCTCGTTGCACCATTGTGCGCATTGAGCAAGTTGTGCAGCATAGAAATATTTCTTAAAGTCCGGAATACCCAGGCCTCCGCCTCTGGAGGGGCGTTGAAGCAATTTAAGTCTAACGCGGGGACGCTTATGGTTCCAGATAAAAAGGGAGGATTGGCGTTGCAGGGTCTTGAACACGTAGGTAGGGACATAAATCAGGAGGGTCTGAAATAAATACAGAAGTCGGGGGAGTACGCTCATCTTGACGGAGTTAATTCTGCCTATCCATGATATAAAGTAGCTGGACCATTCCACCAAATCCTCCTTGATTGTCTGCAATAAACGGGGATAATTTGCTTGGAAAAGTTGGTGGTGATGGTGGGTCAGGTACACACCGAGGTATTTGATTTTCTTTGTGTACCAGTTACAGGGGAGGGTGTTCTGAAGGTCTTGTTTGAGAGCTGCTGGGATATAAAAGTTGAGGACCTCTGTTTTGTTAACATTTATTTTATATCCAGAGAACTGGGAGTATGAGCTGATCTCGGATTAGAGGGCGGGGAGAGATTGGGCTGGGTCTGTGAGGGAGATCAGGACATCGTCGGCATATAACGCTATCTTATGTTCGGATAGGCCTGTGGATATTCCACGAATAGTATTGTTGTTACGGATTCTTGCTGCTAGGGGCTCCATGACTAGTGCGAAGATTAAAGGGGAAAGGGGGCATCCCTGCCTGGTACCATTGGCAATCCCAAAACTGGAGGAGGAGAGACCGTTAACCATAACTTGGGCCGATGGGGAGCGGTAAAGTGCTTTGATCCCTTCCAAAAATTCTCCGGAGAATCCCATTTTGTCAAGGACTGCAAAGGTAAAAGACCACGATATACGGTCGAAGGCCTTTTCCGCATCGAGAGCCAGAATGAGAGAGGGAGATTTCCTTTTTTGAATCGAGTATATTAGATCTATGGCCCTTCTAGTGTTATCAGGTGCCTGGCATCCAGGGATGAAGCCGACCTGGTCCGGATGGACCAGACCGGGCATCAAGGGACCCAGACGGTTAGCTAATATTTTCGCGTATATCTTCAGGTCGACATTCAATAGTGAAATCGGTCTGTAGTTCAGGCAACTAGTCGGGTCTTTGTCGGGCTTTGGGATTACCACTATGTCGGCCCGGGTGGTCTCTGGCAGGAAGGAGGCTCCCTCAAGAATACCGTTAAATAGGGAGGTTAGGTGTGGGGTCAGCTCCTTTGCGAAGAGTTTATAATATTGGGCTGTGAAACCATCCGGACCTGGAGCGGCCGACGAGCGCATAGATCGTATGGCGGCTATTGTCTCCTCCTCCGAGATTCGACAATTAAGGGCTTCCAACTGAGAATCCGATAGGGTTGGGAGGGGGGTATCAGACAAGTATGAGCGCACTCCCCTAGTCTCTTCAGGAGACTGCTGGGATGGGCCAGGTAGGTTATAAAGGGAGCTATAAAACAAACGGAAGTCTTCGGCCATCACTTCAATGTCATATGTATAGGTTCCCCTTCGCGACGAATACAATTTATCTATTGCACCCAACGCTTGCTTGCGACGTAGTTTGTTGGCCAGTAGGGAATCTATTTTGTCCATTTTATCATAGAAGCGTTGTTGCAGCTTCCGGAGGATCAGTGCTGCGCGGTTGGAAAGAAGGGTGTTAAGTTGTCCCCGAAGGGAATCTATCTGGGTGAGCAGGGACGGATTGGGGGATGCTTTATGTTTGGATAGTAGGGTGGCTATTTCTGATTCGAGGGAGGATATCTCCTGCGCTGCTTTTTTCCTAAGTGCTGACGATTTTGCCAGTAAGGCTCCGCGAATCGTAGCTTTATGGGCTTCCCAGAGAACATTAAGCGAGATGTCGGGAGATGTGTTTTCGGTGAAGTAGTGTGTGATTGCTAGTCTGGTTTCCTCTAATGCTGAGTGGTGTTGTAGAAGCGAGTCGTCCAGATGCCATTTATATCTCCTACGCGGCGCGCGGTATATGTCTATAAGAAGATAGACCCCAGCGTGGTCCGTCCATGACAGAGGTGTAATGCTCGTGTCCGAAATCAGTGGTACGAGGGCAGAGGAGATGTGGATCATATCGATCCTGGAGTAGTGTTGATGTGGGGCTGAAAAATGCGTGAAATCTTTGGTGTGAGGGTGTTGGGAACGCCAAGTGTCACAGAGGCCGTGATGTTTCATGATGGCGGTAAGTGTGCGGGAGGCCCGAGGAAGGGTCGTTATAGAAGCGTGAGGGGGGGGGGGGGCAGATCTATCTAGCAACGGGTCGATTATGGTGTTAAAATCGCCACCCATGATAATGCTTCCCTGTGCTTCCCGTGATAAGCGTTTAGAGAGAGAGTCGAAAAACAGAGACTGGTCTTGGTTGGGGGCATAGGTGGAGACCAGTGTGAGAGCCATTGAGCGGAGGGTACCCATTACCATGAGGAACCGTCCTTCTGGGTCTGTCACTGTCCTAGAGTGAGTAAACGGGATGTTACGGCGAACTAATATGGCCACACCCCGTTTTTTACAGTCTGCCGAGGCAAAGTAGGACTGGGAGAACCATTTGCCCTTAAGCTGGGTATGGGGACCGGTGAGGTGTGTTTCCTGGAGGAATGCTATGTCAACTTTCTCACGTCTGCAGGCGCTCAGGAACACGGTGCATTTCCTAGGGGAGTTTAGGCCATTTACATTGGCCGAGAATATTTTAAGGGACATGGCTATTTACGTGGGGGAGTATGGCATGTTGCCCTAAAGGTCCAGTAACGTACCGTCCGCGCCAGAAGAGGGCCACCCCTCTGGGCCAAGCAAGAAAAGGAGCGGGAAGGTCAGGCAGAGGTCGCCAGAAGAGAGAGAGAAAGAGGAACATAGAGAAGAAGAAGAAACACCCCAAACGGGGAAACATCCCTAAGGTTGTGGGTCCCATTCGGGGACCGCCAGGGAAAAAGCATTGCAACAGTAACATTGTAAGCAACAATAAGGGATTATGGGGGGGTAACCAGAGTACCATGTGGGAGGGCGTAGGGTGCCCGGGCCACAAGGGCTGGGATTGGCTTTGGCCGTTTTTTATCTATATCTGACATATTACAATATAGGACAATGAGAACTGCGTCCAGACAACAAGAACCTCAAACATAAATTCAAGATAGGGAGGGGGAAGGGGGGAGAAGGAAGGGGTTGGGGAAGAGGAGAAGAGAAGAAGGAGGAAAATAAATATATATATATATATATATTATAGGGGTGGGGGGGGGGAGGGAGGAGGGAAACCACAGGGGTACAAACAAGTATGACTTAATTATAACAGCAATAACTGAGGATAGTTACGACACTGGCATATGGATGGAGGTCGAATCTTCCACGGCTCTGGCTCAGTTCGAGGCGCGGAATTGTTGCGCCAACATTACGCATATAATCCACAGTGGGGAGCTCCCCAGGTCAGGGAGGGTCTTTGTCCACATTGCGCTGTCGGGTCACCCTTGTCCAGTCGGGAAGGGGTGGCGGAGGGTGCGGTGATTTAGATGAAAAAGTCGCCGTGTCGACTACGGATGATGCTGGAAGGAGATCTAACTTTGCCAGTAGTTCCTGTCCTTGGTTTAAGGTCTTAACTGAATGGACAAAGTTATTGACCGAGACGTGAAGTTGAAAGGGGAATCCCCATCTGTATCTGATCTGATGCTGACGCAGGACCCGGGTGACCGGCTGGAGGTCCCGCCGTTTCTGGATCGTGGAGGGGGCTAGGTCCTGATAAATCTGCAGTTGCATACCCTTAAACAGAATCTCCGATGAGTCTCGAACGGAGGACAGAATTTTCTCTTTCGAACGGAAATAATGGAAACGGATAATAACATCCCTGGGTGGTTGGGCAGGAGACGGTTTTGCACGGAGTGCTCTATGTGCCCTGTCGCAGAGGCATTCTTCGTCTGTGAGGTCTGGTACTATGTGTGTGAAGAATTCTCTCAGAAATGACGGCAGCGATGGTCCGAGGACCGATTCTGGGACACCGCGTATGCGTAGATTATTTCTACGCGAGCGATTTTCTTGGTCCTCTTGTCGCTCTTTGAGGGTCTCCATTTCTTCGTGCAATCTGGTGAGCTCACTGTCAAGGCGGTGTTGGGAGCGGCAGAGATCGTCCGTCTTAGTTTCCAATGTGTCCGTTCGATTGCCGAGGGCTGTAAGGTCCGATTTAAAATCAGCTATGGCGTTCGAGAGTTCTTGCTTGAACGCAGATTGTACCCCCTCCAGTAGGCTCGACATGACCGCCTGTATCTGAGGGTCGATACCTGTTTCCGATGAGCACGGAGAGGGGGGGGGGGGGCCTGCGGACATGTTGGGGTTCTGCGGGCCCTTAGATTTTGAGCCAAAGAAGTTAGTCGGGACTTGTGTTGCTTTTTTATTTTTGGACATAGTGGCATATATGTACAAAAAAAAGGGGGAGAATAACGGTGGAGGTGTAAAAGAAATGGGAATGAAAAATTATTGACGAGGGGACACAGTTCAGGGTCCGTACATTGAGCGGATAGTCCGGGGAGGTCAGGCTGCTGTCTTTTTTAGCTTCGCACCGGTCTCCTATGTGTTAGGGTCTCCTGCTCTGTGCTGCCACGTCGTCATGGCAACCGGGAGACAAGTGCTAGCGGAGTAACCTGAGCGTAGTTGATACTCCGGTTCGGGTCTTTTGCTGTGCAGTGGTTACAGGCTCTGTGCACGGCAGGGGATCCGGTGCTGGTTTTTGTGCTCACAGTCTGTGAGGTCTGAGTGGGGCGTGGACAGCACCTGCTATATAAACCCTCTTCTCAGGTTAGGCAGATGCTGCTGAATCTTTGTTGGTTAGTCAGTTCCTGAAAGCTAGCTAGTACTGTGTAAACTTTGTATTTGTTTGTTGCTTACTGCAAATAGGCCTTGGGATTTGGTATTACACTCTGCCAATCCAGACCTAGCAGTAAGACTGGAGTCAGTCGTTTAACCTGCTGGGGTTCTTTTGCTACTCTGTGAACCTAGCAAGTTTGCGGCTGTATTCTCAGACTTGCCTGCCAAAATCCTTTCTCACTGTGCAAGGTGTTCAGGTGTCAGTTTAGTGGCAGTAAGCTGAACCAGTGCACTGCAAGTGAAGACTAGGATTGTGGAGACTCTCCTTGTGTCTATTGGCCCTCATTCCGAGTTGTTCGCTCGGTAAAAATCTTCGCATCGCAGTGATTTTCCGCTTAATGCGCATGCGCAATGTCCGCACTGCGACTGCGCCAAGTGAATTTGCTATGCACTTAGTAATTTTACTCACGGCTTTTTCATCGGTCTGGCGATCGTAATGTGATTGACAGGAAATGGGTGTTACTGGGCGGAAACAGGCCGTTTTATGGGCGTGTGGGAAAAAACGCTACCGTTTCCGGAAAAAACGCAGGAGTAGCCGGAGAAACGGAGGAGTGTCTGGGCGAACGCTGGGAGTGTTTGTGACGTCAAACCAGGAACGACAAGCACTGAACTGATCGCAGATGCCGAGTAAGTCTGAAGCTACTCAGAAACTGCTACGAGGTGTGTAATCGCAATATTGCGAATACATCGTTCGCAATTTTAAGATGCTAAGATTCACTCCCAGTAGGCGGCGGCTTAGCGTGAGCAACTCTGCTAAAATCGCCTTGCGAGCGAACAACTCGGAATGACCTCCATTATTCCATCTCTGACCAAGGAGTTTACTGCCACACCCGTTGGTAACCCTTTAGGGTTTTGCTGTTGCCCTTAGCAACAGCATTTCGGGTTCTCTACGTATTAAATCACAACATCTCGCTTCTTTCCATCTGAGCATTCCTAATACTAGGGAGACACCCAGTTTCTTAGCCTTTGGGCTTCTCTGTTCACTTTGTGTTTATTTTGTTACCCTATCACCTTCTGTGTATGTAATGTCATATTCCCCAGTCTGTCTGTGAGTTCATTTGTTTTGCATCCCTCTCCGTTCAGACACCAGTACATTCCTGCTGGCACTGGTGTGCATAACATATTCAGCAGCCTAATACTCCTGTTGAAATTTTGTGGGAATATGGAGCATACCCCTCAAAATACTTTGCAACAGGTGGTCGATCAGGTGCAGGTCCTGACTCAACAATTTAATGATTTGTCCATTAAAATGCACACCTCGCAGGCCGCTGGCGGAGCTCCCGCAGCAGCAGTACCTTCAAGGGTTAAGGAGCCGAAAGTAAATCTCCCGGATCGTTTTTCTGGAGATCGCTCGCAGTTCTTTTGTTTCAAGGAGAGCTGCAAGCTATATTTCCAGCTTAGGCCTCAGTCTTCTGGGTCGGAGATTCAGCGGGTGGGCATAGTGATTTCCTTGCTACAAGGAGACCCACAGGTCTGGGCATATGGGTTGCAGCCTGACTGTCCGTCGCTTAAAAGTGTTGATGCTTTTTTTACGGCACTGGGCATGTTGTATGATGACCCTGACAAGACGGCCTCAGCCGCGGCTCAGATTTCGATCCTTAAGCAAGGGCGAAGGCCAGTTGAGGTTTATTGTACGGCGTTTCGGAGGTTGGCCCATGATACCCAGTGGAATGACCCAGCCCTGAGACACCAGTACCGAAGAGGTCTTTCTAACCAGTTAAAAGACCAACTGGTACAATATCCCTTGCCTGATAGCTTGGATCAGCTCATGCAGTTATCCATTCGGGTGGATAGACGGCTGAGAGAGCGCAGGCTTGAAAGGGAGACCGAGGTTTCCTTCTTTCCCAAGGGAACCGCAGTCTAATGGGCAGACTGAAAGAGTGAACCAGTCCTTGGAGCAGTTCCTCAGGTGTTATGTCTCCAAGTGTCAGACTGACTGGGTTGCTCATCTGTCCATGGCGGAGTTTGCCTATAACAACGCGGCTCACTCTGCTACAGGGATCTCTCCCTTCCTTTGTGTGTATGGGCATCATCCTAAGGCCAATTCTTTTGACCCCCTGGACTCCACGCCTGGTGGTTCCTCTGTGGTTTCGGTCCTTAGAGGTATTTGGAGGAGAGTGAAGAAAGCCCTTGTGTCTGTGTCATTAGTGACCAAAAGGGTTTTTGATAAGCGGAAGAGACCCTGCAGCTTCAAATTAGGAGACTTCGTCTGGTTGTCTACCAAGAATTTGAAGTTGAGACAGCCATCTCTTAAGTTAGGCCCCCGGTTCATCGGTCCTTATAAGATCACTAGGGTTATCAATCCGGTGGCATTTCAGTTAGATCTACCCCGTTCTTTGGGTATCAATAAAACATTTCATTGTTCCCTTTTAAAACGGGCGATTAGTAATCCTTCTTCCAGTGGAAGACCTTCCCCTCTTCTGATACGTGGCCAGAGGGAGTTTGTTGTTGAAAGGATTCTTGACTCCAAGATGGTTCGGGGTCGGCTGTCATTTTTTGGTGCACTGGAAGGGGTATGGGCCGGAGGAGCGGTCGTGGGTGTGCAGTTGTGATCTTCATGCCCCCAGACTGTTACGCTCTTTCTTCTCGCAGTTCCCCGATAAACCCTGGACACTGATGAAGCCGCTGAAAACGGACCCTGAGGCGGAGAAACGCGTTTGAGAGGGATAAAGACAAGCACTGTGAGTCAAGAGACAATCTCTCACCCCCTGCAATATCAGGTGTGTGGCTCACTACGTTCATTTACCGGCCGGTGAACTGTTATCACTCATACCTTAGTGCACAGGGTTATGAGTGCTGTGAAGCTTTGGTGACCCCAATAATCTTATGCTGCTAGCTTGTGCAGCCAGAAAGGATAACATCTATTTTGAGTGCTTTGGCAAAATGTGCTCTAATCCTGGAGTAATGCACAACAGGGGCTAACCTAATCTACTAACTCTGCTTCCATTCCTGGCTATTGGCTGTTTTTTTCTTGCAAGTCTCACAGGACTGCTTCTTCTACTTTGGCTAAGTGAACCTTGTGTGGCTATATAATAATACTAACCTTGCCATATATGGATGATTGAAAGGCTGCCTGGATAAAGGAAATATATGCTTGTTCATTGGGACATATTAATTCATTGTGCTAAATACCGGGACTGTTAGTACAGCATTCATTTTAAAGTTCAGAGTATATATTTTTGCCAATAATTCGCTAGGGCAATTTTATACATGTATTATTATTGGCATCATTATTGAATGGTAAGCTAATATCATAAAAATAATTCTTTCAAATAGATGTGCAATTAATTAAGAATTGTAATTTATGATGAAATTTTATTAATTATATTAATGTGATACTGGCCGGTATCTTTTTTGTCTATATTTAATATTTTTTGTCATCTTTGTGTATGTATACCATATAAATACAATTTTAATCTCAAAACCAGGGTCAGCAGCGCTGTCTCATTTTTTGTTTGTATATTCCCAGATAAACCCGGTGGTAGGGGTTCTTTGACCCCTCGTCAGAGGGGGGGTACTGTTAGGGTCTCCTGCTCTGTGCTGCCACGTCGTCATGGCAACCGGGAGACAAGTGCTAGCGGAGTAACCTGAGCGTAGTTGATACTCCGGTTCGGGTCTTTTGCTGTGCAGTGGTTACAGGCTCTGTGCACGGCAGGGGATCCGGTGCTGGTTTTTGTGCTCACAGCCTGTGAGGTCTGAGTGGGGCGTGGACAGCACCTGCTATATAAACCCTCTTCTCAGGTTAGGCAGATGCTGCTGAATCTTTGTTGGTTAGTCAGTTCCTGAAAGCTAGCTAGTACTGTGTAAACTTTGTATTTGTTTGTTGCTTACTGCAAATAGGCCTTGGGATTTGGTATTACACTCTGCCAATCCAGACCTAGCAGTAAGACTGGAGTCAGTCGTTTAACCTGCTGGGGTTCTTTTGCTACTCTGTGAACCTAGCAAGTTTGCGGCTGTATTCTCAGACTTGCCTGCCAAAATCCTTTCTCACTGTGCAAGGTGTTCAGGTGTCAGTTTAGTGGCAGTAAGCTGAACCAGTGCACTGCAAGTGAAGACTAGGATTGTGGAGACTCTCCTTGTGTCTATTATTCCATCTCTGACCAAGGAGTTTACTGCCACACCCGTTGGTAACCCTTTAGGGTTTTGCTGTTGCCCTTAGCAACAGCATTTCGGGTTCTCTACGTATAAAATCACAACATCTCGCTTCTTTCCATCTGAGCATTCCTAATACTAGGGAGACACCCAGTTTCTTAGCCTTTGGGCTTCTCTGTTCACTTTGTGTTTATTTTGTTACCCTATCACCTTCTGTGTATGTAATGTCATATTCCCCAGTCTGTCTGTGAGTTCATTTGTTTTGCATCCCTCTCCGTTCAGACACCAGTACATTCCTGCTGGCACTGGTGTGCATAACACTATGTGACTGGTGGAGTAAGTACTGGTAGCCCCAGGAAGGTTGGAGGGTGGAGGAAGGTGTCTTATCAGGTTCGTAGAAGTTGATCGGTATTCAAGATTATACCGTGTTCCTGATTTCTGTTATTGTAGATCAAATAGCTCACCGTAGTGGCCTCCAGAGGGGGATAAATTTGTCATCTTCAGGTGTCCTAGCCGCGGAGTTGGGGATAATGTGCCAGAGCGTTATAAATAGAGTCCAACTACTTAGTTATGGCACTTGTAGCATTTTATTATCTTGCGTTAACTCATCTTGAGAATGGGTCGGGGACGTGTGGATCCGAGTGTCATAGCGCCGAGGCCGTGGCTCTCCCAGGCGCCAGCTCTGTGGTCGGGGTAGATTGCGGCTTAACCCTTCATCTTGTGGCCCTGACACACCCCGTGGATATTAAAGCTCTTTCATGGTTGTCGCCACTGCGGGCAGTAATGCGGGCAGAATCTGTAAGCCTGCAAGGGTGAGGAGTGTGTGGTATAATGCGATTTATCTTCACCCTGGCTGAGTGCCAGAAAGCAAAATGGCGGCTCTGGGCTCGTGTCACAGGATTCTATGGAGCAGGGGTGCAGATCGGGAATGGTTGCTGTGGCAGCAGCAGGTACTCACCACATTCCAAGTGGACTGGACATTGAAGACAATTCAGCCTGCTGGAAGTGTTATACAGCCTTTCACAACTTCCCATAGGTGTGCACAGCTCCCTCCAGCCTGTGTCCCAGGAATCCAAAATGGCCACCGCAGCACACACAGGACAGCTTGCACTCCTCAAATATCTCCTGTGGGGCCGGTGGAGGCGCTGAGGCTCTCTCCTGGTGTCAGGGGGTGCCCAGCCACACCAGGGGAAGAAGATCCGAGGTCCTGGGGGGTCCGTCGCGGCCGCGCTCCGGTCCCGGAGCTCCCGGCCGGGGTATCCCCAAACTCCAGGTCCCGGCTGCGGGGCGCGTAGTAGGCCGCGGCGGCCGGAGGTAGCTGGAGGTCGCAGGCCCGGTTTGTCAGCCACACAGCTCCGCCGGAGGGGCCCACGGGGGGGGACGAGGTCACCGCAGCCAGGAACAGGTGGTCCGGAAGGGCTGAAGGAAGAATCCCGGCTCCCGCGGACAGCTCCGGAGCCCAGCCCCGCAAGGCGCCAAAATCGAGGCCCCGGCTTCACAAGGGGGGGAAGGCCGCAGTCCGCAAAGGCAGCCAAGGCCGCCTCCCGACTCCGCAGCTCGTCTCCCCGTGTCAGGCCACTGAAGGCAGAGGCAATAAGGCAAGTGGAGGGGGTCACCAGGGCACTATTTGGGGGGTAATTCCGAGTTTTTAACCCTTGGGTAGCAGGAGCTCATGTGAGGTGCTACTGTCCCCACTGCTAGCCAGCCTGCAAACACCTCTTGATGAAGAGCCCACTCTCCCGGATGGAGATCGTGTCTGCTGAGGAAGTCTGCTTCCCAGTTGTCCACTCCTGGAAGGAAGACTGCTGACAGGGCGCTCAGGTGTTGTTCCACCCATCGAAGGATTCTTGTGGCCTCCGCCATTGCCGCTCTGCTCCTTGTGCCGCCTTGACGGTTGATATGTGCCACCGCTGTGATGTTGTCTGACTGTACCAGGACAGGTCGACCCTGAAGAAGGCTTCTTGCCTGTAGCAGGCCGTTGTAAATGGCTTTTAACTCGAGAACATTTATGTGGAGACCCGCTTCCTGGAACGACCATCTCCCTTGGAAGTTCCTGCCTTGGGTGACTGCACCCCAGCCCCGGAGACTCGCATCTGTTGTCAGAAGTACCCAATCCAGGATACCGAACCGGCGGCCCCCTAGAAGGTGAGGCCCTTGTAGCCACCACAGGAGGGAAATCCTGGCCCTTGGAGATACACTTATCTTCCGGTGCATGTGCAGGTGAGACCCGGACCATTTGCTCAGCAAGTCCCACTGGAAAACCCGGGCATGAAACCTGCCGAACGGAATGGCTTCGTACGTCGCCACCATCTTCCCCAGCACTCGTGTACATTGATGGATGGACACAGTCTTCGGCTTCAGAAGTTCCCTGACCAACAACTGCAGTTCTAGAGCCTTCTCTTGAGGAAGAAAAACTCTCTGTAATTCCGTGTCGAGGACCATGCCCAGAAAGGACAGCCGAGTGGTCGGAAGCAACTGAGATTTTGGTAAATTTAGCAGCCAACCATGCTGTTGAAGTCCACACTCCTTAGCAACCGTTCCCTGGACCTCGCCTTTATCAGGAGATCGTCCAAGTACGGGATAATTGAAACCCCTTGCCTGCGAAGGAGAACCATCATTTCCGCCATAACCTTGGTGAACACTCTCGGGGCCGTGGAAAGGCCAAACGGCAACGTTTGAAATTGGTAATGAGAGTCCTGTATCGCAAACCTGAGGAAGGCCTGATGTGAAGGAAATATCGGGACGTGTAAGTAGGCATCCTTTATGTCTACTGACGCCATACAATCCCCCCCTTCTAGGCTGGAAATCACAGCTCGAAGAGATTCCATCTTGAATTTGAAAACTTTCAAGTATGGATTGAGGGATTTTAGATTCAGAATTGGTCTGACTGAACCGTCCGGTTTCGGCACTACAAATAGGCTCGAGTAGAACCCCTCCCCCCGCTGTGACGGGGGAACTGGAACAATTACCCTCTGATGACACAATTTTTGTATCGCTGCCAACACCAGCTCCCTGTCCGGAAGAGACGCTGGTAAGGACGAAACGAAAAACCGGTGGGGGGGCACCTCCTGAAACTCCAGCTTGTAACCTTGAGATACAATCTCGAGGACCCAAGGATCGAGGCCTGAACGAACCCAGACCTGACTGAAGACTCGGAGACGGCCCCCCACCGGTCCGGACTCCCCCAGGGAAGCCCCAACGTCATGCGGTGGACTTGGTAGAGGCAGGGGAGGACTTTTGGTCCTGGGCGCCTGACACGGCAGGCGACTTCCTACCCCTTCCTTTACCCTTGGAAGCGAGGAAGGACGAACCCTTTCCACGCCTGTATTTGTTAGGACGAAAGGACTGCATCTGCTGATGTGGTGCCTTTTTGTGCTGCGTGGGAACATAGGGAAGAAAAGAGGACTTACCCGCTGTCGCGGTAGAGACCAGGTCTGCCAAGCCGTCCCCAAACAAGACATTACCTTTGAAGGGTAAAGCTTCCATAGCTCTCTTGGAGTCTGCATCAGCATTCCATTGATGGATCCACAACGCCCTCCTGGCCGATATCGACATGGCATTGGCTCTTGATCCCAAAAGACAGACATCCCTCGCCGCATCCTTCAGGTAATCTGCAGCGTCCTTGATATAACCAAGAGTCAGAAGAACATTATCTTTATCAAGGGTATACATGTCAGTGGCTAAATTTTCGGCCCATTTAGCAATAGCACTACTCACCCACACCGACGCCACTGCAGGTCTGAGCAAAGCGCCTGTATTTGCGAAAATGGACTTCAGAGACGTCTCCAGCTTGCGAATCGCAGGATCCTTGAGAGCTGCCGTGTCCGGAGACGGAAGCGCCACCTTCTTAGACAAACGAGATAAAGCTTTGTCAACATTTGGAGACGACTCCCATTTTTCCCTATCATCAGAGGGGAAAGGATACGCCATGTAAATCCTCTTGGGAATCTGCCATTTCTTATCCGGCGACTCCCAAGCTTTTTCACAAAGAGTATTCATTTCATGACAGGGGGGAAATTTTACTTCAGGTTTTTTCCCTTTGAACAAACAAATCCTTTTTTCTTGCACCGCAGGTTCATCAGAAATGTGTAAAACATCCTTTATAGCCACAATCATGTACTGAATACTCAGAGTCCGAGTCGGTATCCGTATCTGCCACCTGAGTAAACGGCCGCTTCTGCGAGCCCGATGGGGTCTGTACCTGAGATAAAGCCTCCTCTATGGACTTTTTCCACACCTGCGTCTGTGACTCAGACTTATCTAACCTCTTAGACAACGAAGCTACATTCGTATTGATTGTAGTTAATAACGTTAGTAAATCAGGTGACGGCTGCGCCGACAGACCCAAATCCAGACCCACAACTTCACCCCCTACCACCTCCTCCGGGGAATCACATTCAGCCTCCGACATGTCGACACGTTTGATCGACACTGCAACACACACACAAAATGCCTCACCAGGGGACAGGCCTACAGAGAAGCCCAGAGAGAGAGACCCAGAGGGAGTATGCCAGCTCACACCCCAGCGCCTATATATCCCTATAGGGGATATATAATTCCAGCGCTGCTAGATTTTGTAACTAATGCACCAAACACTGCGCCCCCCCTGAGAAATCTCCCCGTTACTTGCGGGGAGCGATGGAGGTCCGGCCCAGCGTCTCCTTTTTGCCGCGTGGAGCAGAGGAAGATGGCGCCGTGAGCCGCGCGCTAAGCTCCGCCCCTTCCCAGCGGGCTTCAGCGCGCCTGATTTAAAAATGCCGGCGGGGGCAGATGAACGGTGCAGAAAATGTCTCTGCCGGCTCTTTCCGGACCCCAGTGACCTGCTGCCCAGGGCGCCCCCCTTCCCCAGCGCCCTTCACCCTGCGAGTGCCTGATGTGTGTGGGAGCGTGGAGCGCAGCGTCTCCGCGAACAAGCAGCTAGGCGCACCAAGTGATCGAACCCTCTGGAGCTAATGGTGTCCAGTAGCCGAGAAGCAGAGCCTTGAAACTCACAGAAGTAGGTCTGCTTCTCCCCCCTCACTCCCACGCTGCAGGGAGCCTGTAGCCAGCAGGTCTCCCTGAAAATAAAAAACCTAACAAAAAGTATTTTCCAGAGAAACTCAGGAGAGCTCCCCTGTGAGTGTCCAGTCAGTCCTGGGCACAAAGTCTAACTGAGGTCTGGAGGAGGGGCATAGAGGGAGGAGCCAGTTCACACCCAGTCTTAAGTCTTTTCAGTGTGCCCAAGCTCCTGCGGATCCCGCCGATACCCCATGGTCCTTTTGGAGTCCCCAGCATCCTCTAGGACGTAAGAGAAATAAATAAATTACAGGTTG
Organism: Pseudophryne corroboree; assembly: GCF_028390025.1. Lineage (NCBI taxonomy): Eukaryota > Metazoa > Chordata > Amphibia > Anura > Myobatrachidae > Pseudophryne > Pseudophryne corroboree. The sequence goes on along the minus strand of NC_086445.1, from coordinate 423,664,761 downwards.
TAATGTAACAAAATAGGTAAAAAGCCAAGGGGGGTGAATACTTTAGCAAGGCACTGTACATGTAAAAACTAATGCTCATCGGGTCCCACAGGGCACTATAAATCCTGGGCGTCTCTGTCTCCAGCTCTGGCTCTTTCCCCGGCTTGGCTCTCTGCTCTCACGTCCCAGCACCCAGCTTCCAGTCACTTCACGACAATCGTATATACAACACTGGTACTCTCATGTTACTCTCGTTACTTCGTCAATGGCTAGCGCCGAAATGCGTTTTGGAGATACACACTGAAGCCACGGAGAGAGTGACATGAGAGTACCAGTGTTGTGCATACAATTTGGGTAGCAAGTAAGCAGCAAATAGACTCTGGCATAATGCCAAGAGTCTACTGTGCATGCGCAGGTTTCCGGGAACATGGCGCCTGCGCCTTGCTCCTGGGGATATCGCCAGTGCTGCTGTTAGTGAAGCATCGATGTGCTGCTGTCAGTGAGGCAGGGATGTGCTGTCAGTGAGGCAGGGATGTGCTGTTGCCAGTGAGGCAGGGATGTGCTGTTGTCAGGCGGGGATGCATTGTTGTCAGTAAGGCGGGGATGTGCCGCTATCAGTGAGGGAGGGATGGGCCACTGTCAGGGAGGCGGGGATGTGCTGCTATCAGTGAGGCGGGGATGTGCTGCTATCAGTGAGGGAGGGATGGGCCACTGTCAGTGAGGCGGGGATGTGCTGCTATCAGTGAGGCGGGGATGTGCTGCTATCAGTGAGGGAGGGATGGGCCACTGTCAGTGAGGCAGGGATGTGCCGCTATCAGTGAGGGAGGGATGGGCCACTGTCAGTGAGGCGGGGATGTGCTGCTATCAGTGAGGCGGGGATGTGCTGCTATCAGTGAGGGAGGGATGGGCCACTGTCAGTGAGGCAGGGATGTGCCGCTATCAGTGAGGGAGGGATGGGCCACTGTCAGTGAGGCAGGGATGTGCCGCTATCAGTGAGGGAGGGATGGGCCACTGTCAGTGAGGCAGGGATGTGCCGCTATCAGTGAGGGAGGGATGGGCCACTGTCAGTGAGGCAGGGATGTGCCGCTATCAGTGAGGGAGGGATGGGCCACTGTCAGTGAGGCGGGGATGTGCCGCTATCAGTGAGGGAGGGATGGGCCACTGTCAGTGAGGCGGGGATGTGCTGCGATCAGTGAGGCGGGGATGTGCTGCTATCAGTGAGGCGGGGATGTGCTGCTATCAGTGAGGGAGGGATGCGCCACTGTCAGTGAGGTGGGGATGTCATGCTGGAAACTGTGGTTGTACACAGTCATGTGATCTATGGTGTCCAATCATGTTAGTGAGTTGTATTATTATTATTATTTTATTTCACCCTTTGACTATTGTGCCTATATATAGATATAAACAGATAGATATAGTGTATGGGACATATTTTCCGTACAGTATGCTGCAGCATGTGTGGTGTGATGGTCGCCATAATATCATGCCAGCTACTGACAAATCATTGCCAGCCAAAATATGTAATTTCCACTTTTTAAAAAATTTTTATATTGGTAATTGCTACTTTCTTTTTATTGCACCTCTGAAAAAATTTTTTTTATAAAGAGTGAAATCAGCAAATAGAAGGGTAGTAACATTATTTAAATATGCATGACCCTTTGTAGTTATTTTCTACAGCAAGCATTACTATTGCATAGTATACAACATTAAAGGCCTGATCTGAGTCTGACCAGTGGTGATGTGGGACGCAGTAGGATGCGTTATATAGCAAGCATCACTATCGCATAGTATACAACATTAAAGGCCTGATCTGAGTCTGACCAGTGGTGATGTGGGACGCAGTAGGATGCGTTATATAGCAAGCATCACTATCGCATAGTATACAACATTAAAGGCCTGATCTGAGTCTGACCAGTGGTGATGCTGGACGCAATGGAGTGATGTTTTTCATCTGAGTTGCACCGCACATACTGTTCGATGGTGTTTGTACAGATGTGCAGTACAGATTCAGACGTGCACACAAAGTAGTGTATCAGAAATGTGTTGGGCGTTACTAGGTGGTTCCAGTGGGTGGGCTAATCAGATGCATATGTAACGTAGTGTGGGAGCGTTGCTTATAGAGATGCTGAATCGCTCACATTGGAGGCCATACTCAGACGGATGAGCTGCAGCTAGCACAGGACTGGTGAAAGTTTCAATGGTGCAACCAAAGATGGCATCTAAAGACACACAAAGCATGATTACAGCTGTAGACCCTGACAGGGGGTGTCTCAGTCTTGCATATTTGGATGCACAGATGTACACCAGGGAAGGGCATTGTAGCGGCATTAGCCTAAAGTTGCAGACACAACTGCAGCAAAAAACGTAAGAAAGCCGCAGCTACGTCCAACTCAGAATCAGGTTCTATGAGGAGGAATCGTGCCGCTCTCAGCAGACCCCACCTCTTCAACATGCCCCGCCCGCTTTAGGGTTGCTACCATTAATTTCCTGGGCTGGTGTTCAAACCCAATCCACCCTTGTTTATGTGTATTTCTCAACAAAGCCCAGGCAGCCTTGATTTGGCTTTTCAAGTAAGAAAAGTCCAATCCCTTGAGGGATTTTTGTTTGTTTTTTAAATGAGAAAATAAGATCAGTCCCCAATAATTAATATTTTGTGAAATACTAAAGCTGGGTACACACTTCTTGGATCAATGATCCTGATCAGCCGGGGTGTGTGTGTCAGCTGCAACCCCATGTGACCTCTTGTGAGTTGGGGGCAGCAGCAGGGGGTAGCGGCTCTTCTATGGGAATCGGGAGGTTGCATGTGCAGCGCATAAAATGCAACCTCCCGGTCCCGATCGTTGCAGTAGTGTTATAAGCCATTTATCGGCTAGCGCTCCAGCATCAGCATTGCGTACACACCTATACAATCAACGACAGTACATCCAATATCAGGAGAACGGTACAACGATTGTATAGGTGTGTATCCAGCTTTACTCATTTATAAACAACTGCTGGTTTTCCTCATTGCCTCTTTGTGCTATAGTCTAAAGCAGAGAGCAGAGATTATATTATTATGACATTATTAAAGGTGGTTGGTATTAGTTTTATATTTTATTATATGGCATCATCAATTGTCTCTTGTGCCGTACAGGAAAAATAAGAATTTACTTACCGATAATTCTATTTCTCGTAGTCCGTAGTGGATGCTGGGGACTCCGTCAGGACCATGGGGTTTAGCGGCTCCGCAGGAGACAGGGCACAATAATAAAAGCTTTAGGATCAGGTGGTGTGCACTGGCTCCTCCCCCTATGACCCTCCTCCAAGCCTCAGTTAGGATACTGTGCCCGGACGAGCGTGCATAATAAGGAAGGATATTGAATCCCGGGTAAGACTCATACCAGCCACACCAATCACACCGTACAACCTGTGATCTGAACCCAGTTAACAGTATGATAACAACGAAGGAGCCTCTGAAAAGATGGCTCACAACAAGAATAACCCGATTTTTGTAACAATAACTATGTACAAGTATTGCAGACAATCCGCACTTGGGATGGGCGCCCAGCATCCACTACGGACTACGAGAAATAGAATTATCGGTAAGTAAATTCTTATTTTCTCTAACGTCCTAAGTGGATGCTGGGGACTCCGTCAGGACCATGGGGATTATACCAAAGCTCCCAAACGGGCGGGAGAGTGCGGATGACTCTGCAGCACCGAATGAGAGAACTCCAGGTCCTCCTCAGTCAGGGTGTGCCCCTGACCAAGTAGCAGCTCGGCAAAGTTGTAAAGCCGAGACCCCTCGGGCAGCCGCCCAAGATGAGCCCACTTCCTTGTGGAATGGGCTTTTACTGATTTTGGCTGTGGCAAGCCTGCCACAGAATGTGCAAGCTGAATTGTACTACAAATCCAGCGAGCAATCGTCTGCTTAGAAGCAGGAACACCCATCTTGTTGGGTGCATACAGGCTAAACAGCGAGTCAGATTTTCTGACTCCAGTCGTCCTGGAAACATATATTTTCAGGGCCCTGACAACGTCAAGTAACTTGGAGTCCTCCAAGTCCCTAGTAGCCGCAGGTACCACAATAGGTTGGTTCATGTGAAAAACAGAAAACACCTTAAGTAAGGGCTTTTATATGATAAAGCCGCCCATTCTGACACACGCCTGGCTGAAGCCAGGGCTAATAGAATCTTCACCTTCCATGTGAAATATTTTAATTCCACAGTGGTGAGTGGATCAAACCAATGTGACTTTAGGAAACTCAAAACAACATTGAGATCCCAAGGTGCCACTGGGGGCACAAAAAGAGGCTGTATATGCAGTACCCCTTTTACAAACGTCTGAACTTCAGGCACTGAAGCCAGTTCTTTCTGGAAGAAATTCGACAGGGTCGAAATTTGAACCTTAATGGACCCTAATTTTAGGCCCATAGACAGTCCTGTTTTCAGGAAATGTAGGAACGACCCAGTTGGAATTCCTCTGTAGGGACCTTCTTGGCCTCACACCACGCAACATATTTTCGCCAAATGCGGTGAAAATGTTTTGCGGTTACATCCTTCCTGGCTTCGACCAGGGTAGGGATGACTTCATCTGGAATGCCCTTTCAGGATCCGGCGTTCAACTGCCATGCCGTCAAACGCAGCCGCGGTAAGTCTTGGAACAGACAAGGCCCCTGCTGGAGCAGGTCCTTTCTTAAAGGTAGAGGCCACGGTTCTTCCGTGAGCATCTCTTGAAGTTCCGGGTACCAAGTCCTTCTTGACCCATCCGGAACCACGAGTATCGTTCTTACTTATCTCCTTCTTATGATTCTCAGTACTTTTGGTATGAGATGCATAGGAGGGAACACATACCCTGACTGGTACACCCACAGTGTTACCAGAGCGTCCACCACTATTGCCTGAGGGTCCCTTGACCTGGCGCAATATTTGTCTAGTTTTTTGTTCAGGCGGGACGCCAACATGTCCACCTTTGGTTTTTCCCAACGGTTTACAATCATGTGGAAGACTTCCCGCTGAAGTCCCCACTCTCCCGGGTGGAGGTTATGCCTGCTGAGGAAATCTGCTTCCCAGTTTTCCACTCCCGGAATTAACACTGCTGAGAGTGTTATCACATGATTTTTCGCCCAGCGAAGAATCCTTGCAGTTTCTGCCATTTCCCTCCTGCTTCATGTGCCGCCCTGTCTGTTTACGTGGGCGACTGCCGTGATGTTGTCCCACTGGATCAATACCGGCTGACCTTGAAGCAGAGGTCTTGCTAAGCTTAGAGCCTTGTAAATTGCCCTTAGCTCCAGTATATTTATGTGGAGAGAAGTCTCCAGACTTGATCACACTCCCTGGAAATTTTTTCCTTGTGTGACTGCTCCCCAGCCACTCAGGCTGGCATCCGTAGTCCTGAATGTCGAATCTGCGGCCCTTTCATAGATGAGCACTCTGCAGCCACCGCAGAAGAAAACACCCTTGTCCTTGGAGACAGGGTTATCCGCTGATGCATCTGAAGATGCGATCCGGACCATTTTCCCAGCAGATTCCACTGAAAAGTTCTTGCGTGAAATCTACCGAATGGGATCGCTTTGTACGAAACCACCATTTTTCACAGGACCCTTGTGCAATGATGCACTGATACTTTTCCTGGTTTTAGGAGGTTCCTGACTAGCTCGGATAACTCCCTGGCCTTCTTCTCCGGGAGAAAACATCCTTTTCTGGACTGTGTCCAGAATCATTCCTAGGAACATTAGACGTGTCGTCGGAAAAAGCTGCGATTTTGGAATATTTAGAATCCACTCGTGCTGTCGTAGAACTACTTGAGATAGTGCTACTCCGACCGCCAACTGTTCTCTGGACCTTGCCCTTATCAGGAAAGCGTCCATATTTCTTTTAGGAAGAATCATCATTTCGGCCATTACCATGGTAAAGACCCGGGGTGCCGTGGACAATCCAAACGGCAGCGTCTGAACTGATAGTGACAGTTCTGTACCACGAACCTGAGATACCCTTGGTGAGAAGGGCAAAATTTGGACATGTAGGTAAGCGTCCCTGATATCCAGTGACACCATATCGTCCTGGTTCGCTATCACTGCTCTGAGTGACTCCATCTTGATTTGAACCCTTGTATGTAATTGTTCAAATCTTTTAGATCTCACCGAGCCGTTTGGCTTCAGTACCACAATATAGTGTGGAATAATACCCCTTCCCTTGTTGTAGGAGGGGTACTTTGATTATCACCTGCTGGGAATACAGCCTGTGAATTTTTTTCCCAATACTGCCTCCCTGTCGGAGGGAGACGTTGGTAAAGCAGACTTCAGGAACTTGTGAGGGGAAGACGTCTCGAATTTCCAATGTACACCTGGGATACTACGTGTAGGATCCAGGAGTCCACTTGCGAGTGAGCCCACTGCGTGCTGAAACTCTTGAGATGACCCCCCACCGCACCTGAGTCCGCTTGTATGGCCCCAGCGTCATGCTGCGGACTTGGCAGAAGCTGTGGAGGACTTCTGTTCCTGGGAATGGGCTGCCTGCTGCAGTCTTCTTCCCTTTCCTCTAACCCTGGGCAGATATGACTGGCCTTTTGCCCGCCTGCCTTTATGGGTACGAAAGGACTGAGACTGAAAAGACTGTGTCCTTTTTTGCTGAGATGTGACTTGGGGTAACAAAAGTGGATTTTCCAGCTGTTGCCATGGCCACCAGGTCCGATGGACCGCCCCTTTATACGGCAATACTTCCATGTGCCGTCTGGAATCTGCATCACCTGACCACTGTCATGTCTATAAACATCGTCTGGCAGATATGGACATCACATCTACTCTTGATGCCAGAATGCGCATCTCGCATATATAGAAATGCATCCTTAAAATGCTCTATAGTCAATAAAGTATTGTTCCTGTCAAGGGTATCAATATTTTCAGTCAGGAAATCCGACCAAGCCCCCCCAGCGCTGCACATCCAGGCTGAGGCGATTGCTGGTCGTAGTATAACACCAGTATGTGTGTATATACTTTTTAGGATATTTTTCAGCTTCCTATCAGCTGGCTCTTTGAGGGCGGCCGTATCTGGAGACGGTAACGCCACTTGTTTTTATAAGCGTGTGAGCGCCTTATCCACTCTAAGGTGTGTTTCCCAACTCGCCCTCACTTCTGGCGGGAAAGGGTATACCTCCAATAATTTTCTATCGGAGGAAACCCACGTATCATCACACACTTTAATTTATCTGATTCAGGAAAAACTACAAGTAGATTATTCCCACCCTACATAATACCCTTATTTGTGGTACTTGTAGTATCAGAAATATGTAACACCTCCTTCATTGCCCTTAACATGTAACGTGTGGCCCTAAAGGAAAATACGTTTGTTTCTTCACCGTCGACACTGAAGTCAGTGTCCGTGTCGACCAACTGAGGTAAATGGGCGTTTTTACAAGCCCCTGACGGTGTCTGAGACGCCTGGACAGGTACTAATTTGTTTGCCGGCCGTCTCATGTCGTCAACCGACCTTGCATCGTGTTGACATTATCACGTAATTCCTAAATAAGCCATCCATTCCGGTGTCGACTCCCTAGAGAGTGACATCACCAATACAGGCAATTTGCTCCGCCTCCTCACCAACATCGTCCTCCTACATGTCGACACACACGTACCGACACACAGCACACACACAGGGAATGCTCTAATAGAGGACAGGACCCCACTAGCCCTTTGGGGAGACAGAGGGAGAGTTTGCCAGCACACACCAAAAACGCTATAATTTATACAGGGACAACCCCTTATACAAGTGTTTTCCCTTATAGCATTTTCACATATGTAATCATATCGCCAAATAAGTGCCCCCCCTCTCTGTTTTAACCCTGTTTCTGTAGTGCAGTGCAGGGGAGAGCCTGGGAGCCTTCCTCACAGCAGAGCTGAGCAGGAAAATGGCGCCGTGTGCTGAGGAGAATAGGCCCCGCCCCCTAAAACGGCGGGCTCTTCTCCCGGAGTTTGTGAGATCTGGCAGGGGTTAAATACATCCATATAGCCTCAAGGGCTATATGTGATGTATTTTAGCCATAAAAAAGGTATAATACATTGCTGCCCAGGGCGCCCCCCCCAGCGCCCTGCACCCTCAGTGACCGCTGGTATAAAGTGTGCTGACAACAATGGCGCATAGCTGCAGTGCTGTGCGCTACCTTATGAAGACTGAAAGTCTTCTGCCGCCTGTTTCTGGACCTCTGGACCTCTTCAACTTCGGCATCTGCAAGGGGGGTCGGCGGCACGGCTCCGGGACGAACCCCAGGGTGAGACCTGTGTTCCGACTCCCTCTGGAGCTAATGGTGTCCAGTAGCCTAAGAAGCAAATCCATCCTGCACGCAGGTGAGTTTACTTCTCTCCCCTAAGTCCCTCGTAGCAGTGAGCCTGTTGCCAGCAGGACTCACTGAAAATAAAAAACCTAACTTAAACTTTTATTCTAAGCAGCTCAGGAGAGCCACCTAGATTGCACCCTTCTCGGCCGGGCACAAAGATCTAACTGAGGCTTGGAGGAGGGTCATAGGGGGAGGAGCCAGTGCACACCACCTGATCCTAAAGCTTTTATTATTGTGCCCTGTCTCCTGCGGAGCCGCTAAACCCCATGGTCCTGACGGAGTCCCCAGCATCCACTTAGGACGTTAGAGAAAATTACAATGTTAGACACAAACAATACAATATATAAAAGTTACAAGCAGTCTTAGAATAATTTTCTATTTACAACAGCAATAATTTATTAGAGTAGATCGATTAGTTCACAGACAGATCCATCTACTATGATACCATTTTTCTCCACATCCATTACACGTTACAAATGTCATCATCTCTTCATCTGGGTTCCCAGAGTGTACCCAGCCAGGAAGGAAGAGGGTTCCCCTGGAAATCATGGTAACTGTACAGTCAAATGTCTCACATTTCCTACATTTAATCTTATCTGTTTGGACGCCATCAACACATTGGGGAAGCTGATGCTCCTGAACACATGTCTGAGTATAGCTAGCCCTACGTTTTCTGAGCTCATCACTTGCCATCTCCATTGCATTCATGCCAGCAAATGTCTTTGGGCTCAGTGATCCAGAACAAATGAGCTCTTTAAGATGCAAATTTTTAGGATTTTTCAGATTGGAGATTTTACTTCGTATGCAGCTTCTGTACTTCTTGTCATTTCCAGCATACATAGTGTAGATATGTTCCTCAAGCTCCCTAACAAATTCTTGGGGTTTTTCTTGTTGACACTGTGCCGACTCAAGAGTCAAAGCCTGATACAATAGCTCTCTGCATTTTATTCTCAAATCCTCAATACTCTGTTCCTGGGGACCCCGGGCAGCCACACTGAGCTGCTTGCAGCACACTGCTTCTCTGCTTTGCTGTAGATTTTGGATTTCTTCTCCTTGATCCTCATTAGAGGAATATTTATCACTTGTGCTACCAAGAATTGACTTTTGTTGCATGTTTATGTTTGGGACAGCTGCTTGGTGGTCACCTGTACACTTGTCGTGTACCTTGCTGGTATACTGATAGCTGTCTTTGTACAAGAGTTTCCATTTGCATAGTAAGATCTTTGCTTTTCTTTTCAATGCTCCTTCTGGACAGCTCTTAAGTACTCTGTACACAACTCTGATGGCATCAGACTGTTGTAGGGTTTCAAAGCTGACCTTTGCTGTTTCAAAGTAAGAGAGGTGGTATGTAATTTCCTCATAATTTCTAGCATTTAAAAGCCTCTCCACTTGTAAAGCTTTGAAGGTCAGCTGATTAATAACCGATGTGCCCAACATTCCTATGGTTGGAAAAAAAAGGGTACAAAATAAATAGAATACATTTAGTTAAAGCATGAACAGACTAAGATTTTTTTTATATATACTGTATGATCTTAGGCAAAAATATGGTACAAATACACAAAGAAAAACTGAAGAGAGCTGATCGCACAACCTTATACCTTAATGTTTGAAAATAAAAATGTATCTTAAAAACACTTAAAAATTTCTTCACAATACCTCTATTTAAGTACAGTATAAAACATATTGCTGCTAATCACAGTAAGCTAACAAAAAGCTAAATCACAGTAGATAATTACGGTATGTAGCCAATCTGTATTCTAGTCATTTCTACAGTATTGTTATGAACATATGGTGCCACAAGGGGTCTGTAGCACCTTACAAAGTACAGAAACAAAAACAAAAAAAGAGAAGCAAACTAAGAAATAGAGGCTTAAGTTGGCTTCTCATAAGAACGATGTGTAGCTGGCCAATCTGCCAGGCGATGGAACCCTGCATCAGCAAGTGCATACACACTTCCGAGTCAGTGGGGCGACAGACCGACGGAATCCGCCATTTGGCAGCATGGCATCGTTAGCGATGTCTTCTGGTTGACACTACAGCAAATCCGACCAAAAAACATCACTAATGACTGCGGCAGCGCGCAAATTGTGGACACATACTGCCCGATATGTCGTTCTAATTTGACTAGAAAGGACATCAGGCCGATATCAGCATAGTGTGTACCCAGCATTACAAAATATTGCAGATCATGGACTACAAGATTTATAAACATTGCTACATCAGCAGTCATAATAAACAAATAAGCAGTGCTTGCTGAACCCAAAGGTTTGTCACCGTTGTTGAGCAGTATGAAGGAGATAACAGTATAATTAAGGGTGTCCAGATAATAGGTCAACAGTCAAAAGGTCGACAAGTAATAATAATAATAATTTTATTTATATAGCGCTCTTTCTCCAACAGGACTCAAGGCGCTATACAGATATCAAAAACAATGCACATGATACAGAGGATTTGAGTAATACAGCAATAGATAAGCCACACAGACATAAAAGAAGACCTTAAGCACACAGAAAGCATAATGCAGGATTGGTGTAAGCATTTTGGGTAATAACTTCCAAGGGTTGTGTAACAGATTAACACCAAATGGTCGACATTATCAAAAAGATTTTTTTTATTTGAAAAAAAAAAAAAAAAAAAAAAAGTTTAACTTTTTCATACTTTACCATCCACGTGGACTACGATTGGGAATAGTAAGCTGTGCCGAGCACAGCGGCAGCGGAGCCAAGGCACCTTGCCCAAAACAAGGCGAGTACTAATTGGGGGTCCACGTATTATAAGGGAAAATATGACATAAAAAAAATAATGTCCACCTTTTCATGTGTCGACCTTGCACATGTCGACCATTTGGGGTCGACCTTTTGACGGTCGATCTAATGATCCATAACCATAACTAAGGGAAGGAAAAAAAAACATGATGGGAGAGGGCCCTGCTCGTGAGAGCTTACAATATAAAGGGGAGTCAGACAGATAGGAGTGGCACAAGGGGGAGACAGTGAGCGAGGAGCAAGCAGTAGTGGGTTAGGATGAGAGCTCGAAGGCTTTAATAAAGAAGTGGGTCTTAAGAGCTTGTTTGAAAAGAAGTGGGTCTTAAGTAGAGATGTGTGGCGGGCACTTTTCGTGTTTTGGTTCTGGTTCTATGCTCGTGTTTTGGATCTGGATTGGTTTTGCCAAAACCACCCTTTCGTGTTTTGGTTTTGGATCTGGATGATTTTTGGGGGAAAAAAACATAAAAACAGCTAAAATCACAGAATTTGGGGGTAATTTTGATCCTACGGTATTATTAACCTCAATAACATTCATTTCCACTAATTTCCAGTCTATTCTGAACACCTCACAATATTGTTTTTAGGCCTAAAAGTTGCACCAAGGTGGCTGGATGACTAAGCTAAGCGACACAAGTGTGCGGCACAAACACCTGGCCCATCTAGAAGCGGCACTGCAGTTGCAGACAAGATGGCACTATTCAAAAACTAGTCCCCAAACAGCACATGATGCAAAGAAGAAAAAGAGGTGCAATTAGGTAGCTGGATGGCCAAGCTAAACGACACAAGTGTGCGGCACAAACACCTGGCCCATCTAGGAGTGGCACTGCAGTGGCAGACAGGATGGCAGATTTAAAAACTAGTCCCCAAACAGCACATGATGCATAGAAGAAAAAGAGGTGCAATGAGGTAGCTGGATGATTTTGCTAAGCGACACAAGTATGCGGCACAAACACCTGGCCCATCTAGGAGTGGCACTGCAGTTACAGACAGGATGGCACAAAAAAAACTAGCCCCCTAACAGCACATGATGCAAAGAAGAAAAAGAGGTGCAATGAGGTAGCTGGATGGCCAAGCTAAGCGACACAAGTGTGCGGCACAAACACCTGGCCCATCTAGGAGTGGCACTGCAGTTACAGACAGGATGGCACATAAAAAAAACTAGTCCCCAAACAGCACATGATGCAAAGAAGAAAAAGAGGTGCAAGATGGAATTGTCCTCCCACCCACCCTTATTTTGTATAAACAGGACATGCACACTTTAACAAACCAATCATTTCACGACTGTGGCTGAAATGACTGGTTTGTTTGGGCCCCCACCAAAAAATAAGCAATCAATCTATCCTTGCACAAACTGGCTCTACAGAGGCAAGATGTCCACCTCATCCTCCGATTCCTCACCCCTTTCACTGTGTACATCCTCCTCACAGAGTATTAATACGTCCCCCACTGGAATCCACCATCACAGGTCCCTGTGTACTTTCTGGAGGCAACTGCGGTAAAGGTCTTCCCGGAGGAATTTATAATTCATTTTGATGATCATCATCTTCTCCACATTTAGTGGAAGTAACCTCCTACGCCGATCACGGACAAGGTTACCGGCTGCACTAAACACTCTTTTGGAGTAACGTAGGTCAAATAAAGCCAGTTTGTGCAAGGGCCTCCAAATTGCCTCTTTTTCCTGCCAGTATACATACGGACTGTCTGACATGCCTACTTGGATGCTGTCACTCATGTAATCCTCCACCATTCTTTCAATGGTGACAAAATCCTATGCAGTGACAGTAGACATATCAGTAATCGTTGGCAGCTCCTTCAGTCCAGACCAGATGTCAGCTTTCGCTCCTGACTGCCCTGCATCACCGCCAGCGGATGGGCTAGGAAATCTTATCCTTTTCCTTGCAGCCCCAGTGGCGGGAGAAATTGAAGAACGAGCTGTTGAGGGGTCACGTTCCACTTGAGTTGACAATTTACTCACCAGCAGGTTATCACTGACCTGAGTTGGGAGTGTTGAGAACTCGGGGGTTCTTCCGATGGTCGGGAAGGGGAACCACAGCTGGGTCGTAGTAGAGATGGCCGGATATAGGTTTTCCTCATGCAGAATTTTAACAGTTATAATTGGTGTAAAACGCTAAAGAACTTTATGATGAGAAGGATTTGAGCACGATGCTGAAGCACATAGCGGAATGGGAACTTGTGAACGATGTCGAAAGACACGGAAGAATTTGAAAGCGATGTTTAAAGACACTGAAGAATGCAGAACTTGTGAGCGATGTTTAAAGACACTGATGAACTTGTGAGCGATGTTTAAAGACACTGATGAACTTGTGAGCGGTGGTGAAAGACACTGAAGAATTTGTGAGCGATGTTTAAAGATACTGAAGAATGAAGAACTTGTGAGCGACGTTTAAAGACACTGATGAACTTGTGAGCGATGTTTAAAGACACTGATGAACTTGTGAGCGATGTTTAAAGACACTGATGAACTTGTGAGCGGTGGTGAAAGACACTGAAGAATTTGTGAGCGATGTTTAAAGACACTGATGAACTTGTGAGCGGTGGTGGTGAACGATGTTTAAAGATACTGAAGAGTGAAGAACTTGTGAGCGACGTTTAAAGACACTGATGAACTTGTGAGCGATGATGAAAGACACTGATGAACTTGTGAGCGATGGTGAAAGACACTGAAGCATGAAGAACTTGTGAGCGATGTTTAAAGACACTGGTGAAGAATGCTGGAGACGCAGAGGTCTGTGCGGCAAAGAGGTACCAGAGCTTGTAAGCAGTAGTAGGAGTCACTTTGCCCACCGGAACGCTGGAGTTTTCAAAGCAGTAGCAGGTAACCATACAGACAGGAGCACTGGAGTCACTTTCAGGGAAAGAGAAGATACTCAGGCGCCGGGGCTCTGCCCGGCGTCTGCTTTTGAACTTCCCGCCCCCCGGTTTGATTGGCGGGGAGGAAGAGAGCCGATGACGTCACCCGCCCACTTCCGTGGACGGTGGACGTGCCGGCGCCGCCCATTCCCCGGAAGACCGCCGGGACCAGCGGCAACGGACGCCGGGACCCGGAGCCCACCAGCGGGGACGACCGTCAGGCGACCCAGCGCACCCGGAGAGGTAAGCGCGGCGGCCGCGGCGCTGTGACACAGGTCTTTGCACCTCTGCAGACTTGTGTCTGCCAGAAAGAGAGATACAACGTAGGCTTTAAACCTAGGATCGAGCACGGTGGCCAAAATGTAGTGCTCTGATTTCAACAGAATGACCACCCTTGAATCCTGGCAAAGCGAATGAAGGGCTCCATCCACAAGTCCCACATACTTTGTGGAATCGTTCCATCTTAGCTCCTCCTTCAATTTATCCATCTGCTTCTGCAAAAGCCTGATGAGGGGAATGACCTGACTCAAGCTGGCGTGTCTGAACTGACTTCGCATGTGGCAAGTTCAAAGGGTTGGAGAACCTTGCACACGTGGAGGGGTAATGCGCTTGAGTCAGGTGCATTATCCCTCCTTTGCCTATATCGTAGGTGTATATATAGACTTGAATGGCCTTTTGCTGCTCCTCCATCCTCTGAAGCATATAGAGTGTTGAATTCCACCTCTTGCTTCAGTTGATGGCGGGGCAGGTTCAGGAGTGTTTGCTGGCGTTCTAGTCTTCGGCACGCGGTGGCTGAATGCCGAAAGTGGCCCGCAATTTTTCGAGCCACCGACAGCATCTCCTGCACACCCCTGTCATTTTTAAAAAAATTCTGCACCACCAAATTAATTGTATGTGCGCAAAACATGGGAAGTGCTGGAATTTGCCCACATGTAATGTACGCACAGTATTGGTGGCATTGTCCTATATCACAAATTCCCTGGAGAGTCCAATTGAGGTAAGCCATTCTGCAATGATGTTCCTCAGTTTCCGTAAGAGGTTGTCAGCTGTGTGCCTCTCACGGAAAGCGGTGATACATAGCGTAGCCTGCCTAGGAACGAGTTGGCATTTGCGAGATGCTGCTACTGGTGCCGCTGCTGTTGTTGCTGCGGGAGGCCATACATGTAGCCAGTGGGCTGTTACAGTCATATAATCCTTAGTCTGCCCTGTGCCACTTGTCCACATGTCCGTGGTTAAGTGGACATTGGATACAACCGCATTTTGTAGGACACTGGTGACTCTTTATCTGCCGTCTGTGTACATTTTCAGGATCACCTGCCTAGAGAAGTGGAACCTAGATGGGATTTGATACCGGGGACACAGTACCTCAAACAAATCTCTAAGTCCCACTGAACTAATGGCGGATACAGGACGCACGTCTAACACCAACATAGCTGTCAAGGCCTCAGTAATCCGCTTTGCAAAAGGATGACTGCTGTCATATTTCATCTGCCTCACAAAGGACTGTTGGACAGTCAATTGCTTACTGGAAGTAGTACAAGTGGTCTTCTGACTTCCCCTCTAGGATGGCGATCGACTCCCAGCAGCAACAACAGCAGCAGCAGCAACAGCAGGCGTACCACTCAAGGATCCTACGGAGGAATCCCGGTTAGGAGAGGACTCCTCAGTCTTGACAGTGACATGGCCTGCGGGACTACTGATGTTCCTGACTGAGGAGGAAGTTGACGTTGAGGGAGTTGGTGGTGTGGCTTGCAGGAGCTTGGGTACAAGAAGAAGAAGGGATTTAGGTGTCAGTGGACTGCTTACGCTCTTACCCAAAGTTTCACAACTTGACACTGACTTCTGATGAATGCGCTGCAGGTGACGTATAAGGGAGGATGTTCCTAGGTGGTTAACATCCTTACCCCTACTTATTACAGATTGACTGAGGCAACAGATGGCTTGACACCTGTTGTCCGGATTTGTGGAGAAATAATTCCACACCGAAGAGGTGGCTTTTTTGGTAGTTTGCCCAGGCATCACAATGGGCTTCTTCGTCCCAAGGACAACAGGTGTCTTCCCCAGTGCCTGACTTAAACAAACCACATCACCATCAGAATCCTCATCGTCAACTTCCTCCTCAGCGCCAGCAACACCCATATCCTCATCCTGGTGTACTTCAACAGTGACATCTTTAATTTCAATATCAGGAACTGGACTGTGGGTGCTCCTTCCAGCACTTGCAGGGGGCGTGCAAATGGTGGAAGGAGCCACCTCTTCCCGTCCAGTGTTGGGAAGGTCTGGCATCGCAACCGCCGACACACTTGGACTCTCCTTGGGGATTTGTGATACCATCTCAGAACGCACAGTTCTTTTCTGTACTCTTTCCAGCTTAACTCTTAATTTTTCTAGCGGGAGGATGAGGGCTTCCATTGTCATGTGAAGCTGAACTACTAGCCATGAACATAGGCCAGGGCCTCAGCCGTTCCTTGCCACTCCGTGTCGTAAATGGCATATTGGCAAGCTTACGGTTCTCCTCAGACAATTTAAATTTCTTTTTTTGGTTCTTTTTACTGAACTTTGGCTTTTTGGATTTTACATGCCCTCTACTATCACATTGGGCATCGGCCTTGGCAGACGATGTTGATGGCATTTCATAGTCTATGTGATGGCTAGTGGCAGCAGCTTCAGCACTAGGAGGAAGTGGTTCTTCTTGATCTTTCCCTATTTTATCCTCAAAATTTTTGTTCTCCATTATTTTTTGGGAGTTATATAAGACAATATGCGGCACAGGAATGACTGGAATGACTGATGGACAGGGCACTACCACTGGTCTGATGTAGCACTACACAGCAACACTGTAAGGGACTGTCACTGACCTAGGTTGGGGGTGTTGTGAACTCGGGGGTTCTTCCGATGGTAAGGAAGAGGAACCACAGTTGGGTCGGAACAGGGATGGCCTGATATAGGTCTTCCTCATACAGGACTCTGACAGTAAGGCTTGATGAAATTATTGAAGAACTTTATTGCAGGAAAAGGACAACACAATGTCACATAACAGAGAAGGAACGTATGGAGAAATGTCCAGGAAGTACTTGTGAGTGATGGTAAAAGATACTGGTGACTGAAGAACTTATGAGTGATGGTTTTAGAGACCCTGATAATTTGAAGAACTTGAGAGCGGTGGTTAAAGACACTGATGATTTGAAGAACTTGAGAGTGGTGGTTAAAAACACTGGTGATTTGAAGAACTTGAGAGCAGGGGTCAAAGACACTGATGATTTGTATAACTTGAGAGCGATGGTCAAAGACACTGAGGACTTGTATAACTTGAGAGAGAGGGTTAAAGGACATTGAGGATTTGTATAACTTGAGAGCGATGGTTAAAGACACTGATGACTTGTATAACTTGAGAGCGAGGGTTAAAGGATACTGAGGATTTGTATACCTTGAGAGCGATGGTTAAAGACACTGAGGACTTGCATAACTTGAGAGCGAGGGTTAAAGGACGATGAGGATTTGTATAACTTGAGAGCGGTGTTTAAAGGCACTGGTAACTTGCAAAACTTGAGAGCGAAGTTTAACCTGCAGCCCACGCTGACTCCAAGAAGCACTGGTGACTGGAGCGCAGTGGAACACAGCCGCGGCTGGGAACGCTGGAAGCTGTGCAACAACTGACACCTGGAAATCCCGGAGACACTGGGATATTACTGCAGAGAGATCTGCCGAGAACAGGAGCACTGGCATCCACTTCTGGGGAAAAGACGATACTCAGGCGCCGAGGCTCTGCCCGGCGTCTGACTTTGAATCTTCCGCCTCCGCAGGATTGGCGGAACAGTCTGATGACGTCACCAGTTCCCCGCCCACGTGATGCCGGGTACATGGCGGCGCCCCTGCCCCGGGGAACCGCCGGGAGCCGCGCCAGCCAGACGCCGGAGCCTGTGGACCACAGAAGGCAGAGGCCGCAACACCGACCAGCAGGCATGCAGGGGTAAGCGCGGTGAACGCCGCCTCTGGCGTGTGACAGTACCCCCTCCTCCCGGAGTGGCCCCCGGACACTTTCCAGGTTTTGTTGGATGTCTGGAATGGAAAATCCGCACCAGTCGGGGAGCCATAACTTCAGTAGCCTTAACCCAGCTCCTCTCCTCGGGGCCAAAACCTTTCCACTCCACCAAATACTGTAGATTCTTGTGGAGGTAACGAGAGTCAAGAATAGCTTTAATTTCAAAGTCCGTTCCAGCTTCAGTCTCTGCAGAGGTTGGCCTCGGGGATTTTGAATGGAACCGGTTTAAAATAAGGGGGCGAAGGAGAGAGACATGGAAGGAATTTGGTATCCGGAGGTGGGAAGGCAATCCCAATTTGCAGACAACCGGGTTCAGGACTTGTAACACGGGGTAAGGACCAATAAACCTCGGAGCAAACTTCATAGTGGGCACCCTTAACCGAAGATTGCGGGGAGCTGCTCGTCGCTTCCTATCCGCAAAGAAATCATAGCGGCTGGAGACTCTCTTGAGGTTAGCATGAACTTGACTCCAAATTTGATTGAAGTGCCGGAGAGTAGAGGCTGCAACAGGAACATCCTCCGGAGGACAAATGGGCAATTCTGGAACTTGAGGATGGAATCCATAATTAATGAAAAATGGGGATTCACCAGTCGAAGAGTGGTACAGATGATTATGGGCAAACTTGGCCCATGGCAACAGTTCCACCCAGTCGTTTTGCGAGGGAGAGAGATAAACACGGAGAAAAGTCTCCAAATCTTGATTGACGCGTTCAGTCTGCCCATTGGTTTGTGGATGGTAAGCGGATGAAAACTTGAGTTTTATTTGTAAGGCCGTACAGAGAGCTCTCCAGAATCTTGCAGTGAATTGTACCCCCCGGTCAGAGACAATCTCCTGAGGTAACCCGTGCAGGCGGAAATGTTCTCGGATAAATAACAAGGCCAACTTGGGAGCTGATGGTAACCCGGTCAGAGGTACAAAATGCGCCATTTTAGAGAAACGGTCAATAATTACCCAGACAGTATTATAACCCTTGGAGAGAGGCAATTCGGTGACAAAGTCCATAGAGATACGAGTCCATGGCCTCCTAGGAATGGACAGTGGATGCAACAACCCTGCAGGCGGCAGACGAAGAATTTTGTGCTGAGCACACTGAGGACATGAGCTGACATAATCTTGAATATCCTTCTTCATAGTGTCCCACCAGTAAGATCTTCGTAGAAACTCCTACATCTTTTGAACTCCAGGGTGACCGGAAAACTTGGAAATATGAGCCCACTGCAACAACCTCGGTCGAAATTTAGCTGGCACAGACATTCTCCAAGGAGGAGGTTCCAGAGCGGTGGGAGCCGCTGGCATAGATACTGGATTGAGAATCAAAGCCCTCTCAACGGAATTCTCCTCATCCGAAGCCGTTAAGGAACGGGATAAAGCATCAGCCTTGGTGTTAAAAGTCCCAGCCCGGTACTTAATAACAAACGAGAATCGAGTAAAAAAGAGCGCCCATCTAGCTTGACGGGGATTCAAGCATTGGGCCGTCTTGAGGTACAGCAAATTCTTGTGATCAGTGAAAATTGTAATTAGGTGTTTAGCACCTTCCAAAAGATATCTCCATTCCTCTAAGGCAGATTTTATTGCCAAAAGCTCCTCATCTCTAATGGTGTAATTCCGTTCAGCAGGAGAGAACTTGCGAGAATGGAAACCACATGGATGTAACTTCCCGTCTGGAGCGTACTGTGAAAGCACGGCACCTATGCCTACCGTGGAAGCATCAACCTCCAAAAAGAATGGTTTAGAAAAATTTGGTTGTTGAAGTACTGGAGCGGACATAAAGGCTGCCTTCAACTGAACGAACGCTGCTACAGCTTCAGAGGACCAATGACTTGGGTCAGAACCCTTCTTGGTTAGGGCAGTGATAAGTGCCACAATGGTAGAGAATCCCTTTATGAACTTCCGGTAATAGTTTGCGAAACCCAGAAATCGTTGTACCGCTTTCAAGGAAAGAGGCTGAGTCCAGTCCCGAATGGCAGTGAGTTTCTCTGGATCCATACGAAGCTCCGTGCCCGAAATGATGTAACCCAGAAATAAAATGGAAGGGACCTCAAAGGTGCATTTGGAAATCTTACCATAAAGATGGTTCTCTCGCAATCGAAGAAGTACCTCCTTGACCTGCATTCTGTGCTCTGTGAGATTCTTAGAAAATATCAGAATGTCATCCAAATATACCACTACACTTAGGTATAGCATATCCCGAAAGACTTCATTAATGAATCCCTGGAAGACGGCTGGGGCGTTGCTGAGGCCAAACGGCATTACCAGATACTCGTAATGCCCGTCCCTGGTATTGAAGGCCGTCTTCCATTCATCCCCCTGTCGGATACGTATCAAATTATAAGCTCCCCTTAGATCGAGCTTGGTGAAAACTCGGGCTCCTCGAACTCTATCAAAAAGCTCAGTGATGAGCGGCAAAGGATACTTATTCTTAATGGTGACATCATTTAGACCACGATAGTCAATACACGGTCTCAGCCCTCCGTCCTTCTTCTTTACAAAAAAGAAACCCGCCCCCGCCGGGGAGGTAGAGGGACGGATAAATCCTTTCTGCAGATTAGACTTGATATAGTCCGACATAGCTTGGGTCTCGGGTAATGATAGGGGATAAGTGCGACCCCGAGGTGGCATTTTCCCCGGAATGAGCTCAATGGGGCAGTCCTAGGGTCTATGCGGTGGTAACTGGTCAGCCGCCTGTTCCGAGAATACGTCTGAAAACTCCCGATAGGTCTCCGGAATGAGCCCTTCATCTGACTTGGAAGATACACGGAGCGGGTAGACAGGAGTGAGACAATTGGAATGACAAAATGGACTCCAAGATGTTATTTGCGTCGAACTCCAGTCGACATGAGGGTTGTGAAGTTTAAGCCAAGGAAGGCCAAGAACCAGATCGTAGGGCATCTCCCGAATCACTAAGAACTCCAGGTGTTCTTGATGCAGAGCTCCCACTTGCAGCTTGATTGATACTGTACAACTTGAAATCAGACCGTTAGAAATTTGGGTACCATTAATAGCAGTCAACGTAATAGGTCGTTCGACCGACCGTAACTGAAAACCCAGATCCTGGGCACAGGAAAGGGAAATAAAATTCCCTGCAGCCCCTGAGTCCAATAGGGCCTTAACCGGCTTGACTATTGACCCAGAAAACAGAGACACAGAGAGTAAACAGTCCACTGACGGAGAAGATTTAGAAGAAACCCCTAGCTCGACTCCTCCGGAAGAAGCTAGGACTGCCCGTTTCCCGGGCGAGACTTGCAAAACTTAAGAAAATGATCCGCGGCTCCACAGTAGAGGCAGAGACCACCCTCATGACGACGCTGACGTTCTTCTGGAGACAGCCGGGATCGATTAATCTGCATGGGCTCATCAGGACTCGGAATAACCGTTTGCTTGGACGGAAAAGATCGGACCCTTGATCGATCTGACCGTCTACGTTCGCCACCTCGTTCCTGCTTGCGAAGATCCACCTTTACACAGAGCGAAATCAACTGTTCTAGGGAATCAGGCAAATCTCTAGTGATCAACTCGTCCTTTAGACGATCGGAGAGTCCGTTCCAAAAGGCAGCCCGGAGGGCATCATTATTTCAGCGCAGTTCTGATGCTATGGTCTGAAAGTTAATCACATACTGTCCCACTGAACAAGAGCCTTGTCGGACACGGAGCAAGTCTGCAGAGGCAGCGGTCGTCCTGCCAGGCTCATCAAAGATCCTCCGGAATGACGTAATAAAATTGGTGTAACTAGAAACCAGTGGATCAGATCGCTCCCATAACGGAGACACCCAATCCAACGCTGAACCCTCGAGCAAAGAAATAATGTATGCCACCTTGGACCGATCCGTAGGGAAGTTATATGAAAGGTGTCAAAGTCAAAAATATTACATAGAGAGAACATACAAACTACACACATTTAAGTCGCTATACTTGCAAATATGCGCAGCGAGCACAGCAATATATGGTAACACACGCATTTGCTCAGACATGGCACAGAGATGGATTCGGCGCTTGTTTCATACAGTACATGGTTATAATAATGTCGGGCACCAGACATAATGGAGATTTAGAATTGGCTGATGAATTGATGTCATGAATGTGTATTATTTGAACAGAACCAGATGCGCCCGTCATGTTTGGTATTGAAGCAAGCAGATTGATGTGTGGGTTAGTTTGAGGCTTGTTGTGAAGTTGTGGGACATTGCAGCGGATAGATATGATTATATGTATAAAAGCTAAGATCATTTTGTTAGAACAATGAATGATCAAGCCAACCTTTTACTAAGATTTCAGGGCTGAACCTGATTAGCATATACAAAGCAAAAGAGACCCCTCCCCCAGGAACTAGGAAAACAGGCATGGCTAGAAAAGAAGTCAGTTTCAGTTTGCTTGGGGCCTCTGAGGACAGATATACTGTAGCTACTCACACAGCTACCTGGCACCCAGCAGCATGGCGGTTACATCCCCAGGACTGACCTCCAAACTAAAGGCTAAGTATTGAATTCACATGGCTAGATAAGGAAATATAGACAGATTGCTTTAAGGTCAATGGTGCTGGTTTAAATAGGATATTGTAACTTGTTTGTGTGATAGATCTGGGAATATGTGCTGGTAGCAATGGCAGGCTGATATGTGTGGTTACATTGTGATCTGGTCTTGTGATGAATATGCTCTGGTTATTGAGATACTGAAGTTGTTTGGAATGTGAAATTGGATAAGATGGTTCTAGGAAGTTGTTTGGAATGTGAAATTGGATAAGATGGTTCTAGGAAGTTGTTTGGAATGTGAAATTGGATAAGATGGTTCTAGGAAGTTGGATTGAAATTGTGAAAGGTGATTTAGATGGTTTGGAATTGTAAAATCAGAACATATGCATTGTTTTGAGGCTTGGACATTTTGGAATAAAATGGAGTCTGGTGTCTTCTGCTATGTGATTGTGGTGTAGCAGAGAGTGCCATGTGTTTGGACCTGCAAATCTAAAATGGCTGCTGCCGGGTGTTTTCCCCTCCCCCTTTCAACCATGTGTTGCAGTCTTTGGAATCATGGGAGTTTTCTCAAAATGGAGTCTAGCTTCCATCCCATGCGGTATTCAGCATTGACTAACTGCACAGCGATTGTCTCTCACATGTGTAGTTTTATCTACAACCATATTGTCTCTTATTTAATGTTATAAGCCATTCTCTCTCTCCTTCCCCTTTTAAAAGTAATTGTGTCTTTATTGTATTTTATGTGTAGTAACTTGGTTAGATATTCTATGTTATTTTGGTAGTGTATAGCTTGTATTGTATTATTCTTTTTTGAACGTTCATTCTCTCACTAAAGGCGTTAGAACCTTAGACCGATATTTGATTGGTTATTATAAATGCATAAAGGTTTCTCAGAGCGTCATAGTCGCACATACAGCTTTTAAGCTAACAAGGTTACACTGCATTACATCTACACATTGTCACTGCACAAATGTTTACAGTATAAGTACATTCCTTAAGGTATAGTTAAGGGAGTACCCTTGCGGTACTTTTTGCGCCAATTGCGTACTGTGTTCTTTAACCTTTAACGTGTTTTTAATAGGACAAATATTATAGACTTTGTCAAAGGAGTTCAAAATGTACCTCGCACTGATTAAGAAAACCACGGCAACTCTTTGGATTCCCATTATAGCGAGAAGGAGTAGGGAGCTGAAGGCGTGATCTGGTTCCGGAGAGGGATGGAACATTACTAGCGCCAGCCACTGGAGCGGGTACTGGAACTGAGACCGGCACTACTGAAGCCAGAGAAGTCTGAATTTGATCCAGCCGGCCAGATAATTCCTGAAGATAATGCATCACCTGGCCCTGTGCTGCTTCCTGACTTTGAACTCGGGAAACCAAGTCCTGGATGGTACTTGCCTCTGGGCTCCGATCCCCCGGGTCCATGAGGCCTGAGTATACTGTCACTGACCTAGGTTGGGGGTGTTGTGAACTCGGGGGTTCTTCCGATGGTAAGGAAGAGGAACCACAGTTGGGTCGGAACAGGGATGGCCTGATATAGGTCTTCCTCATACAGGACTCTGACAGTAAGGCTTGATGAAATTATTGAAGAACTTTATTGCAGGAAAAGGACAACACAATGTCACATAACAGAGAAGGAACATATGGAGAAATGTCCAGGAAGTACTTGTGAGTGATGGTAAAAGATACTGGTGACTGAAGAACTTATGAGTGATGGTTTTAGAGACACTGATAATTTGAAGAACTTGAGAGCGGTGGTTAAAGACACTGATGATTTGAAGAACTTGAGAGCGGTGGTTAAAGACACTGATGATTTGAAGAACTTGAGAGCGGTGGTTAAAGACACTGATGATTTGAAGAACTTGAGAGTGGTGGTTAAAAACACTGGTGATTTGAAGAACTTGAGAGCAGGTGTCAAAGACACTGATGATTTGTATAACTTGAGAGCGATGGTCAAAGACACTGAGGACTTGTATAACTTGAGAGCGAGGGTTAAAGGACATTGAGGATTTGTATAACTTGAGAGCGATGGTTAAAGACACTGATGACTTGTATAACTTGAGAGCGAGGGTTAAAGGATACTGAGGATTTGTATACCTTGAGAGCGATGGTTAAAGACACTGAGGACTTGTATACCTTGAGAGAGATGGTTAAAGACACTGAGGACTTGTATAACTTGAGAGCGAGGGTTAAAGGACGCTGAGGATTTGTATAACTTGAGAGCGGTGTTTAAAGGCACTGGTAACTTGCAAAACTTGAGAGCGAAGTTTAACCTGCAGCCCACGCTGACTCCAAGAAGCACTGGTGACTGGAGCGCAGTGGAACCCAGCCGCGGCTGGGAACGCTGGAAGCTGTGCAACAACTGACACCTGGAAATGCCGGAGACACTGGGATATTACTGCAGAGAGATCCGCTGAGAACAGGAGCACTGGCGTCCACTTCAGGGGAAAAGACGATACTCAGGCGCCGAGGCTCTGCCTGAGTGACTGCTCTGTCTGACTTTGAATCTTCCGCCTCCGCAGGATTGGCGGAACAGTCTGATGACGT
This sequence comes from Pseudophryne corroboree, assembly GCF_028390025.1. Lineage (NCBI taxonomy): Eukaryota > Metazoa > Chordata > Amphibia > Anura > Myobatrachidae > Pseudophryne > Pseudophryne corroboree. Next base: position 423,639,780 of record NC_086445.1, on the reverse strand, counting down.
CACCAGTTCCCCGCCCACGTGATGCCGGGTGTCATGGCGGCGCCCCTGCCCCGGGGAACCGCCGGGAGCCGCGCCAGCCAGACACCGGAGCCCGTGGACCACCGAAGGCGGAGGCCGCAACACCGACCAGCAGGCACGCAGGGGTAAGCGCGGTGAACGCCGCCTCTGGCGTGTGACAGGGACTTGTTGTTGTTGTTATTATTATTATACGGCTTCAGTGTACATATAGCATATACCACTGTGACTGCCTCGTCACTGGAATGACTGATGGACAGGTCACTACCACTGGTCTGATGCAGCATAACACAACAACACTGTAAGGGACTTGTGGTTGTTGTTATTATTATAATACTGTAGCAGTGGACATATAGCAGCAGCGTATATCGTCACTGGAATGACTGATGAATAGGTCACTACCACTGGTCTGATGCAGCACAACACAACACAACACAACACCACTTTATACAGCTACACTGGATATATGGCAAAAGAGGACACTAACACTGTGACTGGCGGGACTGATGCAGCACAATACACTGACTACACTGGACTGGACAGCACCACTTTATACAGCTACACTGGATATATGGCAGCAGAGGACACCAACACTGACTGGCTGGACTGATGCACCACAATACACTGACTACGCTGGACTGGACAGCACAACACAGCACCACTTTATACAGCTACACTCGATATATGGCAGCAGAGGACACCAACACTGTGACTGGCTGGACTGATGCAGCACAATACACTGACTACACTGGACTGGACTGAGCAGCACAACACAGCACAAGACTCGCCACCCCACTTTCTCGCCCCCACATAGACACTGAACACTGAGGACATGTCCTCTCAATACACTCTCCGAGACTGGAGTGAAAATGGCCGCGACGCGCGGCTACTTATATGGAATCCAAATCCCACAAGAATCCGACAGCGGGATGATGACGTTTTGCCGCGTTCTGGTTTCCAAGTCAGGCAGGAAAACCCGAGCCTGGCTCGGAACCGTACTCGGAGGGCAAAGTCCGGTAGGGTTCAGTTCTCCGAGAACCGAACCTGCTCATCTCTAGTCTTAAGAGCTTGTTTGAAGATTTATGGAGAGTATGACAGGGCGAAAAAGAGAGAGGAGAGAGAGAGAAAGAGGGAGGGAGAGAGAGGGAGGGAGAGAGTAGGTTACAGTTGTGGGTAACAGCATAGGCAAAATCTTGGAGGTGAGAGTGGGAGGAAGTAATCAGTTGAAGTTGGAAGGCAAGGCGGCCTTTGTTTGTTGCGTGAAGTGGGCAGGTGTGAGTACGAAGGTAGATGAGGTTGGAGATGTAACTAGGAGAGGATTGGGTGAGGGCTTTGGAGTTTGAATTGGGTTCTGAAAGGGAAGTTGAGCCAGTGTAGGGCCTGCAGGAGAGGTGAGGCAGACTGGGAGGTCAGTCTAATTAGTTGTGAGTTACCTTGTGCGAGCTGTTTTCAGGGCACATTTGTGTTGCAAATCCATTTCCAACCTCACACTGCTTTTTCAGAGGAAAATAAGAATTTACTTACCGATAATTCTATTTCTCATAGTCCGTAGTGGATGCTGGGGACTCCGAAAGGACCATGGGGAATAGCGGCTCCGCAGGAGACTGGGCACAAAAGTAAAAGCTTTAGGACTACCTGGTGTGCACTGGCTCCTCCCCCTATGACCCACCTCCAAGCCTCAGTTAGGATACTGTGCCCGGACGAGCGTACACAATAAGGAAGGATTTTGAATCCCGGGTAAGACTCATACCAGCCACACCAATCACACCGTACAACTTGTGATCTGAACCCAGTTAACAGCATGATAACAGAGGAGCCTCTGAAAAGATGGCTCACAACAATAATAACCCGATTTTTGTAACAATAATTATGTACAAGTATTGCAGACAATCCGCACTTGGGATGGGCGCCCAGCATCCACTACGGACTATGAGAAATAGAATTATCGGTAAGTAAATTCTTATTTTCTCTGACGTCCTAGTGGATGCTGGGGACTCCGAAAGGACCATGGGGATTATACCAAAGCTCCCAAACGGGCGGGAGAGTGCGGATGACTCTGCAGCACCGAATGAGAGAACTCCAGGTCCTCCTCAGCCAGGGTATCAAATTTGTAGAATTTAGCAAACGTGTTTGCCCCTGACCAAGTAGCTGCTCGGCAAAGTTGTAAAGCCGAGACCCCTCGGGCAGCCGCCCAAGATGAGCCCACTTTCCGTGTGGAATGGGCTTTTACGGATTTTGGCTGTGGCAGGCCTGCCACAGAATGTGCAAGCTGAATTGTACTACAAATCCAACGAGCAATAGTCTGCTTAGAAGCAGGAGCACCCAGCTTGTTGGGTGCATACAGGATAAACAGCGAGTCAGATTTTCTGACTCCAGCCGTCCTGGAAACATATATTTTCAGGGCCCTGACTACGTCCAGCAACTTGGAATCCTCCAAGTCCCTAGTAGCCGCAGGTACCACAATAGGCTGGTTTAAGTGAAACGCTGAAACCACCTTAGGGAGAAATTGAGGACGAGTCCTCAATTCTGCCCTGTCCGTATGAAAAATTAGGTAAGGGCTTTTATAGGATAAAGCCGCCAATTCTGAGACACGCCTGGCTGAAGCCAGGGCTAACAGCATTACCACTTTCCATGTGAGATATTTTAAGTCCACAGTGGTGAGTGGTTCAAACCAATGTGATTTTAGGAACCCCAAAACTACATTGAGATCCCAAGGTGCCACTGGAGGCACAAAAGGAGGCTGTATATGCAGTACCCCCTTGACAAACGTCTGAACTTCAGGAACTGAAGCTAGTTCTTTTTGGAAGAATATTGACAGGGCCGAAATTTGAACCTTAATGGACCCTAATTTTAGGCCCATAGACAGTCCTGTTTGCAGGAAATGCAGGAATCGACCCAGTTGAAATTCCTCTGTAGGGGCCTTCCTGGCCTCACACCACGCAACATATTTACGCCAAATACGGTGATAATGTTGCACGGTTACATCCTTCCTGGCTTTGATCAGGGTAGGGATGACTTCATCCGGAATGCCTTTTTCCTTCAGGATCCGGCGTTCAACCGCCATGCCGTCAAACGCAGCCGCGGTAAGTCTTGGAACAGACATGGTCCCTGCTGGAGCAGGTCCTTTCTTAGAGGTAGAGGCCACGGGTCTTCCGTGAGCATCTCTTGAAGTTCCGGGTACCAAGTCCTTCTTGGCCAATCCGGAGCCACGAGTATAGTCCTTACTCCTCTCCTTCTTATGATTCTCAGTACCTTGGGTATGAGAGGCAGAGTAGGGAACACATACACTGACTGGTACACCCACGGTGTTACCAGAGCGTCCACAGCTATTGCCTGAGGGTCCCTTGACCTGGCGCAATATCTGTCCAGTTTTTTGTTGAGGCGGGACGCCATCATGTCCACCTTTGGTTTTTCCCAACGGTTCACAATCATGTGGAAGACTTCTGGGTGAAGTCCCCACTCCCCCGGGTGGAGGTCGTGTCTGCTGAGGAAGTCTGCTTCCCAGTTGTCCACTCCCGGAATGAACACTGCTGACAGTGCTATCACATGATTTTCCGCCCAGCGAAGAATCCTTGCAACTTCCGTCATTGCCCTCCTGCTTCTTGTGCCGCCCTGTCTGTTTACGTGGGCGACTGCCGTGATGTTGTCCGACTGGATCAACACCGGCTGACCCTGAAGCAGAGGCCTTGCCTGACTTAGGGCATTGTAAATGGCCCTTAGTTCCAGGATATTTATGTGAAGTGACGTTTCCATGCTTGACCACAAGCCCTGGAAATTTCTTCCCTGTGTGACTGCTCCCCAGCCTCTCAGGCTGGCATCCGTGGTCACCAGGACCCAGTCCTGAATGCCGAATCTGCGGCCCTCTAGAAGATGAGCACTCTGTAACCACCACAGGAGAGACACCCTTGTCCTTGGAGACAGGGTTATCCGCTGATGCATTTGAAGATGCGATCCGGACCATTTGTCCAGCAGATCCCACTGAAAAGTTCTTGCGTGGAATCTGCTGAATGGAATCGCTTCGTAAGAAGCCACCATTTTTCCCAGGACCCTTGTGCATTGATGCACTGACACTTGGCCTGGTTTTAGGAGGTTCCTGACTAGGTCGGATAACTCCCTGGCTTTCTCCTCCGGGAGAAACACCTTTTTCTGTACTGTGTCCAGAATCATCCCTAGGAACAGCAGACGTGTCGTCGGAATCAGCTGCGATTTTGGAATATTTAGAATCCAACCGTGCTGTCGTAGTACTACTTGAGATAGTGCTACTCCGACCTCTAACTGTTCTCTGGACCTTGCCCTTATCAGGAGATCGTCCAAGTAAGGGATAATTAAGACGCCTTTTCTTCGAAGAAGAATCATCATTTCGGCCATTACCTTGGGAAAGACCCGGGGTGCCGTGGACAATCCAAACGGCAGCGTCTGAAACTGATAGTGACAGTTCTGTACCACAAACCTGAGGTACCCTTGGTGAGAAGGGCAAATTGGGACATGGAGGTAAGCATCCTTGATGTCCAGAGACACCATATAGTCCCTTTCTTCCAGGTTCGCTATCACTGCTCTGAGTGATTCCATCTTGAATTTGAACCTTTGTATGTAAGTGTTCAAGGATTTCAGATTTCAAATAGGTCTCACCGAGCCGTCCGACTTCGGTACCACAAACAGCGTGGAATAATACCCCTTTCCCTGTTGTAGGAGGGGTACCTTGATTATCACCTGCTGGGAATACAGCTTGTGAATGGCTTCCAATACCGCCTCCCTGTCGGAGGGAGACGTTGGTAAAGCAGACTTCAGGAACCGGCGAGGGGGAGACGTCTCGAATTCCAATTTGTACCCCTGAGATACTACCTGCAGGATCCAGGGGTCCACTTGCGATTGAGCCCACTGCGCGCTGAAATTCTTGAGACGGGCCCCCACCGTGCCTGAGTCCGCTTGTAAGGCCCCAGCGTCATGCTGAGGACTTGGCAGAAGCAGGGGAGGGCTTCTGTTCCTGGGAAGAGGCTGCCTGCTGCAGTCTTTTTCCCCTTCCTCTGCCCCGGGGCAGATATGAGTGGCCTTTTGCCCGCTTGCCCTTATGGGGACGAAAGGACTGAGCCTGAAAAGACGGTGTCTTTTTCTGCTGAGAGGTGACCTGGGGTAAAAAGGTGGATTTCCCAGCCGTTGCCGTGGCCACCAGGTCCGATAGACCGACCCCAAATAACTCCTGCCCTTTATACGGCAATACTTCCATATGCCGTTTGGAATCCGCATCACCTGACCACTGTCGCGTCCATAACCCTCTTCTGGCAGAAATGGACAGCGCACTTACTCTTGATGCCAGAGTGCAAATATCCCTCTGTGCATCTCGCATATATAGAAATGCATCCTTTAAATGCTCTATAGTCAATAATATATTGTCCCTGTCCAGGGTATCAATATTTTCAGTCAGGGAATCCGACCAAGCCACCCCAGCACTGCACATCCAGGCTGAGGCGATTGCTGGTCGCAGTATAATACCAGTATGTGTGTATATACTTTTTAGGATATTTTCCAGCTTCCTATCAGCTGGTTCCTTGAGGGCGGCCGTATCAGGAGACGGTAACGCCACTTGTTTTGATAAGCGTGTGAGCGCCTTATCTACCCTAGGGGGTGTTTCCCAACGCGCCCTAACCTCTGGCGGGAAAGGGTATAATGCCAATAATTTTTTAGAAATTAGCAGTTTTTTATCGGGGGAAACCCACGCTTCATCACACACCTCATTTAATTCATCTGATTCAGGAAAAACTACGGGTAGTTTTTTCACACCCCACATAATACCCTTTTTTGTGGTACTTGTAGTATCAGAAATGTTCAAAACCTCCTTCATTGCAGTGATCATGTAGCGTGTGGCCCTACTGGAAAATACGTTTGTTTCCTCACCGTCGACACTGGAGTCAGTGTCCGTGTCTGGGTCGACCATCTGAGGTAACGGGCGCTTTAGAGCCCCTGACGGTGTTTGAGACGCCTGTACAGGTATTAACTGATTTGCCGGCTGTCTCATGTCGTCAACAGTCTTTTGTAAAGTGCTGACTCTATCACGTAATTCCTTCCATAAGACCATCCAGTCAGGTGTCGACTCCCTAGGGGGTGACATCACTAATACAGGCAATTGCTCCGCCTCCATACCATTTTCCTCCTCATACATGTCGACACAACGTACCGACACACAGCACACACACAGGGAATGCTCTGATAGAGGACAGGACCCCACTAGCCCTTTGGGGAGACAGAGGGAGAGTTTGCCAGCACACACCAGAGCGCTATATATATACAGGGATAACCTTATATAAGTGTTTTTCCCTTATATAGCTGCTGTATAGATTTATCTGCCAAATTAGTGCCCCCCCTCTCTTGTTTTACCCTGTTTCTGTAGTGCAGGACTGCAGGGGAGAGTCAGGGAGCTTCCCTCCAACGGAGCTGTGAGGAAAAAATGGCGCCAGTGTGCTGAGGAGATAGGCTCCGCCCCCTTCTCGGCGGCCTTTCTCCCGCTTTTTTAAGGAAAAATTGGCAGGGGTTAAATGCATCCATATAGCCCAGGAGCTATATGTGATGTATTTTTTGCCATATAAGGTGTTTTTATTGCGTCTCAGGGCGCCCCCCCCCCCAGCGCCCTGCACCCTCAGTGACCGGAGTGTGAAGTGTGCTGAGAGCAATGGCGCACAGCTGCGGTGCTGTGCGCTACCTTATTGAAGACAGGACGTCTTCTGCCGCCGATTTTCCGGACCTCTTTAGTCTTCTGGCTCTGTAAGGGGGCCGGCGGCGCGGCTCTGGGACCCATCCATGGCTGGGCCTGTGATCGTCCCTCTGGAGCTAATGTCCAGTAGCCTAAGAAGCCCAATCCACTCTGCACGCAGGTGAGTTCGCTTCTTCTCCCCTTAGTCCCTCGGTGCAGTGAGCCTGTTGCCAGCAGGTCTCACTGAAAATAAAAAACCTAATTTAAACTTTTACTCTAAGCAGCTCAGGAGAGCCCCTTAGTATGCACCCTTCTCGTTCGGGCACAAAAATCTAACTGAGGCTTGGAGGAGGGTCATAGGGGGAGGAGCCAGTGCACACCAGGTAGTCCTAAAGCTTTTACTTTTGTGCCCAGTCTCCTGCGGAGCCGCTATTCCCTATGGTCCTTTCGGAGTCCCCAGCATCCACTAGGACGTCAGAGAAATTTGCATTTTTTCTGTGTGCACCCCCTGAGGGTGTAAAAGGTAAAATCTTTATTTTAAGGTAATAATGTCGGGGCTTGCTGTCGAACTCCTTGCGTGTTGGGTATGGTATGCCGGCTGCCGGGATCCCGATGGTCATCATACCAATACCTGGATCTTGGCAGCACAATGCCAGTGAGGGGGCAAGCACAACAAAGCTGCTTGTGGGCTCACTGCGCTTGCCACGCAGCACACTTGGTGGCTCACTGCACTCACCACAGGTTCTATTCCCACTCTATGGGTGTCGTGGACACCCACAAGTGGGAATAGACCCTGTGGATCGGTATTCCGACTGGCGGCATTGTTAGCGTTTGGGATTACGGCATTGGCATGCTGACCGCTGGGATCCTGAGCGCCTGCATATCAAGTACATCCCCTCCTTACCAACCGTCCCTAATATCTAATTAGGCATTTGAAAGTTTTCATTAAGTTTATAGTTAAACAAAATACTTTGCCTTTTATGATTTCTTTTTTACGTAAAAAAATGCACATATCAACCATTTGACACTTATTAAGAGCATCCATTTCTGCTAAAGAGGCTGTCACTGTTTTGGGGCCCATGAAGGTCTCCCCACTTTTTCATTCATGCACTTCTTCCAGGTCACATTTTGTAGAAAATGCGCACCCCCTTACCACTAGTACTGCGAATAGGCATTTCTAATCGTATCTCGCATTTCTCGAGTGTGTGCATTCGTGCAAAACCTGTGAGTTGCATGAAACAAACTCGCATTTGCAAACTTGCACCTATTCCCAGTCCGTTTGCAGAGTTAGATGAGCCGGGTAGCAACACTGAGAACATATTGGAGTGGAGAGAGGTGGGAGACCAGATAAGATATTACAGTAGTCTAGTCTAGAGATGACCAGTGAGTGATGAGTGTTTTAATTGCCTCCAGGGTGAGAAAGGGTTTGAATATTTCTGCGGTAGAAATGACAGGACTACGAAAGGTACTGAATGTGTGATTTGAAGGAGAGGGTTGGAGTCAGGGAAAGCTCCAAGATAGTGCACTTGCGGGCTAGATGAGATAATGGTTTTGTCAATAAATTGAGGATGGCTATTCAGGACAGTGAAAAGACTATCAGCTCAGTCTCAGGCATGTTATGTTTAAGAAAGTATTGGGACATCCAGGAGGAAAATATAAGAGAGAAAGATGGAGATACAAGATAGAAGAGAGGGGGAGAGGTATATCGGAGTGTCATCAACGTAAGATGATATTTGAGGCCAAAAGAGTTGATGAGCCTGCAGAGGACATATAAAGGGATAATAGTTTCTGTTCTTGTACCTCTTCTAAGGAGAGAATTAGGAGAAGTCAATATCAGACAGACTGCTTGAGTCAAGGATTCACAGGAGAGTGTGGTCCACAGTGTCAGAAGCAGAGGTGAAGGAGAATTTGGCAGCAAAGAGGTAATTGCTGACTTTAGGGAGGCAGTTTCTGTGGAATGGAGAGGATGAAAGCTAGACTGAAATGGGTCAAGCAGCTAGTACATGAGTGAAATGTGGTAAGGTGGTTGTAGACAATCCACTCACGGAGCTTAAAGGCAAAGGGGAGGAGAGAGATTGAGCAGTAATTATAGTGTGAGGATCAAGGGTGGGTTTTTAAGAATGAGAAAGACAAGGGCATTCTTGAATGCAGAAAGAACAGTGCCTAATGATATGAAAAAAGGCACCACTTGTCATGATCCTGACTGTATTTCTCATATTATTTGGCTTACCTCAGCATATCCAGTAACCTGCATCTGTTTCAGCTCAGCATGAAGGCTGCAAATCTGTGTTGCTTTCTTGATTAAGCCACCTGAGAAGGAATTCCTCTGAGTAATCAGTAGTCAGCGGAGAGCAGCATTTGATTCTTCACTGTGTTAAGCAATCTGGAGTGTAGGCCTAACAGCCAGCATCCTCTGTTAATTTTAAGACGTTCAGGCTTCAGTGTTTTTTCGGCCTGCTAGGCCTCACGTCACATCAGAGCCTAACCTGGAGTACTGACATGACAGTGTCTGATCACCTGACCTGGAGCTATCCAATCCTGTGCCAGCCAGTTCCTTTAGTCACACAGCTCAACGTTAGCTTAGTAGCTGAGCTCCCTAAGAGGTAACACTATTACCTTAGTTCCTATAAAATTCTGCTCTTTTGCTACCCAGTCTGGACTACAGTTGTGTTACCAGTTATATCCAGTATCAGTCTCATCTTAAAGACACAGTCACAGTATTCTTCAGTCTCATCTTAAAGACACAGCCAGTCTTTAGTTTTTCTTCAGCCTCGGCTTAAAGTCACAGCCACAGTCTTCAGTTCTTCTTCAACCTCGTCTTAAAGTCACAGCCACAGTCATTGTTTTACATAGAGAGTGCTACAGCATCGTTTTACAAATTATTAACTCCATTCTTCAGTTCAGTTATTGGGGTAACCTCAGCCTCTGTGAATTATCATTTCTCCATTAAATCTAACTTTCTGTACCTACTTCATCGTCCATAGTCTTCCTTGAGCTCTTCATCTCACTGATTCCCACAGACCAGCCAATATACACACAGTCCTCCATTTACCCGCACGGACTTCACATACACGCTGGGTTCACAAAACTACAGTCATGACACCACTAGAGAGGGAGTGGAGGAGACACCGTGGGATAGGGTCAAGGGGGGAGGACCGGATTAGGGCCATGACTTTATCTCCTGATACTGGGGAGAAGGAATTCAGCGTTGATAAAATATATAGGAAAGATGTGTAGAGGATGGCTGGGAGAAGAGGATGGGATGATGGGGTCTGGGGAGATGTGATGTCCTGAAGGTTGGATTAAATTTTATATGTGAAGTGGGTGGCAAAGTCAAGATCAGAGAGTGTTAAGGGGATGTGAGGGAGGGAGTGGCAGAGGAGAGAGTTTAGAGTGGCAAAGAGACTATGGTGGTTGGAGGACTGGGAGGAGATAGGGGTTTTTAAATAAGACTAAGAGAAGGAAAGGGCAGCACTGTAGGTCGATAGCATATATTTGATATGGAAGAAATCTGCATTGGATAGAAACGCGAATGGTCTTCTGTCCATGTCATTCCTGCAGACAGCATGGCCCATGATCCTGAGAAAGATTCTCTCTGCATTATTACAGCTTTCTCACTTTCATAAACAGACCCTTCTATCCTACAGCAACTAATATATTCACACACTAATCCTAAAGGTAAGCTTGCTATATCTGTTTAATCCAGGACACCTACTGTATGATTAACACAGATTCTGAAGCTAAATTCAATTCTTTAATTTACCTAGTCTTAATGAGCCACAGAACCTGTGTAAATCATAACTGTCCCAGCTTAAAGGGATATTGTAGCAAGCCTACCTAAAATTGGGTAGGGGGTAGTGTACATCCAAAGCCGCAGCTTCCCATCTGTAGTTATGCTCCGGCGCTCCTATGTCCTAGCTTCCCCTTTCATGTCCACAGAGCTGCAGTGCTTAGGCAGGAGGAGGCTGGTGGGTGCTGCTGCTCAGGACTAATGTGTAAAAGGGGGCTCTACATGGTGTGATGTGTAGAAGAGGGCTCTACCTGGCGTAATGTGTAAAAGGGGGCTCTACCTGGCATGTGTAGAAGAGGGCTCTACCTGGCGTAATGTGTAAAAGGGGGCTCTAGCTGGCGTAATGTGCAAAAGGGGGCTCTAGCTGGCGTAATGTGTAAAAGGGGGCTCTACCTGATGTAATGTGTAGAAGGGGGCTCTACCTGACATAATGTGTAAAACGGGGCTCTACCTGGAGTAGCGTGTAAAAGGAGGCTTTACCAGGCGTAATGTGTAGACAGGGGCTCTACCTGGCATAAAATGGGGGCTGTCTGGAGTAAAGAGTAAAAGGGGGCTCTACCTGGCATAGTGTGTAGAAGGGGGCTCTACCTGGCGTAATGTGTAAAATGGGGCTCTACCTAAAGTAGTGTGTAAAAGGAGGCTCTACCTCAAGTAATGTATAAAATGGCTCTGCCTGGAGTATTGTGTATAAGAAGCTGTACCTGATGTAATTAATATAAGTGGCACTACTGTGCTGCGTAATTTGAATAATTGAGACTATTGTGCGGCGTAATATGCATTAATGTTATTTTGCGACCACGCCTCATTCCCCACAAAGCCACACCCCTATATTTTTGACACAGGCCTTCAGTGTGCACTGTCCCTATTTTAAATAAGGTGGGGGCGGGGAGGGGACAATTCTCTTTCTGGCACAGGGCACGAAAATGTCTACTTACAGCCAGGGGTGTAGCGAGGGTGGTGTCGGTGGAGCGCGGGCTCCGGGAGCCGGAAAAGTTAGAGGACGCGTTGCCACTTGCCCATTCCCTCCTTCTGCCTGCTATATTGAGGGCCGCCGTACAGGCTGCCGCAAAGCAGGAGGAGGAGAAGGAGAGGAGAGCACACTGACTCGGAGACTAGGTAGGGAACAGGGCAGGCCAGAGGCGACAGCAGGAGACACTGGCAGCCAGCACATGCCAGAGCTCTTCCGCCCTCTTTATATATCTCACTGTCTTCTTGCAGCTTTGCAGCAAGGTTACTTCTGTCCTGCTACACGAGTCTCTGCCCCAGCTGCTGCAGCACCTCTTTCTGCTACGGCTGCTGCCAGCACCTCCCTGCCCCAGCTGCTGCAGCACCTCTCTCTCTCCCAGCTGCTGCAGCACCTCTCTCTCTCCCAGCTGCTGCAGCACCTCTTTGTGCCTTGGCTGCTGCAGCACCCCTCTCTGCCCTGGCTGCAGCATCTCTCTCTGCCCCAGCTGCTGCAGCACCTCTCTCTGCATTAGAAGCTGCAGAGTAACATGTATAAGCGGCTCTACTTTGGCATAACATGTATAAATGGCTTTACTGTGGTGTGAAGTATATAAGCGACTCTACTGTGTTGTGTAAAATGTATTAGGGGCTCTACTGTGTGGCATAAAATATATAAGGGGTACTACTGTGTGGTGTAATGTGAATAGCGGACAATACTGTGCATTGTAATCTAAATTGGTACTATTCTGTGGTCATGCCCCTTCCCCATGAAGCGACTCCCCTATATATTTGTTGCGCGCCTTCGGCGCACACTGTCCCTGTTTTAAACATAGGGAGCGCCCAAAGGAAACTTTTTCCCTGAGCTCCACAAGGTCTAGAACCGTCCCTGTCAACAATTTAAGATTTTTCGATATTTTCTATATTCAAATGTAACATGCCCCCAATTCAGTACAGGGGAGGGGGCACCGAAACATACCCTTGCTCCGGGCACCATGGTACCTAGCTACACCTCTGCTTAGCATGCACTGAAGAAAAAAAAAAAAACTGCTCTAGGGAATAGGCCATCCGGGGCAGCCCATTGGTAAGTTGATGCAGGTAGCAGTCAGTCTATATTACAGTACAACATCAACCATACTTGCCTACCTGACCCTCTCCATGAGGGAGAAAATGCACTGTTCCTGGACTTTCCTGGTAATGTATCATACCTCCCAACATGACCCTCTCCAGGAGGGACAGAATGCTCTGCTCCTGGACTTCCCTCTTAATGTATGATTGCCATCACCTGTGCTGAAACACCTTTCTTATCCAGTAACCTGTTCAAAACAGGTGCCGTCAATCATAAATTAGGAGAAAAGTGCAGAAGCAGAGCATTGTGTCCCTCCTGGAGAGGGTCATGTTGGGAGGTATGATGTATGATTTCCATCACCTGTGGTTATAAACCTTTCTTATCAATTAACTAGCTAACCACAGGTGATGACAATCATACATTACCAGGAAAGTCCAGGAACAGAGCATTTCCACCCTCATGGAGAGAGTCAGGTAGGCAAGTATGCCATCAAGTGAGTCAAAATCTATATCAGCAAATGTGTGGGTGGGCTGCTGTGATAATATGGTAGCGAATAGTTTCCCTTCGTGGAGAGGACCTTTCCCATAAGCCCCTGGGTCCATGTCACAGTGGTGTCACAGTGGCTCATCATGCATTACGTACATGCAGTTCGGCCCTCAGTGGTGCTATAGTTGATGCTACTCCTACGTACACGTAATGCCCGCACAATGCTAGGCAGGAGCACTGTCATTAGTGCTAGGCGTGCAGCACAATGTAGATATACACTACAGTAAATCACCTCATAGGCTCGCACGCGACGTATCGCTGCTGCTGCCGGCGTCATTACCTGGGAACAATACGGGTAACGCTGCTGCAGGCCACCGGCTGAGTCATACGACCGCGTCACTGCACTGTTGTAGGCGGTAACCTGCCTAGTCCCTCCCTGCCTGCCACGGGCGGCTGATGACTGACAGCTTGCTGCCTGCTTCTGCCCTATCGGAGGTCTGAGATACTTGTATGTACAGTACTTAAAGGATTATTGTAGCAGGAATGTACAGTAGCTGCAGGCTCAGAGCAACACGCCCAGACGTCCTTATTGAACACTTTTCCTGATGTTACAGCGGCTGGGTGTTTTTAACTTGTTATATGAAACTTTCTTCAGGCTGAAATGACACATTATAGAGTACATTGCATTAGTCAAGACAAGGACATCTATCGTTCCCATTTAAAGATCAATGCTCATGCCAGTTCTGGCACACAGTGTGGATTCAGGGAAAGTGTTACTAAAAGCCTTGGAGAGAGATAAAGTGCATAGGGTCAAGGGGTCTATTTACAAAGGGTAGATGCTAGATTCAAGTGGCCTAAGAGACCTTTTACGTCAGGGGGAGGAGCTACTATCCACGCCACCAACTATTACCATTAGTAACCCGGTGGCGAGCGGAGCGAGCCACTGAGCCCGAAGCGCGGCGAGCGAAGCAAGCCCGTGAGTGTACTTTTCGGGTACTCTGCTCGGCCGTTGCTCCTCCCCCTGGTGATGTGTCTCCTCCCCTAGTGACGTCAGAAGGTCCCTTCTCCCACCCTGATTTAGAACCAACCATTTACAAATTCTTCGAAAGAGATAGTGAGAGAGGGGGTGTGGACGAGAGAGAGAGTCTGAGTCAGTAGGGATGGCCATGGACCATCGATGATTCAAAATCATCGATGATTTATGGCCGATGTAGAATACTTTGCCATCGATAGGGGAGAACCAGATGGTTTCCCTCCATCAATGAAAAGGCATAACCAAATATATTTTATTATTTTTTAAGATGGTGTCGGGACACATTGCTCCGCCCCAACACATGTGAAGCCCCGCCCCTGTATTCTGATTGGACCATGGGCCAGTCAGTGGAAAAACAGGAATGGCCATCGATAGTGGGGAACCATCGATGGTTATCCACTGCATATAACCATCGATGGTAACCATAGATTGCAACCACACCGATGGCCATCCCTAAGAGTAAGTCAGCGCAAGTATGCACCCACACTCACCCTGGCGGGGGTCCGGCACACAGAACTTCTATACTCTGGCAGATAATGGACTCTTTGAGGCTTCTCCTGTTACCTGCAGTGCTGATGCTGCCATTGGGGCTCGGATCCGGGACAGCCTGGGTGATGGGTCTCCTCTTCAAGGCTAGGGGATCAGGCAGCCAGACTGCACCAGGTGTAGCACCACACACCTTTACCCAACACTGCTGCTCTGTCTCCTCTTTCCCCCAAAAGATGATTCCAGAATGCCCTGTGCAATATCGTGCCCACTCCGGCAGTCTGGAAAGGTGGGAGAAGAGGTCTCCAGCAGCGGCACTGTGTGACGGATGAATGCAGTAATATATATGGTGCAGGCATGAGAGCGTGGTGACTGCAGCTGCTCCCTCAGGCTGGGATGACCGTCCTGCTGGGCGACCGTCCTGCTTGCCCACCCCTAGATCCGCCCCTGTCTGACACCACACAGTAATACGCCTTGCAAATTATTGCACACACAGGCTACTTACTTTTAAGCGACTGCTCGTTGTCAGGGGTTGGTGCCCGCATCCCCCTTATTTCAGCCGCCGGCGCGTCAGCACAATCCTGGCACTTCCGGGTACCACGCTGAGATCCAGTGTCAAATCCAGTAGGACCTCTAGCATGTCTCCTCTCTGGCAGTGGCCATTTTGGCATGGACATTTTCAGCTCTATTACATGCGGCCAGCCCTGTCCCACTCTGTATCGGACTCTAGGTCGACAGCACTTAGGTCGACAGTGACTAGGTCGATACCTTACATAGGTCAACATGGAAAAAGGTCGACATGCGTTTTTCATATTTTGTAAAACATTTTTTGAACTTTTTCATACTTTACGATCCACGTGGACTACGATTGGGAATGGTAACCTGTGCTGAGCGCAGCGAGGCACCTTACCCGAAGCTCGCTCGCCATGCGAGGGGACACGGTGCACTAATTGTGGTTCCTGGTCACTTTATGAAGAAAACGACACAAAAAAACAAACACATAATAAACATGTGGACCTTTTTCCATGTCGACCTAATGTCTGTGTCGACCTATTTCAGGTGTTGACCTACTCACCGTCGACCCTGAGTCCCACACCCATCCCACCCATCCTGGCAAATTTACACAGTCACTTTTACTGCACTTTAATTAAAGTGTAGTGCTGCCAGACCTTGAACCAGAGCCTAGTAGCTCTGTGCTGCTGTGCAACCCCCCCCCCCTCCCCCCCCATTGGGACCACGCTTTCCATCAATGGTGGGAAACCATTCGTATGTCCACCATCTGTATTAAAAGTATTTCTCTGATGTCCTAGTGGATGCTGGGAACTCCGTAAGGACCATGGGGAATAGCGGCTCCGCAGGAGACTGGGCACAACTAAGAAAGATTTAGGACTACCTGGTGTGCACTGGCTCCTCCCTCTATGCCCCTCCTCCAGACCTCAGTTAGAATTTTGTGCCCGGCCGAGCTGGTTGCACACTAGGGGCTCTCCTGAGCTCTTAGAAAAGAAAGTATATTTAGGTTTTTTATTTTCAGTGAGATCTGCTGGCAACAGACTCACTGCTACGAGGGACTGAGGGGAGAAGAAGCGAACCTACCTGCTTGCAGCTAGCTTGGGCTTCTTAGGCTACTTTACACCATTAGCTCCAGACGGATCGAACACAGGCCCAGCCTCGGTCGTCCGGTCCCGGAGCCGCGCCGCCGTTCCCCTTGCAGAGCCAGAAGCAAGAAGAACGTCCAGGAAATCGGCGGCTGAAGACTCCGGTCTTCATTAAGGTAGTGCACAGCACTGCAGCTGTGCGCCATTGCTCCCCATGCACACCACACACTCCGGTCACTGATGGGTGCAGGGCGCTGGGGGGGGGGGGGGGGGGGGCGCCCTGGCCTGCAATAAGAGTACATTAGCTTGGCAAAAAAACACATAATATAGTCAGTAAGACTATATATGTGTAAAATCCCCTGCCAAAAATATCCTGAAAAAAGCGGGTGAAGTCCGCCGAGAAGGGGGCGGGGCTATCTCCCTCAGCACACTGGCGCCATTTCCTCTCACAGCTCCGCTGGAAGGACGCTCCCAAGGCTCTCCCCTGCAGTTTCCAGGCTCAATAGGGTAAAAAAGAGGGGGGGCACTAAATTTAGGCGCAAACTGTGTATTATAGCAGCTATAGGGGAAAAATCACTGTGTGTAGTGTGTATCCCTGCATTATATAGCGCTCTGGTGTGTGCTGGCATACTCTCTCTCTGTCTCCCCAAAGGACTTTGTGGGGTCCTGTCCTCAGTCAGAGCATTCCCTGTGTGTGTGCGGTGTGTCGGTACGGCTGTGTCGACATGTTTGATGAGGAGGCTTATGTGGAGGCGGAGCAGGTGCCGATAAATGTGATGTCACCCCCTGCGGGGTCGACACCTGAATGGATGCACATGTGGAAGGAATTACGCGACAGTGTCAACTCCTTACATAAAAGGTTTGACGACATAGCAGATGTGGGACAGCCGGCTTCTCAGCCCGTGCCTGCCCAGGCGTCTCAAAAGCCATCAGGGGCTCTAAAACGCCCACTACCTCAGATGGCAGACACAGATGTCGACACGGATACTGACTCCAGTGTCGACGACGATGAGACTAGTGTACATTCCAATAGAGCCACTCGTTATATTATTACGGCAATGAAAAATGTGTTGCACATTTCTGATATTACCCCAGGTACCACAAAAAAGGGTATTATGTTTGGGAAGAAAAAGCTACCAGTGGTTTTTCCCCCATCTGATGAATTAAATGAAGTGTGTGAAGAAGCGTGGGCTTCCCCCGATAAGAAACTGGTAATTTTCTAAAAAGTTACTAATGGCGTACCCTTTCCCGCCAGAGGACAGGTCACGTTGGGAGACATCCCCTAGGGTGGATAAAGCGCTCACACGTCTGTCAAAAAAGGTGGCACTACCGTCTCCGGACACGGCCGCCCTAAAGGAGCCTGCGGATAGAAAGCAGGAGGCTATCCTGAAGTCTGTATATACACACTCAGGAATTATACTGAGACCGGCTATTGCTTCTGCGTGGTCAGATTCCCTGTCGGAAAACATTGATACCCTAGACAGGGACACTATATTGCTAACCGTAGAGCATATTAAAGACGCTGTCTTATACATGAGAGATGCACAGAGGGATATTTGCCGGCTGGCATCTAAAATAAACGCAATGTCCATTTCTGCCAGGAGAGGATTGTGGACTCGGCAGTGGACAGGAGATGCAGATTCTAAAAGGCATATGGAAGTTTTGCCTTACAAGGGTGAGGAGTTGTTTGGGGATGGTCTCTCGGACCTCGTTTCCACAGCGACAGCTGGGAAGTCAGCATTTTTACCCCATGTTCCCTCACAGCCAAAGAAAGCACCGTATTATCAGGTACAGTCCTTTCGGCCCCAGAAAGGCAAGCGGGTTAGAGGCGCATCCTTTCTGCCCAGAGGCAGAGGTAGAGGGAAAAAGCTGCAACATACAGCCAGTTCCCAGGAACAAAAGTCCTCCCCCGCTTCCTCTAAGTCCACCGCATGACGCTGGGGCTCCACAGGCGGAGCCAGGTACGGTGGGGGCCCGTCTCAAGAACTTCAGCGACCAGTGGGCTCGCTCACGGGTGGATCCCTGGATTCTACAAATAGTATCTCAGGGGTACAAGCTGGAATTCGAGATGTCTCCCCCCTCCGCCGTTTCCTCAAATCTGCCTTGCCGACAGCTCCCCCGGACAGGGAGGCAGTGCTGGAGGCGATTCACAAGCTGTATTCTCAGCAGGTGATAATCAAGGTACCCCTCCTTCAACAAGGACGGGGTTACTATTCCACAATGTTTGTGGTACCGAAACCGGACGGTTCGGTGAGACCCATTTTAAATTTAAAATCCTTGAACACTTATATAAGAAGGTTCAAGTTCAAGATGGAATCGCTCAGGGCGGTGATTGCAAGCCTGGACGAGGGGGATTACATGGTATCACTGGACATCAAGGATGCTTACCTGCATGTCCCCATTTACCCTCCTCACCAGGAGTACCTCAGATTTGTGGTACAGGACTGTCATTACCAATTCCAGACGTTGCCGTTTGGTCTGTCCACGGCACCGAGGGTATTTACCAAGGTAATGGCAGAAATGATGATACTCCTTCGAAAAAGGGAGTTTTAATTATCCCGTACTTGGACGATCTCCTTATAAAGGCGAGGTCCAGGGAACAGTTGTTGATCGGAGTAGCACTAGCTCGGGTAGTGCTACAACAGCACGGCTGGATCCTGAATATTCCAAAGTCGCAGCTGGTTCCTACAACGCGTCTACTGTTCCTGGGGATGGTTCTGGACACAGAACAGAAAAAAGTGTTTCTCCCGGAGGAGAAGGCCAAGGAGTTGTCATCTCTAGTCAGAGACCTCCTAAAACCAAAACAGGTGTCGGTGCACCACTGCACGCGAGTCCTGGGAAAGATGGTGGCTTCTTACGAAGCAATTCCATTCGGAAGGTTCCATGCAAGGATCTTTCAGTGGGATCTGTTGGACAAGTGGTCCGGATCGCATCTTCAGATGCATCGGCTGATAACCCTGTCTCCAAGGACCAGGGTGTCGCTGTTGTGGTGGATGCAGAGTGCTCATCTTCTAGATTCGGCATACAGGACTGGGTCCTGGTGACCACGGATGCCAGCCTTCGAGGTTGGGGGGCAGTCACACAGGGAAGAAGCTTCCAAGGACTATGGACGAGTCAGGAGACTTCCCTACACATAAATATTCTGGAACTAAGGGCCATTTACAATGCCCTAAGTCAGGCAAGACCCCTGCTTCAACACCAGCCGGTGCTGATCCAGTCAGACAACATCACGGCGGTCGCCCATGTAAACCGTCAGGGCGGCACAAGAAGCAGGATGGCGATGGCAGAAGCCACAAGGATTCTCCGATGGGCGGAAAATCATGTGTTAGCACTGTCAGCAGTGTTCATTCCGGGAGTGGACAACTGGGAAGCAGACTTCCTCAGCAGGCACGACCTCCACCCGGGAGAGTGGGGACTTCATCCAGAAGTCTTCCAAATGGTTGTACACCGTTGGGAAAGGCCACAGGTGGACATGATGGCGTCCTGCCTCAACAAAAAGCTAAAAAGATATTGCGCCAGGTCAAGGGACCCTCAGGCGATAGCTGTGGACGCTCTAGTGACACCGTGGGTGTACCAGTCGGTTTATGTGTCCCCTCCTCTGCCTCTCATACCCAAGGTACTGAGAATAATAAGAAGGAGAGGAGTAAGAACTATACTTGTGGTTCCGGATTGGCCAAGAAGAGCTTGGTACCCAGAACTTCAAGAAATGATCTCAGAGGACCCATGGCCTCTGCCGCTCAGACAGGACCTGCTGCAGCAGGGACCCCGTCTGTTCCAAGACTTACCGCGACTGCGTTTGACGGCATGGCGGTTGAACGCCGGATCCTGAAGGAAAAGGGCATTCCGGAGGAAGTCATCCCTACGCTGATTAAAGCTAGGAAGGAGGTGACCGCAAACCATTATCACCGCATATGGCGAAAATATGTTGCGTGGTGTGAGGCCAGAAGGGCCCCAACGGAGGAATTTCAGCTGGGTCGATTTCTGCACTTCCTACAGTCAGGGGTGACTATGGGCCTCAAATTAGGTTCCATTAAGGTCCAGATTTCAGCTCTGTCGATTTTCTTCCAAAAAGAACTGGCTTCACTGCCTGAAGTTCAGACGTTTGTTAAAGGAGTGCTGCATATTCAGCCCCCTTTTGTGCCTCCAGTGGCACCTTGGGATCTCAACGTGGTGTTGGATTTCCTTAAGTCACATTGGTTTGAGCCACTTAAAACCGTGGATCTCAACGTGGTGTTGGATTTCCTTAAGTCACATTGGTTTGAGCCACTTAAAACCGTGGAACTAAAATATCTCACGTGGAAAGTGGTCATGCTGTTGGCCTTGGCTTCGGCCAGGCGTGTGTCAGAATTGGCGGCTTTGTCATGTAAAAGCCCTTATCTGATTTTCCATATGGATAGGGCGGAATTGAGGACTCGTCCCCAATTTATTCCTAAGGTGGTATCAGCTTTTCATTTGAACCAACCTATTGTGGTGCCTGCGGCTACTAAGAACTTGGAGGATTCCAAGTTGCTGGACGTAGTCAGGGCCCTGAAAATCTATGTTTCCAGGACGGCTGGAGTCAGGAAAACTGACTCGCTATTTATCCTGTATGCGCCCAACAAGCTGGGTGCTCCTGCTTCAAAGCAGTCTATTGCTCGCTGGATCTGTAGTACGATTCAACTTGCACATTCTGCGGCTGGACTGCCGCATCCTAAATCTGTAAAAGCCCATTCCACGAGGAAAGTGGGCTCTTCTTGGGCGGCTGCCCGAGGGGTCTCGGCTTTACAACTTTGCCGAGCTGCTACTTGGTCGGGTTCAAACACATTTGCTAAATTCTACAAGTTTGATACCCTGGCTGAGGAGGACCTTGAGTTTGCTCATTCGGTGCTGCAGAGTCATCCGCACTCTCCCGCCCGTTTGGGAGCTTTGGTATAATCCCCATGGTCCTTACGGAGTTCCCAGCATCCACTAGGACGTCAGAGAAAATAAGAATTTACTCACCGGTAATTCTATTTCTCGTAGTCCGTAGTGGATGCTGGGCGCCCATCCCAAGTGCGGATTGTCTGCAATACTTGTATATAGTTATTGCCTAACTAAAGGTTTATTGTTTGGAGCCATCTGTTGAGAGGCTCAGTTGTTATTCATACTGTTCACTGGGTATAGTATCACAAGTTGTACGGTGTGATTGGTGTGGCTGGTATGAGTCTTACCCGGGATTCCAAATCCTTTCCTTATTGTGTCAGCTCTTCCGGGCACAGTTTCCTAACTGAGGTCTGGAGGAGGGGCATAGAGGGAGGAGCCAGTGCACACCAGGTAGTCCTAAATCTTTCTTAGTTGTGCCCAGTCTCCTGCGGAGCCGCTATTCCCCATGGTCCTTACGGAGTTCCCAGCATCCACTACGGACTACGAGAAATAGAATTACCGGTGAGTAAATTCTTATTTTAATATCGGTGCACAACCATCAATAATTTTGAATCATTGATGGTCGATGGCCATCCTTACTGCCATGTTACAGACTGTGTTTGAAGAATGACAGCAGCTGGTTGTCTGGTACTTTATCTCCGTCCACTTTATCTCTCTCCAATGCTTAGTACATACTAGACCCCAGTGTCTTGAGACATGATGTGTGGGGGTCATTCCGACCTGATCGCACGCTGCAGTTTTTCGCAGCGCAGCGATCAGGTCACTACTGCGCATGCGTATGTGCGCAGGCGTGTCGTACGGGTACAAAGCGGATCGTTGCTGGGCGATGGATTTAATGAAGAATCCATTCGCACAGCCGATCGCAAGAAGATTGACAGGAAGAAGGTGTTTATGGGTGTCATCTGACCGTTTTCAGGGAGTGGTTGGAAAAATGCAGGCGCGTCCAAGCGTTTGCAAGGCGGGTGTCTGACGTCAATTCCAGGACCGGACAGGCTGAAGTGATCGCATTGGATGAGTAGGTTCAGAGCTACTCAGAAACTGCACAAAATGTTTTTGCAGAGCTCGGCTGCACATGCGATCGTACACTTGCAAAGCTAAAATACACTCCCCTGTGGGCGGCGACTATGCGTCCGCACGGCTGCAAAAAACAGCTAGTGAGCGATCAACTCCGAATGACCCCCAATATGTAGAATTGGTCCAAAAATCTCAAGTGGAATACACGGACAAGCTTACCTGTTCCCTGCTTCACTGCACAATGTGCACATTTACATTTGTACTTACCATATTTGCATTTAAAAATAATTGCAATCCTGGGAAACATCGATTTTTTTTTTTTACTATGTATTAACTACGCATAGCAATTCTGTATCAATATGAAAGAGCTATAAAAGACCACCAATTGGTTAACCTGGGCCTGTTGGAGGGGCCTGGCAGGGGTCCGCTGGCCCACTTCCTCCTTACATTACAAAGAGCTGCACTTGGTGATGAGAAAGCTGACTTCTTCTGCAGCAGCCTCTCTCCCCAGCTCAGCACACGCTGCTGTGTGTGGGGCTGGGGAGAGAGGCAGCAGCAGTCAGTCCTTTCTCCCTCTGTGTGGGGGGAGTGATCACAGCCACCCATACATATGCCCGCTCAGCCTTCACTGCTGTTTCCTCCCTGTCGGGCGCCTCCTTTTGCAACTGGACTTAGGGGATAATTCAGATCTGATCGCTGCGATTTTTGCAGTCCTGCGATCAGATAGTCGCCACCGACAGGGGAGTGTATTTTAGATGTGCAAGTGTGCGAACGCATGTGTAGCAGAGCTGTACAAATGGATTTACTCAGCCACTGCAATCACATCAGCCTGTTTAAAACTGGATTTGAAGTCAGACACCCTCCCTGAAAACCAGTGATGTGCACCGGACATTTTTCAGGTTTTGTGTTTTGGTTTTGGATACGGTTCCGCGGCAGTGTTTTGGATTCGGGCGCGTTTTGGCAAAACCTCCCTGAAATTTTTTTGTCGGATTCGGGTGTGTTTTGGATTCGGGTGTTTTTTACAAAAAACCCTCAAAAACAGCTTAAATCATAGAATTTGGGGGTCATTTTGATCCCATAGTATTATTAACCTCAATAACCATAATTTCCACTCATTTCCAGTCTATTCTGAACACCTCACACCTAACAATATTATTTCTCTGACGTCCTAGTGGATGCTGGGAACTCCGTAAGGACCATGGGGATTTAGCGGCTCCGCAGGAGACTGGGCACAAAAGTAAAAACTTTAGGACTACCTGGTGTGCACTGGCTCCTCCCCCTATGACCCTCCTCTAAGCCTCAGTTAGATTTTTGTGCCCGGCCGAGAAGGGTGCACACTAGGGGCTCTCCTGAGCTTCTTAGTGAAAAGTTTAGTTTTAGGTTTTTTATTTTCAGTGAGACCTGCTGGCAACAGGCTCACTGCATCGAGGGACTAAGGGGAGAAGAAGCGAACTCACCTGCGTGCAGAGTGGATTGTGCTTCTTAGGCTACTGGACACCATTAGCTCCAGAGGGACCGAACACAGGCCCAGCCTCGGAGCTCGGTCCCAGAGCCGCGCCGCCGGCCCCCTTACAGAGCCAGAAGCAAGAAAAGGTCCGGAAAAATCGGCGGCAGAAGACATCAGTCTTCAACAAGGTAGCGCACAGCACTGCAGCTGTGCGCCATTGTTACTCAGGCACACTTCACACTCCGGTCACTGAGGGTGCAGGGCGCTAGGGGGGGGCGCCCTGAGCAGCAATGTAAAACACCTTGGCTGGCATAAATACACCACATATAACCCCCAGGGCTATATGGGTGTATTTTAACCCCTGCCAGAACTCACCTAAAAAGCGGGAGAAAAGGCAGCCGAGAAGGGGGCGGAGCCTATCTCCTCAGCACACGGGCGCCATTTTCCATCACAGCTCCGCTGGAAGGACGTCTCCCTGACTCTCCCCTGCAGTCCTGCACTACAGAAAAGGGTAAAAAAGAGAGGGGGGGCACTAATTTGGCGCAGTTTTATACTAACAGCAGCTATAAAGGGAAAAGCACACTTTATTGTGGTATTCCTGTATATATATATATAGCGCTCTGGTGTGTGCTGGCATACTCTCCCTCTGTCTCCCCAAAGGGCTAGTGGGGTCCTGTCCTCTATCAGAGCATTCCCTGTGTGTGTGCGGTGTGTCGGTACGATTGTGTCGACATGTTTGAGGAGGAAAATGAGATGGAGGCGGAGCAATTGCCTATTATACAGTTGTCACCCCCTAGGGAGTCGATACCTGAGTGGATGAGCTTGTGGAAGGAATTGCGTGACAGTGTCAGCTCCTTACGACAGACAGTTGACGACATGAGACAGCCGGCTACTCAGCTTGTGCCTGTCCAGGGGTCTCAAACGCCATCAGGGGCTTTAAAACGCCCGTTAACTCAAATGGCAGACACAGACACGGATTCTGACTCCAGTGTCGATGATGAGGAGACAAACGTGACTTCCACTAGGGCCACACGTTACATGATTGAAGCAATAAAAAATGTATTGCATATATCTGATAATACAAGTACCACTAAAAAGGGTATTATGTTTGGTGAGAAAAAACTGCCTGTAGTTTTTCCTGTATCCGAGGAATTAAATGAAGTGTGTGATGAGGCGTGGGTTTCCCTTGATAAAAAACTGATAATTCCTAAAAGGTTATTGGCATCGTACCCTTTCCCGCCAGAGGATAGGGCACGTTGGGAAACACCCCCTAGGGTGGATAAAGCGCTCACACGCTTGTCTAAACAGGTAGCACTACCCTCTCCTGATACGGCCGCCCTAAAGGAACCTGCCGATAGAAAACTGGAGAATATCCTAAAATGTATATACTCTCACACGGGTGTTATACTGCGACCAGCTATCGCCTCAGCCTGGATGTGCAGTGCGGGCCTGGCGTGGTCGGATTCCCTGACTGAAAATATTGATACCCTAGATAGGGACAGTATATTACTGACTATAGAGCATTTGAAGGATGCATTTCTATATATGCGTGATGCACAGAGGGATATTTGCCGACTGGCATCAAGAGTTAGCGCGCTGTCCATTTCTGCAAGAAGAGGTTTATGGACGCGGCAGTGGTCAGGTGATGCGGATTCTAAAAGGCACATGGAAGTATTGCCTTATAAGGGGGAGGAGTTATTTGGGGTAGGTCTATCGGACCTGGTAGCCACGGCAACTGCTGGAAAATCCACATTTTCTCTATCGTCCTAGTGGATGCTGGGGTTCCTGAAAGGACCATGGGGAATAGCGGCTCCGCAGGAGACAGGGCACAAAAGTAAAGCTTTCCGATCAGGTGGTGTGCACTGGCTCCTCCCCCTATGACCCTCCTCCAAGCCAGTTAGATTTTTGTGCCCGGCCGAGAAGGGTGCAATCTAGGTGGCTCTCCTAAAGAGCTGCTTAGAAAAGTTTAGCTTAGGTTTTTTATTTTACAGTGAGTCCTGCTGGCAACAGGATCACTGCAACGAGGGACTTAGGGGAGAAGAAGTGAACTCACCTGCGTGCAGGATGGATTGGCTTCTTGGCTACTGGACATCAGCTCCAGAGGGACGATCACAGGTACAGCCTGGATGGTCACCGGAGCCTTGCCGCCGGCCCCCTTGCAGATGCTGAAGTAAGAAGAGGTCCAGAATCGGCGGCAGAAGACTCCTCAGTCTTCTAAAGGTAGCGCACAGCACTGCAGCTGTGCGCCATTTTCCTCTCAGCACACTTCACACGGCAGTCACTGAGGGTGCAGGGCGCTGGGAGGGGGGCGCCCTGGGAGGCAAATGAATACCTATTTTGGCTAAAAATACCTCACATATAGCCTCCGGAGGCTATATGGAGATATTTAACCCCTGCCAGAATCCGTTAAGAGCGGGAGACGAGGCCGCCGAAAAAGGGGCGGGGCCTATCTCCTCAGCACACAGCGCCATTTTCCCTCACAGAAAGGCTGGAGGGAAGGCTCCCAGGCTCTCCCCTGCACTGCACTACAGAAACAGGGTTAAAACAGAGAGGGGGGGCACTAATTTGGCGTTCGAAATATATAAAAAAGATGCTATAAGGGAAAACACTTATATAAGGTTGTCCCTATATAATTATAGCGTTTTTGGTGTGTGCTGGTAAACTCTCCCTCTGTCTCTCCAAAGGGCTAGTGGGTCCTGTCCTCTATCAGAGCATTCCCTGTGTGTGTGCTGTGTGTCGGTACGTGTGTGTCGACATGTATGAGGACGATGTTGGTGAGGAGGCGGAGCAATTGCCTGTAATGGTGATGTCACTCTCTAGGGAGTCGACACCGGAATGGATGGCTTATTTAGGGAATTACGTGATAATGTCAACACGCTGCAAGGTCGGTTGACGACATGAGACGGCCGACAAACAATTAGTACCGGTCCAGACGTCTCAAAAACACCGTCAGGGGTTTTAAAACGCCCGTTTACTTTAGTCGGTCGACACAGACACAGACAGGGACACTGAATCCAGTGTCGACGGTGAATAAACAAACGTATTCCTTATTAGGGCCACACGTTAAAGGCAATGAAGGAGGTGTTACATATTTCTGATACTACAAGTACCACAAAAGAGGGTATTATGTGGGATGTGAAAAAACTACCGTAGTTTTTCCTGAATCAGATAAATTAAATAAAGTGTGTGATGATGCGTGGGTTCCCCCCGATAGAAAATTATGGGCGGTATACCCTTTCCCGCCAGAAGTTAGGGCGCGTTGGGAAACACCCCTTAGGGTGGATAAGGCGCTCACACGCTTATCAAAACAAGTGGCGGTACCGTCTATAGATAGGGCCGTCCTCAAGGACCAGCTGACAGGAGGCTGGAAAATATCATAAAAAGTATATACACACATACTGGTGTTATACTGCGACCAGCGATCGCCTCAGCCTGGATGAGCAGAGCTGGGGTGGCTTGGTCGGATTCCCTGACTAAAAATATTGATACCCTTGACAGGGACAGTATTTTATTGACTATAGAGCATTTAAAGGATGCATTTCTATATATGCGAGATGCACAGAGGGATATTTGCACTCTGGCATCAAGAGTAAATGCGATGTCCATATCTGCCAGAAGATGTTATGGACACGACAGTGGTCAGGTGATGCAGATTCCAAACGGCACAAAGGTGTATTGCCGTATAAAGGAAGAGGAGTTATTTGGGGTCGGTCCATCGGACCTGGTGGCCACGGCAACTGCTGGAAAATCCGCCGTTTTTACCCTAAGTCACATCTCTGCAGAAAAAGACACCGTCTTTTCAGCCTCAGTCCTTTCGTCCCTATAAGATCATATCTGCCCAGGGATAGAGGAAAGGGAAGAAGACTGCAGCAGGCAGCCCATTCCCAGGAACAGAAGCGTTCCACCGCTTCTGACAAGTTCTCAGCATGGCGCTGAGACCGTACAGGACCCCTGGATCCTACAAGTAGTATCCCAGGGGTACAGATTGGAATGTCGAGACGTTTCCCCTTCGCAGGCTCCTGAAGTCTGTTTTACCAAGGTCTCCCTCCGACAAGGAGGCAGTATGGGAAAAAATTCACAAGCTGTATTCCCAGCAGGTGATAATTAAATTACCCCTCCTACTACAAGAAAAGGGGTATTATTCCACACTATATTGTGGTACTGAAGCCAGAAGGCTAGGTGAGACTTATTCTAAAAATTTTTTTGAACACTTACAAAGGTTCAAATCAAGATGGAGTCACTCAGAGCAGTGATAACGAACCAGGAAGAAGGGGACTATATAGTGTCCCGGGACATCAGGGATGCTTACCTCTATGTCCCAAATTTGCCCTTCTCACTAAGGGTACCTCAGGTTCGTGGTGCAGAACTGTCACTATCAGTTTCAGACACTGCCGTTTGGATTGTCCACGGCACCCCGGGTCTTTACCAAGGTAATGGCCGAAATGATGATTCTTCTTCGAAGAAAAGGCGTCTTAATTATCCCTTACTTGGACGATCTCCTGATAAGGGCATAGTCCAGGGAACAGTTGGAGGTCGGAGTAGCACTATCTCGGATACTGCTACAACAGCACGGGTGGATTCTAAATATTCCAAAATCGCAGCTGATCCCGACGACACGTCTGCTGTGCCTAGGGATGATTCTGGACACAGTCCAGAAAAAGGTGTTTCTCCCGGAAGAGAAAGCCAGGGAGTTATCCGAGCTAGTCAGGAACCTCCTAAAAACAGTGCATCATTGCACAAGGGTCCTGGTAAAAATGGTGGCTTCCTACGAAGCAATTCCATTCGGCAGATTTCACGCAAGAACTTTTCAGTGGGATCTGCTGGACAAATGGTCCGGATCGCATCTTCAGATGCATCAGCGGATAACCCTATATCCAAGGACAAGGGTGTCTCTCCTGTGGTGGTTATAGAGTGCTCATCTTCTAGAGGGCCGCAGATTCGGCATTCAGGATTGGATGCTGGTGACCACGGAGCCCAGCCCGAGAGGCTGGGGAGCAGTCACACAAGGAAAAAATTTCCAGGGAGTGTGATCAAGTCTGGAGACTTTTCTCCACATAAATATACTGGAGCTAAGGGTAAATTTATAATGCTCTAAGCTTAGCAAGACCTCTGCTTCAAGGTCAGCCGGTATTGATCCAGTGGGAAAAACATCACGGCAGTCGCCCACGTAAACAGACAGGGCGACACAAGAAGCAGGAGGGCAATGGCAAAAACTGCAAGGACTTTTCGCTGGGCGGAAAATCATGTGATAGCACTGTCAGCAGTGTTTCATCCCGGGAATGGAAACTGGGAAGCAGACTTCCTCAGCAGGCACGACCTCCACCCGGGAGAGTGGAAACTTCATCGGGAAGTTTTTTCCACATGATTGTAAACCGTTGGGAAATACCAAAGGTGGACATGATGGCGTCCCGTCTGAACAAAAAACGGGACAGGTATTGCGCCAGGTCAAGAGACCCTCAGGCAATAGCTGTGGACGTTCTGGTAACACCGTGGGTGTACCAGTCGGTGTATGTGTTCCCTCCTCTGCTTCTCATACCTAAGGTGCTGAGAATTATAAGACGTAGAGGAGTAAGAACTATACTCATGGCTCCGGATTGGCCAAGAAGGACTTGGTACCCGGAACTTCAAGAGATGCTTACAGAGGTCTTATGGCCTCTGCCGCTAAGAAGGGACTTGCTTCAGCAAGTACCATGTCTGTTCCAAGACTTACCGCAGCTGCGTTTGTCGGCATGGCGGTGGAAAGCCGGATCCTAAGGGAAAAAGGCATTCCGGAAGAGGTCATTCCTACCCTGGTCAAAGCCAGAAAGGAGGTGACCGCACAACATTATCACCACATGTGGCGAAAATATGTTGCGTGGTGTGAGGCCAGGAAGGCCCCACAAAAAAATTTCAACTCGGTCGTTTCCTGCATTTCCTGCAAACAGGAGTGTCTATGGGCCTCAAATTGGGGTCCATTAAGGTTCAAATTTCGGCCCTGTCGATTTTCTTCCAGAAAGAATTGGCTTCAGTTCCTGAAGTCCAGAAGTTTGTCAAGGGAGTATTGCATATACAACCCCCTTTTGTGCCTCCAGTGGCACTGTGGGATCTCAACGTAGTTCTGGGATTCCTCAAATCACATTGGTTTAAAACCAGTCAAATCTGTGGATTTGAAGCATCTCACATGAAAGGTGACCATGCTCTTGGCCCTGGCCTGGACCAGGCGAGTGTCAAATTGGTGGTTTTTTCTCAAAAAAGCCCATATCTGTTTGTCCATTCGGACAGGGCAGAGCTGCGGACTCGTCCCCAGTTCTCTCCCTAAGGTGGTGTCAGTGTTTCACTTGAACCAGCTTATTGTGGTGCCTTGCACCTACTAGGGACTTGGAGGACTCCAAGTTGCTAGATGTTGTCAGGGCCCTGAAAATATGTTCCAGGACGGCTGGAGTCAGGAAAACTGACTTGCTGTTATCCTGTATGCACCCAACAAACTGGGTGCTCTTGCTTCTAAGCAGACTATTGCTAGTTGGATGTGTAATACAATTCAGCTTGCACATTCTGTGGCAGGCCTGCCACAGCCAAAATATGTAAATGCCCATTCCACAAGGAAGGTGGGCTCATCTTGGGCGGCTGCCCGAGGGGTCTCGGCTTTACAACCTTGCCGAGCAGCTACTTGGTCAGGGGCAAACACGTTTGCTAAATTCTACAAATTTGATACCCTGGCTAAGGAGGATCTGGAGTTCTCTCATTCGGTGCTGCAGAGTCATCCGCACTCTCCCGCCCGTTTGGGAGCTTTGGTATAATCCCCATGGTCCTTTCAGGAACCCCAGCATCCACTAGGACGATAGAGAAAATAAGAATTTACTTACCGATAATTCTATTTCTCGGAGTCCGTAGTGGATGCTGGGCGCCCATCCCAAGTGCGGATTATCTGCAATACTTGTACATAGTTACAAAAATCGGGTTATTATTGTTGTGAGCCATCTTTTCAGAGGCTCCGCTGTTATCATACTGTTAACTGGGTTTAGATCACAAGTTGTACGGTGTGATTGGTGTGGCTGGTATGAGTCTTACCCGGGATTCAAAATTCCTCCCTTATTGTGTACGCTCGTCCGGGCACAGTACCTAACTGGCTTGGAGGAGGGTCATAGGGGGAGGAGCCAGTGCACACCACCTGATCGGAAAGCTTTACTTTTGTGCCCTGTCTCCTGCGGAGCCGCTATTCCCCATGGTCCTTTCAGGAACCCCAGCATCCACTACGGACTCCGAGAAATAGAATTATCGGTAAGTAAATTCTTATTTTTACCCCAGGTAGCTTCTCAACCTAAGAAGACGCCATATTATCAGGCGCAGTCCTTTCGGCCCCATAAAGGCAAGCGGGCAAAAGGCGCCTCATTTCTGCCACGTGGCAGAGGGAGAGGAAAAAGGCTGCAACAAACAGCCAGTTCCCAGGAACAAAAGCCCTCTCCCGCCTCCGCAAAGTCCTCAGCATGACGCTGGGGCTTTACAAGCGGACTCAGGCACGGTGGGGGCCTGTCTCAAGAAGTTCAGTGCGCAGTGGGCTCACTCGCAAGTGGACCCCTGGATCCTTCAGGTGGTATCTCAGGGGTACAAATTGGAATTCGAGACGTCTCCCCCTCGCCGTTTTCTAAAGTCTGCTTTACCGACGTCTCCCTCAGACAGGGAGGCAGTACTGGAAGCCATTCACAAGCTGTATTCCCAGCAGGTGATAATCAAGGTACCCCTCCTACAACAGGGAAAGGGGTACTATTCCACACTATTTGTGGTACCGAAGCCGGACGGCTCGGTAAGACCAATTTTAAACCTAAAATCCTTGAACACTTACATACAAAGGTTCAAATTCAAGATGGAGTCACTCAGAGCAGTGATTGCAAACCTGGAAGAAGGGGACTATATGGTGTCTCTGGACATCAAGGATGCTTACCTACATGTCCCAATTTACCCTTCTCACCAAGGGTACCTCAGGTTTGTGGTACAGAACTGTCACTATCAGTTTCAGACGCTGCCGTTTGGATTGTCCAAGGTAATGGCCGAAATGATGATACTCCTTCGAAGGAAGGGAATTTTAGTTATCCCTTACTTGGACGATCTCCTGATAAGGGCAAGATCCAGGGAACAGTTGGAAGTCGGAGTAGCACTATCTCAGATAGTGCTGCGCCAGCACGGTTGGATTCTAAATATTCCAAAATCGCAGCTGATCCCGACGACACGACTTCTATTCCTAGGGATGATCCTGGACACAGTCCAGAAAAAGGTGTTTCTCCCGGAGGAGAAAGCCAGGGAGTTATCCGAACTAGTCAGAAATCTCCTAAAGCCAGGCCAAGTCTCAGTGCATCAATGCACAAGGGTCCTGGGAAAGATGGTGGCTTCTTACGAAGCAATCCCATTCGGCAGATTCCACGCAAGAACCTTCCAGTGGGATCTGCTAGACAAATGGTCCGGGTCGCATCTTCAGATGCATCAGCGGATAATCTTGTCACCAAGGACAAGGGTGTCTCTCCTGTGGTGGTTGCAGAGTGCTCATCTTCTAGAGGGCCGCAGATTCGGCATTCAGGACTGGGTCCTGGTGACCACGGATGCCAGCCTGAGAGGCTGGGGAGCAGTCACACAGGGAAGAAATTTCCAGGGTTTGTGGTCAAGCC
Organism: Pseudophryne corroboree; assembly: GCF_028390025.1. Lineage (NCBI taxonomy): Eukaryota > Metazoa > Chordata > Amphibia > Anura > Myobatrachidae > Pseudophryne > Pseudophryne corroboree. The sequence continues at coordinate 423,607,680 of NC_086445.1, read as the reverse complement.
TGGAGACATCACTTCACATAAATATCCTGGAGCTAAGGGCCATCAACAATGCTCTAAGCCTAGCAAGACCTCTGCTTCAAGGTCAGCCGGTGCTGATCCAGTCGGACAACATCACGGCAGTCGCCCACGTAAACAGACAGGAGCAGGAGGGCAATGACAGAAGTTGCAAGGATTCTTCGCTGGGCGGAAAATCATGTGATAGCACTGTCAGCAGTGTTCATTCCGGGAGTGGACAACTGGGAAGCAGATTTCCTCAGCAGACACGACCTCCACCCGGGGGAGTGGGGACTTCACCCAGAAGTCTTCCACATGATTGTGACCCGTTGGGAAAAACCAAAGGTGGACATGATGGCGTCCCGCCTCAACAAAAAACTAGACAGGTATTGCGCCAGGTCAAGGGACCCTCAGGCAATAGCTGTGGACGCTCTGGTAACACCGTGGGTGTACCAGTCAGTGTATGTGTTCCCTCCTCTGCCTCTCATACCCAAGGTACTGAGAATCATAAGGAGGAGAGGAGTAAGGACTATACTCGTGGCTCCGGATTGGCCAAGAAGGACTTGGTACCCGGAACTTCAAGAGATGCTCACAGAGGACCCGTGGCCTCTACCTCTAAGAAAGGACCTGCTCCAGCAGGGACCATGTCTGTTCCAAGACTTACCGCGGCTGCGTTTGACGGCATGGCGTTTGAACGCCGGATCCTGAAGGAAAAAGGCATTCCGGATGAAGTCATCCCTACCCTGATCAAAGCCAGGAAGGATGTAACCGTACAACATTATCACAGTATTTGGCGTAAATATGTTGCGTGGTGCGAGGCCAGGAAGGCCCCTACAGAGGAATTTCAACTGGGTCGTTTCCTGCATTTCTGCAAACAGGACTGTCTATGGGCCTAAAATTAGGGTCCATTAAGGTTCAAATTTCGGCCCTGTCGATTTTCTTCCAAAAAGAACTGGCTTCAGTTCCTGAAGTTCAGACGTTTGTCAAGGGGGTGCTGCATATACAGCCTCCTTTTGTGCCTCCAGTGGCACCTTGGGATCTCAATGTAGTTTTGGGGTTCCTAAAATCACATTGGTTTGAACCACTCTCCACTGTGGACTTAGCATTACCACTTTCCAAGTGAGATATTTTATTAGCCCTGGCTTCAGCCAGGCGTATCTCAGAATTGGCGGCTTTATCCTATAAAAGCCCTTACCTAATTTTTCATACGGACAGGGCAGAATTGAGGACTCGTCCTCAATTTCTCCCTAAGGTGGTTTCAGCATTTCACTTGAACCAGCCTATTGTGGTACCTGTGGCTACTAGGGACTTGGAGGACTCCAAGTTGCTGGACGTAGTCAGGGCCCTGAAAATATATGTTTCCAGGACGGCTGGAGTCAGGAAATCTGACTCGCTGTTTATCCTGTATGCACCCAACAAGCTGGGTGCTCCTGCTTCTAAGCAGACTATTGCTCGTTGGATTTGTAGTACAATTCAGCTTGCACATTCTGTGGCAGGCCTGCCACAGCCAAAATCTGTAAAAGCCCATTCCACAAGGAAGGTGGGCTCATCTTGGGCAGCTGCCCGAGGGGTCTCGGCTTTACAACTTTGCCGAGCAGCTACTTGGTCAGGGGCAAACACGTTTGCTAAATTCTACAAATTTGATACCCTGGCTGAGGAGGACCTTGAGTTCTCTCATTCGGTGCTGCAGAGTCATCCGCACTCTCCCGCCCGTTTGGGAGCTTTGGTATAATCCCCATGGTCCTTACGGAGTTCCCAGCATCCACTAGGACGTCAGAGAAAATAAGAATTTACTTACCGATAATTCTATTTCTCATAGTCCGTAGTGGATGCTGGGCGCCCATCCCAAGTGCGGATTGTCTGCAATACTTGTACATAGTTATTGTTACAAAAATCGGGTTATTATTGTTGTGAGCCATCTTTTCAGAGGCTCCTCTGTTATCATGCTGTTAACTGGGTTCAGATCACAGGTTGTACGGTGTGATTGGTGTGGCTGGTATGAGTCTTACCCGGGATTCAAAATCCTTCCTTATTGTGTACGCTCGTCCGGGCACAGTATCCTAACTGAGGCTTGGAGGAGGGTCATAGGGGGAGGAGCCAGTGCACACCAGGTAGTCCTAAAGCTTTTACTTTTGTGCCCAGTCTCCTGCGGAGCCGCTAAATCCCCATGGTCCTTACGGAGTTCCCAGCATCCACTACGGACTATGAGAAATAGAATTATCGGTAAGTAAATTCTTATTTTTTAGTCCTAAAATTTGCACCGAGGTCGTTGGATGACTAAGCTAAGCGACCCAAGTGGCCGACACAAACACCTGGCTCATCTAGGAGTGGCACTGCAGTGTCAGACAGGATGGTCGATTTAAAAAATAGTCCCCAAACAGCACATGATGCAAAGGAAAAAAGAGGTGCACTGTGGTCGCTGGATGGCTAAGCTAAGCGACACAAGTGGCCGACACAAACACCTGGCCCATCTAGGAGGGGCACTGCAGTGTCAGGCAGGATGGAACTTCAAAAAAATAGTCCCCAAACAGCACATGATGCAAAGAAAAATGAAAGAAAAAAGAGGTGCAAGATGGAATTGTCCTTGGGCCCTCCCACCCACCCTTATGGACATGCACACTTTAACAAACCCATCATTTCAGCGACAGGGTCTGCCACACAACTGTGACTGAAATGACTGGTTGGTTTGGGCCCCCACCAAAAAAGAAGCAATCAATCTCTCCTTGCACAAACTGGCTCTACAGAGGCAAGATGTCCACCTCCTCCTCATCATCCGATTCCTCACCCCTTTCACTGTGTACATCCCCCTCCTCACAGATTATTAATTCGTCCCCACTGGAATCCACCATCTCAGGTCCCTGTGTACTTTCTGGAGGCAATTGCTGGTGAATGTCTCCACGGAGGAATTGATTATAATTAATTTTGATGAACATCATCTTCTCCACATTTTCTGGAAGTAACCTCGTACGCCGATTGCTGACAAGGTGAGCGGCTGCACTAAACACTCTTTCGGAGTACACACTGGAGGGAGGGCAACTTAGGTAAAATAACGCCAGTTTCTGCAAGGGCCTCCAAATTGCCTCTTTTTCCTGCCAGTATACGTACGGACTGTCTGACGTGCCTACTTGGATGCGGTCACTCATATAATCCTCCACCATTCTTTCAATGGTGAGAGAATCATATGCAGTGACAGTAGACGACATGTCAGTAATCGTTGGCAGGTCCTTCAGTCCGGACCAGATGTCAGCACTAGCTCCAGACTGCCCTGCATCCCCGCCAGCGGGTGGGCTCGGAATTCTTAGCCTTTTCCTCGCACCCCCAGTTGCGGGAGAATGTGAAGGAGCAGCTGTTGACGGGTCACGTTCCGCTTGACTTGACAATTTTCTCACCAGCAGGTCTTTGAACCTCTGCAGACTTGTGTCTGCCGGAAAGAGAGATACAACGTAGGTTTTAAATCTAGGATCGAGCACGGTGGCCAAAATGTAGTGCTCTGATTTCAACAGATTGACCACCCGTGAATCCTGGTTAAGCGAATTAAGGGCTCCATCCACAAGTCCCACATGCCTAGCGGAATCGCTCTGTTTTAGCTCCTCCTTCAATGTCTCCAGCTTCTTCTGCAAAAGCCTGATGAGGGGAATGACCTGACTCAGGCTGGCAGTGTCTGAACTGACTTCACGTGTGGCAAGTTCAAAGGGTTGTAGAACCTTGCACAACGTTGAAATCATTCTCCACTGCGCTTGAGTCAGGTGCATTCCCCCTCCTTTGCCTATATCGTAGGCAGATGTATAGGCTTGAATGGCCTTTTGCTGCTCCTCCATCCTCTGAAGCATATAGAGGGTTGAATTCCACCTCGTTACCACCTCTTGCTTCAGATGATGACAGGGCAGGTTCAGGACTGTTTGCTGGTGCTCCAGTCTTCGGCATGCGGTGGCTGAATGCCGAAAGTGGCCCGCAATTCTTCGGGCCACCGACAGAATCTCTTGCACGCCCCTGTCGTTTTTTAAATAATTCTGCACCACCAAATTCAATGTATGTGCAAAACATGGGACGTGCTGGAATTTGCCCAGATGTAATGCACGCACAATATTGCTGGCGTTGTCCGATGTCACAAATCCCCAGGAGAGTCCATTTGGGGTAAGCCATTCTGCGATGATGTTCCTCAGTTTCCGTAAGAGGTTGTCAGCTGTGTGCCTCTTCTGGAAAGCGGTGATACAAAGCGTAGCCTGCCTAGGAACGAGTTGGCGTTTGCGAGATGATGCTACTGGTGCCGCCGCTGCTGTTCTTGCTGCGGGAGGCAATACATCTACCCAGTGGGCTGTCACAGTCATATAGTCCTGAGTCTGCCCTGCTCCACTTGTCCATATGTCCGTGGTTAAGTGGACATTGGGTACAACTGCATTTTTAAGGACACTGGTGAGTCTTTTTCTGACGTCTGTGTACATTTTTGGTATCGCCTGCCTAGAGAAATGGAACCTAGATGGTATTTGGTACCGGGGACACAGTACCTCAATCAAGTCTCTAATTGCCTGTGAATTAACGGTGGATACCGGAACCACGTTTCTCACCACCCAGGCTACCAAAACCTGAGTTATCCGCTTTGCAGCAGGATGACTGCTGTGATATTTCATCTTCCTCGCAAAGGACTGTTGGACAGTCAATTGCTTACTGGAAGTAGTACAAGTGGTCTTCCGACTTCCCCTCTGGGATGCCGATCGACTCCCAGCAGCAACAACAGCAGCGCCAGCAGCAGTAGGCGTTACACTCAAGGATGCATCGGAGGAATCCCAGGCAGGAGAGGACTCGTCAGACTTGCCAGTGACATGGCCTGCAGGACTATTGGCTTTCCTGTGTAAGGTGGAAATTGACACTGAGGGAGTTGGTGGTGTGGTTTGCAGGAGCTTGGTTACAAGAGGAAGGGATTTAGTGGTCAGTGGACTGCTTCCGCTGTCATCCAAAGTTTTTGAACTTGTCACTGACTTCTGATGAATGCGGACCGGGTGACATATAAGGGAGGATGTTCCTAGGTGGTTAACGTCCTTACCCCTACTTATTACAGCTTGACAACGGCAACACATGGCTTGACAACTGTTGTCCGCATTTGTGTTGAAATAATTTCACACCGAAGAGGTGATTTTTTTTTGTATTTTGACCAGGCATGTCAATGGCCATGAAAAGGGTGATTTGGTGGACTAGATGGCGCTAACGTGCAAGCAAGAGTGGTAATTGTGAGGGAATAGGAATACTTAGCTATGCTCTGTATATCCCAATGGTGCACCAGAAGACTCTGTGTTCGGATCCTTGATGGAGCACTCGACCACAGAAAGGAATATGAAAGGAAAATACACAATGTGTAGTAATGTTATATACCCTACGGCGAAAACTTCACCAATCTCATCCGGCGTACCTCACTTACAATGTGAGTCGTCGGATGATATACATAAAGGTATCTTTAAACTTTAGGTATCTTCACATGAACACACCTCACTTACATGGAGGCAGGTGTCTATACTCATATAAAGGTATCTTTTCAGACCATAGCCAATGATTTTCACAGAGAAATAATGACAGATTTCTTTCAAAAATGTTGGTACGTGATCAGCGTACCTAACACTCACTCTGACAGCTGAATGTCTCCTCACATCACGGTATGTCAATGGCCATATTCGTCCCACGGACAACAGGTGTCTCCCCGGGTGCCTGACTTAAACAAACCACCTCACCATCAGAATCCTCCTTGTCAATTTCCTCCCCAGCGCCAGCAACACCCATATCCTTATCCTGGTGTACTTCAACAGTGACATCTTCAATTTGACTATCAGGAACTGGACTGTGGGTGCTCCTTCCAGCACTTGCAGGGGGCGTGCAAATGGTGGAAGGCGCAAGCTCTTCCCGTCCAGTGTTGGGAAGGTCAGGCATCGCAACCGACACAATTGGACTCTCCTTGGGGATTTGTGATTTAGAAGAACGCACAGTTCTTTGCTGTGCTTTTGCCAGCTTAAGTCTTTTCATTTTTCTAGCGAGAGGATGAGTTCTTCCATCCTCATGTGAATCTGAACCACTAGCCATGAACATAGGCCAGGGCCTCGGCCGTTCCTTGCCACTCCGTGTCGTAAATGGCATATTGGCAAATTTACGCTTCTCATCAGACGCTTTCAATTTTGATTTTTGGGTCATTTTACTGAACTTTTGTTTTTTGGATTTTACATGCTCTCTACTATGACATTGGGCATCGGCCTTGGCAGACGACGTTGATGGCATTTCATCGTCTCGGACATGACTAGTGGCAGCAGCTTCAGCACGAGGTGGAAGTGGATCTTGATCTTTCCCTATTTTAACCTCCACATTTTTGTTCTCCATTTTTTAATGTGTGGAATTATATGCCAGTATCAATAGCAATGGCCTACTACTATATATACTGCGCACAACTGAAATGCACCACAGGTATGGATGGATAGTATACTTGACGACACAGAGGTAGGTAGAGCAGTGGCCTTCCGTACCGTACTGCTATATATATACTGGTGGTCACTGTCAGCAAACTGCAAAACTAAAATGCACCACAGGTATAGAATCTAGATGGCTAGTATACTTGACGACACAGAGGTAGGTAGAGCAGTGGCCTTCCGTACCGTACTGCTATATATACTGGTGGTCACTGTCAGCAAACTGCAAAACTAAAATGCACCACAGGTATAGAATCTAGATGAATAGTATACTTGACGACACAGAGGTAGGTAGAGCAGTGGCCTTCCGTACCGTACTGCTATATATACTGGTGGTCACTGTCAGCAAAACTCTGCACTGTACTCCTCCTATATAATACTGCTGGTCCCCAGTCCCCACAATAAAGAAGTGTGAGCACAGATATATGCAGCACACTGAGCACAGATATGGAGCGTTTTTCAGGCAGAGAACGTATAATACTGGTGGTCACTGGTCAGCAAAACTCTGCATTGTACTCCTCCTATATAATACTGCTGGTCCCCAGTCCCCACAATAAAGCAGTGTGAGCACAGATATATGCAGCACACTGAGCACAGATATGGAGCGTTTTTCAGGCAGAGAACGTATAATACTGGTGGTCACTGGTCAGCAAAACTCTGCACTGTACTCCTCCTATATAATACTGCTGGTCCCCAGTCCCCACAATAAAGCAGTGTGAGCACAGATATATGCAGCACACTGAGCACAGATATGGAGCGTTTTTCAGGCAGAGAACGTATAATACTGGTGGTCACTGGTTAGCAAAACTCTGCACTGTACTCCTCCTATATAATACTGCTGGTCCCCAGTCCCCACAATAAAGCAGTGTGAGCACAGATATATGCAGCACACTGAGCACAGATATGGAGCGTTTTTCAGGCAGAGAACGTATAATACTGGTGGTCACTGGTCAGCAAAACTCTGCACTGTACTCCTCCTATATAATACTGCTGGTCCCCAGTCCCCACAATAAAGCAGTGTGAGCACAGATATATGCAGCACACTGAGCACAGATATGGAGCGTTTTTCAGGCAGAGAACGTATAATACTGGTGGTCACTGGTCAGCAAAACTCTGCACTGTACTCCTCCTATATAATACTGCTGGTCCCCAGTCCCCACAATAAAGCAGTGTGAGCACAGATATATGCAGCACACTGAGCACAGATATGGAGCGTTTTTCAGGCAGAGAACGTATAATACTGGTGGTCACTGGTCAGCAAAACTCTGCACTGTACTCCTCCTATATAATACTGCTGGTCCCCAGTCCCCACAATAAAGCAGTGTGAGCAAAGATATATGCAGCACATTGAGCACAGATATGGAGCGTTTTTCAGGCAGAGAACGTATAATACTGGTGGTCACTGGTCAGCAAAACTCTGCACTGTACTCCTCCTATATAATACTGCTGGTCCCCAGTCCCCACAATAAAGCAGTGTGAGCACAGATATATGCAGCACACTGAGCACAGATATGGAGCGTTTTTCAGACAGAGAACGTATAATACTGGTGGTCACTGGTCAGCAAAACTCTGCACTGTACTCCTCCTATATAATACTGCTGGTCCCCAGTCCCCACAATAAAGCAGTGTGAGCACAGATATATGCAGCACACTGAGCACAGATATGGAGCGTTTTTCAGGCAGAGAACGTATAATACTGGTTGTCACTGGTCAGCAAAACTCTGCACTGTACTCCTCCTATATAATACTGCTGGTCCCCAGTCCCCACAATAAAGCAGTGTGAGCACAGATATATGCAGCACACTGAGCACAGATATGGAGCGTTTTTCAGGCAGAGAACGTATAATACTGGTGGTCACTGGTCAGCAAAACTCTGCACTGTACTCCTCCTATATAATACTGCTGGTCCCCAGTCCCCACAATAAAGCAGTGTGAGCACAGATATATGCAGCACACTGAGCACAGATATGGAGCGTTTTTCAGGCAGAGAACGTATAATACTGGTGGTCACTGGTTAGCAAAACTCTGCACTGTACTCCTCCTATATAATACTGCTGGTCCCCAGTCCCCACAATAAAGCAGTGTGAGCACAGATATATGCAGCACACTGAGCACAGATATGGAGCGTTTTTCAGGCAGAGAACGTATAATACTGGTGGTCACTGGTCAGCAAAACTCTGCACTGTACTCCTCCTATATAATACTGCTGGTCCCCAGTCCCCACAATAAAGCAGTGTGAGCACAGATATATGCAGCACACTGAGCACAGATATGGAGCGTTTTTCAGGCAGAGAACGTATAATACTGGTGGTCACTGGTCAGCAAAACTCTGCACTGTACTCCTCCTATATAATACTGCTGGTCCCCAGTCCCCACAATAAAGCAGTGTGAGCACAGATATATGCAGCACACTGAGCACAGATATGGAGCGTTTTTCAGACAGAGAACGTATAATACTGGTGGTCACTGGTCAGCAAAACTCTGCACTGTACTCCTCCTATATAATACTGCTGGTCCCCAGTCCCCACAATAAAGAAGTGTGAGCACAGATATATGCAGCACACTGAGCACAGATATGGAGCGTTTTTCAGGCAGAGAACGTATAATACTGGTGGTCACTGGTCAGCAAAACTCTGCATTGTACTCCTCCTATATAATACTGCTGGTCCCCAGTCCCCACAATAAAGCAGTGTGAGCACAGATATATGCAGCACACTGAGCACAGATATGGAGCGTTTTTCAGGCAGAGAACGTATAATACTGGTGGTCACTGGTCAGCAAAACTCTGCACTGTACTCCTCCTATATAATACTGCTGGTCCCCAGTCCCCACAATAAAGCAGTGTGAGCACAGATATATGCAGCACACTGAGCACAGATATGGAGCGTTTTTCAGGCAGAGAACGTATAATACTGGTGGTCACTGGTTAGCAAAACTCTGCACTGTACTCCTCCTATATAATACTGCTGGTCCCCAGTCCCCACAATAAAGCAGTGTGAGCACAGATATATGCAGCACACTGAGCACAGATATGGAGCGTTTTTCAGGCAGAGAACGTATAATACTGGTGGTCACTGGTCAGCAAAACTCTGCACTGTACTCCTCCTATATAATACTGCTGGTCCCCAGTCCCCACAATAAAGCAGTGTGAGCACAGATATATGCAGCACACTGAGCACAGATATGGAGCGTTTTTCAGGCAGAGAACGTATAATACTGGTGGTCACTGGTCAGCAAAACTCTGCACTGTACTCCTCCTATATAATACTGCTGGTCCCCAGTCCCCACAATAAAGCAGTGTGAGCACAGATATATGCAGCACACTGAGCACAGATATGGAGCGTTTTTCAGGCAGAGAACGTATAATACTGGTGGTCACTGGTCAGCAAAACTCTGCACTGTACTCCTCCTATAATACTGCTGGTCCCCAGAATAAAGATATTTGCAGCCCCCTGAAACAAAGTGAGAGGATGCCAGCCACGTCCTCTCACTATCATTTCCAATGCACGAGTGAAAAATGGCGGCGACGCACGGCTCCTTATATAGAATCCGAATCTCGCGAGAATCCGACAGCGGGATGATGACGTTCGGGCGCGCTCGGGTTAACCGAGCCATACGGGAGAATCCGAGTCTGCCTCGGACCCGTGTAAAATGGGTGAAGTTCGGGAGGGTTCGGATTCCAAGGAACCGAACCCGCTCATCACTGCTGAAAACACTTGATCCTGTCTGCGTTTTCCTGGACACTCCCTGAAAATGGTCAGTTGCTACCCACAAACGGCCTTTTCCTGTCAATCTCCTTGCAAACGCCCGTGCGAATGGATCCTTCGCACAATCCTGCCGCTGACCGGCGATCCCCGTTGCAGCCGTGTGATGCGCCGGCGCAGTGCGCTGCATACGCATGCGCAGTTCAGATCTGATTGCCTGCTGTGCTAAAATGCACAGCAGCGATCAGAGCTGAATTACCCCCTTAAAGTATTCTTTAAGGAGGGGGACTGGCCACACCTTACCTGCCTTGGCCACGCCCCCTCCGTGTACCTGGACCCGGGAAAGCTGTCAGCACCTCTGCACACTGAGTCCCCATTCATAATCACATACTTTGGGCTAATTCAGATGTGGCTGGAGCGCTATATGGTGATGCAGCAGGAGGCGTTTACTACAAGCAGTTGGTTCCTGCCACAGTAGTGATCCGACCTGCATCCTAGGATGCAGTATCAGATCACTCCGTCATGGTGCCGCACAAACTGTCCATCGCAGAGGCCAGTAAATCTCCGTTTCACACTCTCCCTGCCCCCAGACGGTAGCAGACTGTCAATCACTGACAATCTGCTACTGTCCCTTCATAGGACCCGTTCGTGCATGCGCAGAACTTGAGCTGCGCATGTGCAAAGTACAAATAATCAGTTCTTTGCGGCTCAAAGGGATAGTATAGTAAGCCTACCCATACATACAGCTGGACCCACCCTCCTTTCCGGTTGTGTCTATGTTCCCTTCGTGATCAGGACCAGGAAGTGACAGCACAAAAGGGCAATAGATAACTTCCGACCTAACAGCACCTAAATGTTTTCTCCGTTCTCTGTTTATTTTAGTTTGTGACATGGACCCAGGAGCTTATGGGAAAGGTCCTCTCCACGAGGGGTAACTAGATGCTACCCCTCCTTGAATGGTAGAGCTGTCACTTCTTGGTTATGTGACCGCTCAGCACGGGTCATGTGACCTGTGTGTAGGAGCAGAGCCGGCCATAGGCATAGGCAAACTAGGCAATTGCCTAGGGCATTTGATATGCCTAGGGGCATTAGCAGCTTCTGCTGATTAAAATGATATGCGGCATGCCTATATTCTGTGTGTAGCATTTCATATGCAGATACAGCCACAGTCTCACACAGTATATAGGCATGCCTCATATCATTTTAATCAGCAGAAGCAGCTTGTGCATCCTAGCCACATAGCAATGCAAATAAGATGCATTTTCATAAAAAAAGGTGCCCAACGTTAGCATTGAGGCAAGAATTATGAGGACACATCTGTATCCAAATTGAGGCAGAGGTCACAGTGTTAGCGGCAGTGTGAGTGCTGTGTGCATGTGAGTTGGTTGGTTGTGCAGTAGTGTTTGGAATATGTGTAAGGAGCATTATGTGTGTCATCTAAAAATGCATTAATAACGTGCAACATATGTGTAAGGGGCACTATGTGTGTCATTATATGTATAGGGGCACTAATAATGTGCAGCAAATGTGTAGGGGGCACAATGTGTGTCATTATATGTATAAGGGCATTAATAATGTGCGGCATATGTGTAAGGGACATTATGTGTAAAAGGGCATTGATAAAGGTTGTCATAATGTGTAAGGTGCATTATGTTTATAAGGACATTAATAATGTGTCTCATATGTGTAAGGGGCATTACGGTGCGGAATTATGTGTATAAATGCATTACTAATGTGTGGCATTGCGTATGTGTATAAGGTGCTCTACTATGTGGCATTGCGTATAGAAAGAGCACTACTGTGTCATCTAATGTGAATAAAGAGCAATAGGGTGTGGTGAAATGTGAATAAGGAGCAATTAAGTGTGATGTAATGTGAATAAGGGGCTCTACTGTGAGGAATAACGTTTATAAGGTAAAGTGATACTACTGTGGGATGTAATGTGAATTATTGACACTATCGCATGAAGAAATGTGAATAAAGTTGCAGTACTGTGTGGCGTTATTTGAATTGAGGTTGGCTGTGCGCCAAATGTGCAAACTGTTCCTATTTAAAATTTAGGGAGTACAAACACCAAAATAAGGACTGCTATGGGTGAGGGGTGATGGTGCTGGGAAAGAGGTGCAAGGTCAGAGGCGGAACCAGCGGTGGTGCTAGGGGGCACCAGCCAAAATCTTGCCTAGGGCATCACATTGGTTAGGGCCGGCTCTGTGTAGGAGACACGCAGTATCAGCTGGGGTATTCCATGAGAAGGTGCACCTAACCATTATTTTTTCAGAATCATTAGCAAGGGTTTAGTTTCTAATTATTTTGTTAGTAAATACCTCAAATTTAATATTCCATGAAAGAAAAATAATTTTGCAGCACCATTTATTGTCTTAAATCATGGTAGAAGTCAGGAATGTGCAGTGAGCTAAATGGCTCAGTATTTACATGCAATATATGAGCCAAAGCGTACATCTGGACATTATACACAGGAGCAGCAGTGTAAACTCCTGGAAATTTGCTGAGTTTTGATCAGAGATGTGCGGAAAAAGGTAGACACGGGAGGCACTGCCTCACCTGTCATAGACTTTACTCCAGAGTTTTGGCTGTAAAAATGATTATAATAATGCAAAGAAGATATCGCTAACATATTCTTTGTATTTTTCATATACTTTATACAGTCAAAACTCTGGCACAAACGTTAGTATGACAGGAAAGGCTCTGCCTCACCTGCCTCACCCCACCGCACGTCACTGGTAGAAGTGCATATGTTGCTAGCTGCCTACTGAAAAAGTTTTGTTTCCATAGTTGCCACCATTACATATGCATCAGCTGTTTATGTTCTGCAAGTTCTTAGTGAGTCTTGATGCTATTTAAAGTGTTTACTTCAAGATTCATCTAAGAATTTTTTGAAAAGGTCAGTTTATGTGTACTGTAGTATTTAACTTGCAAAAACTTAGGTATCTATTTACTAAGCCTTGGATGGAGATAATGTGCATGGAGACAAAGTACTAACATATTCAGAATCAGCTTTATTGGCCAGGTATACTTGCGTATACTAGGAATTTGTCTTCGGTTTACTATACAACAGCCAAGTAGGTAACTGATAAGCAGGTGGGGGCGGGCAAGTAAAGTAATACAGGTAGGAATACCGTAGGGACACAAGTTAGTTACATGTACATCTAGTCAGTCAATGTTCAGGAGTTCAGCAGGCGGACCGCTTGGGGAAAGAAAGTTTTGAGGCTTCCGGTGGACCTGGTGGGGATGGCCCTGTAACGTCTGCCTGAAGAAAGCAAGTTAAACATGCTGTGGCTGTGGTATAGCTGGTCCTTTACTATCTTCATTGCCCGCTTTTTAGCTCTGGACAGGTACAGGTCCTGGACTGAAGGAAGGTCGGCCCCGATGATCTTCTCTGCGGTTCTGACCACCTTTTGGAGCCTGCATTTGTCCCTCGCGCTGGCGGAGCTGTACCATACCAGTATCGAGGAGCACAGTACCGACTCCACAATCACGGAGTAGAAGAGGAGCAGAAGCTTCTGTGGGATGTTGAACTTCCTTAGTTTCCTGAGGAAGAACAACCTCTGCTGCGCTTTCCCAACAGCGTTGGACCCCCATTTAAGGTACCGTACAGTTTTGAGGGGGTTGAGCTCAAGGTTGTTGTGGCTGCACCACTGGGCCAACCGATCTACTTCCCGTCTATAGGCCGATTCGTCCCCGTTCTTGATGAGGCCGATGACGGTGGTGTGCAGGGGTGAGAGGACACAGCCCTGAGGACCCCCTGTACTAATGGGCCGCGCTTGAGAGGTGAATTCCCCCACTTTCACCACCTGTGTCCTATCTGTCAGGAAGTCTACTATCCAGGAACAGGTAGTTTCTGGGACCCCTAGGCGAAGTAATTTGGGGTGGAGGATGCTGATGATGATTGTATTGAAGGCCGAGCTGAAATCGACAAACAGGACCCTCACGTAGGTACCGGGAATGTCTAGGTGCTGTAAAATGTAGTGCAGGCCCAGGTTGACTGCATCCTCGACACATCGATTCGATCGATAGGCGAACTGTACAGGGTCCAGTTGGGGGCCAGTCCCAGTTTCAGGTGATTCAAAACCAGATGCTTGAACGTTTTCATGACCACAGACGTCAGTGCTATCGGCCTGTAGTCATTCAGGTTCATGATAGAGGGTTTCTTGGGGACCGGGATGATAGTAGACCTTTTGAGGCAGGAAGGGACTTTCTATAGCTCCAGTGATTTGTTGAAGATCTTGGTGAATACGGGGGCGAGCTGATCCGCACATGCTGTTAGGGCAGATGCTGACACTTTTCAAACACAGACTGTAACATGGCAGTTAGGAGCTGATTGGCTGGTACTTTATCGCCATGCACTTTATCTCCATCCAAGGCTTAGTAAATAGAATAGTGTCACACGCCATAGGCGACGTTCACCGCGCTTACCCCTGGCGTGCCTGCTGGTCTGTCTTGCGGCCTCCGCCTTCGGTGGTCCACGGGCTCCGGCGTCTGGCTGGCGCGGCTCCCGGCGGTTCCCCGGGGCAGGGGCGCCGCCATGACACCCGGCATCACGTGGGCGGGGAGCAGGTGACGTCATCAGACTGTTCCGCCAATCCAGCGGAGGCGGGAGACTCAAAGGCAGACGCCGGGCAGAGCCTCGGCGCCTGAGTATCGTCTTTTTCTCCTGAAGTGGATGCCAGTGCTCTTGTTCCCGGCGAATCTCTCTGCAGTCGCACCCCAGTGTCTCCGGCACTTCCAGGTGCCAGTTGCTGCACAGTTCCAGCGTATACAGCGGCTGGTGTGTTCCTCTGCAATCCAGTCACCAGTGCTTCTTGGAGTCAGCGTGGGCTGCGGGCTAAACGCCGCTCTCAAGTTCTACAAGTCATCAGTGTCTTTAAACACCGCTCTCAAGTTCTACAAGTCATCAGTGTCTTAAACACCGCTCTCAAGTTCTACAAGTCATCAGTGTCTTTAAACACCGTTCTCAAATTCTACAAGTCATCAGTGTCTTTAACCACCGCTCCCAAGTTTTGCAAGTTACCAGTGTCTCTAACCACCGCTCCCAAGTTTTGCAAGTTACCAGTGTCTTTAACCACCGCTCTCAAGTCATACAAAGCATCAGTGTCTTTAACCACCGTTCTCAAGTTCTACAGTGTCTTTAATCACCGCTCTCAAGTCATACAAATCATCAGTGTCTTTAACCACCGCTCTCAAGTTCTATAAATCATCAGTATCTTTAGTCACCGCTCTCAAGTCATACAAATCATCAGTGTCTTTAACCACCGCTCACAAGTGTTTCAAATCACCAGTATCTTTAAAAACATCACTCACAAGTTCTTCAGTCAATATTACCTTGTACCAACACTCACAAGTACTTCTTTTCCTGGAATCTTTAACATTGCTTACAAGTTCTCCTATAGGCCTGGACATTCCCCCATACGTTCCTTCTCTGCTATGTGACATTGTGTTGCTCCCTTCCTGCAATAAAGTTCTTTAATATTTTCACCAAGCTTTACTGTCAGAGTCCTGTATGAGGAAGACCTATATCAAGCCATCCCTGTTCCGACCCAACTGTGGTTCCTCTCCCCTACCATCGGGAGAACCCCCGAGTTCACAACACCCCCAACCTAGGTCAGTGACAAATAGAAAGTACTTTAATTGTCCCGACCGTGGCAAAAAAAAAGCATACAAAAGTTTTTGTAGTGAAAGAATGGTTTTGAGGTTAGGTGTACATTTGCTAAAGTTATTTACCTCTAAAAATCATTTACTGAATTATACAGTTGCATTATTAGGATTTTAACCTTTTTTAAACTGTCCCACCTGTGACAAATTGAGCACCAAGACTGAGACTAACAGTTTTAGAACCTCCAAAGGCTAAATTTATTGTCATGAAAGGAGTTTGCCTTTATATTTATGAATTCATGCACGTTAAAGCTAAAATAAAGCCATAGTTAATTGAATATTAGTATTAGCAAACTTAAAACTTAATTCTCGATTGCTCTTCATATTTAAACTGTTAAGATTGGCGTTTTAATGTATGGAATGTAATATGGGTGTGTTGTGTGTATTGGGGTAATATGGAGAGGGGGCTATCAAGGGGGTGCCCTGTGAAGAGTTGTCCCGGGCCCGGCCACTCTGACAGAGAGTGGAGGGCCCGGGCTGCTCGAACTGCCCGCCTCTGCTATTCCCGGCAGCCGCCGCTGGTGGGACTGTCCGCGGCCACCGCTGCTAGTACTCTAACTGCCCGCTGCTCTTTCCTTCTCCTGTCTGCGCTTCTTCTGTCTGCCGTTCTCCTGTCTGCCCGCCGCCCACCACTGCCGCAGATCCTAACAAGCAAGCTGCAGGCTGCAGCTTGCTGTTCATTAAAGTTATTGCAGGATGCGGCACGGCGTGACGTCATGATGTCATGCCGCGCCAGTGAAGAGAAGAGGAGCACTGGAGTGTAAAATCAGGGTGCTGTATACACTGAGGGGTGTTGTGGTGGAGGGCACTGTGTATATTGAAAGTATTATTATTATTATTATTATTATGGGGGTGCTGTGTATGCTGAGTGGAATTATGTATCGATATTAACAGAAACTGCAACTCAATATAGAGTAACTGCTACTTATATTAAGACAGTGATTTATAAAGGACAGGCACGTAACAGACGCTCAGTTTTAATCAATTCATGTTTATTGTATTTTTTGTATTTTTCTTTTTTGTCTAGATATCACAGTGTTGTCAGACTTACACATATTTGTCATTTGTGAGTTTAATATTTCGCATACTAGTTCATTGGCAGGACACGTCTAAGCATAATGTGTCGTTTATTGTAATAAATAAATAATGAATAAAAGTAAAATTTTAAATTGTAGACCACCGAAGACAGATCCCTTTCTCTCCTCTTCTTTTTCCCTTATCTTGTATCATTACATGATCTGTGGTAGCACCCCCTTACAATATACAAACAATTGATGTTACATTTATAATAGGGGTATTTTCCTTTATTCTTTTCCTGTGCAACTGGTCTCCCCATCTCCTCTTTCCCTTGTGACAAATCTGTACTTAGGGGTGAACAGGGACATAACAACAGTATAGTGGGGCCAGGAGCTTCTGGACTTGCTATGGACCATTCCACTTGGTTGCTGGGAGCCTCATTATTGTCTGAGTGAGGTCTCTCTGCAGAACACTGTTTTTGTTTTACAGAAATAAAATGGCTGTAAATGAGAATTATTTTGCATTGTGTCCCACCCGTGACAAAATAAAAATAAGATTTTAAACCTACCGGTAAATCTTTTTCTCCTAGTCCGTAGAGGATGCTGGGGACTGTAAATGAGAATTATTTTGCATTGTGTCCCACCCGTGACAAAATAAAAATAAGATTTTAAACCTACCGGTAAATCTTTTTCTCCTAGTCCGTAGAGGATGCTGGGGACTCCGTAAGGACCATGGGGATAGATGGGCTCCGCAGGAGACATGGGCACTAAAAAAGAACTTTAGGTATGGATGTGCACTGGCTCCTCCCTCTATGCCCCTCCTCCAGACCTCAGTTAGAGAAACTGTGCCCAGAGGAGACGGACAGTACGAGGAAAGGATTTTTGTTAATCTAAGGGCAAGATTCATACCAGCCCCCACCATCCACACCGTATAACTTGGGATATACGAACCAGTTAACAGTATGAAACAACACATCATCAGTCCGAGACTGATCAAAACTGCAACATAACCCTTATGTAAGCAAAAACTATATACAAGTCTTGCAGATGTAGTCCGCAGTGGGACGGGCGCCCAGCATCCTCTACGGACTAGGAGAAAAAGATTTACCGGTAGGTTTAAAATCTTATTTTCGGGGCGTGGCTTAGCTGTGAGAGAAGGTGGACGTGGTGAAACCAGGCTCCTGCAAAAATACTCATATTTAACGATCACCGTCCATGCCACATACTCATTGAGACCCACCAGAAGCCTGTCACAGCTCCCCTGCACTAGGTGGGTAGGTTGCGGAGCCGGCGGGTGCCCTCTGCGCCCGTGCGGGTTGCGGCCTGTCTGCCTGGTTGGAGCCGGGGACTCGAGCCGGGTGCTGCCCCGGACCGGAAGTGACGCGGCGGGACCTCGATCACGGCCGTGGACGGCGGCGGCCCTTCTCCTGACGGCATCTTTCCTGCCTCCTGCCGGACCGCCCTGTGCGCCATCACACCCGCTAGCCGCGGCACCCGCTGTGTACATCCGAGAAGCGGGAGCGTGCGCGGCTGTGCTCCCTGGACGGGACGCGGCTGGCGCTGCCTCCTTCGTCTGTCCCCCGATCTCTGTTCCCCACTGCAGTACAGTGAGGGGGAGACCCGTGCCTACAGAGATAATCCCCACTTCCACCAACGCAACAGACGGGGGCACGGGAACCAGAGCTGCAGAGGCCCAGGATTGGAGCCTAGCAGCACCGTTTTAAGTGCTGGCAAAGTGCCAATAACAAGAGCTGCTAGGCTGGGGACGTGGCCTAGCTACTAAACAGGGCGGACATGTTTCTATCGCCAAGGTGACCACCCTGCTTCCTTTTCCTCCCTGCACCGCTGCCTACTGGGACCCAGATCCCCTGGAGACCGTTGCCTGTGGTCCGCCTGTGTCCCCTCCTGCGGCTCTAGACGGAGAAGCTGTGGGCCGGTGTAAGCCGCGGGCGGGCCTCTGACGTCACTCCCCGCTGTACCCGGCGCTGTGGTTCTCTGCTTCGGGGAAACACCATCTGCCGTCCCCTGTGGCTGAGACTCCTGCGGGCGGTGGCTACCTGGCTGGAGGGGTGAGGGGAGCTCCCTGCATGCTGGAGGTGCCTGCCCCCCCCCTGGATCTCCCACTGTGCTGTTCCTGGCTCAGCAGGTGGGATCGAGCTGCTGCATATTCACCCACCCAGCACGCCTGAGGGAGGCATCCCCATATAACGTGCCTGGAGGAGGCGCCGCAGGCGCGACCGCCAACACCACCGGACCCGCTGCTCTGTGGCCTCCTCGCATCCCGGAGGCTTACATTTCCGGGCCTGGTGGGGGACCCGGGGGCCCCGGGATCGCGGGCCTCAGCCTCGACGCTCCTGCGGGGATGACGCAACTGAACCCTACCAGTGGACTGGCTGCCACCTGCTGAGTCCTGTGTGCGCTGGCGAAAGGCTCCTGAACCTGCTGCGGCTGTGCCGTCTTTTTGCTTGGTCGCATATCACCTGCTTTCAACGGGCGACTGCCACACCACCTTCCTGACGCACTGAACCTTTCACCGGAGCAGAACGTTCTGCCCTACCCGAGGTACCTACCCGTGTTCGGCCCTGCGACCATTGGGTCATCCACTCCCTTCACCAACATTGGGACCCCGGTTCGGCACCTGATGTCCCACACCCCATATCCAGCCGGTGCACCAATGTGTACTCACCCACTTTAGAAGAAATGTCACTTTAGCATTTATCTACCTGTATTACGACTGCCGGTAGGCGGGACGTCTGTGACGACCGCATCTTAACACGATTCCGGACCCAGCAGCTACTTCCCTGCACCCATATCTGTGGATACATGACATACATTGCTATTCCATGAAGGGAACACCTTTGGAACTTTGACTGCTGCACCCGAAGTCTTAGTCCTCATCCCCGGAGTCAGGCCGCAATCCTCGGCCGCGAGACGAATTTCTACCCTTCTACTCGGGCTGTGAAATTACGCCCTTCGCCCCCACGCAATATCTGCTCTCACACGCCATCTCTACCCCTTGCATCACAACGGCCTCACAGTGCGAGAAGCCTCCCTGGACGGCGGATCATATTCGCCACGCTAACATCTGCTACCGCCGATTCCCCCTCCCCGCAGAGGCTTCTGATCCTGCCACTCTATCTACGAAATCTCTACCTATGTGCAAATCCTGCACTACAACATGAACAACCCGCCTTGAGCTTCCTGTCACTACTGATCCACGGCACTCCCGGATTGGATCCTACTGACTCTCCTGGAGCAACAGACGCCCGGCCCTCAACCATCTTACAACTCTTTACTACCAACTGAATGCACGAGGTGAGCTCTGCCCTTACCTTATCTAACAGCTGAATTGCCTTTCAGAAGTTGCATGAACTCCCCCTACTGCAGTCGCCCTGTGGGACTGCGCGACCTGTGATTACGGCTAGTATTCTATAAATATTTTATATTAATTTTTTTTTTTTGTCTCGGGTTGTTATGTAACTGATGACTTTTCATACTGTGTCTGCTTTCAATTGACTAAACCTAGAGTTAGTGGGGTACAGCCAACACTTTGCACCCTAGATCCGGGTGTTCCCCCTCCCCTAATAACCCGGTGCTCTCTCCAGTCCCCTCACTTCCTGTCATTTCCCCCGCGGGCATTAGTATGTAAGTTGTAACTCCCCGCCTATGCAATTTCTCCTGGGGACTCCCGACATGTTCTGATACTTTATGGTTATATCCTGCCCTGGTATTATTCATTGTATACTATAAACATATCTTAGCACCAGCTTTTGTGTGAGTGTTTCACGCCTGCTTATCCCCCCCCCCCTTTTTACAGGGGTATGGATAGATTCATAGACAAAAACATGCCTTCCGGAAACTCCAACCCAGCTAATAAGGGCGGGAAAAATAAGGCACCCCCTCCAAAATCGACACCATCCTCTCCAACCCACTCAGATCCTGGCATATCTGAGGCCTCAGGAGACAAATCCTCACCTCTTACTGCGAAGGAGATCTCGGACTTCCTTATGCCCCTTATGGACAAGAGGTTTGAGGGCCTTCAGGCACGACTGGACGCTGGCTTGGCCCGCATTGACTCCCATGCCTCACGTATTACGGCATTGGAAACCCAGGTGGGGGATGCAGATGATCTTATTCAATCATGTCAATCCACGTTAGAGGCCCATGATCGAACCACACTACAGTTACTTGAAAGAGTAGATGACCTTGAAAACAGGTCTCGTAGGAATAATCTACGCTTTGTGGGGGTTCCTGAGTCCATCACTGGGACAGCCCTTATCACTTTTCTAACTGATGCCCTACCATTGGCCCTAAATATTTTGGAGGACATTGATATACCTCACATTGAAAGGGCACATAGAATCGGCCCACCCCAAGAAGGGACCAAACGTCGGTCCCGACCGGTGCTAGCACGGTACCTGGACTATAGAACTAAGGAAACTATACTATCCACTTACCGCAAATCCGGGGAACTTATAGTTCAGGGCCATAGAATCTTGATTTTTCATGATTTTTCGGCCATGGTGTCCCAGAAACGCAGGGAATTCTCTGAGGTATGCACCTATTTGCATGATAATAAAATCCGCTTTGCGCTGTTGTATCCGGCCAAACTTAGGGTTTTGTTGAATGGCACCCAGGTGTTCTTCACAGATCCTCAGACAGCAAAATCCCGGCTCATGGCCCAGGACTCCCCCTCATCATCCCCACCTTAATAATGTCTCACTGGGCACTACCCGCCCTGGGCAGGATACAATTCTGTTTACCATGTCCCCAGAGTATTGCATACTCTTGCTTTCCCTCCCTATTTTGATTCTATTTGAAGTTGATTGAGTGCGCACCGCTAAAAATTTGGTAGGTGCCCACTATCTGTTTCATGGTTAGGAAAATTGTTGAAAATGTTAATTTGAGGTATTTCACCATAACAAGACATGCATATGTTTATCTGATGTTAACAATTTGCTTACTTTTTGTATTTGTATCTATTTTGTCTATTGCTGGTTATGTCCTGGAGCTCGGGGGAAACAATTTCCCTGCTTTTCTACCACGCACTACTAATATATTTACCACTATCTGCCTCTTGATGTTCCTCCTGGGGAGGGTGAGTAGCCATGCTGTCTACGCCCTCTGATCCTATTACCTCCCTACCCCCGAGGCCCCTGCAAATTTTATCTTGGAATGTTGGTGGATTAAACACTCCTATCAAATGCAAGAGAGTTACGACGCACCTTAAACGTTTCCACCCTGACATAGTATACATTCAAGAAACGCATTGGGACACCTCTGAATCAAATTCGCTAAAGGCTACCTGGATAGACACATGCATCTCCGCCTCCTTTAAGCGAAAAGCCAGAGGCGTTGCTATTGTTTTTAGGAAGGGCCTACCTATTTCTATCCTCTCACAAACCATAGACCCTGAAGGTAGATATATTATTCTTGACGTCGAACTGTACCACTCTAGATACACACTTGTCAATGTCTACGCCCCAAACATTAACACACATCACTTCCTTCAAGACCTGGGACACCTCCTGCGTAGTAGATGCAACTACTCTTTAATTCTTGGGGGTGACTTTAATATGGTGGAAGACCCTTCCCTCGATAAATCCCCCCCTCTTTTGCGAAGTGCGAACACGTCACACCGACATCTCACAGCGTTTCGACATAATTTACAACTATCCGACCCATGGCGAATATTAAATCCTACGGACAGGACCCACACTCATTTATCTTTGGCCCACGGTTCTCTCTCTCGTATAGACAAACTCTACATCTCTGATGACCTAATGACAGACATCCAACAGGTTGATATTTCTGACATTGTTATAGCGGACCATGCCCCCATACTCTTGGCCCTCTCTCACCCACAGATGCAACCTACTGACCGCATCTGGCGATTCCCCTATTACTTAGCCCATTCTGACGAGTTTAAAATGTATCTCGTTCATCATTGGAACAATTATGTAGATGACAATTTAGACTATTGGGACCGCCCGGCTCTTTTCTGGGAAGCTTCCAAGGCAGTGATGAGGGGTCACATTATCAGCTACGTTTCCCGTAAAAGGAAGGAATCGAAAATCGAATATGATAACCTTAAAATAGCAATGCATGTGTTATGCACACCAGTGCCAGCAGGAATGTACTGGTGTCTGAACGGAGAGGGATGCAAAACAAATGAACTCACAGACAGACTGGGGAATATGACATTACATACACAGAATGTGATAGGGTAACAAAATAAACACAAAGTGAACAGAGAAGCCCAAAGGCTAAGAAACTGGGTGTCTCCCTAGTATTAGGAATGCTCAGATGGAAAGAAGCGAGATGTTGTGATATAATACGTAGAGAACCCGAAATGCTGTTGCTAAGGGCAACAGCAAAACCCTAAAGGGTTACCAACGGGTGTGGCAGTAAACTCCTTGGTCAGAGATGGAATAAATAAGAATTTACTTACCGATAATTCTATTTCTCGTAGTCCGTAGTGGATGCTGGGGACTCCGTCAGGACCATGGGGAATAGTGGCTCCGCAGGAGACAGGGCACAAAAGTAAAAGCTTTAGGATCAGGTGGTGTGCACTGGCTCCTCCCCCTATGACCCTCCCCCAAGCCTCAGTTAGGATACTGTGCCCGGACGAGCGTACACAATAAGGAAGGACTTTGAATCCCGGGTAAGACTCATACCAGCCACACCAATCACACTGTACAACCTGTGATCTGAACCCAGTTAACAGCATGATAACAGCGGAGCCTCTGAAAAGATGGCTCACAACAATAATAACCCGATTTTTGTAACAATAACTATGTACAAGTATTGCAGACAATCCGCACTTGGGATGGGCGCCCAGCATCCACTACGGACTACGAGAAATAGAATTATCGGTAAGTAAATTCTTATTTTCTCTGACGTCCTAAGTGGATGCTGGGGACTCCGTCAGGACCATGGGGATTATACCAAAGCTCCCAAACGGGCGGGAGAGTGCGGATGACTCTGCAGCACCGAGTGAGAGAACTCCAGGTCCTCCTCAGCCAGGGTGTGCCCCTGACCAAGTAGCAGCTCGGCAAAGTTGTAAAGCCGAGACCCCTCGGGCAGCCGCCCAAGATGAGCCCACCTTCCTTGTGGAATGGGCATTTACATATTTTGGCTGTGGCAGGCCTGCCACAGAATGTGCAAGCTGAATTGTACTACACATCCAACTAGCAATCGTCTGCTTAGAAGCAAGAGCACCCAGTTTGTTGGGTGCATACAGGATAACAGCAAGTCAGTTTTCCTGACTCCAGCCGTCCTGGAAACCTATATTTTCAGGGCCCTGACAACATCTAGCAACTTGGAGTCCTCCAAGTCCCTAGTAGCCGCAGGTACCACAATAAGCTGGTTCAGGTGAAACGCTGACACCACCTTAGGGAGAAAATGGGGACGAGTCCGCAGCTCTGCCCTGTCCGAATGGACAATCAGATATGGGCTTTTGTGAGACAAAGCCGCCAATTCTGACACTCGCCTGGCCGAGGCCAGGGCCAACATCATGGTCACTTTCCATGTGAGATATTTCAAATCCACAGATTTGAGCGGTTTAAACCAATGTGATTTGAGGAATCCCAGAACTACGTTGAGATCCCACAGTGCCACTGGAGGCACAAAAGGGGGTTGTATATGCAGTACTCCCTTGACAAACTTCTGGATTTCAGGAACTGAAGCCAATTCTTTCTGAAAGAAAATCGACAGGGCCGAAATTTGAACCTTAATGGACCCCAATTTGAGGCCCATAGACACTCCTGTTTGCAGGAAATGCAGGAATCGACCGAGTTGAAATTTCTTCGTGGGGCCTTCCTGGCCTTACACCACGCAACATATTTTCGCCACATGTGGTGATAATGTTGTGCGGTCACCTCCTTCCTGGCTTTGACCAGGGTAAGAATGACCTCTTCCGGAATGCCTTTTTCCCTTAGGATCCGGCGTTCAACCGCCATGCCGTCAAACGCAGCCGCGGTAAGTCTTGGAACAGACATGGTACTTGCTGAAGCAAGTCCCTTCTTAGCGGCAGAGGCCATGAGTCCTCTGTGAGCATCTCTTGAAGTTCCGGGTACCAAGTCCTTCTTGGTCAATCCGGAGCCACGAGTATAGTTCTTACTCCTCTACGTCTTATAATTCTCAGTACCTTAGGTATGAGAAGCAGAGGAGGGAACACATACACCGACTGGTACACCCACGGTGTTACCAGAACGTCCACAGCTATTGCCTGAGGGTCTCTTGACCTGGCGCAATACCTGTCCAGTTTTTTGTTCAGGCGGGACGCCATCATGTCCACCTTTGGTCTTTCCCAACGGTTCACAATCATGTGGAAGACTTCCCGATGAAGTCCCCACTCTCCCGGGTGGAGGTCGTGCTGAGGAAGTCTGCTTCCCAGTTGTCCACTCCCGGAATGAACACTGCTGACAGTGCTATCACATGATTTTCCGCCCAGCGAAGAATCCTTGCAGTTTCTGCCATTGTCCTCCTGCTTCTTGTGCCGCCCTGTCTGTTTACGTGGGCGACTGCCGTGATGTTGTCCCACTGGATCAATACCGGCTGACCTTGAAGCAGAGGTCTTGCTAAGCTTAGAGCATTGTAAATTGCTCTTAGCTCCAGTATATTTATGTGGAGAGAAATCTCCAGACTTGATCACACTCCCTGGAAATTTTTTCCTTGTGTGACTGCTCCCCAGCCTTTCAGGCTGGCATCCGTGGTCACCAGGACCCAGTCCTGAATGCCGAATCTGTGGCCCTTTAGTAGATGAGCACTCTGCAGCCACCACAGAAGAGACACCCTTGTCCTTGGAGACAGGGTTATCCGCTGATGCATCTGAAGATGCGATCCGGACCATTTTCCCAGCAGATCCCACTGAAAAGTTCTTGCGTGGAATCTGCCGAATGGAATCGCTTCGTAAGAAGCCACCATTTTTCCCAGGACCCTTGTGCTCGGATAACTCCCTGGCTTTCTCCTCCGGGAGAAACACCTTTTTCTGGACTGTGTCCAGAATCATCCCTAGGAACAGCAGACGTGTCGTCGGAGACAGCTGCGATTTTGGAATATTTAGAATCCACCCGTGCTGTCGTAGAACTACTTGAGATAGTGCTACTCCGACCTCCAACTGTTCTCTGGACCTTGCCCTTATCAGGAGATCGTCCAAGTAAGGGATAATTAAGACGCCTTTTCTTTGAAGAAGAATCATCATTTCGGCCATTACCTTGGTAAAGACCCGGGGTGCCGTGGACAATCCAAACGGCAGCGTCTGAAACTGATAGTGACAGTTTTGTACCACGAACCTGAGGTACCCTTGGTGAGAAGGGCAAATTGGGACATGGAGGTAAGCATCCTTGATGTCCAGGGACACCATATAGTCCCCTTCTTCCTGGTTCGCTATCACTGCTCTGAGTGACTCCATCTTGATTTGAACCTTTGTATGTAAGTGTTCAAATATTTCAGATTTAGAATAGGTCTCACCGAGCCGTCTGGCTTCAGTACCACAATATAGTGTGGAATAATACCCCTTTCCTTGTTGTAGGAGGGGTACTTTGATTATCACCTGCTGGGAATACAGCTTGTGAATTGTTTCCAATACTGCCTCCCTGTCGGAGGGAGACGTTGGTAAAGCAAAACTTTTACTCTAAGCAGCTCTTTAGGAGAGCCACCTAGATTGCACCCTTCTCGGCCGGGCACAAAAATCTAACAATCTAACTGAGG
Organism: Pseudophryne corroboree; assembly: GCF_028390025.1. Classification (NCBI taxonomy): domain Eukaryota; kingdom Metazoa; phylum Chordata; class Amphibia; order Anura; family Myobatrachidae; genus Pseudophryne; species Pseudophryne corroboree. The sequence continues at coordinate 423,581,139 of NC_086445.1, read as the reverse complement.
CTTGGAGGAGGGTCATAGGGGGAGGAGCCAGTGCACACCACCTGATCCTAAAGCTTTTACTTTTGTGCCCTGTCTCCTGCGGAGCCGCTATTCCCCATGGTCCTGACGGAGTCCCCAGCATCCACTTAGGACGTCAGAGAAATAGACACAAGGAGAGTCTCCACAATCCTAGTCCTCACTTGCAGTGCACTGGTTCAGTTTACTGCCACTAAACTGACACCTGAACACCTTGCACAGTGAGAAAGGATTTTGGCAGGCAAGTCTGAGAATACAGCCGCAAACTTGCTAGGTTCACAGAGTAGCAAAAGAACCCCAGCAGGTTAAACGACTGACTCCAGTCTTAGTGCTAGGTCTGGATTGGCAGAGTGTAATACCAAATCCCAAGGCCTATTTGCAGTAAGCAACAAACAAATACAAAGTTTACACAGTACTAGCTAGCTTTCAGGAACTGACTAACCAACAAAGATTCAGCAGCATCTGCCTAACCTGAGAAGAGGGTTTATATAGCAGGTGCTGTCCACGCCCCACTCAGACCTCACAGACTGTGAGCACAAAAACCAGCACCGGATCCCCTGCCGTGCACAGAGCCTGTAACCACTGCACAGCAAAAGACCCGAACCGGAGTATCAGCTACGCTCAGGTTACTCCGCTAGCACTTGTCTCCGGGTTGCCATGACGACGTGGCAGCACAGAGCAGGAGACCCTAACAGTACCCCCCCTCTGACGAGGGGTCAAAGAACCCCTACTACCGGGTTTATCGGGGAACTGCGAGAAGAAAGAGCGTAATAGTCTGGGGGCATGAAGATCACAACTGCGCACCCACGACCGCTCCTCCGGGCCATACCCCTTCCAGTGCACCAAAAATGACAGCCGACCCCGAACCATCTTGGAGTCAAGAATCCTTTCAACAACAAACTCCCTCTGGCCACGTATCAGAAGAGGGGAAGGTCTTCCACTGGAAGAAGGATTACTAATCGCCCGTTTTAAAAGGCAACAATTAAATGTTTTATTGATACCCAAAGAACGGGGTAGATCTAACTGAAATGCCACCGGATTGATAACCCTAGTGATCTTATAAGGACCGATGAACCGGGGGCCTAACTTATGAGATGGCTGTCTCAACTTCAAATTCTTGGTAGACAACCAGACGAAGTCTCCTAATTTGAAGCTGCAGGGTCTTTTCCGCTTATCAAAAACCCTTTTGGTCACTAATGACACAGACACAAGGGCTTTCTTCACTTTCCTCCAAATACCTCTAAGGACCGAAACCACAGAGGAACCACCAGGCGTGGAGTCCAGGGGGTCAAAAGAATTGGCCTTAGGATGATGCCCATACACACAAAGGAAGGGAGAGATCCCTGTAGCAGAGTGAGCCGCGTTGTTATAGGCAAACTCCGCCATGGACAGATGAGCAACCCAGTCAGTCTGACACTTGGAGACATAACACCTGAGGAACTGCTCCAAGGACTGGTTCACCCTTTCAGTCTGCCCATTAGACTGCGGATGGTAGCCTGACGACAAGCTGACAGAAATCTGGAGATCGGAACAAAATGCCCTCCAGAATTTGGCCACAAACTGGGATCCGCGGTCAGAGACCACATCAAGTGGCAACCCGTGGAGGCGCACAACATGCAGCATAAATAATTCAGACAGGCGTCTGGCCGATGGCAGCCCAACCAATGGAACGAAGTGCGCCATCTTCGAAAACCTGTCAACGACAACCCAGATGGCTGTCATCCCCGAGGATTTGGGCAAGTCCACCACAAAATCCATTGAAATGCGGGTCCATGGCTTAGATGGAATAGAGAGTGGATGTAATGGGCCAACAGGAACCCCTCTAGGAGTCTTATTTCGGGCACATATGTCACATGCCCGAACCCACTGATCCACATCCCTAGCCACCGAGGGCCACCACACCGCCCTAGATAGCAACTCCCGAGTTCTGGCAATACCCGGGTGACCTGCCGACTTCTTGGCATGGAATTCCAGGAACACTCGCTGTCTTAACCTAGGAGGCACAAACAAGAGACCTACCGGAAGGTCTGGAGGAGCCTGCTCCTGTGCTCTAAGGACTAATGACAAGAGGTCCTGGGTAATGCCCACTTTAATACATGATGGGGACACAATGGGCAATGGCTCCTCGGTGGTCTCCTGGATTGGAGCAAAACTCCGCGAGAGCGCATCAGCCTTGATGTTTTTTGACCCAGGGCGATATGTTATCAAAAAATTAAAGCGAGCAAAAAACAAAGCCCATCGTGCCTGCCTGGCATTGAGGCGCTTCGCTGACTCTAAATATGCCAAATTCTTATGGTCGGTGAGAATTGAGACCACAAACTTAGCCCCCTCAAGCCAGTGTCTCCACTCCTCGAGTGCATCCTTAATAGCCAACAATTCCCGGTTACCCACGTCATAATTCATCTCGGCAGGCGAAAATTTACGGGAAAAGTAAGCACAGGGATGAAGGCGATTATCAGACACCCCCATCTGAGAGAGCACTGCCCCAATACCCATCTCAGAGGCATCCACCTCCACCACAAAAGGACGCTCTGGATCTGGGTGTCGCAGCACCTTGGCCGAGACAAATGCCCTTTTGAGACGGGCAAAAGCCGCTTTGGCCTCACAAGACCAGTGAGCAACATCCGCCCCTTTCTTAGTGAGTGCCACCAAGGGCGCCACTATAGACGAAAATCCAGCGATAAATCGTCTATAAAAATTCGCAAAGCCCAGAAAACGCTGAAGCGCCTTCAAACTAGTGGGCTGCACCCAATCCAGGACTGCCTGTACCTTAGAACCCTCCATTTGGAAACCTTCTGGGGAGATAATATATCCTAGAAATGCGATTTGCTGAACTTCAAATTCGCACTTCTCCAGCTTCGCCCCAAGCCGGTGGTCTCTGAGTTTCTGGAGGACTAAGCGTACATGCTTCCGATGTTCCTCCAGGGAATGGGAGAAGATTAGGATGTCATCTAAGTATACAACTAAGAATCTATCCAAATATTCCCTGAGCACATCGTTCATGAAGTCCTGGAAGACTGCCAGGGCATTACAGAGCCCAAAAGGCATCACCAAATATTCATAATGCCCTGAGTGGGTATTAAAGGCAGTCTTCCATTCATCCCCCTCTCTTATTCGGATTAGATTGTACGCACCGCGTAGGTCAATCTTAGAAAAAATGGTGGCAGTACGAAGCTGGTCAAACAAGACCGAAATGAGAGGCAGTGGGTATAAGTTTTTAATCGTGATACGGTTCAATTCCCTGAAGTCGATGCAGGGTCGCAACGAACCGTCCTTTTTACCCACGAAGAAGAACCCCGACCCAACTGGAGACTGTGAAGGTCTGATAAATCCCTTAGCCAAGTTCTCCTGAATGTACTCTGCCATAGCCTGAGTCTCAGGACGTGACAGGGAGTACAACCTGCTCTTGGGAAGCTTAGCATTCGGCAACAAATTAATGGCACAGTCATAGGGGCGATGGGGAGGTAGTACCTCTGCAACTCTTTTGGAGAACACGTCCGCAAAATCTGCATAACATCCTGGCAATCCTGGCAAACTTAGCTGCGAAAGCCTGACTGGAAGGCTCAAGCAACTCCTGAAACAATCAGTACCCCAACTAAGAATCTCCCCAGAGACCCAGTCAAATTGAGGATTGTGGGCCCTTAACCAGGGTAACCCCAACACCAATGGGGCAAAAGTACAGACAGTCACATAAAAGGACAATTTTTCAGAGTGTGTGGCTCCAATAAACAAAGAAATCTGGCTAGTGCAAGAGGTAATTTTACCCTGGCATAATGGTTCCCCGTTTAACCCACAAATCTCAATTTCCGATGCCAAGGGTACTAAGGGAACAGAGTGTTTCAGGGCGAATTGGCGGTCCATAAAAACCCCGTCGGCCCCACTGTCCACAAAGGCCTCAGTCTTGACAGTTTGACCGAGGATCTTCAAGGTCACCGGAATGATAAAAGTCTTCTTGGGAAATTCTGACTTCTGGCCTGACAGGATATTTCCCATCACCCTCAGGCCCTGAAGTTTTCCGGCTTTTCTGGGCATGATACTACCACATGACCTTTATTCCCACAGTACAAACATAACCCCTGCTGTCTCCTCCGCGTCTTCTCACGCGAGGAGAGGCGGGTAGCCCCAATCTGCATAGGCTCCTCGGAAAATTCCTCAGAGTCTGAGGTTCCCTTGGGAAAGAAGGAAACCTCGGTCTCCCTTTCAAGCCTGCGCTCTCTCAGCCGTCTATCCACCCGAATGGATAACTGCATGAGCTGATCCAAGCTATCAGGCAAGGGATATTGTACCAGTTGGTCTTTTAACTGGTTAGAAAGACCTCCTCGGTACTGGTGTCTCAGGGCTGGGTCATTCCACTGGGTATCATGGGCCAACCTCCGAAACTCCGTACAATAAACCTCAACTGGCCTTCGCCCTTGCTTAAGGATCGAAATCTGAGCCTCGGCTGAGGCCGTCTTGTCAGGGTCATCATACAACATGCCCAGTGCCGTAAAAAAGCATCAACACTTTTAAGCGACGGACAGTCAGGCTGCAACCCATATGCCCAGACCTGTGGGTCTCCTTGTAGCAAGGAAATCACTATGCCCACCCGCTGAATCTCCAACCCAGAAGACTGAGGCCTAAGCTGGAAATATAGCTTTCAGCTCTCCTTGAAACAAAAGAACTGCGAGCGATCTCCAGAAAAACGATCCGGGAGATTTACTTTCGGCTCCTTAACCCCTGAAGGTACTGCTGCTGCGGGAGCTCCGCCAGCAGCCTGCGAGGTGTGCATTTTAATGGACAAATCATTAAATTGTCGAGTCAGGACCTGCACCTGATCGACCACCTGTTGCAAAGTATTTTGAGGGGTATGCTCCATATTCCCACAAAATTTCAACAGGAGTATTGGGCTGCTGAATATGTTATGCACACCAGTGCCAGCAGGAATGTACTGGTGTCTGAACGGAGAGGGATGCAAAACAAATGAACTCACAGACAGACTGGGGAATATGACATTACATACACAGAATGTGATAGGGTAACAAAATAAACACAAAGTGAACAGAGAAGCCCAAAGGCTAAGAAACTGGGTGTCTCCCTAGTATTAGGAATGCTCAGATGGAAAGAAGCGAGATGTTGTGATATAATACGTAGAGAACCCGAAATGATGTTGCTAAGGGCAACAGCAAAACCCTAAAGGGTTACCAACGGGTGTGGCAGTAAACTCCTTGGTCAGAGATGGAATAATAGACACAAGGAGAGTCTCCACAATCCTAGTCCTCACTTGCAGTGCACTGGTTCAGTTTACTGCCACTAAACTGACACCTGAACACCTTGCACAGTGAGAAAGGATTTTGGCAGGCAAGTCTGAGAATACAGCCGCAAACTTGCTAGGTTCACAGAGTAGCAAAAGAACCCCAGCAGGTTAAATGACTGACTCCAGTCTTACTGCTAGGTCTGGATTGGCAGAGTGTAATACCAAATCCCAAGGCCTATTTGCAGTAAGCAACAAACAAATACAAAGTTTACACAGTACTAGCTAGCTTTCTGGAACTGACTAACCAACAAAGATTCAGCAGCATCTGCCTAACCTGAGAAGAGGGTTTATATAGCAGGTGCTGTCCACGCCCCACTCAGACCTCACAGACTGTGAGCACAAAAACCAGCACCGGATCCCCTGCCGTGCACAGAGCCTGTAACCACTGCACAGCAAAAGACCCGAACCGGAGTATCAGCTACGCTCAGGTTACTCCGCTAGCACTTGTCTCCGGGTTGCCATGACGACGTGGCAGCACAGAGCAGGAGACCCTAACAGCATGACTCGTTTCTGGTTTACACTGCGAACCCGTCTAAAAATACCCTAGCTGCATATAAACAATCTAGACAGTTCCTTGAATCCTACCTAGCAACCCAAGCTCGTCATTCCCTGGAATACACTAAACACAAGTTCTATCGTTGGGGGAACAAAGCGGGCAAACTTTTGGCTTCGCTTTCCAAACCATCTAAGCCCCGTCCCACAATCACCTCTTTGAAACACCCTTCCACCGGAACTGTACTCACCAAATCCCAAGACATACTGTCACTATTTCAATCCCACTTTGAAACCTTATTTCACTCCTCCCCTATCAACACCGCTCTGCAAGACACTTTACTAACTGATGCAACATTACCGAAATTAAGTACAGAATAAAGAGACGCTCTAACAGGAGATATCACTATGGAGGAACTTAACTCCGCTATCTCTAACCTTCCTCACAATAAAGCCCCTGGCCCCGATGGTTTCTCTGGGGAATACTATCGTATACTACAACCTCACCTCACCCCCACTTTATTAGAATTACTCAAAGGCATCCAAACACATGGATTGACCTATCCTACCTTTAACGCTGCACACATAATTCTCCTACCCAAACCTAACAAGGACCCCACACTGCTAACATCTTACAGGCCAATAAGCCTGCTTAATGTCGATTACAAGCTCTTAGCCAAGATTTTAGCCACCCGCCTTCAAACCATCCTTCCTGACCTATTGACTGACCACCAAATGGGCTTTGTCCAAGGTCGTCATGCAATTAAAGCAATCCGAACAGCAATAGCAGCGATCGCTATGGCGAACAATTCCCCCAGGGAACAGAACATGCTTCTCAGCTTGGACATCCACAAAGTGTTTGACACGGTCTTATGGCCGCATCTATTTAAAATATTGGAAGGGAGGGCTTTTGACACGGGTTTCGTAGATCTCATACAACACCTATATTCCACCCCCTCAGCTTCTTTACTGATTAATGACATGGTGGGACCTCAATTTAGCTTGGAAAGGGGGACGCGTCAGGGGTGTCCGCTATCCCCCTTACTGTTTAACCTGGCCTTAGACCCCCTACTGCGATCTCTGCAAAGCGACCCCACATTTCAAGGCATTAAACTTGGACACCGAGAAGTTAAAATATCGGCATTTGCAGACGACATTCTCCTTTATATTGGTAATTCGGAATCCTCCCTTACATCTATTTTACACACAATCGAAAATTTCAGCTCCATATCGGGCCTATACATCAACATGGATAAGTCCACTGCAATGTTCCTGGGTGGCACGGTTGGGTGCCCCCGTTGGACCCCGCGATTCCCATTCATATGGGCAACGAATTATATCCCCTATTTAGGAGTCCTATTACCCCGTAACTTACATTCACTGTACAAATTGAATGTTACCAAGGCTATTCACGTACTTACCGAGAATGTAAAATCATGGAGCCGTTTGACTCTATCGTTCTTGGGCAAAGCTAATCTTCTCAAGATGATAGCGATCCCACGCCTATTGTACCCCATCCAATCATTGCCAATTTTACTAACTAAAACTGACTCTCTCCACATTAACTCGACTATCCGTAGGTTTATCTGGAATGGCACCAGAACCAGAATTGCTTTGCGAAAACTACAACAGCCAAAGAATAACGGAGGTATAAATCTTCCAGACATTGTAACCCACAATCAAGCAGCCCTCCTACGTCACTTACGTGACTGGATCTCTAAAACGTCAATATATACTGATACGTCCCTAGAACAAAATTTCTTGGCTGATTATGACCTAACCTGTTTCCTCCACCTTCATGACCAGGAAATCCCAGAGCCGATACGATCCAACCCGTTATTATGGTCCACTAGACGGCTATGGCATATCTTGCGCCATAAAAAGGGCCTTAACTCATACCACTCCCTCCATTTACCCCAGAGCTGGATTAAGGCATCAGGGGGCCCGGGGTACTTAAGACAGGGGGGCCCTAAGGTGTAAATGTAAAATTCTAATACATACATATATATATACACGCTGTATCATTTGAACTAAGGGGAGTATCGGGTAGTATGGGTTAATTACCTATTTCATATATTCATATACACACACACACATATATACACATATATACATATATACACATATATACATACATATGGGTTGATCTGATATGCCGGCGGTATCCCAATGATGAAAATCCTGATAGGGACAAGGTAAGTATATTTACCTTTCCCCAATGCCCCGCTAACCCTTCCTTCCCGCAGTCTAAAGCTAACCCTCCCCCACCTCTGCAGCCTAACCATAACCATCCCCAGGTGTGCCTAAACCTAACCTTCCCTTCACGCAGCCTAAACCTAAACACACACCCCCACCCGCAGCCTAACCATAACTCTCCCCGGGGGTGCCTAAACTAAACCTAACCTCCCCGAAGCCTAAACCTAGCCACCCCTCCTCAGCCTGACCCTAACGCCTCCCCCCACCACCATAGATTACTCGTTCAGGTTTCCAGTGGTTGGGGTTCCGAGCACTGCCAGGATCCTGACCTGATCCATTATATATATATATATATATATATACACACACTGGAAAGTTGACAGGCACTCCCTTACCATAAGTTAATTGACCAGGTGCCATCCAACAATAATAGAACTTCTGAAGCACAGGTAACGACATTCACAGGTCCTGCGAGACCCTGTCCTTTAGAAGTGATAGATAGATAGATAGATAGATAGATAAAATTCAGAGCCTGACTTAAAATTTAAAGCATAACTTAAAAAAAAAAAAATCCTGACTTACAAACATAAGAGGAGAGTGTGAATGTGCCTCTCCTTCTCTGCAGTGCACCCCGCCAGCACTAATCCCCACGCTGCCAGGGAACTTCCATCCTGAGGCTGCAGCTTGACTTACGCTTATTGGGCAGCTGCAGGGGCAAACGCAGGCTTTACTGGGGGGGTTTCCATGTTGCACACATATGCACATTGCGCGCACACACACACACACACACACACACACACACACACACACACACACACACACGCATACATGGCACACCATGCTTACTGAATTTCTAGCTGCCCAGACACATACGTTGTACAGCGCATATATACACATTGTACACACAGCACCACAGACATAAACATTGCACACACATACATAGCACACCACACACACATATTGCACACACAGTATACCCCAAACAAACATAGCACACCATACTCCTACACATTGCACATACACATATACATAGCACACTATACATGTACATAGTACACCACACACACATACACATTGCACACACAGCACACCACACATACATTGCACACAAATACATAGCACACCACACACACATATACATAGCACAGCATATACAGATATTCTCACCATGTGCATTGCACACATGCATACATAGTACCACATACACAGTAACCACATAGCACACATACAAAATAAAGCTGTCACCATTTATTAAAGATCGCTTCCCACTCTCCCCCATTCCCCTTCCACCGCGAGACACACACCTGTCTCCACATGGCAGAGCGGCTCCGGAAGACACAACCCCGGGTCAGCAGGTCTCACACTGGAACTGCCTAGGAGGGGCTGACGCTGCAGCTCCCCCTACAGTCAGCTATCCTCTTTGTCAGTGTGATGAGCAGGCAGCTGCGCGTTCCTGACACAGCTGCCTGCGCTCTACATTGTCTCGTACCATTCCGTCCCCCAAAAGAATCATCAGTGAGGATGGATCGGCGGGTCGGCCCCTGCGTGCGCGGCGCTGAGCCATCGCTCACTCGCTCAGTAATCTCTGCAGTGGGCAGGGGAGCGCAATGCCCCGTAGTGCAGTGCCGCTGATCAGATCGGATTAGAGATCTGATCTCCGGCGAGTGGAGGGGGGCCCTTTTCTGACAGGGGGGCCCGGGGTACTTACCCCCGGAACCCCCCTGTTAATCCGGCTCTGATTTACCCCTAATCCGGAATCCCAACTTCCTCGATGGCATGGCTGCTCACCCTTTCATTGCCTGGAGTGTGGAGGGCTTGCATACTTTGAAGTCAGTGGTCTCTACTACCCAAGAACGCTCTCTCACTCCTGGGGAATTATCAGTTGCCTACCCTATAGTGGCCTCTCACCCACTGGCACTCTTACAATTACGTTTTTACACGGCCCATGTACTGAAACATTTCTCTAAAAAAGATTGGCACAATCCTTTGGACAACCTCTTGACCCACCCACCGCCCCAGCGCAAAGCCCTATCCATTCATTATAATTTTTTAAGAGATATATTAGATAATGCTGCCATACCAGAACTGATGTCGAAATGGTTAAGTCATTTCCCGACCCTAACTATACCGACACTGGAGAAAGCTTTAGTGTTTTCCCAAAGAACTCTATCGGCTAGCATGTACACTGAATTATTCTTGAATACATACCACAACACATATTTATCACCACTAAAGCGCTATCGCATGGGCACTTCGGAGAGCAATGCCTGCTTACGCTGCCACCAGGAAGAAGCGGATACTTTTCATTGCCTATGGGCTTGCCCCGTCATTCAGTATTTTTGGCACCTAATCCGCAGATATGCGGAAGCCAAACTAGTTAATCATGTCCCCTTCACTCCAGAATGGGTGATTCTGGGATTATTTGACCCCCATCAACGAATAACCCTGGCATGCAAAAAACTCCTGCTAACCATCAGTGCAGCAGGAAAGAAAACAATATTACAAGGCTGGTTGGACAGTACACCGCCTCAAATACCCTTATTCTTGACTAAATTAAATTTTATTTTCAAGATGGATTGGATGGAAACATTATTACATAAAGAGAGAGAAGTGGAGAGATTTTTCTTAATGTGGGAATCATATATAGATACACTACCCCTTTCCACTAAAACGCAAATACATCACAGCCTAAAAAACACTGTATGGTTTCTCACTAGGTTAGCGATAATTACGTTGCTTTGATATCCCCCGAGCTCCGGATGTGACTAATACTGTACGAGTCTATACTGATATTGCATATTCATGCTACTTTATGACCCTACCAACTCCCTACCACATATATCGGCATGTTTGTAATTTCTCAACCCAACTCTCTGTGAGTATGTACGATGGTCATTGTGGTCTATTGATTTATTGTTTGCAATGTTTTCTGTTGCTGTTTTTCCTTAACTGTTAATACCTCAATAAAAAAGTAATAAAAAAAAATAAAAAAAATCTTATTTTCTCTTACGTCCTAGAGGATGCTGGGGACTCCGTAAGGACCATGGGGATTATACCAAAGCTCCCAAACGGGCGGGAGAGTGCGGATGACTCTGTAGCACCGACTGAGCAAACAGGAGGTCCTCCTCAGCCAGGGTATCAAACTTGTAGAACTTTGCAAAGGTGTTTGAACCTGACCAAGTAGCAGCTCGGCACAATTGTAATGCCGAGACCCCTCGGGCAGCCGCCCAAGAAGAGCCCACCTTCCTAGTGGAATGGGCCTTTACCGATTTTGGTAACGGCAATCCAGCCGTAGAATGAGCCTGCTGAATCGTGTTACAGATCCAGCGAGCAATAGTCTGCTTCGAAGCAGGAGCGCCAACTTTGTTGGCTGCATACAGGACAAACAGAGCTTCTGTTTGTCTGACCCGAGCCGTTCTGGCCACGTAAATTTTCAAAGCCCTGACCACATCAATGGACTCGGAATCCTCCAAGTCTTGCGTAGCCACAGGCACCACAATAGGTTGGTTCATATGAAACGATGAAACCACCTTAGGCAAGAATTGAGGACGGGTCCGCAATTCCGCTCTATCCACATGGAAAACCATATAGGGGCTTTTATGAGACAAAGCCGCCAACTCCGACACTCGCCTAGCCGAAGCCAAGGCTAACAACATGACCACTTTCCAAGTGAGAAATTTTAACTCCACCGTTTTAAGTGGTTCAAACCAGTGCGACTTAAGGAAACTCAACACCACATTAAGGTCCCAAGGTGCCACCGGAGGTACAAAAGGAGGCTGAATATGCAGCACTCCCTTCACAAAAGTCTGTACTTCTGGGAGAGAAGCCAATTCCTTCTGAAAGAAAATGGATAGGGCCGAAATCTGAACCTTGATGGAGCCTAATCTTGGGCCCAAATTCACTCCAGTTTGCAGGAAGTGAAGGAAACGGCCCAGATGGAATTCTTCCATAGGAGCATTCCTGGCCTCACACCAAGAAACATACTTCCGCCATATACGGTGATAATGTTTTGCTGTCACATCCTTCCTAGCCTTTATCAGAGTAGGAATGACCTCATCCGGAATGCCCTTTTCTGCTAGGATCCGGCGTTCAACCGCCATGCCGTCAAACGCAGCCGCGGTAAGTCTTGGAACAGACAGGGTCCCTGTTGTAACAGGTCCTTTCTTAGAGGAAGAGGCCACGGATCTTCTGTGAGCATTTCCTGTAGATCCGGATACCAGGCCCTTCGCGGCCAATCTGGAACAATGAGAATTGTCTGCACTCCTCTTCTTCTTATTATTCTCAACACCTTGGGTATGAGAGGAAGAGGAGGAAACACATAGACCGACTGGAATACCCACGGTGTCACCAGGGCGTCCACAGCCACCGCCTGAAGGTCTCTTGACTTGGCGCAATACCTCCGCAATTTCTTGTTGAGGCGGGACGCCATCATGTCTATCTGGGGCAGTCCCCACAGACTTGCAATCTGTGCAAAGACTTCCTGATGAAGTCCCCACTCTCCTGGATGTAGATCGTGTCTGCTGAGGAAGTCTGCTTCCCAGTTGTCCACTCCCAGAATGAACACTGCTGTCAGTGCGCTTACATGATTTTCCGCCCAGCGAAGAATCCTGGTGGCTTCTGCCATTGCCACTCTGCTCCTTGTGCCGCCTAGGCGGTTTACATGAGCCACTGCGGTGATGTTGTCTGATTGAATCAGAACCGGTAGGTCGCGAAGCAAAGTCTCCGCTTGACGAAGGGCGTTGTACATGGCCCTCAGCTCCAGGACGTTGATGTTAAGACAAGTATCCTGCTTGACCAAAGACCTTGGAAGTTTCTTCCCTGCGTGACTGCTCTCCAACCTCAGAGACTCGCGTCTGTGGTTACCAGAATCCAGTCCTGAATGCCGAACCTGCGACCCTCTAGAAGGTGAGCACTCTGCAGCCACCACAGGAGAGATACCCTGGCCCTGGGGGACAGGGTGATCATCCGATGAATCTGTAGATGTGACCCGGACCACTTGTCCAGTAGGTCCCATTGGAAAGTCCTCGCATGGAACCTGCCGAATGTAATGGCCTCGTAAGACGCCACCATTTTTCCCAGGACTCGAGTGCAGTGATGCACTGACACCTGTTTTGACTTCAGTAGGTCCCTGACTAGAGTCATGAGTTCCTGGGCCTTTTCTATCGGAAGATAAACCCTTTTCTGGTCCGTATCCAGAATCATGCCTAAGAAGGTCAAACGAGTCGTAGGAACCAACTGTGACTTCGGGATATTGAGAATCCAGCCGTGTTGCTGTAACACCTTCAGTGAAAGTGACATGCTGTTCAACAACTGCTCTCGTGATCTCACTTTTATGAGGAGATCGTCCAAGTACGGGATAATTGTGACACCCTGCTTGCGCAGGAGCACCATCATTTCGGCCATTACCTTGGTGAAAATCCTCGGGGCCGTGGAAAGCCCAAACGGCAGTGTCTGAAATTGGTAATGACAATCCTGTACCGCAAATCTCAGGTACGCCTGATGAGGTGGATATATGGGAACATGAAGGTATGCATCCTTTATGTCCAGGGATACCATAAAATCCCCCCCTTCTAGGCTGGCAATGACCGCTCTGTGCTATTCCATCTTGAACTTGAACCTTTTCAAGTATAGGTTCAAGGATTTTAAATTTAAAATGGGTCTGACCGAACCGTCCGGTTTCGGGACTACAAACAGGGTTGAGTAATACCCCCTCCCTTGTTGAAGCAGGGGAACTTTGACCACCACCTGTTGAAGACACAGTTTGTGAATTGCGTTTAAAACTATCTCCCTTTCCGGGGGAGAAGCTGGTAGGGCCGATTTGAAAAACCGGCGAGGAGGCACCTCTTTGAATTCCAGCTTGTAACCCTGGGAAACAATTTCTATTGCCCAGGGATCCACCTGTGAGTGAACCCAGATGTGGCTGAAAAGTCGAAGACGTGCCCCCACTGGGGCGGACTCCCTCAGCGGAGCCCCAGCGTCATGCGGTGGATTTTGTAGAGGCCGAGGAGGACTTCTGCTCCTGGGAACTAGCTGTGGTTGGCAGCTTCTTCCCTCTGCCCTTACCTCTGGCTCGATGCAGGGAGTCTGTTGCCAGCAGGCTCCCTGAAAATAAAAAACCTAACAAAATTACTTTCTTTTCAGGAAACTCAGGAGAGCTCCCTGTAATGCACCCAGTCTCCTCTGGGCACAGTATCAAACTGAGGTCTGGAGGAGGGGCATAGAGGGAGGAGCCAGTGCACACCCATACCTAAAGTTCTTTTTTAGTGCCCATGTCTCCTGCGGAGCCCGTCTATCCCCATGGTCCTTACGGAGTCCCCAGCATCCTCTAGGACGTAAGAGAAACATCATTTGCATAAAAGTAATACTTTTCTTGTGTTTTTTTTGTAACAAATTCAACACCAAGTTCTTACTTCATATGGGTAAATTATAAATTTTATCCCACCTGTACATTCACAGAGATTGTATAAAATTGCTTGCTTTGTGAGAAGGTATGTCTACTTTCTGTCCCACCTGTGACATAAGTCACAGGTGGGACAGATTTAAAAATCAATAACGCCATACCTAACGATGCAAATAAAGAGTTAAGGTCCATACACACAGTGAGATTCGTGCTATGCCCGATTCTCACTATGCGACAGGGGCTAGATCGGCACATAGTATCGCAAGCACACTCAGTATGTGCTGCGATACTGACTATGTGCGATTTTGGCTAAGTGTCAATTTTGACTATCTCTTCTACAGAGATAGTCAAAATTTACTTGCCTGCACAGTCTATCTATTCTTGCGATGCTGATGCGCGGCAACGATGACTATCACCTTGCGATCTGCACTAACTTTTCTTACGATTTTGACTATATAGTCAAAATCATAAGAAAATGTCTCACCGTGTGTACACACCATTACCATACACATTTTATAATACCATGCACACTGTATGTATACTACCATAATAATGTAAATATACTTCTTAATATGAGAGGGAATGCCTCTTTTGATAAGAAAACCTTAGTGCAAATGTCCCACCTGTGACAATGAAATGCCCCAGCTGTGGGATCACTTGTTGCTGGAGCTGAGACATCTATCTCTTCCTGGGGAACTGCAAATGACCTCAACTAAACTTGAAGTACCTATCAGGTATCCACTTATACCACCACGAATATACCTAGCCATATATACATTTTTACTATCCACGTGGAAGTTATGGCGGGATCTGGTTAGTGGCAAGCATTTAAAACTTTATGGAAAAAGGTGGCTGTTATTGATGAAGTCAAATGTTCTGGCTCTAAAAATTCATCACGGGTCATTTGTATGAGTTGTAATAAAAATATACAAATTGTTTCACTCATCAATTATTCTCCAAATGCTACATTCTGCACTCCCACTAACAAGTTTAGTACTCACTGTAACAGTCTTCATGAACATCCTCTGTGCTGCCAAATGATGACATAAACCATGATATATACAAGATATTGCCTTATCCATGCTCTATCAAGTCTCCAGATGATTTTAGGCTAAGTACTTGGCCCTCTGTTGTTGTTTATGTGTGTTTTTCCTCAGCTATCAACAGTTTTAAACACAGCTGTTTTATAAATGATAATGACATAGTCATCTCCACTAGCTGAACCCCCACTTGTTACAATTGCAGTCACTCTCATTTTAATATAGTATATTTGTTTGGCAGAAATACCAAAATGCAGAGGACAGTGACGGTTTCCCTTTTTCTGAAGACAGGTATTAATAGATATAGCAATGTTTCCCAAACTGGGTGCCTCAGGGAACGTGCAGGGGTGGCTTGGATTGGTGGTCCAGGACCAATTCAAATTATTTCTGGTCAATGTAAAACCAGTGCTGGTGGCTTCCAATCATAAAATATATGGACAAACAGAAGTGAATCTTTCCCCTCACCATACAATTGAACATATAAAAGACATATAAACACAATTTACTTAATAGAATAATATTTTCTAAATTTCTCAACAAGAAACATTTGACCTAGGAGTGCCGTGACAAAAATTCTCATACTCTAGGGCACTGTGACCCTTACTTCCCTTATGGTTGCTTTTACTGGGATCCACCCCTTCCAGCAAAACAGTGAAATATTTTTTTTCCACTGTACATTTATTATTTTTATTTTATTATATTAACAGTTTCGTATATAGCGCAGCATATTCCGTTGCGCTTTACAATTAGAACAGTAAAAGAACAAAACTAGGGAACTACAGTAATAGAACAAAACTGGGTAAAAACAGACAAGACATAGAGGTAGGAAGGACCTGCTCGCAAGCTTACAATCTTTAGAGAAATAGGCATTGATGCACAAGGATAGATGCTAGGGGGTACATACATACCCATATACCATATACCTACATACCCATCACAGACCGCTCAGCACACATCTCTCCCCCCCCCCCCCCCCCCCCCGCTCAGCACTCAGCGCGATGTGTGCTAAGCGAGGGGGGGGGGACTCACTTCACACAGCGCTGAAGTGTGCGACCTGCTAGATTGAGCATGCATGCAGGCTCAATCTAGCACCGGCGATAGCGATGTGCGGCCCTATCGCTGGGGGGAATACACACGAGAGATCCATGCTTAATTTCTAAGCAATCTAATCAGATTGCTTAGATTTTAAGTACGGATCTCTCCGTTTGTACCCCCCTTAAGTGACACTATACATGTGTCCCAAATGTGTTTGTACACAGTTACAGTTGAGATTTTAGGTGCATGCACAGAGAACTACATGGAGAATGTACTGGGGATTCCTGGGTGGTTAATCAGATACAACAAAATGTATTGGCTGCCTCTCAAATCATTTATTGCCTTTTTGCAAAAACATTTTCTGTGTTGTGCAAGGTATGTCACAGACACCTAGTGCATGTATTTCAATCTTGATTGTGTAAACTACATAATAAATAAAACTACAGAGAGGATAAGTCTGTATTCCTCAACCATCAGTGTCCCTAAACAGAATCTATGAGACGGCTTTGCACTAAATCAGCATGGGTTGTAGTTGTGCATAAAAAAAATGCACAACTACGACCCTTTTCTCTAACGTGTGGGGACCCCCAGCACAGGGCAAGTCCGCCCGCATGCTGGGTCCTTCCCCCCTGCCAACATGCGAGCGCATTGCTGTTTGCATAATTAGGGGTTACCCCCTGCCTAGGCCCTGCAGAGGCAGTCAGATAGCATCCATCTTTTGAGTTCCAGTGGTTGCGTGTGATGTCATGCTGCAGCCATGGCCTGCCCCACAAAATGGCCCAGACATGTCTGCGTTGTCCAGACTGTGCCCCCCAAGTGGTAACCCCACAAAACGCGGCATGAACACCCCATCACCGCTGGCTATTAATACCTTGCGTGTGCGCACATGTGCAGAAGTGCGGAAATTGGCAAATAGTGATTTTTGCACTTCTGCTGGGCTTGCTAAATTAGCCCCTATACGAAGTAAGTTTTAGGAACCATACCAGTTTTATTATTTATAAATGACCATAAACTCTCAAAATCTACAGTACAATACAGAGATAAAGTGTAATAAGCACCGAGGGTTAAAGGGGAAAACTTTTAAAGACAACAAAATATAAAGCACAGTAAAGAATTATCTCCATGGCCAGCCTAGTGGAGCCTGATGACGTAACCAGTGTGATCATCTGGGAAATGTGTAAAAATGAAAAAAATAGGATTTTAATTACCCACTGCTAAATCATTTTCTTGTAGTCCATAGAGGAAACTGGGGTCCACATTAGTACCATGGAGTATAGACGGGTCCACTAGGAGCCTTGGGCACTTTAAGAAATTAATAGTGTGCGTTGGCTCCTCCGTCTATGCCCCTCCTACCAGACTCAGTCTAGAATCTGTGCCCGAAGAGACGGACATACCTTGAGAGAAGGATTTAAAGGACAGTGGCGAGATTCAAACCAGCACACACAAACCAAGAGGAAATCCATGCTAACCCAACTTGAACAGGAACAGCTGAACCAACAACAATACTTAACCAAGTAGCGGTTCAGGAAACACAAAGCACTGGGCGGGCGCTCAGTATCCTCTACGGACTACGAGAAAAGGATTTACCAGTAGGTAATTAAAATCCTATTTTCTCTTACGTCCTAGAGGATACTGGGGTCCACTTTAGTACCATGGGGATGTACCAAAGTTCCCAAACCGGGTGGGAGAGTGCGGAGGTTCCTGCAGAACTGATTGACCAAATTGAAGGTCCTCAGCGGCCAAAGCATCAAACTTGTAGAACTTAGCAAACGTGTTCGAACCCGACAAAGTAGCTGCTTGGCAGAGCTGTAAAGCCGAGACACCCCGGGCAGCCGCCCAGGAAGAATCCACTAACCTAGAGAGAGTGGGCCTGTACAGATCTTGGAACCGGCAAACCTGCTGTAGAATAAGCATGCTGGATAGTAAGCCTGATCCAGCGAGCAATAGACTGCTTAGAAGCAGGACACCCAATTTTATGGGATCATAGAGAACAAACAGCGAGGCCGACTGTCTGTGACGAGCTGTCCGCTTCACATAAATCTTCAAAGCCCTCACAACATCCAGGGACTTTGAGGTAGAAGAGGTGTTGGTAACCACCGGAACCACAATAGGTTGGTTGATATGAAACGCAGACACCATCTTTGGAAGAAATTGATGACGAGTTCTGAGTTCAGCTCTATCCTCATGAAAAATCAAATAGGGGCTCTTGTGAGACAATGCCCCCAGTTCCAACACCCAGTTCTGACACCCGCCTGGCTGAAGTCAAGGCCAAAAGTGTGACTGTTTTCCACGTAAGAACCTTTACGTCCACCTCCTGTAAGGGCTCAAACCATTCCGATTGAAGGAACTGCAACACCACGTTGAGATCCCAAGGTGCCATGGGATGCACAAAGGCCAGTTGGATGTGCAGAACACCCTTCAAGAACGTCTGAACCTCAGGGAGGGAAGCCAATTGTTTCTGGAAGAAAATGATAAGGCCCACATCCATACCTAACTGCAGAAAAAGCAGAAAACGTCCCAGTTGAAATTCCACCGCAGGAAATTTCCTGTTCTCACACGAAGAGACATATTTTTTCCAAATACGGTGGTAATGCTTAGACGTTACCCCTTTTCTGGCTTGGATCAGAGTCGGAATAACTTTATCCGGGATTCCTTTCCGGGCTAGAATTTGACGCTCAACTTCCATGCCGTCAAATATAGCCGTGGTAAGTCTTGAAAGACGAATGGACCCTGTTGTAGGAGATCCTCTCGAAGAGGTAGAGGCCACGGATCCTCCAGGAGCATGTCCAGAAGATCTGCGTACCAAGCCCTTCTTGGCCAGTCCGGAGTAATGAGAATTGCTTAAACCTTTTCCCTTTTTATTCTTTTGAGAATCTTTGGGATCAGTGGAAGTGGCGGAAACACATACACCATCTGCTAGACACATGGGGTTGCCAGAGCATCCACTGCCACTGCCTGTGGGTCCCTTGACCTGGAACAATACCTCTGGAGTTTCTTATTTAGACGAGAGGCCATCATGTCAACTTGTGGAATGCCACACCGACGTGTCAGGCACCCGAACACCTGGGTGGAGGCCGTGTCTGCTGAGGAAGTCCACTTCCCAGTTATCTACTCCCGGAATAAAGATTGCCGACAACGCCACCGCTTGTCTTTCTTCCCAGAGGAGAATTCTTGTCACCTATGACATTGCTGCTCTGCTCTTCGTTCTGCCTTGTCGCTTTATGTACATCACTGCCGATGTGATGGGCTGTAGAATGGCCCTTAGTTCCAGAATGTTGATTGGCATAATGGTTTCCTGACTTGACCATTTTCCATGGAACTGTTCCCCTTGGGTGACTGCTCCCCAACCTCTGAGGCTTGCATGTGTGGTTAGCAGAATCCAATTTTGAATCCCGAACCTTCGGCCCTCAGTCAGGTGAGAAGTCTGAAGCCACCAGAGAAGAGAAATCCTGGCTTTTGGTGACAGACGTATCCTCTGGTGCATGTGGAGATGCGATCCGGACCATTTGTCCAACAGATCGAGATGGAAAGGCCTTGGTGAAACCTTCCGTACTGTAGCGCCTCGTATGCGGCTACCATCTTCACCAGAAGGCGAATGCAGAGATGCACCGATATCCAGGTTGGTTTCAAGACATCCCGCACCATCGACTGGATTACCAATGCCTTTTCCAATGGAAGGAATACCGTCTGTGCCTCCGTATCCAGTATTATCCCCAGGAATGGAAGCCTCCATATTGGTTCCAGGTGAGATTTTGTAAGGTTCAGAATCCACCCGTGATGGAATTATGTTCACTTCCTGTTTGCGGAGGAGAAACATCATCTCTGCCATTACCTTGGTGAACATCTTCAGTGTTGTGGAGAGGCCAAATGGCAGGGCCTGGAACTGGTAGTGACAGTCCTGTAATGCAAACCTTAGATAAGCCTGATGAGGTGGCCAGATTGGAATATGAAGGTACGCATCCTTGATATTCAGAGACACCAAGAATTCCCCTTCCTTCAGACCTGAAATCACCGCCCTTAGAGACTCCATTTACAGGTTCAATGACTTGAGGTTTAAAATGGGTCTTACCGAACCGTCCGGCTTCGGTACCACAAAAAGGTTGGAATAATAACCTTTGTTCTGTAGCTGAGGTGGAACTGGAACAATGACCTGAGGCTGTACCAGTTTTTGAATTGCATTCTGTAAAATTATACTTGCCTCTTGAGAAGCTGGTAAGCCTGATTTGAACAATCTGTGATGTGGGAGTTCCTGAAACTCCAGTCTGTATCCCTGGGCATTAAGCTCTGTGACCCAGGGATCCTGGCCTGATGTCGCCCATATTTGACTGAAATCTTTTAATCGGGTTCCCACCTGCCTGTCTTCCAAGCAGTGCGGTCCACCATCATGCTGAAGGCTTAGAGGAAGCAGAACCTGAATGCTGTTCCTGTGAACCTGCAGTTACTGTTTTTTTTGGGTTTACCCCTATAACCTTTGAAAGCTGTAGAAGAACCTTTGGTCTTATTTTAAAATGTTGCTGTCTGAAAGGGCTGCAGAGTCGGAGCAGAGTAGGTCTTCCTAGTTGGGGGAGCTGCGGAAGGAAGGTATGTAGACTTACCCGCTGTAGCCTTGGATATCCACGCATCCAGTTCATCTCCAAACAGGGCCTCACCTGTGAATGGTAGGCTCTCTACACCTTTTCTGGAATCCGCATCGGCAGTCCACTGACGTAGCCATAGGCCCCTGCGTGCTGACCTTCAGTGGCAGTGGTGCGTCCATTTAGCAAGCGTATCTCTTTTATGGCCTCTATCATAAAAGTTGCAGAGTCTTGCATATAGGGGGTAATTCTGAGTTGATCGCAGCAGCGAGTTTGTTAGCAATTGAGCAAAACCATGTGTACTGCGGGGGGGGGGGGGGGGGCAGATGTAACATTTGCAGAGAGAGTTAGATTTGGGTGGGTTATTTTTGTTTCTGTGCAGGGTAAATACTGGCTGCTTTATTTTTACACTGCAATTTAGATTTCAGTTTGAATACACCCCACCCAAATCTAACTCTCTCTGCACATGTTATATCTGTCCCCCCTGCAGTGCACATGGGGGGTCATTCCGAGTTGTTCGCTCGGTAAAAATCTTCGCATCGCAGCGATTTTCCGCCTAATGCGCATGCGCAATGTCCGCACTGCGACTGCGCCAAGTAAATTTGCTATGCAGTTAGGATTTTTACTCACGGCTTTTTCATCGTTCTGGCGATCGTAATGTGATTGACAGGAAATGGGTGTTACTGGGCGGAAACAGGCCGTTTTATGGGCGTGTGGGAAAAAACGCTACCGTTTCCGGAAAAAACGCAGGAGTGGCCGGAGAAACGGAGGAGTGTCTGGGCGAACGCTGGGTGTGTTTGTGACGTCAAACCAGGAACGACAAGCAGTGAAATGATCGCAGATGCCGAGTAAGTCTGGAGCTACTCAGAAACTGCTACGAGGTGTGTAATCGCAATATTGCGAATACATCGTTCGCAATTTTAAGATGCTAAGATTCACTCCCAGTAGGCGGCGGCTTAGCATGAGCAAATCTGCAAAAATCCGCTTGCGAGCGAACAACTCGGAATGACCCCCATGGTTTTGCCCAATTGCTAACAAACTTGCTGCTGCGATCAACTCAGAATTACCCCCATAGTGTAGGAGTAAAACAATCTCCCCTCTGGGTAAGGAATCTAATCCCTAAATTAGGTTACCTGACCATTTTGCAATGGCTCTCATGATCCAAGCAAGAGCTATAGTAGGTCTCTGGGCTACTCCCACAGCTGTGTACAGAGATTTGAAAGTGGTCTCAATCTTGTGGTCAGCCGTGTCTTTTAAGGATGCTGCCCCCGGGACAGGCAAGACTATCTTGCGTGACAACCTAGATACCGATGCATCAACAATCGGAGGGTTTTCCCATTTTTTCCTATCATCCTGAGGAAAAGGGAAGAATGTAATTAACCTTTTAGGGGTATTCCCGTTTTTTTTATACTGGATGAGGTCTGATGGTGCTTACCAGCGTGTTAGATCCCCTGTAAGTCATGTAGCCAGTCTGGATAAAGTGTTAGTGGCTCAGTTCGCCCCTCACAACGGTCTAACACACACACACACACACACACACACACACACTGAGCCTGGAGACACAGCCTGCATGTCAGCGCTGTGCTCCTTACCCTTATGCCGCCATTCCAGCTGGCGACCCGCAAACTGGGACGCCGGCCCCTTACTCACCACTCTTCATACTTCTGCCTCTGTTAGGGGTGGCGGCGTGCTGCGGGAATGTACGCTCACCGTAGTGGGGCTTACGAATTGTTCCCTCAGGAGCTCAGTGTCCTGTCAGCGCGGAACGGGACCATTAATCCTTTGGTAGGTTGGGTTGTTCCCCCCCTATGTCCCACAAAGCAGACGGCTGGTGCTAACCAGCCCTGTCTGAAAATAACAAACAGAAAAAATAAATGCAGAAAACTCTTCAGGAGCTTCCATAAGCGTGACCGGCTCCTCCGGGCACATTTTCTAAACGGAGTCTGGTAGGAGGGGTATAAAGGGAGGAGCCAGCGCACACTATTAATTTCTTGAAGTGCCCAAGGCTCCTAGTGGACCCGTCTATACCCCATGGTACTAATGTGGACCCCAGTATCCTCTAGGATGTAAGAGAAATTGCTGGGGTTTTGTATTTGCTTTTGGTTTGAGGGAAGGAGGGAGGGTGGAGAAGAACAGAGATAAGTGCTGCATAATGCTCAGCCATTGCACTTGGTGTACATAGGAACAAAGATTGTCATAAAGAAACAGTGCAGGTAACCTAGAAGAAATCCGGAAGATTGCTGTTGCCATGGGAGTACCTCCCATGTACTTCCTACAGTTCCAATGTATAGATATAGTCTAGGTCGACAGTCATTAGATCGACCCCATATGCATTAGGTTGACACTGACAAAAGGTCGACATGCAGGTTGACACTGACAGAAGGTTGACATGTTCAAATTGTCGACACAACTTTTTATGGGTTTTTTTTTGCATTTTTTACACCTTTTTCATACTTTATCATCCACTTGGAATCAGACTGGGAATAGTAACCTGCAACTGATTTTGCCATGTAAATAATTGCCACTTTAAAAAAACAGGAGAACTCTTACAAAATCTCTCACTTCCTGATTCTCACACCCTATTATACCCCCCTTCACCGATGTGTCTGAGGCTATAGTGAGAGATACTTAGTTATGTGAGCACCAGTGACTGAAGTAGAGTTGGCTAATATTTCATGCAAACAGCAAGAATTTACGATATAATTCCAGCAAAAATGTCTAAAAATCCCAGCTTTTTACCCGGCATTGAGTGCTGGGTAGTTGTGCAGGTCCCTGCCTGACCCCCCTTTCACAAAGGTCAAGAATTCCTACCCTGTAACCTACAGATTAACAGGGTATTTGTGAAAGGGTCAACCCGTGTAAAAATTTCTGTGTCTCCGACCCTGGTTAATTCCTGGGTCAAAGTCCCAGGAATTTCAACCCGGGTTGACCCTTTCACACAGAAAAAGGACCCGTGTTAATCTGCAAACTACCAGATAGAACTTCTTCACCCAGTAATTTGACTTTCTGTGTGAAAGGGGTATCAGTGCAAAGTGTAATGTCACTGGCATGTGGGGGGATGCCCAGCACAGGGCTAGTCCGCCCCGCATGTCAGTGCCGGCCCCCCCATACAAATACAAAAGCATCGCACAGCGGCGATGCTCTTGTATTTGTGGATACAAATACACAGCGCAGCTCCTGCGGCTGGCCGGGAGTTGTGTGTCACTGCCGCTGGCCGCGTGAGACGTCACGCAGCCGCCGTGGCACGCCCCCCCAATGGTCCGGCCACCGCGCCTACTAAACGGCGGCTTAACGCCGCCGTTCAGCCTCCTCCCGCCCAGCGACCCCCTCTGTCTCAGAGGCGATCGCTAGGCAGCGACGACTGCCATGCACCGGTGCACTGTGGCGCCGGCGCATGCGCAGTTCCGATCCGATCGCTGCACTGCGACAAACTGCAGCAAGCAATTGGGTCGGAATGACCCCCCAAGTGTAAAAGGAAGCAGCTAAAGAGGTGGCAGACACAACTCAATATGATTACTCAAAAGCTGAGTGGAATAATAGTAAACATGTTTTGCATATACTGTACATTCCCTACTAGGTACAGCTAAGCAAAAGTAATTAGGGAGTTAGTTTGAAAATATGTCTGGTTTGAATCCATATAATGTAGTGTTCTCCTCATGAGTGGCTTCTGTACACAGCAGGTACTTCTCTTATCACCTAATCTAGATGGCAGGTTTGTGTTCTTATACAATATGTCATCTCATTTTTCTTCTTGCGTGCCATCTGGCTACATTTTCAATTCCTCAAAAATTTTCCTACAACATTCTAGAATGTTCTGATTCATCTTTACTTCTTTAATATAATTTTTTCAATCATATTCATGCTGGTTAAATAAAAATGTGTTTTTAATAAAAAACAAAAACAAAAAAACAATTACATTTCTCACATTATATGTATACAATATATAAAAAAACACACATTATTCATTTCAGATATTTGTATACTATAGAAAAAATGTGCTGTATTTGTCTACAAATATGTGGTATTTATACAACAGGGTACTTGGTTTGTTATAGTCTGTTGCTGTTTTCTGCACTTCTTACTTTTTGGTGATAAAATTTTAATTTCCTAAAAAGCAATCATAGTTTAAGGTATGTTCAGAATATCATCTTGTGACAAACAAAAGGTGTTATTACATGGCAGAAAGGTCCCGTGATCAAACACAGAATACCAAGGTCCTGAGCAAAGTTATTCTCTGCTTAATGCGGATTATAATCCTAACTAGAATGCAGCTCAGAGCACTAATGCAGGTAGGAGGTGTGACACCACCAGCTGCATTACTATATTAGTGCTATCCCTGCTGCTTCTCTGTAAGCAGCAGTGATAACAACTCCAACCACAACTGAATCAGGCCCTATGGGGGCCATTCAGAGATGGACACAGATCTTGCTTCCCATAGCAAGATCTCCTCACATGCTGGGGGCCGGTGCGCAGACCAAATGGCTGTGGCCGCCGCTGCGTACAGACATGTGGCTGTGTCCATCTCTGAATCAACACCCGATATGCATATGACTCTGCATTGCTGTGCTTGCTTGCACCCATGTTCTGAGCATGCACAGTGCATATATATATATATATATATATATATACTTATCCAAGAAGAACGGCACTCAGACTATCATCATAGAAAAGTTGTATTAGGTCAGATCCGACCTAATACAACTTTTCTATGATGATAGTCTCTGAGTGCCGTTCTTCTTGGATAAGTATAAAATTGCTTTGAACTGGACACCGGGGCATTTAAACTATATTTGTGAGTGCCGGCTGAATTGGATTGCTATATGTATATATATATATATATATATATATATATATATATATAGCAGACACAGGGTGGTGCGGCACTCCAATGATTCACAAAGGCAGAGGTATTTCAAATACCTCTGCCTTTGTGAATCATTGGAGTGCCGCACCACCCTGTGTCTGCTATCTGCCTTTTTGTGAGGGCACCCGATGTACTAGTTTCTACAAGTGGCTGTGCCGGACCCACCTTGTTCTCTCTATATATATATATATATGTTCCAAAAATATCATCAGCCCATTATTGGGAAAATATATAGTATATTTGCATTACAGTGGCTTTTTGTGTGCATGCTTACAGTGCGTGGTAAGTATATATACAGTATGTATGTGGGGTGGTCTTCAGTTTGCCACCTGTCGGGATCCCGGCGCACAGTACACTGGCGCCGGAATCCCAACAGCCGGCATACCACACCTTCTCTCCCATTTGGGGGTCCACGACCTCCCCGGAGGGAGGATAGATAGCGTGGCGTGCTACGGGCTCATTTGCGCTCGTCTAGCTGTCGGTATGCCGGCGGTCAGGATTCCGGCACCGGTATGCTGGCCGCCGGCAAACCCTACTACACCCTGTATCTGTACATATCTATATATACACTGTGTATATATATATATATATATATATATATATATATATATATCTTTCAAAGTGTTCAGGTGTTGCGCAACAGGAACTGTTGTGAATCAGAGTTTATAACATCACCAAGAGTGCAGCTTCAGATCCCCTCCAAGCCACTGGAGTAAAGGTAAAGACTGTCGAAAAATGGAGAGCGCACTCTTGATTATATAAGAAGTAACAACTTTTACTTTGTAGCATTTGATTACATACATTAAAGGTTAAAATTCATCAGCATGGTGTTTCCACCGCAACTTAGCCGGTATGTCTCCCGAACCACAGCTCGTCTGATCTCCGGCTCTGAATCCGGAGGATGACGTCACGGCGTCTACGTCACTTAGCCACGCCCAACGCGTTTCGTACGTCAGGTACTTCGTATATATAGTGACAGAAAAGTAATATTATAAGAGAAGCATACCTACTGTATGTGCTAAGTTAAATCAAGTATGGCTGTTATTCACAGTGCATATGTTGGTGCTGTCCAATCAGTGGCGTAACTAGAGATTTGGAGTCCCCTGGCAAACTCTGGAGCCAAACAGGCAACTGGCAGACGAGGAGGCAGCTGTACAGAATACTGGTTTAAGGCACTCCCAAGGGACACACACAAGGTACCCGTGGGGACACCAACTTCCATAGGCGTACCCCAGCAACAGAGGAGCCTCCCCAGGTAGGCGACTGTGTTGGCATGGTCGCGGAAGACAGTGATCTGAGAATAAGGAAATCTCGACAGCATTTTCTGGACTCTCCAGCCGCCAGAGGTCGGTGAGCCCTCTTCACCTTGTGAACACCTGGACTTCTGCCAGTCTAGCCTCCCTGTAGTTATGCCACTGTATCTAATACTCTTCAGTAAGAAAGGAAAAATGTATTCTATAAAATACAGATGCAGCAGATAATTCAGTGACAGCTGGAATAATCAATTGTCAGAAATTCGAAAAGTACAATATCACATAATTTTACATAACAAAAATAAGAACACTTAACGTGCGTACACACGGTGAGATAAATCTGTGAGATTTTGACTATATAGTCAAAATCTTATGAAAAGTAGGTGCATATCTCATGGTGTTAGGCAGCTTGCGATACAGATTCGATCCCGATGCGCGCTCCCGTGGGGTCGTTATCGTAAGGCTAGATAGACTGTGCAGGCAAGTCAATCTTGACTATCTAGTGTACAATCTAGTACAAAGTATAGTCAAAATTGGCACTTAGTCAAAATTGTACATAGACAAAATCTCAAGCACAGATAGTCAAAATCTGTACAATCTGTGCTATCTGGTCTCTGGGGGAGTTCAAGGGAAATCGCATAGTGAAAATCGAACATAGCAGGGATCTCACCGTGTGTACACACCCTAAGCACCATTTTGGCAAATAATATATGATTGTAAAGCATTTTATAAAACATAACTCTCTAACTCCAGAACAAACATTACTAATATTCCACACATGGTCATACATATATCCCTTGCTTGTAAACATGACATTATTGTGGATAACTTATACTAGATCACATTCAACAGAAAAAATACTGTTTTCCTTTGTGTAATAAAAGTAAGGCACATGTCAATTAACGTTGTATACAGTACAGTTAAATGAAGTCACGTTATCTCAGGCTCAATCTTCAGAACATGGACCAGAGACAAGAAAGACATTGTCCAGTGCCATCTCTCCAGCTTTTCCCTTCCCACGTTCAGATTCAAATGTAATCTGCAAATAAACAACATCACAAGGAGTTAGCATGTTTGTCCAATAATCAGGTTAGCATAAATACATTCATGGTTTTTTTCATTGACTCTTTTTTAACAGAATGCAAAATATGACATATCCCCATAATAGGATGCTCATGTTGTTTAGTTAGTGTCATTATAAATTAGCATTAGCAATCCCGTCACTACTTCCTTGGGGGCCATGCATGCTCAAGTAGAGCGTGCTGGGGAGGGATAATACAGATCACACTCACTGTGTGCTACAATGTCCAATGCCATCTTCAGATGTCGTTCCCAACCAAGGGCCATGCAATGGGGGCTGCTTTTGGGAGCGAAAACATAAATGCGGTAGAAACGTATTATTTGTGGGTATTTTCAGGGTATATTGCTGAAATAATTATTGATAAATAGGCCCAAAATGTGTTTTTCACACAATACATGTGTGAAAAGCACATTACAAAATAGAATAACAGTCATCATTAGTGTTTTTCCTACCAATACCATTTAAAACAAATCAGATACAGTAATGTAACATGCCCTATCTGTGTACTGTACTGGTAAAAGCGCAATGCACAGAGAGGGCATGGAAGTCTTTGTGAAAGATCAGCACCAGAGCCGGCCCTAACCAATATGATGCCCTAGGCAAGATTTTGGCTGGTGCCCCCTAGCACCGCCGCTAGTTCTGCAGGAGTTGCCTGGCATGAGTCAGCTGGCAGCTCTGCTAACGTCGGGCGCCTTTTGTTTATGAAAATGCATCATAATATTTGCATTACTATGTGGCTAGGATGCACAAGCAGCTTCTGCTGATTAAAATAATATGCAGCATGCCTATATTCTGTGTACGACTGCGGCTGTATATGCATACCAAATGCTACATTACAATGATTTCCAGGAATACACTGCAATGTAGCATTTCGTATGCAGATACAGCCGCAGTCACACACAGAATATAGGCATGCCGCATATCATTGTAATCAGCAGAAGCTGCTGGTGCCCCTAAGCATACCAGATGCCCTAGGCATTTGCCTAATTTGCCTATGCCTAAGGCCAGCTCTGATCAGCACTAAAGGGTGCGTTAGCCTGACACTGATCTAAAGCAGCACAACTATGTAAAAGGATATATGGCACCTACAGTATGTAGGAAAACACGATTTGCTTTCTTCTGATTCAGTGGAATTACAATTTCAAGTATGACATTTGATATGAATATATTTAATAAAGTATAGGAGAAAAAACACTTTCATGCACTCAATATAGTTGTAATTAGTAAATATGGTTGAAAGGAACATATTACATTTAATTTAACAAATACCATTAAACCAGAATGGAAATCCTATCCATACTCTAATGTGGGAGTGGGCCTACGTGACAGAATGACGCCACAAACAGTGTGATTGGGTTTCCTTTTTGCCCTAAGAGCACATTCATCCATTTTCCAAAAAAACTATTTCTCTTACGTCCTAGAGCAGGCATTCCCAACCACGGTCCTCAAGGCACACTAACAGTGCAGGTTTCAGTGATATCCAGGCTTCAGCACAGGTGACTTAATTAGTAGCTCAGTTATTTTGATTTAACCATCTGTGCTGCAGCCTGGATATCACTAAAACCTGCACTGTTGGTGTGCCTTGAGGACCGTGGTTGGGAATGCCTGTCCTAGAGGATACTGGGAGTCCATTTAGTACCACGGGGTATAGACTGGTCCACTAGGAGCCATGGGCACTTTAAGAATTTGATAGTGTGTGCTGGCTCCTCCCTCTATGCCCCTCCTACCAGACCCAGTTTAGAAAATGTGCCCGGAGGAGCCGGTCACGCTTATGGAAGCTCCTGAAGAGTTTTCTGAATTTATTATATCTGTTTGTTATTTTCAGGCAGGACTGGTTGGCACCAGCCTGCCTGCTTCGTGGGACTAAGGGGGGGCGGCCCAACCTCTTGAAAGGTTAATGGTCCCGTTCCCCGCTGACAGGACACTAGTTTCTGAGGGTACGAGGGTACGGAGATGCACAGCTTCTAACCGGGGTGGACTGCGCCTCCAGACTCAGTACACAGCGCAGTTGCACAGCTTCTGAGGGGGCGAACTGAGTCTCCGTACACTGTACACAGTACCCAGACTGGCAAACACAGACTTAAAACGGTGCTGACTCCATTTTAAGCACAAAATTACCTCAGCCAGTATAAAAAAGCAGGAAGACCGCGCGCCATTTAGGGGGCGGAGCATCACTATGAGTGGATCTAGCAGCTCACCAGCATCATTTCCCCTCTGCAGTGGACACAGACGCTGAATGACAGAGATGCGCAGCTCCTCCGGAGTGACTTCAGATTACCCCAGTACCAGGGGGTTATAGCAGGGGGTAAGCGATTATTTTTGTACTAAATCCCCAGTTTGGGTACTTAGTCTGCAACCTGGCTAAGCTTGGCATTAGCGATAAGGGCGCTGTTTGCTGGCTCCATAATACCTCTGTTTCTCCCTGGAAGGGCTCTTTTTGGGTTAATTGTGTTTTTAACCTTTTCCTGTGTGTGTGTGCTGTCACATTACAATATGTCAGGCAAAGAGTGTGTTTCATGTACTGCAGAGTGTTCCTCTTCCCCAGGGGGCTCACTACAGTGTACTCAGTGTTGTGCACCTTCTCAGGTTAGTGGGGCTGAACCAGCATGGCTGGATTCCATTAAAGCAGTGGTTCTCAAACTCTGTCCTCAGGACCCCACACAGTGCATGTTTTGCAGGTAACCCAGCAAGTGCACAGGTGTATTAATTACTCACTGACACATTTTAAAAGGTCCACAGGTGGAGCTAATTATTTCACTTGTGAGTCTGTGAGGAGACCTGCAAAACATGCACTGTTTGGGTCCTGAGGACCGAGTTTGAGAACCTGTGCATTAAAGTAATGATTTCCAATATTTCTACTAAATTGTCCCGCAATGAGAAAGAGACGCAATACTTAAGACAGTCTATGGATGAGTTTATGAACAGAGACTCAATCCCTAAACTAGCGTCTCAGACCCCTACCATTTGTCCGCAAAACGTACTCTGGCCCATATCCTGCAGTCTGACTCGGCTGATGAAGGGTCAGACATGGAGGAGGGTGAGGTGGACTTAGAGGGGGAGGGGATGCTGCTCTGTCACAGGGAATAGAGGCTCTTATAGAAGCTATCAGATGTTCTACAAATTCCTGATAAGGTGACAGAGGAGTGTGAGGAATCTTATTTTAATGTAAAAAATAAATCCTCAATCACTTTTCCTGTGTCAAAGGAACTAAGGTGGTCATTCCGAGTTGATCTCTAACTGCATTTGTTCTCAGCACAGTGATCAGGCTAAAAAACGGTAGTTCTGCGCATGCATATGCGGCGCAATGCGCACGCGTGACGTACGGGCACAACGAACAATGCATTTTTGCACAGGGTCTAGCGATGCATTTCAGTCGCACTGGTTGCCGCAGAGTGATTGACATGAAGTGGGCGTTTCTGGGTGGCAACTAACCATTTTCAGGCAGTGTTCGGAAAAACGCAGGCATGCCAGGGAAAATGCAGGCGTGGCTGGGCAAACCCGGGGCGGGTGTGTGACGTCAAATCCGGAACTGAATAGTCTGAAGTGATTGCAAGCGCTGAGTAAGTTTTGAGCTACTCTGAAACTACACAAAAAATGTTTGCAGGCGCTCTGCGATACAACCGTTTGCACTTCTGCTAAGCTAAAATACACTCCCAGTGGACGGCTGCTAAAAACTGCTAGCGAGCGATCAACTCGGAATGACCACTCAAATACCCTGTTTGAAGAACCATGGGTTAATCCTGATAGGAAATTTCAAATCCCTAAGAGGTTACTCTCATCCTTTCCTTTTCCTCCTGAGGATAGGAAAAAATGGGACTGTCCACCGATAGTGGATGCATCAGTATCCAGGCTGTCACGAAAAACAGTATTGCCTGTCCCAGGTGCAGCCTCCCCAAAAGACACGGCTGATCGTAGAATTGAGAACACACTCAAATCCTTGAAGACAGCTGCTGGGGTGGCCCAGAGACCCACTATATTATGTGCGTGGATCACTAAAGCCATTGCTAAATGGTCAGGTAACTTAATTGAGGGGTTAGATTCCTTATCTAGGGGGGAGATTGCTTTACTCCTGCAGCATAAACAGGACTCTGCGAATTTTATGGTGGAAGCCATAAAAGAAATAGGCTTGCATAATGCACGCACAACTGCTATGGCAATGTCAGCACGCAGGGGCTTATGGTTACACCAGTGGACTGCTGAGGCGGACTCCAGGAAAGGCATGGAAGGCCTACCATTTACAGGAGAGGCCTTATTCAGAGATGAACTGGATAAATGGATCTCCAAAGCTACAGCGGGTAAGTCCACATATCCTTCTTCCGAAGTGCTACACAGCTTCCAATTTGCAGTCCTTTCGGACAGCCAAGTTCAAGGCAAAACCAGTGGTTCTTCCAGTGACGTGCGGTGAGGTCACTGGTTGGGGAGGCACTGGCAGCTAAGTCCACCTGTAAAGAAAATATAAAAAAAAACACCACACAAAAATAAGCTTTATTAAACTGGGTCTTCACCTGGGGGCGGCGGCCTTTAAGCTCTTTTGCGTGGCCGCCGCCTTCCCAGGGCTTCCGGCGTCTTCACCTGGGGGGCGCCACCCCCCCCCCCCCAGGGCTTCCAGCGTCTTCACCTGGTGGGCGGCGGCTGCTAAGCTCTTTTGCATAGCCGCCGCCCAGCCAGGACTTCCGGCGTCTTCTTTCTTCAGGAGCTCTTCACTGCTCCTCCTCCGCCGTCGGACTGACTCTCCTCCGCCTCGCGCTGACTTATATAAGTCAGCCAGAGGGGGCGGGGCGATGACGCGGCGAGCCGTGATTGGCTCGCGGCGGCCATCTTTAATTTAAAAAATTATGCTGTGGCGCCATTTTTGAAACTGGAACCGCTCCGCTGCCAAACTCTGCAGATAAAGGTACATTTCCACCGCCGCCGCAACCCGCCACCCGCACCGCCGCCGCCCGCACCACCGCCGCATCCCGCCACCCGCACCATCGCCGCATCCAGCCGCCCGCACCTCCTCCGCCAGCGTCGCCGACACAGTGATTGACAGCGGATCCAGTGACGGATCCGCTGGCCAATCACTGTGGCCTCACTGACAGGGACGTGCTTTCATAGGTTGAAAGCACGTCCCTGTAGGAAAGCGGCACCTCTAATGGTGCCGCTTTCCCATATATTTTCAATGGGCTTTTACAGCCCATGGCTAGTCCCCGCCCGTGCCCGCCCGTGCCCGCCCCCCGCTCCCCATACTTTCCCCAGTGACAACGGGAGGCACCACGATCGGTGCCTCCCAAACACATACAGAGGGGAGCAATGTAAAGAATAATATTAAGAAGATACATATGACACAGAATATGTGTCATATGCATCTTCTTTGTATTAACTTAATCATTAATGACAGGGGAGGCACTGCCTCCCCTGACTGCACGTCCCTGGGTTCTTCTACAGCCACCAGAGGCGCAAGAGGTAAACTATGAAAACCAGCAACTGGCGAGTTCAAGCTCTGCTTCCTCAAGGCCTTCAGCATGACGGTGGACCGCTATGCCTGGAAGACTGGCGGGTGGGAGCCTGGCTAAAATTCTTCAGTCACATCTGTGCCAGGATCCCTGGGTCATAACTCCTATTGCCCAGGGATACAGACTGGAGTTCCTGGAGCTCCCATCTCACCCATTCTTCAAATCAGGCTTACAAGTTTCACAGGAGGCATGTATAACTTTACAAGACGCCATTCAGAAACTGGTGCAGACTCAGGTCATTGTTCCAGTTCCACCTCATCTGCAAAACAAGGAGTATTATTCCAACTTGTTTGTAGTACCGAAACCAGATGGTTCGGTAAGACCAATTTTGAACCTCAAGTCGTTGAACCCGTACCTACGAGTGTTCATATTCAAGATGGAGTCTCTGAGAGCGGTGATCTCAGGTCTAGAAGAAGGGGAATTCCTAGTGTCTCTGTATATCAAGGATGTGTACCTTCACATTCCGATCTGGCCGCCTTATCAGGCTTATCTACGGTTTGCACTGCAGGACTGTCACTACCAGTTCCAGGCCCTGCCATTTGGTCTCTCCACGGCACCGAGGGTGTTCACCAAGGTGATGGCAGAGATGATGTTTCTCCTCCGCAAACAGGGAGTAAACATAATTCCGTACCTGGACGATCTTCTGATAAAGGTGCCGTCCAGGGAGAGGTTGTTGGACAGCATTGCCCTCTCAACCAGACTACTCCGGGATCACGGGTAGATTCTGAACCTTCTGAAATGTCACCTAGAGCCAACACGGAGGCTTCCATTCCTGGGAATGATACTGGACTCAGAGTCGCAGAAGGTGTTCCTTCCATTGGAAAAGGCATTGGTAATCCAGTCGATGGTTCGGGTTGTCCTAAAGCCAACCCGGATATCGGTGCATCTATGCATTTGCCTTCTGGGGAAAATGGTAGCCTCTTACGAGGCGCTTCAGTAGGAAGGTTTCATACAAGACCCTTCCAGCTCGATCTGTTGGACAAATGGTCCGGATCGCATTTTCAATGCACCAGAGGATCCGTCTGTCGCCAAAGGCCAGGATTTCTCTTCTATGGTGGCTCCAGACTTCTCACCTAATCGAGGGTCGATGGTTCGGGATTCAGAATTGGATTCTGCTAATCACAGACGCAAGCCTGAGAGGTTGCGGAGCAGTCACTCAGGGGGTGCAGTTTCAGGGAAGATGGTCAAGTCAGGAAGTCGTCCTTCCAATCAACATTCTGGAACTCAGGGCCATATACAATGCCCTTCTGCAGACCTCATATCTTCTTCGAGATCAGACCATTCAGGTCCAGTCGGACAATATGACGGCGGTAACGTACATAAACCGACAGGGCGGAACGAAAAGAGCAGCAATGTCAGAGGTGTCAACAATTCTTCTCTGGGCAGAAAAACACGATGTGGCATTGTCAACGGTCTTCATTCCGGCAATAGACAGCTATAAAGCAGACTTCCTCAGCAGACATGACCTGCACCCGGGGGAGTGGGGCCTTCACCCGGAGGTGTTCATGTGCTTGACTCGTCTGTGGGGATATCCACAAATCGACATGATGGCCTCTCGTCTCAACAAGAAGCTCAAGCGGTATTGTTCCAGGTCGAGAGACCAACAGGCTATGGCGGTAGACGCTCTGTTGACTCCATGGGTCTATCAGATGGTGTACATGTTTCCTCCACTTCCTCTGATCCCAAAGATTCTCAAAAGAATAAAATGGGAAAAGGGTCAAGCAATTCTCATTACGCCGGACTGGCCAAGAAGGGCTTGGTATGCGGATCTACTGGACATGCTCCTGGAGGATCCGTGGCCTCTACCTCTTCGAGAGGATCTCCTACAACAGGGTCCGTTCGTCTTTCAAGACTTACCATGGCTATGTTTGACGGCATGGAAGTTGAGCCTCAAATTCGGACCTTTTAGATATGCCCCTTGAAGATCCGTGGCCTCTACCTCTTCGCGAGGATCTACTGCAACAGGGCCCATTCGTCTCTCAACACTTACCATGGCTACTTTTAATGGCATGGACGTTGAACGGCTGATTCTAACCCGGAGAGGGATCCCTGATAAGGTCATCTCGACTATGATCCAAGCCAGAAAAAGGGTAACGGCTAAACATTACCACCATATTTGGAATAAATACGTCTCTTGGTGTGAGAGCAGAAAATATTCTGCGGTGGAATTTTATCTGAGACGTTTCCTGCTTTTTCTGCAGTCAGGTGTGGACGTGGGCCTACATCTGGGCTCCATAAAAGTCCAGATTTCAGCCTTGTCCATTTTCTTTCCGAAACAATTGGCTTCTCTCCCTGAGGTTCAGACGTTCTTGAAATATGTTTTGCACATCCAACCTCCCTTTGTGCCTCCCACGGCACCTTGGGATCTCAATTTGGTGTTGCAGTTGCTCCAATCGGACTGGTTTGATCCGTTACAGGAGGTAGACGTAAAATATCTTACATAGAAGACCGTCACACTGTTGGCCTTGGCTTCAGCAAGACGTGTGTCGGAGCTGGGGGCATTGTCTCACAAGAGTCCCTATTTAATTTTTCATGAAGACAGAGCTGAACTCAGAACTCGTCAGCAATTTCTTCCAAAGGTGGTGTCTGCGTTTCACATCAACCAACCTTTTTCTAACGTCCTAAGTGGATGCTGGGGACTCCGTAAGGACCATGGGGATTAGCGGCTCCGCAGGAGACTGGGCACAACTATAAAGAAAGCTTTTAGACTACTGGTGTGCACTGGCTCCTCCCACTATGACCCTCCTCCAGACCTCAGTTAGATTCTTGTGCCCGGCCGAGCTGGATGCACACTAGGGGCTCTCCTGAGCACCTAGAAAGAAAGTATATTTAGGTTTTTTATTTTCAGTGAGATCTGCTGGCAACAGACTCACTGCAGCGAGGGACTAAGGGGAGAAGAAGCGAACCTACCTAACAGGTGGTAGTTTGGGCTTCTTAGGCTACTGGACACCATTAGCTCCAGAGGGATCGACCGCAGGACCCGACCTTGGTGTTCGTTCCCGGAGCCGCGCCGCCGTTCCCCTTACAGAGCCAGAAGCACGAAGAAGGTCCGGAAAATCGGCGGCAGAAGACTTCAGTCTTCACCAAGGTAGCGCACAGCACTGCAGCTGTGCGCCATTGCTCCTCATGTACACCTCATACTTCGGTCACTGATGGGTGCAGGGCGCTGGGGGGGGGGCGCCCTGAGGGCAATAAATAACACCTTGGCTGGCAAAATATACATCATATATAGTCCCAGAGGCTATATAGATGTAAAATTACCCCTGCCAGTATCACAGAAAAAGCGGGAGAAAGTCCGCTGAAAAGGGGGCGGGGCTTCTCCCTCAGCACACTGGCGCCATTTTTCCCTCACAGTTCCGCTGGAAGGAAGCTCCCTGGCTCTCCCCTGCAGTCTGAGAATACTACAGAAGGGTAAAAAAGAGAGGGGGGGCACTAAATTTAGGCGCAGTATAGATATATATATATGTAATATATATAAAAAAGCAGCTATAGGGAAAACACTCATTGATAGTGGGATCCCAGTGTTATATAGCGCTCTGGTGTGTGCTGGCATACTCTCTCTCTGTCTCCCCAAAGGGCTTTGTGGGGTCCTGTCCTCTGTCAGAGCATTCCCTGTGTGTTTGCGGTGTGTCGGTACGGCTGTGTCGACATGTTTGATGAGGAGGCTTATGTGGAGGCGGAGCAGATGCCGATAAATGTGATGTCACCCCCTGCGGGGTCGACACCTGAGTGGATGGTGCTGTGGAAGGAATTACGTGATAGTGTTGACTCCTTACATAAAAGGTTTGACGACATACCTAATGTGGGACAGCCGGCTTCTCAGCCTGTGCCTGCCCAGGCGTCTCAAAAACCATCAGGGGCTCTAAAACGCCCGCTACCTCAGATGGTTGACACAGATGTCGACACGGATACTGACTCCAGTGTCGACGACGAAGAGACTAATGTAACTTCCAGTAGGGCCACACGTTACATGATTGAGGCAATGAAAAAATGTGTTGCACATTTCTGATGTTACCCCCGGTACCACAAAAAAGGGTATAATGTTTGGAGAGAAAAAACTACCAGTAGCTTTTCCTCCATCTGAAGAGTTAAATGAAGTGTGTGAAGAAGCGTGGGCTTCCCCTGATAAAAAGATGGTAATTTCTAAGAGGTTACTAATGGCGTACCCTTTCCCGCCAGAGGATAGGTCACGCTGGGAAACACCCCCTAGGGTAGATAAAGCGCTCACACGCTTGTCAAAGAAGGTGGCACTACCGTCTCCGGATACGGCCGCCCTGAAGGAATCTGCTGATAGAAAGCAGGAGGCTATCCTGAAATCTATATATACACACACAGGTGTGATACTGAGACCGGCTATAGCTTCAGCCTGGATGTGCAGCGCTGCTGCTGCGTGGTCAGATTCCCTGTCAGAAAATATAGATACCCTAGACAGGGACACTATTTTGCTGAACGTAGAGCATATAAAAGACGCACTTTTATACATGAGGGATGCACAGAGGGATATTTGCCGGCTGGCATCCAAAATTAGTGCAATGTCCATTTCTGCCAGGAGAGGGTTATGGACTCGGCAGTGGACAGGTGATGCAGATTCCAAACGACACATGGAAGTTCTGCCTTATAAGGGTGAGGAATTGTTCGGGGATGGTCTCTCGGACCTCGTTTCCACAGCAACAGCTGGGAAGTCTACATTTTTGCCCCATGTTCCCTCACAACCAAAGAAAGCACCGTATTATCAGGTACAGTCCTTTCGGCCCAATAGGGGCAAGCGGGTTAAAGGCGCGTCCTTTCTGCCCAGAGGCAGAGGTAGAGGGAAAAAGCTGCATCATACAGCCAGTTCCCAGGAGCAAAAGTCCTCCCCCGCTTCCTCTAAGTCCACAGCATGACGCTGGGGCTCCACAGGCAGAGCCAGGTACGGTGGGGGCCCGTGTCAAGCATTTCAGCAATCAGTGGGCTCGCTCACGGGTGGATCCCTGGATCCTTCAAATAGTATCTCAGGGGTACAAACTGAAATTCGAGACGTCTCCCCCCCGCCGTTTCCTCAAATCTGCCTTGCCAACCACTCCCTCAGGCAGGGAGGCAGTGTTACAGGCAATTCAAAAGCTGTATTCACAACAAGTGATAGTAAAGGTGCCCCTACTTCAACAAGGAAGGGGTTACTATTCCACAATGTTTGTGGTACCGAAACCGGACGGTTCGGTGAGACACATTTTAAATTTGAAATCCTTGAACACATATATCAAAAAATTCAAGTTCAAGATGGAATCGCTCAGGGCGGTTATTGCAAGCCTGGACGAGGGAGATTACATGGTATCGCTGGACATCAAGGATGCTTACCTACATGTCCCCATTTACCATCCTCACCAGGAGTACCTCAGGTTTGTGGAACAAGATTGTCATTACCAATTCCAGACGTTGCCGTTCGGTCTCTCCACGGCTCCGAGGGTCTTTACCAAGGTAATGGCGGAAATGATGATACTCCTTCGAAGGAAGGGAGTTTTAATTATCCCGTACTTGGACGATCTCCTGATAAAGGCGAGGTCCAGAGAGCAGTTGTTGGTAGGGGTAGCACTATCTCGGGAAGTGCTACAACAGCACGGCTGGATTCTAAACATTCCAAAGTCACAGCTGGTCCCTACGACACGCCTGCTATTCCTAGGGATGGTTCTGGACACAGAACAGAGAAAAGTGTTTCTCCCAGAGGAGAAGGCCAAGGAGCTGTCATCTCTAGTCAGAGGCCTCCTAAAACCAAAACAGGTGTCGGTGCATCACTGCACGCGGATCCTGGGAAAAATGGTAGCTTCCTACGAAGCGATTCCATTCGGCAGGTTTCATGCAAGAACCTTTCAGTGGGACCTGTTGGACAAGTGGTCCGGATCGCATCTTCAGATGCATCGTCTGATAACCCTGTCTCCAAGGACAAGGGTGTCTCTGCTGTGGTGGCTGCAGAGTGCTCATCTTCAAGAGGGCCGCAGATTCGGCATACAGGACTGGGTCCTGGTGACCACGGATGCCAGCCTTCGAGGCTGGGGAGCAGTCACACAGGGAAGAAACTTCCAAGGACTATGGTCAAGTCAGGAGACTTCCCTGCACATAAATATTCTGGAACTAAGGGCCATTTACAATGCCCTAAGTCAGGCAAAACCCCTGCTTCAAAACCAGCCGGTACTGATCCAGTCAGACAACATCACGGCAGTCGCCCATGTAAATCGACAGGGCGGCACGAGAAGCAGGACGGCGATGGCAGAAGCCACAAGGATTCTCCGATGGGCGGAAAATCACGTGTTAGCACTGTCAGCAGTGTTCATTCCGGGAGTGGACAACTGGGAAGCAGACTTCCTCAGCAGGCACGACCTCCACCCGGGAGAGTGGGGACTTCATCCAGAAGTCTTTCAAATGATTGTAAACCAGTGGGAAAAACCACAGGTGGACATGATGGCGTCCCGCCTAAACAAAAAGCTAGAAAAATATTGCGCCAGGTCAAGAGACCCGCAGGCGATAGCTGTGGACGCTCTGGTAACACCGTGGGTGTACCGATCGGTTTATGTGTTCCCTCCTCTTCCTCTCATACCAAAGGTACTGAGGATAATAAGGAGAAGAGGAGTAAGAACTATACTCATTGTTCCGGATTGGCCAAGAAGAGCGTGGTATCCGGAACTTCAAGAAATGATGTCAGAGGACCCATGGCCTCTACCGCTCAGACAGGACCTGCTGCAGCAGGGGCCCTGTCTGTTCCAAGACTTACCGCGGCTGCGTTTGACGGCATGGCGGTTGAACACCGGATCCTGAAGGAAAAGGGCATTCCGGAGGAAGTCATTCCTACGCTGATAAAAGCTATGAAAGAAGTAACCGCGAACCATTATCACCGCATATGGCGAAAATATGTTGCGTGGTGTGAGGCCAGGAAGGCCCCAACGGAAGAATTTCAGCTGGGCCGGTTCCTGCACTTCCTACAGTCAGGGGTGACTATGGGCCTTAAATTGGGTTCCATTAAGGTCCAGATTTCGGCTCTATCGATTTTCTTCCAGAGAGAATTGGCTTCACTACCTGAAGTTCAGACTTTTGTTAAGGGAGTGCTGCATATTCAGCCCCCTTTTGTGCCTCCAGTGGCACCTTGGGATCTCAACGTGGTGTTGGATTTCTAAAAGTCACATTGGTTTGAGCCACTGAAAACCGTGGATTTAAAATATCTCATGTGGAAAGTGGTCATGTTGTTGGCCTTGGCTTCGGCCAGGCGTGTTTCAGAATTGGCGGCTTTGTCATGTAAAAGCCCTTATCTGATTTTCCATATGGATAGGGCAGAATTGAGGACTCGTCCCCAGTTTCTCCCCAAAGTGGTATCAGCTTTTCATCTGAACCAACCTATCGTGGTGCCTGCGGCTACGAATGACTTGGAGGCTTCCAAGTTGTTGGATGTAGTCAGGGCCCTAAAAATTTATGTTTCCAGGACAGCTGGAGTCAGGAAGACTGACTCGCTTTTTATCCTGTATGCGCCCAACAAGTTGGGTGCACCTGCTTCTAAGCAGACTATTGCTCGCTGGATCTGTAGTACGATTCAGCTTGCACATTCTGCGGCTGGACTGCCGCATCCTAAATCAGTAAAAGCCCATTCCACGAGGAAAGTGGGCTCTTCTTGGGCGGCTGCCCGAGGGGTCTCGGCTCTTCAACTTTGCCGAGCTGCTACTTGGTCAGGGGCAAACACGTTTGCTAAATTCTACAAATTTGATACCCTGGCTGAGGAGGACCTTGAGTTCTCTCATTCGGTGCTGCAGAGTCATCCGCACTCTCCCGCCCGTTTGGGAGCTTTGGTATAATCCCCATGGTCCTTACGGAGTCCCCAGCATCCACTTAGGACGTTAGAGAACATAAGAATTTACTCACCGGTAATTCTATTTCTCATAGTCCGTAGTGGATGCTGGGCGCCCATCCCAAGTGCGGATTGTCTGCAATACTTGTATATAGTTATTGCTTAACTAAAGGGTTATTGTTGAGCTATCTGTTGAGAGGCTCAGTTGTTATCATGCTGTTAACTGGGTATTGTATCACGAGTTATACGGTGTGATTGGTGTGGCTGGTATGAGTCTTACCCGGGATTCAAAATCCTTCCTAATTGTGTCAGCTCTTCCGGGCACAGTATCCTAACTGAGGTCTGGAGGAGGGTCTTAGTGGGAGGAGCCAGTGCACACCAGTAGTCTAAAAGCTTTCTTTATAGTTGTGCCCAGTCTCCTGCGGAGCCGCTAATCCCCATGGTCCTTACGGAGTCCCCAGCATCCACTACGGACTATGAGAAATAGAATTACCGGTGAGTAAATTCTTATTATTGTCGTTCTGATTGTTACCGACACCTCTACTATTTCAAAGTCTTTTTCTTTTCCAGCTGTAAAGCTGCCGGCCTGTAGTGTTTCTGTTAATGGGGGTCATTCCGAGTTGTTCGCTCGTTGCCGATTTTCGCAACGGAGCGATTAAGGCAAAAAATAAGAATTTACTTACCGATAATTCTATTTCTCGTAGTCCGTAGTGGATGCTGGGGACTCCGTAAGGACCATGGGGAATAGCGGCTCCGCAGGAGACTGGGCACAAAAGTAAAGCTTTAGAACTACCTGGTGTGCACTGGCTCCTCCCCCCATGACCCTCCTCCAAGCCTCAGTTAGGATACTGTGCCCGGACGAGCGTACACAATAAGGAAGGATTTTGAATCCCGGGTAAGACTCATACCAGCCACACCAATCACACCATATAACTTGTGATCTAAACCCAGTTAACAGCATGATAACAGAGGAGCCTCTAGAAAAGATGGCTCACTACAGCAATAACCCGATTTTTTGGTAACAATAACTATGTACCAGTATTGCAGATAATCCGCACTTGGGATGGGCGCCCAGCATCCACTACGGACTACGAGAAATAGAATTATCGGTAAGTAAATTCTTATTTTCTCTAACGTCCTAAGTGGATGCTGGGGACTCCGTAAGGACCATGGGGATTATACCAAAGCTCCCAAACGGGCGGGAGAGTGCGGATGACTCTGCAGCACCAAATGAGAGAACTCCAGGTCCTCCTCAGCCAGGGTATCAAATTTGTAGAATTTTACAAACGTATTTGCTCCTGACCAAGTAGCTGCTCGGCAAAGTTGTAAAGCCGAGACCCCTCGGGCAGCCGCCCAAGATGAGCCCACCTTCCTTGTGGAATGGGCTTTTACAGATTTTGGCTGTGGCAGGCCTGTCACAGAATGTGCAAGCTGAATTGTACTACAAATCCAACGAGCAATAGTCTGCTTAGAAGCAGGAGCACGCAGCTTGTTGGGTGCATACAGAATAAACAACGAGTCAGATTTTCTGACTCCAGCCGTCCTGGAAACCTATATTTCCAGGGCTCTGACAACGTCTAGCAACTTGGAGTCCTCCAAGTCCCTAGTAGCCGCAGGCACCACAATAGGTTGATTCAGGTGAAACGCTGAAAACCACCTTAGGGAGAAACTGAGGACAAGTCCTCAATTCCGCCCTGTCCGAATGGAAAATCAGATGAGGGCTTTTACAGGATAAAGCCGCCAATTCTGACACGCACCTGGCCCAGGCCAGGGCCAACAGCATGACCACTTTCCATGTGAGATATTTTAACTCCACATATTTAAGTGGTTCAAACCAATGTGACTTTTGGAACCCAAAAACTACATTTAGATCCCAAGGTGCCACTGGAGGCACAAAAGGAGGCTGTATATACAGTACCCCTTTCACAAACGTCTGAACTTCAGGGACTGAAGCTAGTTCTTTTTGGAAGAAAATTGACAGGGCCGAAATTTGAACCTTAATGGACCCCCATTTCAGGCCCATAGACACTCCTGTTTGCAGGAAATGTAGGAATCGACCTAGTTGAAAATTCCTCCGTCGGGGCCTTACTGGCCTCGCACCACGCAACATATTTTCGCCAAATGCGGTGATAATGTTTTGCGGTTATATCTTTCCTGGCTTTGATCAGGATAGGGATGACTTCATCCGGAATGCCTTTTTCCTTCAGGATCCGGCGTTCAACCGCCCTGCCGTTAAACGCAGCCGCGGTAAGTCTTGGAACAGACAGGGTCCTTGCTGGAGCAGGTCCCTTCTTAGAGGTAGAGGCCACGGATCCTCCGTGAGCATCTCTTGAAGTTCCGGTTACCAAGTCCTTCTTGGCCAATCCGGAGCCACGAATATAGTGCTTACTCCTCTCCATCTTATAATTCTCAGTACCTTGGTTAGGAGAGGCAGAGGAGGGAACACATACACTGACTGGTACACCCACTGTGTTACCAGAGCGTCTACAGCTATTGCCTTAGGGTCCCTTGACCTGGCGCAATACTTGTCGAGTTTTATAAACATGTGGAAGACTTCTGGGTGAAGTCCCCACTCTCCCGGGTGGAGGTCGTGTCTGCTGAGGAAGTCTGCTTCCCAGTTGTCCACTCCCGGAATGAATACTGCTGACAGTGCTATCACATGATTTTCCGCCCAGCGAAGAATCCTTGCAGCTTCTGCCATTGCCCTTCTGCTTCTTGTGTCACCCTGTCTGTTTACGTGGGTGACTGCCGTGATGTTGTCCGAATGGATCAACTCCGGGTGACCTTGAAACAGAGGTCTTGCTGAGCTTAGAGCATTGAAAATGGCCCTTAGCTTCCGGATATTTATGTGAAGTGATGTCTCCAGGCTTGACCATAAGCTCTGGAAATTCCTTCCCTATGTGACTGCTCCCCAGCCTCGCAGGCTGGCATCCGTGGTCACCAGGACCCAGTCCTGAATGTGCGGCCCTCTAGAAGATGAGCACTCTGCAACCACCACAGGAGAGACACCCTTGTGCTTGGTGACAGGGTTATCCGCTGATGCATCTGAAGATGCGACCCAGACCATTTGTCCAGCAGGTCCCACTGGAAAGTTCTTGCGTGGAATCTGCCGCATGGGATTGCTTCATAGGA
The DNA here is from genome assembly GCF_028390025.1 of Pseudophryne corroboree. Classification (NCBI taxonomy): domain Eukaryota; kingdom Metazoa; phylum Chordata; class Amphibia; order Anura; family Myobatrachidae; genus Pseudophryne; species Pseudophryne corroboree. The sequence continues at coordinate 423,536,465 of NC_086445.1, read as the reverse complement.
AGCCACCATTTTTCCCAGAACCATCTCATTGATGTACTGAGACTTGGCTCGGTTATAGGAGGTTCCCGACTAGCTCGGATAACTCCCTGACTTTCTCCTCCGGGAGAAACACCTTTTTCTGAACTGTGTCCAGGATCATCCCTAAGAACAGAAGACGAGTCGTCGGAATCAGCTGCGATTTTGGAATATTGAGAATCCAATCGTGCTGCCGCAACACTACCTGAGATAGTGCTACACCGACCTCCAACTGTTCCCTGGATCTTACCCTTATCAGGGAATCGTCCAAGTAAGGGATAACTAAAATTCCCTTCCTTCGAAGGAGTATCATCATTTCGGCCATTACCTTGGTAAAGACCCGGGGTGCCGTGGACCATCCATACGGCAGCGTCTGAAACTGATAGTGACAGTTCTGTACCATAAACCTGAGGTACCCTTGGTGAGAAGGGTAAATTGGGACATGAAGGTAAGCATCCTTGATGTCCCGAGACATCATGTAGTCCCCTTCTTCCAGGTTCGCAATCACTGCTCTGAGTGACTCAATCTTGAATTTGAACCTCTGTATGTAAGTGTTCAAAGATTTTAGATTTAGAATCGGTCTCACCGAGCCGTCCGGCTTCGGTACCACAACAGTGTGGAATAATACCCCGTTCCCTGTTGCAGGAGGGGTACCTTGATTATCACCTGCTGGGAATACAGCTTGTGAATGGCTTCCAAAACTGTCTCCCTGTCAGAAGGAGACATCGGTAAGCCGACTTTAGGAAACGGCGAGGGGGAGACGTCTCGAATTCCAATTTGTACCCCTGAGATATCACCTGAAGGATCCAGGGGTCTACTTGCGAGTGAGCCCACTGCGCGCTGAAATTCATTGAGACGGGCCCCCACCGTGCCTGATTCTGCTTGTAAAGCCCCAGCGTCATACTGAGGGCTTGGCAGAGGCGGGAGAGGGTTTCTGTTCCTGGGAACTGGCTGATTTCTGCAGCCTTTTTCCTCTCCCTCTGTCACGGGGCAGAAATGAGGAACCTTTTGTCCGCTTGCCCACGAAAAGACTGCGCCTGATAATACGGCGTCTTCTCATGTTGAGAGGCGACCTGGGGTACAAATGTGGATTTCCCAGCTGTTGCCGTGGCCACCAGGTCTGAAAGACCGACCCCAAATAACTCCTCTTCTTAATAAGGCAATACTTCCAAATGCCGTTTGGAATCCGCATCACCTGACCACTGTCGTGTCCATAACCCTCTACTGGTAGAAATGGACAACGCACTTAGACTTGATGCCAGTCGGCAAATATTCCGCTGTGCATCACGCATATATAGAAATGCATCTTTTAAATGCTCTATAAGCAATAATATACTGTCCCTATCTAGGGTATCAATATTTTCAGTCAGGGAATCCGACCACGCCAACCCAGCACTGCACATCCAGGCTGAGGCGATTGCTGGTCGCAGTATAACACCAGTATGTGTGTAAATACCTTTTAGGATGCCCTCCCAGCAGGATCCTTAAGGGCGGCCATCTCAGGAGAGGGTAGAGCCCTTGTTCTTACAAGCGTGTGAGCGCTTTATCCACCCTAGGGGGTGTTTCCCAACGCACCCTAACCTCTGGCGGGAAAGGATATAATGCCAATAACATTTTTGAAATTATCAGTTGTTATCGGGGGAAAACCACGCATCATCACACACCTCATTTAATTTCTCAGATTCAGGAAAACTACAGGTAGTTTTTCCTCACCGAACATAATACCCCTTTTTGGTGGTACTCGTATTATCAGAAATGTGTAAAACATTTTTCATTGCCTCAATCATGTAACGTGTGGCCCTACTGGAAGTCACATTTGTCTCTTCACCGTCGACACTGGAGTCAGTATCCGTGTCGGCGTCTATATCTGCCATCAGAGGTAACGGGCGCTTTAGAGCCCCTGACGGCCTATGAGACGTCTGGACAGGCACAAGCTGAGTAGCCGGCTGTCTCATGTCAACCACTGTCTTTTATACAGAGCTGACACTGTTACGTAATTCCTTCCAACAGTTCATCCACTCAGGTGTCGACCCCCTAGGGGGTGACATCACTATTACAGGCAATCTGCTCCGTCTCCACATCATTTTTCTCCTCATACATGTCGACACAAACGTACCGACATACAGCACACACACAGGGAATGCTCTGATAGAGGACAGGACCCCACTAGCCCTTTGGGGAGACAGAGGGAGAGTTTGCCAGCACACACCAGAGCGCTATATATATACAGGGATAACCTTATATAAGTGTTTTTCCCCTTATAGCTGCTGTATCTTTAATACTGCGCGTAATTAGTGCCCCCCCTCTCTTTTTTAACCCTTTCTGTAGTGTAATGACTGCAGGGGAGAGCCAGGGAGCTTCCCTCCAACGGAGCTGTGAGGGAAAATGGCGCCAGTGTGCTGAGGAGATAGGCTCCGCCCCCTTATCGGCGGCCTTATCTCCCGTTTTTCTATGTATTCTGGCAGGGGTTAAATTCATCCATATAGCCCAGGAGCTATATGTGATGCATTTTTTGCCATCCAAGGTGTTTTTATTGCGTCTCAGGGCGCCCCCCCCCAGCGCCCTGCACCCTCAGTGACCGGAGTGTGAAGTGTGCTGAGAGCAATGGCGCACAGCTGCAGTGCTGTGCGCTACCTTGTTGAAGACAGGACGTCTTCTGCCGCCGATTTTCCGGACCTCTTCTGTCTTCTGGCTCTGTAAGGGGGCCGGCGGCGCGGCTCTGGGACCCATCCATGGCTGGGCCTGTGATCGTCCCTCTGGAGCTAATGTCCAGTAGCCTAAGAAGCCCAATCCACTCTGCACGCAGGTGAGTTCGCTTCTTCTCCCCTTAGTCCCTCGATGCAGTGAGCCTGTTGCCAGCAGGTCTCACTGAAAATAAAAAACCTAAAACTAAACTTTTCACTAAGCAGCTCAGGAGAGCCACCTAGTGTGCACCCTTCTCGTTCGGGCACAAAAATCTAACTGAGGCTTGGAGGAGGGTCATGGGGGGAGGAGCCAGTGCACACCAGGTAGTTCTAAAGCTTTACTTTTGTGCCCAGTCTCCTGCGGAGCCGCTATTCCCCATGGTCCTTACGGAGTCCCCAGCATCCACTTAGGACGTTAGAGAAATGCGCATGCGCATGGTACGCAGTGCGCATGCGCTAAGTATTTTAGCACAAAACTTAGTAGAGTTACTCACGTCCGAACTAAGAATTTTCATTGTTGAAGTGATCGGAGTGTGATTGACAGGAAGTGGGTTTTTCTGGGCGGAAACTGACCGTTTTCTGGGAGTGTGCGGAAAAACGCAGGCGTGCCAGGATAAAACGCAGGAGTGTCTGGAGAAACGGGGGAGTGGCTGGCCGAACGCAGGGCGTTTGTGACGTCAAACCAGGAACGAAATGGGCTGAGCTGATCACAGTGTAGGAGTAAGTCTCGAGCTACTCTGAAACTGCTAAGAATTTTCTATTCGCAATTCTGCTAATCTTTCGTTCGCAATTCTGCTATGCTAAGATACAATCCCGGAGGGCGGCGGCCTAGCGTGTGCATTGCTGCTAAAATCTGCTAGCGAGCGAACAACTCGGAATGAGGGCCAATGTCCAAATCGGTAAGTGACTGTGCAATAAATTGCAGGACGGCAGGCAATGGGGGTCATTCCGAGTTGTTCGCTAGTTGTCGATTTTCGCTATACTGCGATTAGTCGCTTACTGCGCATGCGCAAGGTTCGCAGAGCGCATGCGCTTAGTTATTTTACACAAAAGTTAGGTATTTTACTCTCGGCATACCAAAGCTTTTTCATCGCTGTGGTGATCGGAGTGTGATTGACAGGAAGTGGGTGTTTCTGGGCGGAAACTTGCCGTTTTATGGGAGTGTGCGGAAAAACGCAGGCGTTCGAGTTGTAAAACGCAGGAGTGGCTGGAGAAACGGGGGAGTGGTTGGGCAAACGCTGGGTGTGTTTGTGACGTCAAACCAGGAACGAAAAGGACTGAGCTGGTCGCAATGGCTGAGTAAGTCTGGAGCTACTCAGAAACTGCTAAGAAATTTCTATTCGCAATTCTGTTAATCTTTCGTTCGCAATTCTGCTATGCTAAGACACACTCCCAGAGGGCGGCGGCCTAGCGTGTACAATGCTGCTAAAAGCAGCTAGCGAGCGAACAACTCGGAATGAGGGCCATTATGTATGCTGGAAAAGGTAAAAACATAAAACACCCATAGCAAATGCTGCTTATGAATTTAATAATGATATCTAACACAAGACCCTCACTTTGGGGCATATGCCTCAACACTTGGAGAGAGATAAAGTAGAGAGAGCTAAGTACAAAACAATCAGCTCCTAACGTCCATGTTACAGGCTGTGTTTGAAAAATGACAGGAGTTGATTGGTTGGTAGTTTATAGCTCTCTACTTTATAACTCTTCAAGCATTGATGCATAAACCCCTTCATGACATTCCATAGCCCTCATTAACTTGCTATACCATTAGCCATTTTTTAAGAACTCAATATAATCTACAGCAATTCCAAAATAGTACAAAAGTACATAAAGATTATAATAACGGTGATTGCCTCTGCATAGTTAAACCGAATCAAGACTTACAGTACGTGCAGCAGTATGGTGAAGTCCAGGTGCTCCATATAAAAGAATGCTAAAGTAAGTGTGAAGACCAAAACTACATTTAATTGAGGTTTCCATTTTGTTACTGTGTTGTGATGAGAGATTGATCAGCCTATAGCTGTGTGGCGGTGGGGTTTTGGTGTGTCTTCAAGTTGGCTTGTGATCTCCCTCTTTTTTTTCTTTAAATTTCCTCCCTCCATTTTATGGTATGTCATAAAGTCAACTGCGTGAGTGGTTACCAGGAATGAATGTCAGTCCAGGAGCCATCTTACTGCAATGCGGAGGTGCGCTCTACTTCAATAGAATTTAACAGAGTAGGCTGATTTTACTGTACTAAGAGTCAGCAGCTACACCTGCTTGGGTGGCCTTTATATGTGTTATTGGTATGAGAGTAGGATACCTCTCACTTCTCTACTGTTGTTGTTAGGGCAATAATGTTCAAAGTGAATCTGCATTACGCACTCCACTTATTAGGTGGCCGTCCATTCTTCTGCAACAATACTATTTAATTTAAATTATAAAGCTGACCAACCTCACTACACCTTTGTCATTATATATAAATATTTTCTATTTATATTCATAAATATTCATTCATTTGCGCCAGAAGCTGTTATCAGCCACTACCTCCAATACTCAGTATTAGATTTACGAGCAACAGTTTTATTATCTCCCTTTCTGGTAATAGACAGGAAACGCTCTTCGATGACTTACAGTGCTGGTTGTCCTGCTGTGTCTCTCAGGTATCTCAACTCTTGCTATCCTCCATCCCTCATCCTTACTCTTGCTCTCCTCCCATGCGGGATTGTTGTTGTCATCCATATATACTCGCAGTTTCCCAACTTTTTCTCCAACAATTTGGTAGGTAAAGGTCAAACAGAATTTGGTGTCTGCATTTAAGTTTGCAAGTGGAAGTTTCAAACGACCAATATCTTTCTTGTGACCAACATTTGCTGGAACTGACAGATAAAATCCAGAACCTGATGCATAAAAAAAAATAATTAAAGATTTAATTTTCATATACTAAGTTGAAGAAAATACAGGGTCTTTTCTTACTAAGCACAGCAAATTAGACGTGACTAGAAAAAGCTACAATATGGTGTGTACACACACACACACACACACACACACACACACACACACACACACACACACACACACACACACACACACATATATATATACATACATACATACATACATACATACATATACATATATGTGTGCAGGGGCGGATTGGGAACTAAAAGTGGCCCTGGAAAAATTTCTAAAAGTGGCCTTACATGGACGGCACCAAATGAACTGTAGGCGGCACAAACACCAAAGTAGGCAGGATAAGTACATCTCTACTTTTGTGTGGAAGTTGTTGGTTCCAATGTTATTGGTAGTCGTGGCCCCAACACTCACAGACCTTTAACCTGCAGTGACAAACCCCAAACCTCCTTTTTTCAAAAAACACCCAGCCACCACCACCGAGACTGAGCACAGACACCAAAACCTCCAGCAAATAGTCACACTATCATTAAAATTAGTAGTCTTCAGTTTGTCGGCAGCCGGGCTCCCGACGATCAGCATACCGGTGCCGGAATCCCGGCCACCGGCATACCAACAGCTTTTCAACCTCTTGGGGGTCCACGACCACCCTGGAGGGAGAATAGATAGCGTAGCGTGGCGTGGCAAGCGCATTTGCGTTCCCCCGCTGTCGGTATGCCGGTGGTCGGGATTCCGGCGCCGGTATGCTGGCCGCTTGGAGGCCGACTGCCGGCATAACATACTACACCCATTAAAACAAAGAGATCAAACTCATTGTCCAAAGATCACAAATATCATCACTCCCCACCCGTGGAGCCAGGAATCACCCCAGAAATTGGTTCAAACCCAGTTAATACCAACTCCTGACCCTTTAGCAGGGGCTGGCACACACACACAGGGCTGGGTACTGGAGTGGGGCTGGGTACAGCAGCAGGGGCTGACACAGAGGGCTGGCACATATACAGGGCTGGGTACAGGAGCAGGGGCTGACACAGAGGGCTGGCACATATACAGGGCTGGGTGCAGGGGCTGACACAGAGGGCTGGCACATATACAGGGCTGGGTACAGGAGCAGGGGCTGACACACAAGGCTGGGTACAGGAGAGGGGCTGGGTACAGGAGAGGGGCTGACACAGGAGAGGGGCTGGGTACAGGAGAGGGGCTGACACAGGAGAGGGGCTGGGTGTAGGGGCTGGCACACTTACAGGGCTGAGTGCAGGAGCAGGGGTTGGCACATGTACAGAGCTGGGTACAGGGGAGGGGCTGGGTGCAGGGGCTAGCACACTTACAGGGCTGGGTGCAGGAGCAGGGGTTGGCACAGAGGGCTGGGTACAGGAGAGGGGCTGACACAGAGGGCTGAGTACAAGAGCAGGGGCTGGCACACTTACGGGGCTGGGTGCAGGAGCAGGGGTTGGCACAGAGGGCAGGCAAACGTACAGGGTTGGGTACAGGAGAGGGGCTGGGTATAAGAGAAGGGCTGACACAGATGGCTGAGTACAGGAGCAGGGGCTGGCACACTTATGGGGCTGGGTGCAGGAGCAGGGGTTGGCACAGAGGGCTGGGTACAGGAGAGGCAGCTGGCACATGTACGGGGCTGAATACAGTAACAGGGGCTGGCACACAGGGCTGGGTACAGGAGAGGGCTGGCACACCTACAGGGCTGGGTACAGGGGAGGGGTTGGGTGCAGGGGCTGGCACACTTACAGGACTGAGTGCAGGAGCAGGGGTTGGCACATGTACAGAGCTGAGTACAGGGGAGGGGCTGGGTGCAGGGGTTAGCACACTTACAGGGCTGGGTGCAGGAGCAGGGGTTGGCACAGAGGGCTGGCACACGTACAGGGCTGAGTATAGGAGAGGGGCTGACACAGAGGGCTGAGTACATGGGCTGGGTGCAGGTGCTGACACACATACAGGGCTGGGTGCAGGGGCTGGGTGCTTGGGTGCAGGGGCAGACACACATACAGGGCTGGGTGCAGGAGCAGGGGTTGGCACAAAGGGCTGGCACATGTACAGGGCTGGGTACAGTAGAGGGGCTGGCACAGAGGGTTGGGTACAGGAGAGGGGGCTGGCACATATACAGGGCTGAGTACAGAAGAAGGGACTGGGTACAGGGGCTGACACAGAGGGTTGGGTACAGGAGAGGGGGTTGGCACAGATACAGGGCTGGGTACAGGAGAGGGGCTGACACAGGAGAGGGGCTGGGTACAGTAGCTGACACAGAGGGTTGGGTACAGGAGAGGGGGTTGGCACAGATACAGGGCTGGGTACAGAAGAGGGGGCTGGCACACATACAGGGCTGGGTACAGGAGAGGGGATGGGTGCAGGGATGGGTACAGCAGCAGGGGCTGACACAGAGGGCTGGCATACATACAGGGCTGGGTACAAGAGAGGGACTGGGTACTGGAGCTGACACAGAGGGTTGGGTACAGGAGCAGGGTCTGGCACATGTACAGTGCTGAATACAGTAACAGGGGCTGGCACAGAGGGCTGGGTACCGGAGAGGGCTGGCACACATATAGGGCTGGGTACAGGAGAGGGGCTGGGTGCAGGAGCAGGGGTTGGCACAGAGGGCTGGGTACAGGAGAGGGCTGGCACATATACAGGCCTGAATACAGTAACGGGCTGGCACACAGGGCTGGGTACAGGAGAGGGCTGGCACACCTACAGGGCTGGGTACAGGGGAGGGGCTGGCACACTTACAGGACTGAGTGCAGGAGCAGGGGTTGGCACATGTACAGAGCTGAGTACAGGGGAGGGGCTGGGTGCAGGGGTTAGCACACTTACAGGGCTGGGTGCAGGAGCAGGGGTTGGCACAGAGGGCTGGCACACGTACAGGGCTGAGTATAGGAGAGGGGCTGACACAGAGGGCTGAGTACATGGGCTGAATGCAGGTGCTGACACACATACAGGGCTGGGTGCAGGGGCTGACACACATACAGGGCTGGGTGCTTGGGTGCAGGGGCTGACACACATACAGGACTGGGTGCAGGTGCTGACACACATGCAGGACTGGGTGCAGGGGCTGACACACATGCAGGGCTGGGTGCAGGTGCTGACACATACAGGGCTGGGTGCAGGGGCTGACACACATACAGGGCTGGGTGCAGGGGCTGACACACGTGCAGGGTGCCTCCCACCCACCCATTCGCGGCTGGGTAGGGGAAGTCTTTGTTACACTGGGCTCTGTTCCCCTAATCCATCTACCACTGTACCTCTTTGCTGTATCCCAAGCAGCAATCACTCAGCCTCAGGCAGGAAGTTAAACAGACATGAGACTTCCTGTGTAGCCTGAGGCTGAGCAGAGGTTGTGCTGTCAGTGCTGCCGGTAAATCTTTTTCTCCTAGTCCGTAGAGGATGCTGGGTACTCCGTAAGGACCATGGGGTATAGACGGGCTCCGCAGGAGACATGGGCACTATAAAGAACTTTAGATGGGTGTGCACTGGCTCCTCCCTCTATGCCCCTCCTCCAGACCTCAGTTAGAGAAACTGTGCCCAGAGGAGACGGACAGTACGAGGAAAGGATTTTTGTTAATCTAAGGGCAAGATTCATACCAACCCACACCATCCACACCGTATAACCTGGAATATACGCAACAAGTTAACAGTATGAACAAAACAGTATCAGCCCACGACTGATCTTAACTGTAACATAACCCTTATGTAAGCAATAACTATATACAAGCCTTGCAGAAATATGTCCGCACTGGGACGGGCGCCCAGCATCCTCTACGGACTAGGAGAAAAAGATTTACCGGTAGGTTTAAAATCTTATTTTCTCTTACGTCCCAGAGTTTGCTGGGGACTCCGTAAGGACCATTGGGATTATACCAAAGTTCCAGACCGGGCGGGAGAGTGCGGATGACTCTGCAGCAACGATTGAGCAAACATGAGGTTCTCCTCAGCCAAAGTATCAAACTTGTAGAATTTAGCAAAAGTGTTTGAACTCGACCAAGTCGCCGCTCGGCAAAGCTGTAATGCCGAGACGCATCGGGCAGCCGCCCAAGAAGAGCCCACCTTCCTAGTGGAATGGGCCTTAACCGAATTTGGTAACGGCAATCCAGCCATAGAATGAGCCTGCTGAATCGTGTTACAGATCCAGCGAGCAATAGTCTGCTTAGAAGCAGGAGCGCCAACCTTGTTGGCTGCATACAGGACAAACAGTGCCTCTGTTTTCCTAACCCGAGCCGTCCTGACTACATCAAGGGACTTGGAATCCTCCAAGTCCTTCGTAGCCACAGGTACCACAATAGGTTGGTTCATATGAAACGATGAAACCACCTTAGGCAAAAATTGAGGACGAGTCCTTAATTCTGCTCTATCCACATGGAAAATCAGATAGGGGCTTTTGTGAGACAAAGCCGCCAATTCAGACACCCGCCTTGCAGATGCCAAGGCCAACAACATGACCACCTTCCAAGTGAGAAATTTCAATTCAACCGTTTGCAGAGGTTCAAACCAGTGAGATTTTAGGAACTGTAACACCACGTTAAGGTCCCATGGTGCCACTGGAGGCACAAAAGGAGGCTGTATGTGCAGCACTCCCTTTACAAAAGTCTGTACTTCTGGGAGAGAAGCCAATTCCTTCTGAAAGAAAATTGATAGGGCCGAAATCTGTACCTTAATGGAGCCTAATTTTAGGCCCATATCCACTCCTGTCTGTAGAAAGTGGAGAAAATGGCCCAGATGGAAAACTTCCGTAGGAGCATTCTTGGCTTCACACCAAGATATATACTTTCTCCAGATACGGTGATAATGTTTCGCCGTCACCTCCTTTCTAGCCTTCATCAGAGTAGGGATGACTTCTTCCGGAATGCCTTTCCCAGCTAGGATTCGGTGTTCAACCGCCATGCCGTCAAACATAACCGCGGTAAGTCTTGGAACACGCAGGGCACCTGTTGCAACAGGTCCTCCCTGAGAGGAAGAGGCCACGGATCTTCTGTGAGCATTTCCTGAAGATCGGAATACCAGGCCCTTCGAGGCCAATCTGGAACAATGAGTATTGTCTGCACTCTTTTCCGTCTTATGATTTACAATATCTTTGAGATGAGTGGAAGAGGAGGGAACACATAGACCGACTGAAACACCCACGGTGTCACCAGGGCGTCCACAGCTACTGCCTGAGGGTCCCTTGATCTGGCACAATACCTCTGAAGCTTCTTGTTGAGGCGTGACGCCATCATGTCTATTTGAGGACGTCCCCACTGACTTATCTCTGCAAAAACTTCTTGATGAAGTCCCCACTCTCCTGGATGGAGATCGTGTCTACTGAGAAAGTCTGCTTCCCAGTTGTCCACTCCCGGAATGAAGACTGCTGCCAAAGCGCTTATGTGATTTTCCGCCCAGCGCAGAATCCTGGTGGCTTCCGCCATTACCACTCTGCTCCTTGTTCCGCCTTGGCGGATTACATGAGCCACAGCTGTGACATTGTCTGATTGAATCAAAACCGGTAGGTCGCGAAGAAGATTCTCCGCTCGACGTAGGCCGTTGTATATGGCCCTCAATTCCAGTACGTTGATGTGTAGACAAGCCTCCTGGCTTGACCATATCCCCTGAAAATTTCTTCCTTGTGTGACTGCTCCCCATCCTCGGAGGCTCACGTCCGTGGTTACCAGAACCCAGTCTTGAATGCCGAACCTGCGACCCTCTAGAAGGTGAGCACTCTGCAGCCACCATAGGAGAGACACCCTGGCCCTGGGGGACAGGCTTATTTTCTGATGAATTTGAAGATGGGACCCATACCACTTGTCCAGAAGGTCCCACTGAAACGTCCTCGCATGAAACCTGCCGAAGGGGATGGCCTCGTAGGTCGCCACCATTTTTCCCAGTACTCGAGTGCATTGATGGACTGACACTCTTTTCGGTTTTAACAGGTCTCTGACCATGTTCTGGAGTTCCAGGGCTTTTTCCCTTGGGAGAAAAACCCTCTTTTGTTCCGTGTCCAGAATCATGCCTAAGAACGATAGCCGAGTTGTTGGAACCAACTGTGACTTTGGTAGATTCAGAATCCAGCCATGTTGCTGCAGCACTCTCAGGGAGAGCGCCACGCTTTTCAGCAACTGATCTCTCGATCTCACCTTTATCAGGAGATCGTCTAAGTACGGGATAATTGTGACTCCCTGCCTGCGCAGGAGCACCATCATTTCCGCCATTACCTTGGTGAAAATCCTCGGGGCCGTGGAAAGCCCAAACGGCAACGTCTGAAACTGGTAATGACAGTCCTGTACAGCGAATCTCAGGTACGCCTGATGAGGGGGATATATGGGGACATGAAGATATACGTCCTTTATGTCCAGTGACACCATAAATTCCCCCCCCCCTCCAGGCTGGAGATAACCACCCGGAGCGATTACATCTTGAATTTGAACTTTTTCAAGTACAGGTTTAGGGATTTTAAATTTAGAATGGGTCTGACCGAGCCATCCGGTTTCGGGACCACAAATAGGGTTGAATAGTACCCCTTCCCCTGTTGAACTAGGGGAACCTCGACAACCACTTGTTGTTGACACAGTTTTTGAATTGCAGCTAAAACTATCTCCCTCTCTGGGGGAGAAGCCGGTAGAGCCGATTTGAAAAACCGGCGAGGAGGCATGTCTTCGAAGTCTAGCTTGTAGCCTTGGGATACTATTTCCATTGCCCAAGGATCCACGTCTGACTGAACCCAGACGTGGCTGAAGAGTCGAAGACGTGCCCCCACCGGCGCAGACTCCCTCAGTGGAGCCCCAGCGTCATGCGGTGGATTTAGTAGAAGCCGGGGAGGACTTCTGCTCCTGGGAACTAGCCGTAGCAGGCTGCTTTTTCCCTCTTCCCTTACCTCTGACGAGGAAGGAAGAGCCCCGACCTCTTCTGGACTTATGCGACCGAAAGGACTGCATCTGTTATTGCAGCGTTTTCTTTTGCTGTGGGGAAACATAAGGTAAAAAAGTAGATTAGCCCGCGGTAGCTGTGGAAACCAGGTCCGCGAGACCTTCTCCAAATAAATCCTCACCTTTGTAAGGCAAAACTTCCATATGCTTCTTTGAGTCAGCATCACCCGACCATTGGCGGGTCCACAGGGCTCGCCTAGCAGAAATCGCCATGGCGTTGGCTCTCGAACCTGCAGACCAAAGTCTCTCTGAGCGTCTCTCATATATAAGACTGCGTCTTTAATGTGACCTAAGGTCAATAAAATGGTATCCCTATCCAGGGTATCAATTTCAGCTGACAAGGTATCCGTCCAAGCCGCAACAGCGCTACAAACCCAAGCCGACGCTATTGCCGGTCTGAGCAAGGCCCCCGTATGTGTATAAATAGATTTTAAGGTAGTTTCGTGTCTGCAATCAGCAGGATCCTTGAGGGCGGCCGTGTCTGGAGACGGCAGCGCCACCTTTTTGGACAAGCGCGTTAACGCCTTGTCCACCCTGGGTGAGGATTCCCACCGTAACCTGTCCTGCGCAGGGAAAGGATACGCCATAATAATTCTTTTGGGAATCTGCAGTTTCTTGTCTGGAGTTTCCCAAGCCTTTTCAAATAACGCGTTCAGCTCATGAGATGGGGGAAAGGTTACCTCAGGTTTCTTTTCCTTAAACATGTGTACCCTCTTGTCAGGGACAGAGGGGTCATCAGTGATATGTAAAACATCCTTTATTGCAATAATCATATAATGAATACTTTTGGCCACCCTTGGGTGTAACCTCGCATCATCGTAGTCGACACTGGAATCAGAATCCGTGTCGGTATCAGTGTCTGCTACTTGGGACAGGGGACGTTTCTGAGACCCTGAAGGGCCCTGTGACACAGCCAAAGCCATGGATTGACTCCCTGTTCTATCCCTGGACTCTGCTTTGTCCAACCTTTGATGTAATAAAGACACATTTGCATTTAAAACAATCAGCATATCCATCCAATCATGTGTCGGCGTTGCCGACGGAGACACCACAATCATCTGTTCCACCTCCTCCTTAGATGAGCCTTCTGCTTCAGACATGCCGACACACACGTACCGACACCCCCACACACTCAGGGATATATCTATATGGAGACAGTTCCCCAATAAGGCCCTTTGGAGAGACAGAGAGAGAGTATGCCAGCACACACCCAGCGCCAACTGACACTGGAAACCAAATTCCCAGACAAAACAGCGCTTTTATATAAATATATAAATATACACTCACTGCGCCAATAAAAAAGTGCCCCCCCCCTCTTTTTTGCCCTCTGTCACCGTGTTCAGCAGGGGAGAGTCCGGGGAGCAGTGTGCTGTGCAGAAAATGGCGTTGGTTAGTGCTGGAGGATCAAGCTCCGCCCCCTCAGCGGTGGGCTTCGGTCCCGCTCAAATTTTCTATACTGGCGGGGGATTCTATAATATAGTGCCTCCGCAGCCTCTATATATATTATTGGCCAGTCCCAAGAGGTTTATAATTGCTGTCCAGGGCGCCCCCCCTGCGCCCTGCACCCTTCAGTGCCCGTTGTGTGTGGGAGCAATGGCGCGCAGCTTTACCGCTGCGTGTTACCTCAGAGAAGATCTGAAGTCTTCAGCCGCCTTTGAAGTCTTCTTTCTTCTTATACTCATCCGGCTTCTATCTTCCGGCTCTGTGAGGAGGACGGCGGCGCGGCTCCGGGACGAACGGCGAGGTTGAGACCTGTGTTCCGACCCTCTGGAGCTAATGGTGTCCAGTAGCCTAAGAAGCAGTGCCTATCATTTAAGTAGGTCTGCTTCTCTCTCCTCAGTCCCACGATGCAGGGAGCCTGTTGCCAGCAGTGCTCCCTGAAAATAAAAAGCCTAACAAAATTATTTTTCAGAGAAACTCAGGAGAGCTCCCCTGTAGTGCACCCAGTCTCCTCTGGGCACAGGATCTAACTGAGGTCTGGAGGAGGGGCATAGAGGGAGGAGCCAGTGCACACCCATCTAAAGTTCTTTATAGTGCCCATGTCTCCTGCGGAGCCCATCTATACCCCATGGTCCTTACGGAGTCCCCAGCATCCTCTAGGAAGTAAGAGAAAACACACACACACAAAGTCACTCAGCCGGAGGCCGGCCCCGCAGTAGTGCCGGCCTCCCGGGAATCTCCCCGGTGACTTTTATGGCCATTCCGGCCCTGCATGTGTGTGTGTGTGTGTGTGTGTGTGTGTGTGCGCAGTAGGAGCATATTTGACTTGGGACAGTTTTACATTATAATACATATACATGCAAAAAACAATATTGGTACATGTAATAATACACAGTCTAGCAAGGATGGGTGTCCTGCAGGTTGAGCATATACAGTGCATCCAGAAAGTATTCACAGCGCTTCACTTTTTCCACATTTTGTTATGTTACAGTCTTATTCCAAAATGGAATAAATTATTTTTTTCCCTCAAAAATTCCTACTCACAATAGCCACATAATGACCAGAGATTTTTGCTAATTTATTAAAAATAGAAAACTGAAATCACATGTACATAAGTATTTACAGCCTTTGCCATGAATCTCAAAATTGAGCACAGGTGCATCTTGTTTCCACTGATCATCCTTGAGATGTTCCTACAGCTTAATCGGAGTCCAATTCAGTTGATTGGATGTGATTTGGAAAGGCACACACCTATCTATATAAGGTCCCACACTTGACAGTGCATGTCTGAGCACAAACCAAGTATGAAGTCAAAGAAATTGTCTGTAGATCTCCGAGACAGGATTATCTTGAGGCACAAATCTGGGGAAGGGTACAGAAAAATATCTGCTGCTTTGAAGGTCCCAACGAGCACAGTGGCCTCCATCATCCGTAAATGGAAGAAGTTCGGAACCACCAGGACTCTTTATAGAGCTGGCTGGCCGTCTAAACTGAGTGATCGGGGGAGAAGGGCCCTAGTCAGGGAGGTGAACAAGAACACGATGGTCACTTTGTCAGAGCTACAGCATTCCTCTGTGGGGAGAGGAGTACCTTTCAGAAGGACAATCACCTCTGCAGCGATCCACCAATCAAGCCTGTGTGGTAGAGTGGCCAGACGAAAACCACTCCTTACTAAAAAGCACATGGCAGCCCGCCTGGAGTTTGCCAAAATGCACCTGAAGGACTCTCAGACCATGAGAAACAAAATTCTCAGGTCTGATGAGACAAAGATTGAACTCTTTGGCGTCAATGCCAGGCGTCATGTTTGGAGAAAACCAGGCAAAAGAGGAATGGGCGAAACTGCCCAAAGATAGGTGTGCCAAGCTTGTGGCATCATATTCAAAAAGACTTGAGGCTGTAATGCTGCCAAAGGTGCATTAACAAAGTATTGAGCAAAGGCTGTGAATATTTATGTACATGTGATTTCTTAGTTTTTTATTTTTAATATATTAGCAAAAATCCCCCCAAACTTTGTTCATGTTGTCAATATGCGCTGTGAATACTTTCCGGATGCACTGTATTCTCACAGCCTGATGCCCTTGATCTCACCACAGTTGGCGCTCTCATCACCAACTTCTGTAAATCAACTGGGAAGCTAGACAGTACAGTTATATATAAGGGAAATTGAGCCCTGCCCCCAAGCTAATATGTGCCTTCAGCACCAGAATACTTACCCTGGGCATAACATTCATATGAGTGCAGAGATAGAAGAATAAAAAACAGAGATTTTTTTTAGTATAGTAGAAAGGGCAGTTATGCAATACACACAAAAAAGTAATCAGGTTGATTACAAGTGCTGAAAACAAAATCATATATAAAAATATACAACATTTTACCTACAGCTAAAATGGTTAGAATGTTAATTTCCTTAAGAACACCATTTATTTGAACGTAAACAGTATATTTCACTAGTTATTCAGAAATAGGTTAACCCAGTGGTTCCCAAATGTTTTTTTTTAATCACAGCGCCCTAGAGTGTCAGAATTGTTTTCACGGCACCCCTAGACCAAAAGTTTCTTATTTAGAAATTGAAAAAGAAATATTAAATTATGTCAATTGTGTTTATATGTCACCCTTAGGATCAATTGTGTGGTACTGAGGACAAGATTTGCTTCTATTTGTTCACATATTTTATGACTGGCAGCCACAAGCACTGGTTTTGCCTGTTACATTGACCATAAATGATTTGAATTGGTCCTGGACCACCAATCCAAGGCACCCCTGCACGACACACAGTTTGTGAACCACTGGGGTAACCTGTACACTTGCTGTATGTGTAGAAGTTTTTGTGTTAAACAGAGGATTGTATATAGAAGTCATCAAATATCTAATTTTAGAGTTATATAGTGTATTATGTCTATTGTTCTATTATATTCCATTTTCAGATTTCCTTCAGATATATACCTGTAGTTTTGTAGTGGCGGATTTTACCTATGGGCTGCAGGATTGCAGCTCCCCCAGTAAAATCCACCTCAGCTCAGTGTCACTACCAGTCACTGTGACTGGTAGTGACTTCTTATTGGAAGTCCTTCCTGTCAGTCACAGACACTACAGGCAGTCCCATTGAGAGGTGTTTCTTCCCTCTGGGACTGCAAGACCAGGCTGTAATTAGCAGAGAGCTGTCTTTCTGTGGGAAGCCACTCCCTGCCTGATCGTCGGACCTAGCCAGCTTCTATAGGCGTGTACATACGGCGCGATGCGTTGTACAGCCCGACATTGACTATTCGACAGCCCAGAAGACACGAAGAAGCATGCTTCATTACTTGGGCATCTGGTCTTGAGGAAGGGCCATGCTGGGCCCAAAACGTCAACATCAGCCTTTGTGTCGCAATATGAAGTAATAAATTCACTTTAATTTCCATTTAGAAGACTGGTGAGTGCTCTCTGTATGTCTGGATGTATTTTGGCCTACAGTGGATACGTCTTGACCACATTGCTGTATTTCATAAGCACATTTTTTATATTACTTGCAATATTGCATTATCATCGATTTTTTACTTTCCATATGGTTCATATACCGGACTACTGAGAAAGCCGTAAGACTCACCAATAGAAGGAAAGAATTACACTACAAGCTTGAATTCACACTTGATCTGGTACGCATATTATTATTTAACTCGCACTTGGAGATCACTAACACAGAAGGCGCTGGGTCCTACCATTTTCTATATACTCTTCCTTGGACTTTGAAATAGAGGCTAGTCTACATTAGAGGACTTTTTCAGCAGCCCCCCTATATGAATGATACAATAGTGTAATTAGCGCTACTACCTAGATGGCAAGACTTGTATCTTTAATTAATTACAGATATAGAAAAAAAACAACCAATTTATAACACTTATGGATAGGCTGATATTTAGTCATATTATGGAATTTATTATATTAGTTTTCCTACAATTTAATTGCTAGTCTAACCGCACACCATTTACCCTTTAAAGTTTAAAGCCTTAGGATTGTTCATATCTTTAGGATATAATAATTACTATTCTTTAATAGGACTGTTTGTTTATTCTGTTGGTGAAGGCACTTGTTAATTTCTGTTACCAGGCAATGTTCAGGCAGGGAACAGTGCAGAGAGTCGTGCGTCGCATGTGTGTGACGTCACTCCTCCCCGGCGTTCAGCGTGGTTGACGGATATCGTGACACAGGGTGATATTCTATATATGTAAGGTAAGAGATGTTTCACTGTTGTCCTGACGAAGGTTTTGAATGAATAAAACTGAAACGTTGACCACTGAATATGGTTGAAGTCCTGTGAGTGCCGCCGATACCTATCTCCTATAATAAAAGCCCAGATCTGTGACTTTGTGCTTCATTTGCTAACGCTGGGCGGAGTCACAACACTGGGCGGAGTTAGTCAAATGAGTCACAGATCTGGGCAAATCTATAGGAGACTTGGAGCAGGAGCAGATGGTATGGGCATGGCACAAGCAGGGGTGCATAACTCCCAACTTTCTTCAGGTAGGAGGGACACACGCACAGCAAAAAGGGGGCATGGCCAACGGGATATGGGGTGTGGCTTCACGGGTGGACCCGCGATCGCGAGCCACGCCCCTGTTTTCGTCAGTGAGGGGGCATGCCCAGCACTCTGTGAGCTGCTGGCATGCCCCCAGCGGCGGATTATGAGTCTGGGGGGCCCGGGGCACTTGAGACAGGAACCCTATCTAATTGCTGTGCCTGCTGTGGGTTTGGGGGCGTGGCCTAATTGCGGCCCTCGTGGCCACGCCCCCTCATGCAAATTTGGGTTTTTTTTTTTTTATGGGATTTTGGCCCCTCAGCTAGGGATAAATCCAGAGGGGGTGGTTGCTCCCCCCTACACACCCTCCCTGCAACACCACAGACCTGCCTACACGCAGCAGCGTGTGCTGACTATAGCACAATGCTGCTGCTGTTGCTGGCAGGACAGGGGAGCTTCAGAGCTGGGACAGAGCTACTCCAGCTGGGGGCCCCCCTAAAACTGTGAGGCCCGGGGTACGTACCCCCTGGGCCCACCCTTAATCCGTACCCCCTGATGCCCCCTCTCCCTCAGTCTCCACTAAATAGACGCTGGGTGCATGCTAAACAGAACAGCGAGTACAGGAGCTTCCCAACTGTCGACCCCCCACCGCGGGACACTGCGGCCCGCGGGTGGGACAGTGGGACAGACCCAAAAAAATGGGACTGTCCCGCAAAAATGGGAGTTGGGAGGTATGGGGGTGTGTGAGGGGGTATGCCATACAGACAGACGGGCACCGGCTCACTGTGTACTTGACCCCCCACATCAGCATACTCAGCAGGAGCTCTCTGGTGCGGAGGAGCGTCACTTTCTGGCACACTCCACGCTTCTTAGCTGCAGTTTTGTGGGGCACCTGCCTCTGTGCAGGTTCCGTACTGCCTCTGTTATCTCCAGCCCCGGCAACCCCACCGCTAGCTGCAGCCGGCAGTGAGGTGCACCCAGCTCCTCACACTTTAGCCGGCGGGCAGCGCTGCAGAAGTCCGCGCTGCTTGCAGGCTCCCACCCCCTCCTCCCTCCAGCCGCAGCGTCTCCTGGGGGCTAACCAGTCACTCCCAGTCTCCCCTTACCACAGTGCCCGGCAGCCGCGAGGTCCGCGCAGCGTGAATGCTATGACCCCCTCCTCCCTCCAGCCGCAGCGTCTCCTGGGGGATAACCAGTCACTCCCAGTCTCCCCTTACCACAGTGCCCGGCAGCCGCGAGGTCCGCGCCGCGTGCATGCTATGACCCCCTCCTCCCTCCAGCGCAGCGTCTCCTGGGGGACTGAGGAGTGGGGGGAGGGATGCGGGCAGGCAGAGGAAGCAGGACTCCAGCCTGAGAGAGTCAGCCATGCCAAGTCTCCACCAGCAGCAGATCCCAACAGGTTGGAGTGGAACAGCAGCAGCCAGCAGCAGTGACTCCGGGTAAGACACATCTGTCTGTCACCACTGTTTTGTCCCTAATACCAATCTCTCCCGTGCCCTGTGTTCTGTCATGTCCCTGTCACCCCTGGCCTTGCCCTGTCACCCCTGGCCTTGCCCTGTCACCCTTATCCTGTACCTTTCACCCTTATCCTGGCCCTGTCACTCCTATCCTGGCCCTGACACCCTTATCCTGGCCCTGTGACCCCTATCCTGGCCCTGTCAACCAAATCCTGGTCCTGCCGCCCCTGTCCTTGCCCTGTCACCCCTGTCCTGGCCCCGTCACCCCTGTCCTGGCTCCGTCACCCCTGTCCTGGCCCCTTCACCCCTGTTCTGACCCTGTCACCCCTGTCCTGGCCCTGTTACTGCATACCCTCCAACTACCTTTTTGGCAGGTACAGTACCCGCAGCGCCTCCAAACCCCTCCCCAATGCACCACACCTCGGCACCTTCCCCTCCACCACATGCGACACTCCACCCCTCCCCCACACGCTGTGCCTCCAGACCCCCTACACCACCCGCGGCTCCCACTCCCCGACCCCTCCACCACCCACAGCACCTCCAGACCCCCTCCACCATCCACCCCCATATATGTCTCCCCCCACACCTGCCTCCCTCCACCCAAAGCATCTGTAGACACCCTCCTCCATTCGCGGTCCCCCCTCACCCACCCACGGCACCTCCACCACCTGCAGCGCCTCTGGACCCCCTTCCCTGTCCGCCGCACCACCCGCACCTGCCTCTCCCCCACCGCGGTGCCTACGGGCACCCTACCCCACCCCCGGCACCCCCGCCCCTTCCCATCCCACAGCACCTCCGGAACCCTTCACCCATCCGCAACATCCCTGCACCTGCCCCTCCCCCGTGGCACCCCTGCCCCTCCCCCACCGGCAGTGCCTACGGACCCCTCCCCCATCTACAGCCCCCACTCTTCTGTCTCTCCCCCACCCGCAGCACCTCCCAACCCTTCCCCATCCGGGCCCCACCCGCATCTGCCCCCCCCTCCACCTGCAGCATCTACAGACACCCTCCCCCATCCGCAGTCCCCCCCCCCCCCCCGCACCCGCTCATTCTGTACATCGTGCCCTGCAGGTGCTGTTCACGCCGTCGCAAGGGGCTGCGCCTCCTTCACCATCGCACGCCCTTTCATTGTGCAATATTTAACCACTAACAAAGGAATGCAGGTAATACTCCATATAATACAAATATTGAACCCCATATAGGCATGCAAGGGTTAAAGGGGCGTAGCCCCTTGCGACGGTGTGAAGAGCGCCCGTAGGGCGCGATGAAGCACCTAGTATATATATATATATATATATATATATATATATATGATACAATAGTGTAATTAGCGCTACTACCTAGATAGCAAGACTTGTATCTGTAATTAATTACAGATATAGAAAAAACGAGATTATGGTAAGAATTTACAGTTGTTAAATCTCTTTCTGCAAGGTACACTGGGCTCCACAGGGAATGACATTGGGGTGTAGAGTAGGATCTTGATCCAAGGCACCAACAGGCTCAAAGCTTTGACCTTCTTCCCAGAATGCATAGCGCCACCTCCTCTATAACCCCGCCTCCGTGCACAGGAGCTCAATTTTTGTTAACCAGTCCAATGTAGTAGCAGGCAAAAGAGACGACAACTGTTAGTAGCCACATACACCACATTCTCACGACAGGAGAAAGTGTCAGCGGCTAATGCCATACCAACCCAAAGAAGCTAAGTGCGTCAGAGTGGGCGCCCTGTGGAGCCCAGCGTACCTTGCAGAAAGAGATTTAACAACGGAAAGTTCTTACCATAAATCTCGTTTTCTGCTGCGGGCTCCACTGGGCTCCACAGGGAATGACATTGGGGATGTCCTAAAGCAGTTCCTTATGGGAGGGGGGACACACTGTAGCGGGCACAAGAACCCGGCATCCAAAGAAAGCATCCTGGGAGGCGGAAGTATCGAAGGCATAGAACCTTATGAACGTGTTCACTGAGGACCACGTAGCCGCCTTGCACAATTGTTCAAGGGTCGCACCACAGCGGGCCGCCCAAGAAGGTCCAACCGATCGAGTAGAATGGGCCTTAATGGTAGCAGGAGCTGGAAGGCCAGCCTGTACATAAGCATGTGCAATCACTTTTCTAATCCATCTGGCTAGGGTCTGCTAGTGAGCAGGCCAGCCACGTTTGTGAAAACCAAACAGAACAAAGAGAGAATCCGACTTCCTGATGGAGGCAGTTCTCTTCACATAGATACGGAGAGCCCGTACCACATCCAAAGACCGCTCTTTGGAAGACAATTCAGGAGAGGCAAAGGCCGGAACCACAATCTCCTGATTAAGGTGGGAAGAAGACACCACCTTAGGTAGGTACCCGGGATGTGTTCTAAGAACCGCCCGGTCACGGTGAAAAATCAGATATGGTGACTTACAGGACAAAGCACCCAAATCCGACACCCGTCTGGCAGAGGCAATAGCCAGCAGAAAGAACACCTTAAAAGAAAGCCACTTAAGGTCTGCCGATTCAAGAGGCTCAAACGGAGACCCTTGCAACGCCTCCAGAACCACGACAAATCCCAAGGAGCCACAGGCAGGACGTAAGGAGGTTGAATCCGCAACACACCCTGAGTAAATGTATGAACATCAGGTAAAGTTGCAATTTTTCTCTGGAACCCAACCGACAAGGCAGAAATATGAACCTTGATGGAGGCCAGACGAAGGCCCAAGTCCAGGCCCTTGTAAGCGTCATGATTGTTAGATGTGCACCAAGCAAAGTAAGAATTCCAGACCCTATGAAAAATCCGAGCAGAAGTCTGTTTCCGGGCCTTCAACATGGTTTGAATGACCGCCTCAGAAAATCCTTTGGCCCTTAAGACGGAAGCTTCAAGAGCCACGCCGTCAAAGCCAATCGGGCAAAATCCTGATATACACAGGGGCCCTGAACGAGGAGATCTGGTCGCTGCGGAAGTAGAAGGGGACGCTCTATCGAGAGACCCTGAAGGTCTGAGAACCAATGCCGTCTGGGCCACACTGGAGCGATCAGAAGTAGGATTCCTCCTTCTTGCTTGAACTTCCTTATTACTCTGGGCAGGAGTGACACCGGAGGGAACACGTATGGCAGCCGAAAGTTTAATGGAATCGCCAGTGCGTCCACGCTGCTTGAGGATTCCTTGTCCTTGCTCCGAAAACCGTAACCTTGTGATTGTGTCGAGATGCCATTAGGTCCACATCTGGGAGGCCCCACTTGTCCACGAGGAGTTGAAACACTTCTGGATGGAGGCTTTACTCTCCGGCGTGTACGTCCTGATGACTGAGAAAGTCTGCTTCCCAGTTTAGGACCCCCAGAATGAACACTGCCGATATGGCTGGTAGATGGCGTTCCGCCCACTGAAGAATCCGTGATACTTCCCTCAATGCCATGCGGCTTCGAGTTCCGCCTTGATGATTGACGTACACCACCGTGGTGGCGTTGTCCGACTGCACTTGAACAGGTCTGTTCTGTATTAAATGCTGGACCAAGTTCAATGAGTTGAACACCGCCCGCAATTCCAGAATGTTTATTGGGAGGAGAGACTCCTCCTTGGTCCACCGACCCTGAAGGGAGTGTTGCTCCAACACCGCGCCCCAACCTCTCAGACTGGCATCCATCATCAGAAGGAACCAGTTGGAGATCCAGAAGGGACGACCCCTGCTCAATCGTTGGTCCTGAAGCCACCAGCTCAGTGACAGACGGACCTCCGGAGACAAGAATGGTGCACCTGGGGGTGTTGTTGGACACTCACAACCAGTGGTTGTTCTTGTCTCAGGAGAAAGTCCTGAAGCTTCAGGACAGGATTCGATGCTTCCTATCTCGTCTGCTAGTGTCGATACATTCGGCAATGCAAGTCAACTACTATCTTGTTGAGGTCTTCTCCGAAAAGAATGTCTCCCTTAAAAGGGAGTACATCCAGGGTTTTCTTAGAGTCCATATCCACAGACCAGGACCGTAACCAGAGAATCTGGCGAGCCAAAATGGACGTAGTAGAAGCCTTGGCCGCCAGAATACTGGCATCAGAAGCCACCTCCTTAATGTAATGAGACGCTGTGACAATATATGACAAGCATTGTCTAGCATGATCAGAAGCATTGGACGGCAACTCCGCCTCCAGCTCCTGAGCCCACGCTTCCACAGCTTCTGCAGCCCATGCCGCTGCAATGGTGGGCCTATGCGCAGCACCGTTTAGGGTGTAAATTACCTTTAAACAACCCTCCACACGCTTATCCGTCGGCTCTCTCAGGGACATGATGGTAGATACAGGCAGAGCTGAGGATACCAGCAGCGCCACCTGCGAATCCAATGGCGGGGGTGTTTCCCAATTTTTACTTAGCTCCGCAACGAGTGGGTAGCGAGCCAGCATCTTCCTGTGAGGCGTGAATTTCTTTCCTGGATTTCCCCAGGACTCCTGACGTTTGTCGACTAAATGGTCAGAGTTAGGTAAAACTTGTTTAACCACTTTCTGACGTTTAAACCTGTCCAGTTTCTTAGGGGCAGCATCAGGCTCCGGGTCATCATCAACTTGAAAATGAGCCTGATAGCCTCCAACAAGTCAGGAACATCCACCTGTGAAACAGCTTCCCCAGCATCGAGATCAGAATCTGTGGGGTCAGTATAAACGCCATTCTCATCAGACGAGGTGTCTGGGACGTTGGTGGATTGTGAGGAAGTAATTGCCCGTTTAGAGGACCCCTTGGTCTTAGGCAGACGAGGGTTAGACTCCTGAGTAGTCAGTGATTGGTTCAATTGCTGTAACTGATTGGACAGTTGATCTGCCCACGGCGGGTTAACCGCAGGGGCCATAAGCGGCACATGAGGTCCCATAGAGGGCGTTAGTCTAGTTACCAGCGTATTCAATAGCGTGGAGAAGGAAGCCAAAGGTGAGTCATTTTGAACCCCCGTTGCTACAGTTCCACTGGTGGGTAAGGAACCCCCAGAACCTGAACCCTCAGCTGCTAAGTTATCCTCAACTGTGTCTGCAGCGTCAACACCACGCAATGTGGGATCAGCCCCAGCACCGTTGCCCTTTGTAGCTGACATAATCAAAAGCTCAATGCAAGGCAACACAGTACAATATCAGCAGCACAATACCTGACAAGAAACCCCTGTGCAGTGTATTTCAGCACAAACAGGGAATTCTAGAGGTATATGGTGACTAGAAATCACAGAGAAAAATACACACTGAGTATATCCTGTGAACTACCTATATTAATGATAAACCTGACACACTTAGCCCCCTCAGGTTATAGAATATAGGGATAGCAATCTGAGTGAGATACACAAAATGGAGGTCACACAGCAGCTATATGCACACACACAGAGTCACAGTTTGTACAATGCAGAAATTATGACATGCAATAAAACTGCACTGGACTAGCAATACATAGTAGTACTAAGTATAGCTATACACTTAATAGATACAACAATGTACAGTAAAGACTGGATGTATATCACAGGGTACTTGTACTATATAACCCTGACTAAATGCACTTTTTCTTAACTAACACTGTCAGCAGACATGTAGAATACTTAAGTGTCCTGTAAAATGCACAGCGCTGACAGGCAGGCGGCTTTACAGAGGAGGATTTGCCCAAACAGTCCCAGGATCAGCTCAGCTTGTCCTAATGGCGCCCAAACGCTGACAGGGAGTGAGGGAGAGAGAGATATGCAGCTCCAGGGCGGGAACATTTACTCTAAATGGCGCCCTGGGGCTGGGGGAGGGGCTACAGGTCAAAGCCTTATCCCACTGCTGGACTTCACCACTGGGTACTGGGAGCTTAAATAAACGGTTTTATGAGAGAAAATCGACCTGTGCCCATGCCCTGGTGGTCTAGTGGGGTTCCTGTACTGCCACAGTGTCCACGCCAACACGCGCGGCCCGCCTCCCACCGGCCGCGCGGGATCGCGATTTACAGCGGGTCCCACCAGGGGGACCCACTTACCTCCTCCCTGAGTGCGGCCACGCGATCCAGGAGAGCGTGTGTGTCTAACAGGAAGAAAACCGGAGCCTCCGCAGTAGGTACCCGGCAACCAGGGCGCGGGAGTGTACAGCGCCGCTGGGGGAGGTGATGGAGCTGCAGCAAGAGATGTCTGGCTGACATCCAGCAGTTACAGTGCCTCTGTTGTAGCCCTTGAAGCTTTCATTTTTCTTTAAAAAGCTCTTGAAGGGTTAATGGTCTCGTTCTCCGCTGACGGGACACTGGCTCCTGAGGGAACTATTCGCAAGCACCACCACGATGAGCGTACATTCCCGCAGCACGCCGCCACTCCTAACAGAGCCAGAAGAAAGAAGAGTGGTGAGTACTAAGCTGGCATCCCGATTAGCGGGTCATCAGCCATTATGGCGGCATGAGGGTACGGAGACGCATGGGTTCTACATGGTGCGGCTGGGTCTCCAGACTCAGTACACAGTGCAGACGCACAGCTTCTGAGGGGGTGAACTGAGTCTCAGTACACTATATGTGTACACAGTACCCAGACTGGCATGACAGACTTAAAAGGGGGCTGACTCTATTTTAGGCACAAAATTACCTCAGCCAGTATAAAAAAGAGCAGGAAGACCGTGCACCATTGAAGGGGCGGCGCTTCACTATGAGCGGATTCAGCAGCTCACAAGCGCCATTTTCCATCTGCAGCTGACACAGACACTGACTGACAGGGACGCTCAGGTCCTCCGGAGAGACTCCAGATTGCCTCAGCGGTACCATGGGGTCATAGCAGGGGGGGGGGGGGGGGGGGGAGGAGCGGTTATTAGTGTACTATGTCCCTAATCTAGGTACTTAGCCTGCAACCTGGCTAAGCTTGGTATTTAGTGGTAAGGGCGCCGTGTGCTGGCTCCATACTTTCTCTGTGTCTCCCTGGAAGGGCTCTTTGTGGGTTATTTGTGCATTTAACCTTTTCCTGTGTGTGTGTGTGTGTGTGTGTGTGTGTGTGTGTGCGTGTGTGCTGTCACTGTTACAGTATGTCAGGCAGAGAGTGTGTTTCATGTAAGGCACAGTGTTCCTCTTCTCCGGGGGGTTCGATACTTTGGCTTCTGAGGACCTTCAGTTTGGTCAATCTGTTCTGTAGGAACCTCAGCACTCTTTCACCCGGTTTGTGAGCTTTGGTACTTCCCTATGGTACTAAATGGATTCCCAGAATCCCCTAGGACGTAAGAGAAAATAGGATTTGAATTACCTACCGGTAAATCCTTTTCTCTTAGTCCGTAGGGAACACTGGGCGCCCGCCTGGTGCTTCGTTCTTCCTGCACTGTTACTTGGTTCAGTAATGTTGTTTGGTTCAGCTGTTGCTGTTCCTGGTTTCAAGTTTAGCTAGCATGGCTATCCTCTTGTTTGTGTGTGCTGGTTCGTAATCTCACCACTTTCCTGTTTTCTATATCCTTCTCTCAAAGTATGTCCGTCTCCTCGGGCACAGTTTCCCAGACTGAGTCTGGTAGGAGGGGCATAGAAGGAGGAGACAGCGCACACTATCAAATTCTTAAAGTGACCAAGGCTCCTAGTGGACCCGTCTATACCCCATGATACTAAATGGATTTCCAGTATCCACTACGGACTACGAGAAAAGGATTTATCGGTAGGTAATTAAAATCCTATCCCCCCCCCCCCCCTTCCTCCTTAGGAGTCAAATTTGAAACAATTTATTTATTTATTACCAGTTATGTATATAGGCCCTCATTCCGAGTTGATCGGTCGCAAGGCGAATTTAGCAGAGTTACACACGCTAAGCCGCCGCCTACTGGGAGTGAATCTTAGCTTCTTAAAATTGCGACCGATGTATTCGCAATATTGCGATTACTAACTACTTAGCAGTTTCAGAGTAGCTCCAGACTTACTCTGCCTGTGCGATCAGTTCAGTGCTTGTCGTTCCTGGTTGACGTCACAAACACACCCAGCGTTCGCCCAGGCACTCCCACCGTTTCCCCGGCCACTCCTGCGTTTTTTCCGGAAACGGTAGCGTTTTCAGCCACACGCCCCTGAAACGCCGTGTTTCCGCCCAGTAACACCCATTTCCTGTCAATCACATTACGATCGCCGGAGCGAAGAAAAAGCCGTGAGTAAAAATACTTTCTTCATAGTAAAGTTACTTGGCGCAGTCGCAGTGCGAACATTGCGCATGCGTACTAAGCGGATTTTCACTGCGATGCGATGAAAAATACCGAGCGAACAACTCGGAATGAGGGCCATAGTGCACACATATTCCGCAGCGCTTTTACAGAGAATACGTGGACTACAATTGGGAACGGTAATCTGTGCCAATCGTAGCGGTAACGGAGCGAGGCACCTTGCTCGAAGCATGGCAAGCGAAGCGAGGGGACACATTGCACTAATTGGGGTTCCCGGTCACATTACGGAGAAAACGACAGAAAAAAACATAAAAAACTCATGTCAACCTTTTCCATGTCGACCTTTTGTCCATGTCGACCTGTTTCCGGTGTCGGCCCAAGGTGTGTTGACCAACTGGTGTCGACCTAAGTGGTGTCGACCCTGAGTCCCAGACCCGGGTAGATGAGGGTATCAAATAGTTTAAATGTAAGGTCGTGGCTGAGCAAGACCATGTCAGTTTGAGAATAGCATTTATGGGTTGGGAGGTTGAGAGGTTGTGGAGTTAAAAAAAATTATTGGAAAGCTTTTGAGTTTTTAATGTATCTACCATCTATAAAATCTGTTCAAACTAGCCTGTAAGATGGTGTTGAAGTCTTCATCTACAATAAGGTCAACCTGTCAGAGGTAAGAGAGTGAAGTACCCAATTTCTTGCAAAACATATATTACAGTAAACGAGAGGTAAAGTTGGGGGGTGGCTTGGCTGTGAGACTGAGAGTCTGCCTGTAGCTCCTGCTATACAAACATTTAAAGTGTATATAAGTGACCATCCTCCCCTCACTAAACGACTACTAAGCTCCTGCAGCCCCAAAGGGTGTCTCCAGAGGAACTGGGAAGGTGCTGCGGAGCCAGGAGTCAGATTACTTGACTTTGTGGGCTGTGGCCTTCTCTCAGAGTGAAGCCGGGGCCTCAGTTCTGCTGTCCTCCCGAGTGCTGAGCTCCAGAAGTTGCGTGGACGGAGCTGGAAGGAGGTGTGCTCCCTTACCCTGCCGTTGGGACCCCAAGCGGCTCCACTCACAGCCCACAGAGGACCGACAAACAGAGCCGCGTGGAAGAGTCCTGGGAGAGCCGCAGCTGCCGGAGAGAGACACTGGGCACTTCCTCTGTCTGTACCGACACGGCTCCCATTCTCCTGCACCTCCCATCCTCCTGCGCCCTGACTGTTTGAGGAGTGTGGTGCTGCTTGTGGCCTCCTGCGGCTCCTGTCCTCCTGCGCCTCCCATCCTCATGTGCTTCGGCTGTTTGAGGTTTATGGTGCGGCTGCCAGGCTGCAGTGAGTCTAGGGATCAGTGCCATACTACTGTATATACTCATGGCGCCATCCCCTTAGTTTTTTCTTCTTTCAGCCTCATATTATTATTATTATCCCCTGCACCAGGGTATATTTCAGTGGAGCCCCCTGACTCTTCTAAAGGCAGAGGCTGTGACAGAGTTACAGGAGGGGAGGAAAGCTAACTGGAAGTAAAAGGGGACTGGCTGTGTCTCCTGTGCTGCAGCTTTCACTGAGAGAGTAGTGGGGAGCCGTGTGTTGCTCCTTGGAGCTGAAATAATCCTCTCATTCAGCTGTATTGGCCTGTTGTTCCTGAAGGGGTGATAGTATGTGGTTATAGCAGTGGGACTAGTAAGGAACAGTCTCCGCTGCTCATTTATTATTCTTCCTCCTAATACAGACAGCGTGAACTGCTGAAAGCTGTGATTTGAGAAATGTCACCTCCATAAGCTGGTTTATCCTCCCTCCTTCGCTCCTTTATGATGTGAAGTATTCCAATATCAAGGAAACTTGGTCTGGTGCTTTTTGTCCACTTCTCATTTTCTACATTTTTCTAAATATTTTCAGTTATACCTTCAGACTTATGTCAGATTCTTAGGTCATGCAGCCTAAATGTCAGAAAGATCTGATTTCAGTCCCATCAGTGAATTTTTTCAAACACTCACCCCTGCCCAAAATTTAAAAAGCTCTGGAATGGCTGAACCCAAGTCTAAACAACTACAAGGTCAAGGAACGACCTCAGATCACAACATTTCAGATGCTAATAAGAATTACGATGTGAGTGATGATGCTCTTCTCACGCTTGGTTCCATGAAACAACTGTTAGCATCCTTTAAAGCTGACATTGCTGCCGACTTCACAGCATCTTTACAAACGTGTCAACAGTTGGTGGATGCTTTGGGTCAGCGCACTGATCATCTTGAGAACAAGTTGGAGGAAGTTGTTAAATCTCACAACGAATTGATCACATGCTGTGAGGACTTACAGACAGAGGTTGAGGACTTGAGTAGGAAAACACGCGACCTGGAAGACAGATCACGGCGAAATAATATAAAAATTCGGGGTATCCCTGAATCTGTATCCAACTCGGATCTAAAACAATTTGTGACACGATTTATTCATGAAACTCCTGCCTTGCTGGATTGGATTCACTGACTTCCGAAGGCTAGGAATGCACCGACAGATGTTCAGAGAGACACTCTGATGAGCCTACACTATTTCCATATAAAGGAACACTTTTTTCAGCTGCAATGCCATCAGACTTTTCATCTTCTATTCTTGGGGACCTCCAGGTGTTTGGCGATCTTTCGCCGGTAACTCTAGCTATGGGACAATCCTTCTATCCAGTTACTAGAGCACTACGAAAAGATGAGATACCATATAAGTGGGGCTTTCCAACCAAGCTCCTTATTAGATGACATGGCTTCACAATGGCAGTTTCGACCCCGGACACGGGTATGCAGCTTATAATCAACTGGAACTTAGAGGACGTCTCAAGTAAAGTCCCACAGAATCTTAAAGTTGATCAAGACTGGTCAGTTGCTGGAAGTTCAAACAGGAACCAACTCCGCTAACATACAGGTCATATGGGATTACTTCCTATAGGCGGTTTTTGTTTTTGGTCTTATTCCAAACTGGACTTGTTTAATAAAAATATTTAGTATTGTTAGGATACGTGGGATATGTTTAGGAATACATTATAAGAGCTGGACATGTTTGCACCAGCTCCATCATGGTTACTTGATGCTACTTTCAATCTACAGTGGGGATGTTTGGTTTATTGTACTGCTCAGGCATTTTTGCATTAACCCGTTCCTATCTTTGCAGAATTGATGCTTTGTTTTTGTTGTTTTTTTAAACAAAAAAACAAGACAAGGCTATGATACTGGTTTTCATGTCCACATGGACACACACAGATCCTCTATTTACATTTTCGGTGACGAGATTCATGTTATTTAGCTATTTCTCATTTCCGTCATCATATGGTTAATATTCTCTCTTTAAACGATAAAGGCCTGAATTACCCCAACAAGCGCAGATTAGCACATGTGGTTGCTATACAAGAAACCCATTTTATTAATACATCACCGCCCTCGTTTACTAAAAACAAGTTCCCATGCTGCTATATGGCCAATGGTCCCACAAAAAAAGCAGGGGTTGCTGTATTAATTTCTAATATATGTAACTTTACAGTCGATAAACAGGTCTCGAACCAAGAGGTCAGATATATAATTTTAGTTGGGAAACTAGAAGACAAACCTATCACTGCTTTACGCCCCTAACTCCAGACAGACCCACTTTTTAAGGAAGTTTTGTAACATATTACAGAAAAATAGAATAGGATCAGTATTGATTTTTGGTGATTTTAATATGGTCCTCAATCCCACAGTGGATAAATCAACTACCCAGCGGTCTGTCCGTTCCCTCCAGACACGTGATCACTTCCAGTCAGTCAGGCATTTACTTTATGAATATGAACTCTATGATATTTGGAGGGCAAGGAACCCTGTTAGTAAGGATTATACTTTTTTTTCACATGTCCACAGTTCTTTTTTAAGAATAGATCTGGCTCTGTCAGATAAGTGGATGTTACAACAGGTGACAAGGGCTTCTATCCTGCCAGTGGCGTGGTTGGATCATTCAGCTATTTTCTTACGTTGGGAAATTTCTGCGATAAGAATTTCCCCTAGACCTTGGCGCTTAGGCGATTACCTCCTAGAAGATTTAGAAGCAAAACAATCCATTTTAAGTCACGTTCTCTATTTCTAGAAACGAATGACCCATTTGACACGTCTCATTTCACCAACTGGTGCGCCCTTAAGACAGTTATTAGGAGGACTTCCTAACAAGCAGCAGCCCACATTAGTAAGGCATCTCGTATACATCAGGAAGGTCTAGAAAAGAGGCTAGCAGACGTAGAAGACCATTTGAAATCCTCCCTATCTAATAAAACAATCTACCATTACTTCCTTCATGCACGAGAAGAACTAAACAAATTGTTTCTTAGAGAGGTACATAAACATTTATTTAAGTTAACACAAAATTTCTATGTACAAGGAGACAGGGCGGGCCGGATGTTAGCGAGGAAATTAAGGGGGAAACAAGCAAGAGAGCGGGTGAAAGTAATTTCTAATTTAAAATCTATTAAAGTCACAGTCCCTGCTGATATAGCCAATGCTTTTGCTAATTTTCATTCTGCCCTGTATAATTTAAAGGGGGACCCGTCGACTCCGCAGCCTATGCCAGAAGGTATTGAGGCATTTCTAAATGGAATCCAACTCCCCTCAATAACCTCTGAAACCGTCCAGTTGTTAGAGAGACCATGGTCTCACGAAGAAATAGGGCAATTTATTAATTTGCTACCCCTAAACAAAGCTCTGGGCCATACCAACAAATTTTATAAAAGCTTTAAAGATTCTCTGATTCCCACTCTGGCGTTGGTGTTTAATTATGCTTCCGACAGTGGCAAGTTTCTGGCAGAAATGCTGAAAGCTCATATAATAGCCTTTCCTAAACCTGGTAAAAACCCAATACATATGTTTAACTATCACCGGATTGCCCTCCTAAACACGGATATTAAAATATACGCCAAACTTATCGCCAGAATTAGCCCTTTGCTCCTGTCGTTATTACATCACGATCAGGTAGGATTCGTACCAGGTAAACAATCTCTGGACAATGGGGGTAATTCAAAGTTGATCGCAGCAGGAAATTTTTTAGCAGTTGGGCAAAACCATGTGCACTGCAGGGGGGGGGGGGGCAGAGATAACATTTGCAGAGAGAGTTAGGTTTGGGTGGGTTATTTTGTTTCTGTGCAGGGTAAATATTGGCTGCTTTATTTTTACACTGCAATTTAGATTGCAGATTGAACACACCACACCCAAATCTCTCTCTCCCTGCACATGTTATATCTGCCTCCCCTGCAGTGCACATGGTTTTGCCCAATTGCTAACAAACTTGCTGCTGCGATCAACTCAGAATTACCCCCAATATTAGACGGATCATTACTCTGTTGGATGCCTTCTCTGAATTATATACTTTGCTTCTTTTGCTTTCATTGGATGCGGAGAAGGCATCTGACCGGATTCACTGGGGGTATCTTAGGGCGGTTTTATGTAAATTCGGTTTTACAGGTAGATCACTGACCTCTATATTGGCATTGTACTCCAACTCTTCAGCGTGAGTGTTTGTGAATGGGCTGTTGTCAACGATGTTTGAAATGACCAATGGTACCCGCCAAGGATGCCCCCTATCTCCCCTTGTTTTTGCCCTTGCGATCGAGCCTCTTGCAGAAAAGATTAGAACATGTGATTTAATTAAGGGTCCAAAATTATATGGAGGTGTTTATAAAGTTTGCCTGTTTGCAGATAATGTCTTGTTTACGTTGGTAGACCCTCTTATCATTACAGCACCTTCACGTGGTTCTGGATGAATTTTCCAAAATATCTTATTACAAATTGAATAAAACTAAAACCGAGGCCATTCCCATAAATTTTACTCCGAATTTTTTGGACACTTTGAAGGCGCTCTACTCGTTTGACTGGTAGGATAGAAGCCTTAAATATCTGGGTATACAGATCACCCCAAAAGTGTCTGATCTGATTCTAGCCAATTACTCTCCCCTATTAAGAAAATTCTCTCAACTATCTTCAGATTGGATGATGTATCAGGTGTCGTGGATGGGGCGTGTAAAAATTATGTTACTCCCTAAAATATTATACTTGTTTAGAACTATTCCCATCCCCGTTCCTATTCATTTACTAGCAAAGTTCACCTCTGTTCTTACTAAATATGTTTGGTGCGATAAGAAACTGAGATTAGCCAAAAAGACAATGTCGCTTCCGAAGTCTGAAGGAGGCTTGGCTTATCCGGACTTGCACTCATATCAAGCGGCTAGCATTCTCGCCCAAATTGGTGCATGGTTTAACAGGGATGATCCCAAACCATGGGTCTGTCTGGAGAGGGGTATGGTATATCCTCTTCCTTGAACGGATTTGTTATGGCTCCCTGCTAACATGGGCAAATCCTTTACTAATAAATCATTTATTGTGTAAGCCACAAGGAAAGTATGGCTGGAACTGACATCCAAAGTGGATAATATCCCACTTCCATCTTCTGATCTAACTTTAGAGGGGCTAGCACACTCATTCTGGATATGAAGCTAGAGACATGGGTCAATCGGGGAATAGTGTCCTTTAATGAAATTTCAGGAGAAGGCATTCTTTTCCCTTTTACCAAAATACAATCTCAGTTTTCAATATCACACAGGGACTTTTTAAAATTCCTACAGTTAAGACATTGGTGGTCACAGTCTACCCCGTCTCCGCATAAAATTCTCCCTATCCCTATTTATATCCGTGAATTAATTAACTAAATGGTATCATTATATTATCATTCCTCAGACCCTCCAGAAACATCCCTTTCAGGTCAAGTGGAAATTGGATCTTGCGAGTAAGATCATGGACGAGGAGTGGAGTACGGTCTTTCAGTCTTGCTTTCATCTCTCTAAGTGCATGTCTCATATTGAAGCAATTTATAAGCTTATACACAGACTGTATTTCACTTCGGTTCGTCTATATGCAATGAAAGTATGAAACCAGACGTACCCATGCGTAACTGTGGCAATGTGGGAACATTATACCATATCTTTTTGTCTTGCGCACTATTAGCAAACCTATGGATCTCTGTTTTCTTTTATCTCTAGAGTCTTAGGATTCCAAGTAACTCCTTACCCTAAACTCGCTTTGCTCCATATATATTGCGGGGATTTGCCAAATAACGACAGGTACATAATGAGCCATATACTCATTACAACTAAAATACAGATAGAGCATCACTGGCACACATCTTTAATCCCATCAGTGGATGCTATAGAAAATGTGGTTCATTCTCATTGTGAATTTTAAATGGCTGGAGCAGCTTATTATTCCTCTGCCAATTGCCCTCATCTTAAATGGTTTCAGTGGAACTACAGGGCCTTGAAAAAGAGCTAGGGAGGTTCCCCCCACTTAGGCCTCAGATTCAATGTTAATGTATAGTAATCCCTCTATTTTTCTTTTTTCTTTTGGTATTTATCAAATGTACGCTGTGTGTCTCTAGATTACAGGATACTTATTAAAGGAATCTCCAGATGACATATTGAATTGTTAATGTAACCACACTTGAATCTCAATACTATGCTGTATACCTATTTTACTATATGTACTGTCGAAGTCAAAAAAATATTACATAAAGAGAACA
This sequence comes from Pseudophryne corroboree, assembly GCF_028390025.1. Classification (NCBI taxonomy): domain Eukaryota; kingdom Metazoa; phylum Chordata; class Amphibia; order Anura; family Myobatrachidae; genus Pseudophryne; species Pseudophryne corroboree. The sequence continues at coordinate 423,500,966 of NC_086445.1, read as the reverse complement.
TACAAACTACACACATTTAAGTCGCTATACTTGCAAATACGCGCAGCGAGCACAGCCATATATGGTAACACACGCATTTACACGGACATGCCACAGAGATGGATTCGACACTTATTTCATACAGTACATAATTATAATAATATCAAGCGCCAGACATCATGATGATTTAAAATTATCTAATGAAGTAATGTCATGAATGTGTATTATTTGAACTAAACAAGATAGACCGGTCATGTTTACTATTAAAACAACCAGCTTAATGTGTAGATTAATTTGATACTTGTTATGAAGTTGTAGGACATTGCAGCGAATAGTTATGATTACATGTATAAAAGCTAAAATCACTTTGTTAGAACAATGAATGTTACAGTGGACAGGGAACTCAGGCCAGCCCTTTGGATGTCTTCAAGGCTGAACAGCATATACAAAGAGAATAGTGACTCATCATGAACCCCTCCCCCAGAAACTAGTTAACACATTTTGCTGGTCACACAGAAAAGTAGTTTTTGTTTTTGGTCTGAGAGTGGCTGTAAGGTTTGAGACGATGATGGAGGTCTTGCATGATTTTACAGAGAGAGAGAGAGAGAGAGTCATATGGAGGGACAAATTTATATGAGAAAGATATGGTAATTGTATCGCTGGCATGTAACTGAAACTGTATGTAATTGTATGTTTTAACTGCTTACTGTGTGAGTGTAACCATGTAACTATAGGTATACTGTACTTTGTAATATATATTGAATCCATATCCTTTTAATAGCAAATATATAATTCAATGAGCTTTGGAACTCAGATAATGTGTAGGTGTATTGTTTTCTCTTATGGGATACAGTGTTTTGCGATGTACAGCGCACTTTTATCGTATATGGTAATAAGAGGTGCAGGCATTTACAATATATATTAGAGCGGGCATTTTAAATATTTGTGAGAAATCAATTTGGCATTCTTAGTACCTATATACCCCTTTCCCCCCTTTTCTTTTTGTATTCCCTCCTTACTATGATGTTGAAATCTTGTAAAACTTCAATATACCGTAAATGCAATATTAAAAAAAAAAAGAAAAAAAAAAGAGAGAGGTGAAGTTTAAGCTTAAAGGAAAGTACCATAAATGGCTTTTGTAGTCCTGACAAAAACGATCTCCAGGGTCTTACAATGGAAGTTGGGATTACTGATAAATTCTCCCCTAGCTACCAATCTTAAAGACATCACGGTATATAGTCATCGACTTGGGGAGAGATGTGTGCTGAGCGAACCACTCAGCACACATCTCTCCCCCTGCTCAGCACAGCGCGATGTGTGCTGAGCGTTGAGCATGCGGGGGGAGACGTGGGGGCCCTCATTTCACCCAGTGGGTGAAATGAGCGAGGTGCTAGATCGAGCCTGCATGCAGGCCAATTTAGCACCAGCGATAGCGATGCACTGGGAAGCGCATCGCTGTCGCTGTGGGGGGTACACACGGACAGATCATGCTTAAATTCTAAGCAATCTAGTCAGATTGCTTAGATTTTAAGCAGCGATCGCTCCGTGAGTACCCCCCTTTAGGTTGTTCTGTGTGTAATATGAGTTTGCAGAATCTATAAACCAAAGTTTTGTTAACTGTTTTGTATAATGTACTGTAATCCTGTTGTATATTGTTAAAAACAATTTGCAATTTTTTTTAAATAATATACTACAGCTGAAATTCAGAGGTGGAGCTGTAATGGCTATATGCTGCACTTACAGCACACTGGTTGTTATTATCTATGGTGAAATTAACTGCAAAATGTCTAATTCTGTAATAAACTCCTCTCTTTATCTAAGTTCGAGTCTCTGCAGTTTGGGGAAATTTGGGCAGCATGCAGTTTAAAAGTAAATTTTTGAAGATGTCAGTTGTCAACACCGCTAACCAGCTGTAGTTTCTGTCAACCCTCGGGGGTATGAGGCATGGGACTCCTCCAATTCTTCTTGATCCGTGAACGATCGGATTGCAATAGAAATCATAATTGTGCATAAAGTTCTTGTTTGCTCAGTTTCTTTTCCTCATTATGGATAGAACAATGTGTAACTTAAGGATAACACTTGAACAGATGTTAAATATATAATTCCCAAAGTAAGTAATTCTGTATGGCTGTACATACAGAATAAAATAAGGGCACTTCCATCTTGTCTAGTGGAAAACTCATTACTTGGCAAAGGAAAGCAAGCGTTCAATTATTTTTATGTTACTTTGAAGGTATTATTCCATTGGAGACTATTTGACATTATTTCATGTTGCCTCTGCAAATAAACCAGTATGTTAGCTCTAAATGCAAACCTGAGTAAATTCTAATAAGAAAACAAACAAACAGAACTATAAACTCCATTTAGACAGGGCCGTCTTTTTGAATGGGCTCAATGGGCCGTTGCCCAAGGTCCCCAGGAGTATAAGGGCCATAGGCTGATAGCTGAGGGTCCCCTTTTTCCAGGGTTCCAGATGTTTGAAAATCAGCCATGAGGAACCGGAGATATCCGACTTCAAAGCAGTGGTCCCTATCCAAGCCTGTTTATTGCTCTTCCCAGCTAGATGTCTTTGGTTTTGTCTGACTTAGAGTTTTTCTGAGGGTATACCCCAAATGCTGGGACTCCCTCCTTTCGGTGGACACTGGCAGCTTGTCTCTACTATGCCCAGGACTTGAGACATCAGCCTTCTGACAGTTGGTCCCTGCTCCAGCTTCACACGGATGGTATTCAGTTTTAAATTTTCATTGGTGAATTGCTCTGGCTTCTGAACTCTGATCCCCAAGTCCCCAGTATCTCCTGAAAGGTGGTATTCTCCAGCTGTTTATCCCATTGAAAGCTAAGAAATCTATTTCAAGGAACAGGAGATATCTGAAGTCAAGCAAGCTGCCCCCCCCCCCCACCGGAATATGATGAATATTAAGCTCACTTCACTATCCACCCCTCCCCTGTGTATTAAACACCCCCTACCACCATGGAAGCCATGTACCGGGGCCACTTCATTCAGCCCAATGCCCCCTTCTACAGTTGTGTTTTCGCTCCCGCCCCATCTCCCACCATCTGTGCAGAAAATTAGTAATTAGAAATTACTGCTACAGGTCCTACATGCTGAGCAGAAGATAAAACACCCCCTACTGCCTGCGGGATATCAAAGCTGCTACTGATAGCATCCCCTATTGCTGGAGGATAGGTGGGGGCCCCAGTGCTGTTAAGACGGCCCTGGATTAGAGGTTCCTCCATTTCAGTACATACTAAAGTAGCAATGCCACAAAGAAATAGCAAGGAAAGTATTATTGAAAGCATTATTATTAGCTGACCTAAAAAACCATTAACTAATTTAGAAAATTTAACTGGAGGGTGTACAGTATCGCTAAAAGTCACTTGCAAGCGTCAGGTCATTGCTAAGCAACCGGACGCAGCCTAACTTCCGCTCCCCAGCTGCCAGCTCCATGGCAACTAGACACTGAACCGGTGTGGCGGTCGGGGTTGCCGGTTAGAGAGACCTGGGGAACGTGGAGCAGGGCAGCTGCACCGGATTATTAGTTAATTTAGAGGCTTGGCTCATCATGTTATTGGCTCCTGGTCCCTTTATAGCTGATTCCTGTCATTCAGTGCTGGTCATAGTTCCTGGTTGCTGCAGTAGCCCTTGTCACTGGGTTCAAAGTCTCAGTTTAAAGGACCTCATCTCCTGTTTGTTTGTTCCCATCTTTGAATAGCATTCCTGTGTCCAGTCTCTATTCAGCACTAGTGTCAGCTAGCAAACTTTTGCAATTGCCTTAGATACACTTCTCTCTTGTACACCTGTGCACAAGTGTTCAGTAGAAGTTATTGCTCCTCCCAGTCTGGAGGCAGCTTTCTGGTTGGGATTCTTTTGTTTATATATTTCCTCAGTCTCCACCTTCTCCTGGTCCATCACTCCCCCCCCCCCTTGCACCTCAATCTCAGCCTTGTCACCATTGTTTGCCTACCCTTTACCTCACTCCTCCCAACTTCTCTCCTGCTTTCGTACTCCTTTCCTCTATTGACATTGACCTAGGTCACTCAGGGTTGAGCTTGTACAACCACCAGCGGCATAAGTCATGACGGCATCCCAGTACCAGTAGGCGCACTCTCCCTTATGGGAAAAGTGGCTGTTATAGGCGAGAAGACCCATTGGTGAGTTCTACGAGTCTCAGCCCTGGGTGTACAAGGGTCACTGTCCAGAAAATCCACGGCAAGCCATCCATTGGAGAGAAGAAGACCCTACGTTTGTAACAGACACAAAGCAGATAGAGCCCAAAGGGGCATTCCAAAGCCTCTCTGCTCTCATGTGACTGTGATTGTCATGGTAGTCCATGTCACTTTGCAAAATTGGAAATAATTAATATTCGTGAGAAGAAACAAATCAAATAAAAATAGTAAATACCAAGATTAGTCTTATAGCCTACTACAGTGATTTCTGAAAAACAAAACAAAAAAACAAACAAAAAACACATAACTATTTAATGGGTTTGCTGCTTTAAAAATGCTTCTTTCTTTAAAGTAAAATGAGTGAAATTGTGACAAAACAAACCACTACTATGTCACTGCAATCTCATTACAGTGTCTCCCTGCTGCTCCGATCCCTTCTTTATCCGCACTCTGTCCTGCCCAGTCCTATTCTCTGCCTGCAGCTATGCCCCACTCTTTCTGCTGCTATTCAACTCAGTCCCCTTCTCTACCTGCTTATCAGTCTCGCTCCATCTCCCCCTGTTCCATTCCACCTCCATACTTACCGGGGGAGCCATTGGGACAGACCCTAGCAGATCAAACTTTAGCAGACCAAAAGCACTAGTGGCTGGAACTTCCAGATCCATTGACGATGCAATTTTCTGATGAGTTTCATCCTTGACAGGACTTTCTCAGAGGGAAATAAGAGAAAAAAAAAAGTCCTGTACAGGACGAAAAGCATCAGCAAGCTGCATCCGCAGTGGACCTGGAATTTCCAGCTGATACTACTTTCATTACACCTCACTTTTGTATGAGATATGCAATTTTGTAAAGTTTTTTTGATCATATGTTACTTTTAATAAATCTACAAAGTTTTAAAACAGTATTATGCTACGAGGTCATCTGCTGAGAAATTATACGGTCCATACTTGGTGAAATAACTTCAATCATTTTCACTTAAGCCCATTTGACCTTATCTTTTGTATGAGTCCTCATATCTTACCTTATATAAAGTTTGATCACATAGAGGTGGAATCAGACAATACAGCACCTTAGGGGCACATCTTGTCATATAATGTGTATATATATATATATATATATATATATATATATTTCTCTAACGTCCTAGTGGATGCTGGGGACTCCGTAAGGACCATGGGAATAGACAGGCTCCGCAGGAGACATGGGCACTTTAAGAAAGAATTTAGATTCTGGTGTGCTCTGGCTCCTCCATCTATGTCCCTCCTCCAGGACTCAGTTTGAATCTGTGTCCGGACGAGCTGGGTGCTGTTCAGTGAGCTCTCCTGAGCATGCTGTGAGAAAGTATTTTGTTAGGTTTTTTATTTTCAGGGAGCTCTGCTGGCAACAGACTCCCTGCATCGTGGGACAGAGGGGAGAGAAGCAGCCCTACTCTCTGAAGCTAGGTCCTGCTTCTTAGGCTACTGGACACCATTAGCTCCAGAGGGATCGTACACAGGATCTGACCCTCGTCGTCCGATCCCAGAGCCGCGCCGCCGTCCCCCTCGCAGAGCCGGAAGACAGAAGACGGGTGATTTCTTCACTGAGGTAACGCACAGCACTGCAGCTGTGCGCCATTGCTCCCACACACCTCACATACTCCGGTCACTGTAAGGGTGCAGGGCGCAGGGGGGGGGGGGCACCCTGGGCAGCATATGGACCTCTTTTGGCAAAAGTACACATATACACAGTTGGGCACTGTATATATGTATGAGCCCCCGCCAAGAAAATTTATATTTAAGCGGGACAGAAGCCCGCCGTCGAGGGGGCGGGGCTTCTTCCTCAGCACTCACCTGCGCCATTTTTTCTCCACAGCTCCGCTGAGAGGAAGCTCCCCAGGCTCTCCCCTTCAGATACACGGTAGAAAAGGGTAAAAAGAGAGGGGGGGCACATAATTAGGCGCAAAAATCAATATAAACAGCAGCTACTGGGTTAACATTAAGTTACTGTGTTATTCCTGGGTTTATAGCACTGGGGTGTGTGCTGGCATACTCTCTCTCTGTCTCTCCAAAGGGCCTTGTGGGGGAATTGTCTTCAGATGAGCATTCCCTGAGTGTGTGGTGTGTCGGTACGTGTGTGTCGACATGTCTGAGGTAAAAGGCTCCCCTGAGGAGGTGATGGAGCAAATGTGTGTGTGAGTGGTGTCTCCGTCGACAACGCCGACACCTGTTTGGATATGTGAAATTAAGTGCTAAGGAAAATTTATTGCACAAAAGATTAGAGAACAGACAGGGAATCTACCCATGTCTGTCCCTATGTCGCAGAGACCTTCAGAGTCTCTCAATGCTCACTATCCAAAATAATAGACACTGATATCGACACGGAGTGTGACTCCAGTGTTGACTACGATAATGCAAAGTTACAGCCAAAATGGCAGGAAAGTATTCAATATATGATATTGTAATAAAAAAATGTTTTGCATATCACTGATGACTCATCTGTCCCTGACACAAGGGTACACATGTTTAAGGGGAAGAAAGCTGAGGTAAATGTCCTTCCTCTCATGAAGAAAAAGAGCGGGAATCTCCAGACAAGAGACTGCAGTTTCCCACAAAGAATTCTCAGGCAGTATCCTTTCCCTATTAGGGCCAGGCAGTGCCGTAACTAGGCATTTTAGCGCTGTGTGCAAGAACTGACATTGGCGCCCCCCCCGTACAAGATAGGCGCAGTGCGCGCCGTAGGCGCGCGAAAAATATATAGGGGCGTGGCTTCACGGGAAGGGGCGTGGCAACAAAATAATAGCAATTCACACTACGGTGCACAGTAGTCTCCATTATTCAAATTACGCTGCACAGTAGCGCCACTACACCAGGTAGAGCCCCTTTTATACATTACAATAGACAGCGTCCCCCTTTTTACACATTGCGGCAGCCAGTCCCCCTTTTTACACATTGCGGCAGCCAGTCCCCCTTTTTACACATTGCGGCAGCCAGGACCCCTTTTTACACATTACGGCAGCCAGTCCCCCTTTTTACACATTGCGGCAGCCAGTCCCACTTTTTACACATTGCGGCAGCCAGGACCCCTTTTTACACATTACGGCAGCCAGTCCCCCTTTTTACACATTGCGGCAGCCAGTCCCCCTTTTTACACATTGCGGCAGCCAGGACCCCTTTTTACACATTGCGGCAGCCAGTCCCCCTTTTTACACATTGCGGCAGCCAGGACCCCTTTTTACACATTGCGGCAGCCAGGACCACTTTTTACACATTGCGGCAGACGGGACCCCTTTTTACGCATTGCGGCAGATGGGACCCCTTTTTACACATTGCAGGAGAGAGAGAGAGAGAGAGAGAGAGAGAGAGTGAGATATACTTACCTTCTCCCCGCTGACAGGCTCCTCGTGCAGCTTCCTCTCCGTGCAGTGTGAAGTCAGTTGAGAAGGAGGAGGAGGAGCAGAGAGCCGCAGCAGCGCTATTTGATTGGTAGTAAGCGCTGCTGCAGCATCCCCCTCTCCTTCTGTATTGGCTGCCTGGCGCTGCTGTGGATGCTGGGATGCATCCACAGCAGCGCCAGGCAGCCAATACAGAAGGAGAGGGGGATGCTGCAGCAGCGCTTACTACCAATCAAATAGCGCTGCTGCGGCTCTCTGCTCCCCCTCCCTCCTCCTCCGCTGCCCGGCGCTCCTGTCTTCTCTCCTCCAGCGCGGCGCACGGCGCAGTCACAGAGGCGGCATGTAATGAGTCAATTTGACTCATTACATGCCGCTGGCCGTGCGCCCCCAGGGCAACTGCGCTGTGTGCCAAGCCCCCTTGGCACACACGTAGTTACGGCCCTGGGGCCAGGATACGATTGGAATCTTCCCCTAGGGTGTCACGTTTGCCCAAAAGGTAGCGCTGACTTAACAGCTATCCTCAGGGATCCTGCAGATAGCATGCAGTAAAAGTACTTTGAAGTCCATTTACACACTTTCTGGTACACTACTCAGACCGGTGATTGTGTCGGCATGGCTTTATAGCGCTGTAGCAGCGTGGTCAGATACCTTATCAGCAGAGATTGAGACCCTAGTATGTATATATATATATATATATATATGTATATATATATATATAGATATATATAAAAGATGCTGTCTTAGCTATATATATAAAACATGGCCAAAGAGACATTAGTCTACTGGGTTCTAGAGTCAACGCTATGTCGATTTCTGCTTGACGTGTCCTGTGGAACATGCAATGGACAGGTGATGCAGACTTAAGAGGCATATGGAAGGTTTACCTTACAAGGCTGAGGATTGTGTGGAGAAGGGATCTCGGACCTGGTCTCCACAGCTATAGCTGGTAATTCTGATATTTTGCCTTATATTCCAGCACAGCCTAGGAAAGCACGACATTATCAAATGCAGTCCTTTCGATCACAAAGAAACAAGAAAGTCCGAGGTGCGTCCTTTCTTGCCAGAGGCAGGGGCAGAGGAAAGAAGCTGCACAACACAGCTAGTTCCCAGGAACAGAAGTCCTCTCCGGCCTCTACAAAATCCACCGCATGTCGCTGGGGCTCCACAGGCGGAGCTAGGCCTGGCGGGGGCACGTCTTCGAAATTTCAGCCACAAGTGGGTTCACTCCCTGTTGGATCCCTGGGCAATAGATATTGTGTCTCAGGGATACAAGCTGGACTTCGAGGAGATGCCCCCTCACTGACGGCCCTGCCGGCTTCCCCCCACGAGAGGGAAATAGTGTTAACTGCAATTCACAAATTGTATCTTCCACAGGTGGTGGTCAAGGTTCCCCTCCTTCAACAAGGAGGGGGTTATTATTCGACCATGGTGTAGTCCCAAAACCGGACGGTTCGGTCAGACCCATATTGAATTTAAAATCCCTGAACATATACTTGAAAAGGTTCAAGTTCAGGATGGAATCGCTGAGAGCGGTCGTCGCAAGCCTGGAAGGGGGGGATTTTATGGTGTCTCTGGACATAAAGGATGCATACCTTCATGTCCCTATTTATCTACCTCATCAGGCGTACCTCAGATTTGTGGTACAGGATTGTCATTACCAATTTCAGACGTTGCCGTTTGGTCTCTCAACGGCACCGAGAATATTTACCAAGGTAATGGCGGAAATGATGGTACTCCTGCGGAAGCAAGGAGTCGCAATTATCCCATAATTGGACGATCTCCTCATTAAAGCGGGATCAAGAGAGAAGTTGCTGATCAGCGTAGCACTTTCTCTGGAAGTGTAACGGCAACATGGCTGGATTCTAAATATTCCCAAGTCGCAGTTGGTTCCTACGGCTCGTCTGCCTTTCCTAGGCATGATTCTAGACACAGACCAGAAAAGGGTTTATTTCCCGATAGAGAGAGCTCAGGAGCTCATGACAATGGTCAGGAACCTATTAAAACCAAAACAGGTGTCAGTGCATCACTGCACTCGAGTCCTGGGAAGGATGGTGGCATCATACGAGGCCATTCCCTTCGGCAGGTTCCATGCGAGGACCTTTCAATGGGACTTACTGGACAAGTGGTCCGGATCACATCTTCAGATGTATCGGTTAATCACCCTATCCCCCAGGGCCAGGGTGTCTCTCCTGTGGTGGCTGCAGAATGCTCACCTTCTCGAGGGCCGCAGATTCGGCATTCAGGACTGGGTCCTGGTGACCACGGATGCAAGCCTCCGAGGGTAGGGAGCAGTCACACAGGGAAGAAATTTCCAAGGTCTGTGGTCAAGTTAGGAGACTTGCCTTCACATCAACATCCTGGAACTAAGGGCCGTATACAACGCCCTACGTCAAGCGGAGACCCTGCTTCGCGACCAACCGGTTCTGATTCAGTCAGATACCATCACCGCAGTGGCTCATGTAAACCGACAAGGCAGGACAAGGAGCAGGGTAGCGATGGTGGAAGCCACCAGAATTCTTCGCTGGGCGGAAAATCACGTAAGCGCACTGTCAGCAGTGTTCATCCCGGGAGTGGACAACTGGGAAGCAAACTTCCTCAGCAGACACGACCTCCATCCGGGAGAGTGGGGACTTCATCAGGAAGTCTTCGCACAGATGAGGGCATCACGCCTCAACAAAAAACTACAGAGGTATTGTGCCAGGTCAAGAGACCCTCAGGCGATAGCTGTAGACGCCCTGGTGACACCGTGGGTGTTCCAGTCGGTCTATGTATTTCCTCCTCTTCCTCTCATACCCAAGGTGCTGAGAATAATAAGAAAAAGAGGAGTGAGAACGATACTCATTGTTCCAGATTGGTCACGAAGGGCCGTGGCCTCTTCCTCTAAGACAGGACTTGTTGCAACAGGGGCCCTATCTGTTCCAAGACTTACCGCGGCTGCGTTTGACGGCATGGCGGTTGAACGCCGGATCCTAGCAGAGAAAGGCATTCCGTATGAGGTCATTCCTACGCTGATAAAGGCTAGGAAGGACGTGACAGCTCAACATTATCACCGTATATGGTGAAAATATGTTGCTTGGTGTGAGGCCAGGAATGCCCCTACAGAGGAATTCCAGCTGGGCCATTTCCTTCACTTCCTACGGTCAGGAGTGAATTTGGGCCTAAAATTGGGGTCCATTAAGGTCCAGATTTCGGACCTATCCATTTTCTTTCAAAAGGAGTTGACTTCTCTACCTGAAGTTCAGACGTTTGTAAAGGGAGTGCTGCATATTCAGCCCCCTTTTGTGCCTCCAGTGGCACCTTGGGATCTTAACGTGGTGTTGAGTTTCCTGAAATCCCACTGGTTTGAACCACTCAAAACGGTGGAGTTGAAATATCTCACGTGGAAGGTGGTCATGCTATTAGCCTTGGCTTCGGCTAGGCGTGTGTCGGAGTTGGCGGCTTTGTCACATAAAAGCCCCTATCTGGTTTTCCATGCGGATAGAGCAGAATTGCGGACCCGTCCACAATTTCTGCCGAAAGTGGTTTCATCCTTTCATATAAACCAACCGATTGTGGTGCCTGTGGCTACTACGGACTTGGAGGATTCCGAGTTGCTTGATGTAGTGAGGGCTTTGAAGGTTTATGTAGCCAGAACGGCTAGGGTCAGGAAAACAGAGTCTTTGTTTATCCTGTATGCTTCCAATAAGCTTGGTGCTCCTGCTTCAAAGCAGACTATTGCTCGCTGGATCTGTAACACGATTCAGCAGGCTCATTCGGCGGCTGGATTGCCGCTGCCAAGATCAGTTAAGGCCCATTCCATTAGGAAGGTGGGCTCTTCTTGGGCGGCTGCCCGAAGGGTCTCGGCATTACAACTTTGCCGAGCGGCTACTTGGTCAGGTTCAAACACTTTTGCAAAGTTCTACAAGTTTGATACCCTGGCCGAGGAGGACCTTGTGTTTGCTCAATCGGTGCTGCAGAGTCATCCGCACTCTCCCGCCCGTTTGGGAGCTTTGGTATAATCCCCATGGTCCTTACGGAGTCCCCAGCATCTACTAGGACGTTAGAGAAAATAAGATTTTACTTACCGGTAAATCTATTTCTCGTAGTCCGTAGTGGATGCTGGGCGCCCGTCCCAAGTGCGGACTTCTTCTGCAATGCTTGTATATAGTTATTGCTTAAATAAGGGTTATGTTATGGTTGCATCAGGGTTGACCTGTTGCTCTGTTGTTGTTCATACTGTTGACTGGGTATGTTTATCTCAAGTTATTTGGTGTGGCTGGTATGAATCTTGCCCTGGATTACCAAAATCCTTTCCTTGTACTGTCAGCTCTTCCGGGCACAGTTTCTCTAACTGAGGTCTGGAGGAGGGACATAGAGGGAGGAGCCAGAGCACACCAGAATCTAAATTCTTTCTTAAAGTGCACATGTCTCCTGCGGAGCCCGTCTATTCCCATGCATCCACTACGGACTACGAGAAATAGATTTACCGGTAAGTAAAATCTTATTATTTAAAATAATAAATGCAAAAAAAAATGAACACAGAAACTGATAATAACAATAGCCCGGCATACATAACCGATACATTGCAATGGATAGATAAATAAATGTTACAGCAATATAAAAAAAATAACTGAATAGCTACTGTAGTTACCTTTTCCAATCTGCTCACAGTACTTCCTAAGTGCTGTACAACTTTCACTTACCATGACTCCGATCTGTATGTTTCCAATCAAAGTCATCTTCAGTTTCCTGCTTCCAGTCACAGGATCCACGATCAAAGCTGCAATCTATAGTGACCTCTGAACATATGGAAAAATCAAAGGAAAGATCATACTGTAATATGTTTCTATTTCAGAACAAAAAATAATGACCATACAGCTATTTAGAAAAGCATTAGTAATTCTGCATATTAACATCCTTCACTGCAAGACAACACTGGAATGTGATTTACCACACGGGTCTGGGACTGAGGGTCGACAGCAAAACGGTCGACACACCTTAGGTCGACGCCAATTGGGCGACACACCTTAGGTCGACATGGACAAAAGGTCGACAGGAACAATGTCGACATGGAAAAAGGTCGACATGAGTTTTTGATGTTTTTTTGGTGTCGTTTTCTTCGTAGAGTGACCGGGAACCCCAATTAGTGCACCGCGTCCCCTCGCATGGCTCGCTTCGCTCGCCATGCTTCGGGCATGGTGCCTTCGCTCCACTACCGCTTCGCTCGGCACAGATTACCGTTCCAATCGTAGTCCACGTGGATCGTTAAGTATGAAAAGGTTCAAAAAAAGAAAAAAATTGTGAAAAACTCAGGTCGACCTTTTTCCATGTCGACCTTGTTCATGTCGACCTTTGTGTACATGTCGACCTAAGGTGTGTCGACCAATTGGCGTCGACCTAAGATGTGTCGACCTTTTTGCTGTCGACCTGGAGTCCGGATACCTTACCACACACCCTTCACCCATATACTGTAATTATACTTACCCCTTTGGAGTTCTGGTGCTGCAGTCAAAAATCACCAGTAAAATGGTGCAGTGGCCATTTTCCAGCGATTTGCCCATGTGCAATAGAGATATCCCTCGGGATCAAGGCGCAGACGCCATGTTCTCTGAGGCCTGCACAGGCACAGTAAACTCTAGCACAAAGGGGGTAATTCTGAGTTGATTGCAGCAGCAAGTTTGTTAGCAATTGGGCAAAACCATGGCCCTCATTCCGAGTCGTTCGCTCGGTAATTTTCTTCGCATCGCAGCGTTTTTCTGCTTAGTACGCATGCGCAATGTTCGCACTGCGACTGCGCCAAGTAATTTTGCTATGAAGATAGTTTTTTTACTCACGGCTTTTTCTTCGCTCCGGCGATCGTAGTGTGATTGACAGGAAATGGGTGTTACTGGGCGGAAACACAGCGTTTTATGGGCGTGTGGATAAAAACGCTACCGTTTCCGGAAAAAACGCGGGAGTGGCTGGAGAAACGGAGGAGTGTCTGGCCGAACGCTGGGTGTGTTTATGACGTCAAACCAGGAACGACAAGCAGTGAACTGATCGCAGATGCCGAGTAAGTCTGAAGCTACTCTGAAACTGCTAAGTAGTTTGTAATCGCAATATTGCGAATACATCGTTCGCAATTTTAAGAAGCTAAGATTCACTCCCAGTAGGCGGCGGCTTAGCGTGTGTAACTCTGCTAAAATCGCCTTGCGAGCGAACAACTCGGAATGAGGGCCCATGTGCACTGCAGGGGGAGCAGATATAACATTTGCAGAGAGAGTTAGATTTGGGTGGGTGATTTTGTGTCTGTGCAGGATAAATAGTGGCTGCTTTATTTTTACACTGCAAGTGCACTGCAGGGGGACAGATATAACATGTGCATTGAAAGTTAGACTTGGATATGGTGTATTGAAACTGAAATCTAACTTGCAGTGTAAAAATAAAGCAGCCAGTATTTACCCTGCACAGAAACAAAATAACCCACCCAAATCTAACTCTCTCTGCAAATGTTATATCTGCCCCCCCTTCAGTGCACATGGGCCCTCATTCCGAGTTGTTCGCTCGCAAGCTGCTTTTAGCAGCATTGCACACGCTAAACCGCCGCCTACTGGGAGTGAACTTACCTTAGCAAAATTGCGAACGAAAGATTCTCAAAATTGCGAATAGAAATTTCTAAGCAGTTTCTGAGTAGCTCGACACTTACTCTGCCACTGCGATCAGTTCAGTCAGTTTCGTTCCTGGTTTGACGTCACAAACACACCCAGCGTACGCCCAGACACTCCCCCGTTTCTCCAGCCACTCCCGCGTTTTTCCCAGAAACGGCAGCGTTTTTTCACACACTCCCAGAAAACGGCCAGTTTCCGCCCAGAAACACCCACTTCCTGTCAATCACACAACGAACACCAGAACGTAGAAAAAACCTCGTAATGCCGTGAGTAAAATACCAAACTTCTTAGCAAATTTACTTGGCGCAGCCGCAGTGCGAACATTGCGCATGCGCAGTTTGCAGAAAATCGATGCGATGCGATGAAAAAGAACGAGCGAACAACTCGGAATGAGGGCCATGGTTTTGCCCAACTGCTAACAAACTTGCTGCTGCGATCAACTCAGAATTACCCCCATGGTTTTGCCCAACTGCTAACATATTTGCTGCTGCGATCAACTCAGAATTAGGCCCAAAGCCAGAGGTTGCTGCACTGCCAGAGAGGAGGAGGCTCGCACAGAGACTGCACAAGGGGGTTCTCCTCTCCAAAAATCCTCATGGCCATATGTATTCAAAGAAAGTGTATTTTTCCAAACAGTCTGGATTTTTTTTTTCTTAGATATTGAGATATTTTTGGAAGTGTAGTCCATTTAATATAGAACAAACATAAGCATTCAACATAAGAACAATATATGCATTTGGAAATCCAAAACAACAGAGAAGTAATGGTAACATAATAACTTAATAAATACTATAAATTTAATATTGGGCAAATATGATTAAATCATTAACTATTTTTACATACTGTAAATATATAATTATTAAAAAGGAAATACAGGTTGAGTATCCCTTATCCAAAATGCTTGGGACCAGCAGTATTTTGGATATCGGATTTTTCCGTATTTTGGAATAACTGCATACCATAATGAGATATCATGGTGATGGGACTCAAGAATGCATTTATGTTTCATATACAACTAATACACACAGCCTGAAGGTCATTTTAGCCAATATTTTTTATAACTTTGTGCATTAAACAAAGTGTGTGTACATTCACACAATTCATTTATGTTTCATATACACCTTATGCACACATCCTGAAGGTCATTTAATACAATATTTTGAATAACTTTGTGTATTAAACAAAGTTTGTGTACATTGAGCCATCAGAAAACAAAGGTTTCACTATCTCACTCTCACTCAAAAAATTCTGTATTTCGGAATATTCCGTATTTCAGAATATTTGGATATGGGATACTCAACCTGTAATATGTTTTAGACAGTTTAGAATGAAAAAAAAACAAATATCAATAGCTTATACAAAAAAAAAATAGACAAGGTCTAAAAAAACGGAGAGTGAAAAGAAGGAGGGGGGTAGAAAAAACGGGAATGGGCAATATGGAAGATGGGGGAAGATCACTACCACGGAGAAGCAGGTAGGGACATCGACAAGATGTATTAACATCTTGTCTGCCGAAGCGTGGTTCCCCCCTTTGGCGATGTCCCCCGAGCACACAGCGCATCCACTAAGTGATAAAGCGCTGTGTCTCCCTGTCCCAGCCAGCTTCAGTGCACCTGCGCGGAATCTCGCTACTCACACAAGATCTCCTGCGCACTCCAGAGCCGACACCCGCAACAGCCAGGAACAACTCTGTCCCTGATGTGGTCTATAGGCATCGCCACCTGCAGCTGTCGAAATCGGCAGGTGTTGTAATGGTCATCGATGCTGACCGTTCATACATTGCCCTCACATATTGGCCTGCTATCTTATAGAGAGCAGCGCCGATATGGACAGGGGCGCACTGCAGCTTTCTTACATGGGGGAGAAGTGATATAGCCCACATAACGTGTGCTGATGCCGCTTCTCCCACATATCGCACCTTCATACATTTACCCACTAGTTTACAATGGCAGTCTGTGTGCTGATCAAAGCTATTGGGTCTGCAGATATGCATACAGGATAGCAATGTAACTAAGTATGTGTTATAGCTAAACAGCAGTATTTGGAAAATAGCTTTAATAAGGGAACAGTGCTTAGTATGGAGATCAGTCATATATAAATGTATGAAATAATGAGCACAATATCTTACAGAAATGACTAAACTGCAGTAAAAATGATATGCACACATCAGTAAGTCAGAACAGTGCTTGCTCAGTATTGCCCTTGGCTGACACTGTAGTGCTTATACATGATTTTGCAAAGGTGCATGCATAGAGCTCAAATAAACAGAACCTTGACAAGAGGCCTGGACCTGAAGCATACATTTCTAAAGCTGATGATCTTTTTATTGATTCCCAGCAACATATTTGACATCCATGGACTGTGTATGATGTGACAGTGACTAGTCTGGGGTAAGCATGATTGCGGTCCTAAGGGGCCTATTTATCCCCATCCGCATCCAGGATACGGATGACAGGTGATAAAATCGCCCAAACTTGCACTGCGATAATTGATTACATCGCAGGAATGTATCAACTATCGCATGCAGGGACAGAGCTTGCGGTCAAGCTCTGTCCCTGCGATGACACTCCGCAGCACAATCGGGGTATTTTTTCGTAAAAAAATACCTCAATGTCCTGCTGTACATGTGTTGCCCCCGCCGACACCACCGCTGCCGCCCGGTCGACACCCCCCTCTGTCGTGACTACCGCTGTGAGCCACAGATTCCCTTCCCCAGCAGGTCAATATACCTACCAGTCCATGGACTCGGTCCGCACTGCTGGGCACCGGATCCTGTGTGCTGCGGTGACCGCTGGTGCTGTAAAGTGCACTGCTGATTTGCAGCGTCACTTTACTGCATCGGGGTCACAGCGCAGCATATGGGGGACCTGGCGCCCGACAGGGCTCACCGAAGCAGTGGACACCGACTTCCTGGACAGGTGAGTATGATTTTTTTGTTTTTAGTTTTTTTTAACACTTTGATCAGCTTGTGTGTCCATCGGACACACATAGCTGATCACTGGAGCTGTGGACACCGACACAGTGCTGCCCTGTGATCTCGCTCTGAGCTGGTGAGATTATCACAGGGCACACTGCGGTATTTTTTCACATTTTGGTTTTTTTTTGTAAATTTGGCCACATCGCATTTCCCATTATAAGTATGGGGAATGCGATGTGGGTTACTAAAAAAAGTGAATTAAAGGGTTTGGAGCAGTTTTTCATGAAAACTGCTCCAAATGCCCTTTAATACATTCAGGTGATACTAAAATAATGTGAAAAGGGTGTGAAAACTCCCCTTTTCACATTATTGTAGTAAAAATAGTGTTAATAAACCGGCCTCTTATTAGTCTTTTGAGTAGTTTGCAACACTATAATAAGGGCATCCGAATATATATATATATATATATATATATATATATATATATATATATAAATTATTACATAGTAGCTAGCAGTATTTCATATTTGAATATTTGGGTAAACCTATAAATATCCCATTTCACCTTGGTCAGGCACATAATAGATTCCTCTCCATTCCTGGAATAATAAATCAATGATGAGGCAGACAAGCAGACTGTGTTGGAATCAGCGTTTATAGTGGCATTTATTTTAAGAAACCTGTAATGTTCTTGCTACCTAAATGACTGTTTATTGATTTATCAATAGATGTAAAACATAAGTTAAATAGAGACAGTCACCAAAGTTCCTGACTTTCCTTTCCTACATACTGTAGCAATAGCTTCCCGCTCGCCCAGGAGGATGCATTGTATTCTCTTCCCAGACTATGGGTACCTCCAGCCTGCATAACAATGGAGCTGTGATAAACAGTGAAAGCCATCCCTGGAGAGAAAAATAGTATTTTAATTACCTACCGGTAAATCCTTTTCTCGTAGTCCGTAGAGGATACTGGGCACCCGCCAAGTGCTTCGTTTGTCCTGCACTGTCACTTGGTTAAGTAATGTGGGTTCAGCCGTTGCTGTTCCTGTTTCAAGTTTGGTTAGCTTGGCTTTCCTCTTGTTGTGTGTGCTGGTTCAGAATCTCACCACTATCCTTATCTAGCCTTCTCTCGAAGTACATTATGTCCGTCTCCTCGGGCAGTTTCCTAGACTAATTCTGGTAGGAGGGGTATAGAGTGAAGAGCTAGCCCACACTATCAAATTCTTAAAGTGTCCATGGCTCCTAGTGGACCCGTTTATACCCCCATGGTACTAAATGGACCCCAGTATCCTCTACGGACTATGAGAAAAGGATTTACTGGTAGGTAATTAAAATCCTATTTCTCTTACGTCCTAGAGCAGGGGTGGGCAATTATTTCAGCTGAGGGGCCACTTGACACTTTCCTGTCAGTATTTGAGGGCCGCACACAAAATAGCAGCTCCCCCACGTGCCAAAAATATAGGGACGTGGCTTCATGGGGAAGGGGTGTGGCCAAAAAATAATACAGATTCATATTAGGCTGTACAATTGTCTCCATTATTCAAATTATGCCACACAGTAGCGCCACTTACACACATTACTTCAGGTAGAGCCCCTCTTTTACACATTACAGCAGGTAGAGCCCCCTTTTACACATTACGGAAGGTAGAGCCCCCTTTTACACATTACGGCAGGTAGAGTCCCCTTTTACACATTAACATTTTATTTGGGATAATCATTGCACAGCAAGCAAATTATCCAGTGTCTTATGGCCCCTGATGAAAGGTGTGACACAGTGACAGAACACGGGGGTGGAACACGGTGATGGAACACAGGGGGTGACGCGGTGACAGAACACGGGGGGGTGAGACGGTGACAGAACACGGGGGTGGGACACGGTGACAGAACACGGGGGGGGTTGACACTGACAGAACACGGGGGTGGGCCACGGTGATGGAACACAGGGGGTGACACGGTGACAGAATATGGGCGGGTGACACGGTGACAGAACACGGGGGGGTGACAGAACACGGGTGGGTGACACAGTGACAGAACACGGGGGGTGACACGGTGACAGAACACGGGGGGTGACACAGTGACAGAACACGGGGGGGGGAAACAGTGACAGAACACGGGAGGTGACACGGTAACAACATGGCGGGGTGACTTAGTGACAGAACACGGGGGTGACACGGTGACAGAACACGGGGGGGGGTGACACAGTGACAGAATGTGTGGGGGGGTAACACGGTGACAGAAAGCGGGGGGGTGTGACATGGTGACAGAACGCGGGGGGGTGCTGACTCAGTGGCAGAACACGGGGGTGACACACTGACAGAACGTGGGGGTGACAGAACACGGGAGGTGACACGGTAACAACACTGGGGGGGTGACTTAGTGACAGAACACGGGGGGGTGACACGGTTAAAGAATCCGGGGGGGGAGGGTTGGGGGTGGTACAGCGAGCGTTAAAGATCTCCCCCCTAAACTAAAAACAGTCTGACGCCACTGCCCGCACACACAAACATAAACACACACACACACACACACTCTCATATATATATACACACACACACACACACACACACACACACACACACACACACACACACACACACACACACACACACAGAAATACACTTTCTTTCCCTCACTTTTTCCATTAACTTACTGATCTGTGTTTGGCTGGCAGTGGCAGGAAGGATGGATCTGTAGCAGTGGCTTATGTCCAGTGTAGCTCCGCCCCCTTAGGTCCTGCGTAGCCACGCCCCCTCACTTCCGCCTAGCTCCGCCCCCTTTTCATCTGATCTCTGCCTTTGTCACTGGGGACTGTGGAGGTGGAAGGAGGAGGATGAGTGTGTCAGGCGCCGTGCAGCAGCAGGGCATACTTACCTACTCTCCCGGAAGCTGCGGGAGGCTCCCGTTTTTTGGGGTAGCCCCCCGCACCCCCGGAAGAGTGGGCAGGTCTCCTGCATCCTGCTCGCACCCTAGTGATGCGAGCAGGATGGAGAGATAACCTCCCGCATTCGCAAGTCCGTCGGGTGGAGAAGGGGTTAAAATGACGCAAATTGCGTCATTTTAGCCCCGCCCCCTTCCCGCAGACCCGCGAATCACAGCATTTCCCGTTGCGGGGGGCGGGGCTTAGTGATGTCACAGTCCGGCCCCGCCTTCCAAAGACACTGCAGCGTCTCCTCTCCGGGCTTCTCCCGGAGAGGAGAAAGAAAATGTAGGTAACTATGCAGCAGGGGAGACAGGCGCCGGCAGCTTGGAGGTACTGCAGAGCAATGACAAGCAGCTCAGTCGGTCGGGCCGCTTGTCATTGCACACTGGTGGGAAGCAGTGGGCCGGGCAGGAATGGTTTGCAGGCCGCATCCGGCCCGCGGGCCGTATTTTGCCCACCCCTATCTTAGAGGATACTGGGGTCCGCATTAGTACCATGGGTGTTATGAGCCATTTCTGTTTTGCATTTTGGTTATGCATTTTATGTATACTTCTGTTTCTGTTCCCCTTGGGTGTTATGGGGTGTCCGGAGTCCACCCTTAAGGAGAGAGTACTGTTATGAACCACAAGTAGTGGTTCATTCCGGTTTGCTTTCCGTTTATGTATTTTGTACTATAGTTCTGTTCGCATGCCAGGATTTACATTACACTGGTTTAGAAGACTCTTGTTGGCCGCCGGTGGTGAGTCTGTGTAATTGCAGCCTGTTTCTATGTGTTTAGTCTCACCTGTCAGATAGTTGATCATTATGTGGTGGGTCTCTGTACTGCAATGTGGCTCTTGTCTGTTTCTCTCACCTGCAGCTATTCTGGTCATTATCTTGTTCCTGGCTTCCAGCCATCCTGATTGGGGCGTGTTCCCTTATTACCTAGCTAACTATGCAGTTCTGAGCTGGTGATAGACATTCTGTTAAGATACCTGTATGTTCCTGAATAGAGTCTTGTCCAGTATTGCATCTGTGTCCAGGCCCTGTCTGATACTGGAATCCTGTGTACTCAGCTCTGGCAGAGTCCAGAGCTTCCTATGAGCTGTTCCTGCCCTGGTGTGTTCCGGTGATCTAGTAGCCCCGAGTCCAGAGTCCTGGTGTCCGGAGCCTGTTTAAGATATCTGCCCGGCTTTCCTGTTATGTGAGCCTGTGTCTGCAGCTTTGGGGGTTCTTGTCCGTCCCCCTGTATTCACACCGGTTTCGTGAGTAGCGGCTTTGCCGCACCTTACGGCCTTGGCCGTATCTCTCCGTTATATTTGCTTTGGATTTTCTGCCGAGGGTCCTGCGTATGCTGTCATCGCCGGTACACAGTAGTATTGTGTCGGCGTGTGGACAGCATTTCATTTGTTGTAGTTTGTCCTGGCAGCTGTGCCGCACATACTGTTGTTTGAGTTCTGTAGTTGCCCCTAACTCGAGTTTCTGTTTAGTTAGAGGTTTCCCTTGTTATAGCCCCGTCTCAGTTTACGCCTTGTCTCCAACTAAGACCGGGGGGCATCGGAGTTGGGCAGACATAAACCGCCCTTCAAACGCGGCTGCCGTGGGCCCAAGCAAACATAGTCTCGCAGGCGTAGACTGACCACTCAGGTGAAACAACGGAGTCAGGGTTCTGTAGGGGTTTGCTGCTGACCTCAATTCCCACTCCAGCATTACGTTCCTGTACTTGGGGCTCATCCACCCAGTTCCAGGAGTACCAAGTACAGTGAACGTAACATTGGGAATGTACCAAAGCTCCCAAACCGGGTGGGAGAGTGCTGAGGTTCCTGCAAAACTGATTGACCAAACTGAAAGTCCTCAGAGGCCAAAGTATCGAACTTGTAGAACTTAGCAAATGTGTACGAACCTGACCAAGTAGCTGCTCGGCAGAGCTGTAAAGCCGGACACCCCAGGCAGCCGCCCAGGAAGAACCCACCGACCTAGTATAGTGTGCCTGTACAGATTTTGGACATGGAAAACTTGCCGTGGAAAAAGAATGCTGGATAGTAAGTCTAATCCAGCGCGCAATAGTCTGCTTTGAAGCAGGACACCCAATCTTATTGGGATCATAAAGAACAAACAGTCCTTCTTTCTGTGACGAGCCGTTCTTTTCAAATACACCTTCAAAGCACTCACAACATCCAAAGACGTAGAATTAGCAGAGGTGTCGGTGACAACCGGGACCACAATAGGTTGGTTGATGTGAAACGTAGACACCACCTTAAGAAGAAATTGCTGACGAGTTCTGAGTTCAGCTCTGTCCTCATGGAAAATTAAATAGGGACTTTTTTGAGATAAAGCCCCCAGCTCGGACACATGTCTTGCTGAAGCCAAGGCTAACACTGTGACGGTCTTCCATATAAGATATTTTATGTCTACCTCCTGTAACGGCTCAAACCAGTCCGATTGGAGGAAATGCAGCACCACATCGAGATCCCAAGGTGCCATGGGAGGCACAAAGGGAGGTTGGATGTGCAGAACAATTTTCAAGAACGTCTGGACCTCAGGGACAGAAGCCAATTGTTTCTGAAAGAAAGTGGTCAAGGCCGAAATCTGGACTTTTATGGAGTCCAGACGGAGGCTCACATCCACTCCTGCTTGTAGAAAAAGCAGGAACCGTCCTAGATGGAATTCCATCGCAGAAAATTTTCTGCTCTCACACCAAGAGATGTATTTCTTCCAAATATGATGGTAATGCTTAGACGTTACCCCCTCCCTGGCTTGGATCATAGTCGGGATAACCTTGTTAGGGATCCCTCTCCTGGCTTGAATCAGCTGTTCAACTTCCATGCCATCAAACGTAGCCGCGGCAAGCCCTGATAGACGAACGGGCCCTGTTGCAGAAGATCCTCGCGAAGAGGTAGAGGCCACGGATCTTCGAGGAGCATCTCCAGAAGGTCCACGTACCAGGCCCTTCTTGGGCAGTCCGGAGCAATTAGTACTGCGTGAACCTTTTCCCTTTTTATTCTCTTTAGAATTCTTAATATCATAGGAAGTGGAGGAAACATGTACACCATCTGATAGACCCATGGAGTCATCAAGGCGTCTGCGCCACCACCTGTGGGTCTCTCGACCTGGAACAATACCGCCTGAGCTTCTTGTTGAGACGAGAGGCCATCATGTCGATCTGTGGATATCCCCATCGACTTGTCAAGCACCTGAACACTTCCGGGTGAAGGCCCCACTCCCCCGGGTGCAGGTCGTGTCTGCTGAGGAAGTCTGCTTCCCAGTTGTCTACTCCCAGAATGAAGACCGCTGAAAATGCCACAGTGTTTCTCTCTGCCCAGAGGAGAATTCTTGACACCTCTGACATTGCTGCTCTGCTTTTCGTTCCGCCCTGTCGGTTTATGTACGTTACTGCCGTCACATTGTCCGACTGGACCTGAATGGCCTCATCTTGAAGACGATGTGAGGCCTGCAGAAGGGTGTTGTATATGGCCCTGAGTTCCAGAATGTTGATTGAAAGGATGACTTCCTGAATGGACCATCTTCCTTGAAACTGCACCCCTTGAGTGACTGCTCCCATGAGTGACCAACCTCTGAGGATTGCGTCTGTGGTTAGCAGAATCCATTTCTGAATTCCGAACCTCCGACCCTCGACGAGGTGAGATGTCTGTAGCCACCACAGAAGGGAGATCCTGGCTTTTGGCGACAGACGGATCCTCCGGTGCATGTGAAGATGTGATCTGGACCATTTGTCCAACAGATCGAGCTGGAAGGGTCTTGCGTGAAATCTTCCGTATTGAAGAGCCTCGTAAGAGGACACCATTTCCCCCAGAAGGTGAATGCATAGATGCACCGATATCCGGGTTGGCTTCAGGACATCCCGAACCATCGACTGGATTACTAATGCCTTTTCCAATGGAAGGAACATCTTCTGCGACTGTATCCAGTATCATTCCCAGGAATGGGAGCCTCCGTGTTGGCTCTAGGTGAGATTTCGGAAGGTTCAGAATCCACCCATGACCCTCGAGAAGTCTGGTTGAGAGAGCAATGCTGTCCAGTAACCTTTCCCTGGTTGGTGCTTTTATCAGGAGATCGTCCAATATGTTCACTCCCTGTTTGGGGAGTAGAAGCATCATCTTTACCATCACCTTGGTGAACACCCTCTGTGCCGTGGAGAGGCCAAATGGCAGGGCCTGGAACTGGTAGTGACAGTCCTGCAGTGCAAACCATACATGACAGAGCCAGATCGGAATGTGATGGTACTGTTATGAGCCACGGTAGTGGCTCATTCCTGTTTTGCATTTTGGTTATGTATTTTATGTTATACTTCTGTTTCTGTTCCCCTTGGCTTATATGGGGTGTCCGGAGTCCACCCTTAAGGAGGGGGTACTGTTATGAACCACAAGCAGTGGTTCATTCCTGTTTGCTTTCTGTTTATTAATTTCATGTTATAGTTCTGTTTGCATGCCAGGATTTCTATGGTAATGGTTTAGAAGAATCTTGTTGGCCGCCAGTGGGGAGTCTGTGTAACTGCAGTCTGTTTCTATGTGTTAAGCCTCACCTGTCAGATATTTGGTCATTATGTGGTGAGTCTCTGTACTGCAGTCTGGCTCTTGTCTATGTTACTCTCACCTGCAGATATTTGGCCATTACCTGGTGCCTGGCTTCCAGCCATCCTGATTGGGGCGTGTTCCCTTATTAACCAGCTAGCTCTGCAGTCTAGTGCTGGTGATAGACGTTTTGTTAAGATACCTGTATGTTCCTGGTTGTTTCATGTCCAGTGTTGCATCTGTATACAGGCCCTGTTTGCCAGTTAATTCTGTATCCCGAGTCCTGGTGTCTGGAGCCTGATCATTGGAATTCTTATCCAGCCTTCCAGTCCTGTTGTCCTGTATCTGCAGCCTTGGGGTTCCTGTTCCTTCAGCGTACACCTTACCGGTGTTGTGAGTAGCGGCTCTGCCGCACCTTATGGCTGTGGCCGTATTTGTTCTTACTTTCTGGCTTTTGTGTTTCTCTGCGGAGGTTTCCACTATTGCTGTCCTCGCCGAATTACGACGGTGTCGTGTTTGGTATTTGGGCAGCATTACCTTGGTTACAGTTTGTCTTGGCAGCCGTTCCACACATACCTTAGTTGTGTTCAGTAGTTCCCCCTATCTCTGTGTTTCTGTTTCAGTTAGAGGTTCCCCTTGTTCTCGCCCCGTCTCAGTTTACGCCTTGTCTCCAACTAAGACCAGGGGGCATCGGAGTTGGGCAGACCTAAACTGCCCTTCAAACGCAGCTGCCGTGGGTCCAAGCAAACATAGTCTCGCAGGCGTAGACTGACCACGTGGGTGAGACAACAGGGTCAGGGTTCCGTAGGGGTTGCTGCTGAACTTCGTGCCAACTACAGCATCACGTTCCTGTGCTTGGGGCTTATCCACTCAGCCTCTTGAGTTCCAAGTACAGTGAACGTAACAGTATCACCAGCCATACAACAAAAAAAGAAACAAAGCTAAATGGAGTAGTTTTTTCTTTTTTTGGTTCAGTCCAGTGTTCAGTCCAGAATCCAGTCCAGTGTTCAGTCCAGAATCCAGTCCAGTCTTGTCTTGTCCAGAATCCAGTCCAGTCTTGTCCAGAATCCAGTCTCGTCTTGTCCAGAATCCAGTCTTGTCTTGTCTTGTCCAGAATCCAGTCCAGTCTTGTCTTGTCCTGAATCCAGCCTTGTCTTGTCCAGAATCCAGTCTTGTCTCGTCTTGTCCAGAATCCAGTCTTGTCCAGAATCCAGTCCAGTCTTGTCTTGTCTTGTCCAGAATCCAGCCTCGTCTTGTCCAGAATCCAGTCTTGTCTCGTCTTGTCCAGAATCCAGTCTTGTCTTGTCCAGAATCCAGTCCAGTCTTGTCTTGTCCAGAATCCAGTCCAGTCTTATCTTGTCCAGAATCCAGTCCAGTCTTGTCTTGTCCAGAATCCAGTCCAGTCTTGTCTTGCCTGAAATCCTCCTGTGCCTACTATGCAAGCCCTGCAGGCATCGCTCTCCCTGAACTCTGCTTTCAGTGCCTTGAAACCTGAGTGGCTGGAAGTTTTGCAGCAATAATTAAAGCAACTGCAAAACCTTCTGACCAAAATTTTGCTTATCCTGCCTGAAATTGTTGAGAGCTCTTCTATCTCTAAGGAGAGTCTTGCTCACAATGTTGTGACAAGAGAATCCTCAGATTTGGTTGGAGAGAAAGGGTTTAAAAGTTTCCTGTGGCCCAGGTTCTCAAAGGAGGAGCATCAGCGGTGCAGCAACTTGAATTTGTGCCTATATTGTGAGGGTTTAGGCCACTACCTGCAGACCTGTGAGTTGTGCAAGCCAAAATGTGGTGACAAGTCCTGCCCTCTGGCCAAGTTGAATCAGGATTCAAAACCTACCCTTGTCTCTACTGTGGCAGAGGTACTTGTCATGAAACCCACACTGAAAAGCACTCAATCTTATAATTGGGGTCCTTGGGCTAGGGAGCCCCATTATAGATTCAGGAATCAAAGGAGAATGTTTCTCTCATCTCTTGATTTTCCTGTTGAATCAGAGTTGCAAACCCCAGGAGTGCTGCCCGATGCCCAGGGTCCTGGGCACCTTACCGGTGTTGTGAGTAGCGGCTCTGCTGCACCTTACGGCTGTGGCCGTATATGTTCTTACTTTCTGGCTTTTGTGTTTCTCTGCGGAGGTTTCCGCTATTGCTGTCCTCGCCAAATTACGACGGTGTCGTGTTTGGTATTTGGGCAGCATTACCTTGGTTACAGTTTGTCTTGGCGGCCGTGCCGCACATACCTTTGTTGTTGTGTTCAGTAGTTCCCTCTATCTCTGTGTTTCTGTTTCAGTTAGAGGTTCCCCTTGTTCTCGTCCCGTCTCGGTTTCGCCTTGTCTCCAACTAAGACCGGGGGGCATCGGAGTTGAGCAGACCTAATCCGCTCTTCAAACGCGGCTGCCGTGGGCACAAGCAAACATAGTCTCGCAGGCGTAGACTGACCACGTGGGTGAGACAACGGAGTCAGGGTTCGGTAGGGGTTGCTGCTGAACTTCGTGCAGACTACAGCATCACGTTCCTGTGCTTGGGACTTATCCACTCAGCCTCTTGAGTTCCAAGTTCAGGTACGCATCCTTGATATCCAGAAACACTAGGATTTCCCCCTCCTCCAGATCTGAGATCACCACTCTCAGAGACTCCATCTTGAATTTGAACACTCGTAAGTACGAGTTCAACGACTTGAGGTTCAAAATTGGTCGTACCGAACCGTCCGGTTTCGGTACTACAAACAAGTTGGAATAGTACCCCTTGTTTAGCTGATGAGGTGGAACTGGAACAATGACTTGAGTCTGTACCAGTTTTTGGATGGCATGTTGTAAAGTTGCCTCTTGTGAAACTGGCAAGCCTGATTTGAAGAATCTGTGAGGTGGGAGTTCATGGGTCTCCAGTCTGTAGCCCTGGGAAATCAGATTTATGACCTAGGGATCCTGGCACGAATTTGACCAGATTTGACTGAAGAATTGTAGGCGTGCTCCCACCTGACAGCCTTCCAGGCATTGCGGTCCACCGTCATGCTGAAGTCTTTGAGGAAGCAGAGCCTGAGCTCTGTTCCTGAGTACCTGCTGTTGCTGGTTTGTGTGGTTTACCTCTTGCGCCACTGGAGTATGTAGAAGCACCTCTGGATTTGCCTTTGAATTTTGCTGTCCGAAAGGACTGTAACTTAAAAGCTGAATGGGTCTTCTTGGTTGGGGGGGCTGTGGAAGAAAGATATGTAGACTTACCCGCAGTAGCTGTGGAGATCCATTTGTCTAAATCATCTCCGAACAAGGCCTCTCCTGGGAATGGTAGGCCTTCCACGCCTTTCCAGGAGTCCACTGGCATAGCCACAAGCCCCTGCGTGCTGACACTGCAATAGCGGTGGTGCATGCGTTAAGCACGCCTATTTCCTTTATGGCTTCCACTATAAAAGTTTGCAGAGCCCTGTATGTGCTGCAGGAGTAAGACGACATCCCCCCTAGATAAGGAATCTAACCCCTCAATTAAGTTACCTGACCATTTAGCAATGGCTTTAGTGATCCACGCACATGCAATAGTGGGTCTTTGGGCCACCCCAGCAGCTGTGTACAATGATTTGAGTGTAGTCTCAATTTTATGATCAGCTGTGTCTTTCAGGGAGGCTGCACCAGGAACAGGCAACACAATTTTACGTGACAGCCTAGAGACTGATGCGTCCACTATCGGTGGATTTTCCCATTTTTTCCTATCCTCCAGAGGAAAAGGAAAAGATGAGAGCAACCTTTTAGGGATCTGAAACTTCTTATCAGGATTAACCCATGGTTATTCAAACAGGGTATTCAATTCTTTTGACGCAGGAAAAGTGACTGAGGACTTCTTTTTTACTTTAAAATAAGATTCCTCACACTCCTCTGACACCTTATCAGGAATATGCAGAACATCTCTGATAAACTCTAGAAGAGCCTCTATTCCCTGTGACAGAGCTGTATCCCCCCCTATGAGTCCACCTCCCCCCTCCTCCATGTCTGACATGTCAGTGTCAGAGTCAGACTGCAGGATATGGGCCAGAGATCGCTTTTGCAGACAAACGGGAGGGGACTGAGATGCTGTCTTGGGAACTGAGTCTCTGTTCATAAACTCATCCACAGTCTGTTTTAAGTATTGCGTTTCTTTTTCATTCCCTTAAGAGAATTAACCCATTCCGGTTCAGCCCCGCTAGCCTGTGAACCCTGAGTACCCAGTAGTGAGCCCCCTGGTGAAGAGGAACACTCTGCGGTACAGGAAACACACTCTTTGCTTGACATAATGTAAATGTGACAGCACACACACACACACAGGAAAGGTTAAGCACAATTAACCCACAAAGAGCCCTTGAGGGAGACACAGAGTTGTCTGGAGCCAGGCCCCACCGCGCCCTTACCGCTGATGCCAAGCTTAGCCGGGTTGCAGACTAAGTACCCTGATAGGGGACTTAGTACACTAATAGTCGCTCCCCCCCTGCTGTGACCCCTTGGTACTGCTGAGGTAATCTGGAGTCACACTGGAGGAGCTGTGCGTCCCTGTCCTGTCAGCATCTGTGTCCACTGCAGAGGGAAAATGGCGCTGGTGAGCTGCTGTATCCGCTCATAGTGAAGCCCCGCCCCTTCAATGGCACACAGTCTTCCTGCTTTTTTTATACTGACTGAAGAATCTGGTGCTTAAAATGGAGAAAACCATTTTTAGGCTGTTGTGTCAGGAAGGGTACTGTGTACAGTATACGGGGACGCAGTTGTGTTGCGAATAGTTCCCTCTGGAGCTCAGTGTCCTGTCAGCGGGGAACGGGACCATTAACTCTTCAAGAGGTTGGCCCGTTCTTCCCCCTAAGTCCCTCGAAGCAGGCAGGCTGGTGCCAACCAGCCCTGCCTGAAAATAAACATATAAAATAAATGCAGAAAACTCTTCAGGAGCTTCCTTCAGCGTGACCGGCTCATCTGGGCACATTTTCTAAACTGAGTCTGGTAGGAGGGGCATACAGGGAGGAGCCAGCCCACACTATCAAATTCTTAAAGTGCCCAGAGCCGGCCTTAGGCATAGGCAAACTAGGCAGATGCATAGGGCATTTGGTATGCTTAGGGGCACCAGCAGCTTCTGCTGATTAAAATGATATGTGGCATGCCTATATTCTGTGTGTGACTGCGGTTGTATCTGCATACGAAATGCTATGCTACAGTGTATTCCTGGAAATCACTGTAATGTAGCATTTCGTATGCAGATACAGTCACAGTCTCACACAGTATATAGGCATGCTGCATATCATTTTAATCAGCAGAAGCTGCTTGTGCATCCTAGCCACATAGTAATGCAAATAATATGATGCATTTTCATAAACAAAAGGCGCCCGACGTTAGCAGAGCTACCAGCTGACTCATGCCAGGCATCTCCTGCAGAACTAGCGGTGGTGCTAGGGGGCACCGGCCAAAATCTTGCCTAGGGCATCAAATTGGTTAGGGCCGGCTCTGAAAGTGCCCATGGCTCCTAGTGGACCCGTCTATACCCCTATGGTACTAAATGGACCCCAGTATCCTCTAGGACGTAAGAGAAAACACTGACAAGCTGTCTACATGTCTCTGAACATTATGTGATCATGTGACAGGTGGTGCATTTTAATGTTATTTTGAGTTTATTAAATCTATTTGTTGTAAGAGCAATGTACTCCTATACTGATATGATTCAAGTTCAGACCATGGCACCCCTGGAACATAATTAACCTCGTTAACTTTGTCCTTGCTTTGCTCGCCACCCTTTGGGCTCGGTTGCTTGATTCGCTAGACAGAGGCAAATATTCCCAATAGGTATCCACGTGGATAGTGTTCTGAGGCAGTTTAGTTTTGCTAGACCAGGGGGTCCCATGTACTGAACTTGAGCCTACTGATACATTTCCTGCGTCAATATAGAGTACACTAAAGCAAATTATCTATAAGGAAAATGTAACATTTCATATGATCCCAGGCTAATATATACAATTTGTTGATAGTAGTATATTTGAAATTACTATTTACTTACCTTCTGATTTTAGATGAGGGACCTTTTGGATTACTGAATGTGGGCTATAGGCAGCCTCTTCTCGTTTCACCTGTAGAGCTGATGGAAACAAAGGTCAGACAGATGCCAATTATAAACACTGTATGAAATCATAGTTTACAATATTGCTAAATGGAAATCAGAACTCCTAACTGACTCTCCTATTCCATACTTATTTCTTGGCAGGCCACCCCCAGTTCTCCAGATACTTTTAGAAAACATGCTAAATTCATACATTGCTATTTATTGCAGCGTATTTTCATATTAGAGCTTTCCCTTTCCAGACTCTGGGGCGATAACATAGATAGAGATGTGCTCATTGTGCTTGTGCCTAAGGGCCTAATTCAGACCCGATCGCTGCAACGGCAGCGATTACAGTATTAAATCCTTTGGGGAGTGCCCATGTACAGCATGCGCAGACAGTGAGAAAGCAATCAGGCAGAGGTGGTCGTGGGGCGGGAGAGGGCGGGCCAACGTCGTTAGAACACCGTCGGTGGGGTGCGATCCGGACAACGCAAGCGCGCCCGCACCATTGCGGGGCGCAACCGCCTGTCAGTGCTGCTAGGCTGCACAGGCAGGGAGTTACTGGGTGGGTGCGAAAGCATCACCGCCGTGCGATGCTTTTGCACCCGTGCAGTGGGGGTAGGGCCTGACATGCGGGGCGGACTAGTCCTGTGCTGTGCGTACCCACGCATGTCTGAGAAACTGATCATAGATGTGCTAAATTAAGCACATCTACAATCAGATCTGAATCACCCCCTAAGTTCCTTCAAGATAAAGAAAACTTGTAATCGTAATGGACACTATGGGATAAATTTATTAAGGTGGGAGTTTTTTTTTAGAACTGGTGATGTTGCTCATAGCAACCAACCAGATTCTATCTATTCTCTTCTTGAGGCAGCTAGATAAAATTTAAGTAGAATCTGATTGGTTGCTATGAGCAACATCACCAGTTCTAAAAAAATACTCCCACCTTGGTAAATTTACCCCTATATTACATTATAATAGAAGTGCATATGCATAATTACATCTGTTTTCAGACAAATCTTTTGCACCTTGGAGAAGGCTGGAGCAAATGCGCACTGATAATGATAACAGCTCTGAAACATAGTTTACCATGCGTGAAATTGTCAGACTTGGTTTTGTCTGTGTCCCCGGAGGGGGCGCTAGTGGGTCAGTGGAGGTGGATGGGAGAAAACGAGGAGGCTGGATTATGTTTCTGCGCATGAGCGCAATGATATTTATTAGACAGATGGTTCACAAAACGGCAGCAGAAAATAACAGTAGGAAATGCAAATGTCAATTGTACAGCGTGGCAGCTGAAAGTCTATGGTAACAGAATGAATGGTGACTGATGAAATGATAACCGGTAGTGATGATAACAGATGAGTGATAACTTGGCAGAGAATATTCTGGTATGGGAACCAGAGCAGATTAAAACATGGAACCAGCAGAGATGGTGTTGTATGGCAAACCTGGTAGCAGAGGCAGGAGTCTGACTATGTCCACAGTGCAGGTGATGAGGCACTGGCAGCATGCAAGCTGCATCACAGGTGGAGAGATGGAACACACCTGGAGTCAGTCTCTACTGCTAGGCTGAAGCACACAGAGATGGTGGTGAGTGTGAAGCCTGTAGATGGAAGCAGGTATTGCTGGGGCTTGTAGTTCCACGGAGCTGTGAGAAGTAACCAGGAGTACAGAGTCTTAAGTAGATAGCCAGGAACACGGAACAGCAGGTAGGTATCCAGGTACACGGAGGAAACAGGAACCAGATCCTTACACATGAGTCGCAGGAGTGACACAAAGTTCAGGATGCCTGCAGACTGATCCTGCAGCTTCATATATACCCCTTGTTACACAGTCATTGGTGGAGTGAGGAAAAGTGGGTGCGGCCAAGCACCGGATTGGCCGCCGTATGCTGACTGCTGGAGGCTGTCATGGCGGCGCCCATGCCGCGGCCTAGCGGGAACGCGGCGTGCTACACGCCCGCTATCACAGGAGCGCTCCCAGGCCCAGGATGGCGTCTGATGGCAGAGACGCGGATGACAGATGAACGCAGGGACCCAGGACGGAGTCCGCAGCGGCGGACAGATGTCACCGTGGTGAGTCGATTCCTGACAGTACCCCCCCCTTTAAGGGTGGGCACCGAACACCCACGTGGCTTGGAAGGATGAGTGTTATGGAAGACACGGACCAACCTTGGAGCATGGACATCCAACGAATTTACCCAACTTCTCTCCTCTGGGCCATAACCGGACCAATCGACAAGGTATTGAAGACGTCCATGCCGGCAACGGGAATCCAGAATCTTGCCAATCTCGAACTCCACGCCCCGCTGAGTTCGAACTTTGGGACCAACTGGAAGAGCTCTTTGGAAACGATTCAGGACTAAAGGTCTGAGGAGAGAAACATGAAAAGCATTAGGTATTCGCAGAGAAGGTGGTAACTTCAGCTTGTAGGCCACAGGGTTGATGACTCTTTCGACAGGAAAGGGACCAATGAAACGTGGTGCAAATTTCATAGACGGGACCCTAAGACGGAGGTTCCGGGTAGACAGCCAAACCTTGTCCCCAGGTTTCAGGCTAGGAACTGCACGTCTTTTGCGATCAGCAAAGTATTTATACCGGCTGGAGGCCTTTTTGAGAGAAGTGTGAATCTTCCTCCAGATTGAAGAAAACTGACTCAGGGCAGTAGTGGCAGCAGGAACATCCATGTGAGGGAGTTCTTGGAAATCTGGAACACGAGGATGTTGCCCATACACTGCAAAGAATGGAGTTGTCTCAGTAGCAGTGGGGTAGCGGAAGTTGTGGGCAAACTCGGCCCATGGGAGCAGATCAAACCAGTCATCCTGAGAAGATGAAACATACAACCTTAAAAATGTCTCTAGTTCTTGATTTACCCTCTCTGTCTGCCCATTCGTCTGAGGGTGGTAAGATGACGAGAACTTCAGTTTAACCTGCATGGCAGAACAGAGAGCCCTCCAAAACCTCGCTACAAACTGTACACCTCGGTCGGATATTATTTCTGAGGGTAGACCATGTAAGCGGAAAATCTCCCGTAGGAAGATTTGGGCGAGTTTTGGGGCAGAAGGGAGACCCTGGAGAGGAACAAAATGGGCCATCTTGGTAAATCTGTCCACTACAACCCAGATGGTATTGTATCCTTGAGAAGGAGGAAGGTCGGAGATAAAGTCCATGGACAGGTGTGACCAAGGGCGACTAGGAACAGACAATGGTTGTAACTGACCTGCTGGAGACTGACGAGGAGTCTTGTGCTGCACACACTTAGGACAGGATGCCACGAAATCCTTGATGTCAGCTTTCATCTTTGGCCACCAGTATGTCTCAGAGAGGAACTTGAAGGTTTTCAGAACACCGGGATGACCAGTGAACTTGGATTGATGGGCCCAAGACAGCAACTTGGGACGGAGTTCTGGGGAAACAAAAGTCTTACCAGGAGGAGGAGCTGGGGAGACTTGAGATGCAGCAAATACCACTGGACTCAGGATGGAATGTGGAACTGAGTCAGGCGTTTCCTCTTCGGATTCCATAGATCTGGATAAGGCGTCAGCTTTAACATTCTGCGAACCTGGGCGGAAATGAAGCTTAAAGTTAAAACGTGAGAAAAACATAGCCCACCTGGACTGGCGAGGATTAAGGCACTGGGCTGCCTTTAAATATAGCAAATTTTTATGATCCGTGTAGATGTTGAACGGATGTTTGGCCCCTTCCAGGAGATACCTCCATTCCTCGAGGGCCAGCTTAATCGCCAGTAGTTCTTGATCTCCAACGGAATAGTTAGCTTCTGCAGGGAGGAATTTACGAGAATAAAATCCACAGGGGTGGATTTTCCCATCAGTTCCCTTCTGGGAGAGAACAGCTCCAACTCCAACTGTAGAGGCATCCACCTCCAACTCGAACGGTCTGTTTACATCTGGCTGGGACAGAACTGGAGCAGACATAAAGGCCAGCTTGATTTTCTGGAAGGCCGCTAAAGCCTCTTCTGACCAGTTGGAATGGTCTGCCCCTTTCCGAGTTAAGTTGGTAATAGGAGCGATGAGAGTGGAGAATCTATAGAGAAATAGGCATTGATACACAAGGATAGGCACTATATATGTTCACTGGATTGCAAAGGCTCTAGGTGGGCTGCATGATATCACATCATAGCAATGAGAACCATGGTCAGAAGGAAGGGAAAGTGAAGAAAGAGAAAATATGTGGAGGATATGTGCGGACTGTACAGTGGGGATATAATCGGATAGGAAAGCTTATGAAGGTTGAGTGAGCAGTTCTGGAATGTTATAACTCGGCCCATGGGAGCAGATCAAACCAGTCATCCTGAGAAGATGAAACATACAACCTTAAAAATGTCTCTAGTTCTTGATTTACCCTCTCTGTCTGCCCATTCGTCTGAGGGTGGTAAGATGACGAGAACTTCAGTTTAACCTGCATGGCAGAACAGAGAGCCCTCCAAAACCTCGCTACAAACTGTACACCTCGGTCGGATATTATTTCTGAGGGTAGACCATGTAAGCGGAAAATCTCCCGTAGGAAGATTTGGGCGAGTTTTGGGGCAGAAGGGAGACCCTGGAGAGGAACAAAATGGGCCATCTTGGTAAATCTGTCCACTACAACCCAGATGGTATTGTATCCTTGAGAAGGAGGAAGGTCGGAGATAAAGTCCATGGACAGGTGTGACCAAGGGCGACTAGGAACAGACAATGGTTGTAACTGACCTGCTGGAGACTGACGAGGAGTCTTGTGCTGCACACACTTAGGACAGGATGCCACGAAATCCTTGATGTCAGCTTTCATCTTTGGCCACCAGTATGTCTCAGAGAGGAACTTGAAGGTTTTCAGAACACCGGGATGACCAGTGAACTTGGATTGATGGGCCCAAGACAGCAACTTGGGACGGAGTTCTGGGGAAACAAAAGTCTTACCAGGAGGAGGAGCTGGGGAGACTTGAGATGCAGCAAATACCACTGGACTCAGGATGGAATGTGGAACTGAGTCAGGCGTTTCCTCTTCGGATTCCATAGATCGGGATAAGGCGTCAGCTTTAACATTCTGCGAACCTGGGCGGAAATGAAGCTTAAAGTTAAAACGTGAGAAAAACATAGCCCACCTGGACTGGCGAGGATTAAGGCACTGGGCTGCCTTTAAATATAGCAAATTTTTATGATCCGTGTAGATGTTGAACGGATGTTTGGCCCCTTCCAGGAGATACCTCCATTCCTCGAGGGCCAGCTTAATCGCCAGTAGTTCTTGATCTCCAACGGAATAGTTAGCTTCTGCAGGGAGGAATTTACGAGAATAAAATCCACAGGGGTGGATTTTCCCATCAGTTCCCTTCTGGGAGAGAACAGCTCCAACTCCAACTGTAGAGGCATCCACCTCCAACTCGAACGGTCTGTTTACATCTGGCTGGGACAGAACTGGAGCAGACATAAAGGCCAGCTTGATTTTCTGGAAGGCCGCTAAAGCCTCTTCTGACCAGTTGGAATGGTCTGCCCCTTTCCGAGTTAAGTTGGTAATAGGAGCGATGAGAGTGGAGAATCCCCGAATAAATTTCCTATAGTAGTTGGCAAATCCCAGGAACCGCTGAATAGACTTGAGAGAATTTGGAATGGACCAATTGGCAATGGCTTCCAACTTTGTCGGGTCCATCTGGAGATCCGATCCGGAAATTATATATCCCAGGAAGGGTATAGAGGAAACTTCAAAGGTACACTTGGATAGTTTACCGTAGAGCCGGTTCTCACGAAGACGTCGGAGGACTTCACGGACTTGTAGACGATGAGAGGGAAGATCTTGGGAGAAGATGAGGATATCATCCAGATAAACAACGAGGTATTTATACAGAACGTCACGGAAGATTTCGTTCACAAAGTGTTGGAACACTGCTGGGGCATTACTCAACCCGAATGGCATTACCAGGTACTCGTAATGACCATCTCGAGTGTTAAAAGCTGTCTTCCATTCGTCACCACTCCGGATTCTGATGAGGTTGTAGGCACCGCGGAGATCTAGCTTGGTGAAGATGCGGGCTCCTTTAACTCTGTCAAATAATTCGGTAATGAGTGGTAATGGATAACTATTTTTAATGGTAATGTCATTGAGACCCCGGTAGTCAATGCATGGACGCAGTCCTCCATCCTTCTTTTTAACAAAGAAGAAGCCTGCACCAGCAGGTGATGATGAAGGACGAATGAATCCCTTCTGTAAATTCTCCCTGATGTAGTCGCTCATCGCTTCAGTTTCGGGAACAGATAACGGGTAGGTACGCCCCCTAGGTGGCTTCTTGCCAGGAAGGAGATCGATGGGACAATCCCATTCTCTATGGGGCGGCAGGACATCCGCGGCTTTTTCACTGAAGACATCAGAGAAATCTTGATAAGCCGCAGGAAGACTTGACTGGGTTTTTACTTCAGTAGACTTGATTGGACAAACTTGGGCTAAACAGGACTGATGGCAATGTGAACCCCATGAAGTAAGTTGTAACGTTGACCAGTCAAACTGTGGATTGTGTAGCTGGAGCCAGGGCATGCCCAAAACGATCTCCTGGGTGGCTTGAGGAATGACTAAGAACTTTATTAATTCTGAGTGTAGGAACCCAACTCCCAAAACCACTGGTGCAGTTTGGTGAGAAATATTCCCCTTGGAGATTCGGCTACCATCCACGGCGGTAATGTAGACTGGGTAAGAAAGTTCACATACAGGCAAGCAAAATTTATTTACCGCAGCTTGGGTGATGAAATTTCCTGCGGCTCCACAGTCCACTAATGCTGATGCAGACTGAAGCCCAACTGAAGTCTCTAAAGTCACAGGAAGGATAAGGTCTTGATTAGAAGGAGCTTGTCTAGAAGATCCCAACTTGACTCCTCCTTTACAAGTCAGGATCTGGCGTTTCCCGAACGCACTGTGCAGGAATTAATCTGGTGACCCGCAGCCGCACAATAAAGACATAGTCTCTCACGAAGTCTTCTTGACCGCTCCTCAGGAGTTAGGCGGGACCTATTTATTTGCATAGGCTCATCAGAAGGTGGAGACTGGAACTGTACGGAAGGTATCATCCTTGATCTGCGTGGCTCACTCCGAGCACGTTCATTGTTGCGTTCGTGGATGCGAGAGTCCAACTTGATGCACAAGGAAATTAAATCGGACAATTGTACAGGAAGATCGCGGGTTGCCAGTTCGTCCTTGATCCGATCAGAGAGTCCATGCCAGAAAGCTGCTACCAGGGCTTGATTGTTCCACTGAATCTCTGCGGCCAACGTCTGGAACTGGATGACATATTGTCCCATACTACGGGTACCTTGACGAAGTTGGATTAGGTCGGCAGAAGCTGATGTTGCACGACCAGGCTCGTCAAAGATCCGTCTGAAGGTTGACACGAATTCTGCATAGTTGTTAATCAGAGGGTCGGCACGTTCCCACAGAGGAGACACCCAACTCAAAGCAGATCCAGAAAGTAGAGAGATGATGTAGGCAACCTTGGATCTTGACGTGGGGAAATTATGTGACAACAATTCAAACTGGATTTCACATTGGTTGAGAAACCCGCGACATAACTTTGGGCTGCCATCATACTTGCTTGGCACGGGCAGGTGCAGACGTGACACTGGAGCTGATGCAGCCGGCATAGAAGGACTCACAGTACTGGCAGGTGCTGGAGTAACAGGAACTGTAGGAGTGTGTACACTAGGCAGGGATTGCTGTAGTGTATCTATCCGGGAGGACATCCCTTGCAGGAACTGGAACATCTGCTGCTGCGCAGCCTCTTGACCATCCAAACGGGAGACCAGATTTTGCAAGGCCTCTGACCCCACTCTCCGTCCACCATCCGAGTCCATCGATCCTGAACTTACTGTCAGACTTGGTTTTGTCTGTGTCCCCGGAGGGGGCGCTAGTGGGTCAGTGGAGGTGGATGGGAGAAAACGAGGAGGCTGGATTATGTTTCTGCGCATGAGCGCAATGATATTTATTAGACAGATGGTTCACAAAACGGCAGCAGAAAATAACAGTAGGAAATGCAAATGTCAATTGTACAGCGTGGCAGCTGAAAGTCTATGGTAACAGAATGAATGGTGACTGATGAAATGATAACCGGTAGTGATGATAACAGATGAGTGATAACTTGGCAGAGAATATTCTGGTATGGGAACCAGAGCAGATTAAAACATGGAACCAGCAGAGATGGTGTTGTATGGCAAACCTGGTAGCAGAGGCAGGAGTCTGACTATGTCCACAGTGCAGGTGATGAGGCACTGGCAGCATGCAAGCTGCATCACAGGTGGAGAGATGGAACACACCTGGAGTCAGTCTCTACTGCTAGGCTGAAGCACACAGAGATGGTGGTGAGTGTGAAGCCTGTAGATGGAAGCAGGTATTGCTGGGGCTTGTAGTTCCACGGAGCTGTGAGAAGTAACCAGGAGTACAGAGTCTTAAGTAGATAGCCAGGAACACGGAACAGCAGGTAGGTATCCAGGTACACGGAGGAAACAGGAACCAGATCCTTACACATGAGTCGCAGGAGTGACACAAAGTTCAGGATGCCTGCAGACTGATCCTGCAGCTTCATATATACCCCTTGTTACACAGTCATTGGTGGAGTGAGGAAAAGTGGGTGCGGCCAAGCACCGGATTGGCCGCCGTATGCTGACTGCTGGAGGCTGTCATGGCGGCGCCCATGCCGCGGCCTAGCGGGAACGCGGCGTGCTACACGCCCGCTATCACAGGAGCGCTCCCAGGCCCAGGATGGCGTCTGATGGCAGAGACGCGGATGACAGATGAACGCAGGGACCCAGGACGGAGTCCGCAGCGGCGGACAGATGTCACCGTGGTGAGTCGATTCCTGACAGAAATGCAGCAGCAATTACAGCTGCTTGCATTCAACTGTACATCAGGCCCAAAAATGGTCAATCTCTCCACAAAAACACTGTGGTTTCTAGTGTGGGGTCCACCTGCAACTTCCATTACCAACACTGGGCATTACCAGCCACTAAATCAGGTAGACACGCCATGGGATTCCCCCCTTCCTCCCATATTAGTAGACTGGTCACCATGGGGATGTGGGTGTTGGGATAATTAATATTTCTAAAGATATATATATTTTTTCTATTACAACATGGATTCTAGTATGCCCAGTTACAGTATACCCTCTTTTTATGGCTGTTAGAGAATGTTAGCACTAGGAGAATCACAAGTGTCAGCATGCCCTGGTATCAGGGCCCGCTAGCACCTGCAGTGTACATGTAAAAAAAAAAGTAAAAACCCTCAGTTTTCACATGTGGAATGTTTTAATCATTTACTGGGGAACAAAAAACAACTTTCCCCAGTCTTCCCTTTTTACTCATATATTACTTACAGTACATAAACCCACTGGAAAGATCTTCTTTAGTACAGGTAGCATCTACATAATGGTTCGGCAAAATACTCCCGAACCAGTACTACAACATTTATTATTTATTTATTTATTAACAGTTTCTTATATAGCGCAGCAAATTCCGTTGCGCTTTACAATTGGACACAATGATAAAACAAAACTGGGTAATAACAAACAGTCATAGAGGTAGGAAGGCCCTGCTCTCAAGCTTACAATCTATAGAGAAATAGGCATTGATACACAAGGATAGGCACTATATATGTTCACTGGATTGCAAAGGCTCTAGGTGGGCTGCATGATATCACATCATAGCAATGAGAACCATGGTCAGAAGGAAGGGAAAGTGAAGAAAGAGAAAATATGTGGAGGATATGTGCGGACTGTACAGTGGGGATATAATCGGATAGGAAAGCTTATGAAGGTTGAGTGAGCAGTTCTGGAATGTTATAAGCTAGCCTGAAGAGGTGAGTTTTCAGCAGTGGCGTAACTACAAATTTTTCTCCCCCAAGCCAAAAAATTCTTCGGTGCCCCCCCCCCCCCCCCATAATTGGCACTAGTAAAGGGACAAATATGCGCGCGCCTTCGGCGCGCGCCACCAATGAAGGGTGTGTGGCTTCGTTGAAATGGCCGTGGCTTCGCATAAAGGGGCGTGGCATTGCAGGAAAAGGCTACCTTATACCCCAGTTTTGCAACCTGCACGCCCGGACGTTAGCCACCACAGGAAAGAAAAATAATCCTGATTCATGCCCCTTACATTATTTGTCATTTTTCCTCCTTATAGTAATGCCCAGTATACATTATGCCACATACTGCAATGGCCCTTAGACTTTATGCCACACACAATAATGCACATGACACAATATGCACACACTGTAATGCCCCCGACACATTATGCCACACACCGTAATGCCTGTGACACATTATGACAGGAATCGCAATGCCCGTTATACATTATGCTACACACTGCAATGCCCGATACATTATAGCACATACAATGTCTGTGACACATTATGACACACATCGCAATGACCCTGAGACATTATACCACATACCACAATGCTCGTGATATAGTATACAACACACCGTAATGCCTGACACATTATGACACACACCGCAATGTCCGTGATATATTATGCCACACACCGTAATGCCCATTACACATTAAGTTCTACAGTAAGGCTTCTAATTACTTTTAAATTACCTGCTCGTTGCCAGGGGTTTCATGCTCTTGGTTCCATGCACGGTGCCAGGGATTTTCATGCACTGGGTGTCATGCTCGTTGCTAGGGGGTAGTGCTTGTTGGTAGGGCCGTGCTCCCAGTGCCACATATGCCCCCAGTGCCAGATATTCCCCCACAGTGCCAGGTACATGCCCCCAGTGCCAAATAGACCCCCCCAGTGCCACATATGCCCCCAGTGCCAGATGTTCACCCACAGTGCCAGGTATATGCCCCCAGTGCCAGATATTCCCCCACAGTGCCACATATGCCCCCTCAGTGCCTGCTCCCCCCAGTGCCAGATATTCCCCCACAGTGCCAGGTACATGCCCCCAGTGCCAAATATACCCGCCCAGTGCCACATATGCCCCCAGTGCCAGATATTCACCCACAGTGCCAGGTATATGCCCCCAGTGCCAGATATTCCCCCACAGTGCCACATATGCCCCCTCAGTGCCTGCTCCCCCCAGTGCCAGATATTCCCCCACAGTGCCAGGTATTTGCCCCCAGTGCCAGATATTCCCCACAGTGCCACATATGCCCCATCAGTGCCTGCTCACCCCAGTGCCAGATATTCCCCCACAGTGCCAGGTGTATGCCCCCAGTGCCAGATATTCCCCCACAGTGCCACATATGCCCCATCAGTGCCTGCTCACCCCAGTGCCAGATATTCCCCCACAGTGCCAGGTATATGCCCCCAGTGCCAGATATTCCTCCACACAGTGCCATATATTCCCCCACAGTGCCGCCAGGTACATGCCCCCAGTGCCAGATATTCCCCCACAGTGCCTGCTCCCCTATCCCCCCCGCCGCTCCTTTGTGTTGGAGGGACACGGAGGGCACAGCGCGCGCCTCTCCCGTGTCCTTCCTGGCTCTCCTGCGGGTCTAATAAAGGAAGTGCCGGTTTGTGAGCCAATCAGAACTCACGAACGACACTTCCTTTATTAGACCGGCCGGAGAGCCAGGAGGGACACTGGAGAGGCGCGCGCTGTGCCCTCCGTGTCCCTCCAACACAGCAGCGGAGGGAAGAGACCGCAGATTGACATGCAGACGCTCGTCCGCATGTCAATCTGTACTAAGTCAGTGGCGCCCCCGCAGCCCCTCGCCCCCAAGCCACCGCGAGGACTGCGGGGGCAGTAGTTACGCCACTGGTTTTCAGGGAACACTTGAAGGTTTGGAGACAAGGGAAGAGTCTTATTGTGCGTGGTAGGGCATTCCACAGAGTGGTTGCAGCCCGAAGAAAGTCCTGTAATCATGCATGGGAGCAAGTAATGAGTGTGGATGAGAGACGTAGATCTTGTGCAGAGCGGAGAGGTCGGGTTGGGAGATATTTTGAGATAAGTGAAGAGATGTACATTGGTGTAGTTTGGTTAATGGCTTTGTGTGTGAGTAAAAGTACTTTATATTGAATACGGTAGAATACAGGTAACCAATGGAGGGACTGACAGAGTGGATCTGCAGCCGATGAACGTCTAGCAAACAAGATTAGCCTCGCAGCTGCATTCAGAATGGATTGTAGTGGTGAGAGTCTCATTTTGGTAAGACCAGTAAGAAGACTATTGCAATAATTAATGCGGGAGATAATAAGAGCATGGATTAGAGTTTTAGCAGTGTCTTGTGTAAGGTATGGTCATATTTTGGATATGTTTTTTAGATACATGTAACATGATTTTGAGACAGATTGATTGTGGGGAGCAAAGGACAGTTCTGAGTCAAGTATGACACCTATGCAGCAAGCTTGTGGGCAGCAGCATTTCTTGCCATGGGCAAGCAGGCGCCATGCCATGCCACAGTTCTGCAAGAGCCGCTACTGATCCCCTCTCCCCGGCAGCAGCAGGCGCCATGGGCTGTGTGGGGGCCCGCTGCAGTCGGCTTCACTGTCAGATACTAGAGGTCATAATTGACCTCTAGTGTCAGTGCGGCACTGCCATAGAGAAGAGCCGGCAGCCGGAGATGGAGGGGAGCGCAGCAGCGGTCCGGAAGCAGGAATGGGGCTGGTAAGTATTGTGTAGTTTTTTTTTTTTAATTGTGTGTGTTTGTAAGCGGCGCTACTGGGGCACAGCTACAGGGGTCACAACTACTGGGGGCACAGCTACTGGGGCACTGCTACAGGGGGCACAGCTACTGGGGTCACAGCTACTGGGGGCACAAGTACAGGGGGATAACTCTGGCCACGCCCCTAGTTTTGGGCGCTCGCCTTCAGCGCGCACCTGCTCTATTTTACCGGGGGGGTGGTGTGCCACAGGAACCTTTCGCCCTGGGCACAACAAGGTCTAGAACCATTCCTGCTTGTGATAGAGATATCAGGTTGGTAACTACTACTGGCTGGTGGAAATATAATTAACTCTGTTTTGGAAATATTACGTTTGGGGTGGCGAGATGACATCTAAGCTGAAACAGCAGAAAGGCATTCAGTGATATGGACCAATACAGATGGTGACAAATCTAGGGATCAGAGATAGATTTGAGTATCGTCTACATACAGATGATATGGAAATCCAAAAGAGCTTATTAGTTTACCAAGAGATGAGGTATAGATTGCGAAAAGCAGAGGACCTAAGACCGAGCCTTGTGGTACTCCAACTGAAAGAGGTAGCAAAGAGGAGATGGATTCAGAGAAGCGAACACTGAAGGAGTGATTAGATAGGTAGGATAGGAACCAACAGAGGACTGTGGCTTGAAGACCTAGAGATTCTAGTGTTTGTATGAGAACAGAATGATCAACATTGTCAAAAGCAGCAGAGAGATCTAGAAAAAAAAATAAGTGAGTAATGGCCTTTGGACTTCGCAGTGACTAGATCATTCACTACTTTAGTCAGTGCTGTCTCTGTGGAGTGTTGGGGTTGAAAGTCTGACTGAAATGGGTCAAATTAATTGTGTGAATTAAGAAAGTGTGTGAGGCAAGTGTAGGTAAGTCTCTCAAGTAGTTTGGAGAGGCATGGGAGCTGAGAGATGGTACGGTAGTTTGAGAGAGAGATAGGGTCAGAATTTTGTTTTTTTCAGAATGGGAGTAATCAGTGCATGCTTGAACAGTGAAGGAGATACCAGGAGAGAGAGAGAGAGAGAGAGAGAGAGAGAGAGAGAGAGAGAGAGAGAGAGAGA
This sequence comes from Pseudophryne corroboree, assembly GCF_028390025.1. Taxonomy (NCBI): domain Eukaryota; kingdom Metazoa; phylum Chordata; class Amphibia; order Anura; family Myobatrachidae; genus Pseudophryne; species Pseudophryne corroboree. The sequence goes on along the minus strand of NC_086445.1, from coordinate 423,456,766 downwards.
GAGATTACATATGCTAGTTAAGGTTGGGATGAACACAGGAGACAGAGATTTACTTACTTGTGAGGGCATAGGCTCAAGAGGTGAGGTAGTAGAGTAGCAGGATGAGAAGGGTGTTGACACTTCATCTTCATTTGTGGGATCAAATGAAGAGAGAGTGCCAGAGGGTTCAGGTAGAGAATTGAGCAGGTCACTGGCTGAGGAAGAACATGCCATTTCATCTCGGATCTTATCAATCTTGTCCTTGAAGTAGGAAGCAAGATCTTGCACCTTGATAGTGGCTGGTGGGTTGGGTGAAGGAGGGTTCAGAAGTGATTTAATTTATTAAAAAGTCATTTGTGGTCAACTTGCCCATACAGGACTCCAACCGTGAATGACAGACAGATGCTGTAAATCCTATTGCAATGAATGGGCACAATCTAATTGGTGAAAGCAGCCAATTAGAGCTTGACTAGTCATTTCAATGAAAATGACAGACTCTTAAGTTAAGTGTTGTAGTAGTGTTTTATGAGGGTTTTTTTTCTGCCAAACCAAACCTGGATATTGATGTTATTTGGATGCAAAAGTTTCTATCCTAGAAGGGAGGTCTCTAATTAAACAAGCAGACAGTGACTGACAGCTTGGTAGATATTGTCATGCTCGGCGTAAGTTGGGGTTCCGACAACCGAGTTTTGGCTGAAGGTACAGCTACTTGCGAGGAGAATAAACGAGGTGGCTGAATGTAATTCCTCCTCATGGGGTGGAGACCCAAATAAGTGTTAGCGTTGGCAGGAGGGCGTAAGAAACAAGGAGGACTCCGTAGGAAGATAACTGTAGTTATAATGAATAACAGGCTATACACAAATACTTGCGGAATTGAAAGAAACTGATTTAAAGAACTAGAGTCTATGGTTATAGGACTTGAAGAATGAAGCTGAAGCACTCCGGTAATGAAGAACTGAAGGACTGTGGTTTATGATTAGAAGTCGAGACTGAAGAACACTGGTTTTGAAGAACTGAAAGATTGTGGTTTATGATTGAAAGACGAGGCTGAAGAACTTTGATTTTGCAGAAGTGGATGCTGTGGTTTGTGATTGAAAGACGAGGCTGAAGAACTTTGACTTTGAAGAAGTGGATACTGTGGCTTGAGATGGGAAGACGTCTGCGGGAACCACCATTAGCACCTGAAGCACCTCTACGACCTGGGGTCCCCTGAGTGCTTCCACGAGTGGCGATGGCCTTAGACAACAGGATTGCAGCAGCGTTAGGTAACCGACAGATGAGAGCAATCAGGACCAGGATACCAGAAGCAACCTGGGAGCATAGAGCTAGAGAACCTTTCACAAGAAAGTAACTTAAAGCATTGGCACTCCCTCTGAGCCAGCCCCCTTTTGAAAGGGGAAATCACACATGATTGGCTGGACACAGAGTGGGAACTTCATTGGCAATTCTCTGGTCTCCAACATGGCTGCCCCCAGCACAGGAGACATACTCAGCTGTAGAACACAGCTTTAGCCCAGCTCCGCCCTCTAACACACTGAGGCTGTGTCACCACTAGAGGACCCTGCTGCAGCGACCCCCGTCGTAGTGCCTGGCTCTCCGGACCCCCGGCCCTCGGAAGCCGTACACCCGTCTAGGAAGACCCGCCACCAGCCGTTCCCTGTCACCGCAGCCATGCCAACCACCGGCATGGCAACCCCCGGGAGCACCCGCCGTAGGTATGGCTCCGGATACTGAGAGTACCCCCCCTTTTTAGGGTGGGCTCCGAACACCTTTGTGCTTTCATTGGGTTCTTAGCATGAAAGGCCCGGACCAATCTCCTGGCATGGACATCCTCTGCAGAAACCCAGGATCTTTCCTCCGGTCCATATCCCTTCCAATTAATAAGATATTGGAGACAACCATATCTTTTACGACAGTCAAGGATCCTGTAAACCTCAAATTCCACTCCCTGAGCACCTTGGGAGGTTTAGGAAGCACAGCCCGAAAACGGTTAACCATAAGAGGCTTCAGTAAGGAGATATGAAATGCATTAGGGATCTTCAAGTAAGAAGGCAACATCACTTTGTATGCTACTGGATTCAAAACTCTTTCAATAGGATATGGTCAAATTAATCTGGGGGCACATTTTTTGGAAGGGACCTTGAGTCTTAAGTTTTGAGTAGAAATCCAGACTTGATCCCCCACTTTGAGACTAGGGACAGCCTTCCGTTTCTGATCTGCAAAAAATTTGTATTTATTGGATGTTTTAAGCAGAGCCTCATGAACTTGTCTCCACATCTTAATGAATTGTTGAATTGCTAACTCTGCAGCAGGTACTTTGGGAGCTGGAAGAGACTGGAAAACGGGAACACGTGGATGAAGTCCATAATTCACATAAAAGTGTGTGGAATGGGTAGTGGAATAGTAAAGATTATTGTGAGCAAATTCAACGAATGAAGATAGTCCAGCCAATTGTCATGGGAAGAAGACATGAAGATTTGCAGAAAAGTCTCTAAGTGTTAGGGTCTCCTGCTCTGTGCTGCCACGTCGTCATGGCAACCGGGAGACAAGTGCTAGCGGAGTAACCTGAGCGTAGCTGATACTCCGGTTCGGGTCTTTTGCTGTGCAGTGGTTACAGGCTCTGTGCACGGCAGGGGATCCGGTGCTGATTTTTGTGCTCACAGTCTGTGAGGTCTGAGTGGGGCGTGGACAGCACCTGCTATATAAACCCTCTTCTCAGGTTAGGCAGATGTTGCTGAATCTTTGTTGGTTAGTCAGTTCCTGAAAGCTAGCTAGTACTGTGTAAACTTTGTATTTGTTTGTTGCTTACTGCAAATAGGCCTTGGGATTTGGTATTACACTCTGCCAATCCAGACCTAGCAGTAAGACTGAAGTCAGTCGTTTAACCTGCTGGGGTTCTTTTGCTACTCTGTGAACCTAGCAAGTTTGCGGCTGTATTCTCAGACTTGCCTGCCAAAATCCTTTCTCACTGTGCAAGGTGTTCAGGTGTCAGTTTAGTGGCAGTAAGCTGAACCAGTACACTGCAAGTGAGGACTAGGATTGTGGAGACTCTCCTTGTGTCTATTACTCCATCTCTGACCAAGGAGTTTACTGCCACACCCGTTGGTAACCCTTTAGGGTTTTGCTGTTGCCCTTAGCAACAGCATTTCGGGTTCTCTATGTATTAAATCACAACATCTCGCTTCTTTCCATCTGAGCATTCCTAATACTAGGGAGACACCCAGTTTCTTAGCCTTTGGGCTTCTCTGTTCACTTTGTGTTTATTTTGTTACCCTATCACCTTCTATGTATGTAATGTCATATTCCCCAGTCTGTCTGTGAGTTCATTTGTTTTGCATCCCTCTCCGTTCAGACACCAGTACATTCCTGCTGGCACTGGTGTGCATAACATATTCAGCAGCCTAATACTCCTGTTGAAATTTTGTGGGAATATGGAGCATACCCCTCAAAATACTTTGCAACAGGTGGTCGATCAGGTGCAGGTCCTGACTCGACAATTTAATGATTTGTCCATTAAAATGCACACCTCGCAGGCCGCTGGCGGAGCTCCTGCAGCAGCAGAGCCTTCAGGGGTTAAGGAGCCGAAAGTAAATCTCCCGGATCGTTTTTCTGGAGATCGCTCGCAGTTCTTTTGTTTCAAGGAGAGCTGCAAGCTATATTTCCAGCTTAGGCCTCAGTCTTCTGGGTCGGAGATTCAGCGGGTGGGCATAGTGATTTCCTTGCTACAAGGAGACCCACAGGTCTGGGCATATATGTTGCAGCCTGACTGTCCGTCGCTTAAAAGTGTTGATGCTTTTTTTACGGCACTGGGCATGTTGTATGATGACCCTGACAAGACCGCCTCAGCCGAGGCTCAGATTTCGATCCTTAAGCAAGGGCGAAGGCCAGTTGAGGTTTATTGTACGGAGTTTCGGAGGTTGGCCCATGATACCCAGTGGAATGACCAAGCCCTGAGACACCAGTACCGAAGAGGTCTTTCTAACCAGTTAAAAGACCAACTGGTACAATATCCCTTGCCTGATAGCTTGGATCAGCTCATGCAGTTATCCATTCGGGTGGATAGACGGCTGAGAGAGCGCAGGCTTGAAAGGGAGACCGAGGTTTCCTTCTTTCCCAAGGGAACCTCAGACTCTGAGGAATTTTCCGAGGAGCCTATGCAGATTGGGGCTACCCGCCTCTCCTCGCGTGAGAAGACGCGGAGGAGACAGCAGGGGTTATGTTTGTACTGTGGGAATAAAGGTCATGTGGTAGTATCATGCCCAGAAAAGCCGGAAAACTTCAGGGCCTGAGGGTGATGGGAAATATCTTGTCAGGCCAGAAGTCAGAATTTCCCAAGAAGACTTTTATCATTCCGGTGACCTTGAAGATCCTCGGTCAAACTGTCAAGACTGAGGCCTTTGTGGACAGTGGGGCCGACGGGGTTTTTATGGACCGCCAATTCGCCCTGAAACACTCTGTTCCCTTAGTACCCTTGGCATCGGAGATTGAGATTTGTGGGTTAAATGGGGAACCATTATCCCAGGGTAAATTATTGGAGCCACACACTCTGAAAAATTGTCCTTTTATGTGACTGTCTGTACTTTTGCCCCATTGGTGTTGGGGTTACCCTGGTTAAGGGCCCACAATCCTCAATTTGACTGGGTCTCTGGGGAGATTCTTAGTTGGGGTACTGATTGTTTCAGGAGTTGCTTGAGCCTTCCAGTCAGGCTTTCGCAGCTAAGTTTGCCAGGATTGCCAGGATGTTATGCAGATTTTGCGGACGTGTTCTCCAAAAGAGTTGCAGAGGTACTACCTCCCCATCGCCCCTATGACTGTGCCATTGATTTGTTGCCGAATGCTAAGCTTCCCAAGAGCAGGTTGTACTCCCTGTCACGTCCTGAGACTCAGGCTATGGCAGAGTACATTCAGGAGAACTTGGCTAAGGGATTTATCAGACCTTCACAGTCTCCAGTTGGGTCGGGGTTCTTCTTCGTGGGTAAAAAGGACGGTTCGTTGCGACCCTGCATCGACTTCAGGGAATTGAACCGTATCACGATTAAAAACTCATACCCACTGCCTCTCATTTCGGTCTTGTTTGACCAGCTTCGTACTGCCACCATTTTTTCTAAGATTGACCAACGCGGTGCGTACAATCTAATCCGAATAAGAGAGGGGGATGAATGGAAGACTGCCTTTTTTTTTTTTTTTCAAAACAATGTTTATTGAAGAAAGGTAAAGATAGATGTACAAAATTCCATGTCTGGATTCATAGTGGAGAGGTACAAATAATAGAAATACGAGGTAGGTCAGGGTCATACAATAATGTCTCGGTATGTGGAAAATACATGCACAATTATATATAGTACATGTAAGAATTTGGTAATAAATGATATCCATAGGATATATTCCACTCCTATTGTCTAGGGTTACCATTTCGCTTAGTGAAATGTGAGATCTGGTATTAAAGAAACACGAAGGTATCTAGTGGAAGTAAAGACTTGTAATAAACCTCAGTATCTGACCATATAGCCCCTTAGCAGCTGAGAGACCACTACAGACAAGGAGAAAGAAAACAGAAAATGAAGAGATGATAACCCTTCTTCAAATAATTTTCTATTTTGTAAAGAAGATTGGTTAGGTAGAAATTTGAATTCGTATAGATTGTAGAGGGAAGAGAAATGAGAGGAGAAAGAAAGAAAAAAGAGGGGGGGGAGATGGAAGGGAAGGGGGGGGGGTGGACTAGACATGAAAACAGGACACATACAGCATCATTCTCTAAAGGAAAGATTATACCATAAGGTTGTCAGGTTGGATATATGTCCTGCGATAAGTAGATAGTATTTACCAGCTCAACACATTTCAAACTTAGCAAAGTTAATAACATTAATCAATCTGTCTATACAAATACCAAGTAGTGGGTTCGAAGATTTTCTGGATTCTGAGCTGAGTGGCGTTATCAAAGCTTTGTATAACAGTTTCCCGTTTCCCATAGAATCTAGGGGCCCCTGACTCTATATCCGGTACTAGAGCCTGTCGCTCGTAAAATATGTTGTTTAGCAGAGAGGTTCTCATTTCTGCAATAGATGGAGATTGTCTGTGTAGCTAATGGGTGAGGATTAATTTTTTAGCGATAGTAAGGATAACTGTCAGGGCAGGTATAATCTTCTGTTTGTGTGGTCCCAGGTCCCAGTCTGAAAAGCAGTAAAATAGACATGCGGTAGGGAGCTTGTTAATTCGAATTGAAAAGATACCATTAACATGGTTTATCAGCTTGTCCCAGAAAGTTCTTATTTTCATGCAGTCCCAGAAGTTATGATAGTAGGTGGCCTCAGCCATCCCACATTTAAAACATCGACCCGTAGAGGCCAGGGTGAAATAGGAATGCTGTTTCGGGGAGATGTAGGCTCTATTTAAGAATTTGAGGTGAGTTTCCTGCAAAGCTGCGGATTTTAAATATTTAAATGTGGGGGGCAGTTTGGACATAAGTACCGACATAGCCGAGAAATCAGGTATGTCTCGCTGCCAGCGCGAGTGGAGAGCACTTTGCAAAGGTGTTTTCCCTGAGTCTATGAGAATAGAATATAAATTACGCAGCCTATATCCTATGGTCAGATTAAAACGCAAGAGAGGGGTAAGAGGGTCAATGGCCGTATCAAGGGCCATTCCAGGTGGTATTGACCGTGCAAAATGACGGGATTGGATGTACATATAAAATTGGGAGTTGGGTAGACCATATCTATCTGATAATGCAGAGAAAGAGTAGATCTTACCCCCAGGGTCAAAGATATCTCGAATGCACGAGATACCCTTCTCTTTCCACGTCAAGTAAGCACGGCCGTCCAAACCAGGAGGAAATTGTGGGTTGCCCCAAAAGGTGGTGTAAGGGGAGTTAGAGGAGTTCCTGTGTAATCGTTTATTGATAGATTTCCAGGCTTTATAAGAGTCATGAAAGAGTATGTTGGATTTTATATGGGAAGGAGTCAGTGAGGTAGGTGCATGAAGGAGAGCAGCTGGGGAGAAAGGATGGAAAAGGTGTTCCTCTATGTTGGGGAGAGTATATACGGTGCCACCAGAAAACCAATCTACCATGTATCGATACATAGCTGCATTTGAAAAAGCAGAGATGTCTGGCATCCCAAAACCACCCTCCGGCCTCGGCAGTCGCAAAATATGGCGGGATACCCTAGATTTCTTTTTTGCCCAGATGAATCTTGTAAACAGGGAGTCAAATCGTTGGATATCTGACTTGGAAAGTTGCAAGGGAAGCATCTGGAGGACATAGGATAATTTGGGAAAAATAAAGCTTTTAATAACCACTACCCTACCAGACAATGATAGAGGTAAATCCATCCATCCGTTCAATATTTTCTCCGCCGAGGAGTATATCTGGTGGAAATTAGCAGAGTATAGGGCGTCCAGATTAGGGGGAATCATGATGCCTAAGTATTTAAGTGGAGAGCGGCAAATTGTGAATTGTGTCAGCGTGGGGAATAGAAGGTTTGTGGAGTGACCAGGGCCTAGAGGGAGGAGGCGTGACTTGTCATAGTTCACGCGAAATCCCGAGAAAGAGCTAAAATGGTCTATAATGTGCTTTATAGCAGGGATGGTAAATTGGGGGTTAGAGATAAATAAAAGCATGTCATCGGCAAATAGACTGAGTTTCACTTCAGTCGACCCAACGACAATACCAGTATATTCTAGAGACATGCGCAGTGCAGTGGCCAGGGGTTCTATAGCTATAGCAAATAGAAGGGGTGAAAGGGGGAAGCCTTGTCTGGTCCCTCTATGGAGGGGGATGGGAGAGGACATATAATTGTTAGAGAGGATTTGAGAGGAAGAGTCATGATAGAGGAGACGTACTGCATGGATGAAGGCCTCCGGGAACCCAAACCTGTGCATGGTGTCAAAAAGGTGATCCCATGTGACTAGGTCAAAAGCCTTCTCAGCATCAAGGGAGAGAAGGGCATAGGGGTTCTGGTCTCCCGAAGTCTCCAACCACTGCATGACAGTCAGTATCTTACGCACATTTACCGTAGAGTGGCGCCCCCATATAAACCCTGTCTGGTCCTCCTGGATCAGAGAGGGCAAGAGAAGCTTTACCCGGTCTGCCAAGATCTTGGTATATATCTTGTAATCCGTATTCAATAAGGATATAGGTCTATATGAACTGGGAAGCAGGGGGTTTCTCCCTGGTTTATGGAGAATTTTCAGAATCGCAGCATTGAAGTATAGTGGAGGGGGTGCTCCGGACAACAGCAAGTTGAATAGTTCACAAAGGGGTTTGACCAATTGAGGGGCCAGTATTTTATAGTATTCATTGGTTAGACCGTCCGGTCCAGGGGTTTTGTTTGGTTTTAAACAGTGAATTGTATGGAGCACCTCCTCCTCAGTAATGGGGTTCAGTAGGGGTTGGGATGAGGTAGAAGACAGAGAGGGAAGCGTAAGGGAAGACCAGAAAGAGTGTTGTTGTTGGTGATCAATAGAGGGTTCAGAGTATAATGAGGAATAAAAAGACTGCAGAACCTCAGACACCTGGCCACAATCATGTACCACAGTGCCGTCAGCCCTAGTTAAAGCATGGATAAGTGTTGGGGGATGTTGACCTTTCAGGAGATTTGAAAGCAATCGACTAGATCGATTGCCGAATTTATGGAATCTACATTGAGACATAAATGTCAATTTAGATTCGGTTTGGGTTAAGAGTTTGTCAAAAAGGGATTTCTGTTCATGGTAGAGTTTTCTGATAATTGGGGTGGGAGACTGCGTGAACGCTTGGTAGGCGTCAGTAAGTTTAGATTGAGCATCAAGGTACAGAGCTTGTGTGTCTTTCTTATGTTTGGAGGTGAAGGAGATAATAGAGCCTCTTAGTACTGACTTAGACGTCTGCCAGAACAGGAGCGGTGATTCATTCTCTGCAGCTACATTACAATGTTTAAAGTCAGCCCATGATGCCTCCAGCATATTTCGAAATTGAATGGAATTGGTCAGGTGGGATGGGAAGCGCCATTGTCTGACAGGGCCTCTATTGGGGAAGGTGGCGAGAGCCATCCAGCAGACCGCATGATCCGACAAGGACACCGGTTCAATTTCAGAAGTCTGCACCCTGGTAAACATAGAAGCCGAGATGAGCAGATAATCGATTCTCGACAGTGTACCATGAGCAGCCGATAAACAAGTGTATTCACGGTCGACTGGATGACAGGCTCGCCACACATCCACCAACTGCAGCTGTGACATTAAATATGGTAAACCATATTTGGGGGTATAACGGCTAGATCTGGATTTGGTATTCCTATCAAGAGCATTGGATACAGTAGAGTTAAAGTCACCTGCGAGTATCACCTGTTTATGAGAGTGTGGGTGCAGTTTAGCGGCAATGTACAGAAAAAAGGGTTGGGGATCAATATTGGGGGCGTATACATTACACAGGAGAAAACGTGAGTCATCTAGGGTGGCGTCTACTATGAGATATCTGCCTCAGTATCAGATTGGGAGGAGTGAAGGTCTATTTGGACTGAGCGTCTAATCAAAATGAGTACTCCACGGGCCTTGGCAGTAAATGGGGCGGACGCCAGCACTCTCCAGCCCAGGCAATTGAGCTTGTCAATCTCAGGGGGAAGGAGATGAGATTCCTGGAGGAATGCAACATCTACATGCAGTTTAGATAAGTAAAGTAAGATTTTCTTCCTCTTTATGGGGGAGTGGAAGCCACCTACATTATATGTGCCAATTTTTAAACTGGTCATCATTCTGTTGAAGAAAGGTATGATTCATGGCAATAAATAAAACCGATAATGTCATATCTACAAAATACATTGCTATCATGGACATAGAAAACCGACAGGACAAGACACAGAGAGGAGAGAACAATGGGTAGAAAAGGTGGGGAAAAGTAAAGCAGAGGATCCAGAAAAGAATGGATCAAAAGATTAGCATCAAAAGTGCACTTCGGGTACAAAGATAATCTAAATTGACCTATAGTTTGCCAAATGGAGAACCAGATAAGAACTCCAGGCTTGCCCCAGCCCTGGTACTGAGAAACAATAAGCATAGCTTATATATGGCATAAACAAAACATAACTCAGAATAACATGTGGAGAACTTTAGGTGGAAGGCGCCTTAGAGGAAGCATCCCTTTCAGAATGGGATTAATGGTGAAATGGCACCCGACATAGCATTTATGTCGGTAAGAGAGGCGTCTCCTCCCACTAATAATTTCAAGAACTTCTAGCGATTAGCAGCTATAACATAAACAGATATATCAAAGCAATAGAGTAATCGCCAGTAAAAGAGGAGATAACCACGCTAAGGAATTTCATAGCCGTGGTCAGCAGTCAGGAGTCGAGTCCGTTGAGGGCAGGTGCAGTGAAGAACGGCCGTTCTCCTCTTCCAATAAATATGCTTCCGCATCAGCCACGGCGGAGAAGTCTGTAAATGAAGATCCTTTGAACAGGCGCAATCGTGCCGGTTATATGAGAGCGAATTTTCTATTTGCTTTGGCTAGGCGGGAACAAAGTGGGGTGAATTCACGTCGTGCCCTGGCCACCTCTGCCGAATAATCTTGGAAGATAAAAATCCTCACATCGTTCCATTGTAAATTCCGCTTACGACGAGACGCAGACCAGATAGTGTCTTTGTGGATGTAATTTAGACAACGGAAAATAACAGCCCGGGGTCGGGAATCCTGCGTAGGCCTTGCAGGACCAATGCGATGGGCCCTCTCCACAATCATACCCACGCAGGAATCTTGGATATCAAGCAGATCAGGCAGCGTGTCTTGTATGAAGGAAAAGAGTGCTGGCCCTTTAAGGGCCTCGGGCAGCCCAACAACCCTCAGATTATTTCGGCGTGATCTATTCTCGAGATCGTCGACCTTATTAAGAAGCTGGTAATGGCATTTCTGAAGAAAGGCGCACTGTTCCTTTAAATCGGCAACGTCATGAAATGTCTCCCCAAGGCGATGTTTATTAGCCTGCACCCGTTTGGAAAGCTGTTTAAACTGTGATTTGATGTCATGCACTGCCTGTGTGACTTTGGCAGCATGAGATTCCATAATAGGGTTAATGGAGTCTTGAATTGCCTTTACCATATCAGAGTATGTAATTGGGCCCTCAGCCTGCTCTGTAGTCTTATTAGACTTCTGTGTAGAGGGGGCAGCATGTACAGGGAGAGCTGTGTTCACAGAGGAGTCAGAGGAGGAATGTAACTCACGATCTGTGTGCACTTGCTGCTGCTGCGGCTGTGTCTGCTGTCCGGCGGCCATCTTGGAATCCCCTTTCGTTTTTGCAGGACGTTGTTTGAGGGGCTTAGCCGCTTCTGGGGCGGCCAGGATGCGCTCCATCAAGTGCCAGAGGTGTTCCCACAGGCAGGTGAGCGGTCCGGGAGCGGGCTGTAACGCTATGTGCAGCGTGCGGGCTAGCGCGGGCTGGGGCGGCACACGGAGCTCACACTTCTGCTGCTGCACGCATCGGCGCCGGTACGGCTCGGAAGACTGCCTTTAATACCCACTCAGGGCATTATGAATATTTGGTGATGCCTTTTGGGCTCTGTAATGCCCCGGCAGTCTTCCAGGACTTCATGAACGATGTGCTCAGGGAATATTTGGATAGATTCTTAGTTGTATACTTAGATGACATCCTAATCTTCTCCCATTCCCTGGAGGAACATCGGAAGCATGTACGCTTAGTCCTCCAGAAACTCAGAGACCACCGGCTTGGGGCGAAGCTGGAGAAGTGCGAATTTGAAGTTCAGCAAATCGCATTTCTAGGATATATTATCTCCCCAGAAGGTTTCCAAATGGAGGGTTCCAAGGTACAGGCAGTTCTGGATTGGGTGCAGCCCACTAGTTTGAAGGCGCTTCAGCGTTTTCTGGGCTTTGCGAATTTTTCTAGACGATTTATCGCTGGATTTTCGTCTATAGTGGCGCCCTTGGTGGCACTCACTAAGAAAGGGGCGGATGTTGCTCACTGGTCTTGTGAGGCCAAAGCGGCTTTTGCCCGTCTCAAAAGGGCATTTGTCTCGGCCAAGGTGCTGCGACACCCAGATCCAGAGCGTCCTTTTGTGGTGGAGGTGGATGCCTCTGAGATGGGTATTGGGGCAGTGCTCTCTCAGATGGGGGTGTCTGATAATCGCCTTCATCCCTGTGCTTACTTTTCCCGTAAATTTTCGCCTGCCGAGATGAATTATGACGTGGGTAACCGGGAATTGTTGGCTATTAAGGATGCACTCGAGGAGTGGAGACACTGGCTTGAGGGGGTTAAGTTTGTGGTCTCAATTCTCACCGACCATAAGAATTTGGCATATTTAGAGTCAGCGAAGCGCCTCAATGCCAGGCAGGCACGATGGGCTTTGTTTTTTGCTCGCTTTAATTTTTTGATAACATATCGCCCTGGGTCAAAAAACATCAAGGCTGATGCGCTCTCGCGGAGTTTTGCTCCAATCCAGGAGACCACCGAGGAGCCATTGCCCATTGTGTCCCCATCATGTATTAAAGTGGGCATTACCCAGGACCTCTTGTCATTAGTCCTTAGAGCACAGGAGCAGGCTCCTCCAGACCTTCCGGTAGGTCTTTTGATTGTGCCTCCTAGGTTAAGACAGCGAGTGTTCCTGGAATTCCATGCCAAGAAGTCGGCAGGTCACCCGGGTATTGCCAGAACTCGGGAGTTGCTATCTAGGGCGGTGTGGTGGCCCTCGGTGGCTAGGGATGTGGATCAGTGGGTTCGGGCATGTGACATCTGTGCCCGAAATAAGACTCCTAGAGGGGTTCCTGTTGGCCCATTACATCCACTCTCTATTCCATCTAAGCCATGGACCCACATTTCAATGGATTTTGTGGTGAACTTGCCCAAATCCTCGGGGATGACAGCCATCTGGGTTGTCGTTGACAGGTTTTCGAAGATGGCGCAGTTCGTTCCATTGGTTGGGCTGCCATCGGCCAGACGCCTGTCTGAATTATTTATGCTGCATGTTGTGCGCCTCCACGGGTTGCCACTTGATGTGGTCTCTGACCGCGGATCCCAGTTTGTGGCCAAATTCTGGAGGGCATTTTGTTCCGATCTCCAGATTTCTGTCAGCTTGTCGTCAGGCTACCATCCGCAGTCTAATGGGCAGACTGAAAGGGTGAACCAGTCCTTGGAGCAGTTCCTTAGGTGTTATGTCTCCAAGTGTCAGACTGACTGGGTTGCTCATCTGTCCATGGCGGAGTTTGCCTATAACAACGCGGCTCACTCTGCTACAGGGATCTCTCCCTTCCTTTGTGTGTATGGGCATCATCCTAAGGCCAATTCTTTTGACCCCCAGGACTCCACGCCTGGTGGTTCCTCTGTGGTTTCGGTCCTTAGAGGTATTTGGAGGAAAGTGAAGAAAGCCCTTGTGTCTGTGTCATTAGTGACCAAAAGGGTTTTTGATAAGCGGAAAAGACCCTGCAGCTTCAAATTAGGAGACTTCGTCTGGTTGTCTACCAAGAATTTGAAGTTGAGACAGCCATCTCATAAGTTAGGCCCCCGGTTCATCGGTCCTTATAAGATCACTAGGGTTATCAATCCGGTGGCATTTCAGTTAGATCTACCCCGTTCTTTGGGTATCAATAAAACATTTCATTGTTCCCTTTTAAAACGGGCGATTTGTAATCCTTCTTCCAGTGGAAGACCTTCCCCTCTTCTGATACGTGGCCAGAGGGAGTTTGTTGTTGAAAGGATTCTTGACTCCAAGATGGTTCGGGGTCGGCTGTCATTTTTGGTGCACTGGAAGGGGTATGGCCCGGAGGAGCGGTCGTGGGTGCGCAGTTGTGATCTTCATGCCCCCAGACTGTTACGCTCTTTCTTCTCGCAGTTCCCCGATAAACCTGGTGGTAGGGGTTCTTTGACCCCTCGTCAGAGGGGGGGTACTGTTAGGGTCTCCTGCTCTGTGCTGCCACGTCGTCATGGCAACCGGGAGACAAGTGCTAGCGGAGTAACCTGAGCGTAGCTGATACTCCGGTTCGGGTCTTTTGCTGTGCAGTGGTTACAGGCTCTGTGCACGGCAGGGGATCCGGTGCTGGTTTTTGTGCTCACAGTCTGTGAGGTCTGAGTGGGGCGTGGACAGCACCTGCTATATAAACCCTCTTCTCAGGTTAGGCAGATGCTGCTGAATCTTTGTTGGTTAGTCAGTTCCTGAAAGCTAGCTAGTACTGTGTAAACTATGTATTTGTTTGTTGCTTACTGCAAATAGGCCTTGGGATTTGGTATTACACTCTGCCAATCCAGACCTAGCAGTAAGACTGGAGTCAGTCGTTTAACCTGCTGGAGTTCTTTTGCTACTCTGTGAACCTAGCAGGTTTGCGGCTGTATTCTCAGACTTGCCTGCCAAAATCCTTTCTCACTGTGCAAGGTGTTCAGGTGTCAGTTTAGTGGCAGTAAGCTGAACCAGTGCACTGCAAGTGAGGACTAGGATTGTGCAGACTCTCCTTGTGTCTATTACTCCATCTCTGACCAAGGAGTTTACTGCCACACCCGTTGGTAACCCTTTAGGGTTTTGCTGTTGCCCTTAGCAACAGCATTTCGGGTTCTCTACGTATTAAATCACAACATCTCGCTTCTTTCCATCTGAGCATTCCTAATACTAGGGAGACACCCAGTTTCTTAGCCTTTGGGCTTCTCTGTTCACTTTGTGTTTATTTTGTTACCCTATCACCTTCTATGTATGTAATGTCATATTCCCCAGTCTGTCTGTGAGTTCATTTGTTTTGCATCCATCTCCGTTCAGACACCAGTACATTCCTGCTGGCACTGGTGTGCATAACACTAAGTCTTGGTTCACTCTCTCAGTCTGGCCATCTGACTGAGGATGGTATGCGGAGGAGAAACTTAATTTAATTCCGATGGCTGAACTCAGTGCTCTCCAGAATTTAGCCACAAATTGAGGCCCTCGATCGGAAACAATCTCTTGTGGAAGTCCATGTAACTGGAAGACATCTGATATGAACAATTTTGATAGCTGTGAAGTGGTTGGAAGACCTGTGAGTGGGACACAGTGCACCCTTTTGGAAAACCAGTCCACAATGACCCAAATGGTGTTTCGACTTCTGGAGACACGCAAATCGGTTATAAAGTCCATGGCTATGTGTGTCCAGGGTTTTTGTGGGACCGATAGAGGATGAAGAAGCCCAGATGGCGATCCTCTCAGACTCTTATGTTGGGCGAACTTTGGGCAGGCTGCTATGAATTCTAGAACATCAGTTTTAAGATGAGGCCACCAGTAGGAGCGTTGGATAAACTTAAGGGTCTTTACACCACCTGCACATCTCATGCAGGGTGAAGTATGAGCCCATGTTAGTAACTTCTTTCGGAGCTCTGGTGAAACAAAGGCTCTCCCGGGTGGAGGAAGTGGAGCAGTACAAGTCATGGTAAAGGAGGTTGGATCCAAGATGAATTGTCTCTCCGGATGATCGGTGGACTCATCCGAATTAAATGAACGAGAGAGAGCATCTGCTTTCTGATTGAGAGACCCTGGATGATAACTGAGCTTGAATGAGATACAGGGGAAAAAAAGAGTGCCCACCTGGCTTGCCGTGGGTTTAGACATCGGGCAGTTTGAAGATATAAGAGGTTTTTATGATCTGTGATTACAGAAATTGGATGCTGTGCTCCTTCTAGCAAGTATCTCCACTCCTCAAAAGCTAGTTTTATAGCCAGCAACTCCTGTTCCCCAATAGCGTAGTTCTGCTCCGCCGGGGAGAATTTCCAGGAAAAGTAAGCGCAGGGATGAGCTTTCTGGTCTTTGAAGAACTGGGATAAAACGGCTCCCACTCCCACCGAGGAAGCATCTACCTCCACTTGGAAGGGATGGCTGAGATCAGGTTGTTGAAAGATAGGAGCAGCTATGAAGGCCTCTTTTAGAAATGAGAATGCTTTTAGTGCCTCAGGTGGCCACGCTGCAGGATTGGAACCCTTCCTTGTCAATGCGGTAATAGGAGCAACGATGGAGGAGTAATCTTTAATGAATTTCCTATAGAAATTAGTGAACCCCAGAAAATGCTGGATACTCTTCAGGGTATGCAAGAGAAAAGAGGGAAAAAGAATGTCTCTTTGTTGGCGCACAAAAAATGATTAAAAATTAACCTTTAATAAATCCATAAAAAAAAATTAACCTTTAATAAATCCATTAAAATTGTCCAAACACGAAATAAGACAGTACAGTACACCATGTGATACACTTATCATAAACCATGAATAAAATAAAATTGTTAAAAGCCAAGGCTCGCTACCTGTGTCGTGTCTTTATTAATCCAGTTTGAATATATCTTAACAGGCTACAATCCGTTTATACAATTCACTTTTCAAATAGTTTTCTTGTTAGTTCTCAATAATTATTCTAGTATTGAGATATTAGATGCTGTATGATATTTGTTAGGAGTATATTAATTATTTGCTTGTATGCAATGTTATACTGAACTCATGTGACTACTGACTTTAACAAAGCTTATCCAGCATATGGGCCCTCATTCCGAGTTGATCGGTCGCAAGGCGAATTTAGCAGAGTTACACACGCTAAGCCGCCGCCTACTGGGAGTGAATCTTAGCTTCTTAAAATTGCGACCGATGTATTCGCAATATTGCGATTACTAACTACTTAGCAGTTTCAGAGTAGCTTCAGACTTACTCTGCCTGTGCGATCAGTTCAGTGCTTGTCGTTCCTGGTTGACGTCACAAACACACCCAGCGTTCGCCCAGACACTCCTCCGTTTCTCCGGCCACTCCTGCGTTTTTTCCGGAAACGGTAGCGTTTTCAGCCACACGCCCCTGAAACACCGTGTTTCCGCCCAGTAACACCCATTTCCTGTCAATCACATTACGATCGCCGGAGCGATGAAAAAGCCGTGAGTAAAATTACTTTCTACATAGCAAAGTTACTTGGCGCAGTCGCAGTGCGAACATTGCGCATGCGTACTAAGCGGATTTTCATTGCGATGCGATGAAAAATACCGAGCGAACAACTCGGAATGAGGGCCCTGGTACGTTCAGCAGTGGTTTGAGATGTCATTCAGTGTAACATCCCTTCAGCAATATCTTCCCTTGCCACAAATCAGTACAGATGTAACTTTCTGCAGTAACTGTATTGGTGCAATGGAGTACAAGCTATTGGAGAGGGTCACTAAGTGTATCCCTTATAATGAAGGGGGTCATTCCGAGTTGTTCGCTCGTTGCCGATTTTCGCAACGGAGTGATTAAGTAAAAAATGCGCATGCGCATAGTATGCAGTGCGCATGCGCTAAGTAATTTAGCACAAAATTTAGTAGATTTACTCACATCCGAACGAAGAATTTCCATCGTTGAAGTGATTGGAGTGTGATTGACAGGAAGTGGGTGTTTCTAGGCGGAAACTGACCGTTTTCTGGGAGTGTGCGGAAAAACGCAGGCGTGCCAGGATAAAACGCGGGAGTGTCTGGAGAAACGGGGGAGTGGCTGGCCGAACGCAGGGCGTGTTTGTGACGTCAAACCAGGAACGAAACGGGCTGAGCTGATTGCAGTGTAGGAGTAAGTCTCGAGCTACTCAGAAACTGCTAAGAATTTTCTATTCGCAATTCTGCTAATCTTTTGTTCGCAATTCTGCTAAGCTAAGATACACTCCCAGAGGGCGGCGGCCTAGCGTGTGCAATGCTGCTAAAATCTGCTAGCGAGCGAACAACTCGGAATGACCCCCGAAGTGCACTATAGCTTACAAGAGGGATCACTATGTGTGTCTTCTATGGTGAAGGCTGCTTATAAACTAATAACTTATTAGCAGCTAAATAAGTAGTGAAAGCATATACATGTATGCTGGATATTGAATAGTTCTATTGCTAATTAATAGACACAGCAGTTTTATATACTGTATATAGTTGTAATTATAATGTGAGCATATAAAAATATTTAATAGCTCACCTGCTGATTTATAAATATTGCAATTTGGTACACCGCAGTAATTATAGACTGTGTGTTATTTGTGTGTCCCCTCTAGATTTATTGTATGTATGTGCTAAATATATTCTCATACATTTAAGGGACTACTGATGTACACAGTTATTTTACTGGAGGCATCCCTCAATTCAAATAGAAAGAGATATAGTTTCTGCAGTAACTTCGTTTGTTACAATGGATACCACATAGCTATTGAATGAAATTACTGTGTGCAATCCCTATAGCTGAGTACACATGTAATAATTATGCTGTCACAAATTGAATTTGTTGCTGGTAGCTTGGTATGAGTGGTAGCACGCCACACAGTTAAATGCTCAGCAAAAGTAGTTCACTTGCTATGCAAGAGCTGCAATATATACACACTATGGGGTATATGCAATTCCGGGCGAATTGCGGCACTTTTTCGCCCGTTTTTAAATTCGACACAATTCGTCCGTCGAATTCCGTCCGGCGGGTGCCGGAATTCGACATATTCAATAAAAAACGAGCCTTGGGCTCTTTGAGCCGGTCCTGGTTGCAAAAATACGGGGAAAAAATGACA
This sequence comes from Pseudophryne corroboree, assembly GCF_028390025.1. Lineage (NCBI taxonomy): Eukaryota > Metazoa > Chordata > Amphibia > Anura > Myobatrachidae > Pseudophryne > Pseudophryne corroboree. Next base: position 423,438,331 of record NC_086445.1, on the reverse strand, counting down.
GGGGATCCCCCGTATTTTAACAACCAGCACCGGGCTCTGCGCCTGGTCCTGGTGCAAAAACGTGGGACAAAAAGAGTAGAGGTCCCCGTATTTTTAACACCAGCACCGGGCTCCACTAGCTGGACAGATAATGCCACAGCCGGGGGACACTTTTATACCGCTCCCTGCGGCCGTGGCATTAAATACCCAACTAGTCACCCCTGGCCGGTGTACCCTGGAGGAGTGGGGACCCCTACAATCAAGGGGTCCCCCCCCCAGCCACCCAAGGGCCAGGGGTGAAGCCCGAGGCTGTCCCCCCCATCCAAGGGCTGCGGATGGTGGGCTGATAGCCTTGAGTAAAATGAAAGAATATTGTTTTTTGCAGAAGAACTACAAGTCCCAGCAAGCCTCCCCGCAAGCTGGTACTTGGAGAACCACAAGTACCAGCATGCGGGGGGAAACGGGCCCGCTGGTACCTGTAGTTCTACTGCAAAAAAAATACCCAAATAAAAACAGGACACGCACACCTTGAAAGTATAACTTTATTACATACATGTCGATACTTACCTATGTTGACACGACGTTCGGTCCACTTGTCCAAGTAGAATCCACGGGGTGTACCTGAAAATAAAATTATATTCACCTAAATCCAGTGTCCAGTGATATTTGTAATCCACGTACTTGGCAAAATAAAAAAACGCATTTACCCGATCCACACGGACTGAAAGGGGTCCCATGTTTACACATGGGACCCCTTTCCTCAAATGTTGACACCCCCTGTGACTCCTGTCACAGAAAATCCCTTCAGCCAAACAGGGAGCGCCACGTCGTGGCACTCTCCTGATTGGCTATGCGCGTCTGAGCTGTCAGACAGCGCATCGCACAGCCCCTCCATTATATTCAATGGTGGGAACTTTGCGGTCAGCGGTGAGGTCACACACGGTCAGCGGCTAACCGCGGGTAACCTCACCGCTGACCGCAAAGTTCCCACCATTGAATATAATGGAGGAGCTGTGCGATGCGCTTCTGTTACCTCAGACGCGCACAGGCAATCAGGAGAGTGCCACGACGTGGCGCTCCCTGATTGCCTGAAGGGACCCTCTGTGACAGGAGTCACAGGGGGTGTCAGCATTCGGGGAAAGGGGTCCCATGTGTAAACATGGGACCCTTTCAGTCCGTGTGGATCGGGTAAATGCGTTTTTTTATTTTGCCAAGTACGTGGATTACAAATATCACTGGACACTGGATTTAGGTGAGTATAATTTTATTTTCAGGTACACCCCGTGGATTCTACTTGGACAAGTGTACCGAACGTCGTGTCAACATAGGTAAGTATGTGTGTGTGTCGACATGTATGTAATAAAGTTGTACTTTCAAGGTGCGCGTGTCCTGTTTTTATTTGGGTATTTTTTTTGCAGTAGAACTACAGGTACCAGCGGGCCCATTTCCCCCCTGCATGCTGGTACTTGTGGTTCTCCAAGTACCAGCTTGCGGGGAGGCTTGCTGGGACTTGTAGTTCTTCTGCAAAAAACAATATTCTTTCATTTTACTCAAGGCTATCAGCCCCCCATCCGCAGCCCTTGGATGGGGGGACAGCCTCGGGCTTCACCCCTGGCCCTTGGGTGGCTGGGGGGGGACCCCTTGATTGAAGGGGTCCCCACTCCTCCAGGGTACCCCGGCCAGGGGTGACTTGTTGGGTATTTAATGCCACGGCCGCAGGGAGCGGTATAAAAGTGTCCCCCGGCTGTGGCATTATCTGTCCAGCTAGTGGAGCCCGGTGCTGGTACACAAAATACGGGGGACCCCTACGTCTTTTGTCCCCCGTATTTTTTGCACCAGGACCAGGCGCAGAGCCCGGTGCTGGTTGTTAAAATACGGGGGATCCCCTGTCATTTCCCCCCCAGTATTTTGGCAACCAGGACCGGCTCAAAGAGCCCGAGGCTGGTTATGCTTAGGAGGGGGGACCCCACGCATTTTTTTTCCTGATTTTAACCCATTCCCACCCCTTCCCACTAAAAACCATGCTCTCTCTATTTTAGTCAGTTAAAAAAAAAATCTTTAAAAAAATATAAAAATAATACTTGTGTCCCTCTAATAGACAAACCAAGTACATAATCCCTTCTAATATAAATAGATATGCTAGTAGCAATAAAAAAAACACAAAAAAACATGTTTTAAATTTTTTTTTATTAGATTCCGCCAGCAAAGTGAGGCGGAAGGAAATTGGCGATATTACTGTCGAAAAGCACTAAAGTCGAATCCACATTCTTCAATTGAATATACTTTTGTCGAATTGCCGCATTTTTACCACTGCATGTTGAATTTTCAAAATGTTGAATTGCAAAAAGTCGAATCTGAAAAGTCAGTTTTTTTGACGAAAAGTACTGTATTGCATTGTCGATTTTTTTTTTGTGTCGAAAATGACCCGTTTTTCGACATTTTTGGGAATTCGACCGCAATTGCATATACCGCTATGATTTACTGGTAACTATGTATTGTTAAATAGCCCCACTAGATGGCCCTACTGAATTACTTAATTATTAAGGCTTCTAGTGGGTCTTTATGCTTATCAGGTCTCCCATTAATTCCAGAGAGATCCTCCTGTTACTATAGCAATCTGTGTTCAGTATCTCTTATCTGCAATGTAACAGTTGTATAGCAGCATTAAACATTAGAATTAACTGGTGCTAATCAGATCTCTCATTGATTTCCAGAGAGGTCCTCCTATTGCTATAGTGTTCTATGTTCAGTATCTCTCATCTACAATACAGCAATTTCACAACAGCAATATACATTGATATTAACTTATACTAGTCAAATCTCTCATTAGTTTCCAGAGAGATCATCCTGTTGCTGTGTTCAGTATCTCCTATCTACAATGCACTAATTTCATAACAGTATTAAACATTAGTTATAACTTCATTTATATTTGGATATATTCATTTTCACAATGGACATTAGTGAGACCAGGTAGCGGCCATAACGCCGTTGACACGTGTTTCGTTCTATTGGACTTTTTCAGGGCTTTTTCAGAGCCCCCGCCGGAGGTAAGGCTCCGGATACTGAGATCTGCCTCGCAGCATTTCTCTATATTTATTAGTTGATTAATACACAGGTGTAGGGGCAGTGATGTTACAGCAACTCAGTCTCAGCTTTTTAGCCCAGTATGATAATTGATTAGGCCAGTATCCTAAATCTCAGTGAGATGTCTTTAGGGGAGTGGGGATTTAACTGTTTATCAGACCTATCTGAATATATACATTTTGGGGAAAAGTATCTATTAATCTAATTTTTGGCATGTAAAGGTAAAGTGGTCGCTGTCACTGCTGCTCAGCTCTGCTGCAAGCAGTGGGTGAATAGATGCTGTGCGCATTTGTTCACAGTGGAATGAGAGTCTGGGGACAGCTCAGTGTCTTGAAGAGTGCTGGGAACGCCCCAACAGTGATGCAAAAGGGGGTATTGTTAGGCTCTACCCCTTTCACCTGAGGCTCTGCCCCCTTTTGGGGGGCATGCATGCACCTTTGGCGCACACATTGCGCTGAATCTCTTGCCACCAAAGTTAGTAAGTATGGATAAATAATTACCAGATTATTCTTTTTTTTTCTATTATAAAAGACGATGTAAACAGTGCACACAATTTTATTTATTTGAGAACAATTCCAATTACTTTCAACAGAGTAAACACGTAGATTTTTGCTTGGAAACATTGACACCTAGACCACACAGTGCTCATCAACAGCTAAAGCGTGGGTGAATGATAATACACACATATTTTGTGTTCCAACAATCTGTACTACATTTTCGACCACTGATTTTTCTTTCCTTGATGGTCTGATAGCATGAAGCCAATTATATACTTACTGGACTAAAGCCTGTCTTTTATTTATTTAAGCACAGGAGTAAAATTGTTTAGTATCTGCACAATCCATCAGCAGTATTTAGTCAGGCTGTAATAACTACTGCCAAAAGTTAAAGTTTAATGGGATAGGGCACTGCACAATACCACCTACATTCACTTTGATCTCTTTAGTGAAACTATTTGTGTCAGTGTTTATACAAAAATGAATGATGAATGAATGATTATATTAATGTACAATGCCATACCAATTTCAAGGGAACAAAATCATGATGTGTACTCACTTTAACAACATTCCTACATTGCTATATCCTATTCCTGCTAAAGAAGCCAATCACAATAGTGAGTGTTTCAGCATGTTCGGAGAAAGCTAAAAATGAATTATCTATCTATCTATCTATCTATCTATCTATCTATCTATCTATCTATCTATCTATCTATCTATCTATCTATCTATCTATCTATATACATACACCCACTGCTCAAAAAAAATAAAGGGAACACTTAAACAACACAATGTAACTCCAAGTCAATCACACTTCTGTGAAATCAAACTGTCCACTTAGGAAGTACACTGATTGACAATCAATTTCACATGCTATTGTGCAAATGGAATAGACAACAGGTGGGAATTATAGGCAATTAGCAAGACACCCCCAATAAAGGAGTTGTTCTGCAGGTGGTGACCACAGACCACTTCTCAGCTCCTATGCTTTCTGGCTGATGTTTTGGTCACTTTTGAAAGCTGCCGGTGCTTTCACTCTAGTGGTAGCATGAGACGGAGTCTACAACCCACACAAGTGGCTCAGGTAGTGCAGCTCATCCAGGATGGCACATCAATGCGAGCTGTGGCAAGAAGGTTTGCTGTGTCTGTCAGCGTAGTGTCCAGAGCATGGAGGCGCTACCAGGAGACAGGCCAGTACATCAGGAGACGTGGAGGAGGCCGTAGGAGGGCAACAACCCAGCAGCAGGATCGCTACCTCCGCCTTTGTGCAAGGAGGAACAGGAGGAGCACTGCCAGAGCCCTGCAAAATGACCTCCAGCAAGCCACAAATGTGCATGTGTCTACTCAAACGATCAGAAACAGACTCCATGAGGGTGGTATGAGGTCCCGACGTCCACAGGTGGGGGTTGTGCTTACAGCCCAACACCGTGCAGGACTTTTGGCATTTGCCAGAGAACACCAGGATTGGCAAATTCGCCACTGACGCCCTGTGCTCTTCACAGATGAAAGCAGGTTCTCACTGAGCACATGTGACAGACGTGACAGAGTCTGGAGATGCCAAGGAGAACGTTCTGCTGCCTGCAACATCCTCCAGCATGACCGGTTTGGCAGTGGGTCAGTAATGGTGTGGGGTGGCATTTCTTTGGGGGGCCGCACAGCCCTTCATGTGCTCGCTAGAGGTAGCCTGACTGCCATTAGGTACCGAGATGAGTTCCTCAGACCTCTTGTGAGACCATATGCTGGTGCGGTTGGCCCTGGGTTCCTCCTAATGCAAGACAATGCTAGACCTCATGTGGCTGAAGTGTGTCAGCAGTTCCTGCAAGACGAAGGCATTGATGCTATGGACTGGCCCGCCCATTCCCCAGACCTGAATCCAATTGAGCACATCTGGGACATCATGTCTCGCTCCATCCACCAACGCCACGTTGCACCACAGACTGTCCAGGAGTTGGCGGATGCTTTAGTCCAGGTCTGGGAGGAGATCCCTCAGGAGACCATCCGCCACCTCATCAGGAGCATGCCCAGGTGTTGTAGGGAGGTCATACAGGCACGTGGAGGCCACACACACTACTGAGCCTCATTTTGACTTGTTTTAAGGACATTACATCAAAGTTGGATCAGCCTGTAGTATGTTTTTCCACTTTAATTTTAAGTGTGACTCCAAATCCATACCTCCATGGGTTAATAAATTTGATTTCCATTGATAATGTTTGTGTGATTTTATTGTCAGCACATTCAACTATGTAAAAAACAAAGTATTTAATAAGAATATTTCATTCATTCAGATCTAGGATGTGTTATTTTAGTGTTCCCTTTATTTTTTTGAGCAGTGTATATAATACACATTACTGTGCAAAAGTTTTAGGCAGGTGTTAAAAAAATTCTACAAAGTAGAATGCTTTCAAAAACAGAAGTGTTAATATTGTTTTTATCAATTCAACTGCAAATTGAATGAACAAAAGAGAACTTTAAATCATATCACCCTTTGCCTCATAACAGCATCAATTCTTCTAGGTACACTTGCATACCGTTTTTGAAGAAACTTGGCAGGGAGGTTGTTCCAAACATCTTGGAGAACTAACCACAGATCATTTGTGGATGTAGGCTTGCTCAAATTCTTCTGTCTCTTCATGTAATCCCAGAAAGACTCAATGATGTTGAGATCAGGGCTCAGTGGGGGCCATATCATCACTTCCAGGACTCTTTGTTCTTCTTCACGCTGAAGATAGTTCTTAATGACATTGACTGTATGTTTGGGGTTGTTGTCCCGCTGGTGAATAAATTTGGAGCCAATCAGATGCCTCCCTGATGATATTGCATGATGGATAAGTACCTGCCTATATTTCACAGTTGCTCCTACCCTGCCTCCGCTGACTGCAGCAATGTGGGGTCCTGTGTCAGTTGAGGAGAGGGATCCTTGGCCCCCACATCTCAGCCATTCTCCACTTCACTTGAGGAAGTGATCAAGCCCGGTGGACGGGTGAAATGCGCCTTCCAACCTCTTCTTATTCCGGCTGTCCGGAGCGCTTTACGTCTTCCCACACCTGCCTGCGCCCCATGCCTTGTCCAGTCCAGCGGCAACGTACACTCTCTGACAGATAGAGACTGGTTGCAGTACGGGAAAGGACATTCCACTTGTCATCCATTGTCACGGCGGACGTCTTCCATACCTGCCTGCGCCCTGTACCTTCCCAGCCCAGGGGCCACGCACACTTTTCAACCGACGGATACCTATTTCAGTACGGTGAAAGGACTTTCCATCTGACACTCGTCGCCGGTAATATCAGCATTCTGTTGTCATCCATTTCCAGCACTCTATTTTTCATTAGTAATTCCTAATCATAACGGTAGAATTATCAAACTGTCGTCCGCGCTGACTGGATTATCAGTATTTATCGGCTCCCGCAGTTACTATCGGCCCATTTCATGTTATCGATTATGTGCATGCGTTAATCAGCACTAATTTATCAATATATATCATGTCCAGAGTCATCTATTTATTTTGACTGTGTTTTCTGATATTGGCAGTTATTTACTTATATTTTTTGCATGCATTCACAGTCCGATAGATACTGTCTGTGTATTCGTTACACTGTTATCCTTTTCTTTGACTCATACCTTTAATTATAGATACTTTTAGATACTTGTACTCTGCACTAGAATATTACTGTTGCAGAGACCATTTGGTACATAATATCAATCCAGCTTGTCTATTTAGGAGCATCACAATCTTTTGGCTTCATTTTAGCAATCGCTATTATTAATGATTGTTATTATTAACAGATTGTATATTTCAATATGCTCCCTGTGAAAAAACCTTAATTTGTCTAACAGGACCGTGACCATTATTCATGCATTTCTTCTTACTTTTTCTGCCTTTATCTATTTTCATGGACTCTCACCACTGATTCAGGGTCATACCCCTGTCTAGCATTGGCAGCAGATCCATTCTAATTTCCTTAATTGTCTCATCCTTGTTATCAGTGATTCCGAAGCTTCCGATTACTGTTCACTTTCTCTACTATTATATCACACTGGAAACGCCCAAAGCCGTCCGATCTTGGAAGCTAATCAGTGTTGGGCTGGGTCAGTACTCAAGTGGGAGACCTATGAGGAAGACTCAGTTTAGTAGAGCATAGATTGGTTCAATACGCTCAGTGTCTAACACTGACAGCAGATTCACTCTGCCTACTTATTTCTCACTGCTCCTCCTTTTGCACAAATAGCTGGTTGTGTCATGTCCTTCGGCCTTTAATCCTAATATCCAAGTTTCTATAAATTGTTCTAATTTTTGTATAAACGCAGGGCAGGTATACATTTGTGGCTCGACTGTACCATTACATATCCAGGTTAATCCCTTACAACATTCTGATTTAACCCCGGCAGCCGGAATTTATTATTTTATTATCTAGTATCAGCATTTAATTGCTACTAATTTCATTGTCATTTTTTGATTGTTACCTTATTTCATTGACCACTGATTATTTTATCTTTGTGATATTAATAAAAGTAGAATTTTATATTTATCTTCAATATTTCATACATTATTCTAAGTTAAGAGTGCACCCACAAAAGAGTCTCTTTTTTTTCTCCTTTTTGCTATTTCAAGTTGCCCTACTGACTCAGGGTGCACCACCAAATAAGAATTAGAAAACTAGGTTTTCTTTCTATCTTTCTATTTTGGTAATTATATTAATATTATACTCTAATACTAATTATATACCTGTGCGGTATTCCCCCAAATATATTCTCCACTTTCTCACATATCGTACCTGCCGTGGCCATGACAGAGGGGCAAGAAGAGAAAGCAGCAGCCGGTAGAAGGAAAGAGGCGGATCTAGCCGGGAGAGTAGAGGCTCTGGCACTGCTGCTGAGAGGAGAGAGCAGTCATATGATATCAGCCTGCATACAGTGCCACTGGTGCTCCTACCAGCTGAGAAGCACTGCATTCTACATGTTACAGATCTGGCAGGCTAAGAGCCAGGGGGATGAGACTGACAGACACAGGATGTGGGATGAGATAGAGACACAAGGCAGGGGGGATAGGCTGAAACAAGGGGGTAAGGTTGAGAGACTTAGGGTGGGGAATGAGTCTGAGAGACAAAGGTGGAAATGAATGAGGCTGAAAGACACCAGGGAAGGGGGTGAGTCTGAGAGATAATGGTGGGAATGAGGCTGAAAGACACCAGGCAAGGGGGTGAGGCTGAGAGACAAAGGGGGGGGGAGCTGATAGACACATGGGGGATGTAAGGCTGTGAGACACAGTAACTGGACCCTTGTCGGCTCTCGACTGCCAATGAGGAGTGCAGGTAGGACCTGTGCTGCTGCTGCCAAATTTAGGAACAGGGGGAGGAGGCACACACACCGGCCATAGCCTGGGGGACAGTGCTGACAAGAGGGGAGGGCCTCCCTGTCTTATATGCTCCAGGCTTAATCCTTTCTGGAATCAGGCCCAGTGAGATTTACTGTGGTTGCTGTTGCCACCTCTGTTCCATAATCCCCTCAATGTACACCATTGCATACTATGTTTGTACGTTATACATAAAATAATTAATTACTAATAATAATACAATAATAATGACTGGGACCTATCATAATATACTAATTGTGACATTTGACAACATTTCAGATACATCGAATGATGCTGGAGATTTTCGTACCCTGAATAATAGTTGACTGTCTCAGCGGTGAAAAAAGCATATAGTAGACAACCCTTGTCTACTATATACCATAGGCGCAGGGAGTGCAGCTGCTATGGGAACCAGAGTGTGGTACATAGGGGATCTTACAAGCTTTTGCCTTGGGAATTGCAATACATCTAGGTATGTCCCTACACCTCCTCCATGTAATGTGGTATAAAATGAACTGGATGGCATGAGATCAGAATGTTAAATAATATAAACTGGGACACTGTAATGTGGCATAATATCTGCGTACACTATGTCATGTGAATTTGGGGTACTTGTTATGATTCTGTTCAGAATGCACATGGGGTCAGCTGACTAACTATTCAGTATATGCCTGTTGGCAGCTGATCCATCTGTGTCTTCCTGTGTTTTCTGTTCCTTAGGCTCTCTGTGTACATGCAGCTCTGCAGGTGCACAGAGTTTGTAATTAGAGTTAACACTCCCAGTCTGTCTTTTTTCATTGGTTACTGTGGCTATTATAAACCAGCCAGTGTAAATTTCCCACGCTGGTTATATGATTATATTATTTAACGGCCTGAACTACCTGCATTGCCTGGTGGCCTAGTCCAGGCTCCTGTTCATGCTGAGATGCCTGGTCTGCTGGTTCATGTAGTCCACCATCTCCTGTTTCTGCCAGTTTGTGTTTCCAGGACAACCGTAGCTAAGTATTATGGACTTTTACTGTGCCCTGTGGATTCTCTAAGCATTTATTACTTGTGTTTACATATTACTGTGGACCTCATCTATGCTGCATGCATTTCTGATTTATTGTGTAAGTCCTTCAATCTAAATTCTGTGGATTATAACTCTGGATTCTTGTTCAACTACTGTATTTCATTACTCTGCTGCAAGTCTCATTCTGGACAACCGTTTACACTCTGCTCATGTTATACTTTGGATTGTGACTGTGATTCCTCTGCCATATATTATCATACCACTGCTTCAATAAATTACTTAGTATTTCCTCACTTCTTTAGACATTCATTACCAGCAACAGTGATTGTGAAACGTTCTGGTCCTGTATTCAAGCCCTGGCTCGTAGCTGTGTAACTACTCACCTGCTGTTTATCATCCGTGTGAAGTATGGGGCTGCACATTCCAGTCTTAAAGGTAGAGTCCTTAGTCTGCTAAACATCACATCCTGCTATACCTTGCTCAAGACTATTCAGTATTTCATGGTCAAGTCTGGCTAACTATTTCTGTGCCACTCTGCATCTGCCTGCACCTCCAGCATTTATCTTCTCCTTGTAATTCACCTGCCATACATTATAGGTAGGTGAATTGTAACAGTACTGCATTACATAATGTTTTCTGTGACAGCCCTACAATGTGACTTAGGACACTACTATGGTTCAGAAAATTAACTAGGGCACTATTATGGGGCAGACAATTAACAACTGCTGTGGAAAGACGTCTCTCTAGAAGCACTGGGACAGTGGGCCCCTTCAAAATGCTGCTGTGTAGCCAGAAAGGGGGTAATTCAGACCTGATCGTAGCAGCAAATTTGTTAGCAGTTGGGCAAAACTATGTGCACTGCAGGGCGGGGTGGGGGCAGATATAATGTGTGTTCAAACTGAAATCTAACTTGCAGTGTAAAAATAAAGCAGCCAGTATTTAATCTGCACAGAAACAAAATAACCCACCAATTCTAACTCTCTTGGCAAATGTTATATCTGCCACACCTGCAGTGCACATGGCTTTACCCAACTGCTACAAATTTGCTGCTACGATCAGGTCTGAATTACCCCCAAAGTTCTGGTTACACCCCTGATAGTAGGAACTATGATCAGACAAATCAGGGCCTGATTTAGATGTGGAGGCAAATTCCATCGTGGCTGCTACTCCATATATAGGGGTATATGCAATTGCGGTCGAATTCCCGAAATTGTCGAATTTCGGGACATTTTCGCCAAAAAAATAAATTCGTCAATGCAATTCAGTACTTTCCGTAAAAAAAATGGACTTTCAAAATTCGACTTTTTGCAAATTCGACTTTTCTGCAATGATACAAGTGCTGCAATTCGACCAAAGTGTACTCAATTCAAGTTTGGAAATTCGACAACAGTGCTTTTAGACAGCAAATTCGTCATTTTCAATCCGCCACACTCTGGAGGGTGAAACCAATAAAAAAAATTTGAAACATGTTTTTTTGGTGTTTTTTTTTCTTGGTAATATCAGATCTATTTATATTAGGGATTAGGTACTTGGTTTGTCTTTTTTGGGGGCACAAGTATTATTTATATATTTTTAAAAATAATATTTTTTTTATTTTTTTATTTTTTATAGATGGAATGGCAAAATCCCGGAAAAAAAGTTCTCACCATTGAATATAATGGAGAGGCTTTGCGATGCGCTGTCTGACAGCTCAGACAGCGCACAGCCAATCAGGTGAGTGCCACGTAGTAGCGCTTCCTGATTGGCTGAAGGGACCTTTGTGTGACAGCTGTCACGGAGCGGTCTCAGCATTCGGGGATAGGGGTCCCATGTGTAAGCATGGGACCCCTTTCAGTCCGTTTGGTCGGGTGTCCGTTTTTTTTTTTTTTTACAAGTCCGTGGATTTATCTCTAGACCCTGGTTGAGGTGAGTATATTTATCTTTTCTTTTCAGGTATCCGTGGATTCTACTTGGAGAAGAGGACCGATGTCGGCGTGTGAACATAGGTAAGTATGTGTGTGTCGACGTATGAAATAAAGTTTTACTATCAAGGTGTCTGTCTCCTGTTTTTATTTGGGTATTTTTTTTCCAGTAGTACTACAGGTACCAGCGGGCCCGTTTTTCTCCCGCATGCTGGTACTTGTGGTTCTCCAAGTACCAGCTTGTGGGGGAGGCTTGCTGGGACTTGTAGTACTACTGGAAAAAACAATATTCTTGTCATTTTTCTCAAGGCTATCAGCCTCCCATCCGCAGCCATTGGATGGGGGGGACAGCCTCGGGCTTCACCCCTGGCCCTTGGGTGGCTGGGGGGGGGGGACCCCTTGATTGAAGGGGTCCCCACTCCCCCAGGGTACCCCGGCCAGGGGTGACTAGTTGGATATTTAATGCCACGGCCGCAGGGCACTGTATAAAAGTGACCCCCGGCTGTGGAATTATCTGTCCAGCTAGTGGAGCCCGATGCTGGTGTGAAAAATACGGGGGACCCCTACTCTTTTTGTCCCCCGTATTTTTTGCACCAGCATCAGGCGCAGAGCCCGGTGCTGGTTTTAAAAATACGGGGGATCCTCTGTCAAATTTTTCCCCGCATTTTTAGAACCAGGACCAGCTCGAAGAGCCCGAGGCTGGTTATGCTTTGGAGGGGGGACCCCACGCCATTTTTTTCCCGTTTTTTCCCGTTTTTTAAAACCGCGGCAAAATCCGGCAAATTGGCCGTTTTTCGCCCGCGGGGATGTCGAATCCATTTTTCATTGAATATGGTGAATTCCGGCAGCCACCTGCCGGAATTCACCTGTCGAACTGTGTCGAATTAAAAAACTGCGATAATTTGCCGCGATTCGCCGTGAATTGCATATACCTCATAGTGTTTGTGCAAAAATATGCAAATGTTGCAGCTTCCGGGATTTGTACAGAGGTCCGAGATACCCACTGTCAGTGCCTCATATCCACTGCATACCTCCCAACATGACCCTCTCCAGGAGGGACACAATGCTCTGCTTCTTGACTTTTCCTTACTTTATGATTGCCGACACCTGTATTAAACAGGGTAATGGATAAGAGAGGTGTTTCAGAACAGGTGATGGCAAGCATAAATTAAGAGGGAAGTCCAGGAGCAGAGCATTCTGTCCTTCCTGGAGAGGGTCATGTTGGGAGGTATGCCACTGCTTGTGTACAAAGATGCAGCATTGGAAGGACATGGGTCGCACCATGAATCATCTGAGGAACCCTATTATATGTATGGGAACCCTATAATTACTCAGAATGTCTGGCAGAAGTCAGCTGTTGGAGCCATTGTAACTGAATACACAGACGCAGTTGCTGGCTCAGACACCAACCCAAAATCCCCTCCCCCCCCAAACAAAAAATTACCCGCCTGCATTTCAATCGCCAGCCCACCCTGTTTCCCCCGCAAATGTTCCCTGTCTGTCAATCACACTGCATCCAAGTCTTCACTGTGACCGTTGTCCGTAATCTAAGTTGGCACGTGCGCAGTACGGATATGACACGTGCAGTCAAAAAAAATAAAAAATCGCCAATGCATTCAGCACCTCTATAATTAACAACAAAAATTGCATGTTGAAAACATGGAACAAACTGTTATATGAACAGACAGGACGTGACCAGAAAGATGTGAGGAGCAGAGTGCTTCAAATAGCAAAACTCATTGGTATACTGTAATAACAAGAACAAAAAGCAAACCGTAATATTGCTCTTCATCCTTAAATAGTCACTACATGCTGACATAATGACTTAGAAAATAAATACAAATTCTAATGTGTTACTGTAACATTTTATGGATTACAACATTAATTGTGGGAAAATGCAATAAAAACACTGACTCATTAACTTAGTCTATCATTACACTGACATGTAAAATTAAATTTCTAAGGTCTGGAAGGAAGTTATGTCATGAGCTGCTGATAGTATGTTGCTATATGGGAGATTTATCAAAGCTTGGAGAGAAATAAAGTACCAGGCAATCAGATCCTAACTACAGTACTATGTTGCAGGAGGTGTTTGAAAAATGACAGGTACGAGGAGCTGGTTGGTAGTTTCTCTCTCAACTTTATCTCCAAGATTTGATAAATCTCCCCTTATATCATGAGCTGCTGTCCTTGTGTCCTGAGTTGCTCTCAATGGCCATGATTCTGAGGGCCTAATTCAGATCTGATCGCAGCAACTGGGCAAAACCATGTGCACTGCAGGGGAGGGGGGGGGGGGGGATATAACATGTGCAGAGAGAGTTAGATTTAGGTGGGGTGTGTTCAAACTGAAATCTAAATTGCAGTGTAAAATAAAGCAGCCAGTATTTACCCTGCACAGAAACAGTATAACCCATCCAAATCTAACTTTCTGCACATGTTATATCTGCCCCCCCTGCAGTGCCACATGGCTTTGCCCATTTGCTAACAAATTTGCTGCTGTGATCAGATCTGAATTAGGCCATTAGGGGCTAATTCAGACCTGATCGTAGATGTGCTAAATTTTAGCACATCTACGATCAGTCACATAGACATCCGGGGGGACGCTCAGCACAGGGCTAGCCCGCCCCGCACGTCTGTCCCTGCTCCGTCGCACAAGTACAAAAGCATTGCCCAGCGGCGATGCGCCGGTGCACTGCGGCACCACCGCAGATCAGACCTGATCACTGCTGTGCGAAAAAATGCACAGCACCGATCAGCTCTGAATCATCCCCCGAGTCTGAAGCAAGTGGAGAGCTCTCATATTTCAGCACACTGCAAATGCACCAAAGAAATAATCTGGTGTCTGCGCATGCATCTGATTAAGTATACCCACAGGGACAGAGATGGCTGGTGCATACGCAATGAACTGTCCCTTCCTGTGGGGGTAGCAGGGGAGGGATGTGGGTGTGTATGCTGGTTTCCATGCTCCATCGCAGCATGCGGGCTGAAATTGGACGCTTGTCTCAGACAGATCTCTTGCACCAGCAAATGGGTGGGTGCAAGTTCAGATACTTATGTTGATGGTTGTGACTGCAGGCAGAAAAACAGTGGGCCGGATAGGCTGCCACATGCACTCTCATGGATATTTAGTATAAATGAGTGGATTCTCCGTTTAGTATAAGAAAGTAAGGGGGTAATTCCAAGTTGATCGCAGCAGGAAATTTTTTAGCAGTTGGGCAAAACCAGAGCCCTCATTCCGAGTTGTTCGCTCGCTAGCTGCTTTTAGCAGCATTGCACACGCTAAGCCGCCGCCTACTGGGAGTGAATCTTAGCTTTGCAGAATTGCTTTCGAAAGATTCTCAAAATTGCAAATAGAAATTTCTTAGCAGTTTGTGAGTAGCTCGACACTGCGATCAGTTCAGTCAGTTTCGTTCCTGGTTTGACGTCACAAACACACCCAGCGTTCACCCAGACACTCCCCCGTTTCTCCAGCCACTCCCGCGTTTTTCCCAGAAACGGCAGCGTTTTTTCACACACACCTATAAAACGGTCCGTTTCCGCCCAGAAACACCCACTTCCTGTCAATCACACTCCGATCACCAGAACGAAGAAAAAATCTTGTAATGCCGTGAGTAAAATACCAAACTTCTTAGCAAATTTACTTGACGCAGCCGCAGTGCGAACATTGCGCATGCGCAGTTAGCGGAAAATCGCACAGATGCGAAGAAAAATAACGAGCAAACAACTCGGAATGAGGGCCCATGTGCACTGCAGGGGAGGCAGATATAACATGTGCAGAGAGAGTTAGATTTGGGTGTGGTGTGTTCAATCTGCAATCTAAATTGCAGTGTAAAAATAAAGCAGCCAGTATTTACCCTGCACAGAAACAAAATAACCCACCCAAATCTAACTCTCTCTGCACATGTTCTATCTGCCTCCCCTGCAGTGCACATGGTTTTGCCCAACTGCTAAAAAATGTCCTGCTGCAATCAACTTGGAATTACCCCCTAAGTTGGCTACATGCTGAATGGCAGGCAGCAGTGGATGCATCCAATTTAGATAAGTTAATTATGTCATCATCTGCTGTAAGTCCCTATGTCACGAGCTTCTGACAGTAAGACACTATTTTATGAGATTCTTTCAGCAAGCCCTTATGTTATAAA
Organism: Pseudophryne corroboree; assembly: GCF_028390025.1. Lineage (NCBI taxonomy): Eukaryota > Metazoa > Chordata > Amphibia > Anura > Myobatrachidae > Pseudophryne > Pseudophryne corroboree. The sequence continues at coordinate 423,422,366 of NC_086445.1, read as the reverse complement.
CTGTCCTCACTAATGTCTTAAGCTGCCAACATGATGTCTCCGTGTCATGAGCTGCTGATAGCAGGCCCGGACTGGCCCATAGGGGTACAGTGGAAATCACCGGTGGGCCCCACTGCCTGGGGGCCCACCCTCTCACTTATACATTATGACTATGTTACATTATACTGCACTATGGTGTATTTTCTACAGTGCATTGCGGTTATAATTCTGGAACATTATCATGCATGCACTAGCAGTATTTACTATATATATATATATATATATATATATATATATATATATTTGGGAAAGTTAGCCCGGCACTCCTTCTAGAGATTACCTGCCCCGGTGCCCTCAGTAAAAATGGATATTAGAAAAAAAGCAGCTGCGGCACTCAGGGTCTTGTGGAAAAGTCAAATTTGTATTTGCATCACAAAATAAAACACCAACGTTTCGGGGTGTCTATATATAAAATATAGGGGCCCAGACCATGCACTAATGGTTTGCCAAGCCTCTAAGAATGGGCCCCTGCCACTGAATTTCCCCGGTGGGTCCTTCATGCCCCAGTCTGACACTGGCTGACAGTATGTCTCCGTGTCCTGAACTGCTGACCGTATAAAAACTAGCGCTGTTATTGTTTTACAAATTATTAAAACAATCGTGACTGGAGAACTCAGAAAAAATATAGCTTCATCCAAATCTGTCCTCAAGTGGTCCCACGTTATTGAAAAGACACTCACATTAAAATTCAATCTCGCGTTCCTATAAAGGTATCTTTAAACTAGTGATGAGCGAACTTCACCCTTTTTACACGGTTCCGAGGCAGATTCGAATCTTCCCGCCTTGCTCGGTTAACCCGAGCGCACCCGAACGTCATTATCCCGCTGTCGGATTCTCGCGAGATTCAGATTCTATATAAAGCCGCGCGTCCCCGCCATTTTTCACTCGTGCATTGGAAATGATAGTGAGAGGACGTGGCTGGCGTCCTCTCACTTTGTTTCAGGGGGCTGCAGTGCAAATATCTTTATTCTGGGGACCAGCAGTATTATAGGAGGAGTACAGTGCAGAGTTTTGCTGACCAGTGACCACCAGTATACGTTGTCTGCCTGAAAAACGCTCCATATCTGTGCTCAGTGTGCTGCATATATCTGTGCTCACACTGCTTTATTGTGGGGACTGGGGACCAGCAGTATTATATAGGAGGAGTACAGTGCAGAGTTTTGCTGACCAGTGACCACCAGTATTATATGTTGTCTGCCTGAAAAACGCTCCATATCTGTGCTCGGTGTGCTGCATATATCTGTGCTCACACTGCTTTATTGTGGGGACTGGGGACCAGCAGTATTATATAGGAGGAGTACAATGCAGAGTTTTGCTGACCAGTGACCACCAGTATTATACGTTGATCTATTACTGGCATATAATTCCACACATTAAAAAATGGAGAACAAAAATGTGGAGGGTAAAATAGGGAAAGATCAAGATCCACTTCCACCTCGTGCTGAAGCTGCTGCCACTAGTCATGGCCGAGACGATGAAATGCCATCAACGTCGTCTGCCAAGGCCGATGCACAATGTCATAGTAGAGAGCATGTAAAATCCAAAAAAATAAAGCTCAGTAAAATGACCCAAAAATCTAAATCAAAATCGTCTGAGGAGAAGCGTAAACTTGCCAATGTGCCATTTACGACACGGAGTGGCAAGGAACGGCTGAGGCCCTGGCCTATGTTCAAGGCTAGTGGTTCAGCTTCACCTGAGGATGGAAGCACTCATTCTCCTGCTAGAAATCTTAAGAGTTAAGATGGCAAAAGCACAGCAAAGAACTGTGCGTTCTTCTAAATCACAAATCCCCAAGGAGAGTCCAAATGTGTCTGTTGCGATGCCTGACCTTCCCAACACTGGGCGGGAAGAGGTTGTGCCTTCCACCATTTGCACGCCCCCTGCAAGTGCTGAAAGGAGCACCCGCAGTCTAGTTCCTGATAGTCAAATTGAAGATGTCACTGTTGAAGTACACCAGGATGAGGATATGGGTGTTGCTGGGGAGGAAATTGACAAGGAGGTTTCTGATGGTGAGGTGGTTTGTTTAAGTCAGGCACCCGGCGAGACACCTGTTGTCCGTGGGACGAATATGGCCATTGACATGCCTGGCCAAAATACAAAAAAAAATCACCTCTTCGGTGTGGAATTATTTCAACAGAAATGCGGACAACTGGTGTCAAGCCGTGTGTTGCCTTTGTCAAGCTGTAATAAGTAGGGGTAAGGACGTTAACCACCTAGGAACATCCTCCCTTATACGTCACCTGGACCGCATTCATCAGAAGTCAGTGACAAGTTCAAAAACTTTGGAAGACAGCGGTAGCAGTCCACTGACCACTAAATCCCTTCCTCTTGTAACCAAGCTCCTGCAAACCTCACCACCAACTCCCTCAGTGTCAATTTCCTCCTTAAACAGGAAAGCCAATAGTCCTGCAGTCCATGTCACTGTCAAGTCTGACGAGTCCTCTCCTGCCTGGGATTCCTCCGATGCATCCTTGAGTGTAACGCCTACTGCAGCTGGCGCTGCTGTTGTTGCTGCTGGGAGTCGATCGTTATCCCAGAGGGGAAGTCGGAAGACCACTTGTACTACTTCCAGTAAGCAATTGACTGTCCAACAGTCCTTTGCGAGGAAGATGAAATATCACAGCAGTCATCCTGCTGCAAAGCGGATAACTCAGGCCTTGGCAGCCTGGGTGGTGAGAAACGTGTTTCCGGTATCCACCGTTAATTCACAGGCAACTAGAGACTTGATTGAGGTACTGTGTCCCCGGTACCAAATACCATCTAGGTTCCATTTCTCTAGGCAGGCGATACCGAAAATGTACACAGACGTCAGAAAAAGAGTCACCAGTGTCCTAAAAGATGCAGTTGTACCCAATGTCCACTTAACCACGGACATGTGGAGCAGGGCAGACTCAGGACTATATGACTGTGACAGCCCACTGGGTATATGTATTGCCTCCCGCAGCAAGAACAGCAGCGGCGGCACCAGTAGCAGCATCTCGCAAACGCCAACTCGTTCCTAGGCAGGCTACGCTTTGTATCACCGCTTTCCATAAGAGGCACACAGCTGACAACCTCTTACGGAAACTGAGGAACATCATCGCAGAATGGCTTACCCCAATTGGACTCTCCTGGGGATTTGTGACATCGGACAACGCCACCAATATTCTGCGTGCATTACATCTGGGAAAATTCCAGCACATCCCATGTTTTGCACATACATTGAATTTGGTGGTGCAGAATTATTTAAAAAACGACAGGGGCGTGCAAGAGATGCTGTCGGTGGCCCGAAGAATTGCGGGCCACTTTCGGCATTCAGCCACCGCGTGCCGAAGACTGGAGCACCAGCAAACAGTCCTGAACCTGCCCTGCCATCATCTGAAGCAAGAGGTGGTAACGAGGTGGAATTCAACCCTCTATATGCTTCAGAGGATGGAGGAGCAGCAAAAGGCCATTCAAGCCTATACATCTGCCTACGATATAGGCAAAGGAGGGGGAATGCACCTGACTCAAGCGCAGTGGAGAATGATTTCAATGTTGTGCAAGGTTCTGCAACTCTTTGAACTTGCCACACGTGAAGTCAGTTCAGACACTGCCAGCCTGAGTCAGGTCATTCCCCTCATCAGGCTTTTGCAGAAGAAGCTGGAGACATTGAAGGAGGAGCTAAAACAGAGCGATTCCGCTAGGCATGTGGGACTTGTGGATGGAGCCCTTAATTCGCTTAACCAGGATTCACGGGTGGTCAATCTGTTGAAATCAGAGCACTACATTTTGACCACCGTGCTCGATCCTAGATTTAAAACCTACGTTGTATCTCTTTCCAGCAGACACAAGTCTGCAGAGGTTCAAAGACCTGCTGGTGAGAAAATTGTCAAGTCAAGCGGAACGTGACCCGTCAACAGCTCCTCCTTCACATTCTCCCGCAACTGGGGGTGTGAGGAAAAGTCTTAAGAATTCCGAGCCCACCCGCTGGCGGTGATGCAGGGCAGTCTGGAGCGAGTGCTGACATCTGGTCCGGACTGAAGGACCTGCCAACGATTACTGACATGTCGTCTACGGTCACTGCATATGATTCTGTCACCATTGAAAGAATGGTGGAGGATTATATGAGTGACCGCATCCAAGTAGGCACGTCAGACAGTCCGTACGTATACTGGCAGGAAAAAGAGGCAATTTGGAGGCCCTTGCAGAAACTGGCTTTATTTTACCTAAATTGCCCCCCCTCCAGTGTGTACTCCGAAAGAGTGTTTAGTGCAGCCGCTCACCTTGTCAGCAGTCGGCGTACGAGGTTACTTCCAGAAAATGTGGAGACGATGATGTTCATCAAAATTAATTATAATCAATTCCTCCGTGGAGACATTCACCAGCAGCAATTGCCTCCAGAAAGTACACAGGGACCTGAGATGGTGGATTCCAGTGGGGACAAATTAATAATCTGTGAGGAGGGGGATGTACACAGTGAAAGGGGTGAGGAATCGGATGATGAGGAGGAGGTGGACATCTTGCCTCTGTAGAGCCAGTTTGTGCAAGGAGAGATTGATTGCTTCTTTTTTGGTGGGGGCACAAACCAACCAGTCATTTCAGTCACAGTCGTGTGGCAGACCCTGTCGCTGAAATGATGGGTTCGTTAAAGTGTGCATGTCCTGTATATACAACATAAGGGTGGGTGGGAGGGCCCAAAGACAATTCCAACTTGCACCTCCTTTTTTTCTTTCATTTTTCTTTGCATCATGTGCTGTTTGGGGACTATTTTTTTGAAGTGCCATCCTGCCTGACACTGCAGTGCCACTCCTAGATGGGCCAGGTGTTTGTGTCGGCCACTTGTGATGCTTAGCTTAGCCATCCAGCGACCTTGGTGCACCTCTTTTTTTTCTTTGCATCATGTGCTGTTTGGGGACTATTTTTTAAATCTGCCATCCTGTCTGACACTGCAGTGCCACTCCTAGATGGGCCAGGTGTTTGTGTCGGCCACTTGGGTCGCTTAGCTTAGTCATCCAGCGACCTCGGTGCAAATTTTAGGACTAAAATTAATATTGTGAGGTGTTCAGAATAGACTGAAAATGAGTGGAAATTATGGTTATTGAGGTTAATAATACTATGGGATCAAAATGACCCCCAAATTCTATGATTTAAGCTGTTTTTGAGGGTTTTTTGTAAAAAAACACCAGAATCCAAAACACACACATCACTACTTTAAACCAGGTAGTATTCATGTGACCGACGGTCACATGACCTCCACCGACATCCCGCCCCCTCACTATCCCGATGGTCGGCATGCCGACCAACAGGGACTATTTCCACTTGTGGGCGTCCACGACGCCCATAGAGTGGGAATAGAACCCGTGGCGACCACAGGTCGCCATCGAGCCCGCAAGGGGCTTGCTGCACTCGCCCCTCCCCGCCGGGATCCCGGCGTCAGTATGCTGCCGGGATCCCGGCTTCGGTATGCTGACCGGCGGTCTCCTGAGCACCGGTCAGACATACTGCACCCCTTTAAACCAATAGGAGATGACTGTAGTTGGTGTCAAAGGCAGTAAAACCGTAGGAATCACACTTACATTCGCATTCAGTCTCGAGTGCACTGAAAGGTTTCTTTTAAATCCCCTGCATAATGTAGACAGGAGGCAGGCAGACCGATGTACTTAAAAATCCACACAGATTTATTCATATAAACATCAAGAACATGGATACTGCAACAGAACGTCCCGCAGTTAAAGGATGGTCGTCACAGTGTACAAACTTCAACGCGTTTCAAGGATTCTCTCCCCTTTGTCAAGAATAAATCTGTATGGAGACTGAATGCGAATGTAAGTGTGATTCCTACGGTTTTACTGCTTTTGACACCAACTACAGTCATCTCCTATTGGTTTAAAGATACCTTTATAAGAACGCGAGATTGAATTTTAATGTGAGTGTCTTTTTAATAACGTGGGACCACTTGAGGACAGATTTGGATGAAGCTATATGTTTTCTGAGTTCTCCAGTCATGATTGTTTTAGTAATTTGTAAAACAATAATAGCGCTAGTTTTTATATCGTTTGTTGTTTGTATAAGTTCATGTTTGGGAATTTTGGAGGGTAAATTCCATAGCTTTAAAACCAGCAGCATTGTGCAGCGCAGGGCTACATACAATGTATTTCCTGCTGACAGTATATCTCTGTCATGAGCTGCTGAAAGTATTTCTCCGTGTCCCGGGCTGCTGACAGTATGTCTCTGTGTAATTTGCTGCTAATAGTATCTCTCTGGTTCATGAGCTACTGACAGTATGTCTCCATGTCCAGAGCTGCTGACAGTATGTCTCTGTGTCTTGAGCTGCTGACTCTCTGTGTCATGAGCTGTTGACAGTATGGGGGGCATTCTGACCCAATCGCTCGCTGCAGTTTATCGCAACGATCGGGTTGGAACGGCGCTGGCGCATGCCGGATGGCCGAGGCGGTCGCTGGGCGGGAGGGGACGGCATGGCGGCATTTGACTGCTGTTCTGGGGGCGCGGTCCGGCCAACGCAGGCGTGGCCGGACCATGCGGTGGGGGGGCGGGCCGCAGCGGCTGCATGATGTTGCACGCAACCGCTGCGACCAGTGGCAGCGACGAGCAACTCCTGGTCAGCCGCAGGAGCTGCGCTGGCCGGGAGTTACTCAACAAGCACAAAAGCATCGCCGCTGTGCGATGCTTTTGTACTTGTGCGGGGGGGGGGGCGGTCAGCCATGCGGGGTGGGCTAGCCCTGTGCCGGGCGTCCTCCCGCATGTCTGGGAACATGATCGCAGCTGTGCTAAATTTAGCACAGCTACGATAAACTCTGAATGACCCCCTATGTCTCTGTGTCCCGAGCTGCTGACAGTATGTCTCTGTGTCCCTAGCTGCTGACAGTATGTCTCTGTGTCCCGAGCTGCTGACAGTACGTCTCTGTGTCCCGAGCTGCTGACAGTACGTCTCTGTGTCCCGAGCTGCTGACAGTACGTCTCTGTGTCCCGAGCTGCTGACAGTACGTCTCTGTGTCCCGAGCTGCTGACAGTACGTCTCTGTGTCCCGAGCTGCTGACAGTACGTCTCTGTGTCCCGAGCTGCTGACAGTACGTCTCTGTGTCCCGAGCTGCTGACAGTACGTCTCTGTGTCCCGAGCTGCTGACAGTACGTCTGTGTCCCGGGCTGCTGACAGTACGTCTCTGTGTCCCGAGCTGCTGACAGTACGTCTCTGTGTCCCGAGCTGCTGACAGTATGTCTCTGTGTCCCGAGCTGCTGACAGTATGTCTCTGTGTCCCGAGCTGCTGACAGTACGTCTCTGTGTCCCGAGCTGCTGACAGTATGTCTCTGTGTCCCGAGCTGCTGACAGTATGTCTCTGTGTCCCGAGCTGCTGACAGTATGTCTCTGTGTCCCGAGCTGCTGACAGTATGTCTCTGTGTCCCGAGCTGCTGACAGTATGTCTCTGTGTCCCGAGCTGCTGACAGTATGTCTGTGTCCCGAGCTGCTGACAGTATGTCTTTGTGTCCCGAGCTGCTGACAGTACGTCTCTGTGTCCCGAGCTGCTGACAGTACGTCTCTGTGTCCCGAGCTGCTGACAGTACGTCTCTGTGTCCCGAGCTGCTGACAGTACGTCTCTGTGTCCCGAGCTGCTGACAGTATGTCTCTGTGTCCCGAGCTGCTGACAGTATGTCTCTGTGTCCCGAGCTGCTGACAGTATGTCTCTGTGTCCCGAGCTGCTGACAGTATGTCTCTGTGTCCCGAGCTGCTGACAGTATGTCTCTGTGTCCCGAGCTGCTGACAGTATGTTACTGTGTCCCGAGCTGCTGACAGTATCTCTGTGTCCCGAGCTGCTGACAGTATGTCTTTGTGTCCCGAGCTGCTGACAGTACGTCTCTGTGTCCCGAGCTGCTGACAGTACGTCTCTGTGTCCCGAGCTGCTGACAGTATGTCTCTGTGTCCCGAGCTGCTGACAGTACGTCTGTGTCCCGAGCTGCTGACAGTACGTCTCTGTGTCCCGAGCTGCTGACAGTATGTCTCTGTGTCCCGAGCTGCTGACAGTATGTCTCTGTGTCCCGAGCTGCTGACAGTATGTCTCTGTGTCCCGAGCTGCTGACAGTATGTCTCTGTGTCCCGAGCTGCTGACAGTACGTCTCTGTGTCCCGAGCTGCTGACAGTATGTCTCTGTGTCCCGAGCTGCTGACAGTATGTCTCTGTGTCCCGAGCTGCTGACAGTACGTCTCTGTGTCCCGAGCTGCTGACAGTATGTCTCTGTGTCCCGAGCTGCTGACAGTATGTCTCTGTGTCCCGAGCTGCTGACAGTATGTCTCTGTGTCCCGAGCTGCTGACAGTATGTCTCTGTGTCCCGAGCTGCTGACAGTATGTCTCTGTGTCCCGAGCTGCTGACAGTACGTCTCTGTGTCCCGAGCTGCTGACAGTACGTCTCTGTGTCCCGAGCTGCTGACAGTATGTCTCTGTGTCCCGAGCTGCTGACAGTATGTCTCTGTGTCCCGAGCTGCTGACAGTATGTCTCTGTGTCCCGAGCTGCTGACAGTATGTCTCTGTGTCCCGAGCTGCTGACAGTATGTCACTGTGTCCCGAGCTGCTGACAGTATGTCTGTGTCCCGAGCTGCTGACAGTATGTCTTTGTGTCCAGAGCTGCTGACAGTATGTCTCTGTGTCCCGAGCTGCTGACAGTATGTCTCTGTGTCCCGAGCTGCTGACAGTATGTCTCTGTGTCCAGAGCTGCTGACAGTATGTCTCTGTGTCCCGAGCTGCTGACAGTATGTCTCCGTGTCCCGAGCTGCTGACAGTATGTCTCCGTGTCCTGAGCTGTTGACAAGGGGGGTAATTCTGAGTTGATCGCAGCAGGAACTTTGTTAGCAGTTGGCAGTGCCGTAACTAGCCATTTTAGCGCTGTGTGCAAGAAACGACAGTGGCGCCCCCCCTTGTAAGACAGGGGCAGTGCGCGCCGCAGGCGCGCAGAAATTTTTATAGGGGCGTGGCTTTACAGGGAAGGGGCGTGGCCACAAAATAACAGCAATTCATAGTACTACGGTGCACAGTAGTCTACATTATTCAAATTACGCTGCACAGTAGCGCCACTACACCAGGTAGAGCCCCTTTTATACATTACAGCAGACAGCGTCCCCCTTTTTACACATTACGGCAGCCAGTCCCCCTCTTTACACATTGCGGCAGCCAGTCCCCATTTTTACACATTGCGGCATCCAGTCCCCCTTTTTACACATTGCGGCAGCCAGTCCCCATTTTTACACATTGCGGCAGCCAGGCCTCCTTTTTACACATTGTGGCAGCCAGGACCCCATTTTACACATTGCGGCAGCCAGGACCCCATTTTACACATTGCGGCAGCCAGGACCCCATTTTACACATTGTGGCAGCCAGGCCCCCTTTTTACACATTGCGGCAGCCAGTCCCCCTTTTTACACATTGCGGCAGCCAGTCCCCCTTTTTACACATTGCGGCAGCCAGTCCCCCTTTTTACACATTGCGGCAGCCAGTCCCCATTTTTACACATTGCGGCAGCCAGGCCTCCTTTTTACACATTGCGGCAGCCGGGACCCCATTTTACACATTGCGGCAGCCGGGACCCCATTTTACACATTGCGGCAGACGAGACCCCATTTTACACATTGCGGCAGACGAGACCCCATTGTACACATTGCGGCAGACGAGACCCCATTTTACACATTGCGGCAGACGAGACCCCATTTTACACATTGCGGCAGACGAGACCCCATTTTACACATTGCGGCAGACGGTAAGAGAGAGAGAGAGAGAGAGAGAGGGATATACTTACCTTCTCCCCGCTGACAGGCTCCTCGTGCAGCTTCCTCTCGGTGCAGGCTGTGTGAGGTGAGAAGGAGGAGGAGGGAGGGGGAGCAGGGAGCAGCAGCAGCGCTATTTGATTAGTAGTAAGCGCCGCTGAAGCATCCCCCTCTCCTCCTGTATTGGTTGCCTGGCGCTGCTGTGGATGCTGGGGAACCGCATCCCAGCATCCTTAGCAGCGCCGGGCAGCCAATACAGGAGGAGAGGGGGATGCTGCAGCGGCGCTTACTACCAATCAAATAGCGCTGCTGCGGCTCTCTGCTCCCCCTCCCTCCTCCTCCTTCTCTCCGCTGCCCGGCGCTGGTCCTCTTCTCCCTACACAGCGGGGCGCACGGCGCAGACTTCGGCGGCATGTAATGAGTCAATTTGACTCATTACATGCCGCTGGCCGTTGCGCCCTCAGGGCAACTGCGCTGTGTGCCAAGCCCCCTTGGCACACACGTAGTTACGGCCCTGGCAGTTGGGCAAAACCATGTGCACTGCGGGGAGGCAGATATAACATGTGCAGAGAGAGTTAGATTTGGGTGGGGTGTGTGCAATCTGCAATCTAATTTGCAGTGTAAAAATAAAGCAGCCAGTATTTACCCTGCACAGAAACAAAATAACCCACCCAAATCTAACTCTCTCTGCACATGTTATATCTGCCCCCCCTGCAGTGCACATGGTTTTGCCCAACTGCTAACAAAATTCCTGCTGCAATCAACTTGGAATTACCACCAATATGTCTCCGTGTCCTGAGCTGTTGACAGTATTTCTGTCAGTATGAGCTGTTGACTCTCCATGTCCTGAGCTGCTGCCAGTATGTGTCCATGTCCCGAGCTGCTGACAGTGGGCCTAATTCAGAGTTGACCACAGCAGCAAATTTGTTAGCAGTTGGGCAAAACCATGTGCACTGCAGGTGGGGCAGATATAACGTGCAGAGAGAGTTAGATTTCGGTGGGGTGTGTTCAAACTGAAAGCTAAATTGCAGTGTAAAAATAAAGCAGCCAGTATTTACCCTGCACAGAAACAAGATAACCCACCCAAATCTAACTCTCTCTCTGCAAATGTTATATCTGCCACACCTGCAGTGCACATGAGCCCTCATTCCGAGTTGTTCGCTCGCTAGCTGCTTTTAGCAGCATTGCAAACGCTAGACCGCCGCCCTCTGGGCGTGTATCTGAGCTTAGCAGAATTGCGAACGAAAGATTAGCAGAACTGCTAATAAATAATTCCCTGCAGTTTCGGAGTAGCTCCAGACCTACTCCTAGATTGCGATCAGCTCAGTCCGTTTAGTTCCTGGTTTGACGTCACAAACACGCCCTGCGTTCGGCCAGCCACTCCCCCATTTCTCCAGACACTCCCGCGTTTTTCCCTGACACGCCTGCGTTTTTTAGCACACTCCCGTAAACGCTCAGTTACCACCCAGAAACACCCCTTTCCTGTCAATCATTCACCGATCAGCAGTGCGACTGAAAAGCGCCGCACAAACACCAGCAAATCTACTAAGTTTTGTGTTAAATAACTAAGCGCATGCGCGCTGCGTACCATGCGCATTTAGCAACAAATCGCAGCATAGCGAAAATCGGCAACGAGCGAACAAGTCGGAATGACCACCATGGTTTTACCTAACTGCTAACAAATTTGCTGCTGCGATCAACTCTGAATTACCCCCAGTATCCTGAGCTGCTGACATGTCCTGAGCTGCTGACAGAATGTCTCCATGTCTTGAGCTGTTGACAGTATGTCTGTCAGTATGTCTCCGTGTCATGAGCTGCTGACAGTATGTCTCTGTGTCTTGAGCTGCTGACTCTCCGTGTCATGAGCTGTTGACAGTATGTCTCCATGTCATGAGTGGTTTACAGTATGTCTCCATGTCCTGAGCTGCTGACAGTATGTCTCCGTGTCTTGAGCTGCTGACAGTACGTCTCCGTGTCTTGAGCTGCTGACAGTACGTCTCCGTGTCTTGAGCTGCTGACAGTACGTCTCCGTGTCTTGAGCTGCTGACAGTACGTCTCCGTGTCTTGAGCTGCTGACAGTACGTCTCCGTGTCTTGAGCTGCTGACAGTACGTCTCCGTGTCTTGAGCTGCTGACAGTACGTTTCCGTGTCTTGAGCTGCTGACAGTACGTCTCCGTGTCTTGAGCTGCTGACAGTACGTCTCCGTGTCTTGAGCTGCTGACAGTACGTCTCCGTGTCTTGAGCTGCTGACAGTACGTCTCCGTGTCTTGAGCTGCTGACAGTACGTCTCCGTGTCTTGAGCTGCTGACAGTACGTCTCCGTGTCTTGAGCTGTTGACCGTACGTCTCCGTGTCTTGAGCTGCTGACAGTACGTCTCCGTGTCTTGAGCTGCTGAAAGTACGTCTCCGTGTCTTGAGCTGCTGACAGTACGTCTCCGTGTCTTGAGCTGCTGACAGTACGTCTCCGTGTCTTGAGCTGTTGACCGTACGTCTCTGTGTCTTGAGCTGCTGACAGTACATCTCCGTGTCTTGAGCTGTTGACCGTACGTCTCTGTGTCTTGAGCTGTTGACAGCATGTCTGTCAGTATGTCATGAGCTGCTGACAGAATGTGTCCATGTCATGAGCTGCTGGCAGCATGTCCCTGTATCATGACATAAGCATTCTCTGTGCACAATAAACTACACAGTTTATTGGGGGTCATTCCGAGTTGATCGTTCGCTGCCGATTTTCGCAGTGCAGCGATCAGGTGAAAAAAACGGCATTTATGCACATGCGTATGGGTCGCAATGCGCACGCGCGACGTACGGGTACAAAGCCCTTTGTGGTTGTGCTCAGGTTCTAGCGAAGTTTTTCTTCGCAACTGACATCCACAAGAAGATTGACAGAAAGGGGGCGTTACTGAGTGTCAACTGACCGTTTTCAGGGAGTGTTTGCAAAAACGCAGGCGTGTCTGAAAAATTGCAGGCGTGGCTGGGAGTTCGCTGGGCGGGTGTATGACGTCATATCCGGACACGAATAGGCTGAAGTGATCGCAAGTGCTGAGTAGGTTCAGAGCTACTCTGAAACTGCACAAACTGGTTTTGCAGAGCTCGGCTGCACATGCGTTCGCGCTTCTGCTAAGCTAAAATACACTCCCCAGTGGGCGGCGGCATAGCGTTTGCACGGCTGCTAAAACTAGCTAGCGAGTGATCAACTCGGAATGAACCCCTTTGTGCACACATACAGTACAGTCAATTTTTCTAAAGACACTACTGTGCATCTGGAAACCATTAAGTTAAAGGAAACATTTTTGCAGAGAATGCCAGTAATCTTATACTTCATGGATATATAAGATGTAAAAAAAAAAGTGTCTCCCATACTGAAAAGTCAGCCAGAAATGTATCCATTGATCCATCTGGGAGATCAATGACTTGGATGGAATGGATAGAATTTTATACTGAACAAAAAAATAAACCTCTGCATTTTGATTCATGTAGCGTACTGTTGTTATTATATCGTTTATGACTATTTATAAAATATTATGAAAATTCCACACATGGACAAATCATTTTTTTCCCCAAGTGAACTGCAATAAAATGTTCTAAAACTAACTGTTATCTTTAAAGACTTCCGGTACATTACAGTGCGTCCATTGCCGGCACTTACACCAAGCACACTGCCATCTATATTATATTCTTCTTAGGCCAAGTTTTCATTGGAAAGTGTTTTTTTGCATTTGTATTTATGTTAGCAGACATTACTTTATTATCTATATATATATGATGGTGGCTCCTGCATACTATATACATGTTTGTCGCTGTGTGTATATAAGTATATGTATGCATACTTTGTGCTATGTTTGTGTACAGTAGGTGTGTGTGTATATATACTGCATGTGTGTTTAGGTATGTCATTTTTGTTTGTGTGTATGCTACTGTAGGTGTGTGTGTATTTACGTCATATGCATGTATCCATGTGCATAATATACCAAGTAAACATGCGTTGATGCAATTTCATTATCAAGAGCTATTTGGTGTGCCGACCACTGTCTTTGCTGAATATATATACTGTAAATGTGTATAATATATATATATATATATATATATATATATATATAATTATCAAGATCTACTTGGAGTGCCGACCACTGTTTTTGCTGAATAAAAAAGTGTGTGTGTGTGTGTATGTGTGTATATATATACTGTATGTGTGTCTGTGTGTACGGAAAACCCCCATGAAAATCCTGCGTTTGCCCCTGGGGGGTGCCGGACATTAGGGGGTGCCTGTGCGCACCAGGAACCAGTGGCGGAAGTCCCGGAGGCAAATGAGTCATTTGCCACCGGGCTCCAGCCATCAGGGGGGCACAGATGAGCAGACCCTGCAACACAGGCGCGGGTTAAGCTAGGAGGCGAGCAACTATGCTCCCGGGGCTGGCCATATCCTATATACACAGTCAGCTAGCAATGCTGTCTGAAGCCCCGCCCCCATGACAGCTGGCCCCGCCCCCGGCCTGCACACACTCACTGTATAGGATGGTGAACTGCTCTCTGCAGATCACCACAGGGATCCCTGGAACTTAGGATTGTTGCCCTACTCACTCTTACATGCAGGTCGGGTCCCCACTCTCTGGGATCACAACGGATCCCTTTCAGCTCTGCCTCTACAGCTGCCTGGCCCGCCCCCTGCTCTCCTCCACTCCTCCCTCCTGCTCCCATTTCCAGGGCATAGGTGGTCATTCCGAGTTGATCGCTCGTTATTTTTTTTCCGCAACGGAGCCATTAGTCGCTAATGCGCATGCGCAATGTCCGCAGTGCGACTGCGCCAAGTAAATTTGCTATTAAGTTAGGTATTTTACTCACGGCATTACAAGGATTTTTCTTCGTTCTGGTGATCGTAGTGTGATTGACAGGAAGTGGGTGTTTCGGGGCGGAAACTGTCCGTTTTATGGGTGTGTTTGAAAAAACGCTGCCGTTTCTGGGAAAAACGCGGGAGTGTCTGAAGAAACGGGGGAGTGTCTGGGCGAACGCTGGGTGTGTTTGTGACGTCAAACCAGGAACGAAACTGACTGAAGTGATCGCAGTGGCAGAGTAAGTCTCGAGCTACTCAGAAACTGCTAAGAACTGTCTATTCGCAAATCTGCTAATCTTTCGTTCGCAAATCTACTAGGCTAAGATTCACTCCCAGTAGGCTGCGGCTTAGCGTGTGCAATGCTGTTAAAAGCAGCTTGCGAGCGAACAACTCGGAATGAGGGCCATAGTGTGCAGCTCTGCACTCAGTGCACTGTACACACACAGAAGATACCATTGCAAGTGGGACAGCGCTGCAGGGCACAGAGGTATATCCCTTCTCTGCTGTACAGTATGTATCACTGTCCTCCTTACCATTCCTGCCTCTGTCCCTTCCCCATATATGTGCATTGCCCCCTCCCCATATCTGTCCCTTTGCCCCCCTCACTTCTGTTCCTCTGACCACTCCCTGTCTGTGTGCCCCTGCCCAGTGCCCATTCATCAAATCTGTGCCTATGCCCTCTCTTTGTGTGCTTTTGCCCTTTCCCATCTAATCTTTGCCCCCTCCCCATATCCATGACTCTGCCCCCCTCACTTATGTTGCCCTAACCACTCCCTGTCTGTGTGCCCCTGATCCATATCTGTGCCTATACCCTCTCTGTATATGTGCTTTTGCCCTTTCTCATCTTTCCTTTGCCCCTTCCCCATATCCTTGACTCTGCTCCCCTTATATCTGTGCCTCTGTCCCCATCACTTCTGTTCCTCTGTTGCCCCTCATCTGTGCCTCTTCTCCCTCCCTATCTGCCCCTGACCCCTGTTTACCACTGCCCCTTTATCCATGTTTGCCTCTGCTGCCTCACCCAATGGCTTTTCTGGCTGCCGATCAGCCACTGGTGGGGAGGGGCACCACCGTCAATTTCGCCTCCGGGCGCCAGATATAAACTTACGCCCCTGCCAGGAACTAGAGATGAGCGCCTGAAATTTTTCGGGTTTTGTGTTTTGGTTTTGGGTTCGGTTCCGCGGCCGTGTTTTGGGTTCGAACGCGTTTTGGCAAAACCTCACCGAATTATTTTTGTCGGATTCGGGTGTGTTTTGGATTCGGGTGTTTTTTTCCAAAAACACTAAAAAACAGCTTAAATCATAGAATTTGGGGGTCATTTTGATCCCAAAGTATTATTAACCTCAAAAACCATAATTTACACTCATTTTCAGTCTATTCTGAATACCTCACACCTCACAATATTATTTTTAGTCCTAAAATTTGCACCGAGGTCGCTGTGTGAGTAAGATAAGCGACCCTAGTGGCCGACACAAACACCGGGCCCATCTAGGAGTGGCACTGCAGTGTCACGCAGGATGTCCCTTCCAAAAAACCCTCCCCAAACAGCACATGACGCAAAGAAAAAAAGAGGCGCAATGAGGTAGCTGTGTGAGTAAGATTAGCGACCCTAGTGGCCGACACAAACACCGGGCCCATCTAGGAGTGGCACTGCAGTGTCACGCAGGATGGCCCTTCCAAAAAACCCTCCCCAAACAGCACATGACGCAAAGAAAAAAAGAGGCGCAATGAGGTAGCTGACTGTGTGAGTAAGATTAGCGACCCTAGTGGCCGACACAAACACCGGGCCCATCTAGGAGTGGCACTGCAGTATGTATGTATAAAGAAAGAAAAAAAAACCACGGTTAGGTGGTATATACAATTATGGACGGGCTGCCGA
Organism: Pseudophryne corroboree; assembly: GCF_028390025.1. NCBI lineage: Eukaryota > Metazoa > Chordata > Amphibia > Anura > Myobatrachidae > Pseudophryne > Pseudophryne corroboree. The sequence continues at coordinate 423,405,895 of NC_086445.1, read as the reverse complement.
GTGCCGACACAGAGGTAGCCACAGCCGTGAACTACCGCACTGTACTGTGTCTGCTGCTAATATATAGACTGGTTGATAAAGAGATAGTATACTCGTAACTAGTATGTATGTATAAAGAAAGAAAAAAAAACCACGGTTAGGTCACTGGTATATACAATTATGGACGGGCTGCCGAGTGCCGACACAGAGGTAGCCACAGCCGTGAACTACCGCACTGTACACTGGTTGATAAAGAGATAGTAGTATACTCGTAACAACTAGTATGACGACGGTATAAAGAATGAAAAAAAAACCACGGTTAGGTGGTATATAATACAATTATGGTTGGACGGACTGCCTGCCGAGTGCCGACACAGAGGTAGCCACAGCCGTGAACTACCGCACTGTACACTGGTTGATAAAGAGATAGTAGTATACTCGTAACAACTAGTATGACGACGGTATAAAGAATGAAAAAAAAACCACGGTTAGGTGGTATATAATACAATTATGGTTGGACGGACTGCCTGCCGAGTGCCGACACAGAGGTAGCCACAGCCGTGAACTACCGCACTGTACACTGGTTGATAAAGAGATAGTAGTATACTCGTAACAACTAGTATGACGACGGTATAAAGAACGAAAAAAAAACCACGGTTAGGTGGTATATATTATAATACAATTATGGATGGACGGACTGCCTGCCGAGTTCCGACACAGAGGTAGCCACAGCCGTGAACTACCGCACTGTACACTGGTTGATAAAGAGATAGTAGTATACTCGTAACAACTAGTATGACGACGGTATAAAGAACGAAAAAAAAACCACGGTTAGGTGGTATATATTATAATACAATTATGGATGGACGGACTGCCTGCCGAGTTCCGACACAGAGGTAGCCACAGCCGTGAACTACCGCACTGTACACTGGTTGATAAAGAGATAGTAGTATACTCGTAACAACTAGTATGACTGACTATGACGGTATAAAGAATGAAAAAAAAACCACGGTTAGGTGGTATATATTATAATAATACAATTATGGATGGACGGACTGCCTGCCGAGTTCCGACACAGAGGTAGCCACAGCCGTGAACTACCGTACTGTACAACTGTACACTGGTTGATAAAGAGATAGTAGTATACTCGTAACAACTAGTATGACTGACTATGACGGTATAAAGAATGAAAAAAAAACCACGGTTAGGTGGTATATATTATAATAATACAATTATGGATGGACGGACTGCCTGCCGAGTTCCGACACAGAGGTAGCCACAGCCGTGAACTACCGCACTGTACACTGGTTGATAAAGAGATAGTAGTATACTCGTAACAACTAGTATGACTATGACGACGGTATAAAGAAAGAAAAAAAAATACCACGGTTAGGTGGTATATAATTATACAATTATGGATGGACGGACTGCCTGCCGAGTGCCGACTGCCGACACAGAGGTAGCCACAGCCGTGAACTACCGCACTGTACTGTGTCTGCTGCTAATATAGACTGGTTGATAAAGAGATAGTATACAACAATATACTACTATACTGGTGGTCAGGCACTGGTCACCACTAGTCACACTGGCAGTGGCACTCCTGCAGCAAAAGTGTGCACTGTTTAATTTTAAATTAATATAATATTATGTACTCCTGGCTCCTGCTATAACAACCTGCAGTGCTCCCCAGTCTCCCCCACAATTATTATAAGCTTTTATACATTGATGTGCAGCACACTGGGCTGAGCTGAGTGCACACAGACTGAGTCACACTGTGTGACTGCTGTGTATCGTTTTTTTCAGGCAGAGAACGGATATAGCAGAGAACGGATATATTAAATAAAAGTTAACTTAACAACAACTGCACTGGTCACTGTGGTAAACTCTGTCTGCACAATCTCTCTCTCTCTCTCTCTCTTCTAATCTATTCTAATGGAGAGGACGCCAGCCACGTCCTCTCCCTATCAATCTCAATGCACGTGTGAAAATGGCGGCGACGCGCGGCTCCTTATATAGAATCCGAGTCTCGCGAGAATCCGACAGCGTCATGATGACGTTCGGGCGCGCTCGGGTTAACCGAGCAAGGCGGGAAGATCCGAGTCGCTCGGACCCGTGAAAAAAAAAGTGAAGTTCGTGCGGGTTCGGATTCAAAGAAACCGAACCCGCTCATCTCTACCAGGAACCCCATGTGCGCACGCCTATGACTGTGAGGAAAACATTCACATATGTGCACAGGTCTTATACATCCATGAAGAGAAAGCTGTGAAGGAAACATTGCATGACTTTATGCTGAAACTGTATGTTACATGTTAATAAACATAATAATGCTGTGTAATGTTAAATATAACATATCATATTTTTATTAGCAAAACTATATTGGTTCTCACCTTCTTATAATCTGCTAATGTAAATCTTGCTATAGTGTTCCTGAGGAGTTTTGGTCTAGGATTATAAACTCTACACACTGGGCCTGATTTGGAGATAAAAACAAATGCCTCCAGTAACATCCGCTGTGCCAACATACCCAGATACCACAGCCGCCTGGATCTGTATTGAGATGCCCACTGGAGGCGTCTCAGATCTGCCGCTTGTGTATGAAGACTCAGACATCTGATCCACACTGGTTGATATTTGACCTACTGAGTTTCCCTACGGCCGTGCAGCATGGCTGTCAGACTCAGAGGTAAGACGTCGGAGCCATTGTAACTGTGTACAAGATTGCAGTCACAAGCTGTGACACGCCTGCGATTCAGTGGTCATTCCCCCGTTACCACCCACGAACGCTCCCTGCCTGTCACTCAGTTTGCAAATAAATCCTGCTGTCACCATTACAGCGGCCTGAGGTTTCCCTCACAGTTCATCTGTCTATTATCACCATTCATTTGAGCACTATAATATCAGTTAGGGGTCCCCTTTAATCTAGGACCACTGGAACTGACACTTGGTCATACGTATTCAGGACTGTTCGGGACTTTCATGGATCAAGTGAGTTACATGCATTTGCATATAGACCCTTAATCCACTCCAAACAGCTATCAATTATTGTTGTTATTACATTCAAAACGACACCTCCGGGGTCACATGTTTTAGAATAATATTAATTCATACTTAGTAAAAAGTTTTAGAATAATATTCATTCATATATAGTAAAAAGAAAATTCCTTAATCACAATTTATTTTGATATAGGGATAATGTATTTTACAGATTTAATGCTATGTTGAATTGTTATAATTATACTCCCGGGAGATTTGTTGTTTCAATTACAATTTTTTATAAAAATATAAAAAAATAAATGTTTTTTACATTTGATTGTTGAGCGCAACTTGGTATTTGTTCCATATAGTTTTATCTTCAGGGATTTGGCATTCCCTTTCCAAGTCGCTGCTGACAATCGTACATACACCACCATTCACTGAGCGCATAGCTCATTTTGCTCTTGCAAATAAATCCTTACTGCAAGACCATCACAGCACATGAGCGGATTGCGCAGTGGCAAAACATACGTTCTGCTGTGTGCATGATCAATGACATTGCGACCATCTTTCAATCAGGCCAAGAGTTGCTGTATTCACTCCGTTTTATATACTGTACCAGCGACATAGGTAGATTTTAAACAAATTCTAATAACCACAAAAATAAGACTTAAGGTGCATACACACGGTGAGATCCTTGCTATGCCCGATTTTGACTATGCAATTTCCCTTGAACTCCCCTAGAGCCCAGATAGCACAGATTTGACTATCTGTGCTTGTGATTTTGTCTATGTATGATTTTGACTATACTTTGTACTAGATAGTATACTAGATAGTCAAGATTGACTTGCCTGCACAGTCTATCTAGCCTTACGATACCGACCCCACGGGAGCGCGCATTGGGATCGAATCTGTATCGCAAGCTGCCTAACCCCATAAGATATGTACTAACTTTTCATAAGATTTTGACTATATAGTCAAAATCTTACAGATTTATCTCGCCGTGTGTACACACCTTAAAGTAGGAATTATTGTGACTCTGGTCCTGATTCAGCATGAATTGGTGAAGTGCGGAAATCACTAGGCAGGGTGCTACCCTAAACAAACAGCGATGTGCTCACATTTTAGAGCGGGGGTGGGGGGAGGACCCGGTAGGCGGGGTGGCTAGAGAAAAGGAATTGTAGTTTTGCGATTTCTCGCAAAACTACAACTCATGCTGAATTAAGCCTTCTGTTCCAAGCTCACATGAGGTCTACTAATGGCAGTACTGGATGCTACAATCCCTGACAGAGCCCGCAATTCCACCTACACGCCCTCAGAATACTTAGACTAAGTGCGGCCACCTAATGCTACCCAGTTAGAGCCATTCAGCTGCAAGTGGAGATGTGGCTGAGATAAGTATGTCCATGACACCTGTAAGTGCATATGTGCAGCTCGTGTGCGTGTGCAAAAAGTTGCATGAAAGACTTGAGTGCCTTCTCTCATGTCCTCTGTCATAATCTCTCTTTCTTTCTCTCTGACACTAGAGAGGATAATAAATAATGCCTACCAGGAGAGGGTGTACAAAAAACATGTTTACTAATCTGCAGCTCAAAGATGTGATCATTGCTAATCCTTCTCCACAGTTTTTCCTCCATGGTGGCTCCATCCACTGCTTCTCTGACAGTTTCAGGGAGGTTTCTCTGGAGTCTGGAACATCACACACTTTTTCAGGGTGCTAAAATACAGCAACAGACTCAGACTTAATATTGCTTCAGAAGTTTTACTGAAGCAGCCAAGAATGCCTACAGTCAATCCAATGACCATGACCAAGAACATGCAAGTGCATATGAATTGTTTACCACTTGCCTGGCAGGGTTGCATCATTTGTGACCACACCAGGCAGTGTATTATTTTCTCTGATCTGGGCACAAACGATGTGACCAGATACTTCACTGCTGTCCCCAACACTCAGAAGCTACTTTCACTTACCTAAAGGGCCATATACACGGGAGAGATGTGTGCTGAGCGATGCGGGGGGGGGGGGGGGGATGGGGGGACGGGGGGACCGCTCACTTCACCCAGCGGGTGAAATGAGCGACGTGCTAGATTAAGCCTGCATGCAAGCCAATTTAGCACCGGCGATAGCCCCGCGCATCGCTATCGCTGTGGGGGGTACACACGAGTGATCTGTGCTTAAAATCTAAGCAATCTAGTCAGATTGCTTAGATTTTAAGCATGGATCTCTCCGTGAGTACCCCCCTTATCACTCTGATTTTTCACTGCTATCCTTTATTTGTGTGGTGCCCTGGGGTATGGTGGGGCTGCCCTGTGCCCCAGAGGCGAACCCCTATAATGTTAGGGACCTGTCCTATGAGGTTACCTTGACGAATGGAGGGCAGGCTTATAATATTGGCCAATTTTATGCCAAAAATCTTGTCAGGAAAAAAAGCAGCCCGACTGAATAGGTCGGAACCCCTTCCGACCGAAAAAAGTCGGAAGCTGCCGTCTTTCCGACAAGACAACAGTTTCCGACTTCAATTGAATACCCCCCTAAATTGTCATCAAAGCTGAATTACTTGTCTCTATAAGTTGACTTATCGGACAGAATGTGAGTGGGCGTACTAGTTCTTGCACCGTCAGATGCACGCTAGTATACAGGGGATGAGATTTATAGAAATATTAGCATAAAGATGCGGGCATGACTGCAGAAAAACATGCAGCTACGTCTGTGTCCATCTCTGAATTTAGCCCCATGTCTGATTAGGAGTGCGGCCCAGTGGCACAATGGCTCTCAGTGCTGTCTCGCAGGAATGGGTGATGGGTTTGATTCCAAACAGTTCTGGTGGGGTTGAGGTCTTATTTTTAGAAAGAAATTGTAATACATTATGCTTGTGTTTATGGGTTCATACACATTGGAGAGTGTGAATTATTGCTATATTACATTTATTTTTGTTGCTTTTATATTTACATTGTCACAATTCTTTATATCATTGTTACTACTTCATCTTGGTTATTTGATGTATTGTCTGCATGCAAAATTTCTCTTCTCTTTGTCATTTCTTGTACAACGCTAACATTTTATCTTACTTAGAATAAAATAAGGTAAGTTTTATGCACACAATGCCGATATTCGCATGAATCTAAGTAGCTAAATCTACGCTCATCTCATGCGTCCCTTAGTGTGTACACACAGAGGGTCTGATTTAGATGTGCCAACGCAGCAGCTATTCTTTCCAGTGACAGAACTGCGAGGCATCGCAAGTGTAGCAGAGATGCCCACAAAGCAGGTGCAAGGAACATCAACTCCCTGAGTGCCTCCGGCGAGAGCTGCTTCGCTGGCACCATGTTTGATGCATATGAGATCACAGTTGTGGGCCAAGACACACCCCAAAAACATGCCTGTGTTTTTGCTGACACTCCTTGTAACCTCCCCCATAGTCCCTCTTCCTGTCACTCACTCCGTGACCATTTCCTCAGCGCGAGCGGCATCGCAAAGGTACCTTGGCGCGAGCACACTTCGGCCATGATGCATGCACAGTCTATGATAATCGCTCAGTTGCAGCACAATTAAAGATGTGACCACATCTGAATCAGGCCCAGAGTTGCAGTGGGATTGAGATGCATGGTGTCAGAAATGGATGGGGTTATCCTGGGAGATGACTATTCAGAATGTTATGGGAGTGTCGCAGACGTGTCACATAACTGGTTGTGAACCAAGATGGAGGCCATACTCTGACAGAAATTCTATACCTAGCATTTAGCTGGTGGTAGTTTCACTGGTACATTTGATGGTAGCGTCTATAGATGCACCGAGCAGGATGGTTGTGTCTAAAGTTGCACAAAGTGGGCGTCCCAGTCCTGGCACATTCTGACACATGCTTGTACACCAGGGAAAGAACTATTACAGGTTGAGTATCCCTTATTCAAAATTCAAAATCACACATTGTAATTAGAGATGAGCGGGTTCGGTTTCTCTGAATCCGAACCCGCACGAACTTCATGTTTTTTTCACGGGTCCGAGCAGACTCGGATCCTCCCGCCTTGCTCGGTTAACCCGAGCGCGCCCGAACGTCATCATGACGCTGTCGGATTCTCGCGAGACTCGGATTCTATATAAGGAGCCGCGCGTCGCCGCCATTTTCACACGTGCATTGAGATTGATAGGGAGAGGACGTGGCTGGCGTCCTCTCCATTTAGATTAGGGTTGAGAGAGAGAGAGAGAGATTGACCTGAGGCTGTGATACTGTAGAAGAGAGTGCAGAGTTTAGTGACTGACGACCACAGTGACCACCAGACAGTGCAGTTGTTTGTTTTATTTAATATATCCGTTCTCTGCCTGAAAAAAACGATACACACAGTGACTCAGTCACATACCATATCTGTGTGCACTGCTCAGCCCAGTGTGCTGCATCAATGTATATATATATCTGACTGTGCTCAGCTCACACAGCTTATAATTGTGGGGGAGACTGGGGAGCACTGCAGTGCCAGTTATAGGTTATAGCAGGAGCCAGGAGTACATAATATTATATTAAAATTAAACAGTGCACACTTTTGCTGCAGGAGTGCCACTGCCAGTGTGACTAGTGACCAGTGACCTGACCACCAGTATATATAATATTAGTAGTATACTATCTCTTTATCAACCAGTCTATATTAGCAGCAGACACAGTACAGTGCGGTAGTTCACGGCTGTGGCTACCTCTGTGTCGGCACTCGGCAGCCCGTCCATAATTGTATATACCACCTAACCGTGGTTTTTTTTTCTTTCTTTATAGTCATACTAGTTACGAGTATACTATCTCTTTATCAACCAGTCTATATTAGCAGCAGACACAGTACAGTGCGGTAGTTCACGGCTGTGGCTACCTCTGTGTCGGCACTCGGCAGCCCATCCGTAATTGTATATACCACCTAACCGTGGTTTTTTTTCCTTTCTTTATAGTCATACTAGTTACGAGTATACTATCTCTTTATCAACCAGTCTATATTAGCAGCAGACACAGTACAGTGCGGTAGTTCACGGCTGTGGCTACCTCTGTGTCGGCACTCGGCAGCCCGTCCATAATTGTATATACCACCTAACCGTGGTTTTTTTTTCTTTCTTTATACATACATACTAGTTACGAGTATACTATCTCTTTATCAACCAGTCTATATTAGCAGCAGACACAGTACAGTGCGGTAGTTCACGGCTGTGGCTACCTCTGTGTCGGCACTCGGCAGCCCGTCCATAATTGTATATACCACCTAACCGTGGTTTTTTTTTCTTTCTTTATACATACATACTAGTTACGAGTATACTATCTCTTTATCAACCAGTCTATATATTAGCAGCAGACACAGTACAGTGCGGTAGTTCACGGCTGTGGCTACCTCTGTGTCGGCACTCGGCAGCCCGTCCATAATTGTATATACCACCTAACCGTGGTTTTTTTTTCTTTCTTTATACATACATACTAGTTACGAGTATACTATCTCTTTATCAACCAGTCTATATATTAGCAGCAGACACAGTACAGTGCGGTAGTTCACGGCTGTGGCTACCTCTGTGTCGGCACTCGGCAGCCCGTCCATAATTGTATATACCACCTAACCGTGGTTTTTTTTTCTTTCTTTATACATACATACTAGTTACGAGTATACTATCTCTTTATCAACCAGTCTATATTAGCAGCAGACACAATACAGTGCGGTAGTTCACGGCTGTGGCTACCTCTGTGTCGGCACTCGGCAGCCCGTCCATAATTGTATATACCACCTAACCGTGGTTTTTTTTTCTTTCTTTATACATACATACTAGTTACGAGTATACTATCTCTTTATCAACCAGTCTATATATTAGCAGCAGACACAGTACAGTGCGGTAGTTCACGGCTGTGGCTACCTCTGTGTCGGCACTCGGCAGCCCGTCCATAATTGTATATACCACCTAACCGTGGTTTTTTTTTCTTTCTTTATACATACATACTAGTTACGAGTATACTATCTCTTTATCAACCAGTCTATATTAGCAGCAGACACAGTACAGTGCGGTAGTTCACGGCTGTGGCTACCTCTGTGTCGGCACTCGGCAGCCGTCCATAATTGTATATACCACCTAACCGTGTTTTTTCTTTTTTTCTTTATACATACATACTAGTTACGAGTATACTATCTCTTTATCAACCAGTCTATATATTAGCAGCAGACACAGTACAGTGCGGTAGTTCACGGCTGTGGCTACCTCTGTGTCGGCACTCGGCAGCCCGTCCATAATTGTATATACCACCTAACCGTGGTTTTTTTTTCTTTCTTTATACATACATACTAGTTACGAGTATACTATCTCTTTATCAACCAGTCTATATTAGCAGCAGACACAGTACAGTGCAGTAGTTCACGGCTGTGGCTACCTCTGTGTCGGCACTCGGCAGCCCTTCCATAATTGTATATACCACCTAACCGTGGTTTTTTTTTCTTTCTTTATACATACATACTAGTTACGAGTATACTATCTCTTTATCAACCAGTCTATATATTAGCAGCAGACACAGTACAGTGCGGTAGTTCACGGCTGTGGCTACCTCTGTGTCGGCACTCGGCAGCCCGTCCATAATTGTATACTAGTATCCAATCCATCCATCTCCATTGTTTACCTGAGGTGCCTTTTAGTTGTGCCTATTAAAATATGGAGAACAAAAATGTTGAGGTTCCAAAATTAGGGAAAGATCAAGATCCACTTCCACCTCGTGCTGAAGCTGCTGCCACTAGTCATGGCCGAGACGATGAAATGCCAGCAACGTCGTCTGCCAAGGCCGATGCCCAATGTCATAGTACAGAGCATGTCAAATCCAAAACACCAAATATCAGTAAAAAAAGGACTCCAAAACCTAAAATAAAATTGTCGGAGGAGAAGCGTAAACTTGCCAATATGCCATTTACCACACGGAGTGGCAAGGAACGGCTGAGGCCCTGGCCTATGTTCATGGCTAGTGGTTCAGCTTCACATGAGGATGGAAGCACTCAGCCTCTCGCTAGAAAAATGAAAAGACTAAAGCTGGCAAAAGCAGTAGCACCGCAAAGAACTGTGCGTTCTTCGAAATCCCAAATCCACAAGGAGAGTCCGACTCCAATTGTGTCGGTTGCGATGCCTGACCTTCCCAACACTGGACGTGAAGAGCAAGCGCCTTCCACCATTTGCACGCCCCCTGCAAGTGATGGAAGGAGCACCCGCAGTCCAGTTCCTGATAGTCAGATTGAAGATGTCAGTGTTGAAGTACACCAGGATGAGGAGGATATGGGTGTTGCTGGCGCTGGGGAGGAAATTGACCAGGAGGATTCTGATGGTGAGGTGGTTTGTTTAAGTCAGGCACCCGGGGAGACACCTGTTGTCCGTGGTAGGAATATGGCCGTTGACATGCCTGGTGAAAATACCAAAAAAATCAGCTCTTCGGTGTGGAAGTATTTCACCAGAAATGCGGACAACAGGTGTCAAGCCGTGTGTTCCCTTTGTCAAGCTGTAATAAGTAGGGGTAAGGACGTTAACCACCTCGGAACATCCTCCCTTATACGTCACCTGCAGCGCATTCATAATAAGTCAGTGACAAGTTCAAAAACTTGGGCCGACAGCGGAAGCAGTCCACTGACCAGTAAATCCCTTCCTCTTGTAACCAAGCTCACGCAAACCACCCCACCAACTCCCTCAGTGTCAATTTCCTCCTTCCCCAGGAATGCCAATAGTCCTGCAGGCCATGTCACTGGCAATTCTGACGATTCCTCTCCTGCCTGGGATTCCTCCGATGCATCCTTGCGTGTAACGCCTACTGCTGCTGGCGCTGCTGTTGTTGCTGCTGGGAGTCGATGGTCATCCCAGAGGGGAAGTCGTAAGACCACTTTTACTACTTCCACCAAGCAATTGACTGTCCAACAGTCCTTTGCGAGGAAGATGAAATATCACAGCAGTCATCCTACTGCAAAGCGGATAACTGAGGCCTTGACATCCTGGGTGGTGAGAAACGTGGTTCCGGTATCCATCATTACTGCAGAGCCAACTAGAGACTTGTTGGAGGTACTGTGTCCCCGGTACCAAATACCATCTAGGTTCCATTTCTCTAGGCAGGCGATACCGAAAATGTACACAGACCTCAGAAAAAGAGTCACCAGTGTCCTAAAAAATGCAGCTGTACCCAATGTCCACTTAACCACGGACATGTGGACAAGTGGAGCAGGGCAGGGTCAGGACTATATGACTGTGACAGCCCACTGGGTAGATGTATGGACTCCCGCCGCAAGAACAGCAGCGGCGGCACCAGTAGCAGCATCTCGCAAACGCCAACTCTTTCCTAGGCAGGCTACGCTTTGTATCACCGGTTTCCAGAATACGCACACAGCTGAAAACCTCTTACGGCAACTGAGGAAGATCATCGCGGAATGGCTTACCCCAATTGGACTCTCCTGTGGATTTGTGGCATCGGACAACGCCAGCAATATTGTGTGTGCATTAAATATGGGCAAATTCCAGCACGTCCCATGTTTTGCACATACCTTGAATTTGGTGGTGCAGAATTTTTAAAAAAACGACAGGGGCGTGCAAGAGATGCTGTCGGTGGCCAGAAGAATTGCGGGACACTTTCGGCGTACAGGCACCACGTACAGAAAACTGGAGCACCACCAAAAACTACTGAACCTGCCCTGCCATCATCTGAAGCAAGAAGTGGTAACGAGGTGGAATTCAACCCTGTATATGCTTCAGAGGTTGGAGGAGCAGCAAAAGGCCATTCAAGCCTATACAATTGAGCACGATATAGGAGGTGGGATGCACCTGTCTCAAGCGCAGTGGAGAATGATTTCAACGTTGTGCAAGGTTCTGATGCCCTTTGAACTTGCCACACGTGAAGTCAGTTCAGACACTGCCAGCCTGAGTCAGGTCATTCCCCTCATCAGGCTTTTGCAGAAGAAGCTGGAGACATTGAAGGAGGAGCTAACACGGAGCGATTCCGCTAGGCATGTGGGACTTGTGGATGGAGCCCTTAATTCGCTTAGCAAGGATTCACGGGTGGTCAATCTGTTGAAATCAGAGCACTACATTTTGGCCACCGTGCTCGATCCTAGATTTAAAGCCTACCTTGGATCTCTTTCCGGCAGACACAAGTCTGCTGGGGTTCAAACACCTGCTGGTGAGTAAATTGTCAAGTCAAGCGGAACGCGACCTGTCAACAACATCTCCTCCTTCACATTCTCCCGCAACTGGGGGTGCGAGGAAAAGGCTCAGAATTCCGAGCCCACCCGCTGGCGGTGATGCAGGGCAGTCTGGAGCGACTGCTGATGCTGACATCTGGTCCGGACTGAAGGACCTGACAACGATTACGGACATGTCGTCTACTGTCACTGCATATGATTCTCTCCCCATTGAAAGAATGGTGGAGGATTATATGAGTGACCGCATCCAAGTAGGCACGTCACACAGTCCGTACTTATACTGGCAGGAAAAAGAGGCAATTTGGAGGCCCTTGCACAAACTGGCTTTATTCTACCTAAGTTGCCCTCCCACAAGTGTGTACTCCGAAAGAGTGTTTAGTGCCGCCGCTCACCTTGTCAGCAATCGGCGTACGAGGTTACATCCAGAAAATGTGGAGAAGATGATGTTCATTAAAATGAATTATAATCAATTCCTCCGTGGAGACATTGACCAGCAGCAATTGCCTCCACAAAGTACACAGGGAGCTGAGATGGTGGATTCCAGTGGGGACGAATTGATAATCTGTGAGGAGGGGGATGTACACGGTGATATATCGGAGGATGATGATGAGGTGGACATCTTGCCTCTGTAGAGCCAGTTTGTGCAAGGAGAGATTAATTGCTTCTTTTTTGGTGGGGGTCCAAACCAACCCGTCATATCAGTCACAGTCGTGTGGCAGACCCTGTCACTGAAATGATGGGTTGGTTAAAGTGTGCATGTCCTGTTTATACAACATAAGGGTGGGTGGGAGGGCCCAAGGACAATTCCATCTTGCACCTCTTTTTTCTTTTCTTTTTCTTTGCGTCATGTGCTGTTTGGGGAGGGTTTTTTGGAAGGGACATCCTGCGTGACACTGCAGTGCCACTCCTAGATGGGCCCGGTGTTTGTGTCGGCCACTAGGGTCGCTTATCTTACTCACACAGCTACCTCATTGCGCCTCTTTTTTTCTTTGCGTCATGTGCTGTTTGGGGAGGGTTTTTTGGAAGGGACATCCTGCGTGACACTGCAGTGCCACTCCTAGATGGGCCCGGTGTTTGTGTCGGCCACTAGGGTCGCTAATCTTACTCACACAGCTACCTCATTGCGCCTCTTTTTTTCTTTGCGTCATGTGCTGTTTGGGGAGGGTTTTTTGGAAGGGCCATCCTGCGTGACACTGCAGTGCCACTCCTAGATGGGCCCGGTGTTTGTGTCGGCCACTAGGGTCGCTTATCTTACTCACACAGCGACCTCGGTGCAAATTTTAGGACTAAAAATAATATTGTGAGGTGTGAGGTATTCAGAATAGACTGAAAATGAGTGGAAATTATGGTTTTTGAGGTTAATAATACTTTGGGATCAAAATGACCGCCAAATTCTATGATTTAAGCTGTTTTTTAGGTTTTTTGGAAAAAAACACCCGAATCCAAAACACACCCGAATCCGACAAAAAAAATTCGGTGAGGTTTTGCCAAAACGCGGTCGAACCCAAAACACGGCCGCGGAACCGAACCCAAAACCAAAACACAAAACCCGAAAAATTTCCGGCGCTCATCTCTAATTGTAATAGCATTGGCATAAAGTCACAGGCACGACTATGGCAGAGGACACTACAATGGCCACAGTAGTGTACAACTAAGAATCAGCCTCATAATGTCATATAACTGACATTTCTAAAAGATCTAAAAATGAAGATAAGTAAAGGGCCCCATACACTAGAACGATTATGCCCGATTTCAGCACAATTCGGGCATTCGGGCCGATAAATTGGGTGAAATCGGGCATTTTGGCTTTGTATCCGATCCGACCCGATGCGCGGCCCCGTGAGCGTCGGATCGGATCCTCCAGATATTGCATGCAAAATGTACCAAATCGTTTGTAATCGTATGGAACCACTCCCAGGAAGCTCCCGGGAGAGTTCAAGGGAAATTGCCCCGACTTCAGCCTCTAGACCAGGGCTGGCCAAACCAGTCCTCAAGATCTACCATCAGTTCACATTTTCCAGACCACCTAGCTGGTGCATAGGTGTAGGCATTACTAATTAAGATGTGCTGCATTCATTCCTAACTGACAATTCTACAGATCTCCAGGAGGCCTGGAAAACATGAACTGTTGGTAGATCTCGAGGATCGGTTTGGCCAGCCCTGCTCTAGACATATCATTCTAGTGTATGGGGCCCTTTAGACATACAATAGTAGCCTTGACAAAAGTCCTGATGTCTGCTCTGTTGCCTAGAGGAGAAAGTACTGACTTTCTTTTCATCTACAGCTAATAAATTTAAACTCTGCCTTAGATTGTCTTTCTCCAAATTCCTTTTGTCTTCTGCCTGCATCAATCTGCATTCCACACCAAATAATGCCGCTGCATGACTACGGGTTTGGCTCTAAAGATGATGTAGGGTGCACAGATTCCTGCACACAGATATAAAAACCACACTCATACTTCTAAACCATTGGCAAGAAGATGTAATTCCAGGTAGGCCTTCACTGTAATCAGAGTTTGGCTACTACTGATGACTTTTTTTTGCATTTTAAAATTACATAAAAAGAAAATAAATGGTGTTTCCACTTTATTTAAGAATTTTACTAAATCTCCATTCCCTAAATCAAGGGTGGGGAACCTTTTTTCTACCAAGGGCCATTTGCATATTTATAAAATCCTTCGGGGGCCATACAAAAATTATCAACTTAAAAATGACCCGCCCCCCAGTAGTTATGCCCCTTAGTGGTACTGAGTGCGCGCGCCGAAAAATGGGTGTGGACAATTAAAATGGGACATGATACACATATGCCCCCAATAGTGCAGTACCAGATACACATATGCCAGTGCAGTGCCAGATACACATATGCTAGTGCAGTGCCAGAAACACAAATGCCCCCACAGTGCCAGATACACAAATGCCCCCACAGTGCCAGACCGCTCACCGTTGCTGCAGCTCCATCCGGCGGCGGCATGTCTCAGCAGTCGGGTCAGGGCGGAGAGCGCAACTATGTCAGGCGGCGGCAGCGTGTAAGAGCCTCAAACCAGCTGCCAGTTTGTGAGCCAATCAGAGCTCGCGGACCAGCAGCGGCGGCTCCTGACTGGCTGCCGGTCCGCGAACTCTGATTGGCTCACGAACCGGCGGCTGGTTTGAGATCCTACCCACCCCTGCCGCTGGACATAGTAGCTGCGCTCTCCTCCCTGCCCTGACAGCTGAGACACGTCGCCGCGGTGTGTCTCACTGACAAACAAACGGGTGGGCCGGAACAAACGACTTTGTGGGCCTTATACAGCCCGCGGGCCAGAGGTTCCCCACCCTTGCCCTCAGATCTGATGTGTCTGAAATCGCAGGATCTGATCAACGGCCTTAATGTTTACAACATCGCCGATATGAGCAAGCCTAGAAGCATGATCACAATGGCCACCACCTGCCCACTTGCAAGTCCACTATATCTGCATTGGAATACACAGACACTGGCCTAGCCACTCCCAGAAAACAAACCCCTGTTTCCTGAAAACCCAGGTAGTGCCACCACTGCATGTGATCTCATTGGATTCATTCTCCACAAGCGCAGAACAGGTCCAGGAGCATCAGAGATGTACATAAAATATAGGGTTTACGTACACTATATAGACAAAAGTGATTGGACCCTCCTCGCTGCAAGCAAAGTGGTGTGCTCCTGCAGCAGACACGTGTTTGTGTTAGGCATAAAACGGGTAGAGGGGCACTGATCAGATCACTTGCTAACGAAATGGCTTGCCAAAAGAAGCTAACAGAGTTTGAAAAGGGGGTCACTGTAGGCTGCGCGATGTCATGTTTCCAGGGCGACGCTGGACTGGTACATAGAGAATTCGGTATCCCGGATGGACTGGCCAGCTCAGAGGCCAGATCTTAACCCCACTGAGATCCTCTGGGATGAATTGGAGCGACGGGTGTGTTCTAGGCCGACTCGACCTTCTTCAGTGTCGCAGTTGGTCACCGTACTTAAGGCAGAATGACAAAACATACCGCCTGCTGTTGTTTAGGAACTTGTGGACAGATTGCCAGGAAGGGTGTCTGTAGTAATCACTGCACAAGGTGGACCTACAAAGTACTGACGTCAATAAAATCTGGATGATCTATTTGCTGTCAGTGTCCAAACACTTTTGTCTACATAGTGTACATCTCTGAACCAAGCCCATTGTCCTTTTCAAAACCTAGCTAAATCAGGGAACACACTGCTTACTTCATTACAGCCCATACAAGGAAACCGTTGGAAATTGCAGATTTCACTTCATGGCTAGAGGTACTGAGATCTATTAATAAAATATGCTATTATTTAAGAAAAACACACACACACAAAAAAGTGTGCTCTGCCTTCTATACCATCAGGCAAAGCTGCCTTTTTAGGAAACCGAATGTTTTCTACATCTTTCACTAAGGCTGAACAGCACTTTGGAGTTCTGTTTTGTACATGAGCACAGCTAATTGTCTTTAAGAAATCATTTGCTTCTCTACTTACAAGGTTCTTTTGAGTTATCTAATATGAAAGCAAATACCAGATTGGTTTGTATGGGAGACACCACCTTTTTCTTTAGCACAACTATTGGTTAATGATTCCAACAAACTCTTGGACATGCAAAAAAAGTATGGAGAATTGGTGCAAAGGACAAAGATGTTTGCTTTTGTTTTCACTAAAATGCCAGAACCTGTGTCGGGTAGGCAACACTACTGTACATTTGTCTATATATGTATTTATGTGTAGGAAAACACTGTTACATGATCACGCCATACGAGCTCAGCTCCATTTGCAGTAATGGTTCCTTAGTGACCACTGTTAGGACAGTACTATTCTGCTATGTTTTGTTTTCTATCCAACTATTGTCTATGGCTTTCTTTTTCGATTTTAACGTTTTTTTTTTTGTTTTTTTACTGATTTATCTTTTTAAGCCTGTATTATGTAGGTTTTATGGAGTTTTTTAATCAATTATGGGTAGTAATTAACAGATTTCTTGGTGGTATTATCATAAAGCGCTGTGTATTTTAGAAATATTTAGACTGTTTATGGAGTTTTCCCCAAGTAATTTAACATATAGGGGGATATCCAATTATCCCCGGTAAAACATTGGGTCCGAAAAACGGCCGTTTTTCTGATGTTTCACGTTTTGTTTTTGTTTTTTTATAGGCTATCCAGAATGATCGCCTGAAAAAAAACAAAACCTCTTTCTCCCAAAAACACACAGGTTCAGTGAAACCTGTGTGTTTTTGTGTGAAACAGCCCCGTTTTCGGACGAAAACGGGGCTGTTTTCGGGGAATCTGCTTCGCCTGCCGGAGGCACGCGCCGGCTTATCGGGGCTAATTAGATAGCCCCCGGCGGGACAATTAGCCCTGATAAATTACCGGGGCTAATTGGATATCCCCCATAATTCCATATGACCATATCATCATTGAGTGCATCTACTTTATAAATGCCTTCAGTGATACATAATGGTTGATTGTGGTTTACTGGATGATGTTGGGGCAGTGACTGGAGGAACTGGACCACAGTGATGACTGCACTTGGTCACATTTGCCACAGTCATTATTGGTACCTGTGAACCTTAAATACACATACAACTGGCAGAGTCATACAGACCTATTGTATCTCCCTACATATCTGCAATGCTTACACAGTATTTCAAGACCAATGAACAAAGAAAAATGACATAGTGTGTGGCAGCATCGGGAAATTTCATGGTAAACTGCAGAAGTACTGGAAGAGTAGACCTCTATACTGGCAGTGGAGGGGCTCAGTGTACAACAAGGTAGTTGGGAGTGCTGTAAAAATCATGGGGGATAATCTGTGCAACAGGTGAATTGGTAGTTTGGGGTAGATGGTGGGGGGAATCTCTGTGCTAAGTACACACACTGGGCAAAATATACATTCAATGTCACAAACATTGGTATGTCTTATTGTAAGGGATTGAAATATTTCCACAACTATTCTTGGCTAATGGCCTTGAAAAAAAAAAAAGTTATGCATAAGTCAGCTGACCCTGGAAGTATAAAGTTTGTACATTGCACAAATAACCCATAACAGTAAATAGAACAGTTATCAATCATGAATAAATGAGTCAACTGTAATGTAAAGCAGCAGATTTAATGAATAAGTCAATAAGCGCCTTGTTGCAAAGATCAGAGTAAAATGTATTTCCCCTTCCCGCTCCAATACAATATTGTACTGTATACTATAATTATAATGGCGTACTGCAGTAAAATAAAATAAAATATAATGAATGTACTAACTTGATGTTTTGGTTTGTTAAATGTTTTATATATTTTTAGGCGTCACAGCTTGGATATCTATGGATGTGTACTAACAAATGTCTCCCAGCTTTTATGCCTACAGAAGCTACCATTGTTGGCTCTAGTGGGTGGGAGTAGTGGTTCTCCCAGATAAAACAATCCTCACATTTGCCCTACGCTATCACATGTGACAGCAGCCTGAACATGCTATTGTGACTATTTATTTGACGCTTTATATTTTTACTTGAGATTTAGTATATTTCTATAAACATTTTTGGTGTATTTTGTACAGTGTATTTTATTCACTTCAGCAATAAAATTAAAACTTACCAAACACGTCACCTCTCAGTATTTTCTCTTCTCCAATTATGTTTTCATAATCATCTTCTTCATCCTGTTCCTCTTCTCTTTCATTCTCCTCATTATAAGTTTCCCCAATGTAGACTCCATCTTCATAATCAAACGGTTGCAAGCGTGTTTTGGGTGAAGGGGTAATAACTGGTTCAGGGATTATATTCTTTATGTCTTCATTCCTCTTTAGGCTGTTTTTATGTGCCAGGAGTTTCTTAATAGTGTCTTTAACACTTCCAACTATTTTAGTGTTTTCTTTCACTGGCTTGTCTAGAATTGCTGAAGAGAAATCATGGAAGTGTTAATGGAAGTGCACAGAATATTCAAAATTAGCTTTCAGTTGTTATACCATTGAAATAACACCTTGCTTCTTTCTCCATAGTTCCATGTTTTTATTTATTGTCAGATATGTTACTGTTAGATTCAGCTTAGTTGTATAAAAAGTATAATACAAATTAATGAATAAAATAAGTGAACGTTAAGATAACTTTATGCATGACATGATATGGCGTTGTGACCAGCAGAAAGAAGGAACACACCTCATCATCATCAATTGTAAATTAGCATCTGGCCACTTGGTGTCAGTGTTATAGTGGTGTCCAGGGGGTTTATTTACTAAAGTCCCGATTTTGTCCGAGTTTTTTTTTTTCTTCAAAGTGTCCACACAGGAATTTACTAAGCACAAATCTCGGCAGTGTTGGCTGTATTCGTAATGGTTTTCACGGCAGAGGGCAGAAATACGAATGGATAGACCATCGGTCAAACGCGGCTGTTTGTTCATACAACACAGGAATTTACTATTCATTCGTATTTTGCTGTTTGTCAGTGAATGGTCAATTGCGGTCGTATTTTTTTCCAAATCGTAAAAAAGGCAGCAAAAAAATAGACCTGCTTTTTACTGGCGTGTTTGGATAGTCA
This sequence comes from Pseudophryne corroboree, assembly GCF_028390025.1. Classification (NCBI taxonomy): domain Eukaryota; kingdom Metazoa; phylum Chordata; class Amphibia; order Anura; family Myobatrachidae; genus Pseudophryne; species Pseudophryne corroboree. The sequence goes on along the minus strand of NC_086445.1, from coordinate 423,386,251 downwards.
TGTACGGATCAGTGAGATCCGTGCATGCTTATCTGCGGGAAAGGGTCTGTTTTCTTTTAAAATCAAAGAAAAAAATTGCGTGGGGTCCCCCCTCCTAAGCATAACCAGCCTCGGGCTCTTTGAGCCGGTCCTGGTTCTAAAAATACAGGGGAAAAATTGTGTAGGGTCCCCCGCATTTTTTAAACCAGCATCGGGCTCCACTAGCTAGAGAGATAATGCCACAGCCGGGGGACACTGTTATACTGGTCCCTGCGGCCATGACATTACCCCCCCCCAACCAGTCACCCCTGGCGGGGCTACCCTGGAGGTGTGGGGACCCCTAAAATCAAGGGGTCCCCCCCTCCAGCCACCCAAGGACCAGGGGTAAAGCCCGAGGCTGTCCCCCCCCCCCCCCCCCAAGAGTGACCCCAATTAACTTTGCGGTTAAACACAGACCACAAAGTTCACATCATTGGTTACAATGTAACTGCGCTACGCTACATTGTAACCAGTGCGCTCCTCCTGATTGGCTGTGCGCTCCTGCACTGTCAATCAGGAGAGCGCCATGACGTGGCGCTCCCTTATTGGCTGGCGGGACCTTCACTGACACAAGTCACGGGGGGTCCCGCCATTCGGGGAAAGGAACCCCTTTAGTTGCGTGGCTCGGGTTTTCGGTTTATTTTTTTAAACAAGTACGTGGATTACGACGAGAAAGAAGAGGACAGATCTACACTGGATTGTTTGTAAGTATAATTTTATTTTTACAGGTAATCCGTGGATACTAATGGACAAGTGGACGTGAATCGCACCGTTGGAGGTAGGTAAGTATGTGAGTGTGTAAGTGTGTATAATTAAAATTGTACTGTCATGGTTTCTGTGTACTTTTTTTGGGGGGTATTTTTTTGTAGTAGAACTACAGGTACCAGCGGGCCCCTTATTTCCCCGCATACTGGTACTTGTGGTTCTCCAAGTACCAGCTTGCGGGGAATGCTTGCTGGGACTTGTAGTTCTACTGCAAGAAACAATATTCTTTATTTTTACACAAAGGCTATCAGCCTCCCATCCACCGCCCACGGATGGGGGGGGGGGGGGGGGGGGACAGCCGCGGGCTTCACCCCTGGTCCTTGGGTGGCTGGAGGGGGGGGGACCCCTTGATTTAAGGAGTCCCCACTCCTCCACGGTACTCCGGCCAGGGGTGGCTAGTTGGGGGGGTAATGCCACGGCCGCAGGTACCAGTATAACAGTGTCCCCCCGGCTGTGGCATTATCTCTCTGGCTAGTGGAGCCCGGTGCTGGTTTAAAAATACGGGGGACCCCTATGTCTTTTGTCCCCCGTATTTTTTTTAACCAGGACCGGACGCAGAGCCCGGTGCTGGTTGTATAAATATGGGGGGACCCTACACAATTTCCCCCCTGTATTTTTACAACCAGGACCGGCTCAAAGAGTCCGAGGCTGGTTATGCTTAGGAGGGGGGACCCCACGCAAATTTGTTATAGACTTTTAACACTTTCACACTACTCATATTGTACACAATAAAGCCCTGCATGGATCTCACAGATCCGGCCGGGATTGTGTTCTGTCCGGCAGTGTTTTACTAATCACTCCCGTAAAACACTGCCCGACAATACGAATCACATCGACATCGGAAAAAACGAAAATAGAAAACTCGGTAGCTTAGTAAATTACCGTAGAGGGATTCAAAAAGTTGCAGTAAAATCTGACCGATAAAATTCGAGGTCAAACTCCCTAAAAATCGGCACAAACACGAATATTAGTAAATATACCCCCATGTCTTTTGTGTTATTTTTTGGAACAAGTAATTTGTCAAATTCAGCTAATTAATAAATTCAATTCTATTAATCATTTCTGTCAAGAATAAAATCAACCTAGTTCTGTTAATATTATTTTCTATGCCTGAATGTGAGGTTTCTTTTTATAGCATAATCTAATACAATTCACTAAATATAATTTCATAATTCCACTGTCATATACTGTACATGTAAGGGGGTATGGTGCTCTACAGCACTGGTCAGTGAGGAAAACAAGGTACATAAAACAAGAACATATAAGGATGACAAAATAAATGCATATGTGATAACAAAGGGTTTGGAGGTCACTAACCATGTTAAGGGGGGTACTCACAGAGCGATAGTCTAAGCAATCTGACTAGATTGCTTAGATTTTAAGCATGATCGCTCCGTCTGTACCCCCTACAGCGATAGCGATGCGCAGCCCCACGCATCGCTATCGCTGGTGCTAGCAGGTCGCTCATTTCATCCGCATGACCCCCCCTCCCCATGCTCAGCACACATTGCACTGTGCTGAGCGGTGGGAGAGATGTGTGCTGAGCAGTTCGCTCAGCACACCTCTCCCACATCGGCTCGTGAATACGGGCCTTTAGAGCTTAGTGGAAAAAGAGCAGTAGAGAGAGGCAGTGTTGCCTGGAGATTGAGACAGGATGTATTAGGGTAAGTAATGATGGAAAATAATGATTGAATAGACCAAAATCCTAGTGCATAACTAAGCGCATATATAAGTAAAACAGATGGTATATTTTCATGGACAGTTACAACCTAATATTCATATTTGTAAGAAGAATCCTGTAATATTTATTGAAAACACAGAATTATTTAAATCATCTTTAGAAATTACAGTTTCTATTTAAAGCCACAGATTCCACAGTGCCCAATATATATGGCAAAGAACAGTAAGCATGCAAAGATGCAATTAACTGAACAAATCACAGAGGAAAAACATCTTACCACCATTCCTGACAAGAGACATGCATGGTTGTGAATACTGGACATACATGAGACAGAGAGCGTTGCCCATGAGAGCTTACAATCTAGAGGCGTTATGGGTGGATGAAAATATGATTAAGGGGACATAATAGTGTGAAATAAGGTCCCAAATTTCGCTTCATGTTCCCCCCATTCATGAGGCACTTTATGTACTTAAAGGCACACTTATACTGGTTTTTAATACCATTGTTATTTATCTAAGACATTTACATTATGAATGTGTAATAGTCTTACTGTTGTCAGGGCCGGCCCAGTACACTGATATCTCTGGGGCCCCCGCAACCCCCCTTGACTTGGCAGAGGGGGGCTTTAAAAAATAGTGTGTATTTATATATATATATATATATATATATATATATATCCCTAGAAGTTGTCCACGGCACTCAGTAAATAAATATCAAGGAGGCAGAAGTATAGCAACGTTTCGAAGGATTTATTCCTTCATCGTTAGGCACGAGCTATAGAGTGTCTGGTATGTACAGGGTTACTAACAACGATCTTGCTATGCTTCATTGAACAATATCAGGCAAAAATTGCAATCGTCTTAATTGAATGATATTATTGCAAACTGCTGTATGTATTGAGAATTTTGGGTTGTACAATATGGAAATCAATTAAAAAATACCTTAATATCACAGTCAGGGAGGCCATACAGATTTCTAAAAGAGAATCAAGGAGTGTGAAACAGGACGCATCGGCTAAAGGAGGACCATACAATGGATGCTGCAAGGCCATGGAGGGCCGGGAGCAGAGCAGGCTTCTACTGACTGACATGGGGCATGCAGTCCATAGGTAGGCCCTGTAATACAGGTAGGCACCATATTTCTATCCATGTCTGAGTTGTCAAGTTTTGCTAATGGGTTGACAGAGCTGATGGATAGTTCAGACTATACTCCTGTTGACCTGTCAGGGCCTGGGAGGGGTAGGCCTTAGGATTGCAGTGATGCAAGACCCACTTCTTTAACAAACCCAGCCAAATCTCATCCTAACCCTCTGTCCCACGCTCGGTCTACCCCATCTGTGTCACACTGTCTGTCTGCCCCTCCCCTTTAGAATGTAAGCTCTCACGAGTAGGGCCCTCTTCCCTCATGTGCTTATCCTTTTCTTACTGTAATAATCCTTGACTGCCCAAATCCCGCAGTTTTTTGGCTACCTTGATACTTATCACAGTGTAGTCTACTGATGCAGTTATGCTTAGTTACCCTGTACTTGTCCTATATTGTCTTCAACTGTAAGTCACTGTTTTCCTGTTTTGATTATGTGGACATGTACTCTGTAATTGGGCGCTGCGGAACCCTTGCAGCACCATATAAATAAAGGATAATAATAATAATAATAATGCAGATGGAGACCGGGGGGGAAATGTGATAGGGTGTGCGAATCAGAAAGTGAGAGATTTTGGTCAAGTTCTCCTGTTTTTTTTAAAGTGGCAATTGTGATGTTAGTGTATTAGAATGCTTAATATTTGTAGACACTCCCTTACTAATATGTGTAAGCCTGAATCTTCAGTGATGGTCCCTGGGACCAGGGGGATGCTGGGAAGTGGGTGGTCCAGTGTGCAGTGTGCCTAGAGTTGGTGATGGAATAAAACATCAGAGCAGTGAACTCACATGTCTGTGTCCTTATGACTGGATTTACAAACATATGAACAAAACATGGTGTCAGAAGAAGTTTAACTTGGACTGCTAGTGCTCTCAGAGTGTGAAAGAATCTTGCAGAAGTCTGTAAGGCTGTGATACTCAGTGTCTGCAAAGCCTGCCGTGTGCTCCTCTCTTCAAACAGTGAGTAACCATGGATAAACTAGCTCCTCCAACCGGCATGCTGATGTCTGGTAACTTGTCTGAAAACTGGAAAAGATTTAAGCAAAGGTTTAATATATATCTTGCTGCATGTGGAGCTGATACAGAGGCTGACAAAACTAAGGCATCCATTTTCCTCCATGTGATAGGAGAGGATGTGCTGGACATTTATAATAGTTTTCAGTTTGATGAGGGGCAGAATATGGTGCTATCTTCTATAATGCAAAAGTTTGAAAATTACTTTGTGCCAAGGAAAAATGTGACATATGAAAGATATAAGTTTTTCACATGTGATTAGAAGTCTGTAGATGGATTTGATCAGTATGTTACAGAGCTGCAATCACTCAGTAAAACCTGTGAGTTTGGTGATTTAAAGGAATCACTGATTAGAGATCGTATTGTCTGTGGAATACCTGATAATGGACTCAGAGAGAGACTGCTGAGAGAGCAAGACCTAACACTAGAAAAGGCAGTGACTATGTGTAGAGCTGCAGAAATAACTAGTTTTCAAGCCAAAAAGTTACACAAGGAAGCTGATGTAGTGCAGAAAACAGAGCCAAGCAAACCTCCATTCTCAAGAATTAAGCTGTCTAAGCCACAGTCTAACAAGGAAATGTGTAGTAGATGTGGAAATGCTCACAATCCTAAAATGTGCCCTGCTTATGGTAAAACCTGCATGAAACGTGGTAGACTAAATCACTTTGCCAAATGCTGTAAAATAAAAAGTGAAATAACCAATGTGCATGCTGTTAAACAAACAGAGGAATTCTTTGTGGATTGCATTGAACTTTGCAGTGCAGATAAGAAAGAAAGGATTGTCCCTTTAACTGTGAATGAGATCGTCATTCCCTTTAAGCTTGATACTGGCGCGCAGGTGAATTTAATATTGTTTCAAGACTATAAGACTTTTAGAGTAAAACCTAAAATTCATCCAGCCAAAGTGAAAGTTACAGGGTACACTGGGGAGGAAATTCCTGTGAAAGGTACATGCTTAGAGACACTGAAATAGAAGGGACAACAGTTTAAAACATCTCTACTGATTGTGGATAAAAATGTGCAACCGATTCTAAGATTAAGTTCCTGTGAGAAACTAAGCTTGCTAAAGAAAGTTTTTTTATGGTGACATCACAAGTAGAAGATGACTGCAAATCGATGTTTACAGAATACAGAGACTTGTTTGAAGGTCTAGGTTGTTTGCCTGGAGAGCATAAAATAAATATAGACACGCAAGTTTCTACAGTGATACACCCCTGTAGAAAAGTGCCGTTTGCGCTGAGAGAAAAACTGAAACAAGAGTTAAATTGCATGGAAGCCTTGGGCGTGATACAGAAAGTTGATGAGCCTACTGAATGGGTAAGCTCCTTAGCAATTGTTGTAAAGAAAAATGGACAACTCAGAATATGTCTAGACCCCAGAGATTTAAACAAAGCTATTAAACGAGAACATTTCAAACTACCAACCAGAGATGAAATCATGTCGTAATTTGCGGGAGCAAAATGGTTCAGTAAATTGGACGCATCTTCAGGATTGTGGCAAATGAAGCTAGATGAGGCCAGCTCAAAGCTTTGTACATTTAATACACCAGAAGGTCGATACAGATTTCTTCGACTACCATATGGAATATTGTCTGCTCCAGAAGTATATCACAAAAAGATACACATGATTTTTTAACATATTCCAGGTGTTGAAACAATGATGGGTGACATTATTGTCTGGGGATCTACAAAGGAAGAACATGATTCTAGATTGAGACAAGTAATGGAACTTGTCAAGAAAGTGAATCTAAAGCTAAACAAGGACAAATGTGAATTTGGCGTGAATACACTTACCTTTATGGGCGACGTGGTCTCAGATCAAGGTGTAAAACCAGACCCAAGGAAAATATCAGCCATAGTGAACATGGAACGTCCTAACAACAAAGACGACGTCAGAAGATTCCTAGGAATAATTACTTACTTAGGAAAGTTTATTTCTCAACTCTCTGAACGAACAGCCTCTCTTAGATGGTTGTTGGACAAAGATAACGAGTGGATGTGGTCACATGAACAAGAAGAAAGTTGGCAAAACTTGAAACAGATCATTACAGAGCAACCAGTGCTAAGATTCTTTGATCCTGCGAAAAGAATAAGAATAAGAATTTCAGCAGATGCTTCGCAAATTTGGCCTAGGCTCAGTGCTGTTACAAGAACATGAGGATACATGGCAACCAGTAATCTATGCATCAAGAGCACTGACAAGTGCTGAAACAAGGTATGTTCAGATAGAAAAAGAACTTCTAGCGATCACATATGCATGCAAGCGATTTCATCAGTTTGTGTATGGTCAAACATTTACAGTGGAAACTGACCACAAGCCATTGGTAGCTATCATGACTAAATCATTACATGACTGTCCCATGAGAATTCAACGAATGTTTATCAGACTACAGAAATATGATGTACACTGTCCCGGCAAATACATGTACATTGCTGATACACTTTCTCGTGCTGTGGACAAAAGTGAAGGTTCCAAAAGTCTGATGGATGAAGAGATAGAAGCCTATGTTAATTTGATTGTAGCTTCTCTACCAGTGTCTTTTGCAAGACAAGAACAGATTAGGAAAGAAACTGAGACAGATGACACAATGAAAGTGTTGAAAGATATCATTCTGAAAGGCAGTGACCTTACAGTTGTCGATGGTATTATTTACAAAGGCAGTAGGTTTGTCATACCTGCACGACTAAGAAAAACTATGCTGTGCAAGATACATGAAGGCCACTTAGGGAGAAGAAAAATGTAAGCGGAGAGCGCGTGAAGTTATGTATTGGCCAAGAATGAACCAAGACATAGCACAGACTACAGCTACATGTGAAGTATGTCTTACGTATAAACCGAAACAACAAGTCGAGCCACTGAGTCCTCACGCAGTGCCAAAGAGACCGTACCAGAAAGTTGGCGCAGATTTGTTTGATTGTAATGGGAAAACGTACATTGTTGTGACTGATTATTACTCTAACTACCCTGAGGTGAAGACACTACATACAACTACTAGTAAAGCCATAATCAATTGCATGAAGTCAATATTTGCAAGGCATGGTGTTCCTATGGAAGTGTTCACTGACAGTGGTCCTCAGTTTTCCAGTGCTGAATTTAGACAATTTGCTGATGAGTGGGAATTTGTCCATACTACGTCAAGTCCCCACTATCCACGCTCAAATGGGTTGGTGGAAACTTCAGTAAAAACTGTAAAGAGTCTCATGAAAAAAGCTCAAGAAGGTAAAGAAGATTTCTACAAAAGTCTTTTAATCTACCGCAGTACACCTTTACAGAATGGACTTTCTCCTGCACAAATGCTGATAAGAAGGAGGATTAGAGCAAATCTCCCGATACATGATGAACTGCTTAATACACATAACTCAGCGTTGGTCAGACTGAGTAAGGAACGTCAACAGGCGAAACAGAAACTGTTCCATGACAGGCGAGCAAAAAGCTTATCTGATCTAAAATCGGGTGACCAAGTCCGTCTCAGAGATCACGAGAAAGGTATTTGGGTGCAGAAAGGTATTGTGCAAGCACAAATAGCACCAAGGTCTTATACTATACGTACAGAGCGTGGAACGGAAGTAAGAAGAAATCGGGTGGATTTAAGATCTCAACCTAACCATAATGAAGACAACATGACTGAAGAATACCCTTCACCTGACATGTATGATGATCCTGATAATGGTGAACAAACCACGATTCTTGAAAGGTCCAACATGGTCGATGAAACACAGACTGTGTATGAAAGACCCAAAAGGGAAATACGCAGACCTGAGAGACTCATTGAAATGTGTTAGATGATGTTCTTAATATGACATTGTTAATTGTTGCATTGAAGCGTACAGGGCTTATCTTTAAAGAAAAGAGGATGTGATGTTAGTGTATTAGAATGCTTAATATTTGTAGACACTCCCTTACTAATATGTGTAAGCCTGAATCTTCAGTGATGGTCCCTGGGACCAGGGGGATGCTGGGAAGTGGGTGGTCCAGTGTGCAGTGTGCCTGGAGTTGGTGATGGAATAAAACAGCAGAGCAGTGAACTCACGTCTCTGTGTCCTTATGACTGGATTTACAAACATATGAACAAAACAGCAATCATATGGCAAAACCAGGTTGACTTTGCAATTTAAATGATTGCCACTTTAAAAAAAACAGGAGAATTTGTGCAAACTCTCTCACCTTCTGATTCTCACAGATGGGAATGCTATCAGGATCCTGGCAGTTGAAATCATGATGGTCATAATTCTGACAGCAGTATCCTGACGTTAAGTACTGGGGTTAGGATTAGGTTTAGGCCCTGGGGTGGTCAGATTTAAACTGGGGGTAGGGGTTGTGGTGTTTTGGGTTCGGCTGCAGGAGGGGATAATTAGGACTAAGCAGAGGGAGACCTAGGGCTAGGATTAGGATATATTCATTTGCAATTGTGATTCTGTACCTGATTCAGAGATGCATGCAGTTGAGAAATAATTGGCAAACTTCACGTGCACAGCCCAGAAAAAATCTTTACTGCACACGTCTGAACCAAAGTTTGGGATGGTGTACATGTTTGCCGACGACATTTACTGGGAGGTGCCCTGAAGTTTTTGCAACAATATGAGGTGCCATTGGCATGTTATGGGAGTGTCATGGGTGTGTTTAAGCATGTAGCTGCAATCTCGTTTACAGAACTGCAACCACAATGGCCATATTTTAAGAAAGTTGCAAGGTAGGCTATACACCAGACAGGGACTGGTCAAGGAGTCAGTGTTGCGACTCATGGCGCATTGATGATGGAGAGATTGTATACACCAGCGCACTTGAGCATTGCTTACATTTACAACATAGAAGTATATTTAATTGAAGTCAAAAGCTGCCGTCTGTCGAAAAGACGGCAGTTTTCGAATTATTTTGGTCGGAAGTGGTTCCGATCTATTCAATCTAGCCCCACATGTTTTGACAAGTTGAGGAATTCGACTTGTCGATAAGCACGTGGATCGGCGGACTAGCTGCCGATCCGCGTGCTTGTGTCAAAAACAGGGCCAAAACCGACAGGTTTTGACCCCCTTTTCGACCATCTCAATTCGATGGGGTGAGCAGCGCCGGAGACTGGGTGAGAAGCGTAGCCGGAGGATGTCACAGCCGCCGCTCACAGCAGCGTCCACCTGGCTCCAGCAAGCGAGACCTCGCTTGCTGGAGCTGGGTTGACGCTGCCGTGAGCGGCGGCTGTGATGCGGGGACGGGGAGAGGCAGAGACGAGGGGGGGGGGGGGGGGACAGCTGCGGGCAGACTGGGGAGAGCAGCGCTACAGCAGCGGCTATCCCCCATCTCCCCTCCCGCATCACTTTTTTAAAAGTCGAATTGAGATAGCATTGAATAGCCCAGGTCGGATCCATTCCGACAAATGAATGTCGCAATGGATCCGACTTCAATTAAATATACCCCATAGGCTTTGCGAGATGCGTTGCACGGTAGTGAACAAGGAGAATACTTAACTCCCATTTTGCATTTGAAAGTCTGTGAGAAAATGCAGCCACGCATGATCTGCGTGCACCACTGAATCAGGCCCCCCATCCTTATGCATTAAGACAATAAGAGTAAAACGACAGTGACAGAAAGCCAAGCAATCTAACGACAGAAAACCAAGCAATCTAATATATATATATATATCTGCTCAAAAAAATAAAGGGAACACTAAAATAACACATCCTAGATCTGAATGAATGAAATATTCTTATTAAATACTTTGTTCTTTACATAGTTGAATGTGCTGACAACAAAATCACACAAAAATTATCAATGGAAATCAAATTTATTAACCCATGGAGGTCTGGATTTGGAGTCACACTCAAAATGAAAGTGGAAAAACACACTACAGGCTGATCCAACTTTGATATAATGTCCTTAAAACAAGTCAAAAGGAGGCTCAGTAGTGTGTGTGGCCTCCACGTGCCTGTATGACCTCCCTACAATGCCTGGGCATGCTCCTGATGAGGTGGCGGATGGTCTCCTGAGGCATCTCCTCCCAGACCTGAACTAAAGCATCCGCCAACTCCTGGACAGTCTGTGGTGCAACGTGGCGTTCGTGGATGGAGCGAGACATGATGTCCCAGATGTGCTCAATTGGATTCAGGTCTGGGGAACGGACGGGCCAGTCCATAGCATCAATGCCTTCGTCTTGCAGGAACTGCTGACACACTCCAGCCACATGAGGTCTAGCATTGTCTTGCATTAGGAGGAACCCAGGGCCAACCGCACCAGCATATGGTCTCACAAGGGGTCTGAGGATCTCATCTCGGTACCTAATGGCAGTCAGGCTACCTCTGGTGAGCACATGGATGGCTGTGCTGCCCCCCAAAGAAATGCCACCCCACACTATTACTGACCCACTGCCAAACCGGTCATGCTGGAGGATGTTGCAGGCAGCAGAACGTTCTCCTTGGCATCTCCAGACTCTGTCACGTCTGTCACATGTGCTCAGTGAGAACCTGCTTTCATCTGTGAAGAGCACAGGGCGCCAGTGGTAATTTGTCAATCTTGGTGTTCTCTGGCAAATGCCAAACGTCCTGCACGGTGTTGGGCTGTAAGCACAACCCCCAACTGTGGACGTCGGGCCCTCATACCACCCTCATGGAGTCTGTTTCTGATCGTTTGAGTAGACACATGCACATTTGTGGCTTGCTGGAGGTCATTTTGCAGGGCTCTGGCAGTGCTCCTCCTGTTCCTCCTTGCACAAAGGCGGAGGTAGCTGTCCTGCTGCTGGGTTGTTGCCCTCCTACGGCCTTCTCCACGTCTCCTGATGTACTGGCCTGTCTCCTAGTAGCGCCTCCATGCTCTGGACACTACGCTGACAAACACAGCAAACCTTCTTGCCACAGCTCGCATTGATGTGCCATCCTGGATGAGCTGCATTACCTCAGCCACTTGTGTGGGTTGTAGGGAGGTCATACAGGCATGTGGAGGCCACACACACTACTGAGCCTCATTTTGACTTGTTTTAAGGACATTACATCAAAGTTGGGTCAGCCTGTAGTGTGTTTTTCCACTTTAATTTTGAGTGTGACTCCAAATCCAGACCTCCATGGGTTAATAAATTTGATTTCCATTGATAATTTTTGTGTGATTTTGTTGTCAGAACATTCAACTATGTAAAGAACAAAGTATTTCATAAGAATATTTCATTCATTCAGATCTAGGATGTGTTATTTTAGCGTTCCCTTTATTTTTTTGAGCAGTATATATATATAAATATATATATATGAGCAAGAATCTGGCACTCAGACTAAATCCCAAATATTACATGCCAGGTGCCCTCCGAATTAGGCTGCAAAGCAAACAGCCACGTACTGTATATATGCATCTGCGGCGGCATTCCGGACTTTTGTAAGTAAAGAAATCCCCAACACATCCTGGTTAAGTCATCAGCGTTTCAGTGCTTGTCCACACTTTTATCAAGATTTGTCCAAAGATGTATGTGCGAGCGAGTATATATATATATATATATATATATATATATGCTGTAAATATACATGTGTTAAAAAATTTTTTGGTAAATCTGTAGAGATGTAAATTTAATGTATCTTATCTTAATGTAAGTGACTATTAATCTCGGGTTCTTGGTGTTACCTGAGGAGCACTTGTAGCAGACACGGTAGAAAGTGACAGGATAATTTTTGTAATTTATCTAATTCTACACACTGGAGGTGCAATCCAAATTTTAATCCGATTGCCCAATTGGGCATTATCGTTCATGCAACGCTAGCTACGCATTGGTAATGATGATAAACCAATTACATTAGCTACAATTTTAAGGAAATTTTTTAAAGTTCTGCAGACATATAGATCAGGGGCATTGCTGCTGTTGGGATGTTTTAACATGGTACTTGATCCCGGTATAGACCGATCTTCGGCCCACCGTACTCCCCGAGCAGGTTCAATGCGAGACCATTCCCATACCTTCAGGAATATCTTACATGAGTATGATTTATATGATATATGGAGGGCCAAGAATCGGGCATGTAAAGATTATACCTTTTTCTCCCCGGTACATGGTTCCTTCTCCAGAATAGATCTGGCCATATTTGATAAATGGACACTTCAGCAGATGACAGTAGCTTCTATCCTGCCAGTATCATGGTCCGATCACTCAGCACTTTCTATGAGCTGGGATCTAAATCATGTTAGGACTCCAGCCACCCCTTGGCGCCTTGGAGATCACCTTCTTACGAATGTGGAGGCAAAACAGTCCATAACACAAACCTTAGCCCTATTTATAGATACTAATGACCCAGCTGACACCTTCCGAATTCACCTATTGGTGCGGGCTCAAAGCAGTAGTTCGGGGTGCAGAAATCCAAGCAGCTGCACATATCCGCAAATCTTCCCGCAAATATCAGGCAGAGCTTGAAACACGTGTTAAAGATTTGGAACATCACCTCTGATAGATTTTTTTCTTAGACGGACAGGCCGTCCGTCTAAGAAAAAAATCTATCAGAGATGAATTGAATAAATTGACCCTGAAAGAAGGACATTAGAATTAATTTTGATTGAAACAAAAATTTTATACACAGGGCGATAGGGCATGGAGAATGTAAGCCCGAAAACAAAGAGGGAAAACAGCAATTGAAAGAGTGAAAGCAATTATCAATTTAAATAATATTAAAGTTACGGACCCATCCGCAATTGCTGACGCTTTTGCTAAATATTATTCCACCCTCTATAACCTAAAGGATGATTTATCTACACCACAATCCACAGCAGAATCTATTGTAGCTTTTTTAAAAGACATAATTATCCCTTCAATAGACCTGGCCACTTTACAGAAGCTTGAACAACCCTGGACCCAGAGGCGGATTGGCCATAGTGTTTACAGGGAAGATTCCCGGTGGGCCGACGCACCCGTGGGGCCTGTTTTGTTTGAGGACATGTGGTCCTTTTTATAGACATAATGAATAAGATGCAAAATAATTTGCATATATGAAAACTACTGCCACTTAGCCTGTGATTGCAGATGATCTAGTGTATGCTCTGTCTGCCTGCTTGGCTGACATATAAGATTGAGTGAATATGATTGGTACGCGGTTGGTGTAATAAGCAAGAAAATATATCTTTCTAAAGAATGATATAGTTTCCTAAATTCTGAAGGTGTATAATGTAATGTGCTCATAATATTTAATTTTATTTCTTTTCAACTTCCCCCTTGATGCTGGACATGCCCACTATCTGGAAAGTCTTGGGGGGAGGGTGCTGCTGCCATGGCCCATGGTAGACCTTACACCTCTGGTGCTGCCCATGTGGGGCACTAGTCCAAATTTTTCCAGGGCCGCTTTTTGTTCCCAATCCGCCCCTGCCTGGACCCATAAAGAAATTGTGCAAGTGATTGTCTCACTCCCATTGGATAAAGCACCAGGCCCTGATGGGTACATAAATACATTTTTTTAAGTGTTTCAAGGAATCATTAACGCTCATTTCAGCGTCGGTCTATAATTGTGCTTCACCCACTGGGAGTTTCCTGGCAGAAATGCTGGAAGCCCAAGTTGTTGCATTTCCAAAACCGAGAAAGAATCCCCCTATGATGTCAAATTACCGTCCCATAACTTTATTGAAATCAGACGTTAAAATCTATGGAAAGCTTATTACAAACAAAATGAATCCCCTCCTTCCTTCTCTTATTCATCAGGATTAGGTGGGATTTGTACCTGGTAGGCAATCCCCTGATAATACGAGATGGATAATCCATGTTCTGGATGCCTTCTCCGACTCAGATGATCCTTTATTATTGCTTTCGTTAGATGCGGAGAAGGCATTCGATCGACTACATTGGGGATATCTCCAGGTAGTTTTGCGCAAGTTTGGATTTAATGGCAGAGTGCTCACTTCTATTTTAGCACTCTATTCCAATCCGTCAGTGCGGGTGTATGTAAATGGAATACTCTCCCCATGTTTTTGGATTACGAATGGCACCCGCTAAGGTTGCCCTCTGTCCCCACTTCGCTCTTGCAATAGAGCCTCTTGCTGAATAAATAAGATCCACAAAATTGATAAAGGGCCCGGAATTTATGGGGAAACCTTATAAGATCTGTCTATTCGCAGACAATGTTCTTTTAACATTAACTGACCCAACTATATCCTTGCAAAACCTACACATGCTTTTGGACGAATACTCTAAGATATCTTATTATAAACTGAACAACACCAAACCGGAAGCGCTCCCCATTAATTTTCCACCCTCCCTTCTGAACTCACTGAAAGCTATTAATTCATATTCCTGACAGGATAGAAGTCTCAAGTATCTGGGGGTTCAGATTACTCCAAAAGTGACAGATTTGATTTTGGCAAATTACCCCCCACTGCTACACAAATTCACTCCGTTGTCCTCCGACTGGATGATGCAACATGTTTCATGGTTAGGGCGCATAGCACCATTAAAAATGACAATTCTTCCCAAGCTTATGTATTTTTTTAGAACTATCCCTATTCTCTTACCTAATTATTTATTTACCAAATGTAATTCCATCTTCACTACATATGTTTTATGGCGTGGTAAGAACCTGACATTGGCCAGAAAGATGATGAATCTTCCTAAAAGGGAAGGGGTTTTGGCTTACCCAGACATACAGTCTTATCAATTGGTCTGCTTACTTACCCAAATGGGGGCTTGGTATTCTCATGACAACCCCAAATTGTGGGTTCAGCTAGAACAAGGACTGCTGTCCCCATTACCCCTGTCAGATATACTGATGCTCCCGGAGTATGAGGGCAAGGTGTTGATAGCTAAATAAATTACGGCTCCTTCAACCCGGAAAGCTTCGCTGGAAATGATAACCAGATTGGACATTGTCTCTCTTCCCTCCTCCAATCTTACATTAAAAGGCCTGGCTTGTTTAATCCCAGATCTAAGCTTTGATACCTGGATCTCCAGAGGGATTTTATCCCTTAAAGAAGTCTTGGCTGGCAGCAGTTTGCTCTCATTTGCCCAAATTCATTTACAATTTGCCTTACCCCATAGGGAATTCTATAAATACTTGCAGCTCTTTGAGGCTTCTCGCGCTCCTCACCAAACTCCTTGCCCAAACGTATCTAAGAATTAATTGATAAAAAGGAAGGCAGGGGAGGCATAACCAAGTGGTACCTGTACAATCTTATCATCAATTCCCTTTCATTATAGAAAGCCCCTTTCCAGATAAAATGGGAAAGAGATTTCCGATGCCTAGTCTCGGAGGAAGAGTAGGGATTGGTTATTCAAAGTTTCAAACTTGCTTCCGAGTCTCCAATGCGTGTCTCATATAGAATTGTTTTATAAAATTTTGCACAGTTTATATTTTACGCCTGCACGCTTATGTGCAATGAAACCCTCCACTTCTAACTTATGTTGGCGCAACTACAACAATGTGGGAACGCTATTACATATCTTTTGGGAGTGCCCTGCACTTACCTATCATTGGAAATCAGTATTTGATCTTATCACTAGAGTTTTGGGACTCCATGTACTACCACAACCAAAATGAGCTATTCTCCACCTTTACTACGGCAACTTATCACCAGGTGATCGATATGTATTAGGCCATATACTTATCTCAACAAAATTGCTAATTGCCCGCAATTGGCGTTACCTCACGATCCCGACTATAGAAGCAATAGAAACAGCTATACATTCTCATTACGAATTTGAAACCGCAGGGGCAGTATACTATTCTTCACCCTCTTGCCCACTACTACGATGGCTTCCTTGGAGCAACTATAGGCATTGTAGGCCTATAGATTCAAATGAAAACCCATTGGAATTAGACTCTGATGCATAACGTCCTATAATTTTGTTTATTATAATTTTCCCCTTAAGTCATTTTTATTCTCCACATTGTTGCAACGTGATATTTCAATTTATTGTTTGGTAAATTCAGATTCACATGATCTGCGTTATTATTAGTGATGAGCGGATTCGGTTTTACTCGGTTTTACTCGGTTTTACTCGGTTCTCAAAACGGCATCTTATTGGCTCACGGATGTCACGTGTTTTGGATAGCCAATAAGATGCCGTTTTGAGAACCGAGTAAAACCGAGTAAAACCGAGTAAAACCGAACCTCGCTCATCACTAGTTATTATTAGACCTTTTTGCTCTATGAACAAGTTTTTTTCACTTATGGAACATGTGTGTACCCCTATTCTCTTCTTCCCTCCCTCTTCTCTTCTCTATTCCCACCTCTATTTTTGTTCTATTACAAATTTAATAAAAATTAATATTGAAAATGCTATAGAAAAAAAAAATGCATATGGCTCCCCTTTTCTAAACAGAACCTGCACTGGTGCTTCTTCAAAAGATGGCATTGGAAAAATTGGGGGGGGGACAAACAGCATGAGGTCCCTCCAATATTTACTTTACCACTACTAGGTTTGACCAGTCAAGGCTTGTGTAACCATCAAGGGAAATCCACAGTATGAGGGTTCCCCTACCATGATACCAGCTTTCCTAGGCCACTTGGCACCAGGGCTCATTTCCTCAGGGAAGTGCAGCCCACAAAAAAACATGCAGACACCCCTCCTAGGTACAATCAGCCCCCCTGTGTACAACCAGCCAACAGTACTAGGGCTCTTTTCTGTACCCCCGGGGCTTTGGGTAAAGAGGTAATATTTATTATTATTATTATTATTATTATTATTATTATCATCCTCCTTTACAGAAGCACTACAAAGCAAGCCCTGTCATTCTCAATTATAAGGGCTGCCAGAGCATGCTGGCACTTCAAACCACAATCTTATTTTTCAGGCTACTGTATCTTGTATGCCGTGTTTACTAGAAGAAAAGTTTTGGGTAAATGTAGTGTGCACATTTCTGGCGCATTTAATCTCATGACAAGTTTACATTGAGTTTTATCTGAAACTTGCTGAATGTACTAGGTGTAATTGCCAATATATTATCTTAGTCAAGCTTTTTGTCATCCAGGCTGCAAAAACATGGTTAACATACACTATGTGTACTTCTGTGCAATATGAGGTATAATGTTTAAGTAAAGACACTAAGTAAACATTTACTGGCTATTATACATAAATATATTATTATAAGTATTCTAGATTTCATTTACTGTTTATCATAGGATTAGATGAAAAGTTAC
The DNA here is from genome assembly GCF_028390025.1 of Pseudophryne corroboree. NCBI lineage: Eukaryota > Metazoa > Chordata > Amphibia > Anura > Myobatrachidae > Pseudophryne > Pseudophryne corroboree. The sequence continues at coordinate 423,368,565 of NC_086445.1, read as the reverse complement.
CATAAATGTTTTAGTAATACCACCCTAGCTCAAACTCTTTCATCACTTTTATTTTGTTAAGGGGAACTTTAGGTTACACATTCTTCACATGCTCCTGTGTTATGAAATGTACATTAAATTAAACATACCACACATTAACATTGCTGGAGAATAAGAATGTATACTCACTATGGTAGACAATGTAAAAATCTCCACAGGGTGCAGGATAAAATGAATGAAACTTGTGGAGCGCATTGTCCAGAGGGGGATGCAGTCAAAAGACTGACAATAACAATGTTGACATTAATTCATAATGTTGACATTAAAGCGTCTACAGGCAATATGTTGACATTCTCAGAATGTCAACAAGTGAAATGTCAATATTGTCAGAATATCGACATCAAGCTGCGGATGGGAGTGTTAGGAGTAGGCTGGAGTTGGGTGTAGTTGTTAGGATTAGGCACTACTGCATAGGTCTGCAAACTCGGTCCTCATTACCCCACACAGTGCATGTTTTGCAGGTCTCCTCACAGAATCGCAAGTGAAATAATTAACTCCACCTGCGGACCTTTTAAAATGTGTCTGTGAGTAATTAATACACCTGTGCACCTGCTGGGTTACCTGCAAAACATGCACTGTGTGGGGTAATGAGGACCGAGTTTGCAGACCTATGCACTAGTAGGAGGGTTATGTATAGTGAATAAATACTCACCAGACCGCTGCAGAATCAGAAAACTGACCCAGGAAGTGACAATCACATGACTGCTGGGACCTGGGAGATGTTACTGTAGCCACGAGAAGCCAAGAGAAGATAAGTCACCACTAGGCGACCAGGATGAAATGTTGACATTTCATACCCAACCCGTCCGGTGGTACATTGCTGAGAATTGATTTTGACTACCTAAAATCTGTTACACTCTGCCATGCCCAATTAGGGTTGCCATGGCGTGCTGGCACTAAGATGTATTACAGACTTAATGTAGAGGTGTCAAGGTAGAACAATAATCAGGGGCTGATTGGGATAGAAAATCATCCTGGGAAATTTCAGGAAGCAGCCCTAACGGGGCTGTGGCCTGTTGATAGGTCTAGGACTGTTGGGGGGGGGGGGAGAGGGAGGGAGTGAGTCTGATTCTCTTTCAGCTGCAGTTATGAGCTTGTGTCTTTTGCTGCAGTTGCGTCTGCAGCTTTATGCTAATACCGCTATAAAGCCCTTCCCTGATGTACAGGCATGTCCCCAAATGTGCAAAGAATGAGACACTCACTTTCTACAAACGCTGCAATCATGCTCTGTTTGTCTTTAGATGCTCCCATCAGTCAAACCATTGAAACCTGCACCAGCCCTATGCTATGTGCAAGTATGGCCTCCAATGTGAGCGATTCAGTGTCTCTATACACAACCACTTTCATTAACACGTCACTCCAATAACACAACCATACTACATTACATCTGCATCTGATAAGCCAACCACCTATGACCACCCAGGAACACCCAACACATTTTAGTACACTTCTTTGTGTGTGCGACTGAATCGGTACTGTGACTCTGTACGAGCACCATCCGCTGCATCCAACATTGCCAGTGCATCTTGTTGGCATAGTGCGATGGATCGATACCATAGGTGTGCAGCGGGAAGTCTTATAGATAAAGTATCACCTCAGGAGTTACCTTGTGTACAGACAGAACGAGACTTGAGATGTATATCTTCTTTATATAGTACTGAATAGCAGGATCAATATAACAACAGGTTTCAGTATCAGCTTCTCAACTTAAACATGTCAGTAACATCAGCTCATCTCCTTTCCTCAGAGACTTTTCTAGAACACACATGTGAGGAGATAAAACAAACAAGTACAAACATATGCAACAGACAAACACTACACCTCTGTAAGTATACAGCGCCATCTGCTGCCCCTGTACGGTAACTACATGCATATAAACAAACCCATAGTCTGTTGTACATATTTCAACACCCCTTCTCAACAGACTGGGTTTCTTCAGTTAGACCCATCTTTGACGTAAGTCTCCAATGTCTCTCTCTGGTAAGAGGCTTAGTCATGATATCAGCTGTCATATCTTCTGTTGGGCAATAGTTCAACTCTATAAGACCTTGTTCCTGTAGATCCCTCAGGAAGTGATGCTTGACATCAATGTGCTTGGTTCTTGGGTTCACTCTTTCTGTTTGCGCTAATGCAAGGCATCCTTGATTATCCTCATATATCTTGATAGGTTCTTCTTGAGGCATTCCTAGGTCTGATAGTAGTTGCATTAACCATACCACTTCTTGACTGGCGTGAGCTGCTGCGATATATTCAGCTTCTGTAGAAGATAGTGGTACGGTAGACTGCTTCTTGCTTGTCCAGCTGATTAATCCTTCTCTAATAGAGAATAGATATCCACTTGTGGATTTTCTGTCACTTGTGTCTCCAGCCCAATCTGCGTCAACATATCCTGTTAACTTGTGACTTGTGTTTGCTGAGAGCTTAAGCTTCTTGTTAATCGTTCCCTTTAAGTAACAAATTACCCTCTTAACTGCATTCCAATCCATCTTTGTTGGTTTAGAGACTTTTCTGCTTAAAATCCCGACTGCTGTGGAGATATCTGGTCTGGTGACGGTTGCAATGTATAGCAATTTTCCTATGGCTTTTCTGTATAGATGGTTATCCTGTAACAGGTTGCTCTGATCATTTGGTTCCTTTTCATAACTTGTCTCCATAGGAGTGCTTGCTGTCTTTGCATCTTGTATACCGAATTCCTCAATGGTTTCCTGAATTTTGTATTTCTGACTTAGTGTGAATGTTCCATCATCTTCTCTTGAGATTTGCATTCCCAAGTAATGCGTTATGTGGCCGAGGTCTTTTGTTTCAAACTGACGGTTTAGTTCTTGTAACAATTCAACTTCGTCCCCTTCTTGTTCAAAACAAACTAGCAAATCGTCCACGTAAATCAATACATAGAACCATCTTTCCTCTATCAACTTTGTATAGAGACATGGGTCTGCTTTGCTTCTGATGAATCCCTTTTCTGTCAGAACTCCATTTATCTTTGTATTCCATGCTCTTGCTGCTTGTTTAAGACCATATATACTCTTGTTAAGTTTACATACATGATCTGGGTTCTGAGAATTCACGAAGCCTGGTGGTTGTTCCATGTATATATCTTCCTTTAGTTCACCATGTAGGAAAGCCGTCTTTACATCGAAATGTTTCACTTGCATACCCTTTATGGCTGCTGTTAGGAGTAAGGTTCTAATGGTTGTGTGCTTCACAACTGGAGCAAACGTTTCATCATAATCTTCTCCAAATTTCTGTGAATATCCTTTAGCAACGAGTCTTGCCTTGTATCTTTCTATTTTTCCTTCAGAATCATACTTGACCTTAAAAGTCCATTTACATCCTATGGCCTTTTTGTCTATTGGTAGTCTGGTCAATGTCCATGTCTGATTGTCTTCCATTGATTCCATTTCTTCTTTTGCGGCTCCTAGCCATTTCTGTGCTTCTCTTTCAGAAAAGTTAGCAATTTCTTCCCATGATGCAGGTTCTTGTATGTTAATAGCTTTTGCTTTGTAAGATAAACGTGTGGGTGCTTTTCCCTTATTTTCTCTTGAAGAGCGTCTCACCCCCTCGGATGCACTCTCATGAGTGTCGCTGGTATTTGTCTTGTGTTGTACTTCAACTTCTTGAGTGATCTCTACTTCATCTGTTTCTTTGGATTCAGTGCTTTCTTCTTCATCAGTAGAGTCTACTGGAGTTATGACATCATCTCGTGTTTCTTCTATGAATGTCACACTGTTGCTTATAACTACTTTTCCAGTTCTTGGATTTAAGATTCTGTAGCCTTTTGAATGTTCACTATAGCCGACTAGAACTCCCTCTTCTGCTCGGTTCTGCAACTTGCTTCGTTTTTCAGCAGGAATGTAGGCGAAGGCTCTGCATCCAAAAACTCTAATGTGCTTTAAGCTGGGTTTCTTACCGTGCCACAGCTCATATGGTGTCTTCCCTACTGCTTTGGAAAGTAGTCTGTTTTGAAGATAGGTGGCTGTTGCTGCTGCTTCACCCCAATATTTATCAGGTAGTCCTGAATCTGTGAGCATGCACCTTATCATTTCTGTTAGTGATCTGTTTTCCCTCTCAGATACACCGTTTTGCTCTGGTGTATATGGTACTGTCTTCTGATGCTCAATACCGAGTCCTCTCAAGTACCGTTCTATTTTCTGTCCTGTGAACTCGCCTCCTTTGTCGCTGCGAAGAGTTAGCATATTCCTCTTGAACCTGTTTCTGGTCATGGTCACATAGTCTTGCAGCTTTTCTAAGACTTCATCTTTACTTTTTATTAGATAAGTGACTGTGAACCTGGAGTAGTCGTCAATGAATGTCAGCATATACCTTTTGTCTCCTACGGTTCGCGTTTTCATAGGTCCGCATACATCACTATGTACCAGGTCTAGTGGTCTGGAAGCTCTGTTTTCACTTTTCTTAGGAATTGTCGTCCTTGTTGCTTTTGCCTTTATGCAGCATTGGCACTTCATCATTTCTGAACAGTCTGACACTTTGAGATCCCTGGCTAGGTCTCTCTTCTGCATTTCCTTTATGCAATCTGGGTGTCTGTGTCCTAATCTTCTATGCCACTTGTGAATACAGTCAGCGTGTTTCTGTGTACTCAGCTTTGCCTGCTGTGCTGCGATATCCAGACAGTATAAATGTTCTTTTATTCTGGCTGTAGCTAGTGTTTCTCTTCCATTTTGGATAAAACACTTATTATTCTGAAACTTTACAGTAAGTCCTTTTTCTACTAGATTCTTTACTGATAGCAGTGCTCCCTCAAGCTTGGGAACATATAGCACATCTGTTACGGGTATTTCTGCATAGCTGCCATTACCCTTGGAGCATAGGAATTGACCATTCCCTTTCCCTTCTGCAATGATATTTGTTCCATCTGCTAGGTAGATTGTTTCTTTATGGTTCAAATCAAGTTCAGTAAAGAAGTCCTTGTTATTTGTCATATGACTAGTCGCTCCTGAGTCTACATACCACTTTTCTGACAATTGGGTTACTGTCGCTTTAAATGTTCCATTCCAAGTGTGTGCTCCTGTATCTGTAAGTGTGGCTTTGGCTCTTTGTTTGTGTAATCTTTCTGGTGGTTTGTGCTGCTCTGTCTTCCATATGGTGCAATCTTTTTTCAGGTGACCCACTTTCTTGCATCTGAAACAAGCTCTTGTTTCCCTGGTGTGTGGCTTAGTGTCCGCCATTTTAAGTGCTTTCTTTGTGTCACTTTCAGTATTGCACTCTGTAAGCTCCTTTCTGCGTTGATACTCCTCTATGAGCCTGTTCTTCACAAAGTCTGGTGTGATTTCTGCTTCAGGTCTCATTTCTAGTGCGTTTATTAGTGCACTGTATGTATCTGGTAAACTGCAAAGGAGGATGGCTACTATGTGGTTGCTTTTGATTTCTTCTCCCATTGACCTGAGCTGTATGGTTATCTCTAGTAGTGCACTGATGTGTTCTTGCATTGTCTTGCCTTTATTAAATCTCATTTGATATAATTTTCTTAATAGGAATAGTTTGCTGTTCAAACTTGATCCTTCATGCACTCTCTGTAATGCAGTCCACATGCCTTTAGCTGTACTCTCTTGTCTTATGTGTATAAGCTGTTCATCTTCCACTAGCAAACTTATAGTGGCTCTTGCCTGTCTGTCCTTCTTAATCCACTGCTGATCCTCTCCTTCAGGTCTGTCTGCATTTATAACATCCCATAAATCATCTCTGGTTAATAGCATTTCTACTTTAAACTTCCATGTTTGATAGTTCTCATTAGAAAGCTTGCTAGCAGCTAGTCTGAGATCTGTGTAATTTGCCATAACCCTTCCTTGTATAGATCTCTCTATTCTTCTGTGGTATTAAACTTGTTTTACTCACAGTTTTCTTTCCAAGGTTCTCCTGGGTTGTTTCTTGTGTGCGTTACACAGTCTGCTGTCTGCGCCTGCTGGGACTTGCAGTGCGACTCGTGATCTGGATGCTGCTTAGGATGCACTCCTGAAAACTTTATCTTGTATAGACTCCAGTCTGGGCCCATAACCTGTTGGCATAGTGCGATGGATCGATACCATAGGTGTGCAGCGGGAAGTCTTATAGATAAAGTATCACCTCAGGAGTTACCTTGTGTACAGACAGAACGAGACTTGAGATGTATATCTTCTTTATATAGTACTGAATAGCAGGATCAATATAACAACAGGTTTCAGTATCAACTTCTCAACTTAAACATGTCAGTAACATCAGCTCATCTCCTTTCCTCAGAGACTTTTCTAGAACACACATGTGAGGAGATAAAACAAACAAGTACAAACATATGCAACAGACAAACACTACACCTCTGTAAGTATACAGCGCCATCTGCTGCCCCTGTACGGTAACTACATGCATATAAACAAACCCATAGTCTGTTGTACATATTTCAACACATCTGACTCTGAATCAGGCTCATTAGAAGGCCAGCCCACCACTATGGAAATTGCAGGAATATTTATCAAATTTCATGACGACGATCTGCCAGAGTGTACAGAGGCACAAATTAGATAGCCTTTATTAATACATACACTACATAAGGTTATCAACTGGGTTAGTTTGATGGGAAGTAACGCTTTAAAACCATGATCATACAATACAGAAAAGGATGCAATATCTGAATGTTCGCTAAAATATAAATATAAAGGTAGCAAAAATGATACAGATTCATACACGACTACTGTATAAAATAAAAACACAATAGTTATAAATAAAAGTACAGCTATAAAGTAAAAATACTGTAATTCATAAAGATTTGCATAAATATTGTCCATACGAATATGTTTAAATAGAGGATGCTCAGTACATATGGTTAGTATATATACTGATGAGTCTTGTTTTTCAACTATACCAGTTGCTGGAAAGTTTGTGCGGTGTTTAGAAAAGTCTTATTTATGTAATTTAGCCAAAGAAGAGTGAAGTTGGGGTGCGGGTGCGTGCACAGCCTACCTTATCCAGTGAATCTCCAGTAGGTATAGAGATTACAGTAGTGGGGGTGCCGCAAAACCATGCAGGTGCTTCCCCATCTGTCCCAATATTAAATTATGTGCCAGGTAATATGAACTGTTGGTGGTGTATATATGGAGGTGGAAGTGCCACGTTGCCGTACTCCCATGCCATAATGCCTCATAGAGGCAACTGCAGTGCTCTCGGCAGGTCTATCAACCCATAGTGCCTACTAGCCACAAAAGATGACACTTTCCGGTTTCTGTTCCATAGTGGAATGCAAATCCTGGAAGTTCTGCTGCGGCTGCCAGTACAAATCGGTCCAGCAGGGAGGGTGGAGCTAGGAACTGTGACAAACCACTGAGGGTGAGATGGAGCAGGCCAAGTGAGAACTGTCCCATGCTCACTCACTGGTCCAATATACCCCAGTACAGTACTATAACAGTACTATATTTTGGTGCATATTTCTCACATCCTGCATTTTTAATGGCAGCTCCCTCTCCTTGAAAAAATGCTGTGCAGCAGCCTTTTTGCATTATCTTCTAGGGCCAAGCTCTGGAGTGCTTCACTTTTGGAAGCTTGGTAAATCCAACAGTTTAGAAGCCTCCACAAAAGCCTATGGGGGCTGCTTTTGTAGTTGTAAATAGGGAGATCATGGCGGCCATCGAGATGTCTTCTTGTTATATTCAGGGGATCCTTAATATTTGCAGTTACACCCTGAAAATGGGTGTTTTCAGGGGATATCCCACAAATATCCTTTTGCATCCTTTACTCCTCTTCTGGCCTGAGGGATTGTATGTAGGGCTGCTGCCTATGACAGACACGCTTTTCTTCAACAAAAAAGTACACAAAACTTTAATTACATGAGGAGAATACATAGCACTGGGCACAGCAGGCAATATCTGCTGTGGATTTTTCCTCAAGACCATCTTAAGTAAACCTGCTTTCTTTTATTAGCAAGGGAAAATTGACAGGAAAAGAAATTCAGCTTGTGTATTATTACCTTATATAGAAAAAGAATGAGACACTCGCCGCAAAAAAATTCCAAGTGTACGTGAGTACACCTGGCCAATAAAGCTGATTCTGATAATGAAAAAATTTGGACAGGAAATGGGGTGTAGGGCGTTACCCAGGAGCCCCAAACATATTTTTCTATATTACTCTAACGTAGGACTTATAAAATAAATGTGACTAATCGATGGAGGGAAAACAGGATCCAGTCGTGCAATCTAACCATGTACATACAGATGTATTCACCTAAATCCTTGCTGCAGACACCTTAAACAGCCCTTCTAGTCACGCCATGCAGTGGTGTGACACGGTATTGCAGAGACTTTATGTGTGACTTTTTCAGTTTAAATGTGTCTAAGTCGCATTGCTATGCGAATAGGATGCACAAGCAGCTTATGTTGATTAAAATGATATACAGCATGCATATATTCTGTGTGTGACTGCGGCTGTATCTGCATCCGACCCTGCAGTGTTTTCCTGGAAATCATTGTAATGTAGCATTTCGTATGCAGATACAGCGACAGCCGCACACAGAATATAGGTATGCCGCATATCACTTTAATCAGCAGAAGCTGCTTGGCGTCCTAGTCACATAGCAATGTGAATAAGACTCATTTTTGGAAAAAAGATGCACAACGTTAGCAGGGCTGTCCAGGAGCTGTCGGCTGACTCACACCAGGCATCTCCTGCTGCATGGTGTATTGAGGCAAGATGTATGAGGTCACATCTGTAGTGACAGCTGGCAATGCTTCCAACAGTAATGACTAGGATACCCTTCACTCTAACCCCCTCATTGTCTCTAGGAACGTATTACTAGAATTTCTACTGTGTACAGTATGTTGTGCATGTTGTTAGAAGATCCTGGGGAACCATACAAAAGAATATCTTGCAGAGTACAAAGAAAAACATACAGAAATGCTGTTTTTTTCTGTAGTTGGGAATCACTTTCTGTAAAAGGTAAGTGTAATTACTCAAAAAGAAGTTTACGTATTTTGGGACTTATACAGGTTGCATTGTGCAATTTTTAAGATTGGCCTGCAGTGCGCACATGCAGGACCCATCCTGTATGTACAGGTAATGCGGTCGTATTCCATAACCTGCAAACGCCTCTGCCTGACAGGCAGAGGCGTTTGTGGGTTGGACGAGGGGAAAGGGGGTGGGGCATTCGCGGACCGTTGCAGGGGCAGCACGAAGAAAACAAGGGCGGTCGGTGGCGTTTTCAGGGCGGCTGCATTATGTCACACGCAGCTGATCCGAACGAAAAGATGGCGGCGTACTCCTGCCTTCACAGCCAGGCTGTGCTGGGAGGAGGCTTCCCTAGTTTCTGCGACTGCGCACTAACTGCAGTGCAATCGCAATTAGAGCGTGGTTGCAGTTGGTGGGTGGGGGGTAGCATGCTGGGCGGCCTTGCCCTGTGATCGGCGGCACCCAGCATGTGAAAGAACGGTTGCAAATTCTGCTTTTTAGCAGAATTTGCAATCTGTATTGAGTAGGGTACTTAGGGCCTAATTCATTAAGGATTGCAAATTCTGCTAATTAGCAGAATTTGCAATCCTTCTGTATGCATGTTCAGGGCCACCTATCGCAGGGCAAGGCCGCCCAGCATGCTGACCGCCGGCTTCTCCCCTTCAACAAGCAGAAATTGCAATTGCATTGCAATTTCTGCTTGTTAGCAGAAATTACGGTTGCCTCCTGCCGGAGCAGCTTAGCTGCGCCCGCAGCAGCCCCGCCGCCATGTTTATGATCACGGCGGCTGCGTGTGATGTCACGCAGCCACCGCGATCACGCCTGCATCACGCCCACTGTTTCCCCGTTCCCACCCCCGCAACGCTCCGTCTCTGCCCTGGAAACGGAGCAATGCCAGCCCCCCTGCACCCGGACCGCCTCTAACTGATTGACAGGCAAAGGTGCAGAAAATGCGGGCGCATGCGCAGGATAGGCGCTGCGCCCTCATCGTTTGTGGTTGGATCGCGATCTGCAATCCAACCTGAATTAGGCCCTTACTCTTTAAAATGAATGCGTCACTTTGATACATACTTTGAATGATGGATTTCTACCGACAAGAACACCCTGTATGTATAATTTATTTACCGCAATCAAGTAGTAAAATAACACATACATTTTTTCATTCTGTTTTCACCTTGTATGAGAGTCTTTTATTTTGCATGACATAGATGAATACAGTACAACATAATTTCATATCAGATTCGAGGATCACAGAATATACAAACTTCACATCATATGAAACATTCAGCCATTACTCAGTAAACTAAGATTACTTGATTTGTATATTTTATGGGAGACGGGTTCTGGTATGTTGTTTCAAGTTGCTGTTTGGGAAGTATTCTGTGTAACCTCTTCCAAGAACTTTAAAATATTTGGATAATTTTAGAGTAGAAATAACAATCTTTGCCAGTTCATACATGCACTGTAGACTTTGGCTTCCAGGTCCATTTTCATTATAGAACAAGAGGTAAAAAAATTGTAATAAAATGCTTTAAAAGTAGAAAATTGTTCTTGAATTAAAGTCTTTTTTGGTGTCTTTTGCCTGCTGTGCTGAGATGCCAAAAGGGATAAGAGGATTCGTCTGATACAGTACAGTACATGATCCTTCTAAAATAGGCAAATAGTTTCTCTGGTGGGGTCAACTGCCCTTACGGCTCGCCTGTAACTCTTTAGTAGATAGGGAAGAGCACCAACTGCAGTGAAAATATCCATTTTCACTGGAGAAAGGTTTTAACACAATAAATTGTCCCAAAAGTGGCAAGCAATAAAGCTGAGTTAAGCAGACTGTCCCGTGCTTCTGTGAAGGTCGAGCATATGTATGGAACTCAGCTGTAGATCACTGTGATCACTACTATCATGTGTAAACAGAAGTATAAGATTATAAAATAAACAGTCTGAGACCTATTTGAACAGATTCATGCAGACTAATTTCACATTTTCATGGTGATTAAAACCTACTTTACTATATATACAGTGGGGCAAAAAAGTATTTGGACAGCCACCGATTGTGCAAGTTGACCCACTTAAAAAGATGAGAGAGGTCTGTAATTTCCATCATAGGTACACTTCAACCGTGAGAGACAGAATCTGAAAAAAACAACAACTAGGAAATCACATTGTATGATTTTTTAACAATTTATTTGTATATTCTTGCAGAAAATAAACATTTGGACAATCAAAAAGTTTAACTCAATACTTTGTAATGTAACCTCGGTTGGCAATTACAGAGGTCAAACGTTTCCTGTAGTTCTTGACCAGGTTTGCACACACTGTAGCAGGTATTTTGGTCCACTCTTCCATGCAGATCTTCTCTAGATCTGTCATGTTTTGGGGCTGTCGCCGAGCAACACGAACTTTCATCTCCCTCCACAGATTTTCTATTGGGTTGAGATCTGGAGACTGGCTAGGCCACTCCAGTACCTTGAAATGCTTCTTACGGAGCCACTCCTTAGTTGCCCGGGCGGTGTGTTTGGGGTCATTGTCATGCTGGAAGACACAGCCATGTTCCATCTTCAATGCTCTTATTGAGGGAAGGAGGTTTTCCCCCAAAATCTAACGATACATGGCACCATTCATCGTCTCCTTAATATGGATCAGTCGTCCTGTCCCCTTTGTAGAAAAGCAGCCCCAAAGCATGATGTTTCTACCCCCATGCTTCACAGTGGGTATGGTGTTCTTGGGATGACATTCATCATTCTTCTCCCTCCAAACACGGCGAGTGGAGTTTATACCAAAAAGTTAGATTTTGCTCTCATCTGACCACATTACATTCTCCCAATCCTCCTCTGGATCTTCCAGATGGTCACTGGCAAACTTTAGACGGGCCTCGACATGTGCTGGCTTAAGCAGGGGACCTTTCGGGCACTGCAGGATTTCAATCCATGACGACGTAGTGTGTTACTAATGGTAACCTTTGTGACTGTGGTCCCAGCTCTCTTGAGGTCATTCACCAGGTCCCCCCGTGTAGTTCTGGGCTGATTCCTCACCGTTCTCAAGATCATTGATACCTCATGAGGTGAGATCTTGCATTGAGCCCCAGGTCAAGGGAGATTGTCAGTGATCTTGTATTTCTTCCATTTTTTAATAATTGCGCCAACAGTTGATCGCTTCTCACCAAGCTGCTTGCCTATTGCCGAGTAGCTCATCCCAGCCTTGTGCAGCTCTACAATTTTGTCCCTGGTGTCCTTAGACAGCTCTCTGGTCTTGGCCATGGTGGAGAGGTAGCAGTCTGACTGATTGAATGTGTGGACAGGTGTCTTTTATACAGATAACCAGTTCAAACAGGTGCCATTAATACAGGTAACGAGTGGAGGATAGAAGATCTTCTTAAAGAAGAAGTAACAGGTCTGTGAGAGCCAGAAATCTAGATGCTTGGTAGGTGTCCAAATATTTATTTTCCACAAGAATATACAAGTAAATTGTTTAAAAATCATACAATGTGATTTCCTGGGTTTTTGGTTGTTGTTTTTTTTTCAGATTCTGCCTTTCACAGTTGAAGTGTACCTATAATGGAAATTACAGACCTCTCTCATCTTTTTAAGTGGGTCAACTTGCACAATCGGTGGCTGTCCAAATACTTTTTTGCCCCACTGTGGTTTATAATAATTTGCATTAAAATAGTTTCTACTATGTCATATGATGGTATATTGCATATAAACTGGAATTTTTTTTTTTACTATTTTGCTATTTTTTACGGTTTGTACTGTAATTGTCAGCTGTTAGCCATTATAAAACAGACAGCTGGGTGTTTATTTATAACATATTATTACCTACCAACTCACCCAGGCTCTGTTCTGTGGTGTGACATGTTCTTCACTGAATTTATATAGTCTCACTTTTTCTCTGATACAGTAGTTCTTACCATAACTGTTTTAGTGCTGGAGGCTGAATTGGTAAATTAATGGTCACTAGGGACACTGAAATATCCACAGGGCCTCGGTACTATGGGGGCATGGCCAAATAATAAGGTAGGTGCCATGCCCCCACCAAAAGAAATTAATAAAATACTATGTATTTGGCATCAGGCCTGGTTAATTATTACCTAGCTCACGAGTCTTCAACCTAGGGCTGCTGTGGTACTACACATCAAAGCATGCCCTGCCACAGTTTTGCTATTAAGGCATGCTGAAACTGAGGAAGGGCATGCTAGGACATGTAGTTCCACAGCAGCTGGAGGGTCGTAGGTTGAAGGCCCATGACCTAGCTTCTCTGCACCCCCCCTTCCATTCCCCTGATGGTTAAACAAGGACTGGCCTGTTATGTTCCCAAAGAGTCCACTAGGAGACACACGCTCCTCTGTGTCAGTGCTGGAAGATACAGGCACTAGTAGTGGCTGCTCCCTACCTTACATCCTGTATAACACGCATCCTGCTGCCCGTGATACTCATACGCAGTGCCAGCACTCTGGCTGCCTTCACTTTGTCTTCTAGTGGCAGTGCTTATGCTGCATGCAGGGGAAACTAGTACTACCCACTGCCTACCCATCTAACCTGCCTACTACTAACCTACTGCCTGCCTAACATACGTAACTACCTACTACCTAACCTACCTACCTGCTACTTAAATACATATCTGCCTACTACTTATCTACCGCCTACCTACTACTTGTCTACACTGGTGACCCCCCATTAGGAAGAGGATACTGCCAGCAAGACAACACCACAGACACTATCCCCCATATTAAGCAGCACTGCAGTGTCCAGGGATGGGCTGGGTAAGGGTATATATGCCTCCCGGGCTGCTCCCGTCTCCCAAGTGGACATTTGCAGTCTGATTCTGACAATGGGGGTCATTCCGAGTTGATCACTAGCTAAAAATGTTCGCTGCGCAGCGATGATGCAAAAAAAGGCACTTCTGGGCATGCGTATGCGGCGCAGTGCGCATGCGCGATGTACTTTTACCACGGCCGATGTATTTTTACACAAGGTCTAGCGAAGCTTTTCAGTCGCAATGGCAGCCGCAGAGTGATTGACAGGAAAGGGGCGTTTCTGGGTGTCAACTGACTGTTTTCAGGGAGTGCTCGAAAAAACACAGGCGTGCCAGGAAAAATGCAGGCGTGGCTGGGCGAACGCAGGGCGTGTTTGTGACGTCAAATCTGGAACTGAACAGTATGAAGTGATCGCAAGTTAGGAGTAGGTCTGGAGCTACTCTGAAACTGCACAATTTTTTTTTGTAGTCGCTCTGCGATCCTTTCGTTCGCACTTTTGCTAAGCTAAAATACACTCCCAAAGGGCGGTGGCTTAGCGTTTGTACGACTGCTAAAAACTGCTAGCGAACGATCAACTCGGTATGACCCCCAAAGAGAGCTTTTTTGCTATGTGTGTTGCCATCTCGGCTTCCAATTAGCTCCTCCTTCTTTCTCTATTGGCCATGTATATACAGTGAACTACTAAATCCCAGAGCCAGATTAAGGGGAAGCCTGTACCCTGGTACCCCCAGACAGGACCTTGCTGATGGTCAATGGACATCTCAGTGCTAATGCTAATACCGTGATACAGAGAAGTAGTCACATGGAAGGAGCTCAAAGATCAAAAGGTGCAGGACTGTCTGCTACAGTTGGAACTACCTTCTAGGCATGCAGTAAATATATTATCCCCAATTTCTGCAGTGGGGTACACTGATATTGCACAGGGAATAACATTGGGGTGTAGAGTTGGATCTGGATCCGAGGCACCAACAGGCTAAAAGCTTTGACTTCCCAGGATGCATAGCGCCACCTCCAGGCACTGGAGCTCAGGTTGTGAGTTGGTGCCTGCAGTGCAGGCAGCTAACAGGGAGGGCTGCGCTAGGCAGCCCTGAAAAGAGCTTTTTGAAGAAAGACTTCAAGGGCCGCAGCACAGGCACTTAGAAGTGTTATGTGTCAGTCTGACATATCGTGCTGCGGCTCCCTCACCTCCCCCAGTGGCGCTGTGTACTCCCGCGCCCTGGTTGCCGGGTACGTACAGCAGAGGCGCTCTGGTCCACATCAGGCACACATCACCGCTGACACTCTCCTGGATCGCGTGGCCGCATCATAGGGAGGAGCTAAGAGGGCCCCCCAGGCGGGACCCGCTGAAATTGTGATCGGCGTGGTCTCCAGGAGACGGACCACGCGCGCTGGTGTGGACACTGTGGCTGTACAGGGACCCCACTAGACCACCAGGGCAAGGGACACAGGTCGGATTTCTTTAACCCCGTTCCAATAGGCCCCGCAATACCCGGTGGTGAAATCCAGCAAGGGAATAAGGCTGTGACCTGTAGCCCCTACCCCAGCCCCAGGCTCCATTTACTGCAAATGTTCCCGCCCTGGATCTGCATCTCTCTCTCTCCCTCACTCCCTGTCAGCATTTGGGCGCCATTACACGCAAGCTGAGCTGATTCTGTGACTGCTGGGCAATGTCTCCTCTGTAAAGCCGCCTGCATCATCAGCACTGTGCATATACAGGACACTTAAGTATTCTACATGTCGTTTAGACAGTGTTAGTTAAGAACAAGTGCATAACTTCAGGGTTATTTAGTACAAGTACCCTGTGATATACATCCAGTCTTTACTGTGCATTGTTATATCTGTATATATACATAGCTTTACTTAGTAGTCCAGTTACTTAGTATTGCTAGTCCAGTGCAGTTTTATTGTTTGTAATAATTTCTGCATTGTACATGTGACTGTGTGTGCCGATAGCTGCTGTGTGGTCTATATTCCGTGTATCTCGCACATATTGCTATCCCTATGTGCTGTACTCTGAAGGGGGCTAAGTGCATCAGGGTTCTCATATGATATAGTGTCTCACAGGATATACTACTTTGGTATTATTTTCTGTGTGTTTCAGTCACCATTTACGTCTTAAATTCTCTGTTGTGCTCTGCTTTGCAGTCACACTATACAGGGGATTTTTGTCAGGTATTTGTCTGCTAAACAGGGTGGTAGATCCATGGCTGATCCTGCACCATGCAGTGCTGACGCCACAGATTTCTCGGAGGAAAACATTGCAGCTGAGGGTTCAGGTACCGGGGATTCTATACCCCTCAGTCAGTCTGCAGCACCGGGGGCACACCAAGACCCACCTTGGGCTGCTTTCTCTAATTTACTGACTACGCTGGTAACTAGACTTGCGCCCCCTGTGGGACCTCCTTTGTCATTACAGCCACATATTGTCCCTGCAGTTAATCCGCTATGGGCAGATAATCTGTGAACTCAGTTACAGCAATTACATCAGTCTTTGGCTAAACAAAAACCTAACCCTCGCCCGCCTAGGTCCAAGGGGTCCTCTAAGCGGGCAATTACTTCCTCACAATCCACACGTTTCGGATACTTCATCCGATGAAGATGGCGCATATACAGACCCCTCAGACACTGATGCAGATGCTTCTGATGGGGAATCTATTACACAGGTGGATGTTCCTGACCTCTTGGAGGCTATCAGACTGATTCTTCAAATTGATGATGAAAAGAAACCTGATAAGTTCAAGCGTCAGAAGGTTACTAAATTAGTTTTACCCCATTCTGACCATTTGGTTGACATACGTTAGGAATCCTAGTAATATCCAGGAAAGAAATTCTCCCTGTCTAAGAAGATGCTAGCTCGTTATCCCCTCGCTGCAGAGTTAAGTAAAAATTGGGAAACACCGCAGCCGGTGGACTCCCAGGTCGCGCGTCTGGTGGTGTCATCTGCTCTGTCTGTCACTACTGTCACCTCTCTGAAGGAACCGACGGATAAGCGTGTGGAGGGTTGCCTGAAGTCTATTTACACTCTTGCAGGAGCTGTGCATAGGCCCGCTATTGCAGCTTCTTGGGCTGCAAAAGCTATTGAAGCCTGGGTTCTGGACGTTGAAGCGGAACTACTGTCTGATTTTTCTGATAATGCTAGACAGTGTCTTTCATATATTATTACAGCCTCTCACTATATTCAGGAGGCGGCATCTGATGCTGGTGTGCTAGCGGCCAAAGCGTGTACTACATCCATTCTGGCCCGCCGGATTCTCTGGTTGCAGTCCTGGTCTGTAGATCTGGACTTTAAAAAGACCTTCGAGGTGATACCCTTTAAGGGAAACATCCTTTTTGGGGAAGATCTCAACAAGATTGTTGCTAACTTAGCATCCGCTAAGACTGCCTGTCTGCCTAGTACTAATCCTTTGGCTCCGAAGGCTAAAAGTACTTTCTTTCGCTCCTTTCCACTTCCAAGTAAAACAAAGGGTCAGGCATACCCAAAACAGGCTCGCACTTCCAAATCCATTAAGCCCAAACCTAAACGTTCCTGGGCTGCCTGTCAGCCTGCTTCCAAAATAGACAAGCCTGATGCATGACGGGGCGGGCCTCCTCCAGGGGGACCCCAGGGTGGGAGGCTGACTTCTGCGGTTTGCTCCGGTATGGTTACAGACCACTTCAGACGCCTGAGTAAAGGAAGTCGTCACTCACGGATACGCCAGTTTTGCTCAACAAACATCAGATCCGGTAAAAGCAAAAACTCTCCATTCGGTGGTACAATCCCTCCTGGACACAGGAGTGATAGTGCTGGTTCCCCTGTCTCAGAGAGGAAGGGGTACTATTCAACGTTGTTCCTAGTTCCGAAACTGAATGGGTCTTCCCGGCCTATTCTCAACCTCAAGTCTTTGAACAAATTTGTGAAAGTTTCCAAATTCCGTATGGAAACTCTTCGCTCAATTGTTCTGGCCTTGGAGCCCATGGACTATATGGTTTCCCTGGACATACAGAATGCTTACCTGCATATACCTATTGCCATGTCGCATCAGCAACACCTGCAGTTTGCTATTGGCAACCTACATTTTCAATTCCAGGCCTTACCTTTTGGTCTGACCACGGCTCCGAGAATCTTCACTAAGGTCATGGCGGTCATGACGGCTATGCTCCACCGTCAGGGTATCAGGATCTTGCCGTGTATGGACGACTTGTTGATCCTGGCGAACTCTCCAGAGGTTCTCCTCCGTCATCTGGAACTGACGGTCCAATTCCTGCAAGCCCACGGGTGGCTCATCAACTAGAAGAAATCCTTACTGGTCCCTGCTCAGAGCATGGTGCACCTGGGGGCATTATTGGACACCCACAACCAACGGTTGTTCTTGTCTCCGGAGAAAGTCCTGAAACTTCAGGACAAGATAAGATGCTTCCTATCTCGCCCACATGTGTCAATACACTCGGCGATGCAAGTACTAGGCATCATGGTGTTGGCTTTCGACATGGTTTTTAACCATATTTTTATCTCCTAACTTATTTGAAATAAGGATCAAATAAGTTTTGAGATAAAAATATGGTAAAAAAAAAAAAAGGGCAGACTAGATGGGCCAAGTGGTTCTTATCTGCCGTCAAATTCTATGTCAAATTATATGGTGGAGAACGCTCAATTTCATTCCTGCCCTCTGCAGAGGTGAATCCTTTCCAAATGGGACAGCCTGCCTCACCAGATCAGGACTCACATGATCTCCTTGACTCCGGAGGTTCGCCTGTCACTGACTTGGTGGCTACAGGACCAGCAATTGAGCAAGGGTCGTCCCTTCTGGATCCCCAACTGGGTCCTTCTAACGACGGATGCCAGTCTGCGGGGTTGGGGCGTGGTGTTCGAGCAACACTCTCTTCAGGGTCGATGGACCAGGGAGGCCTTCTCTCCTCCCGATATACATTCTGGAGTTGCGGGCAGTGTTCAATGCTTTGAAACTGGCACTGCCTCTGGTACAGAACAGGCCTGTTCAAGTACAGTCGGACAACGCCACCACGGTGGCATACATAAATCATCAAGGTGGCACTGGAAGCCGCATGGCAATGATGGAAGTGTCAAAAATTCTTCTATGGGCGGAATGCCATCTGCCAGCCATATCGGCAGTGTTCATTCCGGGGGTCCTCAACTGGGAAGCGGACTTCCTCAGTCATCAGGACGTACACGCCGGAGAGTGGAGCCTTCATCCAGAAGTATTTCAACTCCTAGTGGACAAGTGGGGCCTACCAGATGTAGACCTGATGGCGTCTCGACACAATCACAAGGTGACGGTCTTCGGAGCAAGGACAAGGGATCCTTAAGCAGCGTTCGTGGACACACTGGCAATTCCATGGAGCTTTCGGCTGCCATACGTGTTCCCTCCAGTGTCACTCCTGCCCAGGGTAATAAGGAAGTTCAAGCAAGAAGGAGGATTACTACTTCTAATCGCTCCAGTGTGGCCCAGACGGCATTGGTTCTCAGACCTGCAGGGTCTCTCGATAGAGTGTCCTCTTCTACTTCCGCAACGCCCAGACCTCCTCGTTCAGGGCCCTTGTGTCTACCAGGATCTGACCCGACTGGCTTTGACGGCGTGGCTCTTGAAGCTTCAGTTCTGAGGGCCAAAGGATTTTCTGAGGTGGTCATTCAAACTATGTTAAAAGCCCGTAAACCGGCTTCGGCTCAGATTTATTATAGGGTCTGGAATTCAACCTTCACCTGGTGTGCGGCTAAGAATTATGATGCGTACAAGTTCAGTACTGCAAGTCTTTCGGCTTTTCTGCAGCAGGGCCTGGACTTAGGCATTCGTCTGGCCTCCCTCAAGGTTCATATTTCGGCCTTGTCGGTGTGGTTTCGGAGAAAAATCGCGACTCTGCCTGACGTGAATACTTTCACTCAGGGTGTCTTACGGATTCAATCTCCCTATGTTCCTCCTGTGGCTCCTTGGGATTTGTCGGTTGTTTTGGATGCCCTACAGGAGTCTCCATTTGAACCTCTTGAGTCTGTGGACCTTATGTGGCTTACTCTTACGGTCTTGTTTTTGCTGGCTATTGCCTCTGCTAGACGGGTTTCAGACTTGGGTGCCTTGTCCTGTCGGTCACCCTTTCTGATTTTTCACCGTGACCGGGCTGTTCTTAGAACTCTCCCCGGTTATCTGCATAAGGTGGCGTCATCTTTCCACCTTAACCAAGAAATTGTGGTTCCGGCCTTTACCTCTCCTGGTTTATCCTCCAAAGAACGATCTTTGGATGTGGTACGGGCTCTCCGTATTTACGTGAAGAGAACAGCTTCGCTTCGGAGATCTGATTCTCTTTGTTCTGTTTGGTTTTCACAAACATGGCTGGCCTGCTAATAAGCAGACCTTGGCCTGATAGATTAGAATGGTGATTGCACATGCTTATGTACAGGCTGGCCTTCCAGCTCCTTCTACCATCAAAGCCCATTCTACTCGGACCTTGTTTGGCGGCCCACCGTGATGCGACCCTTGAACAATTGTGCAAGGCGGCTACGTGGTCCTCAGTGAACACGTTCATAAGCACTATAGATTGTAAGCTTGCGAGCAGGGCCTTCCTACCTCTATGACTGTTTGTTATTACCCAATTTTGTTAAATCATTGTTAATTCCAATTGTAAAGCGCAACGGAATTTGCTGCGTATATAAGAAACTGTTAATAAATAAATAAGGTTCTATGCCTTTGATACTTCCGCCTCCCAGGATGCCTCCTTTGGACGCCGGGTTCTTATACCCACTACAGTGCGTCCCCTCCCATGAGGAACTGCTTTAGGACATCCCCAAAGTTATTCCTTGTGGAACCCCAGTGTACCCCGCTGCAGAAAAGGAGATTTATGGTAAGAACTTACCGTTGTTAAATCTCTTTCTGCGAGGTACACTGGACTGCACAGGGCGCCCACCCTGACGCACTTATTGTAGCTTCTTTGGGTTTGTATGGCATTAGCCGCTGGTACCTTCTCTTTTCGTGAGAATGTAGTTGTATGTGGCTACTAACTGTTGTCGTCTCTCTTACCTGCTAAGGCATTGGACTGGTTAACAAAACTGAGCTCCAGTGCCTGGAGGCGGGGATATAGGGGAGGCGGCACTATGCATCCTGGGAACAGTCAAAGTTTTTAGCCTGTTGGTGCCTCGGATCAAGATCCAACTCTACACCACGATGTTATTCCCTGTGGAATCCAGTGTACCTCGCAGAAAGAGATTTAACAACGGTAAATTCTTACCATAAATCTTGTTTTATCTCTGTACATATGGATTACTGGGTATATATGCTTATTCTGAGTCTTTTGCATCTGTGACTTCTTTGCTGGTCGGTCGTGGTAGACTACTTATCATATTATGGTAGTCTGAGAATCCATCGGTATATACTGAAAATCCAAGCGATTGTATGTGGAAGCCTATCCCACCCACTGTCTTAATGTCGGCAACAAGGGGCCATCATCACATATCTGGACTTGCATATACCACGTGCTGTATGCAGGCATCTCACATCTCTATGCACTCTATGATTAACAACGGAAGTCAGCACACATGCCGATACTTCCTTGAATTTCCCTCAAGATGGAACAATACCATACGTTCGCTGGATTAAAGTCCAGTCACTGCCTAGAATCGTCCATTTCTTGTGAAATAGGGTCCTTTCAATACATCAGTAGACATATGGCTGATCCTGCGTAGTCTGTGTTTTCATTTTCGGCACTTGCGTAGTACAGGTTGAGTATCCCTTATCCAAAATGCTTGGGACCAGAGGTATTTTGGATATCGGATTTTCCCGTATTTTGGAATAATTGCATACCATAATGAGATATCATGGCGATGGGAACCAAGTCTAAGCACAGAATGTATTTATGTTACATATACACCTTATACACACAGCCTGAAGGTGATTTTAGACAATATTTTTAATAACTTTGTGCATTAAACAAAGTGTGTGTACATTCACACAAATCATTTATGTTTCATATACACCTTATACACACTGCCCAAAGGTCATTTAATACAATATTTTTAATACCTTTGTGTATTAAACAAAGTTTGTGTATATTGAGCCATCAGAAAAAAACAAAGGTTTCACTATCTCACTCTCACTCAAAAAAATCCATATTTCGGTATATTCCATATTTCAGAATATTTGGTTATGGGATACTCAACCTATATACTGAAATCCCTGGAAAGCTTCCGTATCTGCAAATACGTCCGACCCATATGAATCAGGCCCAAAGTCTGCATGGATCTGGAGAACTTTGGGGGTAATTCTGAGTTGATCGCAGCAGCAAGTTTGTTAGCAATTGGGCAAAACCAGGGCCCTCATTCCGAGTTGTTCGCTCGTTGCCGATTTTCGCTATATTGCGATTAGTCGCTTACTGTGCATGCGCAAGGTTCGCAGAGCGCATGCGCTTAGTTATTTTACTCAAAAGTTAGGTATTTTACTCACGGCATAACAAGGATTTTTCCTCGTTCTGGTGATCGGAGTGTGATTGACAGGAAGTGGGTGTTTCTGGGCGGAAACTGGCCGTTTTATGGGTGTGTGCGGAAAAATGCTGCCGTTTTTGGGAAAAACGCGGGAGTGGCTGGAGAAACGGGGGAGTGTCTGGGCGAACACTGGGTGTGTTTGTGACGTCAAACCAGGAACGAAACTGACTGAACTGATCGCAATGTAAGAGTAAGGGGTATATTCAATTAGCAGTGATAACGGACTTTTCACGTAAAAATGTCCGGCTTTCGGGTGAAAACACGTACTTTTCACGTGAAACGCAATTACAGCCTATTCAATTATCCTGGGAAATTTATCGGTGATAATTTTTTCACTAATTTCACTTCACCTTCTCTAAAGCAGGTGAAAAGTTGGGAAAAGTCACTATTTTAAGGTAAAAATGTTTGGATATGGTACAGAACTCCTGGGACACCCCCCTTAATGACTAATTAGGCACGTTGAAGTTTTTAATTATTTTTAATTGGCCAATAATGACATGTCATTTTTGGGGTGAAAAAGTAAAAAGTGATGGAAATTGGGGTTCAAGGTATGGGACAGGTATATTGGGGTGCTTTATGAGTGGGACAGGTGTTTTTTAGGCTTGCAGATGGGAGTAATCGGTCTGTTTCCACTTTTTTTTAAAGTACCCTAAAATGACCCAAATATATACTTATACCCATTTTCATGTACCCCAAATTTAATGAGAGCATTTATTTTGCTCAAAAAAACTTGCTTTCTATAATTTTTTTGAATTTAAAAAAAAATGCATATAACAGCCATTTCACACAATTTAAGTCCCCAAAAACTCTTTAATGTGATCTCTAACACACTTCTCTTCTGTTTTCCTATGTTAGTTTAGCATTTTTTTGGGGTACAGGCTGATTTCCACATTTTCACCTGCACTTTTCACTGCAAGAATTTTCACGTGAAACCCGGTCGGAATTGAATAGGTCGAAAAACGGAGCGCTTTCGCGGCAATTTTCGGCCGATTGCCGCGAAAAATTTTTTTTTTTTCGGGCGAAAAATTGCCGCGAATTTGCGGATAATTGTATACCCTAGTAAGTCTGGAGCTACTCAGAAACTGCTAAGAATTTTCTATTCGCAAATCTGCTAATCTTTCGTTCGCTATTCTGCTATGCTAAGATACACTCCCAGAGGGCGGCGGCCTAGCGTGCATAGGTGTGCGCAGGGGGGGTTCCTGGTGCGCACAGGCACCCCCTAATGTCTGGCACCCCGATCTCACATGCCTGATGCAGTGATCGCCGAGCAGGCTGATTAATGTCCCCTCTGTGCTGCACCCTGTCAGGACTGCATTACTGACCGGACACCTGGGTTAATCAAGGATGCCACCGCCCACCCGTTACACCCGCCACATGCCCACCTCTCTCCTTCTATGCCATGCCACTGCCAGCCACTGATGAGGATCAGCAGGCAGCCAGCGTTCCTCTTACGAAGACAAATTAAATACTGGCAGACAGCCGGCAGCAGCATTGACACGTCACTCATTTTTCCAGCAGCAGCATCACTAGTCTGCGACTGTCAGTGTCAGTGAGTGACTGACTTGTAAGTAAGCTGCTGCAGCTTGCAGGGGAAACAGAGGGGGAGGCAGACCAGGCTGAGGAGGAGCAGTGTAATTGCAGTGAGTGCCATCAGGGGGGTTTGTTTGGTGCACAGCACAACATCTGACAATGCATCTGCATTATTAGGATTGGTACAAGGGTGGATATTTTATATTGCGTTGATGTCAATAGATGTGCAAGACACGCCCAAGAGGCGGTGCTAGACACACCCCTCCGACGGTGCACCCCCTAATAAAATGTGCTGCGCACGCCTATGCTAGCGTGTGCAATGCTGCTAAAAGCAGCTAGCGAGCGAACAACTCGGAATGAGGGCCCATGTGCACTACAGGGGGGCAGTTATAACATGTGCAGAGAGAGTTAGATTTGGGTGGGTTATTTTGTTTCTGTGCAGGGTAAATACTGGCTGCTTTATTTTTACACTGCAATTTAGATTGCAGATTGAACACACCCCACCCAAATCTAACTCTCTCTGCACATGTTATATCTGCCTCCCCTGCAGTGCACATGGGCCCTCATTCCGATTTGTTCGCTCGCTAGCTGCTTTTCGCAGCAGTGCACACGCTAAGCCGCCGCTCTCTGGGAGTGAATCTTAGCTTAGCAGAATTGCGAACGAAAGATTCGCAAAATTGCAAATAGAAATTTCCTAGCAGTTTCTGAGTAGCTCGAGACTTACTCCTAGACTGCGATCAGTTCAGTCAGTTTCGTTCCTGGTTTGACGTCACAAACACACCCAGCGTTCGCCCAGGCACTCCCCCGTTTCTCCAGCCACTCCCGCGTTTTTCCCAGAAACGGCAGCGTTTTTTCACACACACCCATAAAACGTCCAGCTTCCGCCCAGAAACACCCACTTCCTGTCAATCACACTCCGATCACCAGAACGAAGAAAAAACCTCGTAATGCCGTGAGTAAAATACCAAACTTCTTAGCAAATTTACTTGACGCAGCCGCAGTGCGAACATTGCGCATGCGCAGTTAGCGGAAAATCGCACCGATGCGAAGGAAAATAACGAGCGAACAACTCGGAATGAGGGCCCTGGTTTTGCCCAACTGCTAAAAAAGTTCCTGCTGCGATCAACTCAGGATTACCCCCTTTGTTCAATGATCTAAGTATTTTGCCACCTCACCTTCCAGCTATTACAACATAACTGAAACCAAATCACACATAACAATAGTAAAGTTTAAGCCAGAGAACAAATGCTGTAACTCCTACGAGATCTTGTGTACAAGGAACTGTAACTATCAAAGCTTCATATACATGAGCTCTAGCTACAGTATGTATGCTGACAAGGGCCCTGCTTGTTTCCCTTGTGTTAAAAATATCTGCATTTTAAAATGAACCTACTTTGTGCCTTCTTCTGGAATAACTATTTGTATAATCACTAGGTTGGCGGGTAACCCTCCATGGTAGTCATAGACCGATCAGCAATGTACAGTACTTACCTTCAGTATCAGTCAATTCTTGCTCACCTAAATGAGGTGATCTGCTGGATAATGCTTCATGAATATTTTTTTAAGGCATCCCAAACAAAACATGGTCCCTGTATTCTATTTAATAACATCCAACTAATTGACATTATGTAAAATAAACTTGCACCATCCTAGACTTACCACAAATCACATGCTTAGAAACATATGTATTTAGGTTTCCATCCAACTCTGCGTAGCGTGCAAATCTGATGACACCCACTCACTGAACACTGGCTACATGGGAACATCCTCTTACAGCACCGTAATGCCCCTTCAGACATAAGATGTGTCTAAAATCAATGCTACATTGTCTGTAGTTGCGCACTCTTGGTTCAGGACCATGCACAGTGAGAAAACAGATGCACTCTACTAACAGGCTTATAATGAAGCATATATCAGCTCCACTGTCTCAACATAGGCCCTCATTCCGAGTTGATCGCTCACTGCCATTTTTCGCAGCATAGCGATCAGGCTAAAAACCAGCTGTTCTGCGCATGCATATGGGCCGCAGGTCGCACGCGCCAAGTAATTTCACACAAAACTAAGCAATTTTACACAGGGGCGAGCGACGCTTTTCAGTCGCTCTGCTGATCGGTGAGTGATTGACAGGAAGTGGGTATTTCTGGGTGGAAACTGACCGTTTTCCGGGAGTGTGCTAAAAAACGCAGGCGTGTCAGGCTAAAACGCAGGAGTGGCTGGGGAAACGGGGGAGTGGCTGGCCGAACGCAGGGCGTGTTTGTGACGTCAAAGCAGGAACTCAACGGACTGAGGTGAGTGCAATCTAGGAGTAGGTCTGGAGCTACTCAGAAACTGCAGGAAAAGATTTTCGAGCAGTTCTGCTAATCTTTCGTTCACGCTTCTGCTAAGCTAAGATACACTCCCAGAGGGCAGAGGCTTAGCGTTTGCACTGCTGCTAAAAGCAGCTAGCGAGCGATCAACTCGGAATGAGGGCCATAGTCTGGTTTCCATATCACCCACTTTAGCAGTGTCTTCCGTTAAGGACTGTGACATATCATTAATGTCCTTCTGTAAATTAGGCAGCATTTCTTCCATGTTCCTCACTGTGCCCCCCAAAGCAGCTACCTTATCTTCCACCTTCTGCATGTAATGCTCTATATTGACAAATCATCGCCTATAGCCTATTAGCCTCCTATTGGTCTGCATCATTCAAGTTATTATATCCATCTACATTGCTGCTTTCTGGGTCTACCACATTTCTATATTCATTGTGGTCCTAGATAATATTGAGGGTAACTGAATATATATAGTAATAAAACTATTAATTCATACAACAAAAATCCTAAAAATTTAAAGAAGTTAATCAAACATATACAATGGCATGCACTGCTGTATCCGCTTACCTGAGCACTCATATCCATTGCCCTTGTATCCTTGTTTGCATCTACATTTAAAGGATCCTGGATAGTTGAGGCAGTCACTGTTAGGACTGCACTTGTGAGTGTTCACCAGACACTCATTTATATCTGCCAATGACAAATCAGTGACGCACTGGTGAAACTCAATATATTGCAACAATAAAATAATGTAGCTTTATAACACTGTCACATTGTAAATCTTTTATGCTTATTATGCGCTCTTCTTCCTGTTTTTGGTAATCTGATAATTATTAAAAAAAACAGGAATGGCTGGCAATATTTGGATTGCTGTAGTCAAGTAAAAAATAAAATTGAAATGGAGAAATAGCTGGAAGGTCGCCTGCTTAGAGCATCTTGGTAGAGATTGTTCAGTTGTCTTTTTTTTTATTATGTATAAAGTTGCCAAATCCAGTAGGAGCATCCACTGACTACTTGATAGGTATAGTTACTATAAGTATAGTGCTACTAACCCTAAGCTGCAGGATAACACAGAGGTATATTGTTTCTAATACAAGATGTAATGAGAGTAATAGTGTGTACACACGGTGAGATTTTTTCTTTCGATTTTGACTATATAGTCAAAATCGCAAGAAAAGTTAGTGCAAATCGCAAGGTGTTATGCCATTTGCGATCCCGATTCGATCCCGATGCGCGGTCTTGCCAGGTCGGTATCGCAAGAAAAGATAGACTGTGCAGGCAAGTCAATCCTTGCTAGATCGGTGTACTATCTGGTTCATCTCACATGTCAATTAAATCTCACATAATTTTACAGGAATTTACACCTGGCGCTGTCACCTTACAAGGTGAAAGCAGCTAGTCTCGGGAGACTGATCCCAGTTCTCCCAAAGATATATAGAAAAGAATCAAAGAAATTAGACAGCGCTATTCACTTTGTATAGAACCTTTTTTGTTCACTTTTTTATCCACTTTTTTATATATATGTAAAAATACAGCATAAAAATATACAATATCAAAATATACAGTGCAAATTTTATACAATAGCACCGGCCGGTACTGGTATTAATCTATTTAGGAATTAATAATTATTAAAAACATCTGCTATACCAAAGCTAGATATTTCCACAATGAAACAGCTTTTTAACACCTGTGATAAAGGACTCCATATCCCTTTAAAGAGAGTTCTTATTTATAGAGTCACTGTATCACAGTGGTTAATCAGTAAACAAATAAATCAATCTCTCAATATAATATCAACACGATGTCAATCCGCTACAGCAATTTATCAATATTGTTGTCGTAGTTATAGATATTGATTCATCCTAGCAAGCAATATGTTAAACCATTTAAAAATGTGATCAGCGACCCAATGTCAATTTATAATCAGCTGTTTTACGATCTATCCAGCAAGGTGTAATTATCAAATATGTCACTTTCTTTGTATTGGTTAGAGTCCATATAATTCAACACAGTCACCTGTTATAAATTGGTATGGTTAAACCCACTGATGGATCTCTTTTATGATGATTACCGTCCATACATATTAATCAATTTTGGTTGTTACGATCTGTAAGGTAGTTGATAATTCCGTTGTTAATTGTTTGATTAAATGAAAAAACGGCTCCTTGACATATAATTGAGAGTTAATACTTGATCAGTATTAGTTAGAAATTCAGCTGCTATTATGGATACAGATATATATTGTAGCTGTTTATACTCAGAGGGTCCCAAATTTCACCTAGAGTACCGTGTATTAAGTACTCAGAAATGTACCTTTCCTCAAAATGCTGTAGGCATGGCAGCCGCTCCAACGAGGATTAGTGGTGATAGGGATCTATGCAGCACTCTCCGGTATTGAGCTTCTCTCCTTAGTATAGCTTGAATATCAGACACACTTCAAGCAGCTTCAGCGGCAGCTGTATATAATGCTGCTCGTCCCAGCATCAGCCTCTACTTTCCGCTCTCTAATCCACAGCATACGCTGATGAGAGCCCTTCAGCCAGCCACATAGGCAGTAGCGCAGTGAGGTGTGGAGTATCTGTAATGATCTCCCGAGTCTCCAAACGCGTTTCTCCGTCTACCCTCCGGCTTCGACGACTTCCTCAGTGTAAGAACACTTACACTGAGGAAGCCGTCGAAGCCGGAGGGTAGACGGAGAAACGCGTTTGGAGACTCGGGAGATCATTACAGATACTCCACACCTCACTGCGCTACTGCCTATGTGGCTGGCTGAAGGGCTCTCATCAGCGTATGCTGTGGATTAGAGAGCGGAAAGTAGAGGCTGATGCTGGGACGAGCAGCATTATATACAGCTGCCGCTGAAGCTGCTTGAAGTGTGTCTGATATTCAAGCTATACTAAGGAGAGAAGCTCAATACTGGAGAGTGCTGCATAGATCCCTATCACCACTAATCCTCGTTGGAGCGGCTGCCATGCCTACAGCATTTTGAGGAAAGGTACATTTCTGAGTACTTAATACACGGTACTCTAGGTGAAATTTGGGACCCTCTGAGTATAAACAGCTACAATATATATCTGTATCCATAATAGCAGCTGAATTTCTAACTAATACTGATCAAGTATTAACTCTCAATTATATGTCAAGGAGCCGTTTTTTCATTTAATCAAACAATTAACAACGGAATTATCAACTACCTTACAGATCGTAACAACCAAAATTGATTAATATGTATGGACGGTAATCATCATAAAAGAGATCCATCAGTGGGTTTAACCATACCAATTTATAACAGGTGACTGTGTTGAATTATATGGACTCTAACCAATACAAAGAAAGTGACATATTTGATAATTACACCTTGCTGGATAGATCGTAAAACAGCTGATTATAAATTGACATTGGGTCGCTGATCACATTTTTAAATGGTTTAACATATTGCTTGCTAGGATGAATCAATATCTATAACTACGACAACAATATTGATAAATTGCTGTAGCGGATTGACATCGTGTTGATATTATATTGAGAGATTGATTTATTTGTTTACTGATTAACCACTGTGATACAGTGACTCTATAAATAAGAACTCTCTTTAAAGGGATATGGAGTCCTTTATCACAGGTGTTAAAAAGCTGTTTCATTGTGGAAATATCTAGCTTTGGTATAGCAGATGTTTTTAATAATTATTAATTCCTAAATAGATTAATACCAGTACCGGCCGGTGCTATTGTATAAAATTTGCACTGTATATTTTGATATTGTATATTTTTATGCTGTATTTTTACATATATATAAAAAAGTGGATAAAAAAGTGAACAAAAAAGGTTCTATACAAAGTGAATAGCGCTGTCTCATTTCTTTAAATCTCACATAAGCCGAGGGGCGTGGCTTGGCTGGCAACCTGAGAAGAAGTGCAGCACCTCAGCTCTCCCTAAACGGCACTCATAAAACCTCCTTATCCCCTATTTCAGCATCCCTATCTAGCCAAAAATCACCCCACAGGCTTGCCTGACCCTGCTGCCGACACCTGGGGAGCCCGCGGAGTCGGGGAGCGCTTTTAAGCGCTCCTGCGGATTGCGGCCTACCTCCCCAAACAGAAGCCGGGGCCTGGAGTGGGACGGAGGCCGGACGAGCCCGCCCGGCGCACACGGGCGCCCTGCAGAGAACGGACCCCCCTTCCCGCATCCATCGGGACCAGCTCACAGGACCCAGAGACGGACCCTACCTGTAGCGGTGAGTTTGCTCCATAGCCGGAGCCAGCCCAGCGGTCGTCCCGCCGGCCGCTCACGCTGACCCGCTGCCTCCCGCTCGCAGCTCCGAGACGCGGAGGCCTCACCCGCCCGGACCGCCAGGCCGCCGGACCACCTCTGGAGGGAGACGCGTCATCCCCTCTTGCCGCGCGGGCCTCGGGACCCGCTGCACTCCCGGGCGCCTGCTCTAGCCGGAGATCGCTGCCTCGCGGCCCCGCCGGGCACGCGAGAGTACACACTCTCCCCCCACCGCCTCACTCCTGCTTAACCGCTAAAGGGGGTTTAATCACACCTCTGCTCCTGGGGTCGGATTTTTGGAACTGGAAGAGACCCCCACCTCCTTCCTGCAGGCTACGGCCTAGTTCTCATCCAGGGTCCAGGGTTTGGACATATTGCCCGGCAGACATCAGGGCTCATCAAACCACAGGCTCCATAGCAAAACCCCAGCCAAGGGCTCCCCCTAATGGTTAACCTGAGATAATTTAATGGTGGAAAATATCTCTACTTACATAAAAGATACTACATGATCCCACCTCGATATTTCAGAGCCTATGACGTTATAAGATATGCGCCTGAACTAGCTGCCACGGCCATTGATGCCGTAATGTGCTGCTGAAGCCAACCCACGGGGAGCCATACCGCTGAAGGCACTCTCCTGCTAAACATGTGATCAAACGTCACCTCGTCAACTCGATACAGGGAAATCAGGCTACTCAAGCGATGCCCAAGAATAAGAAATCTTCTCAGAAGACAGGCAAACCGACTCTACGGGGGAACATGTCGCAATCTGCAATGAGGCCCTTTCTACAACCTACCTCCCCCGCTCCAACTGACAACCCCCCTGCAGCAACTCCCCCATCTCTCTCACCAGCCCCTCACCCATCTCCCCTAAGCGCGGATGCATCGCAAGCTCTTTCATCAGGTAGCAAGGATCTGCAAGACATATTGGCTTACATGAAGACCCTACCCACTAAACAAGATTTACAAGACACGGTGAGATGCGAACTAGCTGCCATGAGACAGGACATTACACACATATCTGAACGAGTATCGAGCCTGGAAGAACACCAAACCTCCTCAGATACATTTCTGCAATCACTGACGACTGTTATTGAAACCCAAACATCGGAGATCCGCTCCCTACAGCTGCGGTTGACAGATTTGGACAACAGAGGGAGGCGAAACAATATCTGCGTACGGGGCCTACCGGAAGAGGTCCCCCCAACGGGGCTGATTGACGCCCTTACGAAGATCTTCAACGAGATCCTGGGCAACGATCCCAATGATAACATCACCTTTGACAGGGCCCATCGTGCCCTGAAACCAAGAGGCCTCTCCGCGGATAGTCACGCGATGTCATATGCAGGTTGCATTATTTCTCCCAAAAAGAGGATATCATGCGCAAAGTCCGTCAACTTGATTGGGTGGACTTCAACGGCTCTGTGATACAAATTTACCAAGACTTGTCCTGGCACACACTACAACAACGAAAAGCCCTCAAACCCCTGACGGAAGAATTCCGCAAACGCCAGTTGAAATACCGGTGGGGCTTCCCCTTCAGCCTACAGGTCTCCTCATCTGGAAAAACTCACACTCTCAACTCCTACTCGGACCTCCCAGAGTTCTGCACGGGACTTGGCATACCAAAACCCGATCTACGCGATTGGGATTTCCCTATTCCAGAGCTACCATCCTTCCAACCCCTGAACCTGGGACCGCCTTGGCAGGTGGTGCGGAGAGGTGGAGGGAAGGGCGCTAAAAGTCCTTCCCCCAACAAGGAATCACCTGTCTCCTGAATGGTTAACCTAGACCCTCTGTTTGTCCGAGCCCTACTCCAAATGTCATTACAGGTAACACAGTGTTACTGTTCATAGATTACAGCGCAATCTCATTACACGCTACTGAAGAACCTACACGTGACCTCCGGCTGTGACAGAGGTTCCGGCCTCACTTCCCCCACATGTTTTGGGCCTTTGACTATTGTTACTATTCTTTGTTCAATTAATACGAGATTTATTACAGTTTTCACTATTTGAAGATTTCCTCTTGTTGACGAGGTATAAGGTATATAGTTCATTATGTACACTCAGTTCAGCTTATATAAGTATTTTGCTTAATAAGATGTCTTCTCTCATTTTTCTTATGCCTTCGGCGGCGGCTCCCTTGCTCGCCCCACACCCGCCCCTGGCTATTTAGCCTTTTGGATACCCAACCCTTAGACGGAATGGTTATCCCAATGCAGATTTTTTCTGAATGTTTTTTGAATGTTTTCATTGACCTCTTTTTTCCATGCCCTGTCCCCCTTTTCTTCTTTCCCTTCCCTCTCTCTTCCCCTTCCCTGACCATTCTGGACTCAACGCATTCCACCATAACACTTATCCCCCATGACGTCCGAAGGCAAAATTAAAGTCGCCTCAATCAATGCGAAGGGCCTCAATGTACCTGAGAAAAGATCATCCCTTTTGAGGTCCCTATGGGCTGATAGAGTAGATGTTGCAATGGTCCAGGAGACGCATTTTAAAATCTCAGCTAAGAACCCCCCTTTGACTAACTACCGATATCCCCAGGCTTTTTACAATAACAACCCAGACTCTAAATCGAAGGGTGTGGCGATATTGTTCTCCAGGACCCTCCAGCTGTCAGATGTGTCAGTCCATAAACTGATCCCGGGCCGTCTTCTGATGGTGCGTTGTAAAATAGGTTCCTGTCCATACACATTCATTGCAATTTACGCCCCAAACAAGGATCAGGTCCCATTCTTACGCAATGCACTCTCCCGAATTGAACCACTCCTCTCAGGTGCGACCGTTCTCGGAGGAGACCTGAACTGGATAATGGATCCATCATTGGACTCATCTTCCAATGCCCCCCGGACCTCACAGCGCCAATACCGACAGGTTAGACGACTGTTTCATGACCTCCAACTAGCTGACTCATGGCGGGTTCTCCACCCCTCAACTAGAGACTACTCCTTCTACTCCTCTCCACACAAAGTATATTCCCGCCTTGATTATTTATTTCTAGATCACAGACATCTTCCCTTATTGATAGACTCCTCCATAGGCCCGATAACCTGGTCCGACCATGCCCCTGTATACTTGACACTCTCGACCCCACAGACGACCCCAGGTCAATGGACCTGGCGTCTCAATGAATCACTGTTGCAAGACCAGTATTGCAGGGGCGAAATAGAAAAAGCCCTGACCGAATTCTTCTCCATAAATGACACAGCAGATGTCTCAAAAATTACCCTATGGGAAGGACACAAATGCACCATACGAGGTAAACTCATACAATTGGGGACATTTGTGAAGAAACAGAAATCCGCACTACTCACCAAATTACTAGGCCAGCTACACCACCTTGAGTCCCTACATAAATCGACCCTTTCGGAGTCTGATTACCTAGCTCTCCTAGATACGCGGGCCCAAATAAAGAAAACCCTTACTGATAGTATCCAATTATCTGTCCGAAAATGTAACTCTAAATTCTACCAGTGGGGTAATAAACCTGGTCGCCTGTTGGCCCAAGCCCTCAAGGCCCAGCGTACCTCCCTGTTTATCAACAATGTAAAAGATCTTGGGAACATTCTCCGATTCAAAACCCCAGAAATTGCGGCAAGCTTCAAACAGTACTACTCCCTTTTATATAATCTAGAAAATCGACCGGGTAATACCACCTCTCCGTGCGACTTATCACGGGCAAAGGCGTACCTAGAAAGGGTGTCCTACCCATCCTGCCCCCTTCGGATAGGGAGGCTTTGGAATTACCTTTCACCCAACAAGAACTGGAGAATGCCCTGGCCATGACCCCGTCTGGTAAGAGCCCAGGACCAGATGGCTTCACCCTCGCCTATTATAAACAATTCAGGGACCTCACATCCCCTTATCTCCTCCAGGCCTTTAATTCAATATCCGCGAACACCCACTTCTCCAACCAATCCTTGGAGGCGCATGTCTCCGTGCTGCCTAAGCCTGGCAAGGACCCCTCGGTGTGCTCCAGCTACAGACCCATATCACTCCTAAACGTCGATGTCAAGCTCTTTGCAAAATTATTGGCAAAAAGACTGAACGCATTCCTACCTTCCTTGATCCACAGCGATCAGGTGGGGTTCGTCCCGGGTCGCGAGGCCAAAGATAATACCACTAAGGTATTGAGCTTGATTCATATCGCGTCCCGGGGCGACCAGCCCACAGTGTTATTGTCCACTGATGCCGAAAAGGCTTTTGATCGAGTTGGCTGGGGCTTTATGAGGTCTGTGCTGGAGCATATTGGATTGGGTCCCCAGATGTTTAACAGGATAATGAGCCTCTATAGATCCCCCACAGCACGGGTACGAGTAAACGGATCATTGTCTGACCCTTTTCCCATAGGTAATGGGACACGACAAGGTTGCCCACTATCCCCTCTACTGTTTGTTCTCTGTATCGAAGCTTTCGCTAGAGCCATTAGGGCCAATGACGGTATTACGGGCTTGACGATTGGCGATACAGAGCACAAACTTTCCCTATTCGCGGATGACCTGCTAGCCACAATAACGCACCCGACCTCCTCCCTCCCCCACTTTATGCGAGAGCTTTCCCACTTCGGTTCACTCTCCAACTTTAAAATCAACATGTCCAAATCATGCGCCTTGAATATCTCCTCTCCCCCTGAAACCGTAGCCGAACTTAAAAGATCCTTCCCCTTTAATTGGAACACCTCTCATCTGTCTTATCTAGGAATACAGTTGCCAAATGACCTATCTCACCTATACACCTTAAACTTTACCCCCCTCCTTAGAACACTCAGGGCTGACTATAGCAGATGGTACCTCAAACCACTCTCTTGGCTGGGAAGGGTGAACGTTGTAAAGATGAATACCCTCCCCAAACTACTCTACAAATTACAGACCCTTCCCATACAGATTCCAGACTCCTGGTTCAGATCCATCCAACTGTTAATACAACAATTTATCTGGTCTCGAAGAAGGCCAAGAATAAGCCGATCCATTATGATCCGCTCTACCCGAAACGGTGGTTTCCAATTGCCTGACATCAGAGGCTACTATTGGGCAATAATGCTCAACAAGGTTCTGGACTGGACGAGGAGTCGGGAAACGAAGCAATGGGTGGATATAGAGGGGCTATATATGCAACAATTCCCAGAGATCTTTCCCTGGCTCCCGTCCCTGCCTAAACCCCCTTCCCCCCACCCAACTATCACGGCGGCCCTATCGTTTTGGAAAAAGGCGCGCCGCTGGCCCTTTCTCTCTTCCGATTTTGGCCCATTGACCTCTTTTTTGGCAAACCCCGACTTTCTGCCCGGTTTGACTCCCTCCCACTTCCGCGAATGGGCCCTTGAGGGCCTCTTCAGAGTGGGTCAGATGACAACCCCCACAGGAGTCAAGCAATTCTCAGACATACGGTTAAAATAAGAATTTACTTACCGATAATTCTATTTCTCGTAGTCCGTAGTGGATGCTGGGGACTCCGTCAGGACCATGGGGAATAGCGGGCTCCGCAGGAGACAGGGCACATCTAAAAAGCTTTTTAGGTCACATGGTGTGTACTGGCTCCTCCCCCTATGACCCTCCTCCAAGCCTCAGTTAGGTACTGTGCCCGGACGAGCGTACACAATAAGGAAGGATCTTGAATCCCGGGTAAGACTCATACCAGCCACACCAATCACACCGTACAACTTGTGATCTGAACCCAGTTAACAGTATGATAACAAAACGAAGTAGCCTCCGAAAAGATGGCTCACAACAATAGTAATAACCCGATTTTTGTAACAATAACTATGTACAAGCATTGCAGACAATCCGCACTTGGGATGGGCGCCCAGCATCCACTACGGACTACGAGAAATAGAATTATCGGTAAGTAAATTCTTATTTTCTCTAACGTCCTAGTGGATGCTGGGGACTCCGTCAGGACCATGGGGATTATACCAAAGCTCCCAAACGGGCGGGAGAGTGCGGATGACTCTGCAGCACCGAATGAGAGAACTCCAGGTCCTCCTTAGCCAGAGTATCAAAATTTGTAAAATTTTACAAACGTGTTCTCCCCTGACAACGTAGCTGCTCGGCAAAGTTGTAATGCCGAGACTCCTCAGGCAGCCGCCCAGGATGAGCCCACCTTCCTTGTGGAATGGGCATCTACATATTTCGTCTGTGGCAGGCCTGCCACAGAATGTGCAAGCTGAATTGTACTACAAATCCAGCGTGCAATAGACTGCTTAGAAGCATGAGCACCCAGCTTGTTGGGTGTATACAGTATAAACAGCAAGTCAGACTTTCTGACTCCAGCCGTCCTAACTATATATATATATATATATATTTTTAGGGCCCTGACCACGTCTAGTAACTTGGAGTCCTCCAAGTCCCTAGTAGCCGCAGGCACCACAAGAGGTTGTTTCAGGTGAAAACGCTGACACCCCTTCATGAAGAAAGTCTAGAGATGAGCGCCTGAAATTTTTCGGGTTTTGTGTTTTGGTTTTGGGTTCGGTTCCGCGGCCGTGTTTTGGGTTCGAACGCGTTTTGGCAAAACCTCACCGAATTATTTTTGTCGGATTCGGGTGTGTTTTGGATTCGGGTGTTTTTTTCAAAAAACCCTAAAAAACAGCTTAAATCATAGAATTTGGGGGTAATTTTGATCCCAAAGTATTATTAACCTCAAAAAACATAATTTACACTCATTTTCAGCCTATTCTGAACACATCACACCTCACAATATTATTTTTAGTCCTAAAATTTGCACCGAGGTCGCTGTGTGAGTAAGATAAGCGACCCTAGTGGCCGACACAAACACCGGGCCCATCTAGGAGTGGCACTGCAGTGTCACGCAGGATGTCCCTTCCAAAAAACCCTCCCCAAACAGCACATGACGCAAAGAAAAAAAGAGGCGCAATGAGGTAGCTGTGTGAGTAAGATTAGCGACCCTAGTGGCCGACACAAACACCGGGCCCATCTAGGAGTGGCACTGCAGTGTCACGCAGGATGGCCCTTCCAAAAAACCCTCCCCAAACAGCACATGACGCAAAGAAAAAAAGAGGCGCAATGAGGTAGCTGTGTGAGTAAGATTAGCGACCCTAGTGGCCGACACAAACACCGGGCCCATCTAGGAGTGGCACTGCAGTGTCACGCAGGATGGCCCTTCCAAAAAACCCTCCCCAAACAGCACATGACGCAAAGAAAAAAAGAGGCGCAATGAGGTAGCTGACTGTGTGAGTAAGATTAGCGACCCTAGTGGCCGACACAAACACCGGGCACATCTAGGAGTGGCACTGCAGTGTCACGCAGGATGTCCCTTCCAAAAAACCCTCCCCAAACAGCACATGACGCAAAGAAAAAAAGAGGCGCAATGAGGTAGCTGTGTGAGTAAGATTAGCGACCCTAGTGGCCGACACAAACACCGGGCCCATCTAGGAGTGGCACTGCAGTGTCACGCAGGATGTCCCTTCCAAAAAACCCTCCCCAATCAGCACATGATGCAAAGAAAAAGAAAAGAAAAAAGAGGTGCAAGATGGAATTATCCTTGGGCCCTCCCACCCACCCTTATGTTGTATAAACAAAACAGGACATGCACACTTTAACCAACCCATCATTTCAGTGACAGGGTCTGCCACACGACTGTGACTGATATGACGGGTTGGTTTGGACCCCCCCCAAAAAAGAAGCAATTAATCTCTCCTTGCACAAACTGGCTCTACAGAGGCAAGATGTCCACCTCATCTTCACCCTCCGATATATCACCGTGTACATCCCCCTCCTCACAGATTATCAATTCGTCCCCACTGGAATCCACCATCTCAGCTCCCTGTGTACTTTGTGGAGGCAATTGCTGCTGGTCAATGTCTCCGCGGAGGAATTGATTATAATTCATTTTAATGAACATCATCTTCTCCACATTTTCTGGATGTAACCTCGTACGCCGATTGCTGACAAGGTGAGCGGCGGCACTAAACACTCTTTCGGAGTACACACTTGTGGGAGGGCAACTTAGGTAGAATAAAGCCAGTTTGTGCAAGGGCCTCCAAATTGCCTCTTTTTCCTGCCAGTATAAGTACGGACTGTGTGACGTGCCTACTTGGATGCGGTCACTCATATAATCCTCCACCATTCTATCAATGTTGAGAGAATCATATGCAGTGACAGTAGACGACATGTCCGTAATCGTTGTCAGGTCCTTCAGTCCGGACCAGATGTCAGCATCAGCAGTCGCTCCAGACTGCCCTGCATCACCGCCAGCGGGTGGGCTCGGAATTCTGAGCCTTTTCCTCGCACCCCCAGTTGCGGGAGAATGTGAAGGAGGAGATGTTGACAGGTCGCGTTCCGCTTGACTTGACAATTTTGTCACCAGCAGGTCTTTCAACCCCAGCAGACCTGTGTCTGCCGGAAAGAGAGATCCAAGGTAGGCTTTAAATCTAGGATCGAGCACGGTGGCCAAAATGTAGTGCTCTGATTTCAACAGATTGACCACCCGTGAATCCTTGTTAAGCGAATTAAGGGCTGCATCCACAAGTCCCACATGCCTAGCGGAATCGCTCCGTGTTAGCTCCTTCTTCAATGCCTCCAGCTTCTTCTGCAAAAGCCTGATGAGGGGAATGACCTGACTCAGGCTGGCAGTGTCTGAACTGACTTCACGTGTGGCAAGTTCAAAGGGCATCAGAACCTTGCACAACGTTGAAATCATTCTCCACTGCACTTGAGACAGGTGCATTCCATCTCCTATATCGTGCTCAATTGTATAGGCTTGAATGGCCTTTTGCTGCTCCTCCAACCTCTGAAGCATATAGAGGGTTGAATTCCACCTCGTTACCACTTCTTGCTTCAGATGATGGCAGGGCAGGTTCAGTAGTTTTTGGTGGTGCTCCAGTCTTCTGTACGTGGTGCCTGTACGCCGAAAGTGTCCCGCAATTTTTCTGGCCACCGACAGCATCTCTTGCACGCCCCTGTCGTTTTTTAAAAAATTCTGCACCACCAAATTCAAGGTATGTGCAAAACATGGGACGTGCTGGAATTTGCCCATATTTAATGCACACACAATATTGCTGGCGTTGTCCGATGCCACAAATCCACAGGAGAGTCCAATTGGGGTAAGCCATTCCGCGATGATCTTCCTCAGTTGCCGTAAGAGGTTTTCAGCTGTGTGCGTATTCTGGAAAGCGGTGATACAAAGCGTAGCCTGCCTAGGAAAGAGTTGGCG
Source organism: Pseudophryne corroboree (assembly GCF_028390025.1). Taxonomy (NCBI): domain Eukaryota; kingdom Metazoa; phylum Chordata; class Amphibia; order Anura; family Myobatrachidae; genus Pseudophryne; species Pseudophryne corroboree. The sequence goes on along the minus strand of NC_086445.1, from coordinate 423,329,116 downwards.
TTTGCGAGATGCTGCTACTGGTGCCGCCGCTGCTGTTCTTGCGGCGGGAGTCCATACATCTACCCAGTGGGCTGTCACAGTCATATAGTCCTGACCCTGCCCTGCTCCACTTGTCCACATGTCCGTGGTTAAGTGGACATTGGGTACAACTGCATTTTTTAGGACACTGGTGAGTCTTTTTCTGACGTCCGTGTACATTCTCGGTATCGCCTGCCTAGAGAAGTGGAACCTAGATGGTATTTGGTAACGGGGGCACACTGCCTCAATAAATTGTCTAGTTCCCTGTGAACTAACGGCGGATACCGGACGCACGTCTAACACCAACATAGTTGTCAAGGACTCAGTTATCCGCTTTGCAGTAGGATGACTGCTGTGATATTTCATCTTCCTCGCAAAGGACTGTTGAACAGTCAATTGCTTACTGGAAGTAGTACAAGTGGGCTTACGACTTCCCCTCTGGGATGACCATCGACTCCCAGCGGCAACAACAGCAGCGCCAGCAGCAGTAGGCGTTACACGCAAGGATGCATCGGAGGAATCCCAGGCAGGAAAGGACTCGTCAGACTTGCCAGTGACATGGCCTGCAGGACTATTGGCATTCCTGGGGAAGGAGGAAATTGACACTGAGGGAGTTGGTGGGGTGGTTTGCGTGAGCTTGGTTACAAGAGGAAGGGATTTACTGGTCAGTGGACTGCTTCCGCTGTCACCCAAAGTTTTTGAACTTGTCACTGACTTATTATGAATGCGCTGCAGGTGACGTATAAGGGAGGATGTTCCGAGGTGGTTAACGTCCTTACCCCTACTTATTACAGCTTGACAAAGGGAACACACGGCTTGACACCTGTTGTCCGCATTTCTGGTGAAATACCTCCACACCGAAGAGCTGATTTTTTTGGTATTTTCACCTGGCATGTCAACGGCCATATTCCTCCCACGGACAACAGGTGTCTCCCCGGGTGCCTGACTTAAACAAACCACCTCACCATCAGAATCCTCCTGGTCAATTTCCTCCCCAGCGCCAGCAACACCCATATCCTCCTCATCCTGGTGTACTTCAACACTGACATCTTCAATCTGACTATCAGGAACTGGACTGCGGGTGCTCCTTCCAGCACTTGCAGGGGGCATGCAAATAGTGGAAGGCGCATGCTCTTCACGTCCAGTGTTGGGAAGGTCAGGCATCGCAAACGACACAATTGGACTCTCCTTGTGGATTTGGGATTTCAAAGAACGCACAGTTCTTTGCGGTGCTTTTGCCAGCTTGAGTCTTTTCAGTTTTCTAGCGAGAGGCTGAGTGCTTCCATCCTCATGTGAAGCTGAACCACTAGCCATGAACATAGGCCAGGGCCTCAGCCGTTCCTTGCCACTCCGTGTGGTAAATGGCATATTGGCAAGTTTACGCTTCTCCTCCGACAATTTTATTTTAGGTTTTGGAGTCCTTTTTTTTCTGATATTTGGTGTTTTGGATTTGACATGCTCTGTACTATGACATTGGGCATCGGCCTTGGCAGACGACGTTGCTGGCATTTCATCGTCTCGGCCATGACTAGTGGCAGCAGCTTCAGCACGAGGTGGAAGTGGATCTTGATCTTTCCCTAATTTTGGAACCTCAACTTTTTTGTTCTCCATATTTTATAGGCAGAACTAAAAGGCACCTCAGGTAAACAATGGAGATGGATGGATTGGATAGTTTACTAGTATACAATTATGGACGGACTGCCACGGTTAGGTGGTATAAAAAAACCACGGTTAGGTGGTATATATTATAATAATAATACAATTATGGATGGACGGACTGCCTGCCGACTGCCGACACAGAGGTAGCCACAGCCGTGAACTACCGCACTGTACACTGGTTGATAAAGAGATAGTAGTATACTCGTAACAACTAGTATGACACTATGACGACGGTATAAAGAATGGAAAAAAAACCACGGTTAGGTGGTATATATTATAATAATAATACAATTATGGATGGACGGACTGCCTGCCGACTGCCGACACAGAGGTAGCCACAGCCGTGAACTACCGCACTGTACACTGGTTGATAAAGAGATAGTAGTATACTCGTAACAACTAGTATGACACTATGACGACGGTATAAAGAATGGAAAAAAAACCACGGTTAGGTGGTATATATTATAATAATAATACAATTATGGATGGACGGACTGCCTGCCGACTGCCGACACAGAGGTAGCCACAGCCGTGAACTACCGCACTGTACACTGGTTGATAAAGAGATAGTAGTATACTCGTAACAACTAGTATGACACTATGACGACGGTATAAAGAATGGAAAAAAAACCACGGTTAGGTGGTATATATTATAATAATAATACAATTATGGATGGACGGACTGCCTGCCGACTGCCGACACAGAGGTAGCCACAGCCGTGAACTACCGCACTGTACACTGGTTGATAAAGAGATAGTAGTATACTCGTAACAACTAGTATGACACTATGACGACGGTATAAAGAATGGAAAAAAAACCACGGTTAGGTGGTATATATTATAATAATAATACAATTATGGATGGACGGACTGCCTGCCGACTGCCGACACAGAGGTAGCCACAGCCGTGAACTACCGCACTGTACACTGGTTGATAAAGAGATAGTAGTATACTCGTAACAACTAGTATGACACTATGACGACGGTATAAAGAATGGAAAAAAAAACACGGTTAGGTGGTATATATTATAATAATAATACAATTATGGATGGACGGACTGCCTGCCGACTGCCGACACAGAGGTAGCCACAGCCGTGAACTACCGCACTGTACACTGGTTGATAAAGAGATAGTAGTATACTCGTAAACTAGTATGACACTATGACGACGGTATAAAGAATGGAAAAAAAACCACGGTTAGGTGGTATATATTATAATAATAATAATACAATTATGGATGGACGGACTGCCTGCCGACTGCCGACACAGAGGTAGCCACAGCCGTGAACTACCGCACTGTACACTGGTTGATAAAGAGATAGTAGTATACTCGTAACAACTAGTATGACACTATGACGGTATAAAGAAAGAAAAAAAAATACCACGGTTAGGTGGTATATATTGTAATACAATTATGGATGGACGGACTGCCTGCCGAGTTCCGACTGCCGACACAGAGGTAGCCACAGCCGTGAACTACCGCACTGTACTGTGTCTGCTGCTAATATAGACTGGTTGATAAAGAGATAGTATACAATACATACAACAATGAATATACTACTATACTGGTGGTCAGGCACTGGTCACCACTAGTCACACTGGCAGTGGCACTCCTGCAGCAAAAGTGTGCACTGTTTAATTTTAAATTAATATAATATTATGTACTCCTGGGGGCTCCTGCTATAACAACCTGCAGTGCTCCCCAGTCTCCCCCACAATTATTATAAGCTTTGCCTTTTATACATTGATGTGCAGCACACTGGGCTGAGCTGAGTGCACACAGACTGAGTCACACTGTGTGACTGGCTGCTGCTGTGTATCGTTTTTTTTCAGGCAGAGAACGGATATAGCAGAGAACGGATATATATTAAAATAAATAAAAGTTAACTAACAACAACTGCACTGGTCACTGTGGTAAACTCTGTCTGACTCTGCACAATCTCTCTCTCTCTTCTAATCTAATTTCTAATGGAGAGGACGCCAGCCACGTCCTCTCCCTATCAATCTCAATGCACGTGTGAAAATGGCGGCGACGCGCGGCTCCTTATATAGAATCCGAGTCTCGCGAGAATCCGACAGCGTCATGATGACGTTCGGGCGCGCTCGGGTTAACCGAGCAAGGCGGGAGGATCCGAGTCTGCTCGGACCCGTGAAAAAAACATGAAGTTCGTGCGGGTTCGGTTTCAGAGAAACCGAACCCGCTCATCTCTAGAAGAAACTGGAGACGAGTCCCAGTTCTGTCCTGTTCAAATGGAAAATTTTAATATGGGCTTTTGTAAGACAAAGCCGCCCATTCTGACAATCGCCTGGCCGAGGCCAGGGCTAACAACATGGTCACTTCCCATGTGAGATATTTGTCAACAGCATGGTCACTTTCCATGTGAGATATTTCAAATCCACAGATTTGAGCGGTTCAAACCAATATGATTTTAAGAAATCCCAACACTATGTTGAGATCTCACGGTGCCCCTAGGGGCACAAAAAAGCTGTATATGCAATACATCCTTTACAATCTGGACTTCAGGAACTGAAGTCAATTCTTTCTGGAAGAAAATCTACAGGGCCGAAATTTAAATGTTAATGAACCCCAATTTGAGGTCCAAAACACTCCTGTTTTCAGGAAGTGTAGAAATCGACCTAGTTGAATTTCCGTCGTGGAGCCTTCCTGGCCTCACCCACGCAACATATTTTCACCACATGTGGTGATGACGTTGTGCGGTCACCTCCTTCCTGGCTTTGACCAGGGTAGGTATGACCTCTTATGGAATGCCTTTTCCCCTCAGGATCCGGCATTCAACCGCCATGCCGTCAAACGCAGCCGCGGTAAGTCTTGGAATAGACATGGTACTTGCTGAATCAAGTCCCTTCTTAGCTCCCCAGGCCCTTAGTCCTCTGTGAGCATTTCTTGAAGTTCCGGGTACCAAGTCCCTCTTGGCCAATCCGGAGCCACTAGTATAGTTCATACTCCTCTATGTCTTATAATTCTCAATACCCTGGTTATGAGAAACAGAGGAGGGAACACATACACAGACTGGTACACCCACGGTGTTACCAGAACATCCACAGCTATCGCCTGAAGGTCTCATGACCTGGCGGAATACCTGTCCCGTTTTTGTTCGGGCGGGACGCCATCATGTCCACCTTTGGTCTTTGCCAACGGTCCACAATCATGTTGAAAAACTTCCCTATGAAGTTTCCACTCTCCCGGGTGGAGGTCATGCCTGCTGAGGAAGTCTGCTTCCCAGTCGTCCACTCCCGGAAAGAACACTGCTGACAGTGCTATCACATGATTTTCCGCCTAGCGAAAAATCCTTGCAGTTTTCACTGCCCTCCTGCTTCTTGTACCGCCCTTCTGTTTACGTGGGCGACTGCCGTGATGTTATCCCACTGGATCAATACCGGCTGACCTTGAAGCAGAGGTCTAGCTAAGTTTAGAGCATTATAAATTTGCTCTAAGCTTATTTATGCGGAGAGAATTCTCCAGACTTAATCACACTTCCCTGGAAATTTTTTCCCTGTGTGACTGTTCCCCAGCCTCTCAGGCTGGCCTCCGTGGTCACCGGCATCCAATCCTGAATGCCGAATCTGCGGCCCTCTAGAAGATGAGCACTCTGTAATCACCACAGGAGAGACACCCTTTTCCTTGGATATAGGGTTATCCGCTGATGCATCTGAGGATGCGATCCGGACCATTTGTCCAGCAGATCCCACTGAAGAGTTCTTGCGGGAAATCTGCCGAATGGAATTGCTTCGTAATAAGCCACCATTTTTACCAGGACTCTTGTGCAATGATGCACTGACACTTTCCCTGGTTTTAGGAGGATCCCGATTAGCTCGGATAACTCCCTGGTTTTCTCCACTGGGAGAAACACGTTTTTCTGGACTGTGTCCAGAATCTTCCCTAGGAACAGTAGACGTGTCGTCGGAAAAAGCTGCGATTTTGGAATATTTAGAATCCACTCGTGCTGTCGTAGAACTACTTAAGATAGTGCTACTCCGACCTCCAACTGTTCTCTGGACCTTGCCCTTATCAGGAAAGCGTCCATGTTTCTTTTAAGAAAAATCATCATTCCGGCCATTACCTTGGTAAAGACCCGGGGCGCCGTGGACCATCCAAACGGCAGCGTCTGAACTGATAGTGACAGTTCTGTACCAGGAACCTGAAGTACCCTTGGTGAGAAGGGCAAATTTGGACCTGTAGGTAAACGTCCCTGATATCCAGTGACATCATATCGTCCCCTTCTTCCTGGTTCGCTATCACTGCTCCGAGTGACTCCATCTTGATTTGAACGCTTGTATGTAAGTGTTCAAATATTTCAGATCTCACCGAGCCGGTTGGCTTCAGTACCACAATATAGTGTGGAATACTACCCCCTTCCTTGTTGTAAGAAGGGTACTTTGATTATCACCTGCTGGGAATACAGCCTGTGAATTGTGTGAGGGGGAGACGTCTCGAATTTCCAATGTACACCTGGGATATTACATGTAGGATCCCGGAGTTCCCTTTGCGAGTGTTGCTGAAACTCTTGAGATGACCCCCTACCGCACCTGAGTCCGCTTGTACGGCCCCAGCGTTATGCTGCGGACTTGGCAGAAGCCGTGAGGAGCTTCTGTTCCTGGGAATGAGCTGCTTGCTGCAGTCTTCTTCCCTTTCCTCTCCCCCTGGGCAGATATGACTGGCCTTCGCCCGCCTGCCCGTATGGGGACGAAAGGACTGAGACTGAAAAGACTGTGTCCTTTTCTGCCAATATGTGACTCGGGGTAACAAAAGGTGGATTTTTCAGCTGTTGCCATGGCCACCAGGTCCAATGGACCGCCCCTTTATACGGCAATACTTCCATATGCCGTCTGGAATCTGCCTCACCTGACCACTGTCGTGTCTTCGTCTGGCAGATATGTACATCACATTTACTCTTTGATGCCAGAATGCAAATATGCCTCTGCGCATCACACATATATAGAAATGCATCCCTAAAATGCTCTATAGACAATAAAATCCTGTCCCTGTCAAGGGTATCAAAATTTTCAGTCAGGAAATCCGACCAAGCCCCCTCAGCGCTGCACATCCAGGCTGAGGCGATTGCTGGTCGTAGTATAACACCAGTATGTGTGTATATACTGTTATGATATTTTTCAGCTTCCTATCAGCTGGCTCCTTGAGGGCGGCCGTATCTGGAAACGGTAACGCCATGTTTTTTATATGCGTGTGAGCGCCTTGTCCACCCTAAGGTGTGTTTTCCAACTCGCCCTTACTACTGGCGGGAAAAAAGGGTATACCGCCCATAACTTTCTGTCGGAGGAACCCCACGTATCATCACACACTTCATTTAATTTATCTGATTCAGGCAAAACTACAAGTAGTTTATTCCCACCCTACCAAATACCCTTATTTGTGGTACTTGTGGTATCAGAAATACGTAACACCTCCTTCATTGCCCTTAACATGTAACTTGTGGCCCTAAAGGAAAAATACGTTTGTTTCTTCACCGTCGACACTGGGGTCAGTGTCCGTGTCAGTGTCTGTCGACCGACTGAGGTAAATGGGCGTTTTTACAAGCCCCTGACGGTGTCTGAGACGCCTGGACCGATACTAATTTGTCCGCCGGCTGTCTCATGTCGTCAACCGGCTTGCAGCGTGTTGACATTATCACGTAATTCCATAAGTAAGCCATCCATTCTGGTGTCGACTCCCTAGAGAGTGACATCACCATTACAGGCAATTTTCTCCGTCTCCTCACCAACATTTTCCTCATACATGTCGACACACACGTACCGACCTACAGCACACACATACAGGGAATGCTCTGATAGAGGACAGGACCCACTAGCCCTTTGGGGAGACAGAGGGAGAGTTTGCCAGCACACACCAAAAGCGCCATAATGTATATAACAACCCTAGAAGGTGTTGTTTCTATATATGGGCTCTTAATATATAATTATATCGCCAATTTATGCCCCCCTTCTCTTTAACCCTGTTTCTGTAGTGCAGGGGAGAGTGGGAACCTTCCTCACCAGCGGAACTGGTCTGGAAAATGGCGCTGAGTGCTGAGGAGAATAAGCTCCGCCCCTTTCACGGCGGGCTTTTCTCCCGGTTATTAGGAAAACTGGCCTGGGTTAAATACATACATATAGCCTTAATGGCTATATGTGATGTATTTATTTGCCAAATAGGTATTTATATTGCTGCCCAGGGCGCCCCCAGCAGCGCCCTGCACCCTCCGTGACCGTGTCAGTGAGCCGTGTAGCAACAATGGCGCACAGCTGCAGTGCTGTGCGCTACCTCTCTGAAGACTGTGAAGTCTTCTGCCGCCTGTTTCCGGACCTCCGTTCCGCCGTCTTTCTTCAGCGTCTGTAAGGGGGATCGGCGGCGCGGCTCCGGGACGAACCCCAGGCTGACCTGTGTTCCGACTCCCTCTGGAGCTCAGTGTCCAGTAGCCTAAAACTTCAATCCTCCTGCACGCAGGTGAGTTGCAAGTCTCTCCCCTAAGTCCCTCGTTGCAGTGATCCTGTCGCCAGCAGGAATCACTGATTAGAAACCTAAAAAAAAACTTTACTAAACAGCTCCTTAAGAGAGCCATCCAGTTTGCACCCTTCTCGGACGGGCACAAAAACCTAACTGAGGCTTGGAGGAGGGTCATAGGGGGAGGAGCCAGTACACACCATGTGACCTAAAAAGCTTTTTAGATGTGCCCTGTCTCCTGCGGAGCCCGCTATTCCCCATGGTCCTGACGGAGTCCCCAGCATCCACTAGGACGTTAGAGAAAATGGGAAGTTCCACAACGTGACTTTTGGAAATACCTACAGCTTAGACACTTCTTGCATTCAGAGCGTAGGTATCTCCAAGCCTCACGCGAGTTAACACAGTTTGAGAGGATGTGTGTCGCCACATGCCCCCCCCCCAGCATGCTATTTCCTCACTTTATAAACTACTACAGACCCCAAACGCCCAGACACCCATACCCTTCAAGCTGGCCTGGGAAAGAGATCTCGGGATCTCCCTGACAGATAAAGACTGGCAGACGATATTTCTCAAATCCCACAAAAGCTCAGTCTGCATACAAGTTAGGGAAACCCAATACAAGCTCATAATGAGATGGTACAGGCATCCCTCTCTCCTCCACTTCATGTACCCTGGAGTGACTGACAGATGCTGGAGATGTCTCGGCGCTACAGGCACCCTAATGCATATCTGGTGGGATTATCCCCTACTAAAACCATTCTGGAAGGATATTATATCCACTTCCCAAGATATACTTCATACACCCGTCCCCACAGACCCAGCATTCTGGCTACTCTCCCATTCCTCTATCTCACTGGCTCAACACAACACGTCGTTACTTCGGCACCTGTCTAACGCAGCGAGGGCGATCATCCCCACATTATGGAGATCACAACTCCCACCCACTAGGAAACTATGGTTTAACAGAATTAATCACTACATGAATATGGAAAACATTCTCCTGGTCTCCAGAGATAAACTAACGGAGTTTATGACCATGTGGATGCCCTGGATAGAGTATGTGTCCTCTAAGGACTACAAGGACTATGTCTATGCTGCCAAATGATCTCAACGCACAATTGATCGGACGAATAGTCTGCACCCCATCCCCTCCTCAACTCAATTGTCCCCCCTAGTTTGGTCACACTCTGTTTTCTCTCTACTATTCTTCTCATTTCTTCCCTCTCCTTTCTCTACAGTTTCTATACAATGCTATTTGAGATTGCAATTATAATATAGTACGGACAGAGGACGAAGGGATACCAGACGAATGTTATGTAAACACTTACTTACGCTAATGCCTATACTGACCCCCCAGCAATGGGGATGTTATGCCTCTCTACTTTTCAAGGCTATGATGTACTAGACCTTCGTTTGTGCCCTGATGACTTTCTCCCTCTTCTGTCAAAATGTGATGCAATCTTTATACTGCTATGTTGTACCTAAATAAAAACAGATTATACAAAAAAAATCTCACATAAGCCAAAATCATAAGCACACACAGTCCATATCTCAAGAAAAGTTAGTCAAAATCTGTGCTATCTGGGCTCCGGGGAGTTCAAGGGAAATCGCAAGTGAAAATCAGGCATAGCAAGGATCTCACCGTGTGTACACACCATAACATACCCTCTTGCCAGCCTGGGCAAATATGCTGCCTTTCAGTATACTTCCTCCTCAAATCAATCAATCAATCAATCAATCAATCAATCAATCAAATCCAGACACTGGAAAAGTAGCCAGTGATGTCACTTGTAGCTCTAGTCACCTTTATTGGAATTTAACACAGTACATTCCAATTGGCTGTTGGAATTCGCTCCAGGAAGAACAACTACATCCACCAGTGACAGCACAGGTTGCAGTAGACTCTAGCGCCCTAAGTAATGCTTGGATCATAGTAAAGGATGTGATAGGAATAATGGTTATGTGTCTGCAAGTTGGATGAATGAGTTCAGCATTGTTTACCAGTCACATGCAACCTGCACTGCTCACTGGCCAGAATGAGCCAGCATTGTATTTTCCCTAGGAATAGCGGATGTTTTTCTGATCTGTCACTGTATCCAAGCATAACGCAACTCAACTTGTTCTTATTTGCAAGACATCAGACAGGAACAGTGTGCAATGATTATTTTGTGGTGGATTATTAGATATATTAACATATCAAGGGCTCTAAGGGACAAAGGCTAAACATTATTTCCACTTCTACCTTTCCACAATTCTCCTTTGTTACACATCATTTTTGTGTCTGACAATTACTTTTTGGAAAACGACCCCTATTTCTCTGCCAGTGTCTTGTTCACTTGCTGGCTTACTGTGGCTGTCTTTCCTTATCTCTCCTTCCATAGATGATCAAAACAACACTCAAAGGCCTGTAAGTAATCTAGTGACATAAGGTACTTTATGCACATGGGAACTTAGTGCTCACATTTTGTATCTGATTCACATAGCAGGCAGGTTAATTTTTATTTGGTTTCATATCACACCAACATTCGTATGCTTAAAGTGTCTGTGTGCTTGAGGGTCCAGGCTAAACAGACAATACACACATATTATAGATTTGGGTGAGATTCAAATTATATATCACGCCCAATTTCCTTTCTAAAATGATCTCCGTTATCGTGCATATTGCGCCCATAGTAATCAGGTTTAGCTGTGTAAAGGGTTGGGTGCCTCCCTACTCTGGGGGTAGCGAGCTGAAATAATGATACAACATCCCTGAGGGCAGAAACAGAACGAGTGTGGAAAGGGGTGAAAAGAATTGAATCCCACCCAGAGAATGCTATTTCTGCTGGCACCGCAGTGGTCTGTAGTGCCAGCCTGGCATATACTACAGACATTTATAAACACAGTTGTAAAGGAAAAAACAGTTGCTGCCAATAACGTTTGATTCAATTTTCTAAACATCAGCACAATAATGAAATCTTATTACCTGCCAGGGACAACTCCATACGTTTCCTTTGTGCCACTTTTCCTAAGTTACCTTCCTGTATAAAGTGCCCAGTGTCAACAAATAGGGGCTGATGTGTACTACTTCTTAATGATCCTGGGAAATCCAGCAGGCACAGTGATACATTGACAAGCAAGTAAGTGAATGTTGGTATATTAAATTGTTAAGCAGTATTCTTACCTACACAGTCATATCTGCCATTCACGTATTTTAATTCATAGCCATGTTGACACTTGCAGTAGTAGCTTCCAAATGTATTCACACATCTCCGGTTGAAAGGACAGGTCACTTTTCCAGCAGCACATTCATCAATATCTATGAAGTATAGGTGTGTAAGAATGTAATACATGGATTATCTGTGGTAATTGTGCCTGGAATGCATATATACATTCCCAAATGTACTGCATTCATGGTGATGTCTGACAGTAATCTCACACATTTCATAACCAATCACATTTCGGTGCTCCAGAGGCGCTTTACCTGAGGCCATAATGTAAAACTGTAAAAAAGTTCTAAACAACATGTTCATAATAAACCTACCAGCAATAAACATTTGGAGTTACTTGGCAGTAATGAATGTCTCTTTTAGCTGGATAACAAAAGACCAATTAACTGGCTGAAATTAATGTGTTAAATTAGCTACCAACAACTTTAAATTATTTCCACATTGTTGCTGGGCTGGTGCATATAATATAAACAAGTCACAAGGAGTACTGTCTACATGGATCTCCGTGCACTAATATTACAATAATGAGTATAAAATGTGTCCTGGCCTTGGTTAGAATGTAATGTTTGTGCATATGAAATATTAATCAATAAATATTAACTTAGAAATTCATAGACTAAGGGGGTATCCAATTAGCTGCAATAAGGCGATACGCGTTCACGGGTAAAGTTATTGTACCTATCGCCCCCCAAAAATGCTTATAGCGGGTATGCATGCTCCTGTTTTTCAACCTATCCTATTAGAAAATTGCGTAAACGGGTGACCTGCAATGTGTTAACCAGCGAAAAGCTTTAGGTATAAAAGAAGTGCTCTCATTAAATTTGGGTTACATGAAAATGGGTATAAGTATATATTTGGGTCAATTAAAGACACTTTTAAAAGCCTTGCAAAAATTACCAGTTAGTCCAACCTGCAAGCCTAAAAACACTTGTCCCACTCAAAAAGGGTTCCGGTATAAAAGATAGACAGTGTCTAGTTAGACAGTCAATAGATAGACACCATATGTTAGACAGACATTAGGTCGACAGGGTCAAAAGGTCGACAGAGTCAAAATGTCGACATGAAAAAGGTCGACGGGGTCAAAAGGTCGACAGGGTCAAACGGTCGACATGAAAAAGGTAGACACCATGTTTTTTGCATTTTTGTGGTTTGTGTGGATAGTTTTGTCATCTGGGACCCCCAATTGTAGAAAGGCATACCCTCGCGGGGCTCGCTTCGCTCGCCACGCTTCGGGCACGGTGGCTCACTGCGCTCGCCACAAGGTTTATAACCAACTCTATGCCGACATGGATAGAGAAAGTATGAAATAGTCCAAAAACATGTTACATTAAAAAAAAAAAAATTGTCTATGTTTTTTTATGTCGACCATTTTCACGTCGTCCTTTTGACCATGCCGATCTTTTGAACTGTCGACCTTTGGTACTGTCTACATTTTTTCATGTCGACCTTTTGACCCTGTCGACCTAATGTCGGTCTAACATATGGTGTCTATCTATTGACTGTCTAACTAGACACTGTCTATCTATCAAACGGATACCCTCAAAAAGTACCCCCATATACCTGTCCCATACCGTGTACCCTAATTTCCATCACTCTGCACTTTTTCACCCCAAACCGGACAGCTTATAATTGACTATAATCTTATATAACTATTGTGACCGAGAGAGTTCACTTAACACCTCAATGCCATGTCATCCATTTATACTTGCAAAAAGGAAACATTACAATTTACATTAGATATTATCTAGTTTTCTCTAAATTCCATAAAATATAACCATTAACCTCTAACTTGTGATGCTGTAATTGGTTCATTTCACCATATATGGTGGCAATGCCCCTTCACTGCAACCTTTTGGAATCAGATTTAGATAAACTTATAGCTTTATTATTATTATTATTATAGGCACCATAGTGACATGGCATGCAATGTGAAAAATCTCACTTCAGCAGCAAAAATCAAATCTTAAAAAAAGACTTTGTTTTCTGTTGCTCTGCTTTGTGGTTTCTTAAACCATGGCTTGATACACTCCATATTTTCTATTCTTTCCATGTGTACACAAGGCATAACTGTTTAATGGGGATCATTCCAACCCAATCACACGCTGCAGTTGTTTGCAGCGCAGGCCGAAGGCCGTCGTTACTTAGCAATCGCCTCTGCCTGATTGACAGGCAGAGGTGGTCGTTGGGCAGGAGGGGGCGGCACGGTGGCGTTTGGTCGCCGTTTTCGGAGCGCGGTCCGGCCAATGCAGGCGTGGCCGGACCGTGAGGGGTACGGGCCACAGCGTGGCATCACACGCAGCTGCAACCTGGGGCAGCGACGAGTAATTTCCTGCCAGTCGCAGCAGCTGCGCTGGCCGGGAGTTATTCTTCGAGTACAAAAGCATCGGCGCTGTACAATGCTTTTGTACTTGTCCGTGGGGGGGGGAGGCAGCCTGACAAGTGGGGCCTGTGCCGGGCGCGCTGGGCGCCCCACCCCCCCACCCTCCCGCATGTCTGGGAAGATGATCGTCGCTGTGCTAAATATAGCACAGCTGCGATCAACTCGGAATGACCCCCAATATCTGGTGGTTTGAATGAATACAGTTTAATGTTCAGGTAGGCCTTTAGTAATTCTCGTGGCTAACAAGCCACACATAAAACTGGTAGGAACTATGCGATTAGGCAAAAACGCACCTGAGTAAATCTCCTGTCTCGCTCCTGTCTTATAAGTTCACTTTGTGCAGAGGTTTTAGCAAACAAACGTGTAGCCATCTGCAAAGTATGGCTCATTACACAGAATATAACTGAGATATTATTTCACTTCATTACACATTAAGGTAGCTTTTCTTTGTAAAGGGCCCTACTCATTTGACGATGCGCCGCCGAGGTGCCCAACGGCCGAAACGGCCGACGAGCGACCCGGTGGCGGGGGGGCAGTGACGGGGGGAGTGAAGTTTCTTCACTCCCCCCGTCACGCGGCTGCATTGAAGTGCAGGCAAATATGGACGAGATCGCCCATATTGGCCTGCATGCACAGCCGACGGGAGACCAGCGATGAACGAGCGCGGGGCCGCGCATCGTTCATCGCTGGAGTCTCCACACTGAAAGATATGAACGAGTTCTCGTTCATTTATGAACGAGATCGTTCATATCTTTCAGAAAATCGGCCAGTGTGTAGGGCCTATAAGTCATTGTATACCAGGAGTGTAGACCTAAATTGGTAATTGGTTAAACTTTCAAGTTACATCACTTTATCCAACAGGTGCATTTCCAGCAGGACTCGTAAATCCACAAAGTGCAGATTGCTTGTCAAAGGGCATAGCCAAAAATGTATATGTGGGGAATGGTTTCACTGTGAATTTGATAAATTAGATATAAACCTGTTTTGTAGTTTTCTTGGTCAATTGAAATAAAAGGTAGAATTTTGTGGAAAGCTAAAAATAAGAATTTACTCACCGGTAATTCTATTTCTCGTAGTCCGTAGTGGATGCTGGAAACTCCGTAAGGACCATGGGGATAGACGGGCTCCGCAGGAGACTGGGCACTCTAAAAGAAAGATTAGGTACTATCTGGTGTGCACTGGCTCCTCCCTCTATGCCCCTCCTCCAGACCTCAGTTAGGGAAACTGTGCCCGGAAGAGCTGACATTACAAGGAAAGGATTTGGAATCCAGGGTAAGACTCATACCAGCCACACCAATCACACCGTACAACTTGTGATAACCATACCCAGTTAACAGTATGAACAACAACTGAGCCTCATTCAACGGATGGCTCATAACAATAACCCTTTAGTTAAGCACTTGGGACGGGCGCCCAGCATCCACTACGGACTACGAGAAATAGAATTACCGGTGAGTAAATTCTTATTTTCTCTGACGTCCTAGTGGATGCTGGGAACTCCGTAAGGACCATGAAGATTATACCAAAGCTCCCAAACGGGCGGGAGAGTGCGGATGACTCTGCAGCACCGAATGAGCAAACTCCAGGTCCTCCTCAGCCAGGGTATCAAACTTGTAGAATTTAGCAAATGTGTTTGAACCCGACCAAGTAGCAGCTCGGCAAAGCTGTAAAGCCGAGACCCCTCGGGCAGCCGCCCAAGAAGAGCCCACCTTCCTTGTGGAATGGGCTTTTACTGATTTAGGATGCGGCAGTCCAGCCGCAGAATGTGCCAGCTGAATCGTGCTACAGATCCAGCGAGCAATAGTTTGCTTTGAAGCAGGAGCACCCAGCTTGTTGGGTGCATGCAGGATAAATAGCGAGTCAGTTTTCCCGACTCCAGCCGTCCTGGAAACATACATTTTCAAAGCCCGGACTACGTCCAGCAACTTGGAATCCTCCAAGTCCAGAGTAGCCGCAGGCACCACAATAGGTTGGTTCAAATGAAACGCTGATACCACCTTTGGGAGAAATTGGGGACGAGTCCTCAATTCTGCCCTGTCCATATGGAAGATCAGATATGGGCTTTTACATGACAAAGCCGCCAATTCTGACACACGCCTAGCTGAAGCTAAGGCCAACAGCATGACCACCTTCCACGTGAGATACTTTAGCTCCACGGTCTTAAGTGGCTCAAACCAGTGTGATTTCAGGAAATCCAACACAACGTTAAGATCCCAAGGTGCCACTGGAGGCACAAAAGGGGGCTGAATATGCAACACTCCCTTAACAAACGTCTGAACTTCAGGCAGTGAAGCCAGTTCTTTTTGAAAGAAAATAGATAGGGCCGAAATCTGGACCTTTATGGACCCCAATTTTAGGCCCATAGTCACCCCTGACTGTAGGAAGTGCAGAAATCGACCGAGCTGGAATTCCTCTGTTGGGGCCTTCCTGGCCTCACACCAAGCAACATATTTCCGCCATATGCGGTGATAATGCTTTGCTGTCACATCCTTCCTAGCTTTTATCAGCGTAGGAATCACTTCATCTGGAATGCCCTTTTCCGTTAGGATCCGGCGTTCAACCGCCATGCTGTCAAACGCAGCCGCGGTAAGTCTTGGAACAGACAGGGCCCCTGCTGTAACAGGTCCTGTTTGAGAGGCAGAGGCCATGGGTCCTCTGAGATCATTTCTTGTAGTTCTGGGTACCAAGTTCTTCTTTGCCAATCCGGAACGATGAGTATAGTTCTTACTCCTCTCTTTCTTACTATCCTCAGTACCTTGGGTATGAGAGGCAGAGGAGGGAACACATAAACCGACTGGTACACCCACGGTGTCACTAGTGCGTCCACAGCTATCGCCTGAGGGTCCCTTGACCTGGCGCAATATTTTTTTTTTTAGCTTTTTGTTGAGGCGGGACGCCATCATGTCCACCTGTGGCAGTTCCCAACGATTTACAATCTGTGTGAAGACTTCTTAATGAAGTCCCCACTCTCCCGGGTGGAGGTCGTGCCTGCTGAGGAAGTCTGCTTCCCAGTTGTCCACTCCCGGAATGAACATTGCTGACAGTGCTAGCACGTGATTCTCCACCCATCGAAGAATCCTTGTGGCTTCTGCCATTGCCATCCTGCTTCTTGTGCCGCCCTGGCGGTTTACATGGGCGACCGCCGTGATGTTGTCTGACTGAATCAGTACTGGTTGGTTTTGAAGCAGGGGCTCTGCTTGACTCAGGGCATTGTAAATGGCCCTTAGTTCCAGTATATTTATGTGTAGTGAAGTCTCCAGACTTGACCACTGTCCTTGGAAGTTTCTTCCCTGAGTGACTGCCCCCCATCCTCGGAGGCTTGCATCCGTGGTCACCAGGACCCAGTCCTGTATGCCAAACCTGCGGCCCTCGTGAAGATGAGCACTCTGCAGCCACCACAGCAGAGACACCCTGGCCCTTGGGGACAGGGTGATCAACCGATGCATCTGAAGATGCGATCCGGACCATTTGTCCAACAGATCCCACTGAAAGATCCTTGCATGGAACCTGTCGAAGGGAATTGCTTCGTAAGAAGCCACCATCTTTCCCAGGACTCGCGTGCAGTGATGCACCGACACCTGTTTTGGTTTCAGGAGGTCCCTGACCAGAGATGACAATTCCTGGGCCTTCTCCACCGGGAGAAACACCCTCTTCTGTTCTGTGTCCAGAATCATTCCCAGGAAAAGCAGACGCGTCGTAGGAATCAGCTGCGACTTTGGGATATTCAGAATCCAGCCGTGCTGTTGCAACACTTCCTGAGAGAGTGCTACGCTGACCAACAACTGCTCTTTGGACCTCGCCTTTATGAGGAGATCGACCAAGTACGGGATAATTATAACTCCCTTCTTTCGAAGGAGTATCATAATTTCGGCCATTACCTTGGTAAATATTCTCGGTGCCGTGTAGAGACCAAACGGCAACGTCTGGAATTGGTAATGACAGTCCTGTACCACGAACCTGAGGTACTCCTGGTGAGGTGGGTAAATGGGGACATGCAAGTAAGCATCCTTGATGTCCAGCGACACCATAAAATCCCCCTCTTCCAGGCTTCCAATAACCGCCCTGAGCGATTCCATTTTGAACTTGAACTTCTTTATATAAGTGTTCAAGGATTTTAAATTCAGAATGGGTCTCACCGAACCGTCCGGTTTCGGTACCACAAACATTGTGGAATAGTAACCCCTTCCCTGTTGAAGGAGGGGGACCTTGATTATCACCTGCTGGAGGTACAGCTTGTGAATTGCCGCCAGTACTACCTCCCTTTCCCTGGGAGCAGCTGGCAAGGCTGACTTGAGGTAACGGCGGGGAGTCGCCTCGAACTCCAGCTTGTATCCCTAAGATACAATTTGTACAGCCCAGAGATCCACTTGTGAGCGAACCCACTGGTTGCTGAAGTTTCGGAGACGCGCCCCCACCGCACCTGGCTCCGCCTGTGGAGCCCCAACGTCATGCGGTGGACTTAGTGGAAGCAGGGGAGGATTTTTGTTCCTGGGAACTGGCTGCCTGGTGCAGCTTCTTTCCTCTACCCCTGCCTCTGGCCAGAAAGGATGCGCCTCTGACCTGCTTGCCTCTCTGAGGCCGAAAGGACTGCATTTGATAATACGGTGCTTTCTTAGGCTGTGAGGGAACCTGAGGTAAAAAAGTCGACTTCCTAGCTGTTGCTGTGGATACGAGGTCCGAGAGACCGTCCCCAAACAATTCCTCACCCTTAAAAGGCAAAACCTCCATGTGTTTTTTAGAATCAGCATCACCTGTCCACTGCCGAGTCCATAATACTCTCCTGGCAGAAATGGACATTGCATTAATTCTAGATGCCAGCAGGCAAATATCCCGCTGGGCATCCCGCATATATAAGACAACGTCTTTTATATGTTCAAGGGTTAGCAAAATAGTATCCCTGTCGAGGGAATCAATGTTGTCTGACAGGGTATCAGTCCATGCTGCTGCAGCGCTACACATCCAGGCTGAAGCAATAGCAGATTTCAGTAGAGTATCCGAGTGTGTATACACAGACTTCAGGATAGCTTCCTGCTTTCTATCCGCAGGCTCCTTTAGGGCGGCCGTATCCTGAAACGGCAGTGCCACCCTTTTAGATAAGCGTGTGAGCGCCTTGTCCACCCTAGGGGATGTTTCCCAACGTAACCTATCCGTTGGCGGGAAAGGGTACGCCATCAGTAACCTCTTAGAAATCACTAGTTTCTTATCAGGGGAACTCCACGCTTCTTCACACAATTCATTTAACTCATCAGATGGGGGAAAAGTCACTGGCTGCTTTTTCTCCCCAAACATAATACCCCTCTTGGTGGTAACCGGGTTAACGTCAGAAATGTGCAATACATCTTTCTTTGCAGTAATCATGCATCGGATGGCTTTTGTAGACTGTACATTAGTTTCATCCTCATCTACACTGGAGTCAGACTCCGTGTCGACATCTGTGTCTACCATCTGAGCCAGAGGGCGTTTATGAGCCCCTGACGGCCTCTGAGTCGCCTGGGCAGGCGCGGGCTGAGACCCCGGCTGTCCCAAGGCTGCTGCGTCATCGAACCTTTTATGTAAGGAGTTGACACTGTCGGTTAAGACCTTCCACATATCCATCCAATCAGGTGTCGGCCCCGTTGGGTGCGACACCACACTTATCTGCCCCTGCTCCGCCTCCACGTAACCCTCCTCATCAAACATGTTGAAAGGATTGCCCCTATATTCTTTAACCCTCGATGTGATGGCCTCTCAGACGTCTGTGAGTGTAAACCTTTAGCCACAAGGAACATGCACAACACAAGCAGTAAAGATTCACACTGTTTATTGTTCGTTTAACAAAAGTATATAAAAGAAAGGATTTAGGGCGTGTATATCCCAAGTCAATAACTAATTGGACAGAACACAAAAAGGGGCTAACATAACATGATTGGCTAGGAACTGCCGCAGTGGAAGGATATGCATATATGGGCAAGTTTGTATTTCAAATAGGGAGGTTGTTCACACGGTATAAAAAAGATAAGAGACAAGGACAGTAGCAAGGAATGTGCTGGAACATTAAGTTCTATAACACAAGCAATTCTATGACATTGAAGCAGAGACGAGCTTTAACCCTTTCAATCCCCTCTTAGAATCATTATTGTTATACTATATGATTCTTGCAAAGCTTACGTCTTTCTGCACACCAATGGCGCAATTTTTAGCCTGAGCGGGAGTTGCAGTAATTGTTGGGCATTTTAAGAAGGGTTAATCGTTGAGTTAATGATGTTCCGTGTTTACCCTTTTCATCTAAGGCTTCAGCGGGCTTATAGCCCCATGGGGTACCTGTGTTCAAGGCAGCCGCGGACCATGAGCTGCAATCATTTCCCCAGTTATGGCCTGTAACGCAAATATAGGGTACCTCGGGGCTTAGGTTGTCTGTCTTGTCAGCGCGGATCTGGTAGTCAACAGACTTTTGGACAGCAGCTAGTTGGGGGAATTGGAAATAATCTAGTATGTAGGTTGCGCTGTATGTGGTGGAAGAGTTATACCATAGTGTCAGTTTCCCTTATTCTGAGTTATATCAACCTCAGTCATTGAGAGGGGAAAAATGGGCCAGTAGGGCTATCAAGATAGTCCCCAGGGTAAAGATAGGGGGCAGGTTCTTCATCGTTTTCTGTTCTTCTGTCTTCGCTAGGTGGGAGGTCAGGGCTGTCTGCCCCGGTTCGTACCTCACTGGAATCACTTGCTTCCCTCTCTAGGTCTGGTCTAGGAACCTTTTTTACTCGGGATGCATGGATCCAGGTAGGACTTTCCTCTGTCAGGACTGCTGTTCGGGTAACTGCTACGACCTCTGTCTCTGGACCATAGGTGAAGTCTCCTGGGCTCTTGTTCCTGGGGAGCACCTTCACCACGACTCTGTCTCCGACTTTAAAGGGGTGTGTAGGTTCCTGTGGATTCAAAGGGTTTTTACAAACAACCTCATGTTCAATTTCATTCAGTTTTGTTATCAGGGACCTGACATACTCTTCTCTGATGAGTTCTAGATCTCCTTCCTGTATTACTAGTGGTTTCTTAGCCCAGGGTGTGGGGAAGGGTCTACCCATTAGTATTTCAAAGGGTTCAAAGGGTGAGTATCCTAGAGTTTTCTGTGGGGTCATTCTGATTTCTGCTAGGATAATGGGAAGGACCTGCTTCCACTTGTGGAAGGTACCTCCTGTGGCCTTCCTTAGTTTGTCTTTGAGGGTCCTATTCATTCTTCCTACGACCCCTGAACTCTGCAGGTGGTACCGAGCTTTTACTAAGGCCTGTGTGATTTTGGCTGTAAAGGCTGAGCCTTTATCACTATTTATTTGCAGGGGGCACCCCCATCTAGGGATGATTTTCTGTGTTAGGATTCTTGCTACTGTCTTGGCATCCTCTGACTTAGTTAGGAATACTTCTGGCCAGCGGGAGAACATATCTACAATGACCAGGGCATATTCTTGTTTACCTGTACCAGGGATATGGGTAAAATCAATTTGTAAGTGTGTAAAAGGGGTGGTGGGGTATTCAAGATGCTGGTGTTTAGCTTTATTAGGGTTGTTAGGGTTGTTCCTGAGGCAAGTGATGCATCTGCTAACATACTGGTCCACAAGTGATTTGGCATTTGTAACATAAAAATCATTGGTTAGTAGGAGGAGTGTTGTGGCTTCACCACGGTGACCAACACCACGGCACTGGGCAACGAGCAAAGGGGCACTGGACTGGGGTATACAGGGTTTCCCCTCTTTGCAGATTAATCCTGATTTAGGATTTTTTCTGCAGAATTGGGTAAGTCCAGTCGGAGAGATCAGTATTAGTCGCAGCAGCTTGAAGTTGAGTGAGCAGATGGACGTTGTCAAGGGAGGGACATGCTCTAGTGAGTGCAATGAGTTCTGCAGCTTGCGCGGACTGATAAGGTATTGGCAGGGTTTCCAACACAGTGTCAGGGAGGGTGACAATGGCATAGCCAGCCTGGTATGTATTGTCATTGGGCCTACTACAGGAGCCGTCAACAAAAACTATGTCTGCGCCTGGTATGGGAACGGGAGACATGTCAAGTCTGGGAGAAGTTTCAGCTTCAATGGAAGCAGCACAGTCATGTAGGTCGGGTGGTTCATCCTCGGGACCTTTCAAGCCTAAAAGGGCATTGAGAATGGGTGCAGGGCCAGAAGAACTAGCAGTGTACTTAATGGTAAGGGTAGGGTTACTCAAAAGGAGTACTTCATATCCACTAAGGCGTTGTGCTGACATGTGCTGTGTGTGTAAGCCTTTAAGTATTGCCAGGACATCATGTGTGGTGTGGAGTACTGTGATGTGGCCTAAAGTGAGGGTAGTGGCCATTTCTGCAACCATTGCACAGGCTGCCAAAGCCCTGAGGCAGGCAGGCATACCTTGCACAGACACTGGCATGACTTTGGAAAAAAAATGCCACGGGGCGCAACTTCCCTCCATGAAACTGTGTGAGCACCCCCGCCATGGTTTTACAATTGTCCCTTGCATATAGATGGAAAGGTAGTACATAATTGGGGAGGCCAAGTGCCGGACTTTTCATCAACATACATTTTAAACTTTCATATGCAGTTAACATTTCTTGTGACCATTGTACAGTTTTAGGTTTGTCCTTCAGTGTGGCTTGTCTCAAAATGTTATCATAATAAGAGCAATCAGAAATCCACTGTCTGCAGTAATTTACCATACCCAGGAAGGACAGTAGTTCCTTCTGGGTAGTTGGGGTGACCAGGCCCAATACAGACTGTATGCGTTGTGGACTGATTTTCCTCTCTCCCTGAGTGAGCACAAAACCTAAGTAATCAACATGCTTTTTACACCATTGCATTTTTGTTTTGGACACCTTGTGTCCACATTCACAAAGCCAGTTTAGTAATGAAACACCATCCTCTCGGCAGGCCTCCCCAGTTTGACTACAGAGCAGCAGATCATCTGCATACTGTAGCAGGACTGAACCATGGTGAGGTTGCCAGGGCCCCAATGTGGCCTGGAGACAACAGGTGCGTCAATAATCTGCACCAGGTAAGTTGTTTACCCTCAAAAGAAAAGGCAAAAAGTAATTGTGTCTGTGAATCTACAGGTATGCTGAAAAAGGCATTCTTCAAATCAATTACAGAGAAGAACGCAGCATCTGCAGGGATTGCAGAAATGAGTGAGTTTACATCTGGGACAATTGGTGCAATTGGGACAATTAACTGATTGATAGCTCTGAGATCCTGTACAAATCTTATACTGCCATCAGCTTTGGCAACAGGGTTCACAGGAGTACAGTATGTCTGAGAATACCCTGTTGTAAGAATTGCTGTATCATGGGGCGGAGACCTTCTATCTTTTCTGGTGAGAGGGGATACTGCATAGGTCAGAACACAAAACACTGGTTGTTGCACCGCTGTCCACTAAAAAGGGAATTTTACTTCCATTTATAATAAGTGGCAGCAGAGGTGAATCTTTACTATGACGGGTGAGTTGAATAAAGGCTGGGATACCCTCCTCCGGGCCCCGTCAGTGCGCGGGGTCTTTGGAATCTTCCCTGACTGCGGGGTTGGTTCTGTCTGTCAAAGCGTCTGGAGTTCTGATAGTTATGAGTGAGTGCAGGTTTCTTTACATCAAAACACCCTGCAGCCTCTTTCTCATATAGATGTTTTTTTTCAAAATCTATCGTACTATCAGAAGTCCAGGAAGAGACGTTAGACGTCTTGCTTAACAGAAACTATGACAGAAGGTAGAAGGTTGTTAATGAAGGTGGAAATGAGTAAGCTTTCTGAGTTAAGCAAAGGTAAGCCAGCGTCATCTGTCCAGCAGTCCTTAAACCTTTTCCAAAACTCAGTAACAGACTCCGAAGGTTTCTGTTTACAAGCTACAGCGACAGGCAAAAAAGCACAGGCAAAGGAGCACGGGTTTTAAAGACTTCCTTCATATGTGTATCGCTGCGTCCTTTGCAAGCTTTGCGCAAATAAGATATACAGCCATCGAGGGTAATAGTGGGCTTGGGACAGTGTTTTACTATTATCTAAACTCTGGGTTACTGGTGCGTTAGGGACAGAGCTAGTGGACGCATTTTCTAGCAGTGGAGCTGGAGGCGATCCCATCTGGTGTGAAAGGGTTACTGCTGCCAAGAGATCTGTGTCCTCAAGCGCAGGATACATTGGAATGCAAGGGGGAGGCGAGAGGGATTTCAAAGACTTACAGTTTCTCACTTCTTCGCTTCTGTGCTGTTGGGAACTGACATTTTTAATCCTCCATATAGAAAGGGTAATTACTGCCTTCCCGTAGGAATGGGTCCTGTCCTGCTTTCTCTGTCCATCCCGCTAAATTATCCACCCATGGGTTAACTAAGTAATACTCTGAGGTAGAGTTGCGGGCGACATACATCTTGCATGTCTCACCAGGGAGGGGCGGGGGATATGTAGTTTTTTTTACTCTGACTAGAGCCCATTGTCAGACAGTAATATAAATCAACAGTACAACTTTAAAAGAAAATATCTAAAATTTACAACACTCTACTATACATGCATCAGCTAACCAGTTAATTAGTCATTGACAATATCACAATATTATCTGTATAGTGAGAACATGAAATCTTTTGACGTGTACGATACTTACCATTCGTACAAGATGTCAGAAAAATACAGCGTTTTAAACAGGAAGCAGGAAAAGTGTTTGAGTAAAGATATCTGGCAGACGAAAACTTACCAGCCGTCTGATCAAATATAAGAACTTATCTCACTACAAACATACAAGAATATATAGACGATCAAATCGAGGTATTCTCTACGTTACGTATAGACTCCCAGGTCTATTTTAAGTATCCCAGATACTAACGTCACGTTATGTATAGACTCCCAGGTCTATTTTAAGTATCCCAGATACTAACGTCTTTGGAGAATTGCGCTTGGACCCCTGGTCCCTTCTCAGACGTATCTTTAAGTCCCAGACATTAAAGATGTTTGGTCACGTGTTCCCAGAACACTGACACGGATTCAGCTTCAGTGTATGACCGCAATCCCGTATGGCAAAGACAGACAATAAATTCTCTATCTTACCATCCAGGGACGATCACTGAATCGCGGACGGAGCCCCCACTTGAAAGGATTGCCCCTATATTCTTTAACCCTCGATGTGATGGCCTCTCAGACGTCTGTGAGTGTAAACCTTTAGCCACAAGGAACATGCACAACACAAGCAGTAAAGATTCACACTGTTTATTGTTCGTTTAACAAAAGTATATAAAAGAAAGGATTTAGGGCGTGTATATCCCAAGTCAATAACTAATTGGACAGAACACAAAAAGGGGCTAACATAACATGATTGGCTAGGAACTGCCGCAGTGGAAGGATATGCATATATGGGCAAGTTTGTATTTCAAATAGGGAGGTTGTTCACACGGTATAAAAAAGATAAGAGACAAGGACAGTAGCAAGGAATGTGCTGGAACATTAAGTTCTATAACACAAGCAATTCTATGACATTGAAGCAGAGACGAGCTTTAACCCTTTCACATGTCGACACAGCCGTACCGACACACCGCACACACACAGGGAATGCTCAGACTGAGG
Organism: Pseudophryne corroboree; assembly: GCF_028390025.1. Taxonomy (NCBI): domain Eukaryota; kingdom Metazoa; phylum Chordata; class Amphibia; order Anura; family Myobatrachidae; genus Pseudophryne; species Pseudophryne corroboree. The sequence continues at coordinate 423,303,846 of NC_086445.1, read as the reverse complement.
ACAGGACACCACAAAGTCCTTTGGGGAGACAGAGAGAGAGTATGCCAGCACACACCACAGCGCTATATAACACAGGGATTTACACTATACAAAGTGATTTACCCAATAGCTGCTTATATCTTATTTGCGCCTAAATTTTTGTGCCCCCCCCTCTCTTTTTTACCCTTCTTGTATCAGGATACTGCAGGGGAGAGCCTGGGGAGCTGCTTCCAGCAGAGCTGTGAAGGGAAAATGGCGCTGGTGTGCTGAGGAAGAAGGCCCCGCCCCCTCAGCGGCGGGCTTCTGTCCCACGTTTTGTGTACTTTAATGGTGGGGGTTTTTACACATATACAGTGCTAGACTGTATATGTGTATTTTTGGTGCCAAAAGGTATTTAAAATTGCTGCCCAGGGCGCCCCCCCCCCAGCGCCCTGCACCCTACAGTGACCGGAGTGTGTGGTGTGCAGTGGGAGCAATGGCGCACAGCTGCGGTGCTGTGCGCTACCTTAATGAAGACAGGAGTCTTCAGCCGCCGATTTCATCGTTCTCTTCTGTCTTCTGGCTCTGCAAGGGGGACGGCGGCGCGGCTCCGGGAACGGACGATCGAGGTCAGGCCCTGTGTTCGAACCCTCTGGAGCTAATGGTGTCCAGAAGCCTAAGAAGCACAAGCTAGCTGCAAGCAGGTAGGTTTGCTTCTCTCCCCTCAGTCCTACGTAGCAGTGAGTCTGTTGCCAGCAGATCTCACTGAAAACAAAAAACCTAACAAATACTTTCTTTTCTAGCAAGTTTAGGAGAGCCCACTAGGAGCACCCAGCTCTGGCCGGGCACAGATTCTAACTGAGGTCTGGAGGAGGGGCATAGAGGGAGGAGCCAGTGCACACCAGATAGTACCTAATCTTTCTTTTAGAGTGCCCAGTCTCCTGCGGAGCCCGTCTATCCCCATGGTCCTTACGGAGTTCCCAGCATCCACTAGGACGTCAGAGAAAAGCCTAAACATACTGCAAATCTGAACACACCTATGCAGTTTCTTCCATCCGGCCCCAGCTGCAGTCCACTTGATGGGCATAAACATCGCACCTCCCCTTTGACTTCTTCACAGCCATACTGGCAGTTTGCCATTGCACAGGTCCTGGAGTCTGAGAAGATTAATGACACAAGGTTTAAATTCTGTTACTTCTAGCGTTTCCTCTAATGTCATCTCTACAGCCACAGACAGTACACAGGAATACAGAAGAATATCAGTAACCCTTTGCAAACCATTGAATTAGGAAGTTTTATTTTGAAGTCAAAATGAATCAACCAGCAACTTTTTGTTCCAGGGAGCTATTATTAAAAAGACACTGATACCCCTTTCACACCGCAGTTATAACCCGGTAACTTGCCATTTTTTAAGCCTTCCAAAACGGTTCTAGCTGCGGTGTGAAAGGGCCACTTTGAATTTACTGGTTACAGATTACTGGTATTTTAAAACGGTTAAAAAGCAGGGTCCTACACGGTTCAGACCCGTTTCATTGTGCAATGTGAAAGGCTCAGAAACAGTATTTCCAAACCACAGAAGGTGATAGGCCGTCTCCATGAGTGATGTCACCAGGCAGAAGCAGGAAATAAACTGGTGGAAACACATGAGAGTGAAGAAGCATTTTATTATACAGAATACAGTTTAAAATGGCAAATTGGAGTGATGAGGAGGTTAGGGAGCTGCTTAGGATGAGAGGGGATAAAGAAATTGCTAGACAAATCACTGGGACAGTGAAGGATGCAGTAATCTACAAAAACATGGTAAAGATGCTTGAAGCTGCTGGGTTCCATCGTACGACTAGCCAAATTATTAATAATTAATTATTAATAATGTGTGGGCCAGAAAAGTCCATTTAAAATGACAACCACTGTTTTCTATGGGAGAAACGGGTTCAGTGTGAAAGGTACCAAAATGGTAATGAAACAGTAATATACCAGTTACAACTTGCGATGTGAAGGGGGTTTAACTGCTCAGACCCGTTTTAAGAACCGTTTAAAGAACCGTTTCAAAAGCAGGGTTTGCGATGTGAAAGCGGTATTATTATTGTGGTGATAGGTTTAATTTTTTATTGCCGCTTAATTTGGTGATGAAAAAATAATTTTCATTGCGATTTATCAATGTTTTAGAGAGCCATGGAGCCCACACTGTTCTACTGAGTATGCGTGGTAGCTCAGTGTATGTAATGTATAGCTATTGCTCTTAAAAGACCGCAATGTTGGTTAATGTTAGAACAGTCAACTGATGCAAAGCAGGAACCACAACATACTTATCATATCATGTTTGCTTTTGGTTCATTTTTTTTACATTTCAATATCAAAATAAATATTTTTTGCCATTTTGTTTCAATTTGATTTGATGCGTTAGAATGGGATGTAGTCACCATGCCAGCGTTCACGGTTCCGGAGGTCAGGATGCAGGCGCCGGAATCCCGACTGTTGGTCTCCTGAATGCACAGCCGTAACTAGACTTTTCGGTGCCCTGTGGCAGAAAGAATTGTCGCCCCCGTCCCCATTTTTCCAATAGGAACATAAGGTGCATGTCTCGCAGGGAAGAGGCATGACAAAATTGATCACAGAGAAGGCCCATGCTATGATGCCCCTTTATATATATGTATATATATGTATATATATATATATATATATATATATATTTATAATTGAGCATATATAAGCAGTGTGCCACACATCCAATCCCTTACAGCCACACACTACATAGATCAGCCCAGCTGCAATACTTATCACCCCTTTACAGAGGCGGATTGGCCATAGGGTTTACAGGGAAGATCCCCAGTGGGCCAACACACCCGTGGGGCCTGTTTAGTTTGAGGACATGTGGTCATTTTTATAGACATACTGAATAAGATGCAAAATAATTTGCATATATGAAAATTACTTTGCCACTTAGCCTGTGATTGCAGATGATCTAGTGTATGCTCTGTCTGCCTGCTTGGGCTGACATATAAGATTGAGTGAATAGTGATTGGGATACGGTTGGTGTAATAAGCAAGAAAATATATCTTTCTAAAGAATGATATAGTTTCCTAAATTCTGAAGGTGTATCATATAATGTGCTCATAATATGTAATTTTATTTCTTTTTAACTTCCCCCTTGATGCTGGACATGCCCACTATCTGGAAAGTCTTGGGGGGGAAATGCTGCTGCCATGGCCCATGGCTAGACCTTACACCTCTGGTGCAGCCCATGTGGGGCCACTATTACAAATTTTCCCAGGGCCGCTTTTTGTTCCCAATCCGCCCCTGCCCCTTTACAAAGTACAAAGTAAACTTCAAATTGTTAGAACTCTCCAGCTTGGAATTCTCTAGCTTTCTATACAAAAGCAGATAGCTTAATGAATAGCGTGTCCGACTGCAATGTCATAGGCAACTGGTTTGAATCCTGGGCACATCAGCATCCCAAAATGTAATAAAGGACAGTGCGACACTGCGACTGAACAACAAGGATCTCTCAGCTCAAGTCCATGAATGCTGTATAGGTATTAGCAACAAAAGGGGTTGGGGTAGGAGACAGGGGCGGTCAAGAGATGCTGGGCTTGAACAAGGGGGGAAGCTGCAAGTGAAAGTAATTAGTGTTGCCAACAGCTCCCCTTACCCTTCAGCGCTATGCGCAGAGCATAATCCGCACAAACCTACTTACGGCCCTGTCTGAACGTAAGTATGCCGGGGAGGAATAGGGTTAGGCTGTGTGGAGAGGTTTAGGTTTAGGCTGCGGGGAGGGAGGGTTAGGGTTAGGCTGTGGGAGTGGAGGGAGGGTTAGGGGGAGAGTTAGGATTAGACTTCGCTCAGTACAGATCCCTGTCTGGATTAAGAACAGTCGGGATGCCGGGGTCGGTAATTAAACTGCCGGCATCTCAACTGCCGGTCTCATGAACCCAACCTTTCAGAAAATGTAGCCTTCTGACATTTTTAGTGTCATAAGAGTGATGTAAGATAAAGAAGCTCCTCCCTCCTAAACAGCTTTTTCAAAATGCCTATTAGACAAAACTATTGTACAGATTTACATAAATAAAAAGACCATGGCCCTCATTCCAAGTTGTTCGCTCGCTAGCTGCTTTTAGCAGCATTGCACACGCTAAGCCGCCGCCCTCTGGGAGTGTATCTTAGCTTAGCAGAATTGCGAACGAAAGATTAGCAGAATTGCGAATAGAAATTTCTTAGCAGTTTCTGAGTAGCTCGAGACTTACTCTGCCACTGCGATCAGTTCAGTCCGTTTTGTTCCTGGTTTGACGTCACAAACACACCCAGCGTTCGCCCAGACACTCCCCCGTTTCTTCAGACACTCCCGCGTTTCTCCCAGAAACGCCAGCGTTTTTTCGCACACTCCCATAAAACGGCCAGTTTCTGCCCAGAAACACCCACTTCCTGTCAATCACACTACGATCACCAGAACGATGAAAAATCCTCGTTATGCCGTGAGTAAAATACCTAACTTTTGTGTAAAATAACTAAGCGCGTGCGCTCTGCGAACCTTGCGCATGCGCAGTAAGCGACTAATCGCAATATAGCGAAAATCGGCAACGAGCGAACAACTCGGAATGACCCCCATTATCTTTTGTTGGTAAATTATTTAGCTCAGAAATACAATTCTATCAGCATCTTTAATAAGTTGGGATATACAGCTCTGGCTACCTCCAAACTGATCCTCCTAACTGAATGTCGGACATCTGATATATAGTATATTATGCATTTTATAGTGCTAGGTTCATTGGAAGCTTTACTTTTTATTTATAGCTTGTATATAATAAAGCAGGTGAAATAGGATTTCCTGTTAATTCTGATAAGAATCTAAATGCTACAGAACTATAATCCTTAATGTCTGGTATTACATGACTTCCCTCATCTGGAGAAGATATTATGGCTGCTCATTAAAAGTCAGTAAATCCCTTACTATGCCGTAGTGCGATTTAATACAACATGGCTGTATATCACTAATCGCTGCTCCTGGCTCGGAGAGATCTCTGGCAGACTTTTTTTAATAATGTTCTTTAGGAATAAAGTAAAGATTAATGACCACTGACAATACTGACTGCACAAATTACTTTTCTTCACGGGTACATATATTACCACAATTGAATTTAAGATATTGAGCCTAATTCAGCTTCGGTAGCAGTTTTGATAAAATAATAGGGAAACAAATATAACCATATTGGTTTGTTTCACCGTAACCGCTTTTCTAGTGCACGGTTGGGGCCCATAAATATCCTCAATTGTATATATATATATATATATATATAAAACAAAAAAATCAACCCTAATATCTTGCGCTATACCTCTAGTCTCAAACCAACAAGAAATACCCTCTGTCAGATAAGGTATTAAAAGTAGATTACAAATAGAAATGGATTCTCGTGGGAGCCAATATGCCTTTTGTATGACAATAATTAAAAGTTTTTATTGTACAGAAACAAACGATATTTATCCTAAGCGTTTGTTATTGACACAACCTTCTAAAAATTCATATAAAACAATATTACAATCTTATACATAAATTACAGTTGGATGTGAGGATTTTACAGCCAGGTGATCACAGTCAGAACTCGAAATGGATGTATCTCCAACCAGATGTTTGTGATAAGGACTTTGTTAACCAGACGTTGCAAAACCCATATATATATACAGAGCTTCACATGCAGGTTTTGCAGGTCAGGTTTTACAGGTAGTTCTTAAAACAGCAGTATAACTTTCCAAGTTCTGGTAATCACAAACAATGCACATTCCAAATGGTTCCTAACGTAACTCCAGCCTCCCATCTATCTCTTGACCACTTGCTGGCATCAGGAGCAATGACCTACTGAACAAAACACATTTTTAAAGACAGCAGACAAGCTGAGGTGATTAGCCCAGCTGTGGCTAATCACAGACTCAGCTAAAACCTGGACTGGACTCCATAAGACCTGTTGCTGCTGTTCCAATCCTGCAAAAGCCTGCCGTTCCACATTACCCTCATGTGGAATCAGTGGCGTAAGTTCGTCCCAGTTGCCCGGAGGCAAGATAAATATTGGTGCCCCCCCTATTTCCTATATCAAGATAAGTGTGTGTGTGTGTGTGTGTGTGTGTGTGTAACAGCAGACACTTTACTGATCGAGCTATTTGCTCCTGTAGAGGAAACATGAGAATGCTAACTATATGAAGTTACGTGTAATTGTCAGAGAAGTATCTTCATATAGTTAAAATTCTCATATTTCCTATACAGGCGCAAACAGCTTCATCAGTAAGGTGTCTGCTTCCAGTGTAATAGGTCATGGGTTCTAATCCTGGGTATGACACTTGTAAAATGTGTATAATAAAGAGGGTGTGACATGTAAGGTGCAGGGACCAGTGAGGAAGTCGGCCACTAAAAAGATAGCGGCAGCTATCAATTAACTTAATTCACTGGTGTCACAGAATGGGAGGAGAGGTGCCCCCCTTCAGAGCAGGAGCCCGGCGGCAGATGACTCCGTTGCCTCCCAGAGTTTTGCCTCTGTGTGGAATCATGCAGTCCCTGCCACACTACATATATACAGTGTATGTGTATATATATATATATATAAGTCCAAGAATAAATCCGGCACTCAAATAGTCAGAGAAACATTCACCTGTGTGCCCTTGCAGAAATAAACACATATGCTATGGTTCAGAACAGTCCCCATTCAGAACAAGCACGGCACTACAGGACTTTTTGATGAAATTATTTTATGTAAACAACGAATGTAAATATCTGTACATCACCATGAGCACTTAACCATCATAACGATGCTGCATTTCGGGCCCCGCAGGGTCCCTTCCTCAGGTTGGTACAAGTGCTGTGAAAATGTTTGTCTTTTTTTCACAGCACTTGTACCAACCTGAGGAAGGGACCCTGCGGGGCCCGAAATGCAGCATCGTTATGATGGTTAAGTGCTCATGGTGATGTACAGATATTTACATTCGTTGTTTACATAAAATAATTTCATCAAAAAGTCCTGTAGTGCCGTGCTTGTTCTGAATGGGGACTGTTCTGAACCATAGCATATATATATATATATATATATATATATATATGCAAAACAAAAGATAACCCTTTTTTGCGCTATACCACTAGTCTCAAACCACTAAGATATACCCTCTGTCAGATGAGGTATTAGGAGTAGATATGGAATAGTAAAAGATTCTCGTGGGAGCCAATACGCCTTTAGTATGACAATGTATAAAAGTTTTTATTCATACAGAAATGAACGATATTTGTAACCTAAACATTCGTCATTGACACAAGTTTATAAAAGTTCAATAAAACAATATAACAATCTCATACATAAACATATTTCAGTTGATGTGAGGAATTTACAGTCAGGTGATCACAGTCAGAACTTGAAAGAGATGTATCTCCAACCAGATGCTATGTGTAGTTGTGATCCTGTGAGGTTGTACCTATCCCTATGAAAAAGGAGTAGTGCTGTTCAGGATTTGAAATTTCTTAAGACCCATTTTTGGTGATACTTATTGAAGCAGATGTGGATTGTAGGGTTCTACTATCCTTGAAGAGATAAGGGAATATTACACCATCTAACTTCAACCTAATTGTTATTTTTTGTTACGATGAAGCCTATTTAGATACCATATCAATTGAACCGAATGTGTGATTGGATGTAACATTGAGAATTTTAACCAGTGGTAATCCATTCTGTTATAAAAAGTGATTATAAACCCCTGATGAAGTCCTAACGGACGAAACGCGTTGGTTTTCACGATATTGGGTTAATAAAGCCTTTGCCACAAGCATCTGGTTGGAGATACATCTCTTTCAAGTTCTGACTGTGATCACCTGACTGTAAATTCCTCACATCAACTGAAAAATGTTTATGTATGAGATTGTTATATTGTTTTATTGAACTTTTATAAACTTGTGTCAATGACGAATGTTTAGGTTACAAATATCGTTCATTTCTGTATGAATAAAAACTTTTAAATATTGTCATACTAAAGGCGTATTGGCTCCTACGAGAATCTTTTACTATTCCATATATATATATATATATATATATATACATACACATGCATACAGTATATATATATATATATATATATATATATATGAATAAATGCAACTTTAATACTGTTCTCGTATCCACTTGAAAGTTTTTGCAAATCTTCAGGAATATATCAATGAGAAGAGGTTGGCTCCTAATATAAATATTGCCAGTTCTAGTGTAGTGCTTAGTATAGAACTCTGAAGACTGTCCGTTAATGCACCAGTCTATTTTATGATACCTTATGTGCTAAAGAATATGACATTCCACTGACTTGTGTAATATATTTTACATGAAGTCTCAGATAAAGATTAACTACAAATAGCTTCTCTTCCTTGGTATCTCCTCAGAAGTAGATGAGGGTTAATGCTCCTTTAGCTGCTACTTTCAGTATAAAGAAATTTGTCAATTTTCTTTTCTGGCAGCTGTATACTCTTTACACAGTAAGTTACTAACTGTAAAGTTCTCCTCTTGTGACAATCCACTATACTTTATTGCCTACTTTCCCAACAGGTACTTATCCATCATGCAATACCATCAGGGAGGCATCTGATGACTACAAATGTATTCTGTAGCTGGACAATGACCCCAAACATACAACCAATGTCATTAAGAACTATCTTCAGCATAAAGAAGGAGACCTGGAAGTGATGATATGGCCCCCACAAAGCCCTGATCTCAACATCATCGTCTCTGTCTGGGATTACATGAAGAGACAGAAGAAATTGATCAAGCCTACATCCACAGAAGATCTGTGGTTAGTTCTCCAAGATGTTTGGAACAACCTCCCTGCCAAATTCCTTCAAAAACTGTGTGCAAGTGTACCTAGAAGAACTGATGCTGTTTTGAAGGTAAAGGGTGGTCACACCATGGGCCAGATGTAATGGCTCCAGTCGAACTCATACTTTTTTTTTAAAGCAGCAAACGTTTAAAAGGCAAAACCAACCAGTTTTGCTTTGTAAATGTTTGCTGCTTTAAAATAATGTACGAGTTCGTCCGGAGTCTCGGAGCTCCGGCCGTCTCACATCCATAACATCTGGCCCCAAATATTCATTTGATTTAGATTTATTTTCTGTTCATTCATTCTGAGTTTTGTTAATTGATAAAAATAAACTATTAACACTTCTATTTTTGAAAGCATTCTTACTTCGTAGCATTTTTTCCACACTTGCCTAAACCATTGCACAGTACAGGATGTCTCCTTAATTTCACTGTTAATAAATCAATAAGACGATTAGTACCCATAGCTGAATTTTATTATTGCTGCTACTACTACTAAGCAATTTCTAAGATATACTGCAGGATGTAATGGAATGCAAATTTGCCAGAGGTACGGGACCCCGCCTAACGTTGACTTTTTTTTAAAGTTGCAGTCATTTACAAGGCCTTGTAAATGAATGCCTGTTTAAAAACATGTCCGAGTTCAGTCAGCATCGTGTACCTCCAGCAAAGTCGGATGCCATTACATCCTGCTCTATCTCGTGTGTTCTGTCAGTGAGGGTGTATTTACAGTCCCACCAGTCCATGCTGCTGTGCTATCACTGCTTGCTCTGCTTCCCCAGCCTGTGTTGCCTGGACACTCCCCCTGGATGCTCAGCGGCTGCCTCCGAATCTGCCCAGCCTCCATGCCTAGTCTGTGCTGAGCGATCAGCTGTGGCGGTGGGGCGGCTATTACCACACCACTTTTATTTAAATATATTTTAAAAAATAAATTATAGTGCCCTCTAAATACTATGTTACTATATATGTATATATGTATATATATATATAAACAGAGAAAAGAAGAGGCGGCACTCGGAGACTTGCAAATTCACAGTGTATTCACAGCAAGTGACATCAACGTTTCGGGGACCAAACTCCCCTTCGTCAGGATAAAGTGACAGTGCATCAAACCAACTTAAATAGCATAGCCCATTACTCACCCCGTGTGCATGGGCTATGCTATTTAAGTTGGTTTGATGCACTGTCACTTTATCCTGACGAAGGGGAGTTTGGTCCCCGAAACGTTGATGTCACTTGCTGTGAATACACTGTGAATTTGCAAGTCTCCGAGTGCCGCCTCTTCTTTTCTCTGTTTATCTACACCGGAGGGGAACCTGCGGATGGGGAAGGCACAGGAGCAAGATACATCCCGCTGCGGATACAGTGAGTGCCGGGGTTAAAACACAAGGATATATATATATATATATATATATATATATATATATATATAGGCATTAATCAGGCTACATGTAAAAGGTTCACAAAAGGTCGGCACAAAAATGGTCAGCAAGTTTTTAGTTTTTTTTGTGTCATTTTGTATGTTTAACCATATCTAAGCCAAATTAATGGAAACGTGTACCCTCACGGGCTCATTTCGCTTGCCACACTTAAGGCTTAGATTACTATTCCCAATCGTAGTCCATGTGGATGGTAAATTATGAAAATGTTTAAACAAAAACTTGCGTTGATCATATGTGTGTCAACCATTGTCATGTCGACCTTTTGAACTTGTTGACCTTTTGTATCTGTCGACCTTTTGTACCTGTTGACCAAATGCATGTTGACCATATGGTGTTGACCTATGATCTGTCGACCAATTGACCGTTGATCTTCAATCCACCACCCAAAACTTTTTGTGATTTTACAGTTTGGTGATTCTACAACTATGAGGTATATTCAACTGATGTCGGATCCTTTCCGACGGAAAGGATCTGCCATTTGAGTATTCAATTAGCATGCAAATCCGACAGGATTTGTGCATTCCTGACAATGCCAAGCCAACTCTTTTTAAAGTCCGATTGACATTTTTAGAAACATGGCTAAAACCTGTCGGATTTGGCAGCGATTCTGACAATACACGTGGATCCGCGGCTATTCCGTCGGTCCACATGTTTTCCGACAAGTTGGAATTGCTGACTTGTCGGAAAAAGTCAGCCAAATTGAATAGGTCGGAACATTTTCCGACCTAAAAAAGTCGGAAACAGCTGTCTTTCCAACAAGATGGCAGTTCCGACTACAATTGAACACTCATCTGCATTTTCTGTTTTGTTTTAATATCAATTGATTCTGTTTATCTCTTAAACAATTTTATACCAAATGGTGAGTATAACAATATGTTCACTTAATATATTCTAACAAATGACAGGATACTATTACCAGAACATATTACAAATAAATCATAATTCTATCTTATTTTATATTATTAACATTTCTCAAGCACAGCAAATAAGATTAGGATGTATTTTGGGTTATATTTTGGGTTAGACTGCCTCTGAGTTGGAAGCTCAAGTGGAGTCCTTATCTGGGTTATTCAGTGTTGTCAGACATGTCAGTCTAATCAGCAGGGCCGGATTAACAATGGGGCGGGTGGAGCTGCAGCTCCAGGCCCCCCATGAAAACAGGCCCACAGACCAAGGAGAATCCGCCGGAGACAGGAAAAAATATTTTCCTGTCACCACCAGCGGCTGCCCGAGGCTTCACGATACCCATTCAAACCCGACTGTAAACAGGCAGCGGCTTCACCTGCCCTCTCTGCGTCATGTGATGTCGCGCCACATGACATCACATAGGCGCCACCGCGCTGTGCTCTGCGCGCGGGTGCAGCCGATGACAATGGAAGTGAGCCGCCAGTGGATCCTCCTGACTGCTGGATGCTGCCTGTTGCTATACGCTAGCAGCACCTGATCTTCCTCCTGTCAGCACCTGGAGGAGGAGCCGAGACAGGGGAACAGAGAGGAGAGAAGGTAAGTAATCTTCAAGGTAGAGACCAAAACACTATCTGTGGGGGGTGGGGTCATAATAATGGACAGAGGAGATCGGTGATATAATAATGGACACAGGGGGGTGGGGGACGGGGAGGCATAATAATGGACAGAGGGGAACAGTGATATAATAATGGACACGGGGGGTGGGGGGGGGGAGGCATAATAATAGATAGAGGGGAACAATGCTATAGTGCTATAGTAATGGACACTGGGGGTGGGTGGGGTGGTATAATAATAGATATAGGGGAACAATGATATAATAATGGACACGGGGGGGTGGGGGTGGTGAGGAGGTATAATAATAGATAAAGGGGAACAATGATATAATAATGGACAGAGGGGGACACACTGCAAGATATATTTGGTATATGTCTATTGATAAAATTGATAGGAGACTTCTCTTTATAAAAAGAAAACAATATTTATTATCCAAAACACATATAAAACCTACACAAAATTCACATAGACATATAAAAAAAACCACAAACATCAAAGCCCTTTTTAGATAAATTAGCTTATTTATATAGAATGTAAATGGTTTCATCCGTTGAAGATAAAATATAATAACCGTTCATACAAAAAATCCACTTCTATATATTGCCGATGAATAATATAGAACAAGTTACCAAACCATGTTTAGTTCATTAGTAGGAGACTCTTAGATGGAATTCGTCCCTTAAAGTTTGCATGTTCAGGTACCGGCCAGCCACACCGTCACCCGACACGCTTGTGGATTGTTGCCCTGCCAAGCAAATTGGTACTGTAAGTTAATGAGCCGGAGAGGATGAAGGTATCCCCACACATACTGTACATATCTGTTGGAGATCACTAATTCTACTTAAGCTTCCGATGCACTACCAAACCTGCTTGAAGTGGGGCGATATTAGTACTACGGCTGAGGTGTGTGCAAGACAACAATATATATATCCTCATCCTGCACTATCCGGCTCATTAACCGATTTTCTTGACGGGGCAACAATCCACCAGCGTAGCGGGTGCTGATGCGGCTGGCCAGATCCTGAACTTGCTAACTTAAGAAACGATTTCCATATAAGAGTCTCCTACTAATGAACTAAACGTGGTCTGGTAACTTATTCTATATTATTCATCTGCAATTTTTTGTATGAACTCTGTACTATAAGACATTTTTCCTACAGCGGGTGAAACCATTTACACCCTATATAAATAAGCTAACTTAGCTAAAAAGGCCTTTGATAGTTGTGTTTTTATATACAGTATGTCTGTGTGAATTTTGTGTAGGTTTTCAGAATAATAAATATTGTTGTATTTGTATAAAGATAAGACTCTATTTATCGATTTTATCAGTATTCAGATATATACCATCAATATTTTTCACAGTTTTTCCCCATTTTATTGGGGACAAAATGCAGAACATATCACAATACAGGGAATACAGATGAGGGGGTAGCACAATACAGGGAATACAGATAAGGGCAGGAGCACAATACAGAACATACATATGAAGGGGGAAGCTTAGTGCAACACATACAGGTATGGGAGGAGAGGGGAGGACAATGCAGAACATTCAGACATAAAGGGGTGCAATCATATGTGAAAGATATAGGACAACTTAAAATAAAAAAATGAAAGATGGGAAAAAATAATCTAAACAGAATGTATATTAGGATTGCAATAGTGATATTAGATAAAAGATATCTATCCAAATACTGTATATAAGCACCAAAAAGGTAAATGGGGCTATATTTTTAGAATCATAATATATGTTCCTTTTACCTGTGTGTGTATTTGTATTCTGTATTTTTGCCTTTTTTTTTTTTTTTTGTGTATGGGCGACCACTATGTCCCAGGCGCCAGTGTTGGATAACAGCAACATCTCAAACTAAGAAGCTTCTGCGTAATACATCCGGAGGAAGGAGGAATGCATAACATTGAGTACACTGAGAGGTAGGGCAAATTAATTTAAGAAATTAAAATGTTACACAATTTTCTTTGGGGGCTTTATTTTTTGGGCAGATCTTGGAATGGGTGTTTGTGTGTCTGCTGTGTGGTTAGGGCATGATGGTGAGTGAGGGTATTTATGTATCTATTGTGGTCAGGGCATGATGGCGAGTGAGGGCATTTGTGTGTCTATTGTGTGGTCAGGGCATGATGGCGAGTTAGGGGTATTTAGGTGTCTGTTGTTTGGTCAGGGCATGATGACGAGTGAGGGGTATTTGTGTGTCTGCTGTGTGGTCAGGGCATGATGGCGAGTGAGGGTATTTGTGTGTCTGTTGTGTGGTCAGGGCATGATGGCGAGTTAGGGGTATTTAGGTGTCTGTTGTTTGACCAGGGCAATGATGGTGAGTGAGGGGTATTTGTGTGTCTATTGTGTGGTCAGGGCATAATGGCGAGTTAGGGGTATTTAGGTGTCTGTTGTTTGGTCAGAGCATGATGGCGAGTTAGGGGTATATCAGTGTGTCTGTTGTGTGGTCAGGGCACGATGGCAGTGGAGTGGTGGTGAAAGGAATTAGAGATGGTTAAATATGGAGTTAGGGCAGTGGTTCCCCTTTTTTCTTTTAAATTACTGCGCCATAGAGTATCAGAATTTTGTTCACGGCGCCCCTAGGCCAAAAGTTTCTTACTGAGAAATGTAGAAAGAAATATTAACTGAAATATTAATTGTTTATATGGCATCATTATGTTCAATCGTGTGGTAAGAAACAAGATTTGCTTCGGTTTGTCCACATATTTTATGATTGGAAGCCACAAGCGCTAGTTTTTCCAATTGCATTGACCATAAATAGTTTGAATTGGTCCTAGACCATCAATCCAAGGCACCCCTGCAAGTGCCCCGAGGCACCCCAGGGTGCTGCGGCACACTGTTTGAGAACCACTCGGTTAGGGAGTGGTGGCGAATGAGGAATATTTCAGCATTTCAGGGGTGGTATCTATGAGTAGTAGTTTTGTATACAGAATTGATTGATGGGTGACATGTATTCAGTGATCGCAAAAATGCGCTATGGCACGTATTTTACCCAGAAACAGCCGCCCGGGACTCACATTTAGAAGATGAGCGGGTCCCACAGGAGGCGCTCATCTGAATATGTGTTTTCATGTCTTAAGCCAGTCAGCGGAACGCAGGAGGTGACTGGCTGTTTCCTCAGCCAATCACCTCCTGTAGTCTCCATTCAATCACAGCCTGCAGCATCTCCCGCTTTGAATCCTGCTCCCCGCCAGCACATGAATATGTGCTGCAGGGCTGACAGACTGGCCCCGCTCATCCGGCTCCACCTCCGCTCTGCCGCCAGCACCCTCCTCTGCGACTGGGAGTACAGCTCCGGATCTGCCCGCCGCCACCCCCCTACCCGGGACCCGCTCAACGCCCCACTGAGACCCGACAATCACCTTTCAGCTCCCTGAGAGGGCAGTGTAAGCAGCAGGAGCCGCCCGGGCTGCGCAGCTCCCGCAGCTCCCGCTGTAGGTAAGCAGTAGACAGTGCTGCGTCGCCCCGTTTCATCTGGAGTAGCTGGTGCATTTGCGGGATGTCCAGGGGCTGCAAGCTCCGCGTGTGCAATGTGAGGCCGCCCAGAGTGTCAGGGTCTGACCTCGGGCAGTGGGAGCCGGGCACGCAGGGAGATAGAATGTAAGGTTCGGGGGCCTGACTTCGGACGGCAGATGTAAATGACCAGTATGCAGGGCCAGGAGGCAGACTGCATGAAGGGGCTGTTTGACACATGTGGCACCGGCCCCAGCAGCGACTCACTGACACCATTTTTCTGACAGCACAGTGCATCCTGAAGGAGCTATCTGTGAAATCGCAACCAGAGGCTGGCAAGAAGGAGCTCCTCCAATCACTTCCCCTGGCGGGCTGGCCACTGCTAAATATACCAGTAATCAGTACAACTGTGCAGTGACACTGACTTTCCCATTGCACCTGGAGCTCCACTACTTTGACACAGTTGTAACTGATTGTCGGTATATTTAGCAGTAGCCAGCCCGTCAGAGGAAGCGATTGGACGAGCTTCTTGCCAGAGAACAGCCTCTGCTTGCGATTTCATATAGAGCTCCTCCAGGCTGCGGTCACTACAGGTGCCGGCTGGCTACTTGTGCCAGTGCACTCACTGCACTGTGCTGTCAGAAAAAATGGTGTCAGTAAGTCGCTGCTGGGGGTGGAGCCACATGTGTCAAATGGCCCCTTTGTGCAACTGGAAGTCATAAGTGGTTACTGCAATGTGCCTCAATGCTCTACCAGGTGCATTGTGTATAATAACATGTTCTACCTGGCGCAATGTGTATGATAACTTGCTCTACCTAGCGGCAATGTGTATGATAACGTGTTCTACCTGGCGCAATGTGTATAACGTGTTCTACCTGGCGCAATGTGTATGATCACGTGCTCTACCTGGCGCAATGTGTATAATAATGTGCTGTATCGGGCACATTGTGTATAACGTGTTCTACCTGGCGCATTGTGTATAGCGTGTTCTACCTGGCGCAATGTGTTTGATAACGTGCTCTACCTGGCATAATGTGTATAACGTGCTCTACCTGGTGCAATTTCTATAAGTCCTCTACCTGGAGCAAAGTGTATGACGTGCTGTACCTGGTGCAAAGTGTATGACGTGCTGTACCTGGAGCAAAGTGTATGACGTGCTGTACCTGGAGCAAAGTGTATGACGTGCTGTACCTGGAGCAAAGTGTATGACGGGCTGTACCTGGTGCAAAGTATATGACGTGCTGTACCTGGTGCAAAGTGTATGACGTGCTGTACCTGGTGCAAAGTGTATGACGTGCTGTACCTGGTGCAAAGTGTATGACGTGCTCTACCTGGTGCAAAGTGTAGCACGTGCTCTACCTGGCGCAGTGTGCATAGGAGGTTCTACCTGGTGCAATGTGTATAAGCGGCACTACTGTGTGGTGTAATGTGAATTGACACTATTATGTGGCCACGCCCCTTCCCTATGAAGCCACGCTCCTAAAATTTTGCGGCGCGCCTAGGGCGCGCTCTACCTATAGTTTTTGGTCTGCGTGGTGTAACACCAATTCACTTTCTGCCTAAGGGCACCAAAATGTCTAGTTACAGCTCTGGTGCAGGGTGTCCTGCATGCTATTCAGCCCAGCAGCACTGTCACCCCCCATCCCCCATCTTGCAACACTTTTGTAGTGTCCAAACAAGATTAAAATTAATAAGAACCTTCATTCCGATGGGACCCAGAAAAAGACCGGTAAAAAGTGAGGGGTCCCTGGGACCCACTTTTTTTTTTGGCTCACTGGGTATTGAAATGTGTGGTGGGAAATGTAGTGTAGCACAGGCAGCAATACTTACACCTGTGCCTGCCCACAGGTGGTGCGATATGTGCATATTACCAAAGGTGACTACTATCATGCAACCAAAATGTGTTTGTGAGGGCGGGGGCATAATATATATATATATATATATATATATATATATGTGAAGAGGGGAGGGACATTGAGGTTGCCGAAGGTAGGCAGTACTAAGACCATCATGGTGCTAGACATACCACCTTTACAGACCATTCCTCAAAGCACTGGTTATGCCCTCCACATCATTAGACACACCCCCGTGGTGCAGGTCCCACTCCGTTTGGTGGCACACTATAGGCCCTTCATAAATTTCAGCTCCAGGCCCATGTGGACCTTAATCTGGCACTGCTAATCAGTAGTCTTCTCAAACTATGTACCACATATATCTTTACAAACAGTATTGTTAAGACCCATACACACTCGGCGATTTTGAGCTGAAAGCAGATCACTTTTGGTGTTTTGAGCTGCTTTCAGCTCAAAGCCACCCAGTGTGTATGCCCCGGCGATGAGCGCTTGTGCGCGCTCACGCTTCATCGCCAGTGGCCGCCGTTCATCTACTGATATTACTAGTAGGTGAACGGCGGGGTGAGCGGCTTTCCGTAGTGTCCTGCTATGGAAAGCCGCTCACCCCCCCCCCCCCCCCCTGACATCGCTGGGCAGGGGGGGAAATCGCTCAGTGTGTATGCACTGAGCGATTTTCAGCCCAGCGATGTCAGCGATCATCGCTGTGCATACACGCTGGGCAAAAACGCCCTGTGTGTATGCACCTTTAGCTTAACTTTCCATCATACTTATAAAACACTGAAACCAGGGCCATAAGTAGGTGCGTGCGGAGGGGGTACCGCACATAGCGCTGCAGGGTACGAGGTGCCATTGGCAGCACTTGTCCATTATCTGTAAAATGCAGACAACTCAGGTCATCAAATTTGGTCATTATTAAAGGTATTCCACATTTTGGTTTACAGGCTTCCTGTGGCTTCACACCTAGTTTTATATATGAGGTATCTTGAGGATATAAACCTAATCTACAGACATAAACAGCAACCAGCCCTGGAAATAATGAAACACAACTACATATATCTTCACTGTTTATATAACTTACTTGAACATGAGCCATCTGGCATCAGCATGTAGCCGTTCAGACAATAGCACTTGTAGCTGCCGTGGGTGTTCATACACCGATGCTCACAGGGACGTGGCTTCAGACCACATTCATTTAAATCTGCAAAAAACATTTTATTCAGAAATATGCGGACACATAGATTGCAGTGGTTATATGTATTGCCAAGGGAAAGAGTTTGGCTTGGAAAATTAAGTGAGGTTATTTGTAGTTCATGCGCCTCACTAGGACTTGCTATAACCTTACTCTGAGACCAGAGAATATAGCAGATAATTAATAGGAAACAAGCGGCACAATGGGATATAACGTAATATGTACAATATAACTACGCTGATAAGGATGTAACACATTCATAAATAGGGACTCAGAGGGAGACTTATTTGGAAAATAAGATTATGGCTTTAGAAGAGTATTATATATATATATATATATATATATATATATATATACACATACACAGTATATAAACAGAGGAAGGTGAAAGTTTAAATCTATGATTAGATTTGTGAAAAAGACAGCAAATGCAGACATACTGTATATGGATGTACAACACATATCTACGTAATCCCCCAACACTTATCTACCTAATCTACACACTTGATTGATCCCAGGTGATCGGTTAAAGCGCTCCCAATCAGCTGGGCACGTGTGTGTAGCCAGCTGTATCCCTGTGACCTCCTGTGAGGCTGGGGCAGGTGGTGGTGGTGGTGGTGGTGGTGGTGGGGGGGCGGTTTGTGGGACGGAGCTTGATGGTGCAATTTGCATTGCCATGGCCTTTCAGCCCGTAGGGTGGTGTGAATCACATAACAATGCCCCTTGCACTTGCCACTTGAACCATCCGTTCAGGATTTGTCAGAGGGAAGGTCCAGAAGGATGGTACAACTCCGTTACAGTTTTTGAAATATCTGCTGGAAAATAATTCCCGTTTTGGGAGCTTTGTGGGTCCACCAGGAAATGCACATGGTGGAAATACTTGAAATGTTACATACACTCCAACTATTATTTGCTGGTTCCAGTCTCAATTATGTTTTAAATCAATGCATAACATGTACCGTATAATTACTGTACAGTTTAATGTACAGAATAAAATGTAGGAAGTTGAAAAAAATTAATACTTCTGAAAGTATCTGGCAGATTTGCCTACTCTGAAAATTTGGGTGCCTCAAAAATATGTTGCCATCTGACAATAGATGGTGCAGAAATGATTCATTACTGGTTTAAACATAAGGGTATTTTAAAATAAATTTTAATGGTATAAAAAATAATCTGTAATGTAAAAGTAATTTCCAATATTTTTCAGTACAACATTTGCAAAGTGATTTACCAAGCACGATTCACTGTAATTGGAGAATCTTGAAATTTTGCTAATTTTTATTATTAGGACTACATGCAAATAATATTTTCTATGCCGGACAACTGTATGATAAAAATATGTTGCCAGATTAAAATACAGTATTACAATGAATGTATATGGTACAAAAGTCTGTTCAGAAAGGTAAAGCTTTTTAATGATGGATCACCAGTCAGCATAACATTCCTTTGTACTGCCAGGCAATCCTTACAGTTTGTAGAAATATTTTCAATTTAAATTTAATTTAATTTAAGACTGGAGGCAGGGCGGCTTCTAGACAATTTGGCTCCTAGTGTGAACACTAAAAAATGTCGGATTTGGCCGCTCCCGGTGTCCTGTCCTGCTGCTGCTGCTTTCAGCAGCGGGGGGAGCTGTCAGCGGCACTGGCAGGAAGGAAGCTGTCAGTGGTGGCGGGCGCAGGGAGGAGGTGATGTCTGCGGCCCAGGGGGGGGGGAGACAACGACAGCGGAGGAGTCGGAGCAGACGGGGGAGGAGAGGAGGAGACGGGGGGAGCAGCAGCTGCAGCAACGTTTCAACTGGAGGCTCACGGCAGTGTCCACCCGGCTCCGGCAAGCGGGACCTCAGTTGCTGGAGCCGGGTGGACACTGCCGCTGGGTTCCTGCTCTCCCCGCTGCTCCCCCCGTCTCCTGCTCTCAGCTCACTCGTCTCAATCCGACTTTTTTAAAAGTCATATTGAGATTGTCGGAAACAGGGCTAAAACCTGTCGGGTTTGGCTCCGCTTCCGACAATGCACGCTTATCGGTGGCTGAAGCCGCCGATCAATGTGCATTCTGACAGAATTCTGACAAGTCGGGTTTCCGGACTTGTTGGAATAAATGGGGCCGTAATGAATAGGTCGGAAACCCTTTCCGACCTAAAACGGTCGGAAACTGCCGTCTTTCCGACAGACGGCAGCTTCCGACAGTTATTGAATATACCCCTTAGTCAGTTAGTAGGTACTAACCATAGCATCCCGGGAACACCGCACAAGACATGCAGTTCTGGAGATGCTCTGACCCAGTCATCTGGCTGGCCATCACAATCTGGCCCTTGTCAAAGTCACTCAGATCCCTACACTGGCCCATTTTTCCTTACACTTGCCCACATCAAATTCAAGAACTAACTGTTCACTTGCTACCTGAAGTATCTCACTCATTGTAATGAGATAATCAATTTTATTCACTTAACCTGACAGTAGATTTAAAAGCTATGGGTGTGTATGTTCTTTAAAAGAATTCATGTTTGCTTATTCTTTACATTGTGGGACAACAATTTACTGAACCATACATTTTTTTTTTTATCTCTAGCAATATCTAAATTGATTGCTTGATCATAACGTCCAACTGTTTCAATTTTGGTAGGCCAATGGAAATTGAAAGGGAAGGAACTTCACACAAAAGTAGATATGGTAGGTGGATCAAGGCAGAGTTAGAGTTAATTGGGACAGAGTTGGACAAGTAAGTGATGTGATTTATTTTGTCCCAATTTTATGTGTCAGGTATGGCTTAGTGTTGTCAAACAACACATGAAACAGCTATAACAGTACCAAAATTTCTCAAAAACTGTTGTAAAAAGATGCATCACATTCACATACAGTAGGAGGTGTCCCTAGCCTTGCTTTTATATGACCTTCTAATTCCTTCCCGAATTATGAGTTCAAAGGAACATTTTCATTAAGGACTTAATATTTGCGCCTGCTCTAAGCTGGTAGAGAATGCTTAATGTCCTATACTGTTGATACCTGATACCACTTCTTCCCCTTAATGAAGGATAATACATTTACCCCTTTATGCTTTACTGGTCACAAATGGGCATCATTTACAAAGCAATGATTCCAAAACTTGGTTCTCAAGAACCCCTAATAGTTCATGTTTTCCAGATCAACTGGCAGTTGCATTTTTAAAATACACAGGTGTCCTGGAAAACGTCAACCATTAGGGGCTCTTGAAGACCGATTTTGGGAATGACTGACTTACAGTATCCTCCAAATAGTTGAACTAAAAAAATAATGTACCTACATACATATGATGAGTCAAAGGTCTCATATAAGTGGAATGTGTGTGTGAGTTAAGCATTGTAGTTCATTGATAAAATGTAATTTGACCTTTTCGGGATTTTGACCATCGATCAATGGTTGTCGGTATTTTGAACGTCAGGATTTTGATTGTACATAAATTGACGTGACATGACGGCTTGTACATAATGCACAGAATAATACAGATCAACAATAGGGTATATGAAAGGGTAGTGGACAAGTGGAATAGCCTTCCATCAGAGGTGGTAGAGGCTAAGACACTAGAGCAATTTAAACATGCATGGGATCGACAAAGTTATCCGTACAAAGAAATAAGGATTAAATTAGGTTTGACGGGCCATGTGGTTCTAATAGCTGGGGTGGTCACACCCAGACAGGCACACTGATGAGTACATTGGGAAAAAATGAAATAGTGAACAAGGTAAAAACTGAGAATTTGTATTTTCATAAGTGATTTTTTTATGGTGTGTGTTAAAGTAATGTATTTTTATGGAGATACCACATGCCACTTACCTCCACCATGTGGCTTCTCCAATGAGTAGCTAGTGTCAGATGCTAGCAACTCTGCATTTCATGCATATTTTTGAGCATGCAGTATGTGATTTGGATGTTTACTAGCATGCTTTATCTTACTCTTATTTATATAGGACACTCATGTTAGGATAGTATCTGACAGTTCTTTTCTTTGAATGAGGAGATCTATAGAGTGGAGAGAGATAAAGTACCAGCCAATCAACTCCTAACTGTCATGTTACAGGCTGTGTTTGAAAACTGACAGGAGCCGATTGGTTGGTAGTTTATCTCTCCCCACTGTATCACTTTCTAAGGTTTAGTACATCTGCAGCTAAGCCTGCTAATATTAAAAAAATGATAAATTATCCAATTTTGTGTCATCTGTAACATGTGTTTTCCTTTTAAGCACCAAGGGGAAAACACCACTTAAAAATGTGTGCTCATTTACCAGGAATGTCTTCATTACTCCTGCAATTTACAGCAGGTTACAAGAGGTTACAGCTTGCAAGTGATCTCTTGCTTTTAACACGCAGATGTTATTGTGTAATATACAGACACATATAACAATAAAGATATTTGTTGTATTGTTCAACAAGAAACAAGATTGCTTGATAGATAATCATATTACTGACTCGAGCAGATTAAAAAGAGAGAATACTGTGAAGCCTTCTTTCACGATAACCAGAGGTGCTCAGTAGGTGACCAGCTGCTCCTGGCTGTTGTAGAGAGAAGCCTGTAAACCATACTTGCCTACTCTCCCGGAATGGCCGGGAGGCTCACGAAAATCGGGTGGCCTTTCCGGTCCCCCTGAAGAACAGGCAAGTTTCCCCGAAGTTGTAGGTACCCCCCTGCCCGGCCAACCACTTAGTGAGTAAAGTGGGCGGTCTAGGCAGTTGATGACGCGATTCTCGCTAAATCACGTCATCATAGCCACACCCCGTGTAGTATAATGCTGATAATCTCGGCATTGCAGAGCGGGAGGCGTGGCTACAATGACGTGATTGCAGTAACCACGCCCCATTCTGCCTCCACCCCGCCTCCTCAATGCGCCATACCTCTGCTCTGCCCCCCTGCTGAGCTGACCTGGCTGCTCGCTTCCAGGGCAGAGCAGCCAGGATGTCGGCAGCTATGCTGTAAACTAGCAATCCTGGAACTGCAATTAGTGCAGGGCCGTCTTTTTGTATGGGCTCAAAGGGCAGTTGCCCAAGGGCCCCAGTAGTATTAGGGCCCTATGCTGATAGCTGAGGGTCCCCTTTTCCCAGGGGTACCAGATTTTTTTAAATCAGCCCTGGGGAACCGGAGATGTCTGACAGTGGTCCCCATCTGACCCTGTTAATTGCTCTTCCCAGCCAGATATTTCGGGTTCTGTCTTACTTAGAGTTTTTTCTGAGGATATACTCCAAAATCTGGGACTATCCCCTTTTGGTAGACACTGGCAGCTTATCTCTACTATGCCCAGAACCAGAGATATCAGCCTTCCAGCAGCTGGACCATGCTCTAGGTCCATGCGCCTGGCTTGCAGTTTTATATTTCATTAGTGGATTACTCTGGCCCCTGAACTCTGATCACCAAGTCCCCAGTGCCTCCTGAAAGGCGGGACTATCTAGTTGTTTATCCCATTGAAAGCTAAGAAACCTATATCCAGGAACTGGAGATATCTGCAGTCAAGCAAGCTGCCCTCCCACCAGAAAATTATGAATATTAAGCTCACTCCACTATCCATCCCTCCACTGCATATTAAACATGAGCTACCACCCCAGGGGGTGCTTTCATTCAGCCCAATGCCCCCTTCTACAGTTTAGTGTTCTCACTCCCGCCCTATCTCCCATCATCTGTGCAGTAAAGGAGTAATTAGCAGAAATTACTGCTCCAGGTCCTATATTCTGAGCAGAAGTCAGAACACCCCCTACTGCCCGCAGGACATCAAAGCTGACGCTAATAGCACTACCCACCCCTATCACTGGAGCATGGGTAGGGGCCCTGTGCATTGCTTTGCCCTGGGGTCCGCACTGTTGTTAAGAAGGCCCTGACTTAGTGTTAATCTTTTAGCAGACGTGGCAAGTACAATGAAAAAAGTACTCACCTAATTTGCCATGTAAATTTTGCCTTGGTGCACTACAGGCCCCAGTGTGCCCTAACTGGCAAGGCATGCTGGCACTTCAAGTTCCTCAAGCATTATCATGCTCTGGCAGCCATGGGTATGCTGGAGCCTGTAGCACTACAAGTGTCAGCATGCTCATCCAATCAAATTACATGGATTAAATGGTAGCTATCTTTCCTTGCTACCACCTAATACTTTTTTAATAAGCAAATCAAATCAAAAAGAACAATCATTTGTCAGTGGAAAGGCATAATTCCCTTATTCTGCAAATATATTTGCTTGGAGCATGCCCAAAAACAAATGAGGTCTTCACATTTATTTCTTTTGGCAGTAATGTCGACAAACACAGATAGCAATCAAGAATAATTCCGAAATATGAGTCTCTGAAGTTAAAAGTTCCTGAGACATTATAATATACAATATATACATACAGCAGATCAAAATAGTGTTCCATTTCTGACAATAACCAGAGTTTTAGAATCGTACTACTGTAATTCAACATTATTTTCTGATACATTTTAATGAATGGATGGGAGGATCAAGAAAATGTTTTCCTTTCATTAAAAGGGATTTCCCACTTTTAAAATGTATAAAAGGCAACGAGCCCTAAATACTATGAAAATGGTATGTTTTCACAGGATTAAGGGCGTACGTCTATTTACCCAGGACAACAGCAGTAACTATACCACCAGCGGGTACTCCTAAGCCATTGCCATATCACAGTGGCAGTAGTAGAAAAACATGCTTTATTATTACAACACTTTTTTTTTCCATTTCAATTTACTTTGAGCCATCAATGACAGGTCATGTATGTGCAGAAGGTACTCCCAACTGTCTGCGGATGTGGTATTTCCTCAATGCTGGATGAATGATGCTCAACTGCTCTAGTGATTTATTTTTATAAATAGTACATTTATTGGCAAGCTGCTCAATCAGATTGACCAGATTTTCCAGAGTGACATTGGAGAAGCTAGGGGTGTCTCCAGGTAAGCTGGCTCTCAGATGCTGTAGGAGCCATTATCATGTGGCCTTACACTGGGTTACTAGACCCAGACATACTTGTAATTATTTATGGGGTGGGTTTGGGGTGTGGTGACCCCTATTTTGGTATTGCTGGGCTGCTTCAGGTTGGCACACCCTAACACTTTATTAACACTTATGTTTTTCCCTATAACATTGTATATATTTTTGTATTATTTTAATCACACTTCTCACTTACATAGCACTTATGTGCTTCTTAATAACCCTTACTAATTTTCACCTGTGTGCTGCCCTGGGGTGGCTGGCCTGTGCCGGCATGATGGGGTCCCAAACCCATACCTAGTGTTAGGGACCCCCAGTGACAGAGACGCCTTGCCGTTCGGCCTGGGGGCTTAATCCTATATCTGCAGATACATGCAACCAAGATCTCTGTATTATCTGATTATTATGTAGTGTTATTTTTCACTCAGTGTACATTAGGAATAGCAAAATGTTTTTGTTTTTTTTATTAAATAGCCCTCAAAAGAATTTTCTATGTCTGTGATGAGTGTTGATAGAAAATTAGACTTTTCAGACCTATTTGATAAAAAGGTCCCATTGTCTCTAATTGAATTGTCAGATATCCCAGAGACACATCAAAGATAAATGGCAGAAGTCTGGCCAGTATTTCAGCGATGGAACCCTGACAAATGCAGTTAATTATTTTACAGTTATAAAATAAAATTAAAGAATTATATGATAGAGAGGGACCCCACTAAACTACTATCATTAGGAATGGAGGAAATTTTGAGGAAATTAAGCTCAATATGATATTGCGAGGAAAAGACTAATTTGTAACATTGTAAGTATCAGATTAGTGTAGAAAGTTGTCCTCTATTATCATATTGGCAATTTCACTACAGGCTTCTGAAGAATAGAAAAAATAAATATTGTCCAGCAGATGGGTGCATGCCAATCCTAGTTTCCTACCTCCCAGCTCTTCATTCCTACCAATATTAGCTGTTTCCTATAATATTGTGATGGGATATGGCTGTATGATGGGATACCAGTATTCTATGTAGAAAAGAATCTAAAGTCTATAGTTAAGCTTGCATTTCAATGGGTCATCTGCATTTGCTTTAACTGACCCACGGCATCAGGTTTTTTTTTTTTTTTTACAGCCATCAAAATGAGTACACTGGTTAAGGGGCACAACTTTCCATCTGTCCTTACTTTAACCCTCCTGTCACTCATTTATCATTTTTGGGCTGTATACAACTATTTTGAAATTCTTATTAATGTCCATCATGAAATACTATGTAGTTTAAACTTTAGTACATATGTGCATATGTAAAAATGTTAATAATTAGAATTAGAAAGCTTAAACATGTACTAAAAGTACATTTTTCATCTTTATATATGAAGTTCAATAAATACAGTATATGGTACAATATTATTGAGAGCTCTACCGAATTTTAATGGCACAACAGCCTTTTAAAATGTATCAAAGGCACTGAGCCCGAAATACTATGAAAATGGTATATGTTCACAGGATTAAGGGCTGATGTCTATTTACCCTGGACATGGCTAGCTACCTGTTGTATTGATTTAAAGTTTTCCAAGGTGCTGTAAGGGGATGCGGTCAGCATTCCAACAACTGGGAGCCAGATGGTCTGAATCCCAACGGATACCACAGGTAAGTAAAGGTGGTTTGGATTAGGCACTAGGGGGTCTATTTACTAAGCTTTGGATTGAGATAAAATACCAGCCAATCAGCTTCTAACTGCCATATTAAAGACTGTGTTTGAAACTAGAACAACAACATGCAATATGTCGGGCGCTAGATTAGATACAGATGTGCCAATATGAATTTAGATAAAAAGACAATCAATTGGCTGCCTTCACAATGTGGACCTGGAAATCCACCTACAATATGTGAATAGACAAATAAGATAAATGAAGGCGCACAAAAAAATAAATTTGTCAGCTGCTGATTAAAGATTAAAATGAATGAAAAATTGGCTTTAAATAACCAAACTAAAACATAAGTAACACATGTATAACAGGGAACAGCATAGATGTTAATAGCTCCACACAGACTAGCAGATTCTTCAGTTAAAGCTGATTAGCATGTATATGCAACCAATGAAAGGGGATGAATGATGTTGCTTCTCACACACACAGTATGAGGTACTGAGAATTATACTTCACCCTTCCAGTGTATATATGAGCGCTCCTTTGTAATGCACAGTCCCGTGTATCCTCCTATGTGTCCCCCTGCTTGGTCTCTTGGAGCATGAGAGTCACAGTGCTGGGTGCAGGAGATGGGGGACTTTGGCTGTGTTCACGGGACACACACTTCGCAGCAGCTCTGTGAGACTTGGGAAAGCCTGTGTGTGTCGCGTGCCGTGACTTCCGGGTTCGGGCTTCCGGATTTTGCGTTCCAACTGCGGTCCACCTGTGTAGCAGTCATCTGACGCGTTTCTCCGCCCTTGTGAACTCGGCAGCGGCAATGTTGAACGGTCAACCTGAGCCAATGAGCAATGAACTGCTTAGAAGCAGGACATCCAATTTTGGTAGCATCATAAAGGACAAACAGAGAGTCAGACTACCTGTGACAAGCCATCCTTCTGACGTAAATCCTCAAAGCCCTCACCACGTCCAAGGACTTTGAAGCAACTGACGGATCCGACAGTAACAGAACCTCTATCCACTGATTAATGTGAAAGGCCGAAACCACCTTCGGCAAAAACTGTGGCGAGTACTGAGTTCCGCTCTGTACTCATGAAATATCAAATAGGGGCTCTTACAAGATAGGGCCTCCAATTCTGACACACGCCTAGCAGAGGCCAGAGCCAGCAGCATGACCGTCTTCCAGGTAAGATATTTCAAGTCCACCTTGTGTAAAGGTTCAAACCAGTCTGACTGGAGAAAAGTCAAGACCACAGAGAGATCCCATGGAGACGTGGGAGGGACAAAGGGGGTAATTCAGACCTGATCGCTCGCTAGCGTTTTCTGCAAAGCTGTGATCAGGTAGGAACTGCGCATGTGTATGCACCGCAATGCGCAGGCGCGTCACACAGGTACAAAACTGTTAGTTGCTCTGCGGTGGGTTTGTGCGACGAATCCATTCGCATGTGCGATCGCAAGGTGATTGATAGGAAGAAGGCATTTGTGGGTGGCAACTGACCGTTTTCAGGGATTGGTTGTAAAAACGCAGGCGTTCCCAAGCGTTTGCAGAGTGGATGTCTGACATCAATTCCGGTCCCGGACAGGCTGAAGTGATCGCAGCGGCTGAGTAAGTCCTGGGCTACACAGAAACTGCACAGCTAAAATACACTCCCCGATGGGCGGCGACTATGTGAACGCAAGACTGCAAAAAACAGCTAGCGAGCGATCAGGTCTGAATTACCCTCAAAGGGCGGCTGAATACGAAGAACACCCTTCAGCAAAGACGTTATTTTCGGTAGAACCGCCAATTGTTTCTGGTAGAAGATGGAGAGAGACGAGATCTGAACCTTGATAGAGACTAACCATAGGTCCAAATCCACTCCTGCTTGCAGGAAGAGCAGAAACCGGCCAAGTTGAAACTCTACAGGAGGATATTTTCTACCCTCACACCAAGAAACGTACTTCTTCCAGATGCAGTTGTAATGTTTTGACGTAACCACCTTACAGGCCTGGACCATAATGGAAACAACCTTAGGTGGGAGACCTTTTCTGGCTAGAATCTCCCTCTCAACTTCCAAGCCGTCAAACGTAGCCGCAGTAAGTCTGGATAGACGAACGGTCCTTGTAGCAGAAGGTCCTTGTGAAGCGGCAAAGGCCAGGGTTCCTCCAGAGACAGGGTCAGGAGGTCTGCGTACCAGGTCCGTAGAGGCCAATCCCGGGCAATTAGAATTGCCTGAACTGTTTCCTTTTTGAGTCTTTTTAGAACTCTTGGAATGAGAGGGATTGGAGGAAACAGGTATACGAACTGGTATGACCACGGCGCCGTCAGAGCCTCCACTGCTGCAGCCTGCAGATCCCTCGTTCTGGAACAGTAATAGCGAAGCTTCTTGTTGAGACGAGAAGCCATGAAGTCTATCTGCGGACAGCCCCACCGGTGAACCAGTTGTTGAAACACCTGAGGGTGAAGGCCCCATTCCCCCGGATGGAGGTCATGGCTGCTGAGGAAGTTCGCCTCCCAGTTGTTCACTTCTGGAATGAATATGGCTGAGATGGCCCTTGCGTTTGCCTCCACCCAGAATAGTATCTGAGACACTTCTCGCGTTGCGGCCCTGCTTTTTGTTCCTCCTTGCCGGTTTATGTACGCCACCACCATGGCGTTGTCTGACTGTACTTGGATGGCATGATTTCGAAGAAAATAGGAGGCCTGTAGAGGAGCATTGTAAATCGCCCTGAGTTCCAGAACATTGATCAGGAGTGTGGATTCCTGTCTCAACCACTTGCCCTGGAACTGAACCCCCTGGGTCACAGCGCCCCAACCTCGGAGGCTGGCATCCGTTGTCAGTAGAGTCCAAGAATGTGTACTGAAACTCCGACCCTCCACAAGGTGAGAGACGTGTAGCCACCATAACAGGGAGATCCGTCCTTTTGGTGACAGAGTTACACTCTGGTACATGTGCAGGTGAGACCCTGACCACTTGTCCAGTAATGTCCAGCTGGAATGGACGGGCATGAAATCTGCCGTACTGGATTGCCTCATATGAGGCTACCATCTTGCCTAGTAGGCAGATGCAGAGATGAATTAAGATCTTGCGGGGCTTGAGCACCGAGCGGACCATAGCCTGGATAGTCAAGGCCTTGTCCACTGGAAGGAATACCTTCTGAGACACCGTGTCCACTATCATTCCCAGGAATTGAAATCTTTTGTGTCCAGGTGAGACTTCTTGAAATTTAGGATCCACCCATGGTCCGTAAGAAGGCGAGTAGTCAAGTTGATGCTGTGTAGCAGACATTCCCTGGACACCGCTTTTATCAGGAGATCGTCCAAATAGAGGACTATGTTGACCCCCATCTTGCATAACTGTAGCATCATCTCCGCAATGACTTTTGTGAATACCCCTGGGGCTGTGGAAAGACCAAAGGGTAAGGCCTGAAACTGGAAGTGGTGGTCCAGTATAGCAAACCGGAGGTAAGCCTGATGAGGAGGCCATATGGGGATATGTAGGTAAGCATCCTTGACATCAAGGGATACTAGGAACTCCCCCTCCTCCAGACCGGAGACCACCACCCTCAAGGACTCCATCTTGAATTTGAACACTCGTAGATATGGGTTCAAAGATTTGAGGTTCAAGATGGGCTGTACCAAACCGTCCGGTTTTGGTATAACAAAAAGGTTGGTGTAAAAACTCCTGCTGTGCAACGGAGGAAGTACTGAGACAACAACTCCCGTTTGTAGCAGTTTTTGAATGGCGTCCTGTAAGTTATCCCTTGCTACGGGTGAAGCTGGTAAGCTGGACTTGAAGAATCCGAGAGGAGGAGGTGCTTGAAATTCTAACCAGTACCCTTGAGATATGAGGTCCCTCACCCAAGGATCCCGGCAGGAGGCGAGCACCTACCTGAAAGTCGCCCTACTGCTGGGGCCAACCATCATGCGGAGGACTTCGTGGAAGAGGATCCGGAGGCCTAGTCCAGAGATCCAGTAGCCGCTGGTTTACGGGACTTACCGCGGCATCCTCTACCAGCATTTGAGGTGCCTCTGGCCCTGCCTCTGAATCTGGCCACACGAAAGGACTGCAGAGAGGGCCCAGGGTAGGGACTTCTAGCAGGAGGTGCAGCTGTGGGCAGATAGGTAGACTTACCAGCTGTCGCCTGAGAAATCCACTTGTTCAGTTCTTCCCCAAACAAGGCACCTCCTGTAAAAGGAAGATTCTCCATGCCTTTCTTAGAGTCAGCATCCGCTAACCATTGTCGCAGCCATAGAGCTTTGCGAGCCAAGACTGCCATAGCATAGGTATGGCCATTGATAAGACAATTCTTTAACGGCCTCACTCACAAAATGTGCAGCATCCTGAATATGATGTAGCAGTGTAATGATCTCCTCTTAAGGTAGGGAGTCAAACCCATTTATTATATTATCAGACCATTATGCCATGGCTCTGGAAATCCAGCCGCATGCTATAGTGGGCCTTTGAGCTACGCCCACCGCACTATAGATTGATTTGAGTGTAGTCTCAATCTTGCAGTCAGCTGGATCTTTGAGAGAGATAGCCCCAGGTACAGGCAGTACAAATTTTTATGACAGCCTGGACATAGCAGTATCCACGGACGGGGGAGTTCCCCATACTTTCATATCCTCAGGGGGGAAAGGAAAGGAATTTAATAACCGTTGGGGAATCCTGAATTTCTCCATTGATCCATGCCTCCCTAGAAAGGGAGTTTAATTCCTTAGCTATAGGAAAAGTGGCCGAGGATTTTGGTTTTACATTGAAAAACAATTCCTCTTCTGGTTCTGTCTCCGTATCCGGTATGTTGAGGACCTCCCTAATAGCATAAATCAGGGCCTCAACCCCCGAGGACAGAGAATTATCATCCTCAATGTCACCCTCTCCTTCATCCAGGTCTGGTAATTCAGTCTCAGAGTCAGACTGGAGTACTTGTGGGAGCGTGCCTTTATGAGAAACCAACAGAGGGGGCTGAGGAGCATGTCTCTGGTCAGCAGCCTTAACAAAAAGATAATCTACAGATTGTTTAAGGGTCTGCCTTTCCTGTCTGACAGTAGCTAACTCTGTATTAATAGTATTAATCATGCCTTTGAATGAGTCTAACCATTCAGGTTTCTGCAGACTACTACCCCGAGAGGGTAGAGAACACTGGTTACACAAGAGAGACCCTTCTAGTGAAGGTGTAAACCTATTGTTACATGAAGGGGACACAGTCTTTTTCCCAGACATTCTATTGCAGAAACACACAGAGTTATGTGAACAAACACATTGCAGTTATAACACAAATAGTGAGAAAGCAGAGCAACCCCAGGCAGCATGCATGGAGTGACACAGAGAGGATTGGGACCAGCAGACAATACCCAGACAAAGCAGCACTTCGCTGGGTATATTCAATATATATATCAATTTTGTATTACAGCAGTGTCACCACGGCTGATGTGCTCCCCCCGTTCTATAAAACGCCCTGGTACCAGTACAATTGGTGGTTCAGCTGGGTCTGTGGAGGAGCAGCTCCAACATGCAGCCTTTCAGTCAGCAGCAGCAGGAAATGGCGCATTTCACCTTCTGGTCCAGATCTCTGGGAAGCCCTGCCCCTTCAGTGGTACGCGGTCCCTTACTGTTTTATCCATAGATTGTAAGCCTGCAAGCAGGGCCTTCCTACCTCTATGTCTGTCTGTTTTTACCCAGTTTTGTTCTATTACTGTTGTTCTAATTGTAAAGCGCAACGGAATATGCTGCGCTATATAAGAAACTGTTAATAAATAAATAAATAAATAAATAATACTGGCTGTAAAGTTACCCCCTCTATGTAAAGGAAGGTTAAAAAAAAACAACTTATTTCAGCGCCAGTTTTGGGGTCAGCGGCAGGCACTGCAGATCGCAGCCCGTGACTGCCACGCCCTAATGCCGCCATTTGTCACTGGGGACCCGCTAACCGGGACCCCGGTGTGATCACTCACCGCACCTGCGCCTACTTCAGCATCTGTTAGGGGGTGGTGGCATGCTGCCGGCGTGTGCACACACAGTGTGGTATGTGAAACAGCGCCTCAGGAGCTTAATGTCCTGTCAGCTTGGATTACGAACCATTAACCCTAGGGAGGTTGGTTCGGTCCCCCCTAAGTCCCACGACGCAGGTAGACTGGTTGCCAACCAGTACTACCTGAAAATAATAGGATTTTAGTACCTACCGGTAAATCCTTTTCTCCTAGTCCGTAGAGGATGCTGGGGACTCCAAAAGGACCATGGGGTATAGACGAGATCCGCAGGAGCTTGGGCACACTGAAAAGACTTTAACTGGGTGTGAACTGGCTCCTACCTCTATGCAACTCCTCCAGACCTCAGTTATAGGAACTGTGCCCAGGAGAGACGGACATTTCGAGGAAAGGATTTTTGTTTAAACTAAGGGCTAGAGCATACCAGCCCACACCACAACATACCGTACAACCGGAGTAACAGTAAACCAGATAACAGTATGAAATAACTACAGCAACAAGCTGAAACAACAAATACACAACCCGTGTGTAAACTAATGCAGCCAGCAAGAATACACTGCAAATAATTGTCCGCATTGGGATGGGCGCCCAGCATCCTGTACGGACTAGGAGAAAAGGATTTACCGGTAGGTACTAAAATCCTATTTTCTCTTACGTCCTAGAGCATGCTGGGGACTCCAAAAGGACCATGGGGTCTATACCAAAGCTCCAACACGGGCGGGAGAGTGCGGACGACTCTGCAGCACCGATTGAGCAAACATGAGGTCCTCCTCAGCAAGGGTATCAAACTTGTAAAACTTAGCAAAGGTGTTTGAACCCGACCACGTAGCTGCTTGGCAAAGCTGAAGTGCCGAGACCCCTTGGGCAGCCACCCAAGATGAGCCCACCTTCCTGGTAGAATGGGCCTTCACTGATTTCGGCACCGGTAGCCCGGCCGAAGAATGAGCTTGCTGAATCGTACTACAAATCCAGCGTGCAATAGTCTGCTTCGAAGCAGGATGACCAATCTTGTTGGCATACAGGACAAACAGCGCCTGTTTTCCTGGCCACCGCCGTTCTGGCGACGTAGATCTTCAAAGCTCTCACAACATCAAGAGACTTTGGAACTGCCACAGCAT
Source organism: Pseudophryne corroboree (assembly GCF_028390025.1). Taxonomy (NCBI): domain Eukaryota; kingdom Metazoa; phylum Chordata; class Amphibia; order Anura; family Myobatrachidae; genus Pseudophryne; species Pseudophryne corroboree. The sequence goes on along the minus strand of NC_086445.1, from coordinate 423,269,953 downwards.
CCGTAGCCACAGGTACCACAATAGGTTGGTTAATGTGAAACGAAGAAACCACCTTCGGCAGAAATTGTTGACGAGTCCTCAATTCCACTCTATCCGAATGGAAAATCAATTACGGACTCTTGTGAGATAAGGCCGCCAACTCTGACACTCGCCTGGCAGACGCCAGAGCCAACAGCATGACCACCTTCCAAGTGAGAAACTTTAACTCAACCTTACGCAAAGGTTCAAACCAGGAAGACATAAGAAACTGTAAGACCACTTCAAGATCCCATGGTGCCACCGGGGGCACAAACAGAGGATGGATATGCACCACTCCCTTCACAAAAGTCTGAACCTCTGGGAGAACAGCCAATTCCTTCTGAAAGAAGATAAATAAAGCCGAAATCTGCACTTTGATGGAACCCAATTTCAGGCCTGCATCGACGCCTGCCTGCAAAAAATGGAGAAACTGACCCAAGTGAAATTCTTCCGCAGGAGCAGCTTTAGTCTCACACCATGAAACATATTTTCTCCAAATACGGTGATATTGTTTCACCGTAACCAACTTCCTCGCCTTAAGGAGAGTGGGAATGACCTCCCCGGGAATACCTTTTCGAGCTAAGATTTGGCGCTCAACTTCCATGCCGTCAAACGGTAAGTCTGGAAACACGCATGGTCGCTGTAATAACAGGTCCTCTCTTAGATTTAGCGGCCAAGGATCTTCCACGAGTAATTCCTGAAGATCTGGATACCAGGCCCTTCTTGGTCAATCTGGAACGACAAGAATCGCTTGAACCCTTGCTCGTCGAATGATTCCCAATACCTTTGGAATGAGAGGAAGCGGAGGGAACACATACACCGACTGAAACACCCACGGAGTTACCAGGGCGTTCACTGCACTGGCTTGGGGGTCCTTTGACCTGGAACAATACCTCGGAAGCTTCTTGTTGAGGCGCGACGCCATCATGTCGATCAGCGGAATTCCCCAACGCTTCGTTACTTCTGCAAATACCTCTTGGTGAAGAGCCCACTCTCCCGGATGGAGATCGTGTCTGCTGAGGAAGTCTGCTTCCCAGTTGTCCACTACCGGAAGAAAGACTGCTGACAGAGCGCTCACGTGCTGTTCCGCCCAGCGAAGGATTCTTGTGGCCTCCGCCATAGCCGCCCTGCTCCTTGTTCCGCCTTGACGGTTTATATGCGCTACCGCTGTTATGTTGTCCGACTGTATCAGGACAGACCGACCCTGAAGAAGGCTTCTTGCTTGCAGCAGGCCGTTGTAAATGGTTCTTAACTCGAGAACATTTATGTGGAGACAAGATTCCTGGAGCGACCATTTCCCCTGGAAATTTCTTCCCTGGGTGACTGCGCCCCAGCCTCGGAGACTTGCATCTGTTGTCATCAGGACCCAATCCAGGATACCGAATTGGCGCCCTCCTAGGTGGTGAGAACTTTGTAGCCACCACAGGAGAGAAATCCTGGCCCTGGGAGATAGACCATTTGCTCAGCAGATCCCACTGAAACACCCGGGCATGAAACCTGCCAAACGGAATGGCTTCGTACGCCGCAACCATTTTCTTCAGAACCCGAGTACATTGATGAATCGACACACTTTTCAGCCTCAGAAGCTCCCTGACCATCGTCTGCAGTTCCAGAGCTTTGTCTTCTGGAAGAAACACCTTCCGTAAGCCCGTGTCCAGAATCATGCCTAGAAAGGGCAGCCGAGTGGTCGGAATCAACTGAGACTTTGGCAAATTTAGGAGCCAACCGTGTTGTCGCAGAACCGACAGGGACAAATTCACATTTCTCAGCAACTGTTCCTTGGACCTCGCCTTTATCAGGAGATCGTCCAAGTACGGGATAATTGTAACCCCTTGCTTGCGAAGGAGAACCATAATTTCTGCCATGACTTTGGTGAAAACCCTCGGGGCCGTGGAAAGCCCAAACGGCAACGTCTGAAATTGGTAATGAGAATCCTGTATCGCAAACCTGAGGAAGGCTTGATGCGGAGGATATATCGGGACGTGTAAGTAGGCATCCTTTATGTCGACTGACGCCAGAAAATCCCCCCCTTCTAGGCTGGAAATCACGGCTCGAAGAGATTCCATCTTGAACTTGAAAACTTTCAAGTATGGATTGAGGGATTTTAGGTTCAGAATCGGTCTGACCGAACCGTCCGGTTTCGGTACCACAAAGAGGCTCGAGTAAAACCCCTCCCTCCGTGACCCTCTGTTGACACAGCTTTTGTATTGCTGCCTTTACCACCTCCCTGTCCGGAAGAGACATTGGTAAGGCCGAAATGAAAAACCGGTGAGGGGGCACCTCCTGAAACTCCAGCTTCTATCCCTGAGATACTATCTCTAGGACCCAAGGATCCAGGCCTGATTGAACCCAGACCTGACTGAAGATCCACAGATGGCCCCCCACCGGTCCGGACTCCCCGAGGGAAGCCCCAGCGTCATGCGGTGGACTTGGTAGAGGCAGGGGAGGACTTTGGTCCTGGGCGCATGACACTGCAGGCGACTTTCTTCCCCTTCCTCTACCCTTTGAAGCGAGGAAGGACGAACCTTTTCCACACTTGTATTTATTTGGACGAAAGGACTGCATCTGCTGATGTGGTGCCTTTTTCTGTTGTGTGGGAACATAAGGAAGTAAAGACGACTTACCCGCAGTCGCGGTAGACACCAGGTCAGCCAAGCCGTCAAACAATACATTACCTTTGAAGGGGAGAGCTTCCATAGCTCTCTTAGAGTCGGCATCAGCATTCCATTGATGGATCCACAGCGCCCTCCTGGCCGAGATCGCCATGGCATTGGCTCTTAATCCCAAGAGACCAACATCCCTCGCCGCATCCTTCAGGTAATCTGCAGTGTCCTTGATATAACCAAGAGTCAAAAGAACAGTGGGGGTAATTCCAAGTTGATCGCAGCAGGAATTTTTTTAGCAGTTGGGCAAAACCATGTGCACTGCAGGGGGGGCAGATATAAAATTTTCAGAGAGAGTTAGATTTGGGTGGGTTATTTTGTTTCTGTGCAGGGTAAATACTGGCTGCTTTATTTTTACACTGCAATTTAGATTGCAGATTGAACTCACCACACCCAAATCTATCTCTCTCTCTGCACATGTTATATCTGCCCCCCTCTGCAGTGCACATGGTTTTGCCCAACTGCTAAAAAATTTCCTGCTGTGATCAACTCGGAATTACCCCCATTATCTTTATCAAGGGTATCCATATCAGCAGCTAAATTCTCAGCCCATTTAGCAATAGCACTACTCACCCATACCGACGCCACAGCAGGTCTGAACAAAGCACCCGTATTAGCGAAAATGGACTTCAGAGACGTCTCCAGCTTGCGATCCGCCGGATCCTTGAGAGCTGCCGTGTCAGGGGACGGAAGCGCCACCTTCTTAGACAACCGGGATAGAGCCTTGTCGACATTTGGAGACGACTCCCATTTTTCCCTGTCATCAGAGGGGAAAGGATACGCATTGTAAATTCTCTTGGGAATCTGCCACCTCTTGTCCGGCGACTCCCAAGCCTTTTCACAAAGAGTATTCATTTCATGAGAGGGGGAAAACTTCACCTCAGGTTTTTTCCCTTTGAACAAACAAATCCTTGTTTCCTGCACCGCAGGTTCGTCAGAAATATGTAAAACATCTTTAATAGCCACAATCATGTACTGAATACTCTTCATTAACCGTGGGTGTAAAGCAGCCTCGGTGAAGTCGACATCGGATTCAGAATCTGTGTCGGTATCCGTATCTACCAACTGGGTAAACGGACGCTTTTGCGACCCTGATGGGGTCTGCACCTGAGACAAAGCATCCTCCATGGATTTCCTCCACACCTGTGTCTGAGACTCCGATTTATCTAACCTTTTAGACAAAGAGGCCACATTTGTATTAAGTTTACTTAACATTGTAAGTAAATCAGGTGTCGGCTGCGCCGACATAGCCAATTCCAGACCCACATCTGCTCCCGCAGCAACCTCCTCCGAAGAATAACACTCAGCCTCAGACATGCCGACACGGAGTATCAACACACCGACACACACACACAGCCTCAGCTAGGGGACAGACCCACAAGGAAGCCTGGATAGAGGAACACAGAGGGAGTATGCCAGCTCACACCCCAGCGCCCATATATTCCACTAAACAATTTATGGTGAAAGCGCTGCTAGAAATAAAAATAATTATGCACCAATAACTGTGCCCCCCCCCCCCCCCGATTAGCTCCCTGTTACTTGTAGTGGAGCTTGGAGGTCCCGGGCCAGCGTCTCATGCAGCAGCGTGGATGTGAGAAAATGGCGCTGGTGAGCTGTGCGGCTAAGCCCCGCCCCTTCCCGGCGCGCTTCAGCCCGCTAAATTTTGAAAAAATTAAAATGCTGGCGGGGGTACGAAAACGGTGCCGAGGCACCGAAAAGCCTTCTGCCAGCCTCCTAGACCCAGTAACATTCTGCCCAGGGCGCCCCAACCCCCCAGCGCCCTGCACCCTGTGAGTTCCGTTGGTGAAGTGAGTGGGAGCATGGAGCACAGCGCTACCGCTGCGCTGTACCTCGTTACTGAAGTCTTCTGCCGTCACTGAAGTCTTCTGTCTTCTGCATACTCACCCGGCTTCTTTCTTCTGGCTTCTGTGAGGGGGGTGACGGCGCGGCTCCGGGAACAAGCAGCTAGGCGCACCAAGTGATCGAACCCTCTGGAGCTAATGGTGTCCAGTAGCCTAAGAAGCAGAGCCCTTAACTAAGTAGAAGTAGGTCTGACTTCTCTCCCCTCAGTCCCACGATGCAGGGAGCCTGTAGCCAGCAGGTCTCCCTGAAAATAAAAAACCTAACAAAAAGTATTTTCTAGAGAAACTCAGGAGAGCTCCCTTAGTGAGTGTCCAGTCAGTCCTGGGCACAAAGTCTAACTGAGGTCTGGAGGAGGGGCATAGAGGGAGGAGCCAGTTCACACCCAGTTAAAGTCTTTTCAGTGTGCCCAAGCTCCTGCGGATCCCGTCTATACCCCATGGTCCTTTTGGAGTCCCCAGCATCCTCTAGGACGTAAGAGAAAATAAACTAAATAAAAGTCTTGAAGAAAACTCTCTGGAGCTCCAGAGGAAAGCACCCGGCTCCTTGGGCACTTTTTTCTAAACTGAGTCTGCAGGAGGGGCATAGAGGGGAGGAGTCAGCACACACTATTGATTTCTTAAAGTGCCCAGGCTCCAATGGACCCGATCTATACCCCTATGGTACTAAATTCACCCCAGTATCCATTAGGACGTTAGAGAAAATTTGTAGAAGTGGTCTTACATGGACAACACCAGAATTACACCATTTAACTATGGCGGCAGCATCAACCCTCACATGTGAACAAACAAAACAGGCCCCAGGTGCACATCGGCTCACCAGGGATCTTCTCTGTGAGCCCTATGGGCAATCCGCCCCTGGTTATACAGTATTTATGCCACAATTGTCATCAGGCTGAGTGCATGAAACTTGGCTTTAAAATGTCCTGCTGACGAAGTGTTTCTCTTGCCAAACATAGTAATGACGTTTGGGGGAAAAGCCTAGCAAGTTGAACAAATTATACAGTACCAGTCAAAAGGGGGCTACTTTCAGGAATCTAAAATATAAAACAGATTTTGATTTGTTTAACACTTTTTTGTTTACAACATAATTCCATATGTGTTCTTTCATAGTTTTGATGTCTTCAGTATTAATCTACAATGTAGAAAATAATTAAAATAAATAAAAACCATTGAATGAGAAGGTGTGTCCAAACTTTTGACTGGTACTGTAGAAGTGTGTCTGACTGTACCACCAACTTCTAACAGGTGGCTCATTGCTCTGTGCTGTTGCCGGATCCTGCTCCGTCTCCTATCATCCTCTCTGTGAATTGCTACTTATCATCATTCCCCTACTTACATAATGGGCCTAATTCAGACCTGATCGCTGCTGTGCATTCCAGACAGCTGACGGCCATCTCAGCCCTGCGATCGCCTCTGCGGCGGTCACTAGACAGAAGGGGGCGGGCCAGCGGCGTTTGGCCACCGCTTTAGGGGCGCGATCCAGGCAATACAGGCGTGCCTGGACCGTGCGGGGTGCGGGCCGCGGCAGCTGCGTGATGTCACATGCAGCCGCTGTGACCCGGACAGCGATGAGTAGCTCCCTGCCAACGCACAGGAGCTGCACTGGTAGGGAGCTACTCTTCAAGTACGAAAGCATCGCCGCTGTGCAATGCTTTTGTACTTGTGCGGCGGGCTAAGGCCTGACATGCGGGGCGGACTAGCACTGTGCTGGGCGGACCCCCGCATGTCAGGGAAGCTGATCGTAGATGTGCTAAATTTAGCCCATCTACGATCAGGTCTGAATTAGGCCCAATGATACTGACAATGTCACATACAATTCTATCTGTGAGTCACTAACATAATCACATAAGTGTACAAGACAATGTGGGTCAATTCAAATAGTCGCGAGGGCTGTGGGGCTACTAACAAAAATCAGCAAGTCTGGAGCTACCATAATCCTATATAAGAAAGGCTAACACCTCTACGGGGGGAATGCAAGTGTTTTGCGTGTCGGCGTCCACTAGGTTTCCGACAGAGCAATTGAATTGTTGCTCCGCTCGGACGTACACAGCCACCATCGCTGACATTACAGGATTGTTGTTCCATCATTTTGACGGGCTGGTAACTAGTTACATTGTGTGGCAACACAGAGGCAAGTGAACGGAATCAACTCCAATGTCTTCCATAAGATCAACAAACACATCTTTTGAAACAGTGTGACCAGGGTAAATTCTTGTAGTAAGAAGGTGCTCTATCTCTAGCCACATGCATCTTAAAATGGTCCAGTAACAAAAGAAAGAATAGCACTGGTCCATTTACTCTCTTGTGCAAAAAGAGGGAGCATGGCCATCAGTACAACCTACGATTAGTCTATTATGTTCTTTCTTACACTATGTAACTCTGAGACACTTATCAGAACTCATACATATGTAACTTAACAACGCCAAATGTGCTTTTACCAACCAACCAACCAACCAACCAACCAACCAACCAACCAACCAACCAACCAGACGTGTTAATTTTCTAAACTGCACTACCGAACTTACTACATATAATTTTTTATTTTTGAACAAGTGTCCTTGCAGCTGCCATGGACTCAATTTAGTCTATAACTGATATTCACCAAAGTTACCTACCCTCTTGGAAGCTCCGGGAGATTCACAATTTTTTAGGTTATCCTCCGGACCCCCAGAAGAGTGGGTAAAGTGGGCAGGCTAGGGAGGATAATACCAGGAATCGTGTGTCCGTATTGAGGGGGCAATATGACATAATTGGTGGGGGTAGGGGCCTAATGAAGTGAAGAGCCCCGAGTGATCATTTGCATCTCCTCTCTAGGAAAAGCCTGGAGAGGAGAAAGTTGTCAAGACATTCGGAGTAATTCCGAGTTGATCGCAGCATCAAATTTGTTAGCAGTTGGGCAAAACCATTTGCACTGCAGGTGTGGCAGATATAACATGTGCAGAGAGAGTTAGATTTGGGTGGGGTGTGTTCAATCTGCAATCTAATTTGCAGTGTAAAAATAAAGCAGCCAGTATTTACCCTGCACAGAAACAAAATAACCCACCCAAATCTAACTCTCTCTGCAAATGTTATATCTGCCTCCCCTGCAGTGCACATGGTTTTACCCAACTGCTAACAAATTTGATGCTGCGATCAACTTGGAATTATCCCTATTGACCCATAGTTAAATATAGCAAAACATTAAACATATATTATTTTTTTAACCACATACATTGTTGATTCAACCCTATATACTGTACCTTGACTGCAGCTTTTTCCAGTGAATCCAGGGAAACATTTGCATTTGTTTGGTCCAACACATTCGCCATGTTTACAGTCCTCCTCACATACAGCTAAGAAATGAGACAAAATAAATTAATAACTAATATCAATAATAATCATAATTCAACTGTCTATGTAGCCTAAAATAATAGTATTTCCTTTAGAATCAAATTACCCCAGGGATTCAAGCTCTAGTCTTTTTCTCTAGACTAAAATAAAAAGTATAAAGTATAAAGACAGCAAGCACAGAATTAATACAAAATGTAGTCTAAAATATAAATCAGGCATAGGATTTGAATATTTATAGTATCTTAATATATAATATAATAGCTAAACTAATTTCAACAATTATAATGACTTTAATAGTATCATTTCCATGGTAAGAATAGTACTGGACATGATGTAAACGTTTATCTACAGTCTCAGTAGCCCGTCAAATGTTCTATCAAGTAGTCAAAATGAAATTCTATGGTCATCAAAACAGCCTTTCTGTTACATTAGAGCAACGTTTATTTTAGTTACAGTACTGTTCACTTTTTTTCACATATACTGTCATTATTTAATAAGTGGCAGATTGCCTCTGACTCACACTGACGGGATACGGTCGTTAGGTCGACACAGCTTAGGTCGACAGTCATTAGGTCGACCACTGAAGGTCGACATGCATTAGGTCGACATGGGTTTTTCACAATTTTTCTTTCTTAATTTTTTGGACTTTTTCATACTTGACGATCCACGTGGACTACAATTGGGAATGGTAACCAGTGGCAAGCGCAGCGGTAGTGGAGTGAGGCACCTTGCCTGAAGCATGGCGAGCAAAGCGAGCCATGCGAGGGGACACGGTGCACTACTTGGGGTTCCCCGTCACTTTACGAAGAAAACAACACAAAAAAGTCCCAAAACCCGTGTCGACCTGTCGACCTAGTGACCATGTCGACCTATTGCACGTCAACCTTCCATGGTCGACCCAATGACTGTCGACCTAAGTTGAGTCGACCCAACGACCCATACCAAACACTGACAGACCTCAATTATCAGGAACATAAGCAACTGAGTGAGTGCCTACTATGAATGTTACTTCAATACTTCAGAGCTCATTATCTCACTCAGGTACAGCTTAGCTAAAGTATTCCACAACAGTATTCTCACATCCACTTTATTCTTCCACTGCCACCACTCTCAGTAAAACAGTTCAGGTCCCAGGTGAAACTTAAGTTACTCACATATGCACATGCTTAGTGCGCTCTAGGGGCCTAGGCCCTCATTACGAGTTGATCGCTAGCTGCTTTCGTTCGCTGCACAGCGATCAGGGCAAAAAATGGCAATTCTGCGCATGCGTATGGGGCGCACTGCGCACGCGCGTCGTACTTTCACAAAAGCCGATGCAGTTTTACACAAGCTCTAGCGATGCTTTTCAGTCGCACTGCTGGCCGCAGAGTGATTGACAGGAAGTGGGTGTTTCTGGGTGGTAACTGACCATTTTCGGGGAGTGTGTGAAAAAACGCATGCGTGCCAAATAAAAACGCAGGAGTGGCTGGAAAAACGTAGGCGTGGCTGGGCGAACGCAGGGAGTGTTTGTGACGTCAAAACAGGAACTAAATAGTCTGCAGTGATCGCAAGCTAGCAGCTAGGAGTAGGTCTCGAGCTACTCTGAAACTGCACAATTTTTTTTTGTAGCAGCGCAGCGATCCTTTCGTTCGCACTTCTGCTAAGCTAAGATACACTCCCAGAGGGTGGCGGCTTAGCTTTTGCACTGCTGCTAAAAGCAGCTAGCGAGCGATCAACTCGGAAAGAGGGCCCTAATTCCGAGTTGATCGCAGCTGCAAATTTGTTAGCAGTTGGGCAAAACCATGTGCACTGCAGGGGGGGCAGATGTAACATGTGCAGAGAGAGTTAGATTTGGGTGGGGTGTGTTCAAACTGAAATCTAAATTGCAGTGTAAAAATAAAGCAGCCAGTATTTACCTTGCACAGAAACAATATAACTAAACCCAACCTCTGAAATGTTATATCTGCCCCACCTGCAGTTAACATGGTTTTGCCCAACTGCTAACAAATTTGCTGCTGCGATCAACTCTGAATTACCCCCTATGCTTCCTGGTAGTAAAGGGTTATCACTTCTCTGACAAGCACTCAAACAGTTATATACTTTGCAGTTACCCAGACCTAGCTATCCTTCATCGTCTTCACAACTTCTAGGTTAATTTAGATGAAAAGCAAATTATACAGTGCTTACAAAAATGACAAGAACAGAAATTGCAAAGAATATATGCTAATTCAGTCAAAATAAAAAGGTATATAAACCTAATTATAGGTCAGACATCAATTTACCTTTGCATAGATATCACACATCAGCCTCTAATGACCTCCCAACTGTCCTATGGCCTGAACCGCTGACAAGTGGCATAATTGAAAAGCCACCGCTGTGTAAATATAACTTCTAATGTACTTTCTAATGTCACTCCGCACCCTTTAGACTACACTCGTTCTGGAATCTGTAAGATTGTCTATACAGTTCTAAAATGAATTCTCCTCTTGATATTAACCACATTAGGACTGCATTTTGTCAGTTTAATATATTGTCATTAAAGCTGAGTTACTTGCCTCTTTAAGCTGACCACACACATTACACCGGATTGTTTTATAGAAAGTTGTTAAAGTATATGATGAAATGTAAACGTCCAAATGAAACAATCATCATCCGAACGGATTATAGAAAGAGTGTGTGCTGTATAAATTGTACAGTTAGCTTTTTCTACATTTCCCATGCATTCATAGGGGCTCATATAGAGTTGGACACATTTCACTTCAAAAGCCAAGGCGTAAAAAGCATTTGAAAACAGATGCATTTCTTCCTGAATGATGAGCTGTATAAACCTCACTGTGGACGGGACATATCAAAGCTAAAAATGCATTTTCAGAGGTCTGATCACATCTCTCATATGCACCATGCTATGGAATGGATCCTTGGAAATGGTAAGCAATGGCATCTGTAGATGGCATTGCCAAATAGAAGCCTATGGGCTTCTTATCACAAAGTTCACTGAGAGGCATCCAATTGGATACCTTCCAGTGTACCTTACAGCTCATGCATCAGCCAAAGCATGCACAGATAGGAATCCTGGGTCATAAATCCAGAAGTTCTATCATCACAAAGAACAGCTCTTATCTAGGGAACTGTCCTTTGCAATTGCACTGCTTCTGTGTGTTACAGTGTAGTGAAATAGTTAAAGATTACAGTGTAATTAATTATTTAAAGATTAGAAAAAAAATGTGTGGGTTCACCCCCAAAATTATAACCAGCCCTGTACCTATGAGCTAGTCCTGGTCCTGGAAAAATGGGGAAACAAAAGATCAACCATGCCCCAACTAGTCAGCCCAAGCTGGGGATTCATACAAATAAATGAGGCTCTTGGCACAGCATTATGTGTAAAAAGGGGGACGCTGTCTGCCGTAATGTGTAAAAAGGGGGGCGCTGTCTGCCATAATGTGTAAAAAGGGGATGCTGTCTGCCGTAATGTGTAAAAAAGGGGCCGCTGTCTGCCATAATGTGTAAAAAGGGGACGTTGCCTGCTGTAATGTGTAAAAAGGGGGACTGTCTGCCGTAATGTGTAAAAATAAGAATTTACTTACCGATAATTCTATTTCTCATAGTCCGTAGTGGATGCTGGGGACTCCGTAAGGACCATGGGGAATAGCGGCTCCGCAGGAGACTGGGCACATCTAAAGAAAGCTTTAGGACTATCTGGTGTGCACTGGCTCCTCCCCCTATGACCCTCCTCCAAGCCTCAGTTAGGATACTGTGCCCGGACGAGCGTACACAATAAGGAAGGATTTTGAATCCCGGGTAAGACTCATACCAGCCACACCAATCACACCGTATAACCTGTGATCTGAACCCAGTTAACAGCATGATAACAGAGGAGCCTCTGAAAGATGGCTCACAACAATAATAACCCGATTTTTGTAACAATAACTATGTACAAGTATTGCAGACAATCCGCACTTGGGATGGGCGCCCAGCATCCACTACGGACTATGAGAAATAGAATTATCGGTAAGTAAATTCTTATTTTCTCTAACGTCCTAAGTGGATGCTGGGGACTCCGTAAGGACCATGGGGATTATACCAAAGCTCCCAAACGGGCGGGAGAGTGCGGATGACTCTGCAGCACCAAATGAGAGAACTCCAGGTCCTCCTCAGCCAGGATATCAATTTTGTAGAATTTTACAAACGTATTTGCTCCTGACCAAGTAGCTGCTCGGCAAAGTTGTAAAGCCGAGACCCCTCGGGCAGCCGCCCAAGATGAGCCCACCTTCCTTGTGGAGTGGGCATTTACAGATTTTTGGCTGTGGCAGGCCTGCCACAGAATGTGCAAGCTGAATTGTACTACAAATCCAACGAGCAATAGTCTGCTTAGAAGCAGGAGCACCCAGCTTGTTGGGTGCACACAGGATAAACAGCGAGTCAGATTTCCTGACTCCAGCCGTCCTGGAAACATATATTTTCAGGGCACTGACAACGTCTAGCAACTTGGAGGCCTCCAAGTCCCTAGTAGCCGCAGGCACCACCAATAGGTTGGTTCAGGTGAGACGCTGAAACCACCTTGGGGAGAAACTGAGGACGAGTCCTCAATTCCGCCCTGTCCGAATGGAAAATCAGATAAGGGCTTTTTCAGGATAAAGCCGCCAATTCTGACACGCGCATGGCCCAGGCCAGGGCCAACAGCATGACCACTTTCCATGTGAGATATTTTAACTCCACAGATTTAAGTGGTTCAAACCAATGTGACTTTTGGAACCCAAAACTACATTGAGATCCCAAAGTGCCACTGGAGGCACAAAAGCAGGCTGTATATGCAGTACCCCTTTTACAAACGTCTGAACTTCAGGGACTGAATCTAGTTCTTTTTGGAAGAAAATTGACAGGGCCGAAATTTGAACCTTAATGGACCCCAATTTCAGGCCCATAGACACTCCTGTTTGCAGGAAATGTAGGAATCGACCCAGTTGAATTTCCTCCGTCGGGCCTTACTGGCCTCGCACCACGCAACATATTTTCGCCAATTGCGGTGATAATGTTTTTGCGGTTACATCCTTCCTGGCTTTGATCAGGATAGGGATGACTTCATCCGGAATGCCTTTTTTCCTTCAGGATCCGGCGTTCAACCGCCATGCCGTCAAACGCAGCCGCGGTAAGTCTTGGAACAGATAGAGTCCTTGCTGGAGCAGGTCCCTTCTTAGAGGTAGAGGCCACGGATCCTCCGTGAGCATCTCTTGAAGTTCCGGTTACCAAGTCCTTCTTGGCCAATCCGGAACCACGAATATAGTGCTTACTCCTCTCCATCTTATCAATCTCAGTACCTTGGGTATGAGAGGCAGAGGAGGGAACACATACCCTGACTGGTACACCCACGGTGTTACCAGAGCGTCTACAGCTTATTGCCTGAGGGTCCGTGGACCTGGCGCAATACCTGTCGAGTTTTTAATCATGTGGAAGACTTCTGGGTGAAGTCCCCACTCTCCCGGGTGGAGGTCGTGCTGAGGAAGTCTGCTTCCCAGTTGTCCACTCCCGGAATGAATACTGCTGACAGTGCTATCACATGATTTTCCGCCCAGCGAAGAATCCTTGCAGCTTCTGCCATTGCCCTCCTGCTTCTTGTGCCACCCTGTCTGATTACGTGGGTGACTGCCGTGATGTTGTCCGCCTGGATCAACACCGGCTGACCTTGAAGCAGAGGTCTTGCTAAGCTTAGAGCATTGTAAATGTCCCTTAGCTTCAGGATATTTATGTGAAGTGATGTCTCCAGGCTTGACCATAAGCCCTGGATATTCCTTCCCTGTGTGACTGCTCCCCAGCCTCGCAGGCTGGCATCAGTGGTCACCAGGACCCAGTCCTGAATGCCTAATCTGCGGCCCTCTAGAAGATGAGCACTCTGCAACCACCACAGGAGGGACACCCTTGGCCTTGGTGACAGGGTTATCCGCTGATGCATCTGAAGATGCGATCCGGACCATTTGTCCCGCAGGTCCCACTGGAAAGTTCTTGCGTCGAATCTGCCGAATGGGATTGCTTCGTAGGAAGCCACCATTTTACCCAGAACCCTTGTGCATTGATGCACTGAGACTTGGCTCGGTTTTAGGAGGTTCCTGACTAGCTCGGATAACTCCCTGGCTTTCTCCTCCGGGAGAAACACCTTTTTCTGGACTGTGTCCAGGATCATCCCTAGGAACAGAAGACACGTCGTCGGAACCAGGTGCGATTTTGGAATATTGAGAATCCAATCGTGCTGCCGCAACACTACCTGAGATAGTGCTACACCGACCTCCAACTGTTCCCTGGATCTTACCCTTATCAGGGAATTGTCCAAGGAAGGGATAACTAAAATTCACTTCCTTCGAAGGAATATCATCATTTCGGCCATTACCTTGGTAAAGACCCGGGGTGCCGTGTACCATCCATACGGCAGCGTCTGAACTGATAGTGACAGTTCTGTACCATAAACCTGAGGTACCCTTGGTGAGAAGGGTAAATTTTGACATGAAGGTAAGCATCCTTGATGTCCCGAGACATCATGTAGTCCCCTTCTTCCAGGTTCGCAATCACTGCTCTGAGTGACTCAATCTTGAATTTGAACCTCTGTACGTAAGTGTTCAAAGATTTTAGATTTAGAATCGGTCTCACCGAGCCGTCCGGCTTCGGTACCACAACAGTGTGGAATAATACCCCGTTCCCTGTTGCAGGAGGGGTATCTTGATTATCACCTGCTGGGAATACAGCTTGTGAATGGCTTCCAAAACTGTCTCCCTGTCAGAAGGAGACATCGGTAAAGCCGACTTTAGGAAACGGCGAGGGGGAGACGTCTCGAATTCTAATTTGTACCCCTGAGATATCACCTGAAGGATCCAGGGGTCTACTTGCGAGTGAGCCCACTGCGCGCTGAAATTCATTGAGACGGGCCCCCCACCGTGCCTGATTCTGCTTGTAAAGCCCCAGCGTATACTGAGGGCTTGGCAGAGGCGGGAGAGGGTTTCTGTTCCTGGGAACTGGCTGATTTCTGCAGCCTTTTTCCTCTCCCTCTGTCACGGGGCAGAAAAGAGGAACCTTTTGCCCGCTTGTCCACGAAAAGACTGCGCCTGATAATACGGCGTCTTCTCATGTTGAGAGGCGACCTGGGGTACAAACGTGGAATTCCCAGCTGTTGCCGTGGCCACCAGGTCTGAAAGACCGACCCCAAATAACTCCTCCCTTAATAAAGCAATACTTCCAAATGCCGTTTGGAATACGCATCACCTGACCACTGACGTGTCCATAACCCTCTACTGGTAGAAATGGACAACGCGCTTAGACTTGATGCCAGTCGGCAAATATTCCGCTGTGCATCACGCATATATAAAAATGCATCTTTTAAATGCTCTATAGGCAAAAATATACTGTCCCTATCTAGGGTATCAATATTTTCAGTCAGGGAATCCGACCACGCCAACCCAGCACTGCACATCCAGGCTGAGGCGATTGCTGGTCGCAGTATAACACCAGTATGTGTGTAAATACCTTTTAGGATACCCTCCTGCTTTCTATCAGCAGGATCCTTAAGGGCGGCCATCTCAGGCAAAAGTAGAGCCCTTACAAGCGTGTGAGCGCTTTATCCCCCCTAGGGGGTGTTTCCCAACGCACCCTAACCTCTGGCGGGAAAGGATATAATACCAATAACATTTTAGAAATTATCCGTTGTTATCGGGGGAAACCCACGCATCATCACACACCTCATTTAATTTCTCAGATTCAGGAAAACTACAGGTAGTTTTTCCTCACCGAACATAATACCCCTTTTTTGGTGGTACTCGTATTATCAGAAATGTGTAAAACATTTTTCATTGCCTCAATCATGTAACGTGTGGCCCTACTGGAAGTCACATTCGTCTCTTCACCGTCGACACTGGAGTCAGTATCCGTGTCGGCGTCTATATCTGCCATCTGAGGTAACGGGCGCTTTAGAGCCCCTGACGGCCTATGAGACGTCTGGACAGGCACAAGCTGAGTAGCCGGCTGTCTCATGTCAACCACTGTCTTTTATACAGAGCTGACACTGTCACGTAATTCCTTCCAACAGTTCATCCACTCAGGTGTCGACCCCCTAGGGGGTGACATCACTATTACAGGCAATCTGCTCCGTCTCCACATAATTTTTCTCCTCATACATGTCGACACAAAAGTACCGACATACAGCACACACACAGGGAATGCTCTGATAGAGGACAGGACCCCACTAGCCCTTTGGGGAGACAGAGGGAGAGTTTGCCAGCACACACACCAGAGCGCTATATATATATACAGGGATAACCTTATATAAGTGTTTTTCCCCTAATAGCTGCTGTATAGTTAATACTGCGCCTAATTAGTGCCCCCCTCTCTTTTTTTTAACCCTTTCTGTAGTGTAGAGACTGCAGGGGAGAGACAGGGAGCTTCCCTCCAACGGAGCTGTGAGGGAAAATGGCGCCAGTGTGCTGAGGAGATAGGCTCCGCCCCTTTTTCGCGGACTTTTCTCCTGCTTTTTATGGATTCTGGCAGGGGTTAAATGCATCCATATAGCCCAGGAGCTATATGTGATGCATTTTTTTGCCATCCAAGGTGTTTTTATTGCGTCTCAGGGCGCTCCCCCCCAGCGCCCTGCACCCTCAGTGACCGAAGTGTGAAGTGTGCTGAGAGCAATGGCGCACAGCTGCAGTGCTGTGCGCTACCTTGTTGAAGACAGGACGTCTTCTGCCGCCGATTTTCCGGACCTCTTCTGCCTTCTGGCTCTGTAAGGGGGCCGGCGGCGTGGCTCTGGGACCCATCCAAGCTGGGCCTGTGATCGTCCCTCTGGAGCTAATGTCCAGTAGCCTAAGAAGCCCAATCCACTCTGCACGCAGGTGAGTTCGCTTCTTTTCCCCTTAGTCCCTCGATGCAGTGAGCCTGTTGCCAGCAGGTCTCACTGAAAATAAAAAACCTAATCTAAAACTTTCACTAAGAAGCTCAGGAGAGCCCCTAGTATGCACCCTTCTCGTTCGGGCACAGAGATCTAACTGAGGCTTGGAGGAGGGTCATAGGGGGAGGAGCCAGTGCACACCAGATAGTCCTAAAGCTTTCTTTAGATGTGCCCAGTCTCCTGCGGAGCCGCTATTCCCCATGGTCCTTACGGAGTCCCCAGCATCCACTTAGGACGTTAGAGAAAAGGGGATGCTGCCTGCCGTAATGTGTAAAAGGGGCACTGTCTCCCGTAATGTGTAAAAAGGGACGCTATCTGCCGTAATGTGTAAAAAGGGGGACGCTGTCTGCCATAATGTGTAAAAAGGGGGACGCTATCTGCCGTCATGTGTAAAAAGGGGGACGCTGTCTGCTGTAATGTGTAAAAAGGGGTTGCTGTCTGCCGTAATGTGTAAAAGGGGGACTGGCTGCCGTAACATCTAAAAGGGGCTCTACCTGGTGTAGTGGCGCTACTGTGCAGCATAATTTGAATAATGGAGACTACTTAGCACCGTAGTATGAAATGGTATTATTTTGTGGCCACACCCCTTCCCCATGAAGCCATGCCCCTATATATTTTTCACGCGCCTGCGGCCCGCACTGCCCCTGCCTTGCATGGGGGAGGGAGGGGGGGCGTTAATGCGGTTTCTTGCACACAGCGCTAAAATGCCTAGTTACGGCACTGGCAGTCGACTCCAGCTGAGGATGGAAGCACGAGAAAAGTCGTGGACCCAGCCAGAGGAGGACTAATGCTGTGTAAGCGCTTATCACCACGTACTACTGCCACCTAACACTGCCGCACACTTCCCACCTGAATGGAAGAAGGGGCTAGTCGTGAGTACTGTTAAGTTTTGGTGAAGGAAGCAGCAGTAATACTATAGAAGGGCTCTATATTTATTCTTTTGGATTTTCTCTGGGAATTAAACCAGTTGGTACTGAGCCTGTTTGGCGTGGGATATCATGTCCTGGGACAATCACCGTATATTACGGCAGACAGCTTCCCCCTTTTTACATATTACGGCACACAGCGTCCCCCTTTTTACACACTACGGCAGATAGCGTCTCCCTTTTTACACATTACGGCAGCCAGTCCCCCTTTTTACACATTGTGGCAGACAGAATAGAGAGAGAGAGAGAGAGAGATACTTACCATCTCTCTCCGCTGGCAGTCAGGCTCCTCGGTGCTGGCAGATCCCGGGCAGGGGGGAAGGAGGAGGAGGGAGGGGGACTTGAGCCGCAGCAGCGCTATGTAATTGGTAGAGGCGCCGCTGCAGCAGTCCCCTCTCCTTCCGCATTGGCTGGCCGCCGCTGTGAATGCTGGAATGAGGGAAGTGGACTGCTGCAGCGGCGCTACTACCGATGACATAGCGCTGCTGCGGCTCCAGTCCCCCTCCCTCCTCCTCCTTCTTCCCTGCCTCCGGTGCTGCTGCTCTCCACAAGCGCGCCGCACGGGTGCACACAGCACAGAACAGGCGGCTTGTAATGAGTCAATTTGACTCATTACAAGCCACTGGCCATTGCGCCCTCAGGCCAACTGCGCTGTGTGCCAGGCACACCTGGCACACACGTAGTTACGGTGCTGCCGACTGCCTCCCAGAGCTGTAGTATTCTTTTGCACTGCTTGACACGCAGGCTTGGAACGCAAACCTACAGCTTTCAGGTTCACAATTTCCGGGGGGGTGTGGTCAGCGCAGGTTGCTGACTGGTGTGTGATGCTCCCAACACGTTTCCCCCCCTTTGTCAGGGATAGGTGTCACACACAATACTTTATCCTATATATGCAGAACCTTTCATTGATTGGTCCTTGCTGTGGGTCAATAATTTTAACCTCTTCATATCATATTTCGTTTGTTCTTGTAAAAAACACTATGTATGTTCATAAAAAATTTATAACAAAAAATAAAAAAATATATATATATATATATATATATATATATATATATATACACATGTGTGTATATATATATATATATATATATATATCTTTTATAAATTTTTTAACCTGTGAATTAAACCAGTTGGTACTGAGCCTATGGGGGTCATTCCGAGTTGTTCGCTCGTTGCCGATTTTTGCTATGCTGCGATTTGTTGCAAACTGCGCATGCGCAAGGCACGCAGGGCGCATGCGCTTAGTTATTTAACTAAAAATTTAGCAGTTTTGCTGTGGATTCTGTGGCGCTTTTCAGTCGCACTGCTGATCGGTAAATGATTGACAGGAAAGGGGCGTTTCTGGGTGGTAACTCAGCGTTTTCCTGTCGTTTGCAAAAAAACGCAGGCATGTCAGGGAAAAACGCGGGAGTGTCTGGAGAAATGGGGGAGTGGCTGGCCGAACGCAGGGCGTGTTTGTGACGTCAAACCAGGAACTAAATGGACTGAGCTGATCGCAATCTGTAAGTCTGGAGCTACTCAGAAACTGCAAATTATTTAGTAGCAATTCTGCTAATCTTTTGTTAGCAATTCTGCTAAGCTAAGATACACTCCCAGAGGGCGGCGGCCTAGCATGTGCAATGCTGCTAAAAGCAGCTAGCGAGCGAACAACTCGGAATGACCCCCAATATGTCATGCGATATCAGGTCCCGGGACAATCACCGCCAATCAAGAACATACCTCATAGCATTATTACATGCTTTATATGGAACATTAATATGTTTATATATCTTTTTTTGCACTATTGGACAGTGTGTGTGTGTGTGTGTGTGTGTGTGTATATATATATATCTATATATCTATATCTACACTATGCATTCTGTGAATTTTTCTTGGCTATATTAATGCTCATGATTGTAAACCAAATTTATTGAGATTAAATGTGTTTGTAATTTATTTTATACAACCTTTCTTGCATTCTTCTTTAAACCCCTTCCTTATTTCTTCTATAATCCCCCTACTAATGCTGCGCCAAGAGCCTCATTTATTTGTATAAATCAGACTAGTAAGGGTCTTAGTTTATTCAACGGCTGCACATTTATTTCTATTCTCTTCTAAACCTTTTTTCTCTCTTGCCTGTGCTACACAAGGAGTTGCGCAGATAGTATTCTTCTATCTTGAATTTACAAAACCCCAGCACTCTTATAAGCGAGCAGATACAAAACTGTTGATTCTAAGACAAGAACGAATGGAAAAAGTAGGATTTTGGTTACCTACCGGTAAATCCTTTTCTTGTAGTCCATAGAGGATGCTGGGGTCCACATTAGTACCATGGGGTATAGACGGGTCCACCAGGAGCCATTGGCACTTTAAGAGTTTGAGAGTGTGGCCTGGCTCCTCCCTCTATGCTCCTCCTATAAGACTCAGTCTAAAAACTGTGCCCGAGGAGACGGACATCTTCGAGAGAAGGATTTAACACAGATAGTGGCAAGATATTTACCAGCTCACACGTACAAGGCACATCAAGCTAACTAGCTTGAAAAACTCAGCAACTGCTGAAACATTACTTACCAAGTAACAATGCAGTACTCAACTAAACAAAGTTGTACTGAACCAGATAACGGTTGCAGGAAAATGAAGCGCTGGGCGGGCGCCCAGCATCCTCTATGGACTACGAGAAAAGGATTTACCGGTAGGTAACCAAAATCCTATTTTCCCTTACGTCCTAGAGGATGCTGGGGTCCACATTAGTACCATGGGGATGTACCAAAGCTCCCAGAACGGGAGAGAGAGCACGGAGGCTCCTGCAGAACTGATTGACTGAACTTCAGATCATCAGAGGCCAAAGTATCGAACTTGTAGAACTTAGCAAACTTGTTAGACCCAGACCAAGTTGCCGCTCGGCAAAGTTGTAACGATGAGACACCCCGGGCAGCCGCCCAGGAAGAACCCACCTTATGAGTAGAGTGGGCCTTAACAGATTTTGGACACGGCAATCCAGCCGTAGAATAAGCAAGCTGGATAGTGAACCTGATCCAGCGAGAGATCGTCTGTGTAGAAGCAGGACACCCAATTTTCTTTGGATCATACAGGACAAACAGAGAGTTCGATATTCTGTGATGAGTAGTCCTCATCACATAGATCTTCAGAGCCCTTACAACATCCAGGGACTGAAGAATTTGAGGAGTCAGTAGCAACTGGCACCACGATAGGTTGGTTGATATGAAATGCGACACAACCTTCGGAAGAAACTGCTGACGTGTCCGAAGCTCAGCTCTATCTTCATGGAAGATCAAGTATGGGCTTTTACATGACAAAGCCCCCAACTCCGACACACGTCTAGCAGAAGCTAAGGCCAACAAAGTGACAGCCTTCCACGTAAGAAACTTGACCTCTACATCTTGTAGAGGCTCAAACCAGTCAGATTGGAGAAACTTCAACACCACGTTAAGAGCCCATGGCGCCGTAGGCGGTACAAAGGGAGGGTGGATGTGCAGGACTCCTTTCAAAAAGGTCTGAACCTCAGGGAGGGCAGCCAATTGTTTCTGGAAGAAAATGGATAGGGCCGAAATCTGGACCTTTACTGATCCCAACCTCAGGCCCATATCCACACCTGCTTGCAGGAAGAGGAGAAACCGTCCCAGTTGAAACTCCACCGTAGGAAACTTCTTGGACTCACACCAAGACACATATTTTTTACAAATATGATTGTAATGTTTAGACGTTACTCCTTTCCTAGCCTGTATCAAGGTAGGAATAACCTTGTTCGGAATGCCCTTCCGAGCTAGTATCAGGCGTTCAACCTCCATGCCATCAAGCGTGTATCAGGCGTTCAACCTCCATGCCGTGGTAAGTCTTGATAGGCGAACGGCCCCTGCTGCAGCAGGTCCTCTCGAAGAGGAATAGGCCTTGGCTCTTCTGGTAGTAGATCCAGAATGTCCGCGTACCAAGTCCTTCTCGGCCAGTCTAGAGCAATGAGGATCGCTTGAACCCTTGTTCTCCTTATGAGCTTTAGGATTCTTGGGATGAGTGGGAGTGGTGGAAACACGTACACTGACTGGAACACCCACGGAGACACCAGGGCGTCCACTGCAACTGCCTGTGGGTCCCTCGACCTGGAACAATAACGCCGAAGCTTCTTTTTGAAACGAGAGGCCATCATGTCTATTTGGGGTAATCCCCAAAGGTCTGTTCCTTCTTTGAACACATCCGGATGGAGACCCCACTCCCCTGGATGGAGATCGTGTCTGCTGAGGAAGTCTGCTTCCCAGTTGTCCAATCTCAGAATGAAGATTGCTGACAGCGCCAACGCGTGTTTTTCTGCCCAGAGGAGGATTCTTGCCACCTCTAACATTGCAGCTCTGCGCTTCGTTCCGCCATGTCGGTTTATGTAAGCCACTGTTGTTACATTGTCCGACTGCACTTGAATGGCCCGATTTTTTAGAAGATGGGCCGCCTGAAGAACAGCTCTTAATTCCAGAATGTTGATTGGTAGGCCGACTTCCAGAATTGACCCCCTTCCTTGGAAGGTCTCCCCTTGAGTGACTGCGCCCCAGCCCCGAAGGCTTGCATCCGTGGTTAGAAGGATCCAGTCCTGAATCCCGAACTTGCGGCCCTCCAAAAGGTGAGTTAATCGGAGCCACCAGAGGAGTGAAATCCTGGCTTTTGGCGACAGATGAATTCTCAGGTGCATGCAGGTGAGATCCTGACCACCTGACCAGGAGATCCAGCAGGAAAAACCTAGCATGAAACTAGGAGGCAATTGCAGTGACGAACCGAAACCCGGGCAGTCTTCAGGACATCCCGGACTGATGTTTGCATCACTAACGCTGTTTCTCGTGGAAGAAACACCCTCAATACTTCCATGTCGAGGATCAATCCCTGAAAGGACATCCTCTTGGATGGTTCCAAAGTTATTTTGGAATGTTCAGAATCCAAACGTAGATGGGTCGTGAGAGCGATGGACCGCAACAGCTACTCCTTGGACGATGCTTTTATCAGCAGAACGTCCAGATATGAAATCATGTTCACCCCTTGTGTGCGGAGGAGAACCATCATCTTTGCCATCACCTTGGTGAATACCCTCGGTGCTGTGGAGAGGCCGAATGGCAGGTCCTGGTACTGGAAATGACAGTTCAACAGAGCAAATCGGAGAATTGCTTGACGCGGCGGCCAAAACGGAATGTGGGGTTATGCATCCTCGATATCCAGGGATACCAGGAAAACCCCTTCTCCCGATATTACCGCCCTTAGAGACTCCATTTTGAACTTGCACTCCCTCAGAAAAGGTTTTTTTAAGTTTAGAATGGGTCTGACCGAACCATCCGGTTTCGGTATATGAAAAGGTTTGAATAGAAACCTTTGTTTTGCATATGAGGTGGTACTGGCACAAAAACCTGTGCCTCCACCAACGTCTGGACGGCGTCCTGCCGGACAGTTCTGTCTGCCAGCAGAGCTGGCAGGCCTGAATTGAAAATTTGTGAGGAGAGAAATGAAATACCAGCCTGTATCCCTGGGACACAGTATATTGCACCCAGGGATCCAGGCCGGACGACACCCAGACATGACTGAAACGTCTGAGCTGCGCACCCACCGGCCCCACCACCGAGGCGTGTAGTCCACCGTCATGCGGAGGACTTTAGTGCACCTGAAGCAAGCTTCTGTTCCCGGGAACCTGCAGCAGCAGGTTTTCTGGACTTGGGCCTACCTCCCCGAAAAGGAGGTGTTGGATGGCCTGGCTTCTCTGGTTTGGCAGCCCCACAGAGCTGTGATGCAGTTGAAGAAAAGGGTTTCTTCTGACCAGGCGTAGCTGAGGGAAGAAAAGGTGACTTACCCGCTGTAGCCGTGGAGAACCACGCATCTAGCGCTTCCCCAAAGAGAGCCTGACCTGTGTAGGGTATGGTCTCCACACTTCTCCTGGATTCTGCGTAGGCAGACCACTGACGTAGCCACAGTCCACGACGAGCTGAGACAGACATGGAAGAAATTCCTGCAGACATGGAACCCAGGTCCTTCATGGATTCAGTCAGAAAACCTGCCGAACCCTGAAAGTTACGCACAAACAATTTAACATCATTTTTGTCCATTTTATCCAAATCCTCAAGTAACGTGCCTGACCACTTTATTAAGGACTTGGCAATGCATGTACTGGCAATAGTGGGACTTGACATTGCCTCTGAAGCCGTGCACACTGATCTGAGCGTATTATCAATCTTACGGTCAGCCGGCTGCAATACCGGTCGGGTTTCCCACTCAGTCCTATCCTCCACAGGGAAAGGAAAAATCACCTGGATCCTCTTAGGGATCTGGAATTTTTTGCAGGATTAACCCATGCTTTTTCAAACATAGCATATAAAGCCTTTGACACAGGGAAGGATAGCGAGGTTCCCTTATCAGTGAAGGGAGCCTCCTCAACCTGCTCAGGCGTGTATCAGAAATATTAAACATATCTCTAAAGGCCTCTAGCATTAACTGCACTTGTGTAAGATATGCAGTCCCCCCAAACATATCCCCATCACCATCCACAGTGTCAGAAACGGTACCCATATCAACCTGCCTAATCTGTGCAAGAACACGTGTTTGGGAACATACAGAGGAGGGCCCTGAAGTGACAGAACTGGGCCAGACTGCCATAGAGTCCTGTAAAGCCTGAGGTGCAAATTCAGATTGTGCAGCTCTATTAGAAGTCTGAGAAATCACAGATTCGATAGAGGAAAAACACTCAGGTTCCCTTGCTGGTATCTGTGCTAAACCAGTGCTATCCTGATTACATGGAATGGGATCATCCTAAGAGGACATATCCTCTGCAGCATATGACACAGAGACCCTGGACATTGCTTAATGGAGACCACAGACACTCCACACACACACAGGGGAGGGCAGACAGAGTTTCACCCCCAAGAATGGCAAGAGAGACACAGAGATTGGAGCCAACCCACACACAGCGCTTTTAACACAAAGGGAGACCCCTTCTCAGCGCTGACTGCGCACCTTAATAGGTTACACAGTCGTTCTGCAGCCTCCCCCCTTCTACAACCCCCTGGTCCCGTGAGAGATAGCTGGAGTTGTTGTGGAGGGACTTGCTTCTTCCTGGACAGCACTGTGCAGGCAGTAAAATGGCGCTGAACACTGCTTGGTCCGCTCTGAGGAAAAGCTCCGCCCCCAGAATGTCGCTGTCTTCCCGCTCTTCAAGTGATTATACTGGTCTGAGGATTGAGTGCTGGCTGAGATCAGGGGACCCCGACAGGCTTCTGGACCAGTGTAGGGTGTAGCGCTGGCTCAGAACGCCCCTCACAGCGCCGCACCATGTACCGCTGAGCCATCCCGGAGTGCAGTTAATACTGCGCTCCTACCCTGTTGCCGCCATCTTCACACCGATCCCCAGCTTGCTAGGGGGGTCGGTGTCTCACTCGCCACCGATTCTTCAGCTCTGCAAGGGGGTGGCGGCATGCTGCTGGGGCGAGCGAATCCCTGTGGTGGGGAGCGATCTGACCCCTCTGGAGCTCAGTGTCCAGTCAGCGGAGACAGTGGCTCATACCCCGCAGGGCGGACACTGCTGCCCCCCTCAGTCCCTCGCTGCAGGGAGGCTGTTGCCAGCAGCATCCCTGTAAAATAATAAACTCTAATAAAACTTTTTCTAGGAAAACTCTGGAGAGCTCCCCTAGCTGTGACCGGCTCCTCCGGGCACATTTTCTAAACTGATTCTGGTAGGAGGGGCATAGAGGGAGGAGCCAGCCCTCACTCTCAAACTCTTAAAGTGCCCATGGCTCCCAGGAGACCAGTCTATGCCCCATGGTACTAATGTGGACCCCAGCATCCTCTAGGACTTAAAAGAAAGGTTTTTAGGACTGATGTAGCACGATATACGTCATGACGTCTTGCCTCAGGGTCAAAGAGGAGCAGCAGCCTCAGCAGAATTTGGGGGTAATTCTCACCTGATTGCTCGCTAGCGTTTATTGCACCGCTGCGATCAGGTCAGAACTGCGCATGCGTATATACTGCAATGCGCAGGCGCATCGCACAGGTACAAAGCGGTTCGCTGCTCTGCGATGGGTTTGGTGATTGACAGGAAGAAGGCGTTTGTGGGTGGCAACTGACCGTTTTCTGGGAGTGTTTGGAAAAATGCAGGCGTTCCCAAGCATTTGCAGGGCGGGTGCCTGACGTCAATTCCGGTCCCGGACAGACTGAAGTGATCGCAGCAGCTGAGTAAGTCCTGGGCTACTCAGAAACTGCACAAGATATTTTTGTACCGCTCGGCTGCACATGCGATCGCACACTTGCACAGCTAAAATAAACTCCTTGGTGGGGGGCGACTGTGCGAAAACAGGACTGCAAAAAACAGCTGGCGAGTGATCAGGTCTGAATTACCCCCATTGCCCTAATAGTTCTCTGATGCATGGGGGCCTTTAGACACAGGCAGAGTAGAATAAAGTCACTCCACTATGTACGACATCAGCAGTACGTAAACCCCGTGAATCAGCCGCACTGTCCCTAAGGCGTGATGTGCACCTCCACAGTATAAGAAGCAAAAGGGTCTGATTTAGGATGAGTTTTGTATACCACAGTTGTATACTGCTTTATATGCAGTATGGTAAACTCAAGTTCAGTGAAAACACGTTCATTAGATGTTCTCATACAATATGGATACATAATGCATTACCATAATCACATACTGTAAGAATAAACACAAACACACAATTGGCCTGTTAAAGAAATGGACATACACAGCTTACCTTCACACTGTCCTTTATTATTATGTTTCCATCCATAGCAGCACTGAACTTTGCTTCCATATCGGCATAATCCAGGTGAATTTGGAGATGATATGGCCTGTCTATGTCTTCTAGAACTACAAACAAAGAGAATTATTTTATATTAGAATAATAAACTACAGGCAAGATTCTTCGCTGCATATTTTATAAACTTGAAGTGATCTGATGCTGACGGGAATAATTATTTTTCAGGATCAGCTAGCCAGAAATGTCTATTATTGTATTTTGTAACACAAGAGCGCCATAATTGTAACCTTTAGCATAACATTTTACAGGTTCAGGGTGGTTTTAGAAGAGTACATGAGTGTGGGAGAGAGACTGCATAACTGACGTACCATGAATGTTACATACCTCCCAGGTGGGACAAACTAGGCAGGACAGTCCCAGTTCACGGACCTCGAAGATATACATTTTCACCCAACATGGACTTTTCTGGATGACTGTGGTTTAGGCAGGACGCATGCACAATGGGCATGAATTAGGTAGGTCCCAATGCAATGTCTCATTGTTAGGTACTTTGCCCATGTGCCGGAAGTGTACTCATGCATGCAGGAGGCGTCTACTTGTACCAGACATTTCCTGCTGCACTAACATATTAGAGTATCGCTCCTGCTTCCAAGTAAGCAGCAGCAATGCTCTTTCCAACTACATTTGAATCACACCCCATGTCAACAAGTAGTATGTGGACCCTGGAACATCAGCGCCTGGAGATCGACAAGTGCTACTTAAATCATTTCACGTTTACAGCTGATGCAAAATGTTTTAAGTAGCAGTGTCGATCTTTTGGCGTCAGTGTTCCAGGGTCCCCATAGTGCTTACAGACATTCTGAATGCTGACAAGCCAACTACATACTGTACCATATAGGAGGGCCAAGGCAGGGCTTATTTTCTCACAATTTTAAAATGTATAACATGCATAGGACAGATAAAGAGGCTTAGCATGGATAGGGCAAATTATGGGGTGTGGTATGGCATGCCGGCAGCCGGGCTCCCGGCGACCAGCATACCGGCGCCGGAAGCCCGACCGCCGGCATACCGACAGCGTGGTGAGCGCAAATGAGCCCCTTGCGGGCTCACTGCGCTCGCCACGCTGCGGGCACGGTGGTGCGATATGCACGCCACGCTATTTATTCTCCCTCCAGGGGGGTGGTGGACCCCCACAAGGGAGAAAAACTGTCGGTATGCCGGCTGTCGGGATTCTGGCGCCGGCATACTGTGCGCCGGGATCCCGACAGTCGGCAACCTGAAGACCACCCCAAATTATGATAGGGCTGACAGAACAGCTAGATGCAAAACCCTGCTAACGATGTTTTATAGATGCTGGACTGCAACTTTTACCACAAGGACATACAGATTCACACTAAGGGGTAAATTTACTAATATAGGAGTTCTATTTAAGATGGGATGTTGCCTATAGCAACCAATCAGATTCCAGGTATTATCTTCTAGAAGGTGCTAGATAAATGAGACGTAGACTCTGATTGGTTGCTATGGGCAACATCCCATCTTAAACAGAACTCCCATCTTTGTAAATTTACCCCTAAGTTGCAAACAGATATACAAATGTTGCACATCACATAGATCACTGCAAGCTAGCAATGTAGTTTTGTCGCTTCCAGTTGCTTTATTTATACAAATAATTTCACATTTTGAGCAAGAAAAAAATGCTTGGCGCATCCCAGGTCACCCGGGACATGGTGTGGTGGGAAGGGGCTGTTTGCTGTGACTTCAGCAATAGTGTATGAGGACACACCTGTAGACATGTGGCTATGGCCAGAGGCACATACTGTATTTTGAGGGAGTATGGGTGTACCGTAATTCAGACCTGATCACTAGGCTGTGTTTTCTCAGCCTGCGAGTGCGAGTAATCCATTCGCACGGGCGTTTGCAAGGAGACTGACAGGAAGGCATTTGTGGGTGGCAACTGACCGTTTTCAGGGAGTGTCTGGAAAAACGCAGGGCGGGTGTCTGACATCAATTCCGGTCCCAGACAGGCTGAAGTGATCGCAGAAGCTGAGTACGTCCTGGGCTGAGCAGAGACTGCACAAAATCTGTTTGTACAGCTCAGCTACACATGCGATCTCACACTTGCACAGCTAAAATACACTTCCCCTGTAGGCAGAGCCGGATTAAGAGGGGTGCCCCGGGGGTCAGTACCCCGGGCCCCCCTGTTTTAAGGGGCCCCCCGGCCGAAGCTCTGCACCGATCTACAGGTTGCCGGGGCAGGAGGGATCCACGCTGTGCATGCGGCTTCCTCCCCCCTCCTCTCGGGCAGCACGGTCGGGGACTGAGTCAAGCAATCTCCAGCCTTCGCTGCTGCCAGGAGAGATGCTGCTGGCGGCAGAGGCTGGAGATTGCTTGACTCAGTCCCCGACCGTGCTGCCCAAGAGGAGGGGGGAGGAAGCCGCATGCACAGCCGCACTCCTCCCCCGGCAGCGTGGATACCTCATACCCCGGCAGCCTGGTGTCTTCTCTTCTCCACCTGCTGCAGCGCGGCTCCCGTTGCCTGTGACCGCGGGAGGTGAGCAGCGGGGTGGAGGGGGGGGGGGGGACTGTGGGGGCTGGTGGTCCACTGGGGGGCCCTGCTGTCTTTGGTGCCACGGGCCCCCCGAGGGCTTAATCCGGCCCTGCCTGTAGGTGGCGACTATTTGATCGCAGGGCTGCAAAAATCGCTGCCTAGCGATCAGGACTGAATTATCCCCCATAATCGACCACACAGCACACACACAGCTGGATCCTATGGTCACGAACGCTGAGGGGTGGGGGGAGGTGGTTACAAATTACCCAAGTCCATGCCTCTGTAAGGACCTGGGAGTATATTAGTCACGCTGCTCAGATCCAATTTCAGCAAGATATCTTGGTAAGCCCTCGTGTAATTTGGCTAGAACTGGGAACACATTAGGTGAGAAATGCCAAATTTGTGGGCAGCTACATAATGGGGGTATTTCTGAGTTGATCGCAGCAGGATTTTTGTTAGCAGTTGGGCAAAACCATGGCCCTCATTCCGAGTCGTTCGCTCTGTATTTTTCATCGCATCGCAGTGAAATTCCGCTTAGTGCGCATGCGCAATATTCGCACTGCGACTGCGCCAAGTATCTTTGCTATGAAGAAAGTATTTTTACTCACGGCTTTTTCATCGCTCCGGCGATCGTAATGTGATTGACAGGAAATGGGTGTTACTGGGCGGAAACACAGCGTTTTATGGGCGTGTGGCTGAAAACGCTACCGTTTCCGGAAAAAACGCAGGAGTGGCCGGAGAAACGGGGGAGTGGTTGGGCGAACGCTGGGTGTGTTTGTGACGTCAAACCAGGAACGAAAAGCACTGAACTGATCGCACAGGCAGAGTAAGTCTGAAGCTACTCTAAAACTGCTAAGTAGTTTGTGATCGCAATATTGCGAATACATCGGTCGCAATTTTAAGATGCTAAGATACACTCCCAGTAGGCGGCGGCTTAGCGTGTGTAACTCTGCTAAATTCGCCTTGCGACCGATCAACTCGGAATGAGGGCCCATGTTCACTGCAGGGGGGGGCAGATATAACATGTGCAGAGAGAGTTAGATTTGGGTGTGGTGTGTTCAATCTGAAATCTAAATTGCAGTGTAAGAATAAAGCAGCCAGTATTTACCCTGCACAGAAACAAAATAACCCACCCAAATCTAACTCTCTCTGCAAATGTTATATCTGCCCCCCCCCCCCCTGCAGTGCACATGGTTTTGCCCAACTGCTAAAAAATTTCCTGCTGCGATCAACTTGGAATTACCCCCAATAAGGGGAACATTAGATGAAACCGCTGCGAAAGTTTTGCTCACTTCCAGCTAAGAGACATGACGTTAATCTTAATGGAGTCAAAGAAACAATTTAACTTAGGTGGTAATTCTGAGTTGATCGCTCGCTAGCAGTTTTTAGCAGCTGTGCAAACGCATAGTCGCCGCCCAGCGGGGAATGTATTTTCACTTTGCAGAAGTGTGAACGCCTGTGCAGCAGAGCATTTGCAGAAATATTTTGTGCAGAACAAACCAAGCCCTGTACAGTACTTACTCTTCGTGTGCGTTGATTCTAACGTTGGTGGGTTGGCTTTTGACGTCACACACCCGCCCAGTCTTCGGCCAGCCACGCCTGCGTTTACCCTGGCATGCCTGCGTTTTTCTAAGCACTCCCTGAAAACGGTCAGTTGACACCCAGAAACGCCCTTTTCCTGTCAATCTTCTTGCGGCCGCCAGTGCGAATGAAAACGTTGCTAGAACCTGTGCAAAACCAAAGGCCTTTGTATCCGTATATGTCGCACGTGCGCATTGCGGTCCATATGCATGCGCAGAAATGCAGATTTTTATCCTGATCCCTGCGATGCGAACAACGGCAGCTAGCGTTCAACTCAGAATGACCCCCTTAGTGAATGAAACTGCACATTTCCATGTTAATACAATTAATTCACCAAGTAGATATGAGCCGCAGAGTTGCTGGAGCTCATTTATCTACTCAGGTCTCCACCAGGGAAATGTCGATTAGTGGGGAAGATTATGCAGGAAATGTCTGGAGTAATGGTAACGTGTTACGTTACATGGAGTATTCTCTATCGCTTCCTAATATTATATTGTACATGCCTTCAAACCAGCATATTTCAGTTAAAAAAATAAATGTCATGATTATTATATTTTCACTAGACATCTGGATTCCCTCAAATTACCCAAGTGTTGATGGATTAAATGCTAAATCAAGGGCTCTTGTAAAACAGCTTTTCTAAAAAACTTGGGCTATGAAAAATGTCCATATACATCATTATTATCGATGCCTGATGTGTAGCAGACATTGCTACATAGATGTAGAAAACATGAATTTCTTTCAGCTGATCTATTGATATAAAAGACAGGCCTTGTAAAAAAAAAAAAAAAAAGTCAAATTATGATTCAGAAGTGTGAAAATTACTCTCATTGGGGTATATTTACTAAAATTCGTATCTGTGTCGATTTGGAGTGTAATTAAACACGAATGACATCGAATGTGTGAATTTGCAACTTTTTGTTTTTTTTTACGCCTCATTTACTAAGCTGTCGTATTTAGATTTTTCTCATTTTTCGATGTCAATGTCATTCGTGTTTTTTAAAGGTAGAATGCGGCCGATTTTTGTGTTTTTGCGGCAGTGTTGTTTTTTTTTTAACGAATGCGTCATTTGTATGTTACGGCAGTGTTTCTCCGTTCCAGGACGCGATTTTTTTCTAACTTTCGTTTTTGTCACTCGTCCGTGATTGGTTTGTTTCCTGATATAGGAGTGTCTGTGCTCATTACTATAAAACCGGCCCAAACCGTCCGAACCTCGTGGGTTTAGCTAGTGGAGAGGTGAGAGGAAGTGGTGTTTGGTGTTGGTGAGTAGTTTGGAGTATTTTGTGGTTTGGAGGTGGTTTTTTTGCGATTGCTGAGTGCTGTACTGTGTGTGTAAGTAGTCTTGTCATACTTGTTGTGTAGTTATTTAAAAGTCTGTTTACTTTTTTGTCTTTGTAACAAAAAATTTCAGTCTATTGTCATTGTTTGTGAGTGTGAGTGTATGTGTGTGTGTTTGGTGTGTGGTGTGTAGTGGTAGTGGAGGAGTGTGTTGTGTGTTTTTTTTTTATAATTGTTATTTGTTGTTTGTCCGGAATATGTCCCATTCAGAGGTGAGTGAGGTGGAGGAGGTGAGTGAGGTGGAGGAGGTGAGTGAGGTGGAGGAGGTGAGTGAGAGGGAGGAGGTGAGTGAGGCGGAGGAGGTTAGTGAGGAGGAGGGGGAGGTTGCTGCTGCGGGCTCGAGTGATAGTGACAGTGATGGTGCTGTGGCTTCGCAGCCACGCACCACTACAAAGACTGGGCGCAATGTAAAGTTCAGCTATGCAGAGAATGTCGCATTGGTGCGGGAGCTGATGAAACATCATCATCAGCTGTTTGGCCATGATGCTGCCAAGGTACCTTCACGCAGGAAGAGTGTTCTGTGGGGGAAGGTAGTAGTGGCAGTTAATAGTGAGGGTGTGGTGAGGAGGACCGAGGACACGTGTCGTAAGCGTTTCTACGATATCAAGCGCTGTGTCAAGGCGAAGATGGCCAAGGAGGCAAAGTCTGCCAGACAAACAGGGGGTGGCCATCCCTTCAGAGCGTCATATCGTGATTGGGAGGAGCCTGTGCGGTCCCTTATACCGTCAGAAGTGGTTGGTGCGACTTATGTCTGGGATTAGGATCGTCCAAGGCAGGATGGTGAGTTTGTGGTACAATATTTATATTATTTTAACATATGTGCTTTGTCCTTAGTTGTGTGAAATGTATTGTAGCTGATTCTGTTTGTAAGTGGCTTAATTATTGAAATGTGTTGGTGATGTTTTTTTTAGCATAAATAGTTATGTTGTTTCCCTTTGTCTTGTGAAGTTAGCAGTTGTCCTGTCCCTTTTGCAGCATCAAATTTAATTTAAAAAAAAAAAATTTGGTGTTTTTTTCCCCCCCATTTAAATGAAGTGTGACTTATGTGTTTTCATGAATGTTTAATACATTTTATTTAATGGTTTTTTTGGTTAATGTATGTTGTTGTGGATAGGCCTTTGTGTGCAAGATGTGATTATTGCCACAGAATAATTTTTAAATTTTTTATTGATAATAATATATTTGTTTATTGCGAGTTATTTGTGGCTCCAATTTTTATGTTTCTAACAGACTAATATTCTTGTTGTGTTAAAGTTCCACGGTTGGTTTTGTAGTTGTATAATATTGTTTTTTGTATAATCTGTTTTTATTTAGGAAAATATGAAGATTACATCACATTTAGACAAAAGAGCTTCAAAACATATAATTAAAGTCAATTGCAGTATAGCCATAAGGAGCAGGGTAGCGTACCACCCTAGACACTGGAGGTCGGTGTAAATACAGGCAATAGTAGGGTATTCTATAGTGTCAACGTGGTACCCACCCACTCGCTATTTATCTATACAGTGAGTGTAATCGTGATAACATAGGTAACGTAATAGAAAAGCTATAGAAAAGAGCGAAGTATGAAATGAAGGAAAGGAAAGAAGAAAAACATAGTGTGACCAAGCCTGGGGGCCCTCGAACTGAGGGGGAGGTGTAATGCAGTCTCTTTAATCGATCAACTGCGGAGCTATATCATTTGGTGGCGCAAATGTAGTCTTTGTAGTCTTTGGAGGACGTATATTCTATCCAAGGTAACCAAGTGGTCATGAACTCTAGGAGTTTATCTCTGGAAACCAGGAGGATGTTCTCCATATTCATATAATAATTGATTCTAGTGAACCATATTTTCCTCGTGGGTGGAGATGGAGATCTCCATAGAGTGGGGATAACTGCCCTTGCTGCATTAGACAGGTGGCTAGGTAATGATGTTTTGTGCTGAGCCAGTGATATTGAAGAGTGGGAAAGCAACCAAAAGGCCGGGTCAGTAGGGATAGGGGTATGAAGTATGTCTTGGGAAATGGAGATGACATCAACCCAGAATGGTCGGAGTAGGGGACAGTTCCACCAGATGTGCATTGGGGAACCAGTGGCATTAAGACATCTCCAGCACCTGTCTGTCACTCCAGGATACATGAAGTGGAGGAGAGAGGGGTGTCTGTACCATCTCATTAAAAGTTTATATTGGGTTTCCCTAACTTGTATACAGACTGAACTTTTATGGGATTTGAGGAATATCATCCGCCAGTCTTTGTCTGATAGTTGAATCCCGAGATCCCTCTCCCAAGCTAACTGGAAGGGTGGGGGCGTCTGAGCACCGGGGCTGTGTAATAATTTGTAAAGTGTGGAAACAGTGTGCTGGGGGGTGCATGTAGAGACGCACAACCTCTCAAACTGTGTTAGTTCCCTAGAGGCTTGAAAATATCTGTGTTTGGAATGCAGAAAATGTCTAAGCTGTAAATATTTCCAGAAATCATGTTGTGGGATTTCCCATTTAGATCGCACTTCCGAAAACTGTCTAACTCCTGAGGAAGTCGCCAGCTGGCCTACCCTAAAGAGACCTTCAAGGGCCCAATCACGAAAGTGTGAGGGTGTTAAGCCAGGTAGAAAGTCGGGGTTGGCTAGAAAAGAGGTCAACGGGCCGAAATCGGAAGAGAGGAAGGGCCAGCGGCAAGCTTTTTTCCAGAAGGAGAGGGTCGCGGTGACAGTTGGGTGAGGGGAGGGAAGCTTGGGGAGGGAAGGGAGCCAAGGGAAAATCTCTGGGAATTGTTGCATTTAAAGCCCCTCCAGAACCACCCACTGCTTTGTGTCCCGACTCCTCGTCCAATCCAGAACCCTATTAAGCAAAATTGCCCAATAGTTAGCCTCTGATATCAGGTAACTGGAAACCACCACATCGGGTGGAGCGAATCACAGTGGACCGGCTAATTCTAGGCCGTTTCCGAGACCAGATAAATTGTTGTATCAAGAGTTGGATGGACTTGAACCAGGAGTCTGGGATCCGTATGGGAAGAGCCTGAAGTTTGTAGAGTAGCTTAGGGAGAGTATTCATCTTCACAACATTCACCCTCCCCAACCAAGAGAGTGGTTTGAGGTACCATCTGCTATAATCAACCCTGAGTGTTCGGAGAAGGGGCACAAAATTCAATGTGAACAAACGGGACAGATCGCTCGGCAGTTGTATTCCCAAGTAGGATAGATGGGAGGTATTCCAAGTAAAGGGGAAGGATTGTTTAAGTTTAGCCACTGTGTCGGGGGGGTGGGGGTGGAGATGTTCAGGGCGCAGGATTTGGACATGTTGATCTTGAAGTTGGAAAGTGATCCGAAATTGGACAGCTCCTGCATAAGATGAGGGAGGGAGGAAACCGGGTTGTAGCTAATAAATCGTCAGCAAACAGGGAAAGTTTGTGCTCTGTATCACCAACCTTCAGGCCAGTAATGCAATCATTGGCCCTGATAGCTCTAGCAAAAGCTTCGATACAGAGGACAAAGAGTAAAGGGGATAGTGGGCAGCCCTGCCGTGTCCCGTTACCTATGGAAAAGGGGTCGGATAAGGATCCGTTGACTCGGACCCGAGCTGTGGGTGATCCATAAAGTCCCATAATTCTGCCAAGTGCTAGGGGGCCCAATCCGATGTGCCCCAGTACAGACCTCATAAAACCCCAACTGACTCTATCAAAGGCCTTTTCGGCATCAGTGGATAGCAGCACAGTGGGAGAGCTACCCTGGGATGCTATGTGAATTAGGCTCAATACCTTGGTGGTATTGTCCTTAGCCTCGCAGTTCGGGACGAAGCCCACCTGGTCGTTGTGAATTAGAGAAGGCAGGAATACATTCAGTCTGTTTGCCATTAGTTTTGCGAAAAGCTTGACATCGACATTTAGAAGAGATATGGGCCTATAACTGGAGCACATCGAGGGGTCTTTACTGGGTTTAGGGAGAACGGAAATGTGGGCTTCTAAGGACTGGTTTGAGAAATGGGTATCTGCGGAGATAGAATTAAAGGCCTGGAGGAGATAGGAGGAGAGGAGATCTTTAAATTGTTTATAGTAGGTAAGCGTGAAGCCATCCGGCCCTGGACTCTTGCCAGAGGGTGTCGAGGTCAGAGCGTTTTCCAGTTCTTGCTGGGTAAAAGGTAGTTCCAATGCTTCCCTATCTGAAGGGGATAGGACGGGGTAGGACACCTTTTCTAAATATGCCTTCGCCTGTAGAAAGTCGTAAGGGGAGGTGGTGCCATCGGATCGGTTCTCCAGGTTATATAAAAGGGAATAATACTGTTTGAAGCATGCAGCTATTTCAGGGGTTTTGAAACGGAGAGCGTCCCCAGGGTCCTTCACGTTATTAATAAACAAAGAGGAGCATTGGGCCTTGAGAGCCTGGGCCAGGAGGCGACCAGGTTTATTACCCCACTGGTAGTATTTGGAGTTGCATTTACGGACTGAAAGCTGGATACTATCAGTAAGGGTTTTCTTTAGTTGAGCCCGCATGTCGAGTAGTTCTAGGTAGTCAGTCTCTGATAGAGACGTTTTGTGCGAGGACTCAAGATGGTGGAGTCGTTGCAATAGTTTGGTGATTAGTGCTGACCTCTGTTTCTTCATAAATGTTCCCAACTGTATAAGTTTACCCCTTATGGTGCATTTATGTGCTTCCCACAGGATAATCTTAGAGACCTTGTCGGTATCATTCATGGAGAAGAATTCAGTCAAAGCCTTTTCTATTTCTCCCCTGCAATATTGGTCCTGTAGCAATGACTCATTAAGACGCCAGGTCCATTGACCCGGGGTAGCCTGGGGGGTTGAAAGAGTCATATATACTGGGGCGTGGTCAGACCAGGTTATCGAGCCAATGGAGGAGTCTATTAGTAAAGGGAGATGTCTGTGACTAAGAAATAGATAATCGAGACGGGAGTAGGCTTTGTGTGGGGGTGAGTAGAAGGAGTAATCTCTTTCAGAGGGATGAAGAACCCTCCAGGAGTCAGCCAGCTGGAGGTCATGGAACAGTCGTCTAACCTGTCGGTATTGACGTTGGGAGGTCCGGGGGGCGTTAGAGGATGAGTCTAAGGATGGATCCATTATCCAATTCAGGTCACCCCCCAAAACAACAACCCCTGAAAGGAGTGGTTCCATTTGGGAAAGGGCGGAGCGAAAAAATGGGACCTGGTCCTTATTTGGGGCATAAAGTGCAACAAATGTGTATGGGCACATACATATTTTACAACGCACTATCAGGAGACGACCCGGGATCAGCTTATGAACTGATATGTCTCACAGCTGAAGGGTCCTAGAGAATAATATCGCTACACCTTTTGATTTAGAGTCTGGGTTATTATTATAAAAGGCCTGAGGGAAACGGTAGTTAGTCAAGGAGGGGTTCTTAGCTGAGATTTTAAAATGCGATTCTTGGACCAGCGCAACATCTACTCTATCGGCCCAAAGAGACCGTAAAAGGGAGGTTCTTTTCTCCGGTACGTTAAGGCCCTTCGCGTTGATCGATGTTACTTTAACTCTACCAGGGGATGTCATAGGAGACATAGGTCATGATGGAAGGTGGTGGGCCCAGGGTGGTCAACGAGAGGAAAGAAGAAGGAATAGGGGGGAAAAAGAAAGGAACAGAGCATGAAGAAAAAACAACAATAACAATAAAAAAACCCGCAATGGGGTAGCCGATCCATCTGAGGATCGGGAACCCAAGAGGCAAAACAGCCAGGAGCAGGTGAGGGGCGGATGAGGGAGCCACCGCCAAAGCATATTGAAAATGGGAAAAAATAATGCAGTCATCGTTATACATACTTAGTTTTAACTAATTGTAAACTGTAAACTGTAAACCTCGTTAACATGAAGAAATCTTTGAGTAGTAGGATGTAAGAAATCTCATAGTCGGGAAACAGGAGCTAACAATCAACGGACTAATATATAATGGGAGGGGCATAGCCCCAGTGACAGCAAAATATTGGATGAAGGTTCATCAGTGGTGAGAAATGGTATCACGCTGTAACCTAGAGAGATAGGTTAGGGAGAACAAGGATAAACAAAAGATCTCAGGTTATCAATCGGGTGGCATTTGAGTCTTTGTCAGAGGGGGATTCGTTGGAGCCTTTCCTCCCGGCCCTCCGCACCTCCCACCAGGGGGTTCCTGTACTCGGGAGTTGGAGAGATGGCAACGTTGGAGTAGGGAAGTCCCAGTCGCGTAAGTCAAGTTTCGGTATGCCAAGAACTTTACAGAACACAGGGAGATCCGAGTAGGAGTTGAGGGTGTGAGTTTTCCCCGATGAGGAGACTTGGAGGTTAAAGGGAAAGCCCCAACGGTATTTCAATTGGCGTTGACGGAGCTCGTCCGTTAGGGGCTTGAGGGCCTTCAGTTGTTGGAGGGTGTGCTAGGACAAGTCTTGGTAAATATGAATCAGTGAACCATTGAAATCGACTCCATCGAGTTGGCGTACCTTGCGCATGATGTCATCCTTCTGGGTGAAATAATGCAATCTGCAGATGACATCGCGTGGTCTGTCTGCGGAGAGACCTCTTGGTTTCAGAGCACGATGTGCCCTGTCAAAGGTGATAGTATCGTTGGGGTCGTTACCTAATATCTCGTTGAAGATTTTCGCAAGAGCGTCAATCAGGCCTGTTTGAGGGACGTCTTCCGGCAAACCCCGCACACGGATGTTGTTTCTCCTCCCTCTGTTGTCCAAATCCATTAACCGTGTTTGGAGGGAGCGGATCTCTGCCGACTGGGCTTCAATGACATTCGTCAATGACTTCAGAAATGTGTCGGAAGAGACCTGGTAATCTTCCACGCTCGTCACCCGGTCAGAGATGTGGGAGATGTCTTGTCTCATGGTGGCCAATTCACGTTTCACTGTGTCCTGCAGATCCTGTTTAGTGGGTAGGTTTTTCATGTAGGTTAAGATATCTTGTAGATCCCTACCTCCTGGAGGGCAGGCTTGTGGTGCGTCCACGCTTGGAGAGGGTGGGTGGGAGGCATGCGGGGAGAGGGGGGGGGTTTGCAGCAGAAGGGTTTTCTGTTAAAGCGGGCGAGGATTGTAAAAATGATCTCATAGCGGACTGCGGCATGTTCCCCCGTGGAGTTGATGTGCCGGACTTCTGAGAAGATTTCTTGTTCCTGGGCATCACTCAATCAGCATCGAGAAGTTTAGATTCCTTAAGGTCAAGGTAACAAGGTGAAAGAAGGTTGCATAGCTCACATGAGAATGCCTTCAGCGCTGTAGCTCCCTATGGGTTGGCATCAGCCGTTCATTACGGCATCAGTGGCAGCGGCAGTCCGGCATAGCGCAAAGCTATAGCACTTGGCCGCTGGGGTATCTCAGAGGGGTAGAAAAGCATTTCAATAAGATATGATATGATATGAGGGAGGACTGCAGGAAAGCCAGGGCGCCGCGGTTTGGAGCGCAGCACACTCACAGCCCCCTAGCCTCGGGAAGTATGGCCAGTCCCCGTCCCGTCTCGTCAGTAATTCGCAGCCGGTGATCAGACACTGGATATCGCGGCTGTGAGGGAGAGGGTACCAGCTTCGGGTGTTGCGGGCCGCTGGCAGGTGTTCCGGGCCGCTCGTCTGGGGCCTCAGGGAAAGCTGCGGCAAGATGGTGGCCGCCCTCCTCGTGGAACCTCGCTGCTCGGGGTTCCGGGGGCCAGCTTTCCGGGCCGCTGGGTGTGTAAAGGGGTTGTCTGACGGTGGCGAGTGCTTCACCAACCCTGCGCAGGGTTCCGGAAGCCTCTACAGGCGGGTCTGGGTGCCGGCGCGGCTCTAGGAGTTCATGCCAGGCTCCGTGGTCACTCTAGGCCCCGGCTTCAGTCTGGGGAGAAGGCCGCAACCCGCAGGAGCGCTGAGAAGTACTACCCGATTCCGCAGCACCTCCCCAGGGTATTCAAGCCAGTTGGTCAGCAGTGGGGGTGATAGAAGGTTGTGGATGGGTGACCCCAAGTGTACCGCAAGGGGCTATTTGCAGGGCACTGTCCCGGCACGTTGTTGGTGGAGCAGTGTGGGGAGGGAAGATGGCCACCAGCGTCTGCCACTCACCGTCGGAGGAGGATAGTAGTGCGGCGTCTTCCGCTTCCAGCCGCCAGGCAAGTTGATGGGCAGCGCGGAGGGACAGGGCGGCAGGCTCCGGTAGGTGATCCGGCGGGAGTGAGGGATGACGTCCGACGCCCGTGCGCAGCTCCGCCTCCGGTCCCGGAGCGGCTCCAGAATCGAGGTCCCGGCTTCACATGCGGGGGAGGGACGCAATCCGCAAAGACAGCCGGAGCTGTCTCCCGACTCCGCAGCACGCTCCCCCTGGGTCAGGAACACTAGGTGAGAGGCAGGGGTGTAAAAGTATGGGGAACAGGGCACAGATGGGAGATATATCGGGCTATCCGCAAGCTTGCAGGCTGGAGCCCATGTAAGATACAGCTTCTCCCTCAGCCAGCCAAGCCACGCCCCCTGTATAATATTGTTAATTATGCATCTTAGGGCAGGCATGTCCAAACTGCGGCCCTCCAGCTGTTGTGAAACTACATATCCCAGCATGCCCTGACACAGCTTTACCATTCTCTGACAACAAAACTGGGTCAGGGCATGCTGGGATATGTAGTTTCACAATAGCTGGAGGGCTGCAGTTTGGACATGCCTGCCTTAGGGTATGGATTGTTTGTTGTAATTGGTTCATGATTAAAGTATACACACCCAATGAAGTCAACCAGAAAAGCATAAGCCAAGTTTAGTTTAATTGTCTTAATGTTCTTCATATGTCCACATCACAATAATGTTTTGGAGTAAATATGTATTCACAATATAATGATCATAAGGTCAAAATTCCTATTTCAACAGTACGAAAGAGAGCCAGCACAGCCAGGACACAAACCACACTGGCAAGAGATGCGGATGCTGGCGATGCAGGTAAGAATGTTGTGGGTACACATATTCTGTAAACCATACTTGCCTACTCTCCCGGAATGGCCGGGAGGCTCCCGAAAATCGGGTGACCCTCCCGGCCCCCCGGAAGAGCAGGCAGGTCTCCCGATTTCAGGGGTCCTCTCTGCCCGGCCGCCCACTTAGCGAGTAAAGTGGGCGGTCCGGGCAGGAGATGACGCGATTCTTGTTGAATCGCGTCATCATAGCCACGCCCCCTGCTGTATAATGCCGGTAATAGTGGCATTACACAGCGGGGGGCGTGGCTTACATGACGCGATTCCACAGCCACGCCTCCATCCCGCCTCCGCCACGCCCCGTCTCGCCTCTGGCCCGCCGCCCTCTGGACGTAACCTCACTGCCCGCCCCCCTGCTGAGCCGACCTGGCTGCTCTCTCCCGGAGAGAGCAGCCTAGAAGACGGCAAGTATGCTGTAAACACATAGGGCTCTATTCAAGAAGCAGTGAAAAGAGTGGAGCAGTGAGTCAGTGGAGAAGTTGCCCATGGCAACCAATCAGTGGCTCTGTATAATTTTAAAGTATGCAAATTACAAATGGTACGTTAATGCTGATTGGTTGCCATGGTCAACTTCTCCACTGGCTCCCTTCTCCACACTTTTCACTTCTTCATGAATAGACCCCATAGAAAGACAGAATTATAATGTTTATATTATCCCATCGCACCGCACTCCACTAAGACGACATTCGCAGGGGTCTGGCAGTCTCCAGAAGATGGGTAGTAAGAGACGCCGTCTTGAGGCGGTAACTACACCCGCATCCTCACCACCACAACGGCGCATCTCAACTGTGTTGGCTCAGCCACTAGAAGCCATTTTGGCCAGTCCACAAAGCGATGAGCCACAATCCCCTCAGCTGTCTGGTGAGTAAACCTTATTTATTAAAATTAAATGCATTTTCCACAGTGTTTTTCCAAAAAAAACAAAAGCACACACTCAACATTGTAGTAAGCAACACCAGCAAACACATGTGGGTAACGTTACTAAGATGGGACTTCTATTTAAGATGTGATGTTGCCCATACCAACCAATCCTATTCTCCGTAACATTAATACAGCACCTTCTCGAATATAATCCCTGCAATGTTATTGGTTGCTATGGACAACATCGCATCTTAAAACCAAATTCAATCTTAGTAATTTGACTCCATGGTAAGCATTATTTCGTGGTACACATCTCAAATTAACAATATGCGCTAAATAGGTGTGGCCACTTATGCCAACCATATTTGTAAGTATATATTTTTTCACTATAATTGAAAATGTTTACTGGGAAAGACTGACATCCTTTAACAATGTAAGAGTGTATTGTTGTACACATTTAATGTATTCTGTTTTTTGCCCAAAAGGAAGCTTTAAACAGAATATGTAAAGTGTGTAATGTAGCATTTTTACATTTCTACGTGTTTGACCATTAAGTTAAGCTCATAGCCCAACATTTACCTTAAAGATTGTTGTAATGAGTAGGGAACCAAAGAAGCCACATTTTTTAAATATAATGTCCAATATAATCATAAGTTTAGCCCACACTCTATTTATAATTTTCTACATGCATATTAAGAAGTAATGCATGTTGTCGTAAAGCACAATAAAAGCAGAAGCCCAACAGTAACTAAATTGTGGCTGTCTTCAACCCCATACAGATCCAGACATCATGCCCCAGGATACCCAGCAGGAAACTGACTTGCAGCAAACTTTCTCACTACACCTGCAAGCAGTTGATCCGAACCAGCCAACCACGTCAGCTGACATTACTCCCCCACCCCAAACAACCCCCACCCAACAATTGAGCCCAACACCACCCCAGCCACAAATGGGACAAGACTTTTGGTCCAGTTGGTCCACAAAACAGGCCCAACACTATGCCTGTCTGCAAAACCACAGCCAATACCTTGCCAGTCTGCCACATCATCTACCGAGACTGAGTAGAAACTCAGGCAGAGTGATTGTACAACTTGGCAGAGTGGCCAATAGCATGGAACAAATGAGAGCAGGCAACAGCCAAATGATAGGAAGCTTTCAACGCATCATGGACGAACAAAACCACCAGCAACAAGCCCTCATACAACTAATCCAGAACAATCAGCTAATCACAGAAAGTATGTCCAGAATAGTCGCCAACAACACAGCCGCAACAACACAACTGACAGCAAGCATCAACAACCTGAGCCAAAACATCAATTTGTTGGCAGCCCAGCAACAAGGCTTAAGCTCGGGGACAACCACACCTAGCCAGACCCCAATTTCCTCCCCAGTTAGGCGATCAAGCAGAACACGGCCCAATGTGCCAACAGAATCCTCTGCAGCCACCAAAAAAAACAACAAAAAAATGAGCAAGCAACAAAAAAATAAATAAAGTATTGTCACATATAACTCACGATTCTAGATTTGTGCCCAACACAATTATAGTGTTTAAGATAATACATTACTCAAATGCTATATGTGTAATGTTTAATTTGTTATTGACTGACAGTGTAATCTGAAAATGTTATTGAGTAACTGTAAACAACATGCCTAATATCAAACAAAAACGCTTCACAAACATAATTCATAAATACATATATTTTATGTTTGGGGTTAGCCAATGTTCAGTCAGATAAATTAAGACTTACTTGTAAAATGACGCATAATTAATCAGTTACTGGCTTACCTGCCTCCCTACATCTGTACTCACACTGTGGCAAGATGTTTCTATCTCCTCTACTTGGTGACTGTTTACTTCATGTGTGCAATCTATGGCACCCAGCACATTGGGCATGCCTGCAAGCTCATAGAAAGATACCCTGACTGCATGCCACTACGACTCCTGGGTAGGGAAGCAGATAGAGGCATCTATGTGTGGATACAAAGCATCCCAAACCTGAGTGGACATTTCAAAATATAAGGTGAGTGTCATAATCCTTTTAAGTGTGGAATTATGTTTAGAAAAGGAGCAGTATCCAGGAAAAACGAATAATTAGAGCCACTAATTACAGGAAGTGAGACTTGCACTGAGATGAATAAATAGCAGTCTCAGTGCTGTGCCAGTTCATTTTGGATGTGGCTGTTACTTGTGTCTCTTTCCTGGTGGCTGCAGTAAGTATTTGGAATGCATTGTACTGGACTGTATTTGTCTAATATGTAAGACTTGTATGTTTAAATTGTAATCACTGATATTGTGATCTAAGTGAGCACCTGATCTTTTGTATTATCATGTATTAAAATTATGAATGGAATGAATATTAAATAGATATTATGAAAACGAGTTAGATATGATGCAACTATGTGGTATTGAAAGAAACACAATTGTAATGAGATTGGATACCATTATTAGTATTATATATGAAATTAGCTCTATGCTATAGAAATCGACACTGAGTGGTGCAGTTATTCACTATATGTAAATTTATTGAACACACCGTTTATTATTCACTTTTTGGAGTTTGTGATATAATTGCACTTTAAAGTATATGTAGCTGAAATGTTGTTAAATATTCTTTAGGGTTCAAATTTAACAGACCCTGCATAAAAACTGAAGAGTCTGCAACCAGGTTCATTAACTAGCTGAATACCCTTAAAGGCGTATGCGTTTATGCTTGGTATGTATAAAATTATATGATAAGACACCACACCTGATAGCACCCAGTAAAAATATGTCCGAATATTAAAATTATGGTCTTCTAACCAATTAAGAATATCCATAGGTTTTACCATCCTACAACCATTCTGGGTGAATTATCCATCTCTATTAAAAGTTGGTCCTATATATATGGGCTATGGATGTTTTATATCCATGAAGGCCTTTGTTCCTTCCTTTTTTTGGTATGTATATATTTCCTTCTCCATTTTCTCCTCCATTTTCCTTCCCTGTGTATATGCATATATGTGTGTATATAAAAATTATCCTAGAAATTTTAAAGGACCATCCAATCACCCGTTTTATGTTTTAGTGATACCATACAGAAACCCCTGATGAAGTCGTTCTGACGAAACGCGTTGGGTCGAATCCGTTACGGTCTCTTATCTAGTTCATTAATACACCCTACAGAATATACACCTATAAGGGTGAGGGTGTTCTTTAAAGGCTTGAACAGAAAACCTATTGACTGTATCTGGATGTTTTTCTTTTAAGAATGTTTATATGAATGTATGGAACCTTTTATCTGTAAAAAAAAAAATGTTCATATGAATTTATGGAATTCTATATGTTTTTTAATAAAA
Source organism: Pseudophryne corroboree (assembly GCF_028390025.1). Classification (NCBI taxonomy): domain Eukaryota; kingdom Metazoa; phylum Chordata; class Amphibia; order Anura; family Myobatrachidae; genus Pseudophryne; species Pseudophryne corroboree. Next base: position 423,224,971 of record NC_086445.1, on the reverse strand, counting down.
ACAAATTGGTATCATATCTAATTTAGGCCATTCTGGCCGTCTTTTTGTTCGGGTGTGTTCTCTGGTGTGAGGGTATACTTGCAGGAGATACCAGTTATAAGAATCCACACCGTGGAAGAACAACTACTGGAAATACTAAAATCTGAGTGTTTTAAAGTTATACCAAGCGCAATTGGTTATTGTTTTTGAGTGTCATGATGTGTTTAAAATACAATACTGTGTTATATTACATAACTGAAGCACAACTTAGACATAGAGGAGTATGTATGTGTTAACTTACCTGATTTTAAAATTTTGAAAAGGTGGCCTGTGAGATAGAAATTACATCGCCAGTCACAGAGTGAAAGCTGACAGTAGCCATAAAGTGCAACACAGCCAGGAGTTTGTCCAGGCCTGAGACAGAGCAAGAGCGTGCTGTCTCAGGGTCTAGGTCCAGTTTGACAAGGTCATACAGACGGGAAACGATGTTTGTATGTAGCCAGAACATCTGTATGAGCTGGTCATAGGCCAATGCGTTAAAGTTTAAACGCTGCCTAAAAAAACGAGCCCTGCGCAGCCTCCGCGGAACCTGGACAACCTGCTGACCATGGTCAGTTTCGTGGCCCTGGTTTATTGTAGCCTGCTGGAGCACTATCAGGTATCCCACAGGCAAAAAAAACAGTACTACACACGGCAGCAGCCATTTCAGAGTGAGAGATGTTACAAATGTGCTGGTTTCCCTTTTAAAGGACCAAAAATGAAGGTGTGATTAATGTAGAATTGTAAACACATGTAAACACGCTTCTCAAAAGCAGGTCTATTTTTTTCCAGCCTTTTTTTACGATTCACTTTTTTTCACGGCCGCCAATGCACTTTCACGGTAGAGATTTCAAATACAAATGCATAGTAAATTACCGAGTTGTATACCTAAACAGCCGCGTTTGACTGATGGTGTATTCATTCTTATTTTTTAACTTTGACTTCCAAAAAAATACAAATGCCCTCATCACTGCCGAGATTTGAGTTTAGTAAATTCCCGAGATGACACTTTGAAGAAAAAACACCAAATCGGTCAAAATCGGGAGCTTAGTAAATATACCCCATTGTGTTTTACTTACATGGAAAAGGTCCTGTGATTTGTACCAAGGGTATGCTGTCAGCATAACCCCCTTCGGGATCCCGGCTGTCATAATACTGACGCTAGGATCCCGACTGGGTTCCAATACCGACGCCAGTATACCGGCGAGGTAGGCGATTCCCCCACGACACCCATAGAGGGAGAATAGAACCTATGGTGAGCGTAGTTCGCCACCGAGCCCGCAGTGTGGTGAGCACTGCGAGCCTACAAGCGGCTTTGTTGCGATCGTCCCCCTGCCGGCATTCCACTGCTTAGGATGCCGATGTCGGTATAATGACATTCGGCATTGTGTGGGGCGGGATACCATAATGATCCCGTACCAAGATTGATGAGCTGGTATATAGTACCCAGAACTTGAAATGCACAGTTTATACACAAGCAGTCCACAATTTTAATGAAGGAGGGTGGCCTGCTCTCCCGGGAGTCCCTGGATGACTCCCCAAAATTCAGAAGTACATTTTGGAAAGGTAGACAAGCATATGTTAATATTATACACCCATCAGCCATAACATTAAAACCACTGACATATTTCACTACAATGGCACCTGTCAAGATGTGGGTTATATTAGGCAGCAAGTAAAGGTCAGTTCTTGAAGTTGATGTGTTGAAAACTGGAAAGTGGGCAAGAGTAAGGATCTGAGCGATTTTGACAAGGGCCAAAATTGTGGTGGCTAGGCAACTGGGTCAGAGCTTCTCCAAAACAGCAGGTCTTGGGAGTGTTCCTGGTATGCAGTGGTTGGTTCTGGTATGAATGGTCGACAGTTTTAAGGTCGACACTCATTAGGCCGACCACTATTCCTCGACATGGAGAAATGGTCGACATGGACAAATGGTCGACACACGAAAGCTAGACACATGAAAAGGTCGACATGAGTTTTTTTTACTTTTTTTGGTGTCGTTTTCTGCGTAAAGTGACGGGGAACCCCAATTAGTGCACCGCTTCGCTCACCATGCTTTGAGCAAGGTGCCTCGCTCCGCTACCGCTGCGCTTGGCACAGGTTACTGTTCCCAATCGTAGTCCACGTGGATCGTAAAGTATGAAAAAGTTCAAAAAATAATTTTTTTTTTTAAATACTCATGTCAACCTTTTCATGTGTCGACCATTTGTCCATGTCGACCATGTCAATGTCGACCATCTGAATGGATACCGCATTGGTTAGTACCTACTAAACGTGGTCCAAGGAATGACAACCGGTGCACTGGCAACAGCGTCATGAGTGCCAAAAGCTCACTGATGTACAAAGAGAGCGTACGCTAGCCTGTTTAATCCGAGCCCAGAGAAGAGCCACTGTAGCACAAACATCATGCTTTATTGACATCATGTGGAAGGCTGGTGTGTCTGTATTGTTTACCTGAGGAAGAGAAGGCACCAGGATGCACTATGGGAAGATGGTAAGCCGACAGAGGCATGGTGATGCTCTGGGCAATATTCTGCTGTAAAGTTTGGGTCCTGCCATTCATGTGGACGTTACTTTTACATGTAACACCTACCTACACATTGTTGCAGACCAACTACACTCCTTCGTGTCAACAGCATTCCTTGTTGTTAGTGGTCTCTTTCGTCAGGATAATTCTCCCTGCCAAATTGCAAACATTGTTCAGGAATGGTTTGAGGAACATAACAAAAACTTGCCGACATGCCTCCAGGTTCTCCAGATCTCAATTAATCGAGCATCTGAGGAATCTGCCAGAGGTCTTGTAAAGTCCATGCCTCGATGGCTCAGAGCTATTTTGAGGGTGGTCTACACAATATTAGGCAGGTGGTGTTAATGTAATGGCTGATGAGTGCATAAAAGTATCAAGGAAAACATCTGACTGGTTGCTATGGGCAACATTACCTAAACAGTCAGTACCGAAGTAACATAGTAGCTGATGGATCTCTAGTTCCCTACCCCTTTTGATTTGTAGGAAGATAAAGAACACAGCCAAAAACACTGAACGGACATCAGAAGTGGATTTATGATATTGTATGCTCTAGGGCAGGGGTGGCCAACCAGTCACAGGCAAAGAGCCAGAAAAGATCTGTAAGCCAAGGGCAAGAGCCACTATCATGCGCGCGCCTAAGGCGCTCGTGCAAAAATGGGGGCATGGCCTAGTTGTCACAAAGCCACGCCTTATTTTTGTGCACACACATTTCGGTATGGCGTTTGTAGAAGTATGACCTTGTGTCATAACCCCGTTTTTAGTCATATTGTACAGTGGCACATACATATAATGCCCCAGTACAGTGCCACATACATATAAAAATGCCAAAAAATGGGTGCTTCCACAGTACCAGATACATATATGCCCCCACAGTGCCAGATACACAAATGTCCCCACAGTGCCAGATACATATATGCCCCCAGTGCCAGATACACATGCCCCCACAGTGCCAAATACAGATATGCCCCACAGTGCCAGATACACATGTCCCCACAGTGCCAGATACATATATGCCCCCAGTGCCAGAAACACATGCCCCCACAGTGCCAGATACATATATGCCCCAGTGCCAGATACACATGTCCCCACAGTGCCAGATACACATGTCCCACAGTGCCAGATACATATATGCCCCACAGTGCCAGATACATATATGCCCCACAGTGCCAGATACACATGTCCCCACAGTGCCAGATACATATATGCCCCCACAGTGCCAGATACACATGCCCCCACAGTGCTAGATATGCCCCCAGTGCCAGATATATAAATGCCCCCAGTGCCAGATACAGATATGCCCCCAGTGCCTTATACACATGTCCCCACAGTGCCAAATATGCCCCCAGTGCCAGATACACATGCCATCACAATGCCAGATATGCCCCCAGTGTCAGATACACATGCCACCACAGTGCCAGATATGCCCCCAGTGTCAGATACATATATGCCTTCACAGTGCCTGATATGCCCCCAGTGCTAGATACAGATATGCCCCCACAGTGCCAGATACACATGCCCCCACAGTGCCAGATATGCCCCCAGTGCCAGATACATAAATGCCCCCAGTGCCAGATACAGATATGCCCCCAGTGACAGATACACATGTCCGCACAGTGCCAAATATGCCCCCAGTGCCAGATACACATGCCACCACAGTGCCAGATATACCCCCAGTGCCAGATACATATATGCCACCACAGTGCCAGATATACCCCCAGTGTCAGATACATATATGCCCCCAGTGCCAGATACAGATATGCCCCCACAGTGCCAGATGCACATGTCCCCACAGTGCCAGATATTCCCCCAGTGCCAGATACACATGTCCCCACAGTGCCAGATACATATATGCCCCCACAGTGCCAGATACATATATGCCCCCACAGTGCTAGATACACATGCCCCCACAGTGCCAGATATGCCCCCAGTGCCAGATACATAAATGCCCCCAGTGCCAGATACAGATTTGCCGCCAGGGCCAGATACACATGTCCCCACAGTGCCAAATATGCCCCCAGTGCCAGATACACATGCCACCACAGGGACAGATATGCCCCCAGTGTCAGATACATATATGCCCCCAGTGCCAGATATGCCCCCAGTGCCAGATACAGATATGCCCCTAGTGCCAGATACACATGTCCCCACAGTGCCAGATATGCCCCCAGTGCCAGATACACATGCAACCACAGTGCCAGGTATGCCCCTAGTGCCAGATATACATGTCCCCACAGTGCCAGATATGCCCCCAGTGCCAGATACACATGCAACCACAGTGCCAGGTATGCCCCTAGTGCCAGATATACATGTCCCCACAGTGCCAGATATGCCCCCAGTGCCAGATATGCCCCCAGTGCCAGATACAGATATGATCCCAGTGCCAGATATGCCCTCCAGTGCCAAATACAGAAATGCCCCCAGTGCCAGATACACATGTCCCCGCAGTACCAGATATGCCCCCAGTGCCAGATACACATGTCCCCACAGTGCTAGCGTGCTGCTCACCACACTGCTGCTGTGAGGGGAGGAGATTGCAGCGTGCGCCTCTCCTGCCCCAAGGTCTCTGGCAGCGGTGCGAGTGTCTATCTTAAATTAGGCGCCGGTTCATGAGCCAATTAAAGCTTGCAGTCCGGCAGCCAATCAGGAGCCTTAGCTGCCGGTCCACGAGCTCTGTTTGGCCCACGGGCCGGCGCCGAATTGAAGATAGACACTGAGGGGCAGGAATGGCACACGCTGCGCTCTCCTCCCCTCACAGCAACACGGTTAGCAGCACTTAGAGGGGGTGAGGAGAGACGTGTCGGGCAGCGGTTGCCAGTAGCCGACCGTGCTGCAGGCGGAGGATGGAAGAGCCGCATGCAGCTCAAGAGCCGCGGGTTGGCCACCACTGCTCTAGGGTAAACAAGCATTGCAGGTGTGTAACAACATATCATGCAACACGTACACGGTTTGAGTGTCTCTCCGCTTACCAGTGATGCAACATCCAAATCCAATACTAATAATGTTCATCAGGCTTTCCAGCGAGCAAAACCTACCATAACCACTGCCTGCGCCGGGAGTCACTCGCCATATTTCTGGCAGACAATCCTTCAGCAATTACTATCCATCTCTCCCCTCCAGAATCCTAAGCCCCAGCCCAAGAGTGCCTCTGGAGGGTGATTCAATTACTAGCGATATTCTGCAGAGGGCCTCTGGAGGGTGATTCAGTTATTAGCTATTTGCTCTGGAAAGGTCAAACAAAGGCACTCCACAACTAATATCTTTGTTCATTTCTCCTCACACCCTATAGAGGTGCAGAAAAATATAAGCAAAGATTGTCTACTATATAAAACGGTCATGTGAGCAGCTGGACATCACAGTGATGTCCTACGGCACATCACTAGGAATTGCATAGCCCCCTTTGAGTCAAAAGAGGGGCTATCCTTTTCTCTGATTCCACAGAGGGCTCTGGCAGATTAGATAGGGGTATTGAGACGTGGCTAGTGGGAGCTGGCACTTATTAAAATTTAGACGTATGAAGCTCCTCTCCCTCAACTACCCATCATCCCCAGTTAGGAAAATGTAGACCAAGAGTATATGGAAAAGAGGAGGAACACGCTATTAGATTCACTCACACAAACAGAGAACATAACAGAGCAACAGTTCCTAACCCAAAAGCTATCTACAAAAGCAGGTAAACAGTGCAGAGGTGGGTATCCAGTGTCCCCTGTAGAATCAGAGAAAAGGATTTACCGTTAGGTACCAAAATCCTCTTTTCTCTATCATCCACTAGGGGACACTGGCAGATTACACAGGGGATTATCCCAAAGTTTCCCCCACGGGTGGGAGAGCGCTGAGGAACCTGCAAAATGAGTCGGCGAGAACGAGAGGCCAAAGCTGCAAAAGTGTCAGACCTGTAGAACTTTATAAAGGTATTTACAGAGGACCAAGTGGCCGCACGGCAAAGTTGTAGCGTGGAAGCACCGCGACGCCAAGGAGGTTCCTACCGACCTGGTGAAATGTGCTAAAATGGACGCCGGAGGTTGACCTCCGTTGCTGAGATACGCCTGACGGATAGCCGTGCAGATCCAGCGATCTAAGGTCTGCTAAGAGGCCGGCCAACCCCTCCTTACAGCGTCGTACAAAATGAACAAAGTATCAGACTTTCGCAAGGAGGCTGTTCGATCGACATAGATGTGTAAGGTCCTGACAATGTACAGAGTAGAGTTTTGTCCAGATTCATCCCTGAACGCCGGGACCACAATAGGATGATTAATGTGGAATGCTGAAACCACCTTTAGCAGGAAAGTCGGTTGGGTACGAAACTCAGCCCTGTCCTCATGCAAATCTAGGAATGGAGGCTTACACGAAAGCGCTCCCAATTCCGACACCCTACAAGCTGAAGCCAGTGCCAACAGGAGAGCCGTCTTCCAAGTAAGATATTTAATATCCACTTCTTCCAGCGGTTCGAACATGGAGGATTGAAGAAAGAGCAACACCAAGTTAAGGTCCCAAGGAGCTCTAGGTGGAACAAAAGGTGGTTGGAGTCTGAGAGCTCCCTGAAGAAGTGTTTGTATTTCAGGTAAAATGGCTAGTCTGCTGTGAAAGAAGATAGAAAGGGCAGAGATCTGCACCTTCAAAGAACCGAGGTGGAGACTGGCGTCCAAGCCTTTCTGGAAGAACAGTAATAGTCGGGAGAGATGGAAATGTCTGGAAGGAAAACCAAGGCCTTCACACCATGAAACGTAAGCCTTCCGGATGCGGTGATAATGGGCAGCCGTAAAAGGTTTCCTGGCCCGTAACATAGTAGAAATGACCGATTCCGGGATACCTCTGCTTCTAAAGATAGCGGCTTCAACAGCCACCCCGTTAAATGCAGATGCACTAAATTTGGGTGCAGAAATGGGCCTTGCTGCAGAAGATCCGGACAGAGTGGAAGCGTCCAAGGCACCTCTGCCAGAAGTAGTTGAAGATCTGAGAACCAGCTTCTGCAAGTCCAATCTGGTGCCACCAGAATGACCCTAACTGACTCTCGTTTCACGCTTTTGAGCACTCAAGGCAGAAGAGGAAATGGCGGAAAGATGTATACCAGATCGTATGGCCAGGGGACCATGAGGGCGTCCACTGCCTCTGCCGCAGGGTCTCTTGTTCTGCACACGTATCTCAGAAGTTGGTGATTCAGTCATGATGCCATGAGGTCTATCTGAGGGCATCCCCACCTTCCGACAAGGGCCTGGAAACCTTCCGGATGTAGCGCCCATTCTCCCGGATGAAGATCCTGGTGGCTGAGATAATCCGCCTCCCAGTTGTCCACTCCTGGAATAAACATGGCAGAAAGGATTACCTGTTGTCTTTCAGTCCATAGGAGAATCCGAGATACCTCTTGCATCGCCATGCTACTTTGAGTACCTCCTTGTCTGTTGATGTAGGCAGCTGCCGTCGCGTTGCCTGATTGTACTCGAACTGTCCGAAAGCGAAGAAGGTGAGCTGCTTCCAGCAGGGCATTGTAAATGGCTCTGAGCTCCAATACATTTATGGGCAACTTGCTTTCCTGAGCTGACCATCTGCCCTGGAAGTGGGATTCCAGCACCACTGCACCCCACCCTCTGAGACTCGCACCGGTTGTCAGAATGATCCAGTTCCCATTACCTGGTCTGAGCAGACAACTGGACTCCACACCACACCCAAATCTAACTCTCTCTGCACATGTTATATCTGCCTCCCCTGCAGTGCACATGGTTTTGCCCAACTGCTAACAAAAATCCTGCTGCGATCAACTTGGAATTACCCCCCAAGAGCGGAATCCCAGCAGCAAGAATACCGGCAGCGATGAGAGCGCAAAGAGTCCACTTGCGGGCTCGGTGGCTTGCTGCACTCACCACAGGTTTTATTCCCAATCTGTGGGTCTTGTGGACACCCACGAGTGGGAAAACTCATGGCGAGTGCTGTCGGCATTCCCGTCTGTCAGGATTTCAGCTTCAGGATCCTGAACGCCGGGATCCAGACAGCCGGGTTAACTACATCCCCTCCAGTCTGTGGTAGACATTATGGGCCTTATTCAGACCCTGACACAGATGGGCAAAAATAATCGCAAACAACCAATTTTCAGCCATCTGCGTATGCTATCATGATGCGATCGCATCCTAATTGGCAGGCGACGGGTGTCCGGGGGCAGCGTTACGGCACTGAGGGGGAGTGTCATGGGAAATGCATCCGTGTCATGGCCGTGGGGCCGGCCAATGATGTTGCATGCGATTGGAAACACGGCGGCGGTGCCCCTGCTTATGCAGTTATGCTGCATAGGCAGGGTTCAACCTCTTTTTGATTGTGATCGCATCACGGGGAGGCACCACACATGCTGTGTGGCCTTACCCTGTGTGATTTTGGTGGTTGCAAATTTTGCTAAAATATCAAAATCTGCAACCAACTCTGAATAATCTCCTTAGTTTGCGGATAAGAACTTGTATACTATCATTTTTCCATTGCTTTAGAAAAATGCAGCCATTTGACACAATTTAAGACCCCCCAAATTCATCTATTCATCCACAGCTTCTCACCTATATCTTTGTGAGGATCTGTGTTGAATGAATCTGCACCTATAAAAAAATATATATAAAAAAGCCCCAAAATTAGCAGCAATAGAAATAATAAGACCAAAAAAAGCAACAAGCAACCATCAAAATAATAAAGCAACTTGAAAAAAAAAGAAGAAGCCCAATTCCGCTTGTTATAAGCTGAATTGGCAACTATGGATGATGGGTAGTTGAGGGGGAGGAGCTTCACACGTCTAAATTTTAATAAGTGCCAGCTTCCATTAGCCACACCTCAATACCCCTGTGTAATCTGCCTGTGTCCCCTAGTGGATGATAGAGAAATATGTATATTTTTTGCTTCTGGCTGAAGTACCTTAGCAAATGGGAACAATGGGGGTCATTCAGACCCGATCGCACGCTGCCTTTTTTCGTAGTCGTGCAATCGGGTCTGAACAGCACATGCGTATGGTCTGCAATGCGCAGGCGCATCGGCCGCCGTCGCTGGGCAGCTACGGAATGAATGAAGAAAGCATTTGCAGCGGCGAACACAAGAAGATTGACAGGAAGAGGCCGCCTGGGGGTGTCAACTCACCGTTTTCAGGGAGTGTCCAGGAAAACGCAGGCGTGGCCGGCTGTTTCCACGGAGGGTTCCTGACGTCAGCTCCGTCCAGGATCATCGCAGAGGCTGAGTAAGTCCTGGGCTGTGCAGAAATGCACAAACCTCAATGCACAGCCGATCGCACCCCTGCACAGCGATTACCCCCTCCCCTGTAGGCGGCGATTACCTGGTCGCAGCAGTGCAAAAAAACACCTGCGTGCGACCAGGTCTGAATTAGGCCCTTTGATCTAACAAGGCAAGGTACACAGCAGTGTCTGATGTTTCTGTCTGTAATTGTTGGAGAACCCTGGATGACTGCCAGATATGCTCAAGGTATAGACTGTTAATGTGACTAATACTTGTACAATAAGACATAAGGACAAAATGAGATCTCTTGAAATGTGCATCATCTTTTGCCAAACATGAACAATGATTATGCCAATTTTAAAGTGAAATGAAACCACAATTATCACAATTCTTTTCAAACGTCATGTAAGAGACATCTATTCATTTCTTTGAGAGTGATAAATGGGATTCAATGTTATAAGTCTGCTACCTCAGCCATTTGCTGATGAGGTAGGCTCATACTTGCCTACTCTCCCGGAATGGCCGGGAGGCTCCCGAAAATCGGGTGACCCTCCCGGCCCCCCGGAAGAGCAGGCAAGTCTCCCGATTTGCGGGGTCCCCCTGCCCGTCCGCCCACTTAGTGTGTAAAGTGGGCGGTACGAGCAGTCGATGACGCGATTCTTGCTGAATCGCGTCATCATAGCCACTCCCCCTGCAGTGTAATGCCGATGATCGCGGCATTACAGAGTGGGGGCGTGGCTTAAAGGAGGTGGCACTGTGACCCCGCCCTTGCTCCGCCCCCATCCTGACCTTGCTCCGCCCCTGTCCCACCTCCGGTCACCCCCTCCTTTACAGCACAGCCTCCCCTGCCCGCCCTCTGAGCCGACCTGGCTGCTCTCTCCCGCAGAGAGCAGCCAGAATATCGGTAAGTATGGGTAGGCTGTGTTTACTGCATTTAACAAAAGGATACAAAGGAGCTGATCTGAGAGCAAAGAAAGAAACAACTTTGAACTTTGGCAAAACCATGCAGACCTGCAGGAGGGACATGCGAGGTCTAGGAGAGGAGGGGGTCTGTGTACTGCCTGCATGTGGGTCCCCAATCTCCATGCTGCATACACCCAGTAGACTGTGAGGTGCAGTGAGGTTAATTAGGTGGTGAGTTTTGACTATTAAATTACTAGAATTAAACAAAGATTATATGAATACTACAAAGATAATATTGAGGTTGGGAATGCCTGCAGTACTGTTTTCTGGAGATGGAGATATTTATCTCCATCTCCAGAAAACATAAATATCAAATTTTCCAGCTTTTATGAGATAATTATGTTTTCTTAAATATCCCCCAGCCTTTGACTCCTCCCTGAAAGGCTGACAGCACACGCCCACATAGGCAGGGCAAGGCACAAATAGGCAGCGACAAGAACAGCGAGGGAAGCCATCGCAGCGGAGCCCGCAAGAAGATTGACAGCAGGGAGGCGGATCTGGGTGTCAACTGACCGTTTTCTGGGAGTGGTGAGGATAACGCAGGCGTGTCGAGGCGTTTGCAGGGCGGGTGTCTGCCATCAATTCCAAGACCTGACAGGCTGAAGAGATCACAGTGGCTGAGTAAGTACAGAGCTATTCAGAAACGACACAAAACTTTTTTGCCCCGCTCCCCTGCACATGCGATCGCACTCTTGCTAAGCTACAATACACTCCCCCATAGGCGGCGTCTATCTGATCGCACGGGCTGCAAAAAAGTTGCAGCATGCGATCAACTCGGAATGACCCTCATGGTCCCAGTCTTAACAATCACAGCAGCAATCTCCATTGCTGTCCATGGGGATAATACTCCATACTCCAAGCTCTGAATTGCTAAGTATTTGTAGCTTGGCACTGTTAGCTAACGCTATCTTTAGATGGTGCAAGGATTTGTGTCCATGGACTACAGTAATACTCTTTTCCCGATGGCCAAATATGCACATTAGGCCAGCCAATTATAAACCCCAAAGTAAAGTGATTGTGTAAATGATGAATACTTTTTAGCCTTCCCAGCGATGGGCTCTTTTTGAAGCCATGGGGTAATTCCAAGTTGATCGCAGCAGGAAATTTTTTAGCAGTTGGGCAAAACCATGTGCACTGCAGGTGTGGCAGATATAACATTTGCAGAGAGAGTTAGATTTGGGTGGGTTATTTTGTTTCTGTGCAGGGTAAATACTGGCTGCTTTATTTTTACACTGCAATTTAGATTGCAGATTTAACTCACCACACCCAAATCTATCTCCCCTGCAGTGCACATGGTTTTGCCCAACTGCTAAAAAATTTCCTGCTGCGATCAACTTGGAATTACCCCCCATGTCCAGGCACCTTCCCGATGGTAAATAACCCTTAAACCTGTTCAGGCAACCTTAAAAATTCTGAACCATCATCTTAACATCCCTAAGCCATTCTACCCACACTTCCCCTCTACATGGTTCATACTACTTACCCTCTAAGCCAGGAGCAAAATATGGCCCGTGGGATATAAAGATTGCTATGATAAGCATATAGGGGTATATGCAATTGCGGCCGAATTGCCGCAAAAGTAAAAAAACGGGGCATTTTCGACAAAAAAAACATGTCAAATTGGATTCGACAATGCAAAACAGTACTTTTCGACAAAAAAACGTACGTTTCAGATTCGACTTTTTGCAATTCGACATTTTTTGAAATTCGACATGTCTGCAGTGGTAAAAATGCGGCTTTTCGACAAAAGTATATTCAATTGAAGAATGTCGATTCGACAACAGTGCTTTTCGACAGTAATTTCGTCAATTTCATTCCGCCTCACTTTGCTGGCGGAATCTAATAAAAACAATTAAAAACATGTTTTTTTTAGTGTTTTTTTTTATTGCTAATAGCATATCTATTTATATTAGAAGGGATTATGTACTTGGTTTGTCTATTAGGAGACACAAATATTATTTATATATTTTTTTAAATGTTTTTTTTTTGTTTTTAACTGACTAATAGAGAGAGCATGGTTTTCAGTGGGAAGGGGTGGGAATGGGTTAAAATCCTGAAAAATAAATGCGTGGGGTCCCCCCTCCTAAGCATAACCAGCCTCGGGCTCTTTGAGCCGGTCCTGGTTGTAAAAATACGGGGGGAAAATTGACAGGGGATCCCCCGTATTTTTAGAACCAGCACCGGGCTCTGCATCCGTTCCTGGTGCAAAAAATACGGGGGACAAAAGACGTAGGGGTCCCCCGTATTTTTAACACCAGCACCGGGCTCCACTAGCTGGAGAGATAATGCCACAGCCGGGGGACACTTTTATATCGGTCCCTGCGGCCGTGGCATTAAATCCCCAACTAGTCATCCCTGGCCGGGGTACCCTGGAGGAGTGGGGACCCCTTAAATCAAGCCCCCCCTCCAGCCACCCAAGGGCCAGGGGTGAAGCCCGAGGCTGTCCCCCCCATCCATGGGCTGCGGCTGGGGGGCTGATAGCCTTGTGACAAATAAAAGAATATTGTTTTTTTGCAGCAGAACTACAAGTACCAGCAAGCCTCCACTGCAAGCTGGTCCTTGGAGAACCACAAGTACCAGCATGTGGGGGGAAATGGGCCTGCTGGTACCTGTAGTTCTTCTGCAAAAAAAATACCCAAATAAAAACAGGACACGCACACCGTGAAAGTAAAACTTTATTACATATATGCCGACACACACATACTTACCTATGTTCACACGCCGACCTCTGTCCACTTCTCCAAGTAGAATCCATGGTGTACCTGAAAATGAAATTGTACTCACCTAAATCCAGTGTAGCTGTCCTTGTCTTTTTTGTAATCCACGTACTTGGCAAAAAAACAAACCGCATACCCGAACCACGCACTGAAAGGGGTCCCATGTTTACACATGGGACCCCTTTCCCCGAATGCTGAGACCCCCCGTGACTCCTGTCACAGAAGGTCCCTTCAGTCAATCAGGGAGCGCCACGTCGTGGCACTCTCCTGATTGGCTATGCGCGTCTGAGCTGTCAGACAGCGCATCGCACAGCCGCTCCATTATCTTCAATGGTGGGAACTTTGCGGTCAGCGGGTAACCTCACAAAGTCCCCACTCCTCCAGGGTACCCCGGCCAGGTGTGACTAGTTGGGGATTTAATGCCACGGCCGCAGGGACCGATATAAAAGTGTCCCCCGGCTGTGGCATTATCTCTCCAGCTAGTGGAGCCCGGTGCTGGTGTTAAAAATACGGGGGACCCCTACATCTTTTGTCCCCCGTATTTTTTGCACCAGGAACGGACGCAGAGCCCGGTGCTGGTTCTAAAAATACGGGGGATGCCCTGTCAATTCCCCCCCCCCGTATTTTTACAACCAGGACCGGCTCAAAGAGCCCGAGGCTGGTTATGCTTAGGAGGGGGGACCCCACACAATTTTTTTAGGGTTTTTTAACCATTTTTGTGCCGTCCGAAAAGTCGAATCCAGGACGCACTTATCCGTCAATTGGTCCGTTTTTCGACAGCGGGACTGTCGAATCCGTTTTTAATTGAATATGTCGAATTCCGGCACCCGCCGGCCGGGATTCGACGGTCAAATTGTGTCAAATTTAAAAACGGGCGAAAAAAAGCCGCAATTCGTCCGGAATTGCATATACCACATAGAGATACTGTAAGTGTTACATGGCAAATCTAATTATTGTATGAATAGATAGATCAAAAATAGAGGTTCTAAACTATCCCTAATAGATATATGTTCCTACTAATTCTGTCCTTAAGTCATTTTCACACAGATGTATTAAAGCTATGAAGCAGTAGCTGTTGAAGATACTTCCTGCTTTGTGAGTAATGGCGTGCGCAGCAGCTGTCCCCTATTCAATAAGCTTCAAAAAGCTTCAGCTAGATGGACGTGCATGCACAGTTTTTAACCTAGAAGTAAACTTATAGTGTATATGGGCTTCTATAGGAAACTGTGTCCTTGCAGCTGAACATTGGTAGATAACCCCCAAAAAATATGCCTGATTGCTGCAATATGGAATGTTAATTTTTGGGAGCATTTTGTAATAAAAAGGCCCCTGAGACAAATAGATCTTTAGTAAAGTGTCTGTATCACTGAGAACTTTTCTGAGTGTATACTCTGCAACAGTTACTTACGTATGCATGACATGACTTACACATCTTGCAGTCACCTCTTTACTTCTTTGTAATATGATATATACATTATAAGCAGCCGTTTTGTATAATAAACATACACAGCAATTCTTGGTGGTTACTCATCATTCTCAAATAGCACCAATTATGGGATTATTATTGAAGTACTGTAAAACATGAGAGAAAGGTTCCATATGATCGACTGTTCTAGAAAGACATTTGCAGTGTCTGTGTAATACCCCATTCAAATTAAAAGCCCTGGTCCAACCCTGAATTTTGAACACGAGTCCAACCTAGAGATGAGCGGGTTCGGTTTCTCTGAATCCGAACCCGCCAGAACTTCATGTTTTTTTTCACGGGTCCGAGCGACTCGGATCTTCCCGCCTTGCTCGGTTAACCCGAGCGCGCCCGAACGTCATCATGACGCTGTCGGATTCTCGCGAGGCTCGGATTCTATCGCGAGACTCGGATTCTATATAAGGAGCCGCGCGTCGCCGCCATTTTCACACGTGCATTGAGATTGATAGGGAGAGGACGTGGCTGGCGTCCTCTCCATTTAGATTATAAGAGACTGAGAGAGATTTACTGGAGCTGACTAGGAGGAGTACTGTTACTGTAGAAGTGTAGAGACTGAGTGGAGAGAGTTTACTAGTGAGGACAGTGCAGTTTACTTTATAATCCGTTCTCTGCCTGAAAAAAGCGATACACAGCACACAGTGACTCAGTCACATACCATATCTGTGTGCACTGCTCAGGCTCAGGCCAGTGTGCTGCATCATCTATTATCTATATATAATATTATATATATCTGTCTGACTGCTCAGCTCACACAGCTTATAATTGTGGGGGAGACTGGGGAGCACTACTGCAGTGCCAGTTATAGGTTATAGCAGGAGCCAGGAGTACATAATATATTATATAGTGAGTGACCACCAGACACACAGTGCAGTTTATTTAATATATCCGTTCTCTGCCTGAAAAAAGCGATACACACAGTGACTCAGTCAGTCACATACCATATCTGTGTGCACTGCTCAGGCTCAGGCCAGTGTGCTGCATCATCTATTATCTATATATAATATTATATATATCTGTCTGACTGCTCAGCTCACACAGCTTATAATTGTGGGGGAGACTGGGGAGCACTACTGCAGTGCCAGTTATAGGTTATAGCAGGAGCCAGGAGTACATAATATATTATATAGTGAGTGACCACCAGACACACAGTGCAGTTTATTTAATATATCCGTTCTCTGCCTGAAAAAAGCGATACACACAGTGACTCAGTCAGTCACATACCATATCTGTGTGCACTGCTCAGGCTCAGGCCAGTGTGCTGCATCATCTATTATCTATATATAATATTATATATATCTGTCTGACTGCTCAGCTCACACAGCTTATAATTGTGGGGGAGACTGGGGAGCACTACTGCAGTGCCAGTTATAGGTTATAGCAGGAGCCAGGAGTACATATTATATTAAAATTAAACAGTGCACACTTTTGCTGCAGGAGTGCCACTGCCAGTGTGACTGACCAGTGACCTGACCACACTGACCACCAGTATAGTTAGTAGTATACTTATATTGTGATTGCCTAAAAAAGTTAAACACTCGTCGTGTGACTTCACTTGTGTGTTTTTTTTTTTTTTATTCTATAAAAATAAAACTCATTCTGCTGACAGACAGTGTCCAGCAGGTCCGTCATTATATAATATATAATATATACCTGTCCGGCTGCAGTAGTGATATATATATATTTTTTATATCATTTATCATCCAGTCGCAGCAGACACAGTACGGTAGTTCACGGCTGTGGCTACCTCTGTGTCTATGCACTCGGCAGGCAGTCCGTCCATAATTGTAATACCACCTAACCGTGGATTTTTTTCATTCTTCTTTATACATACATAGTTACATAGACATCTCTTTATCAACCAGTCTATATTAGCTGCAGACACAGTACAGTACGGTAGTTCACGGCTGTGGCTACCTCTGTGTCTGCACTCGGCAGGCAGTCCGTCCATAATTGTATACCACCTAACCGTGGTTTTTTTTCATTCTTCTTTATACATACATAGTTACATAGACATCTTCTCTTTATCAACCAGTCTATATTAGCTGCAGACACAGTACAGTACGGTAGTTCACGGCTGTGGCTACCTCTGTGTCTGCACTCGGCAGGCAGTCCGTCCATAATTGTATACCACCTAACCGTGGATTTTTTTCAGTCTTCTTTATACATACATAGTTACATAGACATCTTCTCTTTATCAACCAGTCTATATTAGCTGCAGACACAGTACAGTACGGTAGTTCACGGCTGTGGCTACCTCTGTGTCTGCAGTCGGCAGGCAGTCCATAATTGTATACTAGTATCCATCTCCATTGTTTACCTGAGGTGCCTTTTAGTTGTGCCTATTAAAATATGGAGAACAAAAATGTTGAGGTTCCAAAATTAGGGAAAGATCAAGATCCACTTCCACCTCGTGCTGAAGCTGCTGCCACTAGTCATGGCCGAGACGATGAAATGCCAGCAACGTCGTCTGCCAAGGCCGATGCCCAATGTCATAGTACAGAGCATGTCAAATCCAAAACACCAAATATCAGAAAAAAAAGGACTCCAAAACCTAAAATAAAATTGTCGGAGGAGAAGCGTAAACTTGCCAATATGCCATTTACCACACGGAGTGGCAAGGAACGGCTGAGGCCCTGGCCTATGTTCATGGCTAGTGGTTCAGCTTCACATGAGGATGGAAGCACTCAGCCTCTCGCTAGAAAAATGAAAAGACTCAAGCTGGCAAAAGCAGCACAGCAAAGAACTGTGCATTCTTCGAAATCCCAAATCCACAAGGAGAGTCCAATTGTGTCGGTTGCGATGCCTGACCTTCCCAACACTGGACGTGAAGAGCATGCGCCTTCCACCATTTGCACGCCCCCTGCAAGTGCTGGAAGGAGCACCCGCAGTCCAGTTCCTGATAGTCAGATTGAAGATGTCAGTGTTGAAGTACACCAGGATGAGGAGGATATGGGTGTTGCTGGCGCTGGGGAGGAAATTGACCAGGAGGATTCTGATGGTGAGGTGGTTTGTTTAAGTCAGGCACCCGGGGAGACACCTGTTGTCCGTGGGAGGAATATGGCCGTTGACATGCCAGGTGAAAATACCAAAAAAATCAGCTCTTTGGTGTGGAGGTATTTCACCAGAAATGCGGACAACAGGTGTCAAGCCGTGTGTTCCCTTTGTCAAGCTGTAATAAGTAGGGGTAAGGACGTTAACCACCTCGGAACATCCTCCCTTATACGTCACCTGCAGCGCATTCATAATAAGTCAGTGACAAGTTCAAAAACTTTGGGTGACAGCGGAAGCAGTCCACTGACCAGTAAATCCCTTCCTCTTGTAACCAAGCTCACGCAAACCACCCCACCAACTCCCTCAGTGTCAATTTCCTCCTTCCCCAGGAATGCCAATAGTCCTGCAGGCCATGTCACTGGCAATTCTGACGAGTCCTCTCCTGCCTGGGATTCCTCCGATGCATCCTTGCGTGTAACGCCTACTGCTGCTGGCGCTGCTGTTGTTGCCGCTGGGAGTCGATGGTCATCCCAGAGGGGAAGTCGTAAGCCCACTTGTACTACTTCCAGTAAGCAATTGACTGTTCAACAGTCCTTTGCGAGGAAGATGAAATATCACAGCAGTCATCCTACTGCAAAGCGGATAACTGAGGCCTTGACAACTATGTTGGTGTTAGACGTGCGTCCGGTATCCGCCGTTAGTTCACAGGGAACTAGACAATTTATTGAGGCAGTGTGCCCCCGTTACCAAATACCATCTAGGTTCCACTTCTCTAGGCAGGCGATACCGAGAATGTACACGGACGTCAGAAAAAGACTCACCAGTGTCCTAAAAAATGCAGTTGTACCCAATGTCCACTTAACCACGGACATGTGGACAAGTGGAGCAGGGCAGGGTCAGGACTATATGACTGTGACAGCCCACTGGGTAGATGTATGGACTCCCGCCGCAAGAACAGCAGCGGCGGCACCAGTAGCAGCATCTCGCAAACGCCAACTCTTTCCTAGGCAGGCTACGCTTTGTATCACCGCTTTCCAGAATACGCACACAGCTGAAAACCTCTTACGGCAACTGAGGAAGATCATCGCGGAATGGCTTACCCCAATTGGACTCTCCTGTGGATTTGTGGCATCGGACAACGCCAGCAATATTGTGTGTGCATTAAATATGGGCAAATTCCAGCACGTCCCATGTTTTGCACATACCTTGAATTTGGTGGTGCAGAATTTTTTAAAAAACGACAGGGGCGTGCAAGAGATGCTGTCGGTGGCCAGAAAAATTGCGGGACACTTTCGGCGTACAGGCACCACGTACAGAAGACTGGAGCACCACCAAAAACTACTGAACCTGCCCTGCCATCATCTGAAGCAAGAAGTGGTAACGAGGTGGAATTCAACCCTCTATATGCTTCAGAGGTTGGAGGAGCAGCAAAAGGCCATTCAAGCCTATACAATTGAGCACGATATAGGAGGTGGAATGCACCTGTCTCAAGTGCAGTGGAGAATGATTTCAACGTTGTGCAAGGTTCTGATGCCCTTTGAACTTGCCACACGTGAAGTCAGTTCAGACACTGCCAGCCTGAGTCAGGTCATTCCCCTCATCAGGCTTTTGCAGAAGAAGCTGGAGGCATTGAAGAAGGAGCTAAAAGGGAGCGATTCCGCTAGGCATGTGGGACTTGTGGATGCAGCCCTTAATTCGCTTAACAAGGATTCACGGGTGGTCAATCTGTTGAAATCAGAGCACTACATTTTGGCCACCGTGCTCGATCCTAGATTTAAAGCCTACCTTGGATCTCTCTTTCCGGCAGACACAAGTCTGCTGGGGTGCAAAGACCTGCTGGTGACAAAATTGTCAAGTCAAGCGGAACGCAACCTGTCAACATCTCCTCCTTCACATTCTCCCGCAACTGGGGGTGCGAGGAAAAGGCTCAGAATTCCGAGCCCACCCGCTGGCGGTGATGCAGGGCAGTCTGGAGCGACTGCTGATGCTGACATCTGGTCCGGACTGAAGGACCTGACAACGATTACGGACATGTCGTCTACTGTCACTGCATATGATTCTCTCAACATTGAAAGAATGGTGGAGGATTATATGAGTGACCGCATCCAAGTAGGCACGTCACACAGTCCGTACTTATACTGGCAGGAAAAAGAGGCAATTTGGAGGCCCTTGCACAAACTGGCTTTATTCTACCTAAGTTGCCCTCCCACAAGTGTGTACTCCGAAAGAGTGTTTAGTGCCGCCGCTCACCTTGTCAGCAATCGGCGTACGAGGTTACATCCAGAAAATGTGGAGAAGATGATGTTCATTAAAATGAATTATAATCAATTCCTCCGCGGAGACATTGACCAGCAGCAATTGCCTCCACAAAGTACACAGGGAGCTGAGATGGTGGATTCCAGTGGGGACGAATTGATAATCTGTGAGGAGGGGGATGTACACGGTGATATATCGGAGGGTGAAGATGAGGTGGACATCTTGCCTCTGTAGAGCCAGTTTGTGCAAGGAGAGATTAATTGCTTCTTTTTTGGGGGGGGTCCAAACCAACCCGTCATATCAGTCACAGTCGTGTGGCAGACCCTGTCACTGAAATGATGGGTTGGTTAAAGTGTGCATGTCCTGTTTTGTTTATACAACATAAGGGTGGGTGGGAGGGCCCAAGGACAATTCCATCTTGCACCTCTTTTTTCTTTTCTTTTTCTTTGCATCATGTGCTGATTGGGGAGGGTTTTTTGGAAGGGACATCCTGCGTGACACTGCAGTGCCACTCCTAGATGGGCCCGGTGTTTGTGTCGGCCACTAGGGTCGCTAATCTTACTCACACAGTCAGCTACCTCATTGCGCCTCTTTTTTTCTTTGCGTCATGTGCTGTTTGGGGAGGGTTTTTTGGAAGGGACATCCTGCGTGACACTGCAGTGCCACTCCTAGATGGGCCCGGTGTTTGTGTCGGCCACTAGGGTCGCTAATCTTACTCACACAGCTACCTCATTGCGCCTCTTTTTTTCTTTGCGTCATGTGCTGTTTGGGGAGGGTTTTTTGGAAGGGACATCCTGCGTGACACTGCAGTGCCACTCCTAGATGGGCCCGGTGTTTGTGTCGGCCACTAGGGTCGCTAATCTTACTCACACAGCTACCTCATTGCGCCTCTTTTTTTCTTTGCGTCATGTGCTGTTTGGGGAGGGTTTTTTGGAAGGGACATCCTGCGTGACACTGCAGTGACACTCCTAGATGGGCCCGGTGTTTGTGTCGGCCACTAGGGTCGCTTATCTTACTCACACAGCGACTTCGGTGCAAATTTTAGGACTAAAAATAATATTGTGAGGTGTGAGGTATTCAGAATAGACTGAAAATGAGTGTAAATTATGGTTTTTGAGGTTAATAATACTTTGGGATCAAAATGACCCCCAAATTCTATGATTTAAGCTGTTTTTTAGTGTTTTTTGAAAAAAACACCCGAATCCAAAACACACCCGAATCCGACAAAAAAAATTCGGTGAGGTTTTGCCAAAACGCGTTCGAACCCAAAACACGGCCGCGGAACCGAACCCAAAATGGATGAGCATGGCTATATCTGTATCAACAGTGTAATGTGAAAGTCTACAAACAAAAGGAAACCCTACTTGTTAACCTGACAAAAAAGGGAAGATGGCGCTTAGTGATCATATGAATTTGAAACATCTCTACTAAAGAGCAAATAGGTCACTAAAAGATATCATGAATATGCCATCTCTGTATACAGTAATGTATATAAAACCCTTACTAAGAGCTATACAAAGAAGATACTAAATCTAGACCCGATAGTGAGAATTTTCTTTTTTTTTTAAAGTCACTATGTACAAAAACTTCATGTCAAGGGAGCGTGGCCTGGCGGGCATCTGAGGCAGCTGTGTTCTTTATGAGCCCCTGCCTGGACCCTCCCAATCTCTCTCCTTATTACCACCCAGGGACACCAACCACCCATGCTCCGCTAGTGCCTGCTACACTATATTGAGGGGAGCGTTCTGGGGCGCTGAGATGAGCCGCGGCCTACCTGAACTCTCTGAGTCGGGGACTTGATTAGTAGCTGTGGCTGCCGCGCACTTCCGGAGGCCCGGGATCAGGTCTTGGAGACCTGCCGCGACTATATACAGCTTCCCTGCTGCGGTGGGTGGTGACCCGTCCTCTGGCCCCTGCCCTCTGAGAGGCCCTGTATGTCGCGACTGTGCTGCCCTGGTGCCGAGAAAAGTTAGTTCCCCTTCAGCAGTGTGACTCCCTGTGGCCATCTTGGATTCAGACCTAGCCGTCTCAAGCTGTTGTTCCCCACCTGGAAGAGACCTGTGAAGCTGCCTCATCACTGGCTGGTCCATGTCTGAGGCTCCCCACCTGTCAGTCCTTGCCTCCCTGTGCTTGGTGGCCACTTGTGCATGTGGTCGGTAAGTGTACTTGCTGCAGCTTCCATACATACCCACTGCTGTTTATGTTCCCCAGCCACACTCTTTACCAGCACAATTGGGGAATTTTTCATACCAATGCTATATGCCCAAGACCTGAGGTGGTCTCTTGTGACTGTGCTCTAATAGCTCTACTTTTTCAATATCAATTACCTTAATTGCATTCTCCTACCTTTATTGTATATGACAATTGGAGCTGGTACTCCCTCTAGTGGTGACTTCTGTTGATTTCTGCTCCCTGTGAGTTCTCAGTTTTCTGAAGATGTGATTCTGTGGAGATTGCCCTGAGTCTCGGGACTCTCTTTCTCTGCTACATATGATATTTTAATTACAGCGCGTTTTCCCTACTACGGTGATTTGACTAACTACGTACTGCAGTGAATTTCTTGTGCCGACTTTTCTATCTGCTTAAAGGCAACCGCAAGCAAGGCGGGTCAGACCTGACACAGACCCTTAAAAAGTTTGCTTTCTCAACTGATAAACCTTCAAGTTGCTCTACCCCCTCACTCCCTGATGTTTCTGATTCGGAGGACTCTGACCACTCTCTGTTGATACGGAAGGATTTGCAATGACTTTTTCATGAAGTCCAGTAGACGAGGAAGTCTATACAGGCGGTACAGACGGAAGCGCATACGGCGATTACTTCTCTTAAAGCTGACCTCAATGATCTTCGGAATAGAACGGACCATCTGGAATCTAAGATGGATGAGGTGGTTGCTTCCCAAAACGATTTAGGCGATGAGCTCAGAGGTTTGAAACAGGAGGTTCAGCTTATCCTGATACACCAGGATCAGGATAATAGGGCGATAAGTAATAATTTACAGATCAGGTGTGTTCCTGAAGAGGTTGACCTGGCATCTTTGGATGACTACCTTAAAAAACTGTTTTCGCACCTTTCACCGACGACTCCGGAAGACCACCTCTTACTGGATAGGGCACATACAGCCCTCCTTCCTCATGCTCAAGACTCTGCTCAGCCTAGAGATGTTATTCTGCTCTGCCATTACTATACGGCCAAATAGGATATACTTAAGGAGGCCAGGAAGATCTCCAATATACAGCTCCAAGGTCATTCCCTTCAAATTTTCCAGGACATTGCACCTACTACCTTGGTTAACAGAAAAGACCTCAGGCCTGTTACATCAATTCTTAGAGACGATGGCATTCGTTACAGATGGGGTTTCCCCTTCCGCATCCTGGTCTAGCACCGTAATCACCTTCATTCAGCTCAAACTTTGGCAGAGGCCCATCAGCTCCTGGACACCTTGGGTCTATCTCATCCGCCTGCCTCGTCTGATTCATCGCCGTAGTCGCACGCTGCCTCGCCCTTGGAGGTGACCGCTACGCCTCGACGCTCCCTGAATCAAGATTGGTCAAAGGTGCCATCCGCAAGGAAATCTACGTCTGCTGGTCCTCCGACCTGATGTTAATTATGTTTTTATATTGTTCAATCCTGCTTTTTTACTATAATGGAGTGCATATATGGCTTGGTGATATCATGTGATTTTTTTTTTCTTCATGTTGCTCTCTTGCCGTCTGTCCTTTTCGTCAACCTTGGCTATAGCGAGAGTAGCATCTTTGTACTGTTCTAGTATTTGTTAGGCCTGTTTATTGATGCAATTCATTCTAACTGTGATCTGATCTGTTGTTTTGGAACGGATACTCTTCAGTTTGTGGCCGGTTATTGCCCTCTCAGGTTCCGTATAGGTTTAAGGTTATATTTTAGGAATGTCAAGCATATTATATTATCTACCATAGATGGTAGTAGGGAAAGGGATGCAATGTCTCTTCTTTTTTCCTGTTTATATTTGTCCCTAGACTCAGGACACTTGCCTTTGGGTGTTCTTATTACCTCTTGCCCTTAGGCCATCTACGCCATGTCCCCCTCACACAGCGGCACCGATACTTGGCTCACACAGCACCCATGCTACACACACAGAACACCAAATAATACGCTCACACAGCAGCGCCCACAATACTCTCAGAAGGCACCCATACTATGGTCACACAGCCCCCATACTACGCGCACACAGCTACACCCATATTATGCTCACACAGCAGCACCCATACTACGCTCACACAGTGGCCATACCACACGCACACATCAGCACCTATACTACGCTCACACAACCCCCATACTACGCTCACACAGCACCCATACCAGGCTTACACGGCAGCACCCACAGTACACTCACACAGCACCCATACTACACACACACAACACCAATACTACGCTCCCACAGTGGCACCCATACTATGCTCACACAGCACCCATACTACACTCACACAGCGGCACCCATACTACGCTCACTCAGCACCATTACTACGCTCACACAGCGGCACCCATACTACGCTCACACAGCACCCATACTATGCTCACACAGCATCCATAGTCCACTCACAGAGCACCCATACTACACTCACACAGCACCCATACCACGCTCACATGGCTGCTCCCATAGTACACTCACACAGCCCCCATACTATGGTCACACAGGGGCACCCATACTATGCTCACACAAGGGCACCCATATTATGCTTACAGTCAGTGCCGCAACTAGACATTTTAGCGCTGTGTGCAAAGAAACGGCATCGGCGCCCCCTCCCCTTAACGTAAACTGGCGGCAGTGAGCGCCGTAGGCGCTCGCAAAAAATATAGTGGTGTGGCTTCACAAGAAAGGGGTGTGGCCACAAAATAATACCAATTCATATAATGGTGCACAGTAGTCTCCATTATTCTAATAACGCCGCACAGTAGCACCACTACACTAGGAAGAGCCCCCTTTTACTCATTACGGCAGACAGCGTCCCCTTTTTACACATTACGGCAGACAGCGTCCCCTTTTTACACATTACGACAGACAGTGCCTCCTTTTTACACATTACGGCGGACAGCGTGCCTTTTTTACATATTACAGCGGACAGCTTGCCTTTTTACACATTATGGCAGACAGCGTCCCCTTTTTTACAATTACGGCAGACAGAGTCCCCTTTTTAAACATTACGGCAGACAGCGTCCCCTGTTTACACATTATGGGAGACAGCATCCCCTTTTTTACACATTACGGCAGACAGAGTCCCCTTTTTACACATTATGGCAGACAGCATCCCCTTTTTACACATTACGGCAGACAGAGTCCCTTTTTTACACATTACGGCAGACAGCGTCCACTTTTTACACATTACGGCAAACAGCGTCCCCTTTTTTACACATTACGGCAGACAGAGCCCCCTTTTTACACATTACGGCAGACAGCATCCCCTTTTTACACATTACGGCAGACAGCGTGCCCTTTTTACACATTACGGCAGACAGCGTCCACCTTTTACATGTTACGGCAGACAGTGTCCCCTTTTACACATTACAGCAGACAGAGTCCACCTTTTACACGTTACGGCAGGATAGGTCCCCCTTTTACACATTATAGCAGGCAGAGTCCCCCTTTAACACAGTACGGCAGGCAGATTCCCTCTTACACCCCCCCTCTACCCTTAGAGTGTAGTGCAGTGTACTGTAGTGAAGTGTAGTGTAATATACTGTAGTGTAGTGTACTGTAGTGAAGTGTAGTGTAATATAGTGTAGTGTACTGTAGTATAGTGTACTGTAGTGTAGTCACTTATTTGATGTGTTCTTCCAGCGCTGTTGCCGGCTCCTGACTCCTCCTGACAGACTGTCCACTTCACAGGCAGAGAACTCAGCCGCAGCACTGCCGTGGCCTTAGCAGCAGTGGCGGTTTAAGCTTGACACAGGCAAGTGGGCGGCTTCAGCGGGACACAGTCGGGTGGCGGCTTCAGCAGCAGGACATAGTCGGGCGAGCGGCAGGGGCTTCAGCGGGACGAAGGCGGCGCCGCCTAAAACAGTGAATCTGCGGCCGTGCGGGTGTGATGCTCGATGGTGCGCCTTCACTGCATTTGCGCTGTGGGCAAGGCACCGTCGGCACACACCTAGTTACGGCACTGCTTACAGTGCCGATACTACGCTCACACAGCACCCATACTACGCTCACACAGCCCCCATACTACGCTCACAGAGGCAGCCTTACTACTCTCACACAGCGGCACCCATACTACTCTCACATGGCAGCACCCATACTACTCTCACAAGGCAGCACCCATACTACACTCACACTGCAACCATACTACGTTCACAGAGCGGCACCCATACAATGCTCACACAGCCCCCATACTACACTCACACAGCCCCCATATAACGCTCACACAGCACCCATACCACGCTCACAGCAGCACCCATACTAGGCTCACACAGCCTCCATGCTACACACACAGAACACTAATAATACTACGCTCACCCATTAACCCCCACCTAGCACTCAGTAACCCATTTATTGAACAATTTCTACATCCCAGTGCCCATTAAAACATCCACCCCCATACACACCTCTCACACATCATAAATCGATTCTGCTCATCATGGAGCCATTATGGAAGTTACCAGGCAGCAGACAACACCATGCATGCAGCAACATCAGCAGTAAGCAACTCCTTCCTCGTGTAGTATAGTCTGTGTGGCAGAGCTTGTGAGAGTCAGGATCAGGACCCGACCGAGCGAAGGTGAGAGTGGCCTCTGGAGGACAGGGGATGGGCGGCCACCGCACTGCCTGCATGGCTCTGTGGCTGTTCTCACTGACAGGGGAGAGTGCCGGGTCTTCAGGAAGCAGGTCCTGGGAGGATAGCTGCTGGCAGTCTGTGACAGGAAAAAGTTGTATCCTGCCAACGCTGTCAATCGCCTCCTGTGGGCCTATTTTCAATGGGGGGCCTGAAGCTGCAACTCTACCCGCCCCATTGTTAATCCGGCCCTGGGCATTACCCAGGTCATCGTGACCCGGGTTGGACTGTTCACAGTTCCCAATAATGGTTAACATAGAACATCTGTGGTTCTACTATTTGGTAGGTAGAAGTTTGGCATAAACATTGTTGACTTACTGAGTTCAGTCTTCATTGGTTGCTGATTGCCCAAACTACAAAACAATCCCCGGGCAAATTGAAAAGATAATTTTAAGTGCATGGCAGATTTTTTTTTTTTTTTTACTTGATATTTTTACAAGAATTTTAACAGATTAAATATTACATATTTATAAATTTGTATAATATAATAAACACGTTTGACTTTTTACACTACGCCTTAAATACTGATGGAATAAGAGTCATTTTATATTGAATATCTATTTTGGCTTATTTTGATATGTAAACAAACATAAATCTAAACATTATCATTATTAGTAAGATCACATACATCGCTTATTACACCATTTGCTATGGATGTGTCACATGTCACATACTCTTCTGGTTTCACAATATGCTGATTAGTTGCAGACTGTCTAACTTTGAGGCACTGTCCCAGGCTTTAAAAGAATGGGTCCTGGAATTGTCTGTCCCTGGAAATGTGCATATTTGTTACTACTGATCAACTGTACAATGAGATTCACCTTGGCTGCCTGTTATTCTCTGGGCATTATAAGTTAATTCTTATTTGAAATAAGGCCCTCATTCTGAGTTGATCGCTCGCTAGCTACTTTTAGCAGCCGTGCAAACGCATAGTCGCCACCCACGGGGGAGTGTATTTTGTGCAGTCTCTGAGTAGGTCTGGACTTACTCAGCCCTTGCGATCACTTCATTCTTTTTGGTGCCAGAATTGACGTCAGACACCCGCCCTGCAAACACATGGACACGCCAGCATTTTTCCAAACACTCCCAGAAAACGGTCAGTTGCCACCCACAAACGCCTTCTTCCTGTCAATCTCCTTGCGATCAGCTGTGCGAATGGATTCTTCGTTAAATCCATCGCTCAGCAACGATCCGCTTTGTACCTGTACGACGCGCATGCGCATTGCAGTGCATACGCATGTGCAGTAGAGACCTGATTGCTGCGCTGCGAAAAACGGCAGCGAGCGATCAACTCGGAATGACCCCCTAAGTACGTAAAGCTAAAAGAATAGGATTTTAATTACCAGCTGGTAAATCCTTTTCTCATAGTCCGTGAGGGATATTGGGGGAATCCAGTACGATGGTGTAAAGGTGGGGTCCAAAGGAGCCGGTGCACTTTAAAATTCTTCAACTGGGTGTGCTAGCTCCTCCCCTCTATGCCACCTCCCAAAAGCAGTTATAAGTAAAATAGTGCTAGAAGGAGAAAGGACATACTTGAGAGAAGGAACATAACAACAATGAGTGGTGAGATTTACACACCAGCACTCCACTAACTTAAAACAACCATCAATGGCTGGTAACAAGACAGCAACAGCTGAACAAGTAACCATAGAAGAGATAACCTGCAGAAAAGTCAACGCACTGAGGCGGGCGCCCAATATCCCTTATGAACTATGAGAGAGGATTTACCGGTAGGTAATTAAAATCTTATTTTCTCTACCATCCATAAGGGATATTGGGGGAATCTAGTACAATGGGGACATCCCAAAGCTTCCAGAACAGGCGGGAATGTGTGGAGACGTCTGCAGCACCACCTGCCCAAACTGTGAATCCTCCTTGGCCAGGGTATCAAACCTATAGAACTTCAAAGTGTTCTTCCCGACCAGGTAGCAGCTCGGCATAGTTGCAAGGCTGAGACTGCAGGGGCAGCCATCCAGGAAGACCCCACCGATCTTGTAGAGTGGGCCTTCAGAGACTGTGGAACAGGTCAGGCTGCCGACACATAGGCCTGTTGGATAGTAAGCCTAAGCCAACGAGCAATAGACTGCTTAGAAGCAGGGCAATCCGTCTTCCTGATCCGAGCCGCTCTCTTGACATAGATTCTCAAGGCTCGCACAGCATCCAATGCCGCCGGAGGAGCAGAAGTGCCAGAACTTGACGTAACCACAATAGGCTCATTCAAGTGGAATGCAGAGACAACCTTCGGCAGGAACTGCTGCCTAGTCCTGAGCTCCACGCTGTCCTCATAAAAGACCAAGTAGGGGCTTTTACACGATAAGGTCCCCAATTCTGAGACACGCCTAGCAGAAGCCAGGGCCAATAACATCAGTGTCTTCCACGTGATTTACTTGTCTTCTACCGTCGTCAGAGGTTCAAATCAGGAGGACTGTAGAAATTCCAACACTACATTTAAGTCCCAGGGTGCCGTGGGCGGCACAAAAGGAGGTTGAATGTGAAGCACCACCTGCAAGGAGGTCTGAACTTCTGACAATACTGCCAATTTCTTCTGGAAGAAAATGGAGAGAGCTGAAATCTGGACCTTAATGGAACACAGACGTAAGCCCTTATCGACACCAGCCTGCAGGAAATGGAGGAACTATCTCAAGTGAAACTCTGCAGGCGGATACGTGCGGTCCTCGCACCAGGAGACATATCTCCTCCAGATATGATGATAGTGTTTTGACGTCACAGGTTTCCTGGCCTGCACCATGGTATCAATAACCTTTTTGGAAAGGCCCTTGTAAGCTAGGATGTTCCGCTCAACCTCCATGCTGTCAAACGAAGCCGCCGTAAGTCTGGATAGACAAATGGTCCTTGTTGAAGATCTCTCAGTGGCAGAGGCCAAGGGTCTTCGACGGACATGTCCAGAAGATCCGCGTACCAAGTCCTCCGAGGCCAATCCGGGGCAATCAGAATTGCCTGGACTACTTGATTCCTGATGCACTTGAGTACCTTTGGGATCAATGGAATCGGAGGCAACAGGTAGACCAGCCGGTAAGGCCAAGGCGACGTCAGTGCATCTACTGCCCTTGCCTGAGAGTCCCTGGTTTGTGAGCAATACCAACGAAGCTTCTTGTTGAGTCAAGAAGCCATCATGTCTATTTGTGGGCAGCCCCACCGGTCGATGATCTGCTGAAACACATAATGGTGAAGCCCCCACTCTCCTGGGTGGAGATTGTGACGACTCAGGAAGTCTGCTTCCCAGTTGTCTACTCCCGGAATGAAGATTGCAGACATTGCTCTTGCATTTCTTTCTGCCCAGAGGAGTATCTATAACACCTCTCGCATGCAGGCCCTGCTTTTTGTCCCTCCTTGTCGATTGATGTACTCCACTGCTGTGGCATTGTCCGACTGTAGCTGGATCACGTGATCCCTGAGCACAGGAAAGGCCTGAAGCAGAGCACTGTAGATTGCCCGAAGTTCCAGAATGTTGATCGAAAGGAGGGCTTTGTGGGCTGACCACCTGCCATGGAACTGAGCCCCATCATAAGGAGGATAGAAAGATGGCGATACCCTGTGCGGTGAAAATGTGGCGGTCGGGTGTTTGTACATACAAAAATGCGATAAAAACCCAAAATACGGGGTTTTATTGCATTTTCCCTTTAGTACATCCCGCCCTCTGTGAGGAGAAAAACGACTGCTTTACTGCATCGTCTTCTGCTGGGAGATTTAACACATCCCTGATAGCAATTATGAGGGGCTCAAGCCCTTGTGCAGGAGATGAATCCTCAATAATAGTGTCCAGTTCCTCCCCCTCCTTCTGTCCCTCTTCATCAGTTACTGAGAGTAAGCAGGCAGCCCACGTGTATGTGGCCCTGAGCTAGGGAGAAGGGTCTGTCCTCTGCCTCCAGCAGCCAGGTCTGCTGCACCCTGCTGCAGTCGCTGTGTCTTATGACTATTTGCAGAGGGCTGAAACAACATGTCCGCCATCCAGGGAGTTTAATTAGGATGGCTGCTGCACCTCCCAGCCTCCACACAAGCCAGAGAGGACTTGCTACATTGTACATGAGAAGGGAAGGGGGAAAATCTGCATGTGCATAAATGGTGTTTACCATATTCACAGGAGACAAACTCTCACACACAATACACAGACACTGTACAAGCAAGCCTGCCCTTGATTGGTATGTGAGTAGGAGACCCAGAGAAAATGACCAGCACACCAAGCCTAGCAGGCTCAGGGAGACTGCAGGCTGTAACTTTATACTGTGACTCAGTGGAACACCGGTGTTTTGTCCTTATGAGGACTCTAATTACAAGTATAATAGCTGCTCTACCCCTTTCTAACACCCCTATATGTATCTGGAGTGTTGGAGGAGCTGTGTGCCTGCGGCTGCTGGAAGCAGAGGAAGGCGCCAAGAAGCCGATGGTCCCGCTCTGAGGTAGCTCCGCTATACGCTTATTTATACTGGCAAATGTCTCCTTTTGGTGTAAAAATAGGATTTTAATTACGTACCAGTAAATCATTTTCTCGTAGTCCGTAGAGGATGCTGGGGTTCCATTTAGTACCATGGGGGTATAGACGGGTCCCTTGGGAGCCATGGGCACTTTAAGAGTTTAATAGTGTGGGCTGGCTCCTCCCTCTATGCCCCTCCTACCAGACTCAGTCTAGAAACTGTGCCCGAGGAGACGGACATACTTCGAGAGAAGGAAATACACAGGTAGTGGTGAGAATCACACCAGCTCACACCGAATTGAAAAACCATGCTGACCAGCATGTAACATGGAGAAACCATGCCAACCAGCATGCAACATGAAGAAATCATGCTAACCTGCATGAAACATGAAGAAACCATGCCAACCAGCATGCAACATGAAGAAACCATGTTAACCAGCATGAAACATGAAGGAACCATGTTAACCAGCATGCAACTAACCAGCAGGAACTAGAAGAAACCCTGCATACCATGCATGAAAGAGGAACAGCAACAGCTGAACCAATACTTAACCAAGTAGCAATGCAGGAAACAAAGCACTGGGCGGGCGCCCAGCATCCTCTACGGACTACGAAAAAAGGATTTACCGGTAGGTAATTAAAATCCTATTTTCTCTTACGTCCTAGAGGATGCTGGGGTTCCATTTAGTACCATGGCGATGTACCAAAGCTCCCAGTACGGGAGGGAGAGTGCTGAGGCACCTGCAGAAAAGATTAACCAGACTTTAGGTCCTCAGAGGCCAAAGTATCGAACTTGTAGAACTTAGCAAACGTGTTCGACCCTGACCAAGTAGCTGCTCGGCAAAGCTGTAAAGCCGAGATACCCCGAGCAGCCGCCCAGGAAGAACCCACTTTACAAGTAGAGTGGGCCTTAACAGATTATGGACACGGCAAGCCTGCCATAGAATAAGCATGCTGGATAAAAAACCTGATCCAGCGAGAATTGTCTGCTTAGAAGCAGGACACCCAACTTTGTTGGAATCATAAAGGACAAACAGAGCGTCCGACTTTCTGTGACGAGAAGTTCTTTTCACATATATTTTCAAAGCCCTCACAACATCCAAGGACTTTGAGTAATCTAGGTGTCAGTAGCTACTGGCACCACAATAGGTCGGTTGATATGAAAATCCGACACAGCCTTTGAAAGAAATCACTGACACATTCTGAGCTCAGCTCTATCCTCATGGAAAATCAAGTAAGGGCTCTTGTGTGATAACGCCCCTGTGACAACCTTCCATGAAAGAAACTTTACGTTCACCGCCTGCAAAGGTTCGAACCAATCCGATTTCAGGGACTGCAACACCACATTAAGATCCCAAGGTGCTGTAGGAGGCACAAAGGGTGGTTGGATGTGCAGAACCCCATTCAAGAAAGTCTGAACCTCAAGGAGAGCAGCTAATTGTTTCTGGAAGAAAATGGACAAGGCCAAAATCTGGACTTTTATGGAGCCCACGCGTAGGTCCACATCCACACATGTCTGCAAAAAGAGGAAAAACCGTCCTAGATGAAACTCCACCGTAGGAAACCTCTTGGATTCACACCAAGACACACACTATTTCCAAATCCGATGGTAATGTTTTGATGTAACTCCCTTTCTAGCCTGTAGCAGAGTAGGAATGACCTTTTTCGGAATGCCCTTCCGAGCTAATATGAAGCGTCCAACCTCCATGCCGTCAATTATAGCCGCGGGAAGTCTTAATAGGTGAACAGCCTCTGTTGTAGAAGGCCCTCGCGAAGAGGAAGAGGCCTCGGATCCTCCAGCAGTAAGTCCAGAAGATCCGTGTACCAAGCCCTTCTTGGAAAGTTGGGAACAGTAAGGAACGCCTGAACTCTTGTTTTATGAGTTTGAGAATCCTTGGGATGAGTGGAAGTGGAGGGAACACATACACTGACTGGAACACCCTCGAAGTTACCTGGGCGTCCACCGTCACTGCATGTGGGGCTCTCGACCTGGAACAGTACCTCCAAAGCTTCTTGCCTATCTGAGCCACACCCCATCGGCTTGTAACCTCTATGAATACCTCTGGATGGAGGCCCCATTCTCCTGGAAGAAGATCATGTCTGCTAAGGAAGTCCGCTTCCCAGTTGTTCACTCCCGGAATGAAGATTGCTGACAGCGCCACCACGTGATTTTCTGCCAAGAGGAGGATTCTTATCACCTCTGACATTACAGCTCTGCTCTTCGTTCCACCCTGTCGGTACAGAACTTGAATGGCCTGATCTTGAAGTAGATGTGCCACTCGTAGAAGGCCGTTGAACCCGCCCCTTATCTGCAGAATGTTTATCGGAAGGATGGATTCCAGACTTGACCACTTTCCTTAAAAGTTTTCCCCTTGGGTGACAGCTCCCCAACCTCTGTCGAGAAGGTGAGAAGTTTGCAGCCACAAGAGGAATGAAATTCTGGCTTTCAGGCAACAGGTGTATTTGTAGGTGCATGTGAAGATGAGATCCCTACCATTTGACCAGGAGATCCAGTTGGAAAGACCCTGCTAGGAACCTTCCGTACTGTCGATCCTCGTAAAAGGCAACCATCTTCCCCATAAGGGGAATGCACTGATGAACCGATACCCGGGCTGGCTTCAGGACATCCGGACCATGGATTGGTTCCAAATGTGAAATTGGAAGCTTCAGGATCCACCCAAGATCCCGGGACAGTTGATTTGATAGAGCAACACTCTGTAACAACATCCCCCTGGAGGATGTTAAGGTCATCCAGATATGGAATTATGTCCACTCCTGGACTGTGGAGTAGGAGTAGAATCGCTGCCATGGCCTTGATGAACACCCCCGGTGTCGCGCAGAAGCCAAGTGCAGTGTTTGGAACTGGAAGTGACATAGTTGTAGTGCAACCTTAGGTAAGTCTAGAGAGGCGGCCAGATTGGAATGTGAAGGGACGCACTCCTGATATCCCGGGATACCAGGAATTCCCCTATATCTCGACCAGAGATCACCGCTCTGACTCCCTCCTGAATTGAACACCCACTAGTGGGGGTCCAATGACCTTATGTTTGAATAGTAACCCCTGTTACGTAAATGAGGTGGAACCAGAATAATGACATGTGTTTGACAAATGTTAGGATAGCTTCCAGCAGTATTGTACTTTCAGCCTGAGAAGCTAGTATACCTGATGTGAAGAATCTGTGAGGCGGGAGTACTAGACACTCCAGTCTGTACCCCTGGGCAGTCTAACTTTTCCCAGGGGACTAGGCAGGATATCGCCTAGATGTTTTACTGAAATCTTTTTAGTCTCTCTCCCACCTGCTTGTTAGGAGAATGCCGAACTTGAAATCCGTTCCTAGGAACCTGGCAGTGCAGGTTTTCTGGAACTTCCCCCACGTCATAAAAAGGAAGTGGAGGAACCCTTGGAAGGGATTGCAGTATAGGTGTAGTAGTATCTAATTTCCTAGTCTGTGCAGTTGCGGAAGGAATATATGGCAACTTACCCGCAGTTGGCTCGGATATTCACGTATCCTGAGCATCCCAACAGGGCCTCACCCGTGAAGGGCTGACTTACCATACCGTTCTAGGATTCTGTATCTGCAGTCCATTGGTGTAGCTACCGTCCCCTGCATGTCAAAACTGCCAGAGCAGTGGCCCTGCGTTGTGCAGGCCAATCTTCTTCATGGCGTCCCGCCATGAAGCCTGTAGAATCCTGTATGTGACATAGAAACAAGTACATGTCACTCCTACACATAGAATCTAAATCAACAAGTAAAGAGCCTGACCACTTTACAATATCTCCAGAGATCTACGCAATAGTAGGTCTACGAGTCACACCTGCAGCAGTGTATAGTATTAGAGATTAGTCTCAATCTGTGATCAGCCTGTATGGAGGTTGTACCAGGTACCGGTAACACAACCTTTGACAATTTAGACACTCTTTAGGGATGTGAATAATAACTCAGGGTGTACCCAGGTTTTGCCAAAAAGGAGTGTAATGCCCTAAACAGTGGGAAGACATTTATTACATATATATAAAAATAATGTTCCTCATCCCTAATAGCCTCAAACACATGTTGCCCCCCTCATATGTCATGCATATGTGTACGCTTGTTAGGGAATGTAAATGGGGCGAGAGTCACAGCTGTGGGATTTTAATCCCCAGACTACTCCAAAACTGCGTCTTCTTCCCAAAATGGGTTATATTTAAGAAATATAAATCAAAGTACACCTTATGGAGGCCACTCCAGGGGGACTGCCACCGAAGCCTGAGAATTTGTACAGTTTTGAGCATGGTATAGACTCCCCAGGAGAAGATATACATACTGCAGTACAGGACAAAGGCCCTCATTCCGAGTTGTTCGCTCGCTAGCTGCTTTTAGCAGCATTGCAAACGCTAGGCCGCCGCCCTCTGGGAGTGTATGTTAGCTTAGCAGAATAGCGAACGAAAGAATAGCAGAACTGCTACTAAATATTTTCTTGTAGTTTCTGAGTAGCTCCAGACCTACTCCTAGAATGCGATCAGTTCGGTCCGTTTAGTTCCTGGTTTGACGTTACAAACACGCCCTGCGTTCGGCCAGCCCCTCCCCTGTTTCCCCAGCCACTCCTGCGTTTTTGCTTGGCACACCTGAGTTTTTTAGCACACTCCCTGAAAACGGTCAGTTACCGCCCAGAAACACCTACTTCCGGTCAATCACACTACGATCCCCCCCAGCGATGAAAAAATGTCGGTCTGCCTTGTGTAAATCTACTAAGTTTTGTGTGAAAGTACTTAGCGCATGCGCGATGCGTACCATGCGCATGCGCATTTTCCACATAATCGCTCCGTTGCAAAAATCGGCAATGAGCGAACAACTCGGAATGACCACCAAAGTCCCTTAAATATAGTAAATCGGTTTACACATACACACAGGAAAATGTCAGCACAGTTTCCCCCCAGAATACCGTCAGAGAGTCACAGAGTATAAGGAGCCAGCCACACAGCGCCCCAGTAGGCAGTTATTATGATAAATACCTGGCACTGACTGAATAACCTCAATATATTACACAGTGAAATATAACACTCTCCCCCCTTAATACACCCTGGTACTGCAGAGGATATCTGGAGTGAAGAGGAGGGCTGTGCTCTCTGTCAACGTCTCTGTAATGTGATCTGCAGGGAGAAAATGGCACTGGTGAGTGCTGGTTCCGCTCTGAGAAAGAAGCCCCGCCTCCTGTAATGGCACGTCTTCCCGCTGCTGAGATTATACTGGCCTGAGGTAAATGTGGTTGCTAACAGTGGGATTAGCCTCTGTATACCAGTGTAGGGTATGTGCGCCGCTCAGGGCGCCCCTCACAGCCGCACATTGTACCGCTGTGCCCTTCGGAGCGCAGCTTCACAGGGCTGCGCTCCAACCCTTATGCCGCCATTCTTGCCGGCAACCCGCTTACCGGGGCGCCGGCGTCATACTCACCACTCCAACTTCTGGCTCTGTTAGGGGGTGGCGGCCGTGCTGCGGAAGTGAGCGGTCGCCTCGTGGGCTTGCGATCATCACCCTCAGGAGCTCAGTGTCCTGTAAGTGGAGATAGGAGCCATTAACCTCTAGGGTTGGATTTTACTCCCCCCTAAGTCCCACGAAGCAGGGAGGATGTTGCCAGCAGCCAGGGCCGGTTCTGTTTCTTCCAGCGCCCCGGGCGGGCAAAGGGGGCGTGGCTTTGTACAGGGGGCGTGGTCATTTACGCCCCCTGTACAGTAGTGAAATGATGTGCGGTGCGCGATGACGTCATCGCGCACCGCACAGCAAAGGTCCTCTCCACGAAGGGAAACTAGACGCTCGCGTCTAGTTTCCCTTCGTGAAGAGGACCTTTGCTGTGCGGTGCGCGATGACGTCATCGCGCACCTCACAGTAAAGGTCCTCTCCATGAAGGGAAACTAGACGCTACGCGTCTAGTTCCCTTCACAGCGGGGGGCAGCGGGGGACAGCGGCAGCGGGACAGAGCGACCAACGGGGGGCACAGCAGCAGCGGATCTTGCCATGGTGCGGCGCCCTCCGGATGGCGCTGGCGCCCTCCGGAAGGCGGCGCCCCGGGCAAAAGTCCTGCTTGCCCGTGGCAAGATCCGCTACTGCCAGCAGCCTCCCTGTACCTAACTTTTTTAAAAACAATAAAACTAGAGAAACTCCTAGGAGCTCTCCTAGCTGTGACCGGCTCCACCGGGCACTTTTTCTAAACTGAGTCTGGTAGGAGGGGCATAGAGGGAGGAGCCAGCCCACACTATTAAACTCTTAAAGTGCCCATGGCTCCCAAGGGACCCGTCTATACCCCATGGTACTAAATGGAACCCCAGCATCCTCTACGACGTAAGAGAATCTGTATTATACTCAAATATGATATAGTACTATATTGTGTGACATATGCATAGATGTATCAATTCCACAGAAACATGCCCCAGGAAATTATTTTAAAATACTGGAAACTGTGAGTTTGGTCAGAGTGATATCGCACCACCTGTTCTAAGGTGTAAAACTGATTCACTTTATTGCATATAATGTTTGCTATTAATTATATTCATAGGCTTATATGAGCAACATCAGGTCTATCTACTTCAGGGGCGGATCCAGAATAAAATGACAGGGAGGGGCATTGGGGGTCTTTGGTGCGCACGCGCTTCTGGTGAAGTGGGCTCATAACCAGGGGCATGGCCCTCACAGAAAATGCCATACCCATGAGCCATGCCCATGGTTTTAATCACGCTGGAGTCCCTGGCAGAAAAGAAACCACACGGTCCCCCAAAGTTTAAAATAAAACAAACACATTGTACCCCACAGAAAAAATAAAACATTAATCGGGTGAGAGAGCCTGCTGGGGGCAGATGTGATGGGTAACAGGATGATAGGGTCTGCAGGGACAGGTGTGGTGGGTGAGAGAGTCTGCAGGGACAGGTGCGGTGGGTGACAGGGTGAGCCTATGTGGGGCATATGTGGTTGGTGACAGGGTGAGCGTATGTGGGGCATATGTGGTGGGTGACAGGGTGAGTCTATGTGCGGCAAATGTAAACAGTGACAGGGTGAGAGAGTCTGCAGGAACAGGTGTGGTGGGTGACAGGGTGAGAAAGTCTGCAGGGACAGGTGCGGTGATTAACAGAATGAGAGTCTACAGGGCCAGGTGCGGTGGGTGACAGGGTGAGTCTGCAGGGACAGGTGCGGTGATTAACAGGATGAGAGTCTACAGGGCCAGGTGTGGTGGGTGACAGGGTGAGAGAGTCTGCGGGACAGATGTGGTAGGTGACAGGGCGGAGCTAGCACTGAGTGGCCGGGGATTCGGGGAGCTTACTTTCTGCCTGCCGCCTCCAGCAGCTGAGCCAGACATGTACGTGGCCATGCTGCTGCGCCGGCGGCTCGGGGTCAGCAAAATTGTAATGGCCCGGGGAGCAGAAGACAGGGCAGCCTGCTCCTGGCCTGCCCGCAGCACAGCCCGACACTGCATGCAGATCGCGCAAAGCTGAAGGCGGAGCTGACACGACTCAGCTGCATGGGGGATGGCCACGAGCAGCAGCCTCATCCTGGTGGCGTATCGTGCAGCTAAAATAAAAGTTTAAAAAAAAATTACTCTAAACGACAGAGGGGGCACGTGCCTGGGTGCCCTCCACCTGAATCCGACCCTGATCTACTCTAACTGCTTATACGTATGCATCCACCAACAGTGTATTGTAATGCAGGGTAAACACAATTTAAGCAAACATCAAAACTTGCTATGAGAAACGTCTGTCTGGACAGCAGGATAGGACAAAATTAGAACAATTTCCATCCAGGGACTGCCCAGTAGCTGGTAACTATAGAAACAGTGTTATTTATACAAATCAATAGGGAACTGTTTTAAGGGGGTAATTCAGATCTGATCGTAGATGTGCTAAATTTACTCTGACATGCGGGGGGACGCCCAGCACATGGCTAGTTCGCCCCACATGTCAGGCCCCCTCCCCCCCTCGCACAGGTGCAAAATGGTAGTGATGCTTTTGCACCTGGCACGTAGCTCCTAGCCAGCGCAGCCCCTGCTTGCTGGCAGGCCGCTATCTGCCACGTCGTGGGTCGCAGCGGCTGCGTGTGATGTCACGCAGCCGCCGCGGCCCACCCCCCCCCAATGGTCCAGACACACTTGCGTTGTCCGGACCGCGCCCATCCAACGGTGTTAGCACGCACCCTCCCGCCCCGCAACCACCTCTGCCTGTCAATCAGGCAGAGGCAATTGCAGCCATGAGATGCTGATAGCATCTCACTGAGCTCCCGGGGTGCGCATGCGCAGTGCGGCCACTGGTTGTGCGCACTCCAACAAGGGCTTCAGACTGCGATCGCTGCCGCTGCAACTATCCAGTCTGAATTAGCCCCTTAGTCTACTTAAACTGTGGTGAACGCTGTGCAAAATAATACAACAGCTCGTATGAACATATTTTTGTACCTAATAATGGTGGTCATTCCGAGTTGTTCGTTCGTTATTTTTTTTCGCAACGGAGCGATTAGTCGCTAATGCGCATGCGCAATGTCCGCAGTGCGACTGCGCCAAGTAAATTTGCTATGCAGTTAGGTTTTTTACTCACGGCATTACGAGGTTTTTTCTTCGTTCTGGTGATCGTAATGTGATTGACAGGAAGTGGGTGTTTCTGGGCGGAAACTGGCCGTTTTATGGGAGTGTGTGAAAAAACGCTACAGTTTCTGGGAAAAACGCGGGAGTGGCTGGTGAAACGGAGGAGTGTCTGGGCGAACACTGGGTGTGTTTGTGACGTCAAACCAGGAACGAAACTGACTGAACTGATCGCAGATGCCGAGTAAGTCTCGAGCTACTCAGAAACTGCTAAGAAGTGTCTATTCGCAATTCTGCTAATCTTTCGTTCGCAATTTTACTATGCTAAGATTCACTCCCAGTAGGCGGCGGCTTAGCGTGTGCAATGCTGCTAAAAGCAGCTTGCGAGCGAACAACTCGGAATGAGGGCCAATAATATTTATCATTAAATATTTGCAGCATATTCCATGAAAAACACTAATCTTCCTGGCATATCCGCAAATATTTAGCATCACCACAATGTATGATGAAGGTCATGCATCAGATATCTACAATATTTACTGGGGTCCTTTCATTTCCGACAGCAGCTGCAACCTGCATTGGACTGGCTGACCAGGGAACCAGTTTCAGTCCATTCATGCTGGGACAATGCTTAGAAGCACCCGGCTCTTTATATTCGCTACCTGCATCATGGGTGATTGCAGGTGCAAGTGCAGAGAACTGGGTGCCTCTAAACATTGTCCCGGCATCATACCTCCCAACATGACCCTCTCCAGGACGGACAAGATGCTCTGCTCCTGGACTTTTCTCTTAATGTATGATTACCGGCACCTGTTTTGGAAAGGTTATGGATAAGAAAGGTGTTTCTCATACATTAAGAGGGAAATCCAGGAGTAGAGCATTCTATCCTTCCTGGAGAGAGTCATGCTGGGAGGTATGCGGCATAAATTGACCAGAAGCAGTTCCACGGTCAGCCGGTCCAATGTTGGATGCAACCACCATGGGTTTCTATGCGGGGATGTGATGCCGTCAGATTTACCAAGCTAAGAAATGCCTCCCCGCAGCTAACGCCTCCGGAACATCCCCAGCAATGGCCGCTGCACATGCATGGTGAGCAGACTGCGCATCCACAGTAGTCCAGGCACAAGAGTGAAGAGACTGCTGAAGCAGTCTTTATTTTCCAACACATTGCAGAGACAGACTCCTTTCATAGCCTCTGTTTCTACATGTGCTGCAAAGCAATTCTGTGTGTTAATATTGTATCCAGATTGCATTGCAGGTGTGATTATTGACAGAGCCGGCCATAGGCATAGGCAAACTAGGCAATTGCCTAGGGCATTTGATATGCCTAGGGGCATCAGCAGCTTCTGCTGATTAAAATGATATGCGGCATGCCTATATTCTGTGTGTAGCATTTCATATGCAGATACAGCCACAGTCTCACACAGTATATAGGCATGCTGCATATCATTTTAATCAGCAGAATCTGCTTGTGTATCCTAGCCACATAGCAATGCAAATAAGATGCATTTTCATAAAAAAAAGGTGCCCGGTGTTAGCATTGAGGCAAGATTTATGAGGACACATCTGTATCCAAGCAGAGGCAGAGGTCACAGTGTTAGTGGAAGTGTGAGTGCTGTGTGCATGTGAGTGGGTTGGTTGTGCAGTAGTGTTCGGAATATGTGTAAGGAGCATTATGTGTGTCATGTAAAAATGCATTAATAATGTGCAACATATGTGTAAAGGGGCAGTATGTGTGTCATTATGTGTATAAGGGCATTAATAATGAGCGGCATATGTGTAACAGGGTACTACTGTATGTGTGTCATTATGTGTATAGGGGCACTAATAATGTGCAAATGTGTAGGGGGCACTATGTGTGTCATTATGTGTATAAGGGCATTAATAATGTGCGGCATATGTGTAAGGGACATTATGTGTAAAAGGGCATTAATAAAGGTTGTCATAATGTGTAAGGTGCATTATGTTTATAAGGACATTAATAATGTGTCTCATATGTGTAAGGGGCATTACTGTGTGAAATTGTGAATAAATGCATTACTAATGTGTGGCATTATCTGTATAAGGTGCTCTACTATGTGGCGTTGCGTATAGAAAGGGCACTACTGTGTCGTCTAATGTGAATAAAGAGCAATATGGTGTGGTGTTATGTGAATAAGGAGCAATTCAGTGTGATGTAATATAAATAAGGGGCTCTGTGAGGAGTAACGTTTATAAGGTAAAGTGGTACTACTGTGTGATGTAATGTGAATAAGGGACACTATCGCATGATAAAATGTGAATAAAGTTGCAGTACTATGTGGCATAATTGGAATTGGGGTTACTATTGTGTGGCCATGCCGCTTGCCAGCAAAACACACCCCTTTTTTGGCGGTACAAACACCAAAATAAGGACTGCTATGGGTGAGGGGTGATGGTGCTGGGAAAGAGGTGCAAGGTCAGAGGCGGAACCAGCGGTGGTGCTAGAGGGCACCAGCCAAAATCTTGCCTAGGGCTACATATTGGTTAGGGCCGGCTCTGATTATTGATAAATGGGCCCCAGACTCACAGATGTTTACAAATGCAGGATGGATCATTGACACATCTTACTGCATCCATGGGGTGTCTGGACCCTGGAGGATAGGCTATGTTTCTGTGGCCATTCAAGCACAATAACCGTATTATGTTCATGTACTAAACTAATATACTGTATGTGTTCACAAGTGAAATCACTCTGTGCATTTTAAAAATGTGCCTGAAACAAATGTACCGCAACATCACTTACAGGCATTAAAAACCACTTAACTGGCATGGTCAGATTTCATGCAACTGCGTCGTCCCACCCTGTCCCCCCGTTTTTGACGAGTAGTTCCGTTCTGCAGATGTGCATAATATAATGTTTAAATATTTAAAAAAAATACCTTTACAACTTTATTAAATAAAATTAATTTTAAAAAACAATGTTGTTAACGCTTTTGAAGGGAAAAATCGTGAGTTAAGTGGTTAAAAGTGAGTTAAACAACATGTTACATGTTCAACTTTATTTTCAGTGGGTACTGAGAGTAAAGTACTGTACTTATCCTGCTCCTGAGA
This sequence comes from Pseudophryne corroboree, assembly GCF_028390025.1. Lineage (NCBI taxonomy): Eukaryota > Metazoa > Chordata > Amphibia > Anura > Myobatrachidae > Pseudophryne > Pseudophryne corroboree. The sequence goes on along the minus strand of NC_086445.1, from coordinate 423,181,986 downwards.
TGCTGTACCTGCCAGGTCAGCCTGAGTCAACTGCAAACATTAAGGTGGAGATTTATCAAAGCTTGGAGAGAGATAAATTACAAACCAATCACCTCCAGTCATTTTTTAAACACAGCCTGTAATACCCTTTTCAGACCGCACAAATAACCCGGTATCGACCCTGTATATTGCCGGGTCGACGCAGGTCGCTGTGCGGTGTTAAAGGGGCACTCCCGAATTTCCAGGTGGCCTGACCCGGTAATTCAACCCGGGAATAAAGAAGGGTTACAGTATTCCCGGGTTATTACCGGGCCAGGTGCAGTGTGAATAGGTTACCCGGGTCGATGCGACCCGGTACCCGTTCACAGCATAGGGAGAGGTGGCGCGGAGATGATTTCATCTCCCAGCACCACCCACGATGCCGTCGCGGACCCCGCCCCCGATGGCAACCCGACCCAGAAATATGCCAGTTCTCAGGGTCCAATGCCGAGTCGCACCCGGGAAGGACCCGTTTCCAATCCCCGGGTGCGATCCGGCATTTGCGATCTGAAAGCGGTATAAGATGACAATTAGAAGCTGATTAATTGGTATATTATCTCTCATTACTTTATCTCTCACCAGGCTTTGATAAATCTCCTCCTATGGCTGAAACAGAGCGGGACAGACATGCTGTGCATGAAATCGCTCTACGCATGCCCAAAAAGTGGACACAGGCATAAACAGTTTTGCGATTCTAGCACTGCCTGCACCTAAAGAGGTGGAACAGGGGTCAAAAGTGGTGGTCTAAAAGGCTAAGGGGGTAATTCAGACCTGATCGTTCGCTAGCGTTTTTTGCAGCGCTGCGATCAGGTCAGAACTGCGCATGCGTATGGTGGGCGGCGACTATGTGAACGCAGGACTGCAAAATACAGCTAGCGAGCGATCAGGTCTGAATTACCCCCTAAGTACAGCAAAGTGCACATTCGGCTCATGTACAGTAGATCAGTAGAAACACGCATATAGATATACACCACAGGAGTTAGATTCTTCTGTACATGCTGATAATGGTGCTGACTTGTCAGTAATATGGCTGATGTGGAGACGCACACATCTTGAGATGTTTTTGTTTACCCATTCATAATTAATATTAAGAAAGGGATGACAAGATTTCCTTCTCTTTTGTAGACTGATAAGTCATATTGGATTTCCTTGGTTAATCTTATTTTTTCACTATGCACTAATAACTTTTTTCTTCACGGTTATTATGAATTGACTCTGATTTAATGAAGATAAGGTATATAATTATCAATTGCCCATTGCTGGCAAGAACGGTAACTGATATTTCAATACACAGGCACCTTGGTTCTTTATAACATATATGGTCTATATTACAAGGAGAGTGCTGTAACAGTAGTTGGCTCTGCAGCTCTATCTCCAGGGCAAGATTACAAGTGACATGTGAGAAATACATCAATTCACACTCCAGAGGAATTCCTGGAACACACTGCTGTTGGCTTACCCAATATGAAAACATCTGGTACAAATTATTATTTGGTTACTTCACCAGTCCTGCACCTGCTTTCTCCCACTGAAAATAATGGGAGTGTGACTTACTGTATAACAAAACCTACAGCAATTATTGTGGTGAAATTCCAGAGACATTTCACCAATTAACTCTCACCCCCAGCAAATACACACACTGAGCACTCACTCATTTACCCAGCTGTTCATTTCCTGCAGCACTCATACTAATTGTCTGCCACTTAGTTCCATTTAATCCTGGCCTAACACCAGAAAGCATCTTGGCATGAAGCAGACCCATCACACTTATAACACCACTCAGCATGATAAGAGCCAGCTCTGCACAGAGCCCAGGCTGAGGCTGGTCATTCTGTACTCGCAAACCTACAGATGCTATCCTATGCTGCACATCTGCAGACAGCTCACATGCAGGGAAAAGACTGATATTAATGCTGCAGTACATACCAGACTTGTGCACACTATACATGGGATGGAAAGGAATACACATTTTACATAAAAAGAGTGTATTTACTATATAGTGTGTCTATCTATCTATCTATCTATCTATCTATCTATCTATCTATCTATCTATCTATCTATCTATCTATCTATCGCTATCTCATATATCTATCATCTCTCTATCTTAACATCTATCTATATATCTGTGTCTGTCTATCTTTCTAGGACAGTATACTAGAACTGGATCACAGCTTGCACATCGCATGACCACTAACCTTGAAGACTCCGCAAATCTACCTGAAGCAGCGGTGAAGCATACAGCCAATGTTATCCAAAGCAGCAGCACCATGCCTGAGCCCAGTAAACCTCCTGGGAAACTCATTTTGTATGGAGGAGTTACTGGATATATTCTGTCTCCTCTCTGCCGTGGTGCAATCTGCTAGCACTTCACTTCAGCAGTTGTCCTTCTGTAGTGGGCACTTGTGGAATGAATCCCTGGTAATGTTGCTCACTCCATCCCTGTGATGTGCCCCAGCAGCGGTACGAGCAGTGGGGGAGCAGCCTTCCTCTCTGCCTTTGTTGGGTGTTAGCTCTGCCTCTTTCCTGCCTGTAGCAGCTGCACGCAACACTTGGCTGTTCTAAAATTCCAGCCAGTCTGCCCTCAGTCACTGATGACAGCGCAGGAGGTCGGTGGGCTGTGGCAAGGGTTTGGATGGGGAGGAGTGGGTTGCTTGTGTGTTTGTTTTTTTTTAGTTTAACCCCCGTGCTCCTACAGTACCTCCAGTTTAACAGGGAATGGAGTTAACATTGCAGTCATGCATAGATATGTATCACTTGGTATCCGGTGTCTAGGTCGACCACTATAGGTCGACAGTAAGTAGGGCAACATGGTTTCTAGGTCGACGAGACAGGTCGACATGTGTTTTTCACCTTTTTTTTTTATAATTTTTTTATACTTTACGATCCACGTGGACTAAAAGTTGGGAACAGTAACCTTGCCCCAAGCATGGCGAGTGTAGCGAGCCATGTGAGGGTACACGGTTCACTAATTGGGGTTCCCGGTCACTGTATGAAGAAAATGACACAAAAACCCCCATAAAATACTCATGTCGACCTTGTTCATGTTTTTGTCATGTCGACCTAGTTACTGTTGACCAATAGTGGTCGACCTAGACACTGTCGACTTAAGTATGGTCGACCCGATGATCCACACCCGTATCACTTTATCCTACCTACTGTCTTGCTGTAGTTTTGTTTTCTTACTGTCTCTACACTAGTACACACTAGTTGTTAACTTGACTTAAATGTATCTGCTGTATAACTACCCCCTGTATGGAATATCTAGTAATTGGCTGCATCTAAGCAACATAAAGCTATTTTGGGAAAGAAGAGTAGCTGAAATACAGATACAGCCATTCTTATCTTTGCTGCGATGCAGAACGTTGCATCACGGCTCGCTGCATGGCGTGCCAGGCTGCGACTATTCGCAGGCCGCGATCGCTCCATTCATTCCTAAAATGAATGAAGGGATTGCCGGCTGCAAATGGTCGCAGCCTGTCATGCCATACATGCCGTGATGCAACATGCCGCATCACTGTAAGGTGAGCACGGCTACAGCTGCAATGTGTGCATTTCATAAACATCACTTTTTTTCTTACTGGTATTGTTAATTGTTCCTTTAGAACTTAAGTTTTTTTTTTTACATAGCTATCCTTTACTACTGCAAACCTTTTTGTCAACTTGAAGAAAATTATTTCCTTCAAAGATATTTAAATTTATTAATAGGGCATTTTTTCACTCTTACATCCAATATTTGCCTCTGTAAAATCGCATTGTGCAGCTGTCCCCCAAAGGACAAGCCTGAAGGGGAAGTTATGGTTGTCCCTTGGCGGACACTATAATCAAAAGTTTTAGAACACCCCAATTTTTCAGTTTTTATTGCAATTTACACAGTTTAGTGTCAAATTGTACTTTGAAGCTAAAGCATAGAACAAATAAACAATTGGAGATGAAAAAAAAAATTCTAGAACCGTTTTGTTTAACAAAGATTTAGCTAAATGTTTGACTCATCACAGTAGCCACCTTTTGCAGATGTAACCAGTGTCAGACTGGGGCATGAAGGGCCCACCAGGGGAATTCATTCATAAGGGCCCACTAAGGGGTTTGGCCCATCAGCGGAATGGGTGTGGCTAAGCAACAGAGAGGAGCGGGCAGCTGTTTAGGAGCGTCATAGTATACTATATACACAGTGAGATATAGGGTGCACAGGTATAGGGGAGACAGAGAGGTATATAGGGGACACAGATATATAGGGGACACAAAGATATAGGGGACACCGGTATAGGACAGAGAGAGAGAGATATACGGGACACAAAGAGGTATAAAGGGCACAGGGCGGGATGTACTAAAGCAAAAATGTGGTAAAAACCCTGTTTTCTGGGGTTTTATCGCATTTCCAAATATATGAAAGCCCTGCGGAGGGTGCTGCCATTACCTTATAGAGGCCTATAGGCTTCTTTCTGCATTCCTAGCTTAGAGAGATCCGATCGGATTCCTCCCAGCATCCTCCGCAGCATCTGCGTCCTTCTGTGCATGTGCAGACGGACTCCCGGGTCAAAAACTCGTAAGTCCTTGGACTGGTGCTGATCGCAAAGGACCGCTCTTATCGAGAGAGCTATCCTTTGTGATACTAATTGCATATGTTAGTACATATGCGATACTATAGATGTGATGTGTAGCGGGATGTACTCAAAAGGTTAGTACATCCTGCCTATTAAGAGGTATAAGGGATACTGAGAGAGGCATAAGGGACACAGAGAGATGTAAGGGACACAGATACAGGGGACACAGAGAGGTATAAGGGACACAGGTACATGGAACACAGATAGAGATGTAAGGGACACCAGTACAGGGGACAAAGACAGATATAATGGATACAGAGAAAGGTATCCAGGACACAGGTATAGGGGACACTGAGAGAGGTATAAGGGGTACAGATACAGGTGGTACAGAGAGGTGTAAGGGACACCGGTAGAGGTGACGCAGATAGAGGTATAAGGGACACAGGTATAGGGACACAGACAGATATAAGGGATACTGAGAAAGGTATCCGGGACACAGGTATAGGAGACACTAAGATAGGTAAAAGGGACATGGGTACAGGTGACACAGAGAGAGGTGTAAGGGACACAGGTACAGGTGACACAGAGAGAGGTATAAGGGACACAGGTACAGGTGACACAGGGAGAGGTATAAGGGACACAGGTAAAGGGGACACAGACAGATCTAAGGGATACCGAGAAAGGTATCTGGGACACAGGTATAGGAGACACTGAGATAGGTATCAGGGACACAGGTACAGGTAACACAGAGGGAGATGTAAGGGACACAGGTACTGGTGACACAGAGAGGTATAAGTGATACAGGTACTGGTGACACAGAGAGGTATAAAGCGACTCAGGTACAGGTGGCACAGAGAGAGGTGTTAGGGACACAGGTACAGATGACAGAGAGGTGTAAGTGACACAGGTACAGGTGACACAGACAGAGGTATAGGGGCACAGACAGATATAAGGGATACCGAGAAAGGTATCCGGGACACAGGTATAGGAGACACTGAGATAGGTAAATGGGACATGGGTACAGGTGACACAGAGAGAGGTGTAAGGGACACAGGTAAAGGGGACACAGAGAGATCTTAGGGATGCCGAGAAAGGTATCCGGGACACAGGTATAGGAGACACTGAGATAGGTATCAGGGACACAGGTACAGGTAACACAGAGGGAGATGTAAGGGACACAGGTACTGGTGACACAGAGAGGTATAAGTGATACAGGTACTGGTGACACAGAGAGGTATAAAGCGACACAGGTACAGGTGGCACAGAGAGAGGTGATATAAGGGACACAGGTACAGGTGACACAGAGAGATGTAAGGGACACAGGTACAGGTGACACAGAGAGAGATGTAAGGGACACAGGCACAGGTGACACAGAGAGGTATAAGTGACACAGGTACAGGTGATGCAGAGAGAGGTATAAGGGACACAGGTACAGGTGACACAGAGAGGTATAAAGCGACACAGGTACAGGTGGCACAGAGAGAGGTGTATAAGGGACACAGGTACAGGTGACACAGAGAGGTATAAGGGACACAGGTACAGGTGACACAGAGAGGTATAAGTGACACAGGTACAGGTGATGCAGAAAGAGGTATAAGGGACACAGGTACAGGTGACACAGAGAGGTATAAAGCGACACAGGTACAGGTGGCACAGAGAGAGGTGTATAAGGGACACAGGTACAGGTGACACAGAGAGATGTAAGGGACACAGGCATAGGTGACACAGAGAGGTATAAGTGACACAGGTACAGGTGATGCAGAAAGAGGTATAAGGGACACAGGTACAGGTGACACAGAGAGGTAAAAAGCGACACAGGTACAGGTGGCACAGAGAGATGTAAGGGACACAGGCATAGGTGACACAGAGAGGTATAAGTGACACAGGTACAGGTGATGCAGAGAGAGGTATAAGGGACACAGGTATAGGGACACAGACAGATATAAGGGATACTGAGAAAGGTATGCAGGACACAGGTATAGGAGACACTAAGATAGGTATAAGGGACATGGGTACAGGTGACACAGAGAGAGGTGTAAGGGACACAGGTACAGGTGACACAGAGAGAGGTATAAGGGACACAGGTATAGGGGACACAGACAGATCTTAGGGATGCCGAGAAAGGTATCCGGGACACAGGTATAGGAGACACTGAGATAGGTATCAGGGACACAGGTACAGGTAACACAGAGGGAGATGTAAGGGACACAGGTACTGGTGACACAGAGAGGTATAAGTGATACAGGTACTGGTGACACAGAGAGGTATAAAGCGACACAGGCACAGGTGGCACAGAGAGAGGTGTATAAGGGACACAGGTACAGGTGACACAGAGAGATGTAAGGGACACAGGTACAGGTGACACAGAGAGAGATGTAAGGGACACAGGCACAGGTGACACAGAGAGGTATAAGTGACACAGGTACAGGTGATGCAGAGAGAGGTATAAGGGACACAGGTACAGGTGACACAGAGAGAGGAATAAGGGACACAGGTATAGGGGACACAAACAAATATAAAGGATACTGTGAAATGTATCCGGGACACAGGTGTAGGAGACACTGAGATAGGTATAAGGGACACAGGTACAGGTGACACAGAGAGAGATGTAATGACACACAGGTAAAGGTGACACAGAGATATAAGGGACACAGGTATAGGAGACACTGAGATAGGTATAGGGGACAATGTGATATGCACAGGGGACACACAGGTATACAGGACGCAGAGAGGCATAGGGGAAACTGAGATATGTACAGAGAGGTGACACTCAGCATTATATCTATAGAAGGGAGTCAGGGGCCAGTGACAGGTTACAGAAGGGATCAGTACCCACAGCAGTCAGCCAGAACCACAGCCTCAGTCATTAGGTGGCAGAGCAGGCACAGCAGCAACATCACAAATAAGTTACTCCCATGAGGCTGTGTTGCTGCTGATTTCTATGGGTCAGAGGAGCATGCTCCTTCAATCAGAGCTCAGCACATGCTTCTCTCACCCCTCTGCAGTGTCTAATGGGATTTGTTTCCCAGTAGTGCACTGCCCAGGTCCTCATTACCCCACCCACCAACTGCAGCCACCGTTCAGGCCAGTTAAGGTGCCCATACACTAGACGACCTGTAATTGATGATTTCTCGTTAACGATTTCCCTTGAAGTCCCCCGGCAACACCCTGGCAGTCCTGGGCAAACGATATAGTACAATACACATGATATATCTTAGAGATATATCTTAAGATCTGGGAGTGGCTACATCCAGGAGCATGCTGTCATTGACAATAGCTTCAGATCTTCCCTGCAGCAGAGAATATCAGAAGCTACGACCAACGACCAGCAGGACCGTGCATCGTGATCGTTATCGTTCACAGACACTGAACGATCTGCACTATTATGAACGATTTGTAGTTCTGATCCATCATCTAGTACAGGCATGTCAAACTCATTGTCATCCAGCTGTTGTGAAACTACAAGTCCCAGCATGCTTTACCAACTGATCAGTGGAAGGTATGCTGGCAAAGCATGCTGGGACTTGTAGTTTCACAACAGCTGGTGGGCCACGAGTTTAACATGCCTGATAGTGTATGGGCACCTTTAGAAAGCAGCCTGTGTCCTGGCTCCTCTGTGTCTCCTGAAGCAGCCAGTAACCTCTGATGACTGCCCGGCAAGCAGCTGCTCTGTGCAGCCTACTATAGTATCTTGTGCTATGCTCCGCACTCCCACGATAGAGGGCGTGTCTATGAATCACCGGGGCCCACCGGTGAATCCTCCCATTCCCCGGCAGCCCAGTCCGAGCCTGGCTGTAACCACCGAACACACTCCTGCCATTCTTTCTACAATGGAAATCAAGTATTGTATGGGAAGTTCTTCCCAACACTGTTGCAAAAGTTCCCACACATCTGTTACACTTGTACAGTGCTTTGCTTCACCCGTCTGTCCACTTCCTCCCAAATCAGCTGGATGCAGTTTAGGTCTGCAGACTGTGGTGGCCATGCCATAATTTGAAGTCTGCTGCATAGTTGCCTACTTTTAAAGTCTCCTCTCCAGGAGAAGCTTCATATGTGAATGTGCTTCATTTAGCCCCATCCCCTCCATACGGCCAGAGGCGGAACTACCGCCAGTGCAACCAGTGCGTTGCACTGGGGCCCGCCTCTGTCCAGGGGCCCAAAGCATGTAATGAGTCAAACTGACTCATTACATGCCGCTGTGTGCTGCGGACAACCGCTGCCCGCAGCGCACAGCCGCCTGGAGAGGAGAGTAGCAGCGGTACGGGGGAAGGAGGAGGAGGGAGGCGGAGGAGGGAGCCGCAGCAGCGCTTTGTTACTGGTGGAGGCGCTGCTGCTGCTGCCCCTCTGCTTCACTATAGGCTGTCTTCCGAGAACAGCCTATAGTGAAGCAGAGGGGCAGCAGCAGCAGCGCCTCCACCAATAACACAGCGCTGCTGCAGCTCCCTCCTCCACCTCCCTCCTCCTCCTTCTCTACTGCCCGGGAATCGTCAAGCTGCACCGAGGAACCTGAGCCAGCGGAGAGGGTAAGTATAATTCTTTCTTTCTTTCTTTCTTTCTTTCTTTCTTTCTTTCTTTCTTTCTTTCTTTCTTTCTTTCTTTCTTTCTTTCTTTCTTTCGTCTGTAAAAATGGGGAATCTGCCTGCCGCAATGTGTAAAAATGGGGAATCTGCCTGCCGCAATGTGTAAAAATGGGGAATCTGCCTGCCGCTATGTGTAAAAATGGGGAATCTGCCTGCCGCAATGTGTAAAAATGGGGAATCTGCCTGCCGCAATGTGTAAAAAGGGGGAATCTGCCTGCCGCAATGTGTAAAAATGGGGAATCTGCCTGCCGCAATGTGTAAAAATGGGGAATCTACCTGCCGCAATGTGTAAAAAGGCGGAATCTGCCTGCCGCAATGTGTAAAAATGGGGAATCTGCCTGCCGCAATGTGTAAAAAGGGGGAATCTGCCTGCCGTAATGTGTAAAAAGGGGGACGCTGTCTGCCGTAATGTGTAACAAGGGCACGCTGTCTGCCGTAATGTGTAAAAAGTGTACGCTGTCTGCCGTTATGTGTAAAAAGTGTACGCTGTCTGCCGTAATGTGTAAAAAGGGGACGCTGTCTGCCGTAATGTGTTAAAAGGGGGACGCTGTCTGCCGTTATGTGTAAAAAGTGTACGCTGTCTGCCGCTATGTTTAACAAGGGCACGCTGTCTGCCGTTATGTGTAAAAAGTGTACGCTGTCTGCCGCTATGTGTAACAAGGGCACGCTGTCTGCCGTTATGTGTAAAAAGGGGACGCTGTCTGCCGTTATGTGTAAAAAGTGCACGCTGTCTGCCGTAATGTGTAAAAAGGGGGACGCTGTCTGCCGTAATGTGTAAAAAGGGGACGCTGTCTGCCGTAATGTGTAAAAAGAGGAATCTGTCCGCTGTAAGGTGTAAAAGGGTCTCTACCTGGTGTAGTGGTGCTACTGTGCGGCGTAATTTGAATAATGGAGACTACTGTGCACCGTTTTCTGAATTGGTATTATTTTGTGGCCACACCCCTTCCCCACGAAGCCACGCCACTATGTATTTTTGCACGCGCCTACGGCACGAACTCCCCCTGTTTTGCATGCAGGGGTGGGGCTCCGATGCCGTTTCTTGCACACAGTGCAAAAATGTCTAGTTATGGCACTGTTACTAGGTATCCATTTCTCTGGCCCTGAGCAGGTCCCCCTCACCAGATCCTCTCCAGGGGTGAGGGGGTGGACTTGGAGGGGGGGGGGGGGCCCAAACCATTTTGTCGCACCTGGGCCCACCGCTCGCTAGTTCCGCCACTGCATACGGCATTGCAATTCCTTAAAGAGCTAAAGTTAGTAATGCAGAAGGCAAAGCAGTTAGTACAGTCTTTCTCCAGGATCCAATTAGGTGCACAAGGATAGTAGCCAAAGCAGTTCATTCAGAAAGCATACAGTTTGTTAGGTATAAATTAGCTGTTTATTATCTGCTTACTAGTCTCTGAAATAATAGCCTGATTCAGAGATGGATGTAAACCTAATTTTTACACAGTTGAACGATTAGTGACCGACTGTGCATGGGTCTACGTTGCATTGCGCATGTGCCCTGTAAGGTTTTGTGACAGCGGCCGCAGAGGATTTATTCCCTAACTGACTGACAATCAGGGACCATTTGTGGGCGGTTATGGGGAGTGGTGGCAAAATCTCATTCGTGTCCTGATAAGTGACTGATCTGTGACCGACACTGCGTCTTTGTACTCAGCCGCTGGGACTGGCAAAGCCACCGGTGGGTGACTGCGGCATTTGCATATTCTTCGTACAGTGGCCCTCATTCCGAGTTGTTCGCTCGCAAGCTGCTTTTAGCAGCTTTGCACACGCTAAGCCGCCGCCTACTGGGAGTGAATCTTAGCTTATCAAAATTGCGAACGAAAGATTTGCAATATTGCGAAAAGACTTCTCTGTGCAGTTTCTTAGTAGCTCGAGACTTACTCTGCCAGTGCGATCAGTTCAGTGCTTGTCGTTCCTGGTTTAACGTCACAAACACACCCAGCGTTCGCCCAGACACTCCTCCATTTCTCCAGCCACTCCCGCGTTTTTCACAGAAACGGTAGCGTTTTTTCAAACACTCCCATAAAACGGCCTGTTTCCGCCCAGAAACACCCACTTCCTGTCAATCACATTACGATCACCAGAACGAAGAAAAAACCTCGTAATGCCGTGAGTAAAATACCTAACTGCATAGCAAATTTACTTGGCGCAGTCGCAGTGCGAACATTGCGCATGCGCAATTAGCGGAAAATCGCTGCGAGTGTCTGTGTACACATTGGCAGCTGCAGCAGCAGTAGCATGCATCTCTGACTCTGCCCTGAGTTAGGATGTCTGAGCTTGGTACATTACTAATTTCAATGACCTTGTTTAGTGGTATCAGAATAATGGGAGTGCATAGCAGAAATTATGATAATCTGAACGACTGCAGATAAGAAAAAAATAATGGCTTTTTTGTTTAGCTCTGACTTTGTCCTGGTTATTGCATACCATATAGACTTAAAAAGGTTGCTATTTTTATATAAAAGTATGAAAATGGTTCTAATAAAAATACATGTGCAAAGAACAAAGAGAGAAGAGCAGAGTTCAAAATACATTTCTTCTGCTGATATTTTGAACATTAATGCATATATGTCTGATCTCTCTGCCAATATTATCCTTTACATGCAGCAATGATTCTGGAATCAGAGTTTGCCAGCGCATATTCCTTCCCAGATATTAACCCTATATAAGATGTAACAATTAGATAGAGTACAGATGTGTCCTTTCCTTTAACTGTTTCTTCAGTCGCACCAAACAACCCTCTCAGCGCACCAGGCACCGTGTGACTTGGCCGTGCCGTGAGTCTTTCTCGCTCAAATTGTGCATCTAATTTGAGTACATAAAACAACTAGTAGCGACAAAACTACACATTGCTAGTTAACTAGAGATGAGCGGGTTCGGTTTCTCTGAATCCGAACCCGCACGAACTTCATGTTTTTTTTCACGGGTCCGAGCGACTCGGATCTTCCCGCCTTGCTCGGTTAACCCGAGCACGCCCGAACGTCATCATGACGCTGTCGGATTCTCGCGAGGCTCGGATTCTATCGCGAGACTCGGATTCTATATAAGGAGCCGCGCGTCGCCGCCATTTTCACACGTGCATTGAGATTGATAGGGAGAGGACGTGGCTGGCGTCCTCTCCATTTAGATTAGGGTTGAGAGAGAGAGAGAGAGATTGACCTGAGGCTGTGATACTGTAGAAGAGAGTGCAGAGTTTAGTGACTGACGACCACAGTGACCACCAGACAGTGCAGTTGTTTGTTTTATTTAATATATCCGTTCTCTGCCTGAAAAAAACGATACACACAGTGACTCAGTCACATACCATATCTGTGTGCACTGCTCAGCCCAGTGTGCTGCATCAATGTATATATATATCTGACTGTGCTCAGCTCACACAGCTTATAATTGTGGGGGAGACCGGGGAGCACTGCAGTGCCAGTTATAGGTTATAGCAGGAGCCAGGAGTACATAATATTATATTAAAATTAAACAGTGCACACTTTTGCTGCAGGAGTGCCACTGCCAGTGTGACTAGTGACCAGTGACCTGACCACCAGTATATATAATATTAGTAGTATACTATCTCTTTATCAACCAGTCTATATTAGCAGCAGACACAGTACAGTGCGGTAGTTCACGGCTGTGGCTACCTCTGTGTCGGCACTCGGCAGCCCGTCCATAATTGTATATACCACCTAACCGTGGTTTTTTTTTTCTTTCTTTATAGTCATACTAGTTACGAGTATACTATCTCTTTATCAACCAGTCTATATTAGCAGCAGACACAGTACAGTGCGGTAGTTCACGGCTGTGGCTACCTCTGTGTCGGCACTCGGCAGCCCGTCCATAATTGTATATACCACCTAACCGTGGTTTTTTTTTCTTTCTTTATACATACATACTAGTTACGAGTATACTATCTCTTTATCAACCAGTCTATATTAGCAGCAGACACAGTACAGTGCGGTAGTTCACGGCTGTGGCTACCTCTGTGTCGGCACTCGGCAGCCCGTCCATAATTGTATATACCACCTAACCGTGGTTTTTTTTTCTTTCTTTATACATACATACTAGTTACGAGTATACTATCTCTTTATCAACCAGTCTATATATTAGCAGCAGACACAGTACAGTGCGGTAGTTCACGGCTGTGGCTACCTCTGTGTCGGCACTCGGCAGCCCGTCCATAATTGTATATACCACCTAACCGTGGTTTTTTTTTCTTTCTTTATACATACATACTAGTTACGAGTATACTATCTCTTTATCAACCAGTCTATATATTAGCAGCAGACACAGTACAGTGCGGTAGTTCACGGCTGTGGCTACCTCTGTGTCGGCACTCGGCAGCCCGTCCATAATTGTATATACCACCTAACCGTGGTTTTTTTTTCTTTCTTTATACATACATACTAGTTACGAGTATACTATCTCTTTATCAACCAGTCTATATTAGCAGCAGACACAGTACAGTGCGGTAGTTCACGGCTGTGGCTACCTCTGTGTCGGCACTCGGCAGCCCGTCCATAATTGTATATACCACCTAACCGTGGTTTTTTTTTCTTTCTTTATACATACATACTAGTTACGAGTATACTATCTCTTTATCAACCAGTCTATATATTAGCAGCAGACACAGTACAGTGCGGTAGTTCACGGCTGTGGCTACCTCTGTGTCGGCACTCGGCAGCCCGTCCATAATTGTATATACCACCTAACCGTGGTTTTTTTTTCTTTCTTTATACATACATACTAGTTACGAGTATACTATCTCTTTATCAACCAGTCTATATATTAGCAGCAGACACAGCACAGTGCGGTAGTTCACGGCTGTGGCTACCTCTGTGTCGGCACTCGGCAGCCCGTCCATAATTGTATATACCACCTAACCGTGGTTTTTTTTTCTTTCTTTATACATACATACTAGTTACGAGTATACTATCTCTTTATCAACCAGTCTATATATTAGCAGCAGACACAGTCCAGTGCGGTAGTTCACGGCTGTGGCTACCTCTGTGTCGGCACTCGGCAGCCCGTCCATAATTGTATACTAGTATCCAATCCATCCATCTCCATTGTTTACCTGAGGTGCCTTTTAGTTGTGCCTATTAAAATATGGAGAACAAAAATGTTGAGGTTCCAAAATTAGGGAAAGATCAAGATCCACTTCCACCTCGTGCTGAAGCTGCTGCCACTAGTCATGGCCGAGACGATGAAATGCCAGCAACGTCGTCTGCCAAGGCCGATGCCCAATGTCATAGTACAGAGCATGTCAAATCCAAAACACCAAATATCAGTAAAAAAAGGACTCCAAAACCTAAAATAAAATTGTCGGAGGAGAAGCGTAAACTTGCCAATATGCCATTTACCACACGGAGTGGCAAGGAACGGCTGAGGCCCTGGCCTATGTTCATGGCTAGTGGTTCAGCTTCACATGAGGATGGAAGCACTCAGCCTCTCGCTAGAAAAATGAAAAGACTAAAGCTGGCAAAAGCAGTAGCACCGCAAAGAACTGTGCGTTCTTCGAAATCCCAAATCCACAAGGAGAGTCCGACTCCAATTGTGTCGGTTGCGATGCCTGACCTTCCCAACACTGGACGTGAAGAGCATGCACCTTCCACCATTTGCACGCCCCCTGCAAGTGATGGAAGGAGCACCCGCAGTCCAGTTCCTGATAGTCAGATTGAAGATGTCAGTGTTGAAGTACACCAGGATGAGGAGGATATGGGTGTTGCTGGCGCTGGGGAGGAAATTGACCAGGAGGATTCTGATGGTGAGGTGGTTTGTTTAAGTCAGGCACCCGGGGAGACACCTGTTGTCCGTGGTAGGAATATGGCCGTTGACATGCCTGGTGAAAATACCAAAAAAATCAGCTCTTCGGTGTGGAAGTATTTCACCAGAAATGCGGACAACAGGTGTCAAGCCGTGTGTTCCCTTTGTCAAGCTGTAATAAGTAGGGGTAAGGACGTTAACCACCTCGGAACATCCTCCCTTATACGTCACCTGCAGCGCATTCATAATAAGTCAGTGACAAGTTCAAAAACTTTGGGTGACAGCGGAAGCAGTCCACTGACCAGTAAATCCCTTCCTCTTGTAACCAAGCTCACGCAAACCACCCCACCAACTCCCTCAGTGTCAATTTCCTCCTTCCCCAGGAATGCCAATAGTCCTGCAGGCAATGTCACTGGCAATTCTGACGAGTCCTCTCCTGCCTGGGATTCCTCCGATGCATCCTTGCGTGTAACGCCTACTGCTGCTGGCGCTGCTGTTGTTGCTGCTGGGAGTCGATGGTCATCCCAGAGGGGAAGTCGTAAGCCCACTTGTACTACTTCCAGTAAGCAATTGACTGTTCAACAGTCCTTTGCGAGGAAGATGAAATATCACAGCAGTCATCCTGCTGCAAAGCGGATAACTGAGGCCTTGACAACTATGTTGGTGTTAGACGTGCGTCCGGTATCCGCCGTTAGTTCACAGGGAACTAGACAATTTATTGAGGCAGTGTGCCCCCGTTACCAAATACCATCTAGGTTCCACTTCTCTAGGCAGGCGATACCGAGAATGTACACGGACGTCAGAAAAAGACTCACCAGTGTCCTAAAAAATGCAGTTGTACCCAATGTCCACTTAACCACGGACATGTGGACAAGTGGAGCAGGGCAGGGTCAGGACTATATGACTGTGACAGCCCACTGGGTAGATGTATGGACTCCCGCCGCAAGAACAGCAGCGGCGGCACCAGTAGCAGCATCTCGCAAACGCCAACTCTTTCCTAGGCAGGCTACGCTTTGTATCACCGCTTTCCAGAATACGCACACAGCTGAAAACCTCTTACGGCAACTGAGGAAGATCATCGCGGAATGGCTTACCCCAATTGGACTCTCCTGTGGATTTGTGGCATCGGACAACGCCAGCAATATTGTGTGTGCATTAAATATGGGCAAATTCCAGCACGTCCCATGTTTTGCACATACCTTGAATTTGGTGGTGCAGAATTTTTTAAAAAACGACAGGGGCGTGCAAGAGATGCTGTCGGTGGCCAGAAGAATTGCGGGACACTTTCAGCGTACAGGCACCACGTACAGAAGACTGGAGCACCACCAAAAACTACTGAACCTGCCCTGCCATCATCTGAAGCAAGAAGTGGTAACGAGGTGGAATTCAACCCTCTATATGCTTCAGAGGTTGGAGGAGCAGCAAAAGGCCATTCAAGCCTATACAATTGAGCACGATATAGTAGGTGGAATGCACCTGTCTCAAGCGCAGTGGAGAATGATTTCAACGTTGTGCAAGGTTCTGATGCCCTTTGAACTTGCCACACGTGAAGTCAGTTCAGACACTGCCAGCCTGAGTCAGGTCATTCCCCTCATCAGGCTTTTGCAGAAGAAGCTGGAGACATTGAAGGAGGAGCTAACACGGAGCGATTCCGCTAGGCATGTGGGACTTGTGGATGGAGCCCTTAATTCGCTTAACAAGGATTCACGGGTGGTCAATCTGTTGAAATCAGAGCACTACATTTTGGCCACCGTGCTCGATCCTAGATTTAAAGCCTACCTTGGATCTCTCTTTCCGGCAGACACAAGTCTGCTGGGGTTGAAAGACCTGCTGGTGACAAAATTGTCAAGTCAAGCGGAACGCGACCTGTCAACATCTCCTCCTTCACATTCTCCCGCAACTGGGGGTGCGAGGAAAAGGCTCAGAATTCCGAGCCCACCCGCTGGCGGTGATGCAGGGCAGTCTGGAGCGACTGCTGATGCTGACATCTGGTCCGGACTGAAGGACCTGACAACGATTACGGACATGTCGTCTACTGTCACTGCATATGATTCTCTCAACATTGATAGAATGGTGGAGGATTATATGAGTGACCGCATCCAAGTAGGTACGTCACACAGTCCGTACTTATACTGGCAGGAAAAAGAGGCAATTTGGAGGCCCTTGCACAAACTGGCTTTATTCTACCTAAGTTGCCCTCCCACAAGTGTGTACTCCGAAAGAGTGTTTAGTGCCGCCGCTCACCTTGTCAGCAATCGGCGTACGAGGTTACATCCAGAAAATGTGGAGAAGATGATGTTCATTAAAATGAATTATAATCAATTCCTCCGCGGAGACATTGACCAGCAGCAATTGCCTCCACAAAGTACACAGGGAGCTGAGATGGTGGATTCCAGTGGGGACGAATTGATAATCTGTGAGGAGGGGGATGTACACGGTGATATATCGGAGGGTGATGATGAGGTGGACATCTTGCCTCTGTAGAGCCAGTTTGTGCAAGGAGAGATTAATTGCTTCTTTTTTGGGGGGGGGTCCAAACCAACCCGTCATATCAGTCACAGTCGTGTGGCAGACCCTGTCACTGAAATGATGGGTTGGTTAAAGTGTGCATGTCCTGTTTTGTTTATACAACATAAGGGTGGGTGGGAGGGCCCAAGGACAATTCCATCTTGCACCTCTTTTTTCTTTTCTTTTTCTTTGCGTCATGTGCTGTTTGGGGAGGGTTTTTTGGAAGGGACATCCTGCGTGACACTGCAGTGCCACTCCTAGATGGGCCCGGTGTTTGTGTCGGCCACTAGGGTCGCTTATCTTACTCACACAGCTACCTCATTGCGCCTCTTTTTTTCTTTGCGTCATGTGCTGTTTGGGGAGGGTTTTTTGGAAGGGACATCCTGCGTGACACTGCAGTGACACTCCTAGATGGGCCCGGTGTTTGTGTCGGCCACTAGGGTCGCTTATCTTACTCACACAGCTACCTCATTGCGCCTCTTTTTTTCTTTGCGTCATGTGCTGTTTGGGGAGGGTTTTTTGGAAGGGACATCCTGCGTGACACTGCAGTGCCACTCCTAGATGGGCCCGGTGTTTGTGTCGGCCACTAGGGTCGCTAATCTTACTCACACAGCTACCTCATTGCGCCTCTTTTTTTCTTTGCGTCATGTGCTGTTTGGGGAGGGTTTTTTGGAAGGGCCATCCTGCGTGACACTGCAGTGCCACTCCTAGATGGGCCCGGTGTTTGTGTCGGCCACTAGGGTCGCTTATCTTACTCACACAGCGACCTCGGTGCAAATTTTAGGACTAAAAATAATATTGTGAGGTGTGAGGTATTCAGAATAGACTGAAAATGAGTGGAAATTATGGTTTTTGAGGTTAATAATACTTTGGGATCAAAATGACCGCCAAATTCTATGATTTAAGCTGTTTTTTAGGTTTTTTGGAAAAAAACACCCGAATCCAAAACACACCCGAATCCGACAAAAAAAATTCGGTGAGGTTTTGCCAAAACGCGGTCGAACCCAAAACACGGCCGCGGAACCGAACCCAAAACCAAAACACAAAACCCGAAAAATTTCCGGCGCTCATCTCTATAACACTGATCAATCCTGTGGGAATAGTTGTACATCGGTGTGCAACTGAGTGTAAGATGGCCTCAGACGGGAACAACCACGGCTTTTACTTATGCCAAGTTCCACTGTACTTCATTTATGACTTTGTACTGTATGTGTGTAAAACAAATTCCTGTGTGGATAAAGTCTCACCCTGGTGTCTCTAGTGTTTCGCTGCATCTGCAATGCGTATATGATGGCAAATGTATAGAAAATGTATAGAGAAATATGCTATGCTACATATCAGTTGTGCTACACCTCTCGTCATATCTCAGTTACTGGTTGTCTGTAAGCCATAGGACACAGCTGTATATCTGTGATTTATTTGGTAATTTACTTAGAGTTCCAAGACACACTGTAAATGTATAATAGCTTTGAAAGAACTAAAGAACTTGCTAGTGCAATGCCAAATGTGAACCTTACACCAATAGGTGCTATTAATATAAAACGTTTGAGAGAAGTTTAAAGTCTTACATTCAGAGGGAATTATACCAGGCTCGAGTAATTACCGGTTTTCTGCAAAGTTTGAACAATTTGAAAATTGCTAATGTATGAAAGGGAAAACTACTGGTAATGTCAGAGTGCCACCCAAATGTGTACCCATTTTAACAATACAAATTGGGAGAGGATGTGTGACGATCGTCTATGGTAGTCCCGTCTTCTGAGGGTAACTTCGAGATCAATGGTAGAACCCCACTCCTAATTGGAATTTTAATAATGCTCACAATACTGGTGTATAAAAGAACACACTATAAAACGAAGGTTTAAGTATTTTCCTGTTCAAACCAGCAATAGAATTCTCTGTTTTATTTCTATTAACAGACTTACTAAATAACGACTTCAAATTTATAACAGTAAGTTTTACCCACAGTTAATTATGCAATACAATTTCAACCGACCCATTAATTATACAACAATACGATACTAAGATTTTATTTCTCAGCCACAGCAACCGCCCATCTACGTCGTCTCACTCTCTCTCCCTGTGGAATGCAAAGGTTAAAGCATATGTATTACCCACTAAATGACACTTTTCTAACCTTCCAACTTATTACAGTCGTTGAATAATAATTATAGTCCTTCTACGACTGGCTTATTAGCTTAAATAATATTGTCCAACAATTATTACTATCTATATTGCGCAATTTCTAATGGCCATATCGTTGGTGCACATACAGTTCTTGGTCTTTACATGTGTATATCTGATGTTTACTTTGCCACTCTGTTACGAGTTATAAGACTAATCTCTGTAAATTCAGTTCGGAATTATTAGTCTGACGTTATGTGTGGTTTGTAATCCACAGGTGTCTGCGATGTTATACTCTACCCATCATCCGGGTGACGACGTGCCTAGGGATACTGGGATTGTCAAGTAAACCGGAGGATAAGCTGTCTTCTTTATTAGTGCACTAATTAAGGTAAGGTATTTGTACTTTTGGCTCACTTGTCTGACTTTTCACTATCCATTCCTTCGGCTCTATGCTGCCAATTTATCACAACTGTTTCTGACTGCAGGCTTATTCTAGCTTATGCAGGACGACCGGCTCTTGTATTATTATAGATTGCTCCTAGTCTGAGGGAGTTCACACTTGTACTGCTTGCAGGTTGGGGCTAATTCTTAACATTTCCCTACTTAGGGATATTGCTCCTAGTCTGAGGGAGTTCACACTTGTACTGCTTTTGACAGGGGACACCTCTTATGAGGTACTGTGAGTCTGTGTATGTCCAAGGACACCTCTAGTGAGATATGGTGTGTCTGCGTCTCAGATAACCGACTGAGACTTTTCCCTGACTTACTTAGTGTGACTGGAGCCCACCCACACTGTGATCACTCACGCTTTGAAGTCCGCCTTTCATTCACCGGGTTGGTGGGAAATCCGTGACCACCTCCTGGAGGCCGTCCTTCCACGGAGCTCTCTCCTGTTCCAGGCGTCCTTACAACGCGTCACCGCCTGGTGGGGCCGTCCTTCCTCTGCGATCTGGCTGAACGGGAGTCTCGGATGCCGCTGAGTATGCCGGAGCTACTGATCAGGTAGGATTTCTTAAACCCTGTCTCCCGGTGTCTGTAATGGAGCCTCTCTCTCTCAATATTGTGCAGCCCCGTCGCGTCACTCTGCCGGTCCTTATTGCGCACCTCAGACTGTTTAACGGTCCTTTGTTGACTCCCTTTTATCCTTTCTCCTCGGGTTCCCGGATCTGTCCCGCCGTTCGTTGCTCCTCGCGCTACCTTATCCTGCCCTAGGTAGGCTTGGATCTCTCCTTCCGTTGTAATCAGTGAAAAAGTCTAGAGTCACGAGCCAGGCTAAACTCCGTTTACAGCCTGTACTATTTCTCCTCCCTGAGGGTCCTTACTGAGAAATTCTTCTTCTCCACCGTCCTGACCAATTTTAATCAACTTTAATCAGATCTTTTTGCCCTCTGTGAGGGTCTAATAATTTATACTAATAGTTTTTTTTTTTTTTTTATAACATGTTCCAAGTACAACACAAACTGAGTGGATATGTACTCCACAAATCTTATCTTACACTCTAATAAGCCCCCTATATATCAGGGTATTACATATTCCCCCACTTAATTTTATGCGTGTCCTCACGCTTAATATTCACCTCTTACTACAGATTAATCCAAACGGCACTATTACATTACTATTTTTACTTATAATTTTATATTTCTTTAACCTCCGATTACTGATAACGAATGGGTAACTTCCCTTTTGTGCTCCGTTCGGAGCGTCTCACTGACGTTACTTCGCTATCGTCCAGGTAATTTATACTCTCAGTCATTGGTTCTGTATCCTCTGGCTGTGTCAGTGAACCAAAGGTGTTCAAGACTGGCCAACAGATATTCATTAAGGTATCTGGAAACGGAACGACATTTGAAGTTACGTCCTGAAAAGAGGTACCTGTATTCTCTAGTTCTGGCCAGTCTGGGCACAGTTTCAATTGATCTCGGTGAACTACACTTTGTTTGTTTCCACCTTCCTGTTTAATCCGGTATACGGCAATTTCGGAATTTGGTTGTTCAACCACTTTGTAGGGAAGCAACTCCCATTGTTGGTCTAATTTACTCTTTCGTTGATTGTTCCTTTTTAGCACTCTGCTACCAATCGGTAAGTGTTCCGCTTGTGCCTTCTTGTTATAGTATTTTTCTTGTCGTTCTTGTGCTACTTTCCTATGTTGTTCCACCAATGCCTGGGCCGCTTTCAGGCGACGCTGATGTTCGACGACCCATTCGGTTTCTACCATTGGCTCCGGTTCTATGGCCGTGTTTAAGCTTACATCTACAGGCAATTTCCCTGGACGTCCAAAAAGCAAGTAATAGGGTGTATAACCGGTTGAACTGTGGATGGTATTATTATAGATGAACATGAGTTCGGTTAGTAATAGCGGCCATTCATTTCGCTTTTGAGACGGTAGGGTCCGCAACATTTGTATGAGTGTCTGATTGGTCCTTTCACAGAGTCCATTCCCTTGAGGGTGGTATGGGGTGGTTTTAATTTTCTTACATCTATACAGGATACATAGTTCTCGGAATAGTTTAGAGTTGAAGGCCGGTCCTTGATCAGTCAGGATCTTGTCAGGGAACCCGTAAGGTCTTACGAAGGCTCTCCAGAAAATTTCTGCCGTAGACTTGGCGGTCATATCTCGTACTGGTAAGGCCACTGCGAATTTCGTGAAATGATCCACTATCATTATAGCATACTCGTAGCCGAGCCGACTCTTTTCGAGTTTTACATGATCAATTGTGACTATCTCCAATGGTTGATGACTGATAATCGGATGGAGTGGAGCCTTGTCAGTAGAGAGAGGGGGTTTTCTGAGATTGCATGCAGGACAATTTTTACACCATTCTTCCACGGTTCGTCTTAATCCTATCCAGTAGAACCGTTGTCTCAGGTTGGCCTCCGTTTTTTTATTGCCGAAATGTCCGGATTGATTATGATAGGCCTCTAACAGGATGGGGGATTTAGTCGCTGGCACTAATATTTGCATTAGGATCAAATGAGTTTTTGGGTCAATACTCTTCCTGGTTAAAACATTATGCCTGATTTCCAACCGATCTCGTTGTCGCCATAATTTCACTACTTCCGGTGAGGCGGTCTGTCTGTCGGTCTTGGATAGGTTTGTCTTTTGTTGTATCAGCTTCTTCAACTGCCGAAACGGTGGGTACTCTTCTTGCCACCCTCGCCATTCACTCCATTTTTCTTCGGCTAAGTAATTCTCGACTTCAGTTCTCTGTGATTTGAGTACACAGTTGTGTTGAATGACTTGGAAGGGGGGTAGTTCTACTGACTCCCATTGATCTTCTTCCTCTGTATTTCCTACATGGTTAAGTCGTGATAATGCGTCCGCATTGCCATTGTTATGTCCTGGCCGATATTGAATGGTAAACTGGTAATTGGATAGGCGGGCGTACCACCGTTGTTCTAGGGCTCCCATCTTGGCAGTAGCCAAATGAGCCAGGGGATTGCAATCCGTATAGGCCACAAACGGCGTAGCAGCCAGGTAATCTCGAAATTTCTCTGTAATCGCCCATACCAACGCTAAGAATTCTAACTTGAATGCACTATAGTTAGCATCGTTTCGTTCCGTTTTCCGAAGGCCTCTACTGGCATAGGCAATTACTTTCTCTTGGCCATCTTGTAATTGTGCCAGTACGGCACCCAGCCCTTGTTGACTCGCATCGGTTTGAAGGATGAAGGGTTTACTATAATCCGGATACGCTAAGAGTGGTGCTTGGGTTAATACCGATTTTAGATGTTCAAATGCCTTCTGTTGTCGATCAGTCCAGATAATGGATAGTCGTCGACTTTGACTCCCTTGCGGTATATCGCGTAATAGCTCATGGAGTGGAGCAGCTATTTTCGCGAAGTTTTTCACAAAACGTCTATAATACCCGACAAAGCCCAGAAACCTTCTCACATCTTTGACGTTTTGGGGGATTGGCCAATCTTGTACCACTCTAATTTTTTCTGGATCCGGGGCGATTCCCTCGGCACTAACTAAATGCCCTAAGTAGTGGACTTGTGGTTTTAATAAGTGACACTTAGCGGGGTTCACTTTTAATCCATATTGGGCTAACCGCTGGAGAACTTCGTTCAGATGTTGCAAATGTTCTGAATATGACTTGGAGAAAATTATTATATCATCGAGATATAGTAATATCATGTCGAAATTCCGATGTCCCAAACAATGTTCCATCATTCGTTGGAAAGTGGCGGGTGCGTTACACAGTCCGAAAGGCATTCTTTTAAACTCATGTAATCCCATAGGGGTAGTGAATGCTGTCTTTTCCTGATCTTCAGGGGCCATCATAATTTGCCAGTAGCCACTTGTTAGATCGAGGGTGGAAAAATACTTGGCCGACTTCAGGGCAGCCAGAGACTCTTCAATTCTGGGGAGTGGGTACGCATCTCGATGAGTAATCTCATTCAATTTCCTATAATCCACACAGAATCGTAGTTGTCCGTTCTTTTTTTTTACTAGTACTATTGGTGCAGCCCATGGGCTATGGCTCTCCTGAATGACTCCGGTTGCTTTCATCTCTTCCAGCATTTTCCGTACTGGTTGGTACAATGCTGGTGCTAGCGGTCTATGTTTCTCCCTAATAGGCATCGCAGTTCCGGTTACAATGTGATGCTTCACGGTTGTTACGGTTCCGAAATCTAATGGACCTTGACTGAATGTCCGGAAATTGTCTTTTACTACTTGTAAAGCTCCTTCTTTATGTTCTGTCGGAGTATTTTCGTCTCCTATGTGGACTTCTCGCCACCATTCTGCTGTTTTCCCCTCTTCTTCTGTGTCCACATCCTCATTCTGAGGCGGAACTTCTGTTTGAGCATAGATCACATCCTGGAAGGTGATCCATGTTAAATTAGCAATGGGTCGTTGTCGGGATAACCTCACGATATGGTTACTTGGGTTTAATACTCGTACCGGAACCCTTCCTTTCTGGCTATGTACTAAACAATGTGCCACTACAATGCCATCCTCCTTATTCTTCTCACACGGTTCCACCAAAGCTTCATAACTTTTTCCTCCCGGTCCCCCGGGAGCCTTGGCCCAAACGATCACTTCTGAATTGGGAAATAACTTTATGGGCTTGCTATCTGTAATCTTTACTTTTCCCACCAAGCCATCGCAATGTACAAAGGCTCGTTGACTCTGTAACGTCTTAATAGCCTTCTGTAGTATGGATCTTTTATTTACCGGTTTCTCCTCCAAAGCTTGTTTCAGTATCGCAATAAGTTCTTCCGGGCAGTTTTGTAAAATATTCATGCCTAAAATCATGGGAATGGCATTAGTCTCATCCGTATGTGTAATCAAACACCCTTGGCGAGGTATCTCGGTGTCTCCGATTTTTACATTGGCTTCCCAATATCATATGCATGATATACTAGATCCATTGCTGGCAATCAGTTGTAACCATGCAGGAGGGGGCATCACAATTTGTTGGTTTCCCCAATGTTGCACAAATGTTGAATGCTGAATGGTAGTTATTTGTGAACCAGTGTCAATCATAGCCATAATTTCTACCCCATTAATATTGATAGGAATATGGGGGCATTGGCCCACGTATTGGGACCACCACTCCTCAGACCTTAAACCTAATGTGGCATTTCCCCCCGAGGCTCGGTCCCCAACCTCGGGGCATTGGAGTTTAAAGACTCCTCTCCCTGCTCACAATTACGTTCTATATGACCCGGCTGTTGACATTGCCGACAAATCGGGCGGCCTTGTGAGTCGAACTGATCTGTACTCCTTCTTCCCCTGGACGGTGGCGGGGCCCACCAATCGTTTCTTACTCTCCTACGCTCCCGCGGCCACCTACTGTCATTGGAACGGGTACTCTGTTTCCGGGCCAAGTTCTGTACTTCTTTACACATCTCTGCCATTCCTACGGCTAGTTCTTCCATCTGACTTTTCAGAGCTCGTATTGGATCCACCGCGGGAACTTGTAAGCTCTGACCAATTGTGTCTACCATTCGCCTACTCCTATCTGGAGCGTCATGACCCTCTTCCGTTAATATCGATCTTTCTTGATAACCGGGCATTTCTGGGAATTCAACTTCCTGACTGGATTCTTTGCCCACTACTTTAATTGCAGCCTCTTTAAAATCTAAAAACGACTGTTCTGGTTTTTGCATTCTTAGTAGTCTGAGTTGAGCTCTTACACTCTCTCTGCCAGCCCCTTCTATTAACTGAGCGACCAGAGCCTCGTCTCCATTTTCAATTTCACTTTCATCCACTGTCCTGATGGCCTTCAAGGCCTCTTGTAAGCTAAGGGCATAATCCCTCAATGTTTCCCCTGCCCGCTGTTTTCTTGCATAGAATTTCATCTTTAGCTCCGAAATAGTTTGGAGTTCGAAAGTAGTAGCTAGCCGTTGTAAGATTTGTTCAATGGTTTTTCGTTCCTCGTTGGGCCACGATAGGACCTCTCGATGTGCGGACCCTTTCAGCTGTCCGATCAGGATTTCGACTTTCTGTTGATCATTTAATGGATAAAGACGAAACATGGATTTCATCTTATTCTTGAAATCAGTAAGGGTATTTCCTTCGGCCTGCTGTCTATCCCCATGATAGGTGGGAAGCCAAGGGGCCCCAAAATAATAGGGTAAGGTGATGGGGTTTATGGTTGTCATACTAGGGGTTTCGGCAGTGGTTTTGTTCTGCTCTCCGTTAGAAGCGCCTGTCGATTTAGCCGGTTCTTTGGACATGTTTTCTATATGGAGTCTTCCTCGGGTTAAGTTTCGAATCCTGTTCGTGACGCCAGTAAATTTTATTGTGACGATCGTCTATGGTAGTCCCGTCTTCTGAGGGTAACTTCGAGATCAATGGTAGAACCCCACTCCTAATTGGAATTTTAATAATGCTCACAATACTGGTGTATAAAAGAACACACTATAAAACGAAGGTTTAAGTATTTTCCTGTTCAAACCAGCAATAGAATTCTCTGTTTTATTTCTATTAACAGACTTACTAAATAACGACTTCAAATTTATAACAGTAAGTTTTACCCACAGTTAATTATGCAATACAATTTCAACCGACCCATTAATTATACAACAATACGATACTAAGATTTTATTTCTCAGCCACAGCAACCGCCCATCTACGTCGTCTCACTCTCTCTCCCTGTGGAATGCAAAGGTTAAAGCATATGTATTACCCACTAAATGACACTTTTCTAACCTTCCAACTTATTACAGTCGTTGAATAATAATTATAGTCCTTCTACGACTGGCTTATTAGCTTAAATAATATTGTCCAACAATTATTACTATCTATATTGCGCAATTTCTAATGGCCATATCGTTGGTGCACATACAGTTCTTGGTCTTTACATGTGTATATCTGATGTTTACTTTGCCACTCTGTTACGAGTTATAAGACTAATCTCTGTAAATTCAGTTCGGAATTATTAGTCTGACGTTATGTGTGGTTTGTAATCCACAGGTGTCTGCGATGTTATACTCTACCCATCATCCGGGTGACGACGTGCCTAGGGATACTGGGATTGTCAAGTAAACCGGAGGATAAGCTGTCTTCTTTATTAGTGCACTAATTAAGGTAAGGTATTTGTACTTTTGGCTCACTTGTCTGACTTTTCACTATCCATTCCTTCGGCTCTATGCTGCCAATTTATCACAACTGTTTCTGACTGCAGGCTTATTCTAGCTTATGCAGGACGACCGGCTCTTGTATTATTATAGATTGCTCCTAGTCTGAGGGAGTTCACACTTGTACTGCTTGCAGGTTGGGGCTAATTCTTAACATTTCCCTACTTAGGGATATTGCTCCTAGTCTGAGGGAGTTCACACTTGTACTGCTTTTGACAGGGGACACCTCTTATGAGGTACTGTGAGTCTGTGTATGTCCAAGGACACCTCTAGTGAGATATGGTGTGTCTGCGTCTCAGATAACCGACTGAGACTTTTCCCTGACTTACTTAGTGTGACTGGAGCCCACCCACACTGTGATCACTCACGCTTTGAAGTCCGCCTTTCATTCACCGGGTTGGTGGGAAATCCGTGACCACCTCCTGGAGGCCGTCCTTCCACGGAGCTCTCTCCTGTTCCAGGCATCCTTACAACGCGTCACCGCCTGGTGGGGCCGTCCTTCCTCTGCGATCTGGCTGAACGGGAGTCTCGGATGCCGCTGAGTATGCCGGAGCTACTGATCAGGTATGATTTCTTAAACCCTGTCTCCCGGTGTCTGTAATGGAGCCTCTCTCTCTCAATATTGTGCAGCCCCGTCGCGTCACTCTGCCGGTCCTTATTGCGCACCTCAGACTGTTTAACGGTCCTTTGTTGACTCCCTTTTATCCTTTCTCCTCGGGTTCCCGGATCTGTCCCGCCGTTCGTTGCTCCTCGCGCTACCTTATCCTGCCCTAGGTAGGCTTGGATCTCTCCTTCCGTTGTAATCAGTGAAAAAGTCTAGAGTCACGAGCCAGGCTAAACTCCGTTTACAGCCTGTACTATTTCTCCTCCCTGAGGGTCCTTACTGAGAAATTCTTCTTCTCCACCGTCCTGACCAATTTTAATCAACTTTAATCAGATCTTTTTGCCCTCTGTGAGGGTCTAATAATTTATACTAATAGTTTTTTTTTTTTTTTTATAACATGTTCCAAGTACAACACAAACTGAGTGGATATGTACTCCACAAATCTTATCTTACACTCTAATAAGCCCCCTATATATCAGGGTATTACAGATGTATGAAGCATAAGTTTGTCAAATTTCCCCAAGAGCAGCCAGAAAAAGAGGTGGCTCTGAGAAGGGATATAGGTCACACTGCAGCCCCTCCCCCTCTCTTCACCTCCTTTACTGATAAACTACATACTGTTGTCTCTGTCATCTAAGGGACGGGACTACCAAGAAGACCTGTGGCCCCTGCACCTTGCAATGCCCTTCCCAAAGCAGATAGCTAACCAGCACCAACACTCTGACTTGGGCTTTAATATCTTCAATATGGAGGCATATTAGCTTTATGGGGCTATTCGGGTTTATATGGAGGCATGTATTGTGAAGGCAGGGCAGTTGAGATTTCTATGGAGCCGCCCAGGTACTAAGGGCATACTTGCCTACTCTCCTGGAAGCTGCAAGAGGCTCACGTTTTTTGGGGTAGCCCCCCCCGCACCCCCAGGAGAGTAGGCAGGTCTCACACATTCTGCTCACACCCTAGTGATGCGGGCAGGATGGAGACATACTCTCCCATATTCGTGGGTCCGTGGGGAGGGGAAGGGGTTCAAATGATGCAAATCGTGTCATTTTAGCCCCGCACCCTTCCCGTGGACCCACAAATTGCAGCATTTTCTTTATTGGGGGGCGGGGCTTGATGATGTCACAGCCCACTTCCGCCCGCGAAGTCGCCTGAATTGTCTCCTGTCCGGTCTTCTCCCGGAGTGGGAGAAATTGAAAGTAGGTAAGTATGACTAAGGGGCATTACTAAATATCGAACATGTGACCACACCCCTTGCTGAAAAAAATCACCGTAATATACTAAGCGCATAACAACAATGAAAATGTCACTCTCATCAGCTGGCCCGAGCTTATAATTAATACACCCAACCCCTCTTCTCAGCACCCTTGTTTGAAGAGACAGTTGTATCTGATATGCGGGGTCCTTCTTTTGTCATGCATATTGAGAGGTAAACGTATTCATTTGAAAATTATTATATTCTTTATTTTTTCATTAATTTTTTTTTAAAATATATTGTAACCCTTTTTTTGATCTGAGTAATGTTTTACAACGTACACCACTTTGATGAACTATACTATATATGTTTAACAGATTTAGATCTTAAAGTTGGCACTGGAACTAAAGATTATCATTGGCTGGTTGGCTGACTGAAACGAACATCTGGCAATGTATGTGAGCAAATGCCATAAAATGGACAAAAACAGTCATTTATACAAGTTGGTTAAATCGTCTTTTTTCCATTTTCCAGTGTTTGGGAGCAAACGGACGATTGTTGATTCCTCACAAACATTACCAATGAGGTGGCTGGTTGGAATGATAATTGATAGATGTGTGGCCAGCATAAATATTTCTATTCATGCTTGGGGTTTTGCAGTGACATTAGCGGAATGATACACAGGTGGAGGAGATTGTGTCTTCAGCTTTTCCTTTGCATTTGTAATAAACAGTTTGACCACTGGATACACTTGCACTTGGGGCCTGATTCATTAAGAATTGCAAATGCAAAGCTGATAGCAGCAGCTTGGCATTTGCAGTCCTTAGCAATGCAAATGCAGGAGCAGGTACATACCACCTCCTCCCTGCATTTACTATGCAATAGCAAATCAGATGAACATTGGGACAATCGGTCGCGATGTTCAGCTGTGACGGCAGGCTGAGTAAGCTACAGCCAGTGTCGGACTGGGGCATGTAGGGCCCACCGGGGGAATGTAGTGGTAGGGGCCCATGTTAGGGGTGTGGCCAGTCTGCAGAGGGGGTGTGGCCTGCCACCTCATTGGTTTGACTAACCATTAGAGAGTGCAACGTCTGGGCACCTTCATAAATATATACAGTAATTCAGCTGCTGCATGCATGATAATATACCAGATTAATAACAGCAATGCACTGTAGAAAATACACCATAGTCCAGTATAAGGTAACATATCTATAATGTATAATTCAAGTGCACAGTCTGGAACCTGATCCTTAGAGCTGAAGGTGGGCCCCCAGGCAGTAGGGCCCACCGGTGGTTTCCCCTGTACCCCGGTGGGCCAGTCCAAGCCTGGCTACAGCTTACAGCTACAGATTACTCAGCTTTGCCATTGCAGTGCGGCTTGCAGGGCCATGGAAACTGCATCTCACAACGCAGTCCTTGGCCTCGCCACGCCCCATCTTCCCAACGCCAGCTGCCACTTGCCCCCATCCCTCCCCGCGAACGCCTCTGTCTGTCAATCAGGTAGAGGCATTCACATATCTGCGCCACGATCGTAGAACCCGTTCTGCACATCAAACAGCGGGGATCTGCAAAGAGGATCGCGGATGTGATCCATAATGAATCAGGCCCTTAGAGTGCAACTAATGAGCTACTGAGAAAACTTGTAAGATTTATTTTATTTTGTAAAGCACCTTAAGGATTATCCAAGGTGGAGTTATTTATTATACTATTATGGGGGAGATGTTTTAAATCTAAGAGACAGATAAAGCGGAGACATTGCCCATAGCAACTAATCAACGTCTACAGATGTGTCCCACTACAGCTTTGCTGCGTATAGCACTGTGCTGTAGCGGGACCACGTGCATTAGCATCACCCAGCAGCCCCATAGCAGTGAATGCACAGTGGGAGCAATTTTCCACTTTATCTCACTCAAAGGTTTGATACATCTCCCCCCATGTCAGGTTTGTCAGTTACTCCTTGATTTCACAATAGCTTGCAGGCAGTGTTGGACTGGGGCATGAAGGGCATGTTTAGGGGTGTTGCCAGTCTCCATAGGGGGTGTGGCCAGCCACCACATTGGTTTGCTTAACCATCTGAGAGTGCATGGACTGGGCCTATTAATAATATATACAGTAAATAATACTGCTAGTGCATGTATGAAAATGTACCAGATGTAACAGCAATGCACTGTAGAGAATCCTGTGCAGTATAAGGTAAAATATGTATAATGTATTATTCAAGTGCACAGACTGGAATCTGGGGCCTAATTCAGATCTGGTCACAGCAGCGTACGCAGGCTGAAGGCCAGTGCAGTGTGCGCATGCGCAGAAGCCGCACTGCACTTGCGCACACAGTGAGATGCAACGGCATCTCACTTGTGCGATTGCCTCTGCCTGATTGACAGGCAAAGGCGGTCACAGGGCGGTTGGGGCGTGTTGATGGCATTGCGGCGGCATTGGGGGGGGTACGGTATGGACAATGGAGGCGTGTCCGGACCATTGCTGGGGAGGACCATTGCGTGACTTCACAGGCAGCCGCTGCAGCCAAACACATGGCGGGTAGCTGTCTGCCTTCAGAGCTAGGCTGCGTAGGCAGAGAGCTACTCAGCAGATGCGAAAGCATTGCCGCCGTGTGATGCTTTTGCATGTCTGCAGGGAGGGGACCTGTTATGCGGGGCGGACTTGCCCTTTGCTGGGCTTTCCCCCACATGTCAAAGAGTTTGATCGTAGATGTGCGTTTTTTTCTGCACATCTACGATCAGGTCTGCATTAGGTCCCTGTGGGCCAGTCCAACCCTTCTTGCAGGTAGCTTTGCCTGAACGCTCTTTAGTGCAGTGCTTTTCAAGTAGTTCATGCCTTGAGGAGATTTTGAGAACAACTGCTTTATTGTATCACCAGGTACTGACTGGCTGCTGCCCATGAGCTCTGACCTCAGACTATTCCTTGACCTTTCATATTCACCATCCACACTAACCTTGATCTGTCTCCAGTTATTCTACTGTTCAGCTTCCTAGTGCTTGCATAAAGTCACGTACACACTGAACGATGTGTGTGCCCAGCTGATGGCATGGCCGATATAACAATGTATTGGCCGAGCCAGGCACACTGAATGATAAATCACACAATACCCCAATATATCTTTCATCATCACATTCCCCTGGATCTGGTTGTTCCAGGATCGTCCCGTCAGGCGTGCAGCACTAGGCAATGTGCCCAATACGTCGGTATGATTCGTCGGATTGGACATAATATCACCTGGTGTGTACCCAGCTTAACACATTCTGAGTTCTTCTCAGGCAGGCAAGAAGTAATGAAGTTACCGTAAGGGAGCTTATCATCAATACCATGTGCCCATAGGATGTACTCTCACATCCGAACCAGTGGATCCACAAATTCCACTGGACATATCACACAGATATTCTTTACAGAACATATGGGAAAAAGACGATCCTGAGTAGCTTGAGAACAATCCTGATGCAACAGCAGAGCTTCCTTTACTGTGCAAGATCTGCACAGTTACAATGTATATTTTTTCATGCATAAAAATTGGCAAATAAAAGTGTCTCCAGATGATATCTTTTTGTAAACAAAAAATAATAATGAAGAAATGGTTTAAATAAAAATAATACGCAAGTAATAAAGACAGAAAACAGAGCTGACGTTTAAAATAGTTGCAGTGTTAATATGTTTAACTGAGTTGGAAACAAAATCAGGGCAGATCCCACAATGGGATCATGACGGACAGAATCCCGACACATCCCGATAAGTATTTTTACCCTACCCTTAACCTTAACCCTAACATCCCCCTCCTGCAGCATAACTCTAACCATCACTTCCTGCAGCCTAGCCCTAACAATTTACCCCTGGCAGCCTAACCCTAACCCACGCAGCCTAGCACTAACCCCATCTGCATTACTTACCTCTGGGATGTGTCGGGAAGTGCCTGTCAGAATCCGGCTGTCGGTTTTTTGGCCACATTCTGTTTAACACATTACATTTAAAAAAAATGTCATGTCTTTACTAAATACATTGTTCTAGCATTGAATGTGTTGTTGGTAACAGTACGTGACTCAAGAAAGTATTTATTACTGATTTTGAGGGTTACAGAGGATTTACAAAGCCATTCCTAAAGAAACTGGCTTCCATTTATCCTCGGGTAAGATACACAGGCCTCGATATGATCAGTCTAATTGGTCACTTATTGGTGCATGTGTAGTCAAGACCAATTTAGGTGAAAACCTGCCTGTAAAAATGTGTCCAATAACCATTGAATAATGAACAGATCTGTGTGTTAATATCCGAAATTGGGAGATTCACCAATAATCCGTGATCTTGCATATGCTGAAAATCTTTGCTTGATAGAAAGCTTTGTGAGTTTATATTCACAGATATGAGCTATCAGTTATCACTTTTTTTGATAGTAGTTGTATGGTGAGAGATGAAATATGGTGGCTCTCTGGAAACAGCAGAATATCCATATGTATACTTCCCTCTAGGCAAATATGGTGCAAGTGGAGAAAAAGTAACATCATTGCCACTAATGTTATTTAGGAACCTAATTATCAATGTAAAAATTGCATTCCATCTTTTGAAAATGATTGTTTTTGTAGGATTACTGCATTTTTTAATATCAGTGATATTTAATAAATGGGTAACAGTTCCCATAGTTATCTGTGGGGTCTGTAATAAGCCCTGTTGAAAAAGCTCCTAAAAGCTTAGCCTTTTCAGACTTTGGTCTCGAAGGCATAATTACCATGAGTCCAGGGGATGCCATGCCATTGCTACCTGCCCAGAGCCCCGCCCAAAGCCCGCTTCCCCCCTACTCCTAGTCACTCTGCCAAACACAAATACTGCTGTCTGTGCTGCTGGGAAGGACATCAATGCCTCCAAGCGTTCCCTGTGAATAAGCCAGTGTGGAGCATTAGGAGAACGCAATGG
The DNA here is from genome assembly GCF_028390025.1 of Pseudophryne corroboree. Lineage (NCBI taxonomy): Eukaryota > Metazoa > Chordata > Amphibia > Anura > Myobatrachidae > Pseudophryne > Pseudophryne corroboree. The sequence continues at coordinate 423,148,155 of NC_086445.1, read as the reverse complement.
ACTGTAGCCACATTATGAAGACAGGCAATGGACAATGGAACTGCCTTCTGCAGAGGTGACAGGTGAGCCATACTCTGAGGCAGAAAGAGTACTACCGATATCATTATGGAAGGCAGGTTTGGCCAATGGGGAATTTCCCATTAGCCTAGGGGCGGCTTGGTAGCTTACCATGTATTTGCAAATCAATGCAACAAATATCTCTGAATTTCTATTATCATATACTGTAGTTTTCAAGTAGTGTTGCAAGTACTACATACTTACTGTAAGTACTCTCCTGGAATGGCCGGGAGGCTCCCGAAAACCGGGTGGTGCTCCTGGCCACCCGGAAGAGTTGGCAAGAGTCCCGGCCGGCAGCCGAGCCCCTGCACATTCTGGGGAAAAACAACGCGTATTTCGCATCATCGTGACCCTGCCCCCTGCCCCACTATGCCGGTAAACTTGGCATAGTGTAGCGGAGGTGTGGCCACGATTACGCGTCCTCGTGGCCACGCGCCCTGCTCTTCCCTGTTATGTCACCCTTTGCCGCGTCACGCCCCCCTGCTGAGCCAACCTGGCTGACTCCTCCCGAAGGAGACAATCAGAATGTCGGCATCTATGAAGTACTATTTAATGTGCAGGGGGATACAAGTGGAGAAAAGCCCTGCTCCCTTTTGTCTTATGTTTGCTGTGACCCCTCCCTTTCATGTTCCTGATAAGTACTGCCAGACACCTTTTCTCCTTTGTTTCCCCTTATTTTTCTGTACCATATTTTTTCTGTGTACAGACACTCAATAAACACCATTGTTAACAATATATATATATATATATATATATATATATATACATATATATATATATATATATATATATGCAAAAGTGTATGGTGGAGTTGCCAGTAAATCATCCCCTTCCAGGATAAGATCCATACCATGCTTACTTCATATTGACCCTTGGCTCTTCCTCTTAGCCTATCCATTACAAGGACTTTGCAACAACTTCCAAAAAAGTTTTTGGGCAGCAGCTAAATGTTTGATAGACAGAAATTGGAAAGATGACCCTCCATCATCTGTTGAATGGAAATGGTCACCTACTACCTAAAAAATAAAGAAAGCTAATTTTGACTAATTTGCCCATATATATTAGTCTACTTTAATTAAATATTCCAAATATAATTGTATCAGATGATTGATCCTTGAACTGAACCATGAGACATACAGCTAGTTTGGTTCATTGTTAGGTATGTTCTTCTCTTCCTTACAATTCTCATTATTGAGACAAGCGGCTGGATGTAATGCCACCCCTTGTCTGACGGCTGTGCGGGTTGCCGGCCGAACTCAAGACGTTTTTTTAAAGGTGAAATCACTTACAAGGCATGGTTTTGCCTTGTAAGTAATTGCTCCTTTACAAAAACATCCAAGTTCGGCCGGCAACCCGCACAGCCATTGGACTTGGGCAGCATTACATCCCGCGGTGAGATTCCTTCCCGGCTCAACCTATCTATTGATAAGGATGACCAGTGAGCCCACAGCTATTTATATGGAGATGAGTGTGGTGGTGTTCGTGTCCCCTCACACAAGGCCTATCTGCACCACCTTCATGTACTGCCATCTAACCATATTGGTTGGTATTGATGGTCAATATAGATTCAGAAACGATTTTCTGCTCTTATAGCAAATTGGATGATCTATAGGATTGCTTTATTAGAATATACTGTCAATGCATTATGCAACCCAAATAAGGCTAACTACTGTATATACTACTGTATATTAATATATTAATACTACTGTATATTAATAATAATAATAATAATAATATTTCCATTTACCAATAGATTCAATAGCCACGCCAAGCATGGTCTCTTCCCAACAGAGTTAAGTGAAAAAAATGTTGTGCCTATATTATTTTCATTGTGATAGTTTAAAGAGTAATATTATTTTTGTGAACTCCATATAGGATTGGTATGTTTCATTTATGTTACCACAAATTAACTGTCATGAATCTGCATTCTCCATCGCATCACTACTGTGGAACTACAGGTTCCAGCAGTTCATTTCTGTTCCAGTTCTAGTTTTCAGTCTACTGCAGCCTGGAGTACACAGTGCTTCAGCTAACTCACAGCTGATCTGAACACCTAATCCAGCAGGGTGTGCTCTCACAGAGGTGCAACATCCAATCATCACAGACCAAGGGGTATAAACTCCAGTTCCTGGCTCAGTCTCATTGCCTTGGACAACACGTCACATCCTGTGAACAGGCGGCTCCTGTATGGATGGTGATATTATACAACTTTCCTGCCTGAACGACCGGCTTGCCTGGTCTGGGGCAGGGGCCTTTTGGGGTCTTCCCCTTGCGGGGAGCCCCTGGCTTTGAGTGGTGATCGCACACCGGTGCACACTTCTGCATTAGTACCTTGGGTACATCTTCCCTGATTGGAAATGTCTGGCGTAAAGAATACTATTCGTTTGGAGTTGGAAAAGGATTCATCGCAGAATGATCTGAAATTTGTCTTCCATGAGATACTGGAGAAGCTAGGGAAAGTGACTCTGAGTGACCTTTATTGTATTCAAGACTTCCCTAAACAAGGTATTTATGACGTGACATTTCATTCAAATGGCTTCTGCCTCAATGTGTATGAGGTTTTGAGGGGCAAGGAACATGAGCCTGCAATGAGGTTGGTGAGAATGAAACCTCTTTTTGCCCTTGAAGAAATTTCAATTACTGTTCATGTTTATAACCCATACACAGAGGTGAGCTTGTTAAAAGCCTTCCTACTGCAATCCTGTTCTAATGTGCGGGGTGGAGTAAAACAAAAAAATGCCCTGGGAATTTTCAATGGCAAAATACGGTTCTGGGTGAGACTAAAACCTGACCCAGATAATGTGGGTGGTACTAAGCATCCCCCTGCTAGTTTCTGCATTGGTGGTAATAGGGGATTCTTGTACTATTTTGGACAGCCAAGCTTCTGCAGACTGTGCTTTATGTATGGACACACTAAGGAGGAATGTTCCACAGGCAAAGTTTGTAGGAATTGCAAGCAAAAAGATCATGAGGCTGGCAATTGCCCAATGGCAAAAAGCTGTGATATCTGTGGAGAGGTAGGACACAGTGTCCGAAACTGTCCTGCTGCTAAAGTCAGTATGCGAAGGCAAATGTTTAAAGAGCTTGATGCTGAGATGAGAGCAAAAAACTTTGCAGATCGTGGGGTTAATATACAACAGTCTGTGCCTGGTGGGAATTCCACTAGTGAAGAGCAGGCTAGGTCTGGACCCAGTGCTGATAACGAGGAACAGCTTGTTCGGTCTGATGAGCCTGCATGTGTGGCTGCAGATGAGGGACAGCAGGAGGAGTTTGCTGATGTAATGGAGGATGTGGTGGAAGCATCAAGTGACTGTGTGGAGAGTCCAGCTCTTAGTCTGGTAATAGATGACTGTCAGAGTCCTGTACCATCGGTGGACTCTACTAGAGTGGAGGAGTTCAGCAGTGGGCCTGAGGAGTCTGGCTCAGTGGCTAGGAAAGCTGAACGACAGGTGCGCAGAGCTAAGAAGCCACGGATGGAGAATACAACAGGACATAATACTGAAGGTATAGAAGATGTGTCCTCTGCTGAGGAGGATGGCGATAGATCCCAAGAGGCATCGGCTTATTTTTTAGATGGGGGAAATGTTATCCCAAATGTAAAGAAGTGTGCCTCTTACAAGGGGCCGCAAGGTATAGGGTGAGGAGGACTGCTAAGCTGTTGAGGAAGAACTGCTTTAGATCTCAGCTAAAGAGATGGTGGTCAAAAATAGCTATTTTTTGTGCTGTACCTTGGGCTGCTTAATTAGTTCCCTGATGTTTTTTAGGGTGAACTTTTGTTTACGTGCTGTGATGCTAACAGTGCATAGTGGATGTCTAATGTTTTTGTTTTACAAAGTTTATTATTATTATTTTTGTTGTCTGTTTGTTTTATTTTGTTTCAAATGTTTAATTTAAAAATATTCTCGCTGAATGTGAGATTAATCACAAGTAAAGCCAGAAGATCGGCAGTATTAGAATATGTGGCAGCAAGAAATGCTGATATTATTTGTTTGCAGGAATGTGGATTGTCTCATATACCGAAAAAAGAGGAATGGGGCTATGGGGAGGCTATATGGTCTGGTTCTAGCTGTAACAGGAATGCAGGGGTGGGTATTTTGTTTAAAAATAAAGAAATTAATATAGAAAGTTATTTGGTGATAGAAGAGGGGAGAGCTATCTCTGTAAGTGCTAAATATAGAGGCTGGAGATTTAGGGTGTTTTGTGTTTATGCTCCAGCAGAGAAGAAAGAGAGGAAATGTTTTTTTGAAAAATTAAAGTTTTTTTTGTCTGGAAGAATTCCTACATTGCTTGTAGGTGATATGAATTGTATTCTAGAGAAGGAAGGTAGGAGTGGGAGAGGGGAGGTAGTTGTTGATATTACTGGGAAAATCCTGAAGGATATTATTCTGGATTTTGGTTTTGTTGATATTGCAGAGACAAGTATGGGTAAGCCTGTCCCAAATACCTTTTTTGCGGACAGAGGAGGGGTAATGTCTCGTATAGACTATTTACTTTGTTCTAAAGATGTGATGTTTGGAGAGTTTGTACAGGAGAAAGTGCCTTTTACAGATCATGATTCTTTATGTTGTAATGTTTGTTGTGAGTCTAGTACAATATATGGGAAAGGATTGTGGAGACTAAATGTTAAGCTTTTAGAAGATGAGGTGTTATTCAAAGATTTCTGTAAGAAATATAGTTTCTGGCAAAGTAGGAAAAATGAGTTTGTCAATATATTGGAATGGTGGGACTGGGTTAAGGAAAGGGTTAAGAAGTTCTATCAGAGAGCAGGATATAGGAAAGCTGTGAGAGAGAGGAATAAGTATCAGCTGTGGAATAGCAGGCTTAGTTTTCTTTATAAATTAAGAGAGGAAGGTGTGGATGTGAATGATGATATTATTAAAGCAAGATCTGAGGTTAGTAAATGTTTGAATAATAGAGGTAAAGAAATTATTTTTAGGTCTAAGGTGGAGGTATTAGAGGAAAATGAAAGATGTACAAGGTTTTTTTTCAAAAAAAGCTTGAAAAATAAGCATGTGATAAAGTATGTGTTAGATAAAGATGGAGAGGAAGTGAGTGGTGAAAGAATGATGGATGTGATTACAGAATTTTATGAAAAGTTGTATGATAGGAAGGAAGTAGATAGTGATATGGAAGAAGAAGTATTGTGTGGTTTGTCTGAGAGAGTGTATGAGGGGAATTTGCCGGTTTTGATGGATAAGGTAACAGGTGATGAAGTGAAAAGAGCTGTGGATAGTGCTAAAAGGAATAAAACTCCAGGTATGGATGGGTTGCCGATTGAGTTTTATAGTTGTTTTTGGGATGTCATAGGGAAGGATGTGTGTGATTTGTGTGCTTTTATGTTTGGAAATGCAAGATTATGTGATAGTATGAAAGAAGGTATTGTGGTGTTAGTGCATAAAAAAGGTGATAGGGGCTTGTTAGAAAATTGGAGACCTATTACGCTTTTAAATTCAGATTATAAAATTCTGGCAAAAATATTGGCAAATAGGATGCGGGATGTGGTGGATCAGGTGGTGGGTGATGATCAAGTGTGTGGTGTGCCTGGTAGAAGGATAACAGATAATTTGATTTTGCTGAGAGATGTGTTGGGTGACTGCAGAGAAAGGAAGAGAGTATGTATGTTATTAGCTTTAGATTTTGAAAAAGCGTATGACCGCGTGTCTCACAATTTTATGTTTAAAGTATTGGTACGTATGGGGTTCCCGGTGGAATTTGTAAGATGTGTGAGAGGTTTATATGATTCTGTTGTGAGTAAGTTTTTGGTGAATGGGAATATAAGTAAGAATGTAGTGATTAGGTCAGGAGTACGACAAGGATGTCCATTGTCAGCTATTTTGTTTATTTGTGTTATTGAACCATTATTGCAGATGATTAGGAGAGATAAAGTTGTAGGGGGGGTGTTGGTACCAGGTAGTGGAGGTAGGATGGTGAAAGTATTGGGGTATATGGATGATGTTGCGGTTGTGAGTAAGAGTGTTGCAGAATTGAGAAGAGTTAAATTACTGGTTAGTTTCTTTTGCAGTGCTTCTGCATTTAAAGTTAATTGGTGTAAAACAAAATTGAAGTGCTTTGGGGATGAAAGTTGCAGTGTGGAAGGGATTATGAGCGTTAGTGAAGGGATTAAAATATTAGGTGTGGTGTTTGAGGATGATTTGAAAGGGAGAGTGAGTTGGGAAGAATGTAGTAAGAGGGTACAGAAGAAGGTGGATTTTTGGAAGATGAGACAGATGACAGTGTTTGGGAAAGTGTTGGTGATTAAAAGTGTGGTGTTACCTATTTTATTGTTTCTGGCATGTGTTTTTCCTCCGTCTGTGCTGGAGATCAAGAAAATAAACAGAGTTCTTTTCATGTTTGTTTGGGGTGGGAAGATGGAACGTTTGAAACGTGAAGTGTTGATAAAGGCAAGAGAGAAGGGTGGCTTGGATTTCCCTGATATTGAAATCTTTTTGTATGTTAATTATATTCGTGTTATAGTAGAGTTAATGGGGAAGGGGAGTAAAACTGCCTGTATGGTGAGATATATGGCTGGGTGGACTTGGTATGGTTTAGGGTGGATCAAAAGGGACCTGAAGGTACCTGTGGCGTTTAGAAGTCCGTGGTGGTACAATGTAATTGAAGTTTTCATTAAAAAGAAAGATCTTTTGAATATTTCTTTAAGTGGGTTTAAAGACAGAAAGAAGGTTATGAAAGTTATAAAAGATAGAGAGATAGTTTGTAATATCAATTATATGCGCTCAAGTGAAGCTGTGATTATATGGAAGAGGCTATGTTCGTATGGCATGTCAAATACACAAAAGGAGATTGTATGGTTGTGTATGCATGAGGGGTTGCCAGTGAGAGTGTTTACGAAAAAAAGAGACTTGGTAGCTTCAGATGTCTGTCCGAGAGACAATTGTTATAATACTGAAACAGTGATGCATGTAATGTGGAATTGTGGTTTTGCAAATGATGTATGGAAGTGTTTGGGTGGCTTGTGTAGAGAGATTACTGGTGTTAGGTATATTGGATGGAAGGTGGCATTATTTGGTATGGGAGCATGTGATAGAGGAAAAGAGAGACTTTTGTGTTTGATCATGAGCTGTGTGATGGAAGTTTAGTGGAATGCAAGGAATCTGTGTGTGTTTAGGAGTGAGTGCTGGTCTGTGAATGAGTGTGTTAGAATGGTATTGGGTAAGTTATATGTCTATTATCTGAGAGATAGGAAAGGAAGAAAAGAGCTTGATGCTGAGGGAGTTTGGAAAGTTAAAAAATGGAGGCATGTGGTTAGATATGTTAACGAAGATTGATAGCCTAATAGTGTGGGTATGTGTTAAGTTGTATATTGTTTTTTGATTATGAACAGGTGTTTTTTTTTTGTTAATATTAATAATTGTTGTTTTTAAAAAAAATCCATGCTGATGTTTTGTTTACTGTCTAAATCTGCATTGTAGATGACTATGTTTACTAACCTAAATGGTTTAATAAAAAAAAAAAAAAAAAAAAAAAAGGCTCCTGTATGGATGGTGATATTATACAACTTTCCTGCCTGAACGACCGGCTTGCCTGGTCTGGGGCAGGGGCCTTTTGGGGTCTTCCCCTTGCGGGGAGCCCCTGGCTTTGAGTGGTGATCGCACACCGGTGCACACTTCTGCATTAGTACCTTGGGTACATCTTCCCTGATTGGAAATGTCTGGCGTAAAGAATACTATTCGTTTGGAGTTGGAAAAGGATTCATCGCAGAATGATCTGAAATTTGTCTTCCATGAGATACTGGAGAAGCTAGGGAAAGTGACTCTGAGTGACCTTTATTGTATTCAAGACTTCCCTAAACAAGGTATTTATGACGTGACATTTCATTCAAATGGCTTCTGCCTCAATGTGTATGAGGTTTTGAGGGGCAAGGAACATGAGCCTGCAATGAGGTTGGTGAGAATGAAACCTCTTTTTGCCCTTGAAGAAATTTCAATTACTGTTCATGTTTATAACCCATACACAGAGGTGAGCTTGTTAAAAGCCTTCCTACTACAATCCTGTTCTAATGTGCGGGGTGGAGTAAAACAAAAAAATGCCCTGGGAATTTTCAATGGCAAAATACGGTTCTGGGTGAGACTAAAACCTGACCCAGATAATGTGGGTGGTACTAAGCATCCCCCTGCTAGTTTCTGCATTGGTGGTAATAGGGGATTCTTGTACTATTTTGGACAGCCAAGCTTCTGCAGACTGTGCTTTATGTATGGACACACTAAGGAGGAATGTTCCACAGGCAAAGTTTGTAGGAATTGCAAGCAAAAAGATCATGAGGCTGGCAATTGCCCAATGGCAAAAAGCTGTGATATCTGTGGAGAGGTAGGACACAGTGTCCGAAACTGTCCTGCTGCTAAAGTCAGTATGCGAAGGCAAATGTTTAAAGAGCTTGAAGCTGAGATGAGAGCAAAAAACTTTGCAGATCGTGGGGTTAATATACAACAGTCTGTGCCTGGTGGGAATTCCACTAGTGAAGAGCAGGCTAGGTCTGGACCCAGTGCTGATAACGAGGAACAGCTTGTTCGGTCTGATGAGCCTGCATGTGTGGCTGCAGATGAGGGACAGCAAGAGGAGTTTGCTGATGTAATGGAGGATGTGGTGGAAGCATCAAGTGACTGTGTGGAGAGTCCAGCTCTTAGTCTGGTAATAGATGACTGTCAGAGTCCTGTACCATCGGTGGACTCTACTAGAGTGGAGGAGTTCAGCAGTGGGCCTGAGGAGTCTGGCTCAGTGGCTAGGAAAGCTGAATGACAGGTGCGCAGAGCTAAGAAGCCACGGATGGAGAATACAACAGGACATAATACTGAAGGTATAGAAGATGTGTCCTCTGCTGAGGAGGATGGCGATAGATCACAAGAGGCATCGGCTTATTTTTTAGATGGGGGAAATGTTATCCCAAATGTAAAGAAGTGTGCCTCTTACAAGGGGCCGCAAGGTATAGGGTGAGGAGGACTGCAAAGCTGTTGAGGAAGAACTGCTTTAGATCTCAGCTAAAGAGATGGTGGTCAAAAATAGCTATTTTTTGTGCTGTACCTTGGGCTGCTTAATTAGTTCCCTGATGTTTTTTAGGGTGAACTTTTGTTTACGTGCTGTGATGCTAACAGTGCATAGTGGATGTCTAATGTTTTTGTTTTACAAAGTTTATTATTATTTTTTTTGTTGTCTGTTTGTTTTATTTTGTTTCAAATGTTTAATTTAAAAATATTCTCGCTGAATGTGAGATTAATCACAAGTAAAGCCAGAAGATCGGCAGTATTAGAATATGTGGCAGCAAGAAATGCTGATATTATTTGTTTGCAGGAATGTGGATTGTCTCATATACCGAAAAAAGAGGAATGGGGCTATGGGGAGGCTATATGGTCTGGTTCTAGCTGTAACAGGAATGCAGGGGTGGGTATTTTTTTTTTTTTTTTAAACAACGATTTCTTTATTATTTTAAGAAATTGGCATGACAGCGTATACAAGTACAAAGGGTACACCGATGAAGACATTACAAGTAAATAGGTATAACAATATATCAATATATCAGTTTTGACGGGGAAAAATGTAGTTCCCACCTAAGGGAGTCAAAGGCAAAAGAAAGAGGAAATATAGTAACTAAGCATAACCATCAATATGTGGTAGAACTTTTCCTATGTGGAAGGGATATTTGACCAGAATGAACCCTTCATCCGTAGTAAAGCTAATGAACGTGTAATAAGTCTGGAAACATATACCTTTGTAAGTAACCATGTCTAACTGAGCTTAATTATAAAAAGCCCACATCGCTGTTCCCAGCCCAAAAAACACATATAGAAATAAAACAAAAATAAATTAAAATAAATAAGGTAAAATAAGAGTAAGAGCTAGTAACAGATAAAATATTACCAGAGTAAAACTACAAACCAGGATATGGGGAGGGCTTGGAAGGGGGATAGGGGGAGTAGATATTCACGACATCAGGTAGATATCTTTAAGAAAGCTCTCTGTTAGACCTGAACCTAGATCGATACAAAACATATTATCATATTGGGTAGCCTCCGTCAGAGGATTGAAGGATTAGGTCACGTGGCTGTATCTAAGTGAGGTTACGTAGGAGTTGCCATTCTGTGTTTTCGAAAATCGCCATAATGGTATTTTGAGTGGGGAGATCCAAAGAAGAGATAAAAGATTCCCATTTCGAATGAAATTTCTCTACATTCTTATTTAAATCTGGGAAGGTATCCCTCCTATCAAAATACATTGATTGAAGCAATTTTTGTCTGACTTCCAATATGGATGGAGTAGACTTGGATATCCAATGAACTAAGATGATCTTCTTGGCTACTGTGACTATAATCGATAGTAAAGGCAAAATGAATAATTTACGAGTACCCAGGGCCCAACCCCTAAAATCAGCTAAAAGACAAGCAGAGGGATTTGGAAGAAGGTGGAGATTGAACAGAGAGTTTATGTAATTAATTAATTTGTACCAAAAGCGTTTAATCTTCCTCACAAGACCACATACAATGGAAGAAATCTGCCTTAGAGGCACAGCATTTCAGACAGGAGCCATCATTTTCAGGGAACATGCGGGCCCTCTGAAATGGAGAAACATATGCTCTGTGTAGAGTTTTTAAATGTACTTCTTGTAAATATGAGGATTTCAAATGCTTCAGTGTGGTTTCGAAATGAATAACAATATCATCGGAAGTGTGTATTGTCCCTATATCAGATTGCCATGCTTTCAAAAGCTTAGACCATGCCAATGAGGTAGAATTAGGGGAAAGAAGAGAATAAAGCATTCTAATATGGTAAGGCCTAGAATTTAGTGCCTTAAATAAACTGTTTAGAGGATCCGTGGAAAGAACAAAGCGCGTGGAGGGAGTCAGGGACATTGCATAGTGTCTAGATTGTAAATACATAAAGAAGTTCCGGTCAGAAAGTTGATATGTAAGTTTTAGTTCTGAATAGGGAAGCAGGAGGCCTCCTGGGTCAAAGATTTGTGAAGTTAAAAATAGACCTTTCTGTTTCCAATTCAGATACTCAGCATTTGTCAGCGAGGGAGGGAATGAGGGATTTCCCCATAGTGGGACATAGGGAGATGAGAGGTGGTTTCTGAGTAATTTTTTGTTAATGGACTTCCATGCCAAATAAACATCATGAAACATTATGTTCTGTAGGATGGTGGGTGGGATGTCTCCTTGTTTAGAGTGAAGTAAGGCACTAGGAGCAAATGGAGAGAAGATGGCGCAATCTAATGCTAGGTCGGTGTAAGTGGAAGAATTCAATAACCAATCATTAATAACCCTGAATTGAACAGAGAGGAAGTATCTATGAAGATTGGGAGCATTCATTCCTCCTTTGGAGCGGGAAGATTGAAGTTTGTCTAGAGCAATTCTAGAGCGTTTTTGCTTCCATAAGAAGCGGGAAGTAAGACTATCAAATTTGGAGAAATCTGATTTGGAGAGTCCAATGGGGAGCATTTGCAGGGCATAAAAAATTTTCGGAAAAATAATACTTTTAACAATTGCTAGACGGCCAAGGAGGGAAAGGGGAAGATTCATCCAGGACTCATATAGGGTCGATATCTTCGTTAGGATTGGGGAAAAATTCAGTTTATATAAGGAAGAGAGGTCAGAGGGAATGTGGACACCCAGATATTTAATACTGTCAACTGTAGTAAAATGGGATTGCGTTAAGGAAGAAGGAGGGTTGGTCAATCGGGGACTAGATAAAGTAAGTAGTTCAGACTTGGCAATGTTAATTCTGAAGCCCGCCACACTCCCAAAAGAATGTATCAGAGACATTACGTTGGGGATTGTAGTTTCAGGTCGGGACAGAAATAGTAACATATCGTCGGCGAAAAGAGCCGTCTTTAAAACAACATCACCAATTCGAACGCCTTCAATCAGTGAAGAGTTGCGGATAGAAACCACAAGGGGTTCAATTGCCAGTGCAAACAGCAAGGGAGAGAGTGGACACCCCTGCCTTGTGCCTTTATGTATGGCGAACGGAGTAGAAGAGTAACCATTACATATGAGTTGGGATTTAGGGGAGGTATGTAAGGTTTTTAGTAGCAAAATAAATGAGGCAGGGTAACCAAATTTCTCTAGAGTCAAAAATAGATGAGGCCATGTTATAAGGTCAAAGGCCTTTTCTGCATCTAAAGTTAAAACTACATTGTGAGGGGAATCTCGAGTGTCAGTAACCAACAAATGTTGAATTGTAGCCAACACCCGTCTAACATTCCGGACAGAGTGACGTCCACAAATGAAACCTGTTTGATCAGGATGTATGACATGTGGTAGAGAGAACTTCAATCTGTCGGCCAGAATTTTTGTTAAAATTTTGTAATCTAAATTTAGGAGGGAAATGGGACGGTATGATGCAGGGTTAGAAAGGTCTTTACCTTGTTTTGGGAGTACCTTGATGATGGCCGAATTAAAATGAAGGGGAATCGTATTAGTGGTTATTATATGATTGTAGAAGGCAGTCAGATATGTGGCTATTCTTGGAGCTAGGTGTTTATTAAATTCTCCTGACAATCCATCGGGACCAGGGGCCTTGGAGGGTTTTAATTTAGAAATCACCTGTTGAACTTCTTCACAAGTAATCGGGGACATCAAAGATGGAAAATCATCTGTTGAAAATTGTGGGAGGACCGGGAATTCCCAAGCCGAAGATAGGGACTGAGTGGTGAAAGGAGATGAGGTCAAGGTAGGATGTGGAGAATACAGTTTTTCATAGTATACTTTCATTATATCTGATATTTGTTGAGGGTCTGTGGTAAATGTTCCTTCAGCTGTCAATAGCGGGTGTACTGTCATGGGAGTAAAAGTACCTTTTAAGAGATTCGTGAGCATTTTGCCCGTTTTATTGCCAAATTTGTGGAATTTATAGTCAATTTTAAATTTGTATTTATCGCCCATAGATGTTAATAGTTCATTGAAGTGTAATTTTTGTGTGAGATAAACATGTTTGTTAGCAGGGGACGGAGTCAGAGTATAGGATTGGAATGCATTTGTAAGGGCTTGTTGAGCAGATATATAGGACTGTGCATATTTTCTTTTAAGTGCTGAGGTATAAGAGAGAATTTCCCCGCGTAAAACCGCCTTAGAGGCCAACCAAAAGAGGGACGGGTCAGAATTTGCGTGTGACTCATTATTATGAGAGTAATTATCCCAGGCAGCATCCAACATATCACCAAATTTGGAGGACGTCATCAAGTGAGATGGGAATCTCCATTGGGGGGGTGTTCTGAATGCAGGTCTTATGAGTAATGAGAACCAAATCAAGGCATGGTCGGAAATCGCTATTGATTCAATATCCGAGTCCGTGACGTTTGGGAATAATTGGTGGGAAATAAAAGTGTAATCAATACGTGACAGAGTACCGTGTGCAGCAGAAAGGCAAGTATAATTTTTTTCCGTAGGGTGTAGGGCTCTCCAAATATCTACTAAAGTTAGAGACGAACATAGGTGCGAGATACCTATTTTGGGGGGGTGAGGAGGGGTTCCAGAGGAGTATGAGCGGTCTAAATGGGGAGATGTGATCAAGTTGAAATCCCCACACATTACCAGGTTATTATGAGCATGAGGAACGAGTTTAGAAATCAACTGTTGGAAAAATGCTTTGCTATAAGCGTTGGGTGCGTATACATTGCAAAGGGTGTATGGGATATTATATAAAGTGAGTTCGACAAGGAGAAATCTACCATCAGGGTCTGCATCAATTCGTGTTACCACGACTGGTATATTGCGTTTAGCAAGTATGACTACTCCACGTGCTTTGGAGGTAAATGGTGCGTCCGCAATCAGGGACCACTGAAGCATTTGAAGTTTAAGCGTTTCTATATGGGTGAGATGTGATTCTTGTAGGAAGATAATATCTATATTTTGTTTGTTCAAATAGTGAAGGATTTTACGTCTCTTCTGTGGAGAGTTTATCCCCCCAACATTAAGGGAACCTATTGTGATTTCAGTCATTTAGGATATAAAACTTAGTAATAATGAGTAGTTGAGAGCAATCAGTAAGCGAAAAACTAGTACATGCATATCTACATGGAGTGGGGAGAGGAGGGGGAGGGACATAGGTAAAACAAAACAAAATAAAGGTAGACCAAGACAGGCAATGAATGATGTCTGTATAATACAGACCGAAATCCGGTAAACAAATTGCTAATAACATTAAACACTAGTACTGTGGAGTGTCGACATAGTGCTCCTGCCGGCAACACCACCATGTATCAATAGTTATATGAATAGAGACCAATAGTTAAAGGGCCGTAGCCATAACATCAAAATTGTAAAAGGACATTTATGTCAGGCTTGTGTGTATAAACATAAAGCAGCAGCCAACTATAATAGGGGCAAAATGCAGATAGGTTATATTATCATTAAGGCAGACAGATCCCTTCCAGATATAGTCCTGCGATACAAGAAAATGTGATAGTAGGATTGCGTCGTGGGCATCTAGCGCTTGTCACATCGCAGTGGAAAATCTGTCCTGCAGTGAGTTATACAGTCGGGGAATCTCAAATCGACCATCTATCATAAACTTCGTCAGGGAAAGTAGATTTATGTAGAAGGAGTTAGGGGAGGAGCGTCTGAGATGTCCTCTTGAATTCCTGAGGCTTCATCATGAAGATAGGCCATGGCATCATCAGGAGAGGTGAAATCCATTGGTTTATCTCCCCCGTAAATTCTGAGCTTTGCAGGGTACATCAATGAGAATTTGCGTTTGTCCTGAACTAATTTAGAGCACACTGGATTAAAAGCTTTTCTAGCCCTGGTCAGCTCAGCAGAGAAATCCTGGAATATAAACAAACGTGAGTTTTCCCACATCACGGATCTTTGTTTTCGGGAGGCTGTCCAGAAAGCCGTCTTGTGCAGATAGTTAAGGCAGCGAAATAATGTGACCCGCGGGCGACTGTCGGGGGTGCGTGGGGGGGGGGCCCACTCTATGTACCCTCTCGATTACGAGATCCTTGCAGGTGTCAGAGATATCTAAAAGGGACGGCAGGGTGGTCTGCACGAATGCAACTAACTCAGCTCCTTTAATAGACTCAGGCAGACCAACTAATCTAATATTGTTCCGTCGCGAGCGATTTTCCGCGTCCTCTAGCCGGTTCCATAACTGATGATTTTCTTTTTGTAAGCGGAGAATGGAGCACTGGGTTGACGCCATATCATGGCTTAAGACCCCAATCTGATTGTCATGTACAGACACCTTGTGAGTGAGGTGCTGCAGCTGCTGTGTAATGTCAGCCACAGCTTTAGATAACAAGGGGCCCATGGTGCTTGTGATTGCGGCTGCCAGATCAGAGTGTGTGATAGGGGCGTCTGATGTGTGACTGACCTGAGGAGGGTCCTTCTGGAACAGTTCAGTGGCCGTTTTCTTAGCCGCGGGAGACGCCGGCGGGGTGCTGTTACTCGGCGCCATATTGGGGTTGGCACGTTTCTTCTCCTGTTTGGTCGGCTGCGGGAGAGCAGAGGGCTTCGGTGCGGCCCGGAGGCCAGGTATTTATCCATACTGTGGCGGCCACTGATAGTGTAGCGAGGAGGTCTCTGTGGAAGCCGTGAAAACGGCTTTTAAAAGCTATATGGTGTCCCGATGCACGGAGCGATGCTGGGAGCACACCTCACAGCATCAAGCCGGAACCGGAAGTCGGGTATTTTGTTTAAAAATAAAGAAATTAATATAGAAAGTTATTTGGTGATAGAAGAGGGGAGAGCTATCTCTGTAAGTGCTAAATATAGAGGCTGGAGATTTAGGGTTTTGTGTTTATGCTCCAGCAGAGAAGAAAGAGAGGAAATGTTTTTTTGAAAAATTAAAGTTTTTTTTGTCTGGAAGAATTCCTACATTGCTTGTAGGTGATATGAATTGTATTCTAGAGAAGGAAGGTAGGAGTGGGAGAGGGGAGGTAGTTGTTGATATTACTGGGAAAATCCTGAAGGATATTATTCTGGATTTTGGTTTTGTTGATATTGCAGAGACAAGTATGGGTAAGCCTGTCCCAAATACCTTTTTTGCGGACAGAGGAGGGGTAATGTCTCGTATAGACTATTTACTTTGTTCTAAAGATGTGATGTTTGGAGAGTTTGTACAGGAGAAAGTGCCTTTTACAGATCATGATTCTTTATGTTGCAATGTTTGTTGTAAGTCTAGTACAATATATGGGAAAGGATTGTGGAGACTAAATGTTAAGCTTTTAGAAGATGAGGTGTTATTCAAAGATTTCTGTAAGAAATATAGTTTCTGGCAAAGTAGGAAAAATGAGTTTGTCAATATATTGGAATGGTGGGACTGGGTTAAGGAAAGGGTTAAGAAGTTCTATCAGAGAGCATGATATAGGAAAGCTGTGAGAGAGAGGAATAAGTATCAGCTGTGGAATAGCAGGCTTAGTTTTCTTTATAAATTAAGAGAGGAAGGTGTGGATGTGAATGATGATATTATTAAAGCAAGATCTGAGGTTAGTAAATGTTTGAATAATAGAGGTAAAGAAATTATTTTTAGGTCTAGGGTGGAGGTATTAGAGGAAAATGAAAGATGTACAAGGTTTTTTTTCAAAAAAAGCTTGAAAAATAAGCATGTGATAAAGTATGTGTTAGATAAAGATGGAGAGGAAGTGAGTGGTGAAAGAATGATGGATGTGATTACAGAATTTTATGAAAAGTTGTATGATAGGAAGGAAGTAGATAGTGATATGGAAGAAGAAGTATTGTGTGGTTTGTCTGAGAGAGTGTATGAGGGAAATTTGCCGGTTTTGATGGATAAGGTAACAGGTGATGAAGTGAAAAGAGCTGTGGATAGTGCTAAAAGGAATAAAACTCCAGGTATGGATGGGTTGCCGATTGAGTTTTATAGTTGTTTTTGGGATGTCATAGGGAAGGATGTGTGTGATTTGTGTGCTCTTATGTTTGGAAATGCAAGATTATGTGATAGTATGAAAGAAGGTATTGTGGTGTTAGTGCATAAAAAAGGTGATAGGGGCTTGTTAGAAAATTGGAGACCTATTACGCTTTTAAATTCAGATTATAAAATTCTGGCAAAAATATTGGCAAATAGGATGCGGGATGTGGTGGATCAGGTGGTGGGTGATGATCAAGTGTGTGGTGTGCCTGGTAGAAGGATAACAGATAATTTGATTTTGCTGAGAGATGTGTTGGGTGACTGCAGAGAAAGGAAGAGAGTATGTATGTTATTAGCTTTAGATTTTGAAAAAGCGTATGACCGCGTGTCTCACAATTTTATGTTTAAAGTATTGGTACGTATGGGGTTCCCGGTGGAATTTGTAAGATGTGTGAGAGGGTTATATGATTCTGTTGTGAGTAAGTTTTTGGTGAATGGGAATATAAGTAAGAATGTAGTGATTAGGTCAGGAGTACGACAAGGATGTCCATTGTCAGCTATTTTGTTTATTTGTGTTATTGAACCATTATTGCAGATGATTAGGAGAGATAAAGTTGTAGGGGGGGTGTTGGTACCAGGTAGTGGAGGTAGGATGGTGAAAGTATTGGGGTATATGGATGATGTTGCGGTTGTGAGTAAGAGTGTTGCAGAATTGAGAAAAGTTAAATTACTGGTTAGTTTCTTTTGCAGTGCTTCTGCATTTAAAGTTAATTGGTGTAAAACAAAATTGAAGTGCTTTGGGGATGAAAGTTGCAGTGTGGAAGGGATTATGAGCGTGAGTGAAGGGATTAAAATATTAGGTGTGGTGTTTGAGGATGATTTGAAAGGGAGAGTGAGCTGGGAAGAATGTAGTAAGAGGGTACAGAAGAAGGTGGATTTTTGGAAGATGAGACAGATGACAGTGTTTGGGAAAGTGTTGGTGATTAAAAGTGTGGTGTTACCTATTTTATTGTTTCTGGCATGTGTTTTTCCTCCGTCTGTGCTGGAGATCAAGAAAATAAACAGAGTTCTTTTCATGTTTGTTTGGGGTGGGAAGATGGAACGTTTGAAACGTGAAGTGTTGATAAAGGCAAGAGAGAAGGGTGGGTTGGATTTCCCTGATATTGAAATCTTTTTGTATGTTAATTATATTCGTGTTATAGTAGAGTTAATGGGGAAGGGGAGTAAAACTGCCTGTATGGTGAGATATATGGCTGGGTGGACTTGGTATGGTTTAGGGTGGATCAAAAGGGACCTGAAGGTACCTGTGGCGTTTAGAAGTCCGTGGTGGTACAATGTAATTGAAGTTTTCATTAAAAAGAAAGATCTTTTGAATATTTCTTTAAGTGGGTTTAAAGACAGAAAGAAGGTTATGAAAGTTATAAAAGATAGAGAGATAGTTTGTAATATCAATTATATGCGCTCAAGTGAAGCTGTGATTATATGGAAGAGGCTATGTTCGTATGGCATGTCAAATACACAAAAGGAGATTGTATGGTTGTGTATGCATGAGGGGTTGCCAGTGAGAGTGTTTATGAAAAAAAGAGACTTGGTAGCTTCAGATGTCTGTCCGAGAGACAATTGTTATAATACTGAAACAGTGATGCATGTAATGTGGAATTGTGGTTTTGCAAATGATGTATGGAAGTGTTTGGGTGGCTTGTGTAGAGAGATTACTGGTGTTAGGTATATTGGATGGAAGGTGGCATTATTTGGTATGGGAGCATGTGATAGAGGAAAAGAGAGACTTTTGTGTTTGATCATGAGCTGTGTGATGGAAGTTTTGTGGAATGCAAGGAATCTGTGTGTGTTTAGGAGTGAGTGCTGGTCTGTGAATGAGTGTGTTAGAATGGTATTGGGTAAGTTATATGTCTATTATCTGAGAGATAGGAAAGGAAGAAAAGAGCTTGATGCTGAGGGAGTTTGGAAAGTTAAAAAATGGAGGCATGTGGTTAGATATGTTAACGAAGATTGATAGCCTAATAGTGTGGGTATGTGTTAAGTTGTATATTGTTTTTTGATTATGAACAGGTGTTTTTTTTTTGTTAATATTAATAATTGTTGTTTTTAAAAAAAATCCATGCTGATGTTTTGTTTACTGTCTAAATCTGCATTGTAGATGACTATGTTTACTAACCTAAATGGTTTAATAAAAAAAAAAAAAAAAAGTCTCCTGTATGGATGGTGATATTATACAACTTTCCTGCCTGAACGACCGGCTTGCCTGGTCTGGGGCAGGGGCCTTTTGGGGTCTTCCCCTTGCGGGGAGCCCCTGGCTTTGAGTGGTGATCGCACACCGGTGCACACTTCTGCATTAGTACCTTGGGTACATCTTCCCTGATTGGAAATGTCTGGCGTAAAGAATACTATTCGTTTGGAGTTGGAAAAGGATTCATCGCAGAATGATCTGAAATTTGTCTTCCATGAGATACTGGAGAAGCTAGGGAAAGTGACTCTGAGTGACCTTTATTGTATTCAAGACTTCCCTAAACAAGGTATTTATGACGTGACATTTCATTCAAATGGCTTCTGCCTCAATGTGTATGAGGTTTTGAGGGGCAAGGAACATGAGCCTGCAATGAGGTTGGTGAGAATGAAACCTCTTTTTGCCCTTGAAGAAATTTCAATTACTGTTCATGTTTATAACCCATACACAGAGGTGAGCTTGTTAAAAGCCTTCCTACTGCAATCCTGTTCTAATGTGCGGGGTGGAGTAAAACAAAAAAATGTCCTGGGAATTTTCAATGGCAAAATACGGTTCTGGGTGAGACTAAAACCTGACCCAGATAATGTGGGTGGTACTAAGCATCCCCCTGCTAGTTTCTGCATTGGTAGTAATAGGGGATTCTTGTACTATTTTGGACAGCCAAGCTTCTGCAGACTGTGCTTTATGTATGGACACACTAAGGAGGAATGTTCCACAGGCAAAGTTTGTAGGAATTGCAAGCAAAAAGATCATGAGGCTGGCAATTGCCCAATGGCAAAAAGCTGTGATATCTGTGGAGAGGTAGGACACAGTGTCCGAAACTGTCCTGCTGCTAAAGTCAGTATGCGAAGGCAAATGTTTAAAGAGCTTGATGCTGAGATGAGAGCAAAAAACTTTGCAGATCGTGGGGTTAATATACAACAGTCTGTGCCTGGTGGGAATTCCACTAGTGAAGAGCAGGCTAGGTCTGGACCCAGTGCTGATAACGAGGAACAGCTTGTTCGGTCTGATGAGCCTGCATGTGTGGCTGCAGATGAGGGACAGCAAGAGGAGTTTGCTGATGTAATGGAGGATGTGGTGGAAGCATCAAGTGACTGTGTGGAGAGTCCAGCTCTTAGTCTGGTAATAGATGACTGTCAGAATCCTGTACCATCGGTGGACTCTACTAGAGTGGAGGAGTTCAGCAGTGGGCCTGAGGAGTCTGGCTCAGTGGCTAGGAAAGCTGAACGACAGGTGCGCAGAGCTAAGAAGCCACGGATGGAGAATACAACAGGACATAATACTGAAGGTATAGAAGATGTGTCCTCTGCTGAGGAGGATGGCGATAGATCACAAGAGGCATCGGCTTATTTTTTAGATGGGGGAAATGTTATCCCAAATGTAAAGAAGTGTGCCTCTTACAAGGGGCCGCAAGGTATAGGGTGAGGAGGACTGCAAAGCTGTTGAGGAAGAACTGCTTTAGATCTCAGCTAAAGAGATGGTGGTCAAAAATAGCTATTTTTTGTGCTGTACCTTGGGCTGCTTAATTAGTTCCCTGATGTTTTTTAGGGTGAACTTCTGTTTACGTGCTGTGATGCTAACAGTGCATAGTGGATGTCTAATGTTTTTGTTTTACAAAGTTTATTATTATTTTTTTTGTTGTCTGTTTTATTTTGTTTCAAATGTTTAATTTAAAAATATTCTCGCTGAATGTGAGATTAATCACAAGTAAAGCCAGAAGATCGGCAGTATTAGAATATGTGGCAGCAAGAAATGCTGATATTATTTGTTTGCAGGAATGTGGATTGTCTCATATACCGGAAAAAGAGGAATGGGGCTATGGGGAGGCTATATGGTCTGGTTCTAGCTGTAACAGGAATGCAGGGGTGGGTATTTTGTTTAAAAATAAAGAAATTAATATAGAAAGTTATTTGGTGATAGAAGAGGGGAGAGCTATCTCTGTAAGTGCTAAATATAGAGGCTGGATATTTAGGGTGTTTTGTGTTTATGCTCCAGCAGAGAAGAAAGAGAGGAAATGTTTTTTTGAAAAATTAAAGTTTTTTTTTGTCTGGAAGAATTCCTACATTGCTTGTAGGTGATATGAATTGTATTCTAGAGAAGGAAGGTAGGAGTGGGAGAGGGGAGGTAGTTGTTGATATTACTGGGAAAATCCTGAAGGATATTATTCTGGATTTTGGTTTTGTTGATATTGCAGAGACAAGTATGGGTAAGCCTGTCCCAAATACCTTTTTTGCGGACAGAGGAGGGGTAATGTCTCGTATAGACTATTTACTATGTTCTAAAGATGTGATGTTTGGAGAGTTTGTACAGGAGAAAGTGCCTTTAACAGATCATGTTTCTTTATGTTGCAATGTTTGTTGTGAGTCTAGTACAATATATGGGAAAGGATTGTGGAGACTAAATGTTAAGCTTTTAGAAGATGAGGTGTTATTCAAAGATTTCTGTAAGAAATATAGTTTCTGGCAAAGTAGGAAAAATGAGTTTGTCAATATATTGGAATGGTGGGACTGGGTTAAGGAAAGGGTTAAGAAGTTCTATCAGAGAGCAGGATATAGAAAAGCTGTGAGAGAGAGGAATAAGTATCAGCTGTGGAATAGCAGGCTTAGTTTTCTTTATAAATTAAGAGAGGAAGGTGTGGATGTGAATGATGATATTATTAAAGCAAGATCTGAGGTTAGTAAATGTTTGAATAATAGAGGTAAAGAAATTATTTTTAGGTCTAGGGTGGAGGTATTAGAGGAAAATGAAAGATGTACAAGGTTTTTTTTCAAAAAAAGCTTGAAAAATAAGCATGTGATAAAGTATGTGTTAGATAAAGATGGAGAGGAAGTGAGTGGTGAAAGAATGATGGATGTGATTACAGAATTTTATGAAAAGTTGTATGATAGGAAGGAAGTAGATAGTGATATGGAAGAAGAAGTATTGTGTGGTTTGTCTGAGAGAGTGTATGAGGGAAATTTGCCGGTTTTGATGGATAAGGTAACAGGTGATGAAGTGAAAAGAGCTGTGGATAGTGCTAAAAGGAATAAAACTCCAGGTATGGATGGGTTGCCGATTGAGTTTTATAGTTGTTTTTGGGATGTCATAGGGAAGGATGTGTGTGATTTGTGTGCTTTTATGTTTGGAAATGCAAGATTATGTGATAGTATGAAAGAAGGTATTGTGGTGTTAGTGCATAAAAAAGGTGATAGGGGTTTGTTAGAAAATTGGAGACCTATTACGCTTTTAAATTCAGATTATAAAATTCTGGCAAAAATATTGGCAAATAGGATGCGGGATGTGGTGGATCAGGTGGTGGGTGATGATCAAGTGTGTGGTGTGCCTGGTAGAAGGATAACAGATAATCTGATTTTGCTGAGAGATGTGTTGGGTGACTGCAGAGAAAGGAAGAGAGTATGTATGTTATTAGCTTTAGATTTTGAAAAAGCGTATGACCGCGTGTCTCACAATTTTATATTTAAAGTATTGGTACGTATGGGGTTCCCGGTGGAATTTGTAAGATGTGTGAGAGGGTTATATGATTCTGTTGTGAGTAAGTTTTTGGTGAATGGGAATATAAGTAAGAATGTAGTGATTAGGTCAGGAGTACGACAAGGATGTCCATTGTCAGCTATTTTGTTTATTTGTGTTATTGAACCATTATTACAGATGATTAGGAGAGATAAAGTTGTAGGGGGGGTGTTGGTACCAGGTAGTGGAGGTAGGATGGTGAAAGTATTGGGGTATATGGATGATGTTGCGGTTGTGAGTAAGAGTGTTGCAGAATTGAGAAGAGTTAAATTACTGGTTAGTTTCTTTTGCAGTGCTTCTGCATTTAAAGTTAATTGGTGTAAAACAAAATTGAAGTGCTTTGGGGATGAAAGTTGCAGTGTGGAAGGGATTATGAGCGTGAGTGAAGGGATTAAAATATTAGGTGTGGTGTTTGAGGATGATTTGAAAGGGAGTGTGAGTTGGGAAGAATGTAGTAAGAGGGTACAGAAGAAGGTGGATTTTTGGAAGATGAGACAGATGACAGTGTTTGGGAAAGTGTTGGTGATTAAAAGTGTGGTGTTACCTATTTTATTGTTTCTGGCATGTGTTTTTCCTCCGTCTGTGCTGGAGATCAAGAAAATAAACCGAGTTCTTTTCATGTTTGTTTGGGGTGGGAAGATGGAACGTTTGAAACGTGAAGTGTTGATAAAGGCAAGAGAGAAGGGTGGGTTGGATTTCCCTGATATTGAAATCTTTTTGTATGTTAATTATATTCGTGTTATAGTAGAGTTAATAGGGAAGGGGAGTAAAACTGCCTGTATGGTGAGATATATGGCTGGGTGGACTTGGTATGGTTTAGGGTGGATCAAAAGGGACCTGAAGGTACCTGTGGCGTTTAGAAGTCCGTGGTGGTACAATGTAATTGAAGTTTTCATTAAAAAGAAAGATCTTTTGAATATTTCTTTAAGTGGGTTTAAAGACAGAAAGAAGGTTATGAAAGTTATAAAAGATAGAGAGATAGTTTGTAATATCAATTATATGCGCTCAAGTGAAGCTGTGATTATATGGAAGAGGCTATGTTCGTATGGCATGTCAAATACACAAAAGGAGATTGTATGGTTTTGTATGCATGAGGGGTTGCCAGTGAGAGTGTTTATGAAAAAAAGAGACTTGGTAGCTTCAGATGTCTGTCCGAGAGACAATTGTTATAATACTGAAACAGTGATGCATGTAATGTGGAATTGTGGTTTTGCAAATGATGTATGGAAGTGTTTGGGTGGCTTGTGTAGAGAGATTACTGGTGTTAGGTATATTGGATGGAAGGTGGCATTATTTGGTATGGGAGCATGTGATAGAGGAAAAGAGAGACTTTAGTGGTTGATCATGAGCTGTGTGATGGAAGTTTTGTGGAATGCAAGGAATCTGTGTGTGTTTAGGAGTGAGTGCTGGTCTGTGAATGAGTGTGTTAGAATGGTATTGGGTAAGTTATATGTCTATTATCTGAGAGATAGGAAAGGAAGAAAAGAGCTTGATGCTGAGGGAGTTTGGAAAGTTAAGAAATGGAGGCATGTGGTTAGATATGTTAACGAAGATTGATAGCCTAATATTGTGGGTATGTGTTAAGTTGTATATTGTTTTTTGATTATGAACAGGTGTTTTTTTTAATAATAATAATTGTTGTTTTTCAAAAAAATTCATGCTGATGATTTGTTTACTGTCTAAATCTGTATTGTAGATGACTATGTTTACTAACCTAAATGGTTTAATAAAAAAAAAAAAAAAAAAAAGTCTCCTGTATGGATGGTGATATTATACAACTTTCCTGCCTGAACGACCGGCTTGCCTGGTCTGGGGCAGGGGCCTTTTGGGGTCTTCCCCTTGCGGGGAGCCCCTGGCTTTGAGTGGTGATCGCACACCGGTGCACACTTCTGCATTAGTACCTTGGGTACATCTTCCCTGATTGGAAATGTCTGGCGTAAAGAATACTATTCGTTTGGAGTTGGAAAAGGATTCATCGCAGAATGATCTGAAATTTGTCTTCCATGAGATACTGGAGAAGCTGGGGAAAGTGACTCTGAGTGACCTTTATTGTATTCAAGACTTCCCTAAACAAGGTATTTATGACGTGACATTTCATTCAAATGGCTTCTGCCTCAATGTGTATGAGGTTTTGAGGGGCAAGGAACATGAGCCTGCAATGAGGTTGGTGAGAATGAAACCTCTTTTTGCCCTTGAAGAAATTTCAATTACTGTTCATGTTTATAACCCATACACAGAGGTGAGCTTGTTAAAAGCCTTCCTACTGCAATCCTGTTCTAATGTGCGGGGTGGAGTAAAACAAAAAAATGCCCTGGGTATTTTCAATGGCAAAATACGGTTCTGGGTGAGACTAAAACCTGACCCAGATAATGTGGGTGGTACTAAGCATCCCCCTGCTAGTTTCTGCATTGGTGGTAATAGGGGATTCTTGTACTATTTTGGACAGCCAAGCTTCTGCAGACTGTGCTTTATGTATGGACACACTAAGGAGGAATGTTCCACAGGCAAAGTTTGTAGGAATTGCAAGCAAAAAGATCATGAGGCTGGCAATTGCCCAATGGCAAAAAGCTGTGATATCTGTGGAGAGGTAGGACACAGTGTCCGAAACTGTCCTGCTGCTAAAGTCAGTATGCGAAGGCAAATGTTTAAAGAGCTTGATGCTGAGATGAGAGCAAAAAACTTTGCAGATCGTGGGGTTAATATACAACAGTCTGTGCCTGGTGGGAATTCCACTAGTGAAGAGCAGGCTAGGTCTGGACCCAGTGCTGATAACGAGGAACAGCTTGTTCGGTCTGATGAGCCTGCATGTGTGGCTGCAGATGAGGGACAGCAAGAGGAGTTTGCTGATGTAATGGAGGATGTGGTGGAAGCATCAAGTGACTGTGTGGAGAGTCCAGCTCTTAGTCTGGTAATAGATGACTGTCAGAGTCCTGTACCATCGGTGGACTCTACTAGAGTGGAGGAGTTCAGCAGTGGGCCTGAGGAGTCTGGCTCAGTGGCTAGGAAAGCTGAACGACAGGTGCGCAGAGCTAAGAAGCCACGGATGGAGAATACAACAGGACATAATACTGAAGGTATAGAAGATGTGTCCTCTGCTGAGGAGGATGGCGATAGATCACAAGAGGCATCGGCTTATTTTTTAGATGGGGGAAATGTTATCCCAAATGTAAAGAAGTGTGCCTCTTACAAGGGGCCGCAAGGTATAGGGTGAGGAGGACTGCAAAGCTGTTGAGGAAGAACTGCTTTAGATCTCAGCTAAAGAGATGGTGGTCAAAAATAGCTATTTTTTGTGCTGTACCTTGGGCTGCTTAATTAGTTCCCTGATGTTTTTTAGGGTGAACTTTTGTTTACGTGCTGTGATGCTAACAGTGCATAGTGGATGTCTAATGTTTTTGTTTTACAAAGTTTATTATTATTTTTTTTGTTGTCTGTTTGTTTTATTTTGTTTCAAATGTTTAATTTAAAAATATTCTCGCTGAATGTGAGATTAATCACAAGTAAAGCCAGAAGATCGGCAGTATTAGAATATGTGGCAGCAAGAAATGCTGATATTATTTGTTTGCAGGAATGTGGATTGTCTCATATACCGAAAAAAGAGGAATGGGGCTATGGGGAGGCTATATGGTCTGGTTCTAGCTGTAACAGGAATGCAGGGGTAGGTATTTTGTTTAAAAATAAAGAAATTAATATAGAAAGTTATTTGGTGATAGAAGAGGGGAGAGCTATCTCTGTGAGTGCTAAATATAGAGGCTGGAGATTTAGGGTGTTTTGTGTTTATGCTCCAGCAGAGAAGAAAGAGAGGAAATGTTTTTTTGAAAAATTAAAGGTTTTTTTGTCTGGAAGAATTCCTACATTGCTTGTAGGTGATATGAATTGTATTCTAGAGAAGGAAGGTAGGAGTGGGAGAGGGGAGGTAGTTGTTGATATTACTGGGAAAATCCTGAAGGATATTATTCTGGATTTTGGTTTTGTTGATATTGCAGAGACAAGTATGGGTAAGCCTGTCCCAAATACCTTTTTTGCGGACAGAGGAGGGGTAATGTCTCGTATAGACTATTTACTTTGTTCTAAAGATGTGATGTTTGGAGAGTTTGTACAGGAGAAAGTGCCTTTTACAGATCATGATTCTTTATGTTGCAATGTTTGTTGTGAGTCTAGTACAATATATGGGAAAGGATTGTGGAGACTAAATGTTAAGCTTTTAGAAGATGAGGTGTTATTCAAAGATTTCTGTAAGAAATATAGTTTCTGGCAAAGTAGGAAAAATGAGTTTGTCAATATATTGGAATGGTGGGACTGGGTTAAGGAAAGGGTTAAGAAGTTCTATCAGAGAGCAGGATATAGGAAAGCTGTGAGAGAGAGGAATAAGTATCAGCTGTGGAATAGCAGGCTTAGTTTTCTTTATAAATTAAGAGAGGAAGGTGTGGATGTGAATGATCATATTATTAAAGCAAGATCTGAGGTTAGTAAATGTTTGAATAATAGAGGTAAAGAAATTATTTTTAGGTCTAGGGTGGAGGTATTAGAGGAAAATGAAAGATGTACAAGGTTTTTTTTCAAAAAAAGCTTGAAAAATAAGCATGTGATAAAGTATGTGTTAGATAAAGATGGAGAGGAAGTGAGTGGTGAAAGAATGATGGATGTGATTACAGAATTTTATGAAAAGTTGTATGATAGGAAGGAAGTAGATAGTGATATGGAAGAAGAAGTATTGTGTGGTTTGTCTGAGAGAGTGTATGAGGGAAATTTGCCGGTTTTGATGGATAAGGTAACAGGTGATGAAGTGAAAAGAGCTGTGGATAGTGCTAAAAGGAATAAAACTCCTGGTATGGATGGGTTGCCGATTGAGTTTTATAGTTGTTTTTGGGATGTCATAGGGAAGGATGTGTGTGATTTGTGTGCTTTTATGTTTGGAAATGCAAGATTATGTGATAGTATGAAAGAAGGTATTGTGGTGTTAGTGCATAAAAAAGGTGATAGGGGCTTGTTAGAAAATTGGAGACCTATTACGCTTTTAAATTCAGATTATAAAATTCTGGCAAAAATATTGGCAAATAGGATGCGGGATGTGGTGGATCAGGTGGTGGGTGATGATCAAGTGTGTGGTGTGCCTGGTAGAAGGATAACAGATAATTTGATTTTGCTGAGAGATGTGTTGGGTGACTGCAGAGAAAGGAAGAGAGTATGTATGTTACTGGCTTTAGATTTTGAAAAAGCGTATGACCGCGTGTCTCACAATTTTATGTTTAAAGTATTGGTACGTATGGGGTTCCCGGTGGAATTTGTAAGATGTGTGAGAGGGTTATATGATTCTGTTGTGAGTAAGTTTTTGGTGAATGGGAATATAAGTAAGAATGTAGTGATTAGGTCAGGAGTACGACAAGGATGTCCATTGTCAGCTATTTTGTTTATTTGTGTTATTGAACCATTATTGCAGATGATTAGGAGAGATAAAGTTGTAGGGGGGGTGTTGGTACCAGGTAGTGGAGGTAGGATGGTGAAAGTATTGGGGTATATGGATGATGTTGCGGTTGTGAGTAAGAGTGTTGCAGAATTGAGAAGAGTTAAATTACTGGTTAGTTTCTTTTGCAGTGCTTCTGCATTTAAAGTTAATTGGTGTAAAACAAAATTGAAGTGCTTTGGGGATGAAAGTTGCAGTGTGGAAGGGATTATGAGCGTGAGTGAAGGGATTAAAATATTAGGTGTGGTGTTTGAGGATGATTTGAAAGGGAGAGTGAGTTGGGAAGAATGTAGTAAGAGGGTGCAGAAGAAGGTGGATTTTTGGGAGATGAGACAGATGACAGTGTTTGGGAAAGTGTTGGTGATTAAAAGTGTGGTGTTACCTATTTTATTGTTTCTGGCATGTGTTTTTCCTCCGTCTGTGCTGGAGATCAAGAAAATAAACAGAGTTCTTTTCATGTTTGTTTGGGGTGGGAAGATGGAACGTTTGAAACGTGAAGTGTTGATAAAGGCAAGAGAGAAGGGTGGCTTGGATTTCCCTGATATTGAAATCTTTTTGTATGTTAATTATATTCGTGTTATAGTAGAGTTAATGGGGAAGGGGAGTAAAACTGCCTGTATGGTGAGATATATGGCTGGGTGGACTTGGTATGGTTTAGGGTGGATCAAAAGGGACCTGAAGGTACCTGTGGCGTTTAGAAGTCCGTGGTGGTACAATGTAATTGAAGTTTTCATTAAAAAGAAAGATCTTTTGAATATTTCTTTAAGTGGGTTTAAAGACAGAAAGAAGGTTATGAAAGTTATAAAAGATAGAGAGATAGTTTGTAATATCAATTATATGCGCTCAAGTGAAGCTGTGATTATATAGAAGAGTGCAAAAAAATGGTGAACTGCTCAATCAGATAGTGATGTCACTCAGGTGCTAAAAGGGAGGGGTAATTCTGTGAAGGAAAAAACAATGGTTCCCTAATGCACACTGAGTGAATAATATTCCTACATAATAGTCAGATAATACGGAGATCTTGGTTGCGTATATCTGCAGATATAGGGTTAAGCCCCCAGGCCGATCGACAAGGCCTCTCCGTCACTGGGGGTCCCTAATATTAGGTATGGGTCCGGGGTGCAGGACCCCATAATGTCGGCTACCCCAGGTCAGCACACAGGTGAGAGTTAATAGGGTTAATAAGAAGCACAGAAGTGCTATGTGAGTGGTGTGATTAAAATAATACAAAAATATATACAAAGTGATAGGGAAACTCATAAGTGTTAATAAAGTGTTAGGGTGTGCCGACCTGAAGCAGCCCAGCGATACCGACACAGGGGCCACCACACCCCACACCCACCCCATAAATAATTCCAAATATGTCTGGGTTGAATTCCCAGTGTAAGGCCACATGGTAATGGCTCCTACAGCATCTGAGAGCCAGCTTACCTGGGGATACCCCTGACTTCCCCCTATGGCAGTCTAGAGTCAGCAATCCCTCCTAATGCTGACCCGTTCATGCCTCTCAATACAATGCAAAAAAATGGTGAACTGCTCAATCAGATAGTGATGTCACTCAGGTGCTAAAAGGGAGGGGTAATTCTGTGAAGGAAAAAACAATGGTTCCCTAATGCACACTGAGTGAATAATATTCCTACATAATAGTCAGATAATACGGAGATCTTGGTTGCGTATATCTGCAGATATAGGGTTAAGCCCCCAGGCCGATCGACAAGGCCTCTCCGTCACTGGGGGTCCCTAATATTAGGTATGGGTCCGGGGTGCAGGACCCCATAATGTCGGCACAGGTCGGCTACCCCAGGTCAGCACACAGGTGAGAGTTAATAGGGTTAATAAGAAGCACAGAAGTGCTATGTGAGTGGTGTGATTAAAATAATACAAAAATATATACAAAGTGATAGGGAAACTCATAAGTGTTAATAAAGTGTTAGGGTGTGCCGACCTGAAGCAGCCCAGCGATACCGACACAGGGGCCACCACACCCCACACCCACCCCATAAATAATTTCAAATATGTCTGGGTTGAATTCCCAGTGTAAGGCCACATGGTAATGGCTCCTACAGCATCTGAGAGCCAGCTTACCTGGGGATACCCCTGACTTCCCCCTATGGCAGTCTAGAGTCAGCAATCCCTCCTAATGCTGACCCGTTCATGCCTCTCAATACAATGCAAAAAAATGGTGAACTGCTCAATCAGATAGTGATGTCACTCAGGTGCTAAAAGGGAGGGGTAATTCTGTGAAGGAAAAAACAATGGTTCCCTAATGCACACTGAGTGAAAATTGAGCAGTTGAGCACTGATTGAGCAGTTCACCATTTTTTTGCATTGTATTGAGAGGCATGAACGGGTCAGCATTAGGAGGGATTGCTGACTCTAGACTGCCATAGGGGGAAGTCAGGGGTATCCCCAGGTAAGCTGGCTCTCAGATGCTGTAGGAGCCATTACCATGTGGCCTTACACTGGGAATTCAACCCAGACATATTTGGAATTATTTATGGGGTGGGTGTGGGGTGTGGTGGCCCCTGTGTCGGTATCGCTGGGCTGCTTCAGGTCGGCACACCCTAACACTTTATTAACACTTATGAGTTTCCCTATCACTTTGCATATATTTTTGTATTATTTTAATCACACCACTCACATAGCACTTCTGTGCTTCTTATTAACCCTATTAACTCTCACCTGTGTGCTGACCTGGGGTAGCCGACCTGTGCCGACATTATGGGGTCCTGCACCCCGGACCCATACCTAATATTAGGGACCCCCAGTGACGGAGAGGCCTTGTCGATCGGCCTGGGGGCTTAACCCTATATCTGCAGATATACGCAACCAAGATCTCCGTATTATCTGACTATTATGTAGGAATATTATTCACTCAGTGTGCATTAGGGAACCATTGTTTTTTCCTTCACAGAATTACCCCTCCCTTTTAGCACCTGAGTGACATCACTATCTGATTGAGCAGTTCACCATTTTTTTGCATTGTATTGAGAGGCATGAACGGGTCAGCATTAGGAGGGATTGCTGACTCTAGACTGCCATAGGGGGAAGTCAGGGGTATCCCCAGGTAAGCTGGCTCTCAGATGCTGTAGGAGCCATTACCATGTGGCCTTACACTGGGAATTCAACCCAGACATATTTGGAATTATTTATGGGGTGGGTGTGGGGTGTGGTGGCCCCTGTGTCGGTATCGCTGGGCTGCTTCAGGTCGGCACACCCTAACACTTTATTAACACTTATGAGTTTCCCTATCACTTTGTATATATTTTTGTATTATTTTAATCACACCACTCACATAGCACTTCTGTGCTTCTTATTAACCCTATTAACTCTCACCTGTGTGCTGACCTGGGGTAGCCGACCTGTGCCGACATTATGGGGTCCTGCACCCCGGACCCATACCTAATATTAGGGACCCCCAGTGACGGAGAGGCCTTGTCGATCGGCCTGGGGGCTTAACCCTATATCTGCAGATATACGCAACCAAGATCTCCGTATTATCTGACTATTATGTAGGAATATTATTCACTCAGTGTGCATTAGGGAACCATTGTTTTTTCCTTCACAGAATTACCCCTCCCTTTTAGCACCTGAGTGACATCACTATCTGATTGAGCAGTTCACCATTTTTTTGCATTGTATTGAGAGGCATGAACGGGTCAGCATTAGGAGGGATTGCTGACTCTAGACTGCCATAGGGGGAAGTCAGGGGTATCCCCAGGTAAGCTGGCTCTCAGATGCTGTAGGAGCCATTACCATGTGGCCTTACACTGGGAATTCAACCCAGACATATTTGGAATTATTTATGGGGTGGGTGTGGGGTGTGGTGGCCCCTGTGTCGGTATCGCTGGGCTGCTTCAGGTCGGCACACCCTAACACTTTATTAACACTTATGAGTTTCCCTATCACTTTGTATATATTTTTGTATTATTTTAATCACACCACTCACATAGCACTTCTGTGCTTCTTATTAACCCTATTAACTCTCACCTGTGTGCTGACCTGGGGTAGCCGACCTGTGCCGACATTATGGGGTCCTGCACCCCGGACCCATACCTAATATTAGGGACCCCCAGTGACGGAGAGGCCTTGTCGATCGGCCTGGGGGCTTAACCCTATATCTGCAGATATACGCAACCAAGATCTCCGTATTATCTGACTATTATGTAGGAATATTATTCACTCAGTGTGCATTAGGGAACCATTGTTTTTTCCTTCACAGAATTACCCCTCCCTTTTAGCACCTGAGTGACATCACTATCTGATTGAGCAGTTCACCATTTTTTTGCATTGTATTGAGAGGCATGAACGGGTCAGCATTAGGAGGGATTGCTGACTCTAGACTGCCATAGGGGGAAGTCAGGGGTATCCCCAGGTAAGCTGGCTCTCAGATGCTGTAGGAGCCATTACCATGTGGCCTTACACTGGGAATTCAACCCAGACATATTTGGAATTATTTATGGGGTGGGTGTGGGGTGTGGTGGCCCCTGTGTCGGTATCGCTGGGCTGCTTCAGGTCGGCACACCCTAACACTTTATTAACACTTATGAGTTTCCCTATCACTTTGTATATATTTTTGTATTATTTTAATCACACCACTCACATAGCACTTCTGTGCTTCTTATTAACCCTATTAACTCTCACCTGTGTGCTGACCTGGGGTAGCCGACCTGTGCCGACATTATGGGGTCCTGCACCCCGGACCCATACCTAATATTAGGGACCCCCAGTGACGGAGAGGCCTTGTCGATCGGCCTGGGGGCTTAACCCTATATCTGCAGATATACGCAACCAAGATCTCCGTATTATCTGACTATTATGTAGGAATATTATTCACTCAGTGTGCATTAGGGAACCATTGTTTTTTCCTTCACAGAATTACCCCTCCCTTTTAGCACCTGAGTGACATCACTATCTGATTGAGCAGTTCACCATTTTTTTGCATTGTATTGAGAGGCATGAACGGGTCAGCATTAGGAGGGATTGCTGACTCTAGACTGCCATAGGGGGAAGTCAGGGGTATCCCCAGGTAAGCTGGCTCTCAGATGCTGTAGGAGCCATTACCATGTGGCCTTACACTGGGAATTCAACCCAGACATATTTGGAATTATTTATGGGGTGGGTGTGGGGTGTGGTGGCCCCTGTGTCGGTATCGCTGGGCTGCTTCAGGTCGGCACACCCTAACACTTTATTAACACTTATGAGTTTCCCTATCACTTTGTATATATTTTTGTATTATTTTAATCACACCACTCACATAGCACTTCTGTGCTTCTTATTAACCCTATTAACTCTCACCTGTGTGCTGACCTGGGGTAGCCGACCTGTGCCGACATTATGGGGTCCTGCACCCCGGACCCATACCTAATATTAGGGACCCCCAGTGACGGAGAGGCCTTGTCGATCGGCCTGGGGGCTTAACCCTATATCTGCAGATATACGCAACCAAGATCTCCGTATTATCTGACTATTATGTAGGAATATTATTCACTCAGTGTGCATTAGGGAACCATTGTTTTTTCCTTCACAGAATTACCCCTCCCTTTTAGCACCTGAGTGACATCACTATCTGATTGAGCAGTTCACCATTTTTTTGCATTGTATTGAGAGGCATGAACGGGTCAGCATTAGGAGGGATTGCTGACTCTAGACTGCCATAGGGGGAAGTCAGGGGTATCCCCAGGTAAGCTGGCTCTCAGATGCTGTAGGAGCCATTACCATGTGGCCTTACACTGGGAATTCAACCCAGACATATTTGGAATTATTTATGGGGTGGGTGTGGGGTGTGGTGGCCCCTGTGTCGGTATCGCTGGGCTGCTTCAGGTAGGCACACCCTAACACTTTATTAACACTTATGAGTTTCCCTATCACTTTGTATATATTTTTGTATTATTTTAATCACACCACTCACATAGCACTTCTGTGCTTCTTATTAACCCTATTAACTCTCACCTGTGTGCTGACCTGGGGTAGCCGACCTGTGCCGACATTATGGGGTCCTGCACCCCGGACCCATACCTAATATTAGGGACCCCCAGTGACGGAGAGGCCTTGTCGATCGGCCTGGGGGCTTAACCCTATATCTGCAGATATACGCAACCAAGATCTCCGTATTATCTGACTATTATGTAGGAATATTATTCACTCAGTGTGCATTAGGGAACCATTGTTTTTTTCCTTCACAGAATTACCCCTCCCTTTTAGCACCTGAGTGACATCAC
The DNA here is from genome assembly GCF_028390025.1 of Pseudophryne corroboree. Taxonomy (NCBI): domain Eukaryota; kingdom Metazoa; phylum Chordata; class Amphibia; order Anura; family Myobatrachidae; genus Pseudophryne; species Pseudophryne corroboree. The sequence goes on along the minus strand of NC_086445.1, from coordinate 423,113,846 downwards.
TATCTGATTGAGCAGTTCACCATTTTTTTGCATTGTATTGAGAGGCATGAACGGGTCAGCATTAGGAGGGATTGCTGACTCTAGACTGCCATAGGGGGAAGTCAGGGGTATCCCCAGGTAAGCTGGCTCTCAGATGCTGTAGGAGCCATTACCATGTGGCCTTACACTGGGAATTCAACCCAGACATATTTGGAATTATTTATGGGGTGGGTGTGGGGTGTGGTGGCCCCTGTGTCGGTATCGCTGGGCTGCTTCAGGTCGGCACACCCTAACACTTTATTAACACTTATGAGTTTCCCTATCACTTTGTATATATTTTTGTATTATTTTAATCACACCACTCACATAGCACTTCTGTGCTTCTTATTAACCCTATTAACTCTCACCTGTGTGCTGACCTGGGGTAGCCGACCTGTGCCGACATTATGGGGTCCTGCACCCCGGACCCATACCTAATATTAGGGACCCCCAGTGACGGAGAGGCCTTGTCGATCGGCCTGGGGGCTTAACCCTATATCTGCAGATATACGCAACCAAGATCTCCGTATTATCTGACTATTATGTAGGAATATTATTCACTCAGTGTGCATTAGGGAACCATTGTTTTTTCCTTCACAGAATTACCCCTCCCTTTTAGCACCTGAGTGACATCACTATCTGATTGAGCAGTTCACCATTTTTTTGCATTGTATTGAGAGGCATGAACGGGTCAGCATTAGGAGGGATTGCTGACTCTAGACTGCCATAGGGGGAAGTCAGGGGTATCCCCAGGTAAGCTGGCTCTCAGATGCTGTAGGAGCCATTACCATGTGGCCTTACACTGGGAATTCAACCCAGACATATTTGGAATTATTTATGGGGTGGGTGTGGGGTGTGGTGGCCCCTGTGTCGGTATCGCTGGGCTGCTTCAGGTCGGCACACCCTAACACTTTATTAACACTTATGAGTTTCCCTATCACTTTGTATATATTTTTGTATTATTTTAATCACACCACTCACATAGCACTTCTGTGCTTCTTATTAACCCTATTAACTCTCACCTGTGTGCTGACCTGGGGTAGCCGACCTGTGCCGACATTATGGGGTCCTGCACCCCGGACCCATACCTAATATTAGGGACCCCCAGTGACGGAGAGGCCTTGTCGATCGGCCTGGGGGCTTAACCCTATATCTGCAGATATACGCAACCAAGATCTCCGTATTATCTGACTATTATGTAGGAATATTATTCACTCAGTGTGCATTAGGGAACCATTGTTTTTTCCTTCACAGAATTACCCCTCCCTTTTAGCACCTGAGTGACATCACTATCTGATTGAGCAGTTCACCATTTTTTTGCATTGTATTGAGAGGCATGAACGGGTCAGCATTAGGAGGGATTGCTGACTCTAGACTGCCATAGGGGGAAGTCAGGGGTATCCCCAGGTAAGCTGGCTCTCAGATGCTGTAGGAGCCATTACCATGTGGCCTTACACTGGGAATTCAACCCAGACATATTTGGAATTATTTATGGGGTGGGTGTGGGGTGTGGTGGCCCCTGTGTCGGTATCGCTGGGCTGCTTCAGGTCGGCACACCCTAACACTTTATTAACACTTATGAGTTTCCCTATCACTTTGTATATATTTTTGTATTATTTTAATCACACCACTCACATAGCACTTCTGTGCTTCTTATTAACCCTATTAACTCTCACCTGTGTGCTGACCTGGGGTAGCCGAACTGTGCCGACATTATGGGGTCCTGCACCCCGGACCCATACCTAATATTAGGGACCCCCAGTGACGGAGAGGCCTTGTCGATCGGCCTGGGGGCTTAACCCTATATCTGCAGATATACGCAACCAAGATCTCCGTATTATCTGACTATTATGTAGGAATATTATTCACTCAGTGTGCATTAGGGAACCATTGTTTTTTCCTTCACAGAATTACCCCTCCCTTTTAGCACCTGAGTGACATCACTATCTGATTGAGCAGTTCACCATTTTTTTGCATTGTATTGAGAGGCATGAACGGGTCAGCATTAGGAGGGATTGCTGACTCTAGACTGCCATAGGGGGAAGTCAGGGGTATCCCCAGGTAAGCTGGCTCTCAGATGCTGTAGGAGCCATTACCATGTGGCCTTACACTGGGAATTCAACCCAGACATATTTGGAATTATTTATGGGGTGGGTGTGGGGTGTGGTGGCCCCTGTGTCGGTATCGCTGGGCTGCTTCAGGTCGGCACACCCTAACACTTTATTAACACTTATGAGTTTCCCTATCACTTTGTATATATTTTTGTATTATTTTAATCACACCACTCACATAGCACTTCTGTGCTTCTTATTAACCCTATTAACTCTCACCTGTGTGCTGACCTGGGGTAGCCGAACTGTGCCGACATTATGGGGTCCTGCACCCCGGACCCATACCTAATATTAGGGACCCCCAGTGACGGAGAGGCCTTGTCGATCGGCCTGGGGGCTTAACCCTATATCTGCAGATATACGCAACCAAGATCTCCGTATTATCTGACTATTATGTAGGAATATTATTCACTCAGTGTGCATTAGGGAACCATTGTTTTTTCCTTCACAGAATTACCCCTCCCTTTTAGCACCTGAGTGACATCACTATCTGATTGAGCAGTTCACCATTTTTTTGCATTGTATTGAGAGGCATGAACGGGTCAGCATTAGGAGGGATTGCTGACTCTAGACTGCCATAGGGGGAAGTCAGGGGTATCCCCAGGTAAGCTGGCTCTCAGATGCTGTAGGAGCCATTACCATGTGGCCTTACACTGGGAATTCAACCCAGACATATTTGGAATTATTTATGGGGTGGGTGTGGGGTGTGGTGGCCCCTGTGTCGGTATCGCTGGGCTGCTTCAGGTCGGCACACCCTAACACTTTATTAACACTTATGAGTTTCCCTATCACTTTGTATATATTTTTGTATTATTTTAATCACACCACTCACATAGCACTTCTGTGCTTCTTATTAACCCTATTAACTCTCACCTGTGTGCTGACCTGGGGTAGCCGACATTATGGGGTCCTGCACCCCGGACCCATACCTAATATTAGGGACCCCCAGTGACGGAGAGGCCTTGTCGATCGGCCTGGGGGCTTAACCCTATATCTGCAGATATACGCAACCAAGATCTCCGTATTATCTGACTATTATGTAGGAATATTATTCACTCAGTGTGCATTAGGGAACCATTGTTTTTTCCTTCACAGAATTACCCCTCCCTTTTAGCACCTGAGTGACATCACTATCTGATTGAGCAGTTCACCATTTTTTTGCATTGTATTGAGAGGCATGAACGGGTCAGCATTAGGAGGGATTGCTGACTCTAGACTGCCATAGGGGGAAGTCAGGGGTATCCCCAGGTAAGCTGGCTCTCAGATGCTGTAGGAGCCATTACCATGTGGCCTTACACTGGGAATTCAACCCAGACATATTTGGAATTATTTATGGGGTGGGTGTGGGGTGTGGTGGCCCCTGTGTCGGTATCGCTGGGCTGCTTCAGGTCGGCACACCCTAACACTTTATTAACACTTATGAGTTTCCCTATCACTTTGCATATATTTTTGTATTATTTTAATCACACCACTCACATAGCACTTCTGTGCTTCTTATTAACCCTATTAACTCTCACCTGTGTGCTGACCTGGGGTAGCCGACCTGTGCCGACATTATGGGGTCCTGCACCCCGGACCCATACCTAATATTAGGGACCCCCAGTGACGGAGAGGCCTTGTCGATCGGCCTGGGGGCTTAACCCTATATCTGCAGATATACGCAACCAAGATCTCCGTATTATCTGACTATTATGTAGGAATATTATTCACTCAGTGTGCATTAGGGAACCATTGTTTTTTCCTTCACAGAATTACCCCTCCCTTTTAGCACCTGAGTGACATCACTATCTGATTGAGCAGTTCACCATTTTTTTGCATTGTATTGAGAGGCATGAACGGGTCAGCATTAGGAGGGATTGCTGACTCTAGACTGCCATAGGGGGAAGTCAGGGGTATCCCCAGGTAAGCTGGCTCTCAGATGCTGTAGGAGCCATTACCATGTGGCCTTACACTGGGAATTCAACCCAGACATATTTGGAATTATTTATGGGGTGGGTGTGGGGTGTGGTGGCCCCTGTGTCGGTATCGCTGGGCTGCTTCAGGTCGGCACACCCTAACACTTTATTAACACTTATGAGTTTCCCTATCACTTTGTATATATTTTTGTATTATTTTAATCACACCACTCACATAGCACTTCTGTGCTTCTTATTAACCCTATTAACTCTCACCTGTGTGCTGACCTGGGGTAGCCGACCTGTGCCGACATTATGGGGTCCTGCACCCCGGACCCATACCTAATATTAGGGACCCCCAGTGACGGAGAGGCCTTGTCGATCGGCCTGGGGGCTTAACCCTATATCTGCAGATATACGCAACCAAGATCTCCGTATTATCTGACTATTATGTAGGAATATTATTCACTCAGTGTGCATTAGGGAACCATTGTTTTTTCCTTCACAGAATTACCCCTCCCTTTTAGCACCTGAGTGACATCACTATCTGATTGAGCAGTTCACCATTTTTTTGCATTGTATTGAGAGGCATGAACGGGTCAGCATTAGGAGGGATTGCTGACTCTAGACTGCCATAGGGGGAAGTCAGGGGTATCCCCAGGTAAGCTGGCTCTCAGATGCTGTAGGAGCCATTACCATGTGGCCTTACACTGGGAATTCAACCCAGACATATTTGGAATTATTTATGGGGTGGGTGTGGGGTGTGGTGGCCCCTGTGTCGGTATCGCTGGGCTGCTTCAGGTCGGCACACCCTAACACTTTATTAACACTTATGAGTTTCCCTATCACTTTGTATATATTTTTGTATTATTTTAATCACACCACTCACATAGCACTTCTGTGCTTCTTATTAACCCTATTAACTCTCACCTGTGTGCTGACCTGGGGTAGCCGACCTGTGCCGACATTATGGGGTCCTGCACCCCGGACCCATACCTAATATTAGGGACCCCCAGTGACGGAGAGGCCTTGTCGATCGGCCTGGGGGCTTAACCCTATATCTGCAGATATACGCAACCAAGATCTCCGTATTATCTGACTATTATGTAGGAATATTATTCACTCAGTGTGCATTAGGGAACCATTGTTTTTTCCTTCACAGAATTACCCCTCCCTTTTAGCACCTGAGTGACATCACTATCTGATTGAGCAGTTCACCATTTTTTTGCATTGTATTGAGAGGCATGAACGGGTCAGCATTAGGAGGGATTGCTGACTCTAGACTGCCATAGGGGGAAGTCAGGGGTATCCCCAGGTAAGCTGGCTCTCAGATGCTGTAGGAGCCATTACCATGTGGCCTTACACTGGGAATTCAACCCAGACATATTTGGAATTATTTATGGGGTGGGTGTGGGGTGTGGTGGCCCCTGTGTCGGTATCGCTGGGCTGCTTCAGGTCGGCACACCCTAACACTTTATTAACACTTATGAGTTTCCCTATCACTTTGTATATATTTTTGTATTATTTTAATCACACCACTCACATAGCACTTCTGTGCTTCTTATTAACCCTATTAACTCTCACCTGTGTGCTGACCTGGGGTAGCCGACCTGTGCCGACATTATGGGGTCCTGCACCCCGGACCCATACCTAATATTAGGGACCCCCAGTGACGGAGAGGCCTTGTCGATCGGCCTGGGGGCTTAACCCTATATCTGCAGATATACGCAACCAAGATCTCCGTATTATCTGACTATTATGTAGGAATATTATTCACTCAGTGTGCATTAGGGAACCATTGTTTTTTCCTTCACAGAATTACCCCTCCCTTTTAGCACCTGAGTGACATCACTATCTGATTGAGCAGTTCACCATTTTTTTGCATTGTATTGAGAGGCATGAACGGGTCAGCATTAGGAGGGATTGCTGACTCTAGACTGCCATAGGGGGAAGTCAGGGGTATCCCCAGGTAAGCTGGCTCTCAGATGCTGTAGGAGCCATTACCATGTGGCCTTACACTGGGAATTCAACCCAGACATATTTGGAATTATTTATGGGGTGGGTGTGGGGTGTGGTGGCCCCTGTGTCGGTATCGCTGGGCTGCTTCAGGTAGGCACACCCTAACACTTTATTAACACTTATGAGTTTCCCTATCACTTTGTATATATTTTTGTATTATTTTAATCACACCACTCACATAGCACTTCTGTGCTTCTTATTAACCCTATTAACTCTCACCTGTGTGCTGACCTGGGGTAGCCGACCTGTGCCGACATTATGGGGTCCTGCACCCCGGACCCATACCTAATATTAGGGACCCCCAGTGACGGAGAGGCCTTGTCGATCGGCCTGGGGGCTTAACCCTATATCTGCAGATATACGCAACCAAGATCTCCGTATTATCTGACTATTATGTAGGAATATTATTCACTCAGTGTGCATTAGGGAACCATTGTTTTTTTCCTTCACAGAATTACCCCTCCCTTTTAGCACCTGAGTGACATCACTATCTGATTGAGCAGTTCACCATTTTTTTGCATTGTATTGAGAGGCATGAACGGGTCAGCATTAGGAGGGATTGCTGACTCTAGACTGCCATAGGGGGAAGTCAGGGGTATCCCCAGGTAAGCTGGCTCTCAGATGCTGTAGGAGCCATTACCATGTGGCCTTACACTGGGAATTCAACCCAGACATATTTGGAATTATTTATGGGGTGGGTGTGGGGTGTGGTGGCCCCTGTGTCGGTATCGCTGGGCTGCTTCAGGTCGGCACACCCTAACACTTTATTAACACTTATGAGTTTCCCTATCACTTTGTATATATTTTTGTATTATTTTAATCACACCACTCACATAGCACTTCTGTGCTTCTTATTAACCCTATTAACTCTCACCTGTGTGCTGACCTGGGGTAGCCGACCTGTGCCGACATTATAGGGTCCTGCACCCCGGACCCATACCTAATATTAGGGACCCCCAGTGACGGAGAGGCCTTGTCGATCGGCCTGGGGGCTTAACCCTATATCTGCAGATATACGCAACCAAGATCTCCGTATTATCTGACTATTATGTAGGAATATTATTCACTCAGTGTGCATTAGGGAACCATTGTTTTTTCCTTCACAGAATTACCCCTCCCTTTTAGCACCTGAGTGACATCACTATCTGATTGAGCAGTTCACCATTTTTTTGCATTGTATTGAGAGGCATGAACGGGTCAGCATTAGGAGGGATTGCTGACTCTAGACTGCCATAGGGGGAAGTCAGGGGTATCCCCAGGTAAGCTGGCTCTCAGATGCTGTAGGAGCCATTACCATGTGGCCTTACACTGGGAATTCAACCCAGACATATTTGGAATTATTTATGGGGTGGGTGTGGGGTGTGGTGGCCCCTGTGTCGGTATCGCTGGGCTGCTTCAGGTCGGCACACCCTAACACTTTATTAACACTTATGAGTTTCCCTATCACTTTGTATATATTTTTGTATTATTTTAATCACACCACTCACATAGCACTTCTGTGCTTCTTATTAACCCTATTAACTCTCACCTGTGTGCTGACCTGGGGTAGCCGACCTGTGCCGACATTATGGGGTCCTGCACCCCGGACCCATACCTAATATTAGGGACCCCCAGTGACGGAGAGGCCTTGTCGATCGGCCTGGGGGCTTAACCCTATATCTGCAGATATACGCAACCAAGATCTCCGTATTATCTGACTATTATGTAGGAATATTATTCACTCAGTGTGCATTAGGGAACCATTGTTTTTTCCTTCACAGAATTACCCCTCCCTTTTAGCACCTGAGTGACATCACTATCTGATTGAGCAGTTCACCATTTTTTTGCATTGTATTGAGAGGCATGAACGGGTCAGCATTAGGAGGGATTGCTGACTCTAGACTGCCATAGGGGGAAGTCAGGGGTATCCCCAGGTAAGCTGGCTCTCATGCTGTAGGAGCCATTACCATGTGGCCTTACACTGGGAATTCAACCCAGACATATTTGGAATTATTTATGGGGTGGGTGTGGGGTGTGGTGGCCCCTGTGTCGGTATCGCTGGGCTGCTTCAGGTCGGCACACCCTAACACTTTATTAACACTTATGAGTTTCCCTATCACTTTGTATATATTTTTGTATTATTTTAATCACACCACTCACATAGCACTTCTGTGCTTCTTATTAACCCTATTAACTCTCACCTGTGTGCTGACCTGGGGTAGCCGAACTGTGCCGACATTATGGGGTCCTGCACCCCGGACCCATACCTAATATTAGGGACCCCCAGTGACGGAGAGGCCTTGTCGATCGGCCTGGGGGCTTAACCCTATATCTGCAGATATACGCAACCAAGATCTCCGTATTATCTGACTATTATGTAGGAATATTATTCACTCAGTGTGCATTAGGGAACCATTGTTTTTTCCTTCACAGAATTACCCCTCCCTTTTAGCACCTGAGTGACATCACTATCTGATTGAGCAGTTCACCATTTTTTTGCATTGTATTGAGAGGCATGAACGGGTCAGCATTAGGAGGGATTGCTGACTCTAGACTGCCATAGGGGGAAGTCAGGGGTATCCCCAGGTAAGCTGGCTCTCAGATGCTGTAGGAGCCATTACCATGTGGCCTTACACTGGGAATTCAACCCAGACATATTTGGAATTATTTATGGGGTGGGTGTGGGGTGTGGTGGCCCCTGTGTCGGTATCGCTGGGCTGCTTCAGGTCGGCACACCCTAACACTTTATTAACACTTATGAGTTTCCCTATCACTTTGTATATATTTTTGTATTATTTTAATCACACCACTCACATAGCACTTCTGTGCTTCTTATTAACCCTATTAACTCTCACCTGTGTGCTGACCTGGGGTAGCCGACATTATGGGGTCCTGCACCCCGGACCCATACCTAATATTAGGGACCCCCAGTGACGGAGAGGCCTTGTCGATCGGCCTGGGGGCTTAACCCTATATCTGCAGATATACGCAACCAAGATCTCCGTATTATCTGACTATTATGTAGGAATATTATTCACTCAGTGTGCATTAGGGAACCATTGTTTTTTCCTTCACAGAATTACCCCTCCCTTTTAGCACCTGAGTGACATCACTATCTGATTGAGCAGTTCACCATTTTTTTGCATTGTATTGAGAGGCATGAACGGGTCAGCATTAGGAGGGATTGCTGACTCTAGACTGCCATAGGGGGAAGTCAGGGGTATCCCCAGGTAAGCTGGCTCTCAGATGCTGTAGGAGCCATTACCATGTGGCCTTACACTGGGAATTCAACCCAGACATATTTGGAATTATTTATGGGGTGGGTGTGGGGTGTGGTGGCCCCTGTGTCGGTATCGCTGGGCTGCTTCAGGTCGGCACACCCTAACACTTTATTAACACTTATGAGTTTCCCTATCACTTTGTATATATTTTTGTATTATTTTAATCACACCACTCACATAGCACTTCTGTGCTTCTTATTAACCCTATTAACTCTCACCTGTGTGCTGACCTGGGGTAGCCGACCTGTGCCGACATTATGGGGTCCTGCACCCCGGACCCATACCTAATATTAGGGACCCCCAGTGACGGAGAGGCCTTGTCGATCGGCCTGGGGGCTTAACCCTATATCTGCAGATATACGCAACCAAGATCTCCGTATTATCTGACTATTATGTAGGAATATTATTCACTCAGTGTGCATTAGGGAACCATTGTTTTTTCCTTCACAGAATTACCCCTCCCTTTTAGCACCTGAGTGACATCACTATCTGATTGAGCAGTTCACCATTTTTTTGCATTGTATTGAGAGGCATGAACGGGTCAGCATTAGGAGGGATTGCTGACTCTAGACAGCCATAGGGGGAAGTCAGGGGTATCCCCAGGTAAGCTGGCTCTCAGATGCTGTAGGAGCCATTACCATGTGGCCTTACACTGGGAATTCAACCCAGACATATTTGGAATTATTTATGGGGTGGGTGTGGGGTGTGGTGGCCCCTGTGTCGGTATCGCTGGGCTGCTTCAGGTCGGCACACCCTAACACTTTATTAACACTTATGAGTTTCCCTATCACTTTGTATATATTTTTGTATTATTTTAATCACACCACTCACATAGCACTTCTGTGCTTCTTATTAACCCTATTAACTCTCACCTGTGTGCTGACCTGGGGTAGCCGACCTGTGCCGACATTATGGGGTCCTGCACCCCGGACCCATACCTAATATTAGGGACCCCCAGTGACGGAGAGGCCTTGTCGATCGGCCTGGGGGCTTAACCCTATATCTGCAGATATACGCAACCAAGATCTCCGTATTATCTGACTATTATGTAGGAATATTATTCACTCAGTGTGCATTAGGGAACCATTGTTTTTTCCTTCACAGAATTACCCCTCCCTTTTAGCACCTGAGTGACATCACTATCTGATTGAGCAGTTCACCATTTTTTTGCATTGTATTGAGAGGCATGAACGGGTCAGCATTAGGAGGGATTGCTGACTCTAGACTGCCATAGGGGGAAGTCAGGGGTATCCCCAGGTAAGCTGGCTCTCAGATGCTGTAGGAGCCATTACCATGTGGCCTTACACTGGGAATTCAACCCAGACATATTTGGAATTATTTATGGGGTGGGTGTGGGGTGTGGTGGCCCCTGTGTCGGTATCGCTGGGCTGCTTCAGGTCGGCACACCCTAACACTTTATTAACACTTATGAGTTTCCCTATCACTTTGTATATATTTTTGTATTATTTTAATCACACCACTCACATAGCACTTCTGTGCTTCTTATTAACCCTATTAACTCTCACCTGTGTGCTGACCTGGGGTAGCCGACCTGTGCCGACATTATGGGGTCCTGCACCCCGGACCCATACCTAATATTAGGGACCCCCAGTGACGGAGAGGCCTTGTCGATCGGCCTGGGGGCTTAACCCTATATCTGCAGATATACGCAACCAAGATCTCCGTATTATCTGACTATTATGTAGGAATATTATTCACTCAGTGTGCATTAGGGAACCATTGTTTTTTTCCTTCACAGAATTACCCCTCCCTTTTAGCACCTGAGTGACATCACTATCTGATTGAGCAGTTCACCATTTTTTTGCATTGTATTGAGAGGCATGAACGGGTCAGCATTAGGAGGGATTGCTGACTCTAGACTGCCATAGGGGGAAGTCAGGGGTATCCCCAGGTAAGCTGGCTCTCAGATGCTGTAGGAGCCATTACCATGTGGCCTTACACTGGGAATTCAACCCAGACATATTTGGAATTATTTATGGGGTGGGTGTGGGGTGTGGTGGCCCCTGTGTCGGTATCGCTGGGCTGCTTCAGGTCGGCACACCCTAACACTTTATTAACACTTATGAGTTTCCCTATCACTTTGTATATATTTTTGTATTATTTTAATCACACCACTCACATAGCACTTCTGTGCTTCTTATTAACCCTATTAACTCTCACCTGTGTGCTGACCTGGGGTAGCCGACCTGTGCCGACATTATAGGGTCCTGCACCCCGGACCCATACCTAATATTAGGGACCCCCAGTGACGGAGAGGCCTTGTCGATCGGCCTGGGGGCTTAACCCTATATCTGCAGATATACGCAACCAAGATCTCCGTATTATCTGACTATTATGTAGGAATATTATTCACTCAGTGTGCATTAGGGAACCATTGTTTTTTCCTTCACAGAATTACCCCTCCCTTTTAGCACCTGAGTGACATCACTATCTGATAGAGATGAGCGCCGGAAATTTTTCGGGTTTTGTGTTTTGGTTTTGGGTTCGGTTCCGCGGCCGTGTTTTGGGTTCGACCGCGTTTTGGCAAAACCTCACCGAATTTTTTTTGTCGGATTCGGGTGTGTTTTGGATTCGGGTGTTTTTTTCAAAAAACCCTAAAAAACAGCTTAAATCATAGAATTTGGGGGTAATTTTGATCCCAAAGTATTATTAACCTCAAAAAACATAATTTACACTCATTTTCAGCCTATTCTGAACACATCACACCTCACAATATTATTTTTAGTCCTAAAATTTGCACCGAGGTCGCTGTGTGAGTAAGATAAGCGACCCTAGTGGCCGACACAAACACCGGGCCCATCTAGGAGTGGCACTGCAGTGTCACGCAGGATGGCCCTTCCAAAAAACCCTCCCCAAACAGCACATGACGCAAAGAAAAAAAGAGGCGCAATGAGGTAGCTGACTGTGTGAGTAAGATTAGCGACCCTAGTGGCCGACACAAACACCGGGCACATCTAGGAGTGGCACTGCAGTGTCACGCAGGATGTCCCTTCCAAAAAACCCTCCCCAAACAGCACATGACGCAAAGAAAAAAAGAGGCGCAATGAGGTAGCTGACTGTGTGAGTAAGATTAGCGACCCTAGTGGCCGACACAAACACCGGGCCCATCTAGGAGTGGCACTGCAGTGTCACGCAGGATGTCCCTTCCAAAAAACCCTCCCCAAACAGCACATGACGCAAAGAAAAAAAGAGGCGCAATGAGGTAGCTGACTGTGTGAGTAAGATTAGCGACCCTAGTGGCCGACACAAACACCGGGCCCATCTAGGAGTGGCACTGCAGTGTCACGCAGGATGTCCCTTCCAAAAAACCCTCCCCAATCAGCACATGATGCAAAGAAAAAGAAAAGAAAAAAGAGGTGCAAGATGGAATTATCCTTGGGCCCTCCCACCCACCCTTATGTTGTATAAACAAAACAGGACATGCACACTTTAACCAACCCATCATTTCAGTGACAGGGTCTGCCACACGACTGTGACTGATATGACGGGTTGGTTTGGACCCCCCCCAAAAAAGAAGCAATTAATCTCTCCTTGCACAAACTGGCTCTACAGAGGCAAGATGTCCACCTCATCTTCACCCTCCGATATATCACCGTGTACATCCCCCTCCTCACAGATTATCAATTCGTCCCCACTGGAATCCACCATCTCAGCTCCCTGTGTACTTTGTGGAGGCAATTGCTGCTGGTCAATGTCTCCGCGGAGGAATTGATTATAATTCATTTTAATGAACATCATCTTCTCCACATTTTCTGGATGTAACCTCGTACGCCGATTGCTGACAAGGTGAGCGGCGGCACTAAACACTCTTTCGGAGTACACACTTGTGGGAGGGCAACTTAGGTAGAATAAAGCCAGTTTGTGCAAGGGCCTCCAAATTGCCTCTTTTTCCTGCCAGTATAAGTACGGACTGTGTGACGTGCCTACTTGGATGCGGTCACTCATATAATCCTCCACCATTCTATCAATGTTGAGAGAATCATATGCAGTGACAGTAGACGACATGTCCGTAATCGTTGTCAGGTCCTTCAGTCCGGACCAGATGTCAGCATCAGCAGTCGCTCCAGACTGCCCTGCATCACCGCCAGCGGGTGGGCTCGGAATTCTGAGCCTTTTCCTCGCACCCCCAGTTGCGGGAGAATGTGAAGGAGGAGATGTTGACAGGTCGCGTTCCGCTTGACTTGACAATTTTGTCACCAGCAGGTCTTTCAACCCCAGCAGACCTGTGTCTGCCGGAAAGAGAGATCCAAGGTAGGCTTTAAATCTAGGATCGAGCACGGTGGCCAAAATGTAGTGCTCTGATTTCAACAGATTGACCACCCGTGAATCCTTGTTAAGCGAATTAAGGGCTGCATCCACAAGTCCCACATGCCTAGCGGAATCGCTCCGTGTTAGCTCCTTCTTCAATGCCTCCAGCTTCTTCTGCAAAAGCCTGATGAGGGGAATGACCTGACTCAGGCTGGCAGTGTCTGAACTGACTTCACGTGTGGCAAGTTCAAAGGGCATCAGAACCTTGCACAACGTTGAAATCATTCTCCACTGCACTTGAGACAGGTGCATTCCATCTCCTATATCGTGCTCAATTGTATAGGCTTGAATGGCCTTTTGCTGCTCCTCCAACCTCTGAAGCATATAGAGGGTTGAATTCCACCTCGTTACCACTTCTTGCTTCAGATGATGGCAGGGCAGGTTCAGTAGTTTTTGGTGGTGCTCCAGTCTTCTGTACGTGGTGCCTGTACGCCGAAAGTGTCCCGCAATTTTTCTGGCCACCGACAGCATCTCTTGCACGCCCCTGTCGTTTTTTAAAAAATTCTGCACCACCAAATTCAAGGTATGTGCAAAACATGGGACGTGCTGGAATTTGCCCATATTTAATGCACACACAATATTGCTGGCGTTGTCCGATGCCACAAATCCACAGGAGAGTCCAATTGGGGTAAGCCATTCCGCGATGATCTTCCTCAGTTGCCGTAAGAGGTTTTCAGCTGTGTGCGTATTCTGGAAAGCGGTGATACAAAGCGTAGCCTGCCTAGGAAAGAGTTGGCGTTTGCGAGATGCTGCTACTGGTGCCGCCGCTGCTGTTCTTGCGGCGGGAGTCCATACATCTACCCAGTGGGCTGTCACAGTCATATAGTCCTGACCCTGCCCTGCTCCACTTGTCCACATGTCCGTGGTTAAGTGGACATTGGGTACAACTGCATTTTTTAGGACACTGGTGAGTCTTTTTCTGACGTCCGTGTACATTCTCGGTATCGCCTGCCTAGAGAAGTGGAACCTAGATGGTATTTGGTAACGGGGGCACACTGCCTCAATAAATTGTCTAGTTCCCTGTGAACTAACGGCGGATACCGGACGCACGTCTAACACCAACATAGTTGTCAAGGACTCAGTTATCCGCTTTGCAGTAGGATGACTGCTGTGATATTTCATCTTCCTCGCAAAGGACTGTTGAACAGTCAATTGCTTACTGGAAGTAGTACAAGTGGGCTTACGACTTCCCCTCTGGGATGACCATCGACTCCCAGCGGCAACAACAGCAGCGCCAGCAGCAGTAGGCGTTACACGCAAGGATGCATCGGAGGAATCCCAGGCAGGAAAGGACTCGTCAGACTTGCCAGTGACATGGCCTGCAGGACTATTGGCATTCCTGGGGAAGGAGGAAATTGACACTGAGGGAGTTGGTGGGGTGGTTTGCGTGAGCTTGGTTACAAGAGGAAGGGATTTACTGGTCAGTGGACTGCTTCCGCTGTCACCCAAAGTTTTTGAACTTGTCACTGACTTATTATGAATGCGCTGCAGGTGACGTATAAGGGAGGATGTTCCGAGGTGGTTAACGTCCTTACCCCTACTTATTACAGCTTGACAAAGGGAACACACGGCTTGACACCTGTTGTCCGCATTTCTGGTGAAATACCTCCACACCGAAGAGCTGATTTTTTTTGGTATTTTCACCTGGCATGTCAACGGCCATATTCCTCCCACGGACAACAGGTGTCTCCCCGGGTGCCTGACTTAAACAAACCACCTCACCATCAGAATCCTCCTGGTCAATTTCCTCCCCAGCGCCAGCAACACCCATATCCTCCTCATCCTGGTGTACTTCAACACTGACATCTTCAATCTGACTATCAGGAACTGGACTGCGGGTGCTCCTTCCAGCACTTGCAGGGGGCATGCAAATAGTGGAAGGCGCATGCTCTTCACGTCCAGTGTTGGGAAGGTCAGGCATCGCAAACGACACAATTGGACTCTCCTTGTGGATTTGGGATTTCAAAGAACGCACAGTTCTTTGCGGTGCTTTTGCCAGCTTGAGTCTTTTCAGTTTTCTAGCGAGAGGCTGAGTGCTTCCATCCTCATGTGAAGCTGAACCACTAGCCATGAACATAGGCCAGGGCCTCAGCCGTTCCTTGCCACTCCGTGTGGTAAATGGCATATTGGCAAGTTTACGCTTCTCCTCCGACAATTTTATTTTAGGTTTTGGAGTCCTTTTTTTTCTGATATTTGGTGTTTTGGATTTGACATGCTCTGTACTATGACATTGGGCATCGGCCTTGGCAGACGACGTTGCTGGCATTTCATCGTCTCGGCCATGACTAGTGGCAGCAGCTTCAGCACGAGGTGGAAGTGGATCTTGATCTTTCCCTAATTTTGGAACCTCAACTTTTTTGTTCTCCATATTTTATAGGCAGAACTAAAAGGCACCTCAGGTAAACAATGGAGATGGATGGATTGGATACTAGTATACAATTATGGACGGACTGCCACGGTTAGGTGGTATAAAAAAACCACGGTTAGGTGGTATATATTATAATAATAATACAATTATGGATGGACGGACTGCCTGCCGACTGCCGACACAGAGGTAGCCACAGCCGTGAACTACCGCACTGTACACTGGTTGATAAAGAGATAGTAGTATACTCGTAACAACTAGTATGACACTATGACGACGGTATAAAGAATGGAAAAAAAACCACGGTTAGGTGGTATATATTATAATAATAATACAATTATGGATGGACGGACTGCCTGCCGACTGCCGACACAGAGGTAGCCACAGCCGTGAACTACCGCACTGTACACTGGTTGATAAAGAGATAGTAGTATACTCGTAACAACTAGTATGACACTATGACGACGGTATAAAGAATGAAAAAAAAACCACGGTTAGGTGGTATATATTATAATAATAATACAATTATGGATGGACGGACTGCCTGCCGACTGCCGACACAGAGGTAGCCACAGCCGTGAACTACCGCACTGTACACTGGTTGATAAAGAGATAGTAGTATACTCGTAACAACTAGTATGACACTATGACGACGGTATAAAGAATGAAAAAAAAACCACGGTTAGGTGGTATATATTATAATAATAATACAATTATGGATGGACGGACTGCCTGCCGACTGCCGACACAGAGGTAGCCACAGCCGTGAACTACCGCACTGTACACTGGTTGATAAAGAGATAGTAGTATACTCGTAACAATTAGGATGACACTATGACGGTATAAAGAATGAAAAAAAAAACCACGGTTAGGTGGTAGGTATATAATAATAAATAATACAATTCTGGTCGGACGGACTGCCTGCCGTGTGCCGACACAGAGGTAGCCACAGCCGTGAACTACCGCACTGTACACTGGTTGATAAAGAGATAGTAGTATACTCGTAACAATTAGGATGACACTATGACGGTATAAAGAATGAAAAAAAAAACCACGGTTAGGTGGTAGGTATATAATAATAAATAATACAATTCTGGTCGGACGGACTGCCTGCCGTGTGCCGACACAGAGGTAGCCACAGCCGTGAACTACCGCACTGTACACTGGTTGATAAAGAGATAGTAGTATACTCGTAACAATTAGGATGACACTATGACGGTATAAAGAATGAAAAAAAAAACCACGGTTAGGTGGTAGGTATATAATAATAAATAATACAATTCTGGTCGGACGGACTGCCTGCCGTGTGCCGACACAGAGGTAGCCACAGCCGTGAACTACCGCACTGTACACTGGTTGATAAAGAGATAGTAGTATACTCGTAACAATTAGGATGACACTATGACGGTATAAAGAATGAAAAAAAAAACCACGGTTAGGTGGTAGGTATATAATAATAAATAATACAATTCTGGTCGGACGGACTGCCTGCCGTGTGCCGACACAGAGGTAGCCACAGCCGTGAACTACCGCACTGTACACTGGTTGATAAAGAGATAGTAGTATACTCGTAACAATTAGGATGACACTATGACGGTATAAAGAATGAAAAAAAAACCACGGTTAGGTGGTAGGTATATAATAATAAATAATACAATTCTGGTCGGACGGACTGCCTGCCGTGTGCCGACACAGAGGTAGCCACAGCCGTGAACTACCGCACTGTACACTGGTTGATTAAAGAGATAGTAGTATACTCGTAACAATTAGGATGACACTATGACGGTATAAAGAATGAAAAAAAAAACCACGGTTAGGTGGTAGGTATATAATAATAAATAATACAATTCTGGTCGGACGGACTGCCTGCCGTGTGCCGACACAGAGGTAGCCACAGCCGTGAACTACCGCACTGTACACTGGTTGATAAAGAGATAGTAGTATACTCGTAACAATTAGGATGACACTATGACGGTATAAAGAATGAAAAAAAAAACCACGGTTAGGTGGTAGGTATATAATAATAAATAATACAATTCTGGTCGGACGGACTGCCTGCCGTGTGCCGACACAGAGGTAGCCACAGCCGTGAACTACCGCACTGTACACTGGTTGATAAAGAGATAGTAGTATACTCGTAACAATTAGGATGACACTATGACGGTATAAAGAATGAAAAAAAAACCACGGTTAGGTGGTAGGTATATAATAATAAATAATACAATTCTGGTCGGACGGACTGCCTGCCGTGTGCCGACACAGAGGTAGCCACAGCCGTGAACTACCGCACTGTACTGTGTCTGCTGCTAATATAGACTGGTTGATATTTAAAGAGATATTAGTAGTATACAACAATACTATACTGGTGGTCAGGCACTGGTCACCACTCCTGCAGCAAAAGTGTGCACTGTTAATTAATATAATTGTACTCCTGGCTCCTGCTAACAACCTGCAGTGCTCCCCAGTCTCCCCCACAATTAATTATAAGCTTTTAATTTATACATTGATGACTGTGCAGCACACTGGGCTGAGCTGAGTGCACACAGACTGAGTCACACTGTGTGACTGACTGTGCTGTGTATCGTTTTTTTTTTCAGGCAGAGAACGGATATAGCAGAGAGAAGTGAACGGATATATTATATTAAATAAAAGTTAACTAGCAACTGCACTGGTCACTGACTGTGGTAAACTAACTCTGTCTGCGACTCTGCACAATCTCTCTCTCTCTATCTAATCTATCTCTATTCTAATGGAGAGGACGCCAGACACGTCCTCTCCCTATCAATCTCAATGCACGAGTGAAAATGGCGGCGACGCGCGGCTCCTTATATAGAATCCGAGTCTCGCGATAGAATCCGAGCCTCGCGAGAATCCGACAGCGTCATGATGACGTTCGGGCGCGCTCGGGTTAACCGAGCAAGGCGGGAAGATCCGAGTCGCTCGGACCCGTGAAAAAAAACATAAAGTTCGGGCGGGTTCGGATTCCGAGGAACCGAACCCGCTCATCTCTACTATCTGATTGAGCAGTTCACCATTTTTTTGCATTGTATTGAGAGGCATGAACGGGTCAGCATTAGGAGGGATTGCTGACTCTAGACTGCCATAGGGGGAAGTCAGGGGTATCCCCAGGTAAGCTGGCTCTCAGATGCTGTAGGAGCCATTACCATGTGGCCTTACACTGGGAATTCAACCCAGACATATTTGGAATTATTTATGGGGTGGGTGTGGGGTGTGGTGGCCCCTGTGTCGGTATCGCTGGGCTGCTTCAGGTCGGCACACCCTAACACTTTATTAACACTTATGAGTTTCCCTATCACTTTGTATATATTTTTGTATTATTTTAATCACACCACTCACATAGCACTTCTGTGCTTCTTATTAACCCTATTAACTCTCACCTGTGTGCTGACCTGGGGTAGCCGACCTGTGCCGACATTATGGGGTCCTGCACCCCGGACCCATACCTAATATTAGGGACCCCCAGTGACGGAGAGGCCTTGTCGATCGGCCTGGGGGCTTAACCCTATATCTGCAGATATACGCAACCAAGATCTCCGTATTATCTGACTATTATGTAGGAATATTATTCACTCAGTGTGCATTAGGGAACCATTGTTTTTTCCTTCACAGAATTACCCCTCCCTTTTAGCACCTGAGTGACATCACTATCTGATTGAGCAGTTCACCATTTTTTTGCATTGTATTGAGAGGCATGAACGGGTCAGCATTAGGAGGGATTGCTGACTCTAGACTGCCATAGGGGGAAGTCAGGGGTATCCCCAGGTAAGCTGGCTCTCAGATGCTGTAGGAGCCATTACCATGTGGCCTTACACTGGGAATTCAACCCAGACATATTTGGAATTATTTATGGGGTGGGTGTGGGGTGTGGTGGCCCCTGTGTCGGTATCGCTGGGCTGCTTCAGGTCGGCACACCCTAACACTTTATTAACACTTATGAGTTTCCCTATCACTTTGTATATATTTTTGTATTATTTTAATCACACCACTCACATAGCACTTCTGTGCTTCTTATTAACCCTATTAACTCTCACCTGTGTGCTGACCTGGGGTAGCCGACCTGTGCCGACATTATGGGGTCCTGCACCCCGGACCCATACCTAATATTAGGGACCCCCAGTGACGGAGAGGCCTTGTCGATCGGCCTGGGGGCTTAACCCTATATCTGCAGATATACGCAACCAAGATCTCCGTATTATCTGACTATTATGTAGGAATATTATTCACTCAGTGTGCATTAGGGAACCATTGTTTTTTCCTTCACAGAATTACCCCTCCCTTTTAGCACCTGAGTGACATCACTATCTGATTGAGCAGTTCACCATTTTTTTGCATTGTATTGAGAGGCATGAACGGGTCAGCATTAGGAGGGATTGCTGACTCTAGACTGCCATAGGGGGAAGTCAGGGGTATCCCCAGGTAAGCTGGCTCTCAGATGCTGTAGGAGCCATTACCATGTGGCCTTACACTGGGAATTCAACCCAGACATATTTGGAATTATTTATGGGGTGGGTGTGGGGTGTGGTGGCCCCTGTGTCGGTATCGCTGGGCTGCTTCAGGTCGGCACACCCTAACACTTTATTAACACTTATGAGTTTCCCTATCACTTTGTATATATTTTTGTATTATTTTAATCACACCACTCACATAGCACTTCTGTGCTTCTTATTAACCCTATTAACTCTCACCTGTGTGCTGACCTGGGGTAGCCGACCAGTGCCGACATTATGGGGTCCTGCACCCCGGACCCATACCTAATATTAGGGACCCCCAGTGACGGAGAGGCCTTGTCGATCGGCCTGGGGGCTTAACCCTATATCTGCAGATATACGCAACCAAGATCTCCGTATTATCTGACTATTATGTAGGAATATTATTCACTCAGTGTGCATTAGGGAACCATTGTTTTTTCCTTCACAGAATTACCCCTCCCTTTTAGCACCTGAGTGACATCACTATCTGATTGAGCAGTTCACCATTTTTTTGCATTGTATTGAGAGGCATGAACGGGTCAGCATTAGGAGGGATTGCTGACTCTAGACTGCCATAGGGGGAAGTCAGGGGTATCCCCAGGTAAGCTGGCTCTCAGATGCTGTAGGAGCCATTACCATGTGGCCTTACACTGGGAATTCAACCCAGACATATTTGGAATTATTTATGGGGTGGGTGTGGGGTGTGGTGGCCCCTGTGTCGGTATCGCTGGGCTGCTTCAGGTCGGCACACCCTAACACTTTATTAACACTTATGAGTTTCCCTATCACTTTGTATATATTTTTGTATTATTTTAATCACACCACTCACATAGCACTTCTGTGCTTCTTATTAACCCTATTAACTCTCACCTGTGTGCTGACCTGGGGTAGCCGACCTGTGCCGACATTATGGGGTCCTGCACCCCGGACCCATACCTAATATTAGGGACCCCCAGTGACGGAGAGGCCTTGTCGATCGGCCTGGGGGCTTAACCCTATATCTGCAGATAT
Source organism: Pseudophryne corroboree (assembly GCF_028390025.1). NCBI lineage: Eukaryota > Metazoa > Chordata > Amphibia > Anura > Myobatrachidae > Pseudophryne > Pseudophryne corroboree. The sequence goes on along the minus strand of NC_086445.1, from coordinate 423,092,348 downwards.
ACGCAACCAAGATCTCCGTATTATCTGACTATTATGTAGGAATATTATTCACTCAGTGTGCATTAGGGAACCATTGTTTTTTCCTTCACAGAATTACCCCTCCCTTTTAGCACCTGAGTGACATCACTATCTGATTGAGCAGTTCACCATTTTTTTGCATTGTATTGAGAGGCATGAACGGGTCAGCATTAGGAGGGATTGCTGACTCTAGACTGCCATAGGGGGAAGTCAGGGGTATCCCCAGGTAAGCTGGCTCTCAGATGCTGTAGGAGCCATTACCATGTGGCCTTACACTGGGAATTCAACCCAGACATATTTGGAATTATTTATGGGGTGGGTGTGGGGTGTGGTGGCCCCTGTGTCGGTATCGCTGGGCTGCTTCAGGTCGGCACACCCTAATACTTTATTAACACTTATGAGTTTCCCTATCACTTTGTATATATTTTTGTATTATTTTAATCACACCACTCACATAGCACTTCTGTGCTTCTTATTAACCCTATTAACTCTCACCTGTGTGCTGACCTGGGGTAGCCGACCTGTGCCGACATTATGGGGTCCTGCACCCCGGACCCATACCTAATATTAGGGACCCCCAGTGACGGAGAGGCCTTGTCGATCGGCCTGGGGGCTTAACCCTATATCTGCAGATATACGCAACCAAGATCTCCGTATTATCTGACTATTATGTAGGAATATTATTCACTCAGTGTGCATTAGGGAACCATTGTTTTTTCCTTCACAGAATTACCCCTCCCTTTTAGCACCTGAGTGACATCACTATCTGATTGAGCAGTTCACCATTTTTTTGCATTGTATTGAGAGGCATGAACGGGTCAGCATTAGGAGGGATTGCTGACTCTAGACTGCCATAGGGGGAAGTCAGGGGTATCCCCAGGTAAGCTGGCTCTCAGATGCTGTAGGAGCCATTACCATGTGGCCTTACACTGGGAATTCAACCCAGACATATTTGGAATTATTTATGGGGTGGGTGTGGGGTGTGGTGGCCCCTGTGTCGGTATCGCTGGGCTGCTTCAGGTCGGCACACCCTAACACTTTATTAACACTTATGAGTTTCCCTATCACTTTGTATATATTTTTGTATTATTTTAATCACACCACTCACATAGCACTTCTGTGCTTCTTATTAACCCTATTAACTCTCACCTGTGTGCTGACCTGGGGTAGCCGACCTGTGCCGACATTATGGGGTCCTGCACCCCGGACCCATACCTAATATTAGGGACCCCCAGTGACGGAGAGGCCTTGTCGATCGGCCTGGGGGCTTAACCCTATATCTGCAGATATACGCAACCAAGATCTCCGTATTATCTGACTATTATGTAGGAATATTATTCACTCAGTGTGCATTAGGGAACCATTGTTTTTTCCTTCACAGAATTACCCCTCCCTTTTAGCACCTGAGTGACATCACTATCTGATTGAGCAGTTCACCATTTTTTTGCATTGTATTGAGAGGCATGAACGGGTCAGCATTAGGAGGGATTGCTGACTCTAGACTGCCATAGGGGGAAGTCAGGGGTATCCCCAGGTAAGCTGGCTCTCAGATGCTGTAGGAGCCATTACCATGTGGCCTTACACTGGGAATTCAACCCAGACATATTTGGAATTATTTATGGGGTGGGTGTGGGGTGTGGTGGCCCCTGTGTCGGTATCGCTGGGCTGCTTCAGGTCGGCACACCCTAACACTTTATTAACACTTATGAGTTTCCCTATCACTTTGTATATATTTTTGTATTATTTTAATCACACCACTCACATAGCACTTCTGTGCTTCTTATTAACCCTATTAACTCTCACCTGTGTGCTGACCTGGGGTAGCCGACCTGTGCCGACATTATGGGGTCCTGCACCCCGGACCCATACCTAATATTAGGGACCCCCAGTGACGGAGAGGCCTTGTCGATCGGCCTGGGGGCTTAACCCTATATCTGCAGATATACGCAACCAAGATCTCCGTATTATCTGACTATTATGTAGGAATATTATTCACTCAGTGTGCATTAGGGAACCATTGTTTTTTCCTTCACAGAATTACCCCTCCCTTTTAGCACCTGAGTGACATCACTATCTGATTGAGCAGTTCACCATTTTTTTGCATTGTATTGAGAGGCATGAACGGGTCAGCATTAGGAGGGATTGCTGACTCTAGACTGCCATAGGGGGAAGTCAGGGGTATCCCCAGGTAAGCTGGCTCTCAGATGCTGTAGGAGCCATTACCATGTGGCCTTACACTGGGAATTCAACCCAGACATATTTGGAATTATTTATGGGGTGGGTGTGGGGTGTGGTGGCCCCTGTGTCGGTATCGCTGGGCTGCTTCAGGTCGGCACACCCTAACACTTTATTAACACTTATGAGTTTCCCTATCACTTTGTATATATTTTTGTATTATTTTAATCACACCACTCACATAGCACTTCTGTGCTTCTTATTAACCCTATTAACTCTCACCTGTGTGCTGACCTGGGGTAGCCGACCTGTGCCGACATTATGGGGTCCTGCACCCCGGACCCATACCTAATATTAGGGACCCCCAGTGACGGAGAGGCCTTGTCGATCGGCCTGGGGGCTTAACCCTATATCTGCAGATATACGCAACCAAGATCTCCGTATTATCTGACTATTATGTAGGAATATTATTCACTCAGTGTGCATTAGGGAACCATTGTTTTTTCCTTCACAGAATTACCCCTCCCTTTTAGCACCTGAGTGACATCACTATCTGATTGAGCAGTTCACCATTTTTTTGCATTGTATTGAGAGGCATGAACGGGTCAGCATTAGGAGGGATTGCTGACTCTAGACTGCCATAGGGGGAAGTCAGGGGTATCCCCAGGTAAGCTGGCTCTCAGATGCTGTAGGAGCCATTACCATGTGGCCTTACACTGGGAATTCAACCCAGACATATTTGGAATTATTTATGGGGTGGGTGTGGGGTGTGGTGGCCCCTGTGTCGGTATCGCTGGGCTGCTTCAGGTCGGCACACCCTAACACTTTATTAACACTTATGAGTTTCCCTATCACTTTGTATATATTTTTGTATTATTTTAATCACACCACTCACATAGCACTTCTGTGCTTCTTATTAACCCTATTAACTCTCACCTGTGTGCTGACCTGGGGTAGCCGACCTGTGCCGACATTATGGGGTCCTGCACCCCGGACCCATACCTAATATTAGGGACCCCCAGTGACGGAGAGGCCTTGTCGATCGGCCTGGGGGCTTAACCCTATATCTGCAGATATACGCAACCAAGATCTCCGTATTATCTGACTATTATGTAGGAATATTATTCACTCAGTGTGCATTAGGGAACCATTGTTTTTTCCTTCACAGAATTACCCCTCCCTTTTAGCACCTGAGTGACATCACTATCTGATTGAGCAGTTCACCATTTTTTTGCATTGTATTGAGAGGCATGAACGGGTCAGCATTAGGAGGGATTGCTGACTCTAGACTGCCATAGGGGGAAGTCAGGGGTATCCCCAGGTAAGCTGGCTCTCAGATGCTGTAGGAGCCATTACCATGTGGCCTTACACTGGGAATTCAACCCAGACATATTTGGAATTATTTATGGGGTGGGTGTGGGGTGTGGTGGCCCCTGTGTCGGTATCGCTGGGCTGCTTCAGGTCGGCACACCCTAACACTTTATTAACACTTATGAGTTTCCCTATCACTTTGTATATATTTTTGTATTATTTTAATCACACCACTCACATAGCACTTCTGTGCTTCTTATTAACCCTATTAACTCTCACCTGTGTGCTGACCTGGGGTAGCCGACCTGTGCCGACATTATGGGGTCCTGCACCCCGGACCCATACCTAATATTAGGGACCCCCAGTGACGGAGAGGCCTTGTCGATCGGCCTGGGGGCTTAACCCTATATCTGCAGATATACGCAACCAAGATCTCCGTATTATCTGACTATTATGTAGGAATATTATTCACTCAGTGTGCATTAGGGAACCATTGTTTTTTCCTTCACAGAATTACCCCTCCCTTTTAGCACCTGAGTGACATCACTATCTGATTGAGCAGTTCACCATTTTTTTGCATTGTATTGAGAGGCATGAACGGGTCAGCATTAGGAGGGATTGCTGACTCTAGACTGCCATAGGGGGAAGTCAGGGGTATCCCCAGGTAAGCTGGCTCTCAGATGCTGTAGGAGCCATTACCATGTGGCCTTACACTGGGAATTCAACCCAGACATATTTGGAATTATTTATGGGGTGGGTGTGGGGTGTGGTGGCCCCTGTGTCGGTATCGCTGGGCTGCTTCAGGTCGGCACACCCTAACACTTTATTAACACTTATGAGTTTCCCTATCACTTTGTATATATTTTTGTATTATTTTAATCACACCACTCACATAGCACTTCTGTGCTTCTTATTAACCCTATTAACTCTCACCTGTGTGCTGACCTGGGGTAGCCGACCTGTGCCGACATTATGGGGTCCTGCACCCCGGACCCATACCTAATATTAGGGACCCCCAGTGACGGAGAGGCCTTGTCGATCGGCCTGGGGGCTTAACCCTATATCTGCAGATATACGCAACCAAGATCTCCGTATTATCTGACTATTATGTAGGAATATTATTCACTCAGTGTGCATTAGGGAACCATTGTTTTTTCCTTCACAGAATTACCCCTCCCTTTTAGCACCTGAGTGACATCACTATCTGATTGAGCAGTTCACCATTTTTTTGCATTGTATTGAGAGGCATGAACAGGTCAGCATTAGGAGGGATTGCTGACTCTAGACTGCCATAGGGGGAAGTCAGGGGTATCCCCAGGTAAGCTGGCTCTCAGATGCTGTAGGAGCCATTACCATGTGGCCTTACACTGGGAATTCAACCCAGACATATTTGGAATTATTTATGGGGTGGGTGTGGGGTGTGGTGGCCCCTGTGTCGGTATCGCTGGGCTGCTTCAGGTCGGCACACCCTAACACTTTATTAACACTTATGAGTTTCCCTATCACTTTGTATATATTTTTGTATTATTTTAATCACACCACTCACATAGCACTTCTGTGCTTCTTATTAACCCTATTAACTCTCACCTGTGTGCTGACCTGGGGTAGCCGACCTGTGCCGACATTATGGGGTCCTGCACCCCGGACCCATACCTAATATTAGGGACCCCCAGTGACGGAGAGGCCTTGTCGATCGGCCTGGGGGCTTAACCCTATATCTGCAGATATACGCAACCAAGATCTCCGTATTATCTGACTATTATGTAGGAATATTATTCACTCAGTGTGCATTAGGGAACCATTGTTTTTTCCTTCATTATATGGAAGAGGCTATGTTCGTATGGCATGTCAAATACACAAATGGAGATTGTATGGTTGTGTATGCATGAGGGGTTGCCAGTGAGAGTGTTTATGAAAAAAAGAGACTTGGTAGCTTCAGATGTCTGTCCGAGAGACAATTGTTATAATACTGAAACAGTGATGCATGTAATGTGGAATTGTGGTTTTGCAAATGATGTATGGAAGTGTTTGGGTGGCTTGTGTAGAGAGATTACTGGTGTTAGGTATATTGGATGGAAGGTGGCATTATTTGGTATGGGAGCATGTGATAGAGGAAAAGAGAGACTTTTGTGTTTGATCATGAGCTGTGTGATGGAAGTTTTGTGGAATGCAAGGAATCTGTGTGTGTTTAGGAGTGAGTGCTGGTCTGTGAATGAGTGTGTTAGAATGGTATTGGGTAAGTTATATGTCTATTATCTGAGAGATAGGAAAGGAAGAAAAGAGCTTGATGCTGAGGGAGTTTGGAAAGTTAAAAAATGGAGGCATGTGGTTAGATATGTTAACGAAGATTGATAGCCTAATAGTGTGGGTATGTGTTAAGTTGTATATTGTTTTTTGATTATGAACAGGTGTTTTTTTTTGTTAATATTAATAATTGTTGTTTTTAAAAAAAATCCATGCTGATGTTTTGTTTACTGTCTAAATCTGCATTGTAGATGACTATGTTTACTAACCTAAATGGTTTAATAAAAAAAAAAAAAAAAAAAAAAGTCTCCTGTTTGCAGTCCTCTGTCTGCAGAGATACCCCTGTGTATTGGACCTGTGGAACTACAGGTCCCAGCAGTTCCAGTTCCAGGTTCCAGCTCTCTTGCACGTCATATTCTGTGAACAGGCGTCTCCTGTTTGCAGTCCTCTGTCTGCAGAGATACCCCTGTGTATTGGACCTGTGGAACTACAGGTCCCAGCAGTTCCAGTTCCAGGTTCCAGCTCTCTTGCACGTCATATTCTGTGAACAGGCGTCTCCTGTTTGCAGTCCTCTGTCTGCAGAGATACCCCTGTGTATTGGACCTGTGGAACTACAGGTCCCAGCAGTTCCAGTTCCGTTCCAGTTTCAGGTTCCAGCCTTGGACAACATGTCACATTCTGTGAACAGGCGTCTCCTGTTTGCAGTCCTCTGTCTGCAGAGATACCCCTGTGTATTGGACCTGTGGAACTACAGGTCCCAGCAGTTCCAGTTCCGTTCCAGTTCCAGGTTCCAGCCTTGGACAACACGTCACATTCTGTGAACAGGCGTCTCCTGTTTGCAGTCCTCTGTCTGCAGAGATACCCCTGTGTATTGGACCTGTGGAACTACAGGTCCCAGCAGTTCCAGTTCCGTTCCAGTTTCCAGTTCCAGGTTCCAGTCTTCAATTCTTTGTTTCCAGCAATCTCCTATTTCTGGCATCTCCAAGTTGTTTCCCTGTTCCTGTGTTCCAGTTTGCTACAAACTCCAGCCACAGTCTGCTACACCAATCTGCAGTAGAGACTTTCCTCAGTGACTTTTGAAATATTCAGTTATCGGATTAAGTTATTATTCATTGTTCCTGTCTTCGGTTATCCCTGTGTGATAATAAATATCAAGCGCACATGCGCGGAACTTTTTGTCAGTTTCCCAGTTTCCTTTATCACTCCTACACTGACCCACTAGTGCCCCCTCCGGGGACATACTAAATCAGAGTCCTGACATTAGCATTACCAATTTACCATCAATTTTATTATTTGAAAGTGCCCTCCATGAAGACTGAAGTCCCTAACAATAAATATGGAGCCATGTTATTATAGGTAAAGAGTACCTTTAATATTTACCATTACAATAGACACAGAGGAAAAGTTTTGTGAGTGATAGTGTTTCCATCTTTTCTGAGGATACACTTATTGTGATTTAGGTTATTATAGAATATATACTTTCATTACCAATGTATCTAAAGTATAAATATGAGAAAACTGAGATGTGTGCATTGAAGGATTTTTATTTTTTTGCTGAATACGGCATGACTTATGGGCCTTGGTCATGGTCTTTTGATCTATGGTTGGAAAATGCACAACAAAACATGAAACTGCGCATTGTATTTCATTGACTTATTGTACACTTGTGTGATTATTTGTAGCTCCTTTATCTTCCTTCTTACCTTCCTTTGAATATTGTTGTATGTGTATTTGTGATCTGGAACAAAAACCTAGTCCCTGAAAAAAACCCTATATCAAATATCTACTTATTTACAGAACTCTATAATGGTATAAATAACAAAAAATGCATGGATTTGGGCATTGTAAAAGTTATGTGTGCCTGGTAAGGTGTGACAAATACATACTTTGACAGTCACATAACTTATAAAATTTGAGGACAAATGAGAACAAAGAGTGTGTATTAGAGTGTGATCTAATAGAGACCCCATCAAGGAGGGGCGTGCCTTATCATGGAGGGGCATGTCAACATCAAGGAGGGGTATGACTGCTTCATGGAGGGGTGTGTCTGCTTCATGGAGGAGGCTCACTGGGGGCATGAATACTGCTGAAAGGCTGCCCCTTATACCACTCTTATCCCCCTCTTATTACCACACACACTAGTTTCAGATGCATGTGGCACCCATTCACTGCTACTCTGCTATGCAGACTGAATGGCCAGTACACACTAGCCGAGCCTCTGCCGACGCTGATATTGGCAACGGTGGGGATCCTGCAGTGTGCCGGCATCTGCGAGTGCATACACACTTGCCGATGCCAGCGGGGAAGGGTGCAACGGCAGGGGGGCGGCGTGGGGAATGATAGCCATGCTGCATCTGCAGCATGGCTGTCGTTAAACGAGGACCTCCCTTGTCTGTACATGTTCATACATGTTCAGATGAGGGAGGGGGTCGTTAACGATGCACGGGAGTGTGCATCGTTAACAACATTAAGGGGGAGATTCAAATGTTTGAAAAGTCAGTTGGGAGTCTATATTTTCCTATCTAATAGACAGGAAGAAATAGACTCCCAACTGACTTTTCAAACATTTGAATCTCCCCCTAAGTGTACACACTGGACGAGATTGTAAAAGATTGGCCCTTCTGAGCGAGATCTTTTACTTTCTCATCTAGTATGTATGAGGCTTAATGCAGTCCTGACATGACAGTGGGACAGTGACCCCAAATAGGAACTCTCCCACTGAAATTCGGACATTGGGAAATATGATGAAGCAGATTTCAGTAATTTCGGAATTCATGACGTTTATTGTCTCCAGAAATTAGGGACAGTGGGCAGCATGAAAATGGACAGACAAATTAATAAAACCAAGGCTAGACTTTAATAAATGATTACTATTATGTTACCTGTATTATTACACTAATGATTACACAGCAATAAAACATTTTATTTAGCTAAGAACAGTAACTCTAGATATTAGATTTTACATTGTACAGTGCCATACTCCTCCCTCTGGCGGATCCAGCAGGGGCATAAGGGCGATCGCCCCCCGTAACACACAGCTCCTGCACCCACCTACCTAATGACTCTACAGGCAGCTGTGTAGCACTGTGCAGAGCAGAGGCCAGCCGTGACCTGCACCGCACTCACCTTCGCAGCACAATTACACAGCAGCTGCGCCGGCGGCAGCATCACCACACAGTGGTTGGGGCTTCTGCTCCTCTCACGGGAGGTGGAGGATGGGACGGCACGGAGAGCTCCTCACACAGGGGCAGATTTATTAAGCCTAGTGAAGTGATAAATTGCACGGTGATAAAGTACCAGCCAATCACCTCCTAACTACCATGTCATAGGCTGGGTTTGAAAAATGACAGTTAGGAGCTGACTGGCTTGTGCTTTATCACCTTCCACTTTATCACTTCACCAGGCTTAATAAATGTGCCCCTCAGGCACAGCGGGCTCTGTACCTCGGTGCTCGGTAAGGTGAGGGAGATAGAGGAAAAGGCGAGTGGGACAGCAACTACATACTGACATACTAGGGAGTAAGAAGGGATTACTGCTCTCTTCCTTGCAGCAGTAGCTGCATTTTCCTATATCATTGTTTGCCCCTGGTAAATCTCACATGCTAATAAAGCAGAGTTCCTTAGGTTTTGTTTGTGTTGCTGCAAACATTGGGGGTCATTCAGATCCAAATGCAGCCACACGTCTGTACGCAGCGGCTGCATTCGGGTAGTCTGTGCATGCGCACCGGCCACAGTGCGCATGCACGACCCTACACTTTGCGGCTGCAGCTGCAAGGTGATTGACAGTGGCGTCTGTCGGGTCGGAATTGATGCAGTGCTTCACGGGACGGGATGAACAGGGGTGTGCCATGCGTTTTCAGGGCAGCTGCGCGACATCACACGCAGCCGCACCAATTAAAAAAAATGGTGGCAGCCCGCCTGACTGCGCAGCCAGGCTGTGTTGCCAGGGGTCAACCTTAATTCGATGCATCCACAATGTAATTGCAGACTCATCGGGAGACGGCACAACACATGCTGGGCGGCCTTGCCCTGTGCTGGGCGGCCCCCAGCATGTGCGGAGATGGACGCAGATCTGGCTGCGTATGCAGTGAACTGCGTCCATTGCTGAATCATGTTCATTGTCTGCTTGTAAGACAGCTGAAACAAAGTTTTATTTACATTGTCTTTAGAGTGAAGGCCGCAAGGCACATCTACATCTACTGGGGGCACAATGGCTGGGGGCACATCTGCTGGGGGGCACATCTGCTGGGGGGCACAACTACTGGGGTCACATCTACTGGGGGCACAACTGCTGGGGTCACATCTACTAGGGGCATAACTTGTGACTTTGGGCATAACTACAGGGGGCACGTCTACTGGGGGTACACCTACTGGGGGCACAACTACTGGGTCACGTCTACTGGGGCACAACTACTGGGGGCATAATGTCTGACTGGGGGCATATCTACTGGGTGCATAACTACAGGGGGCATAACTACTAGGGGCATATCTACTGACTGGGGGCATAACTACAGGGGACATAACTACAGGGGGGCATATCTACTGGGGGCACAACTACTGACTGGGAGCATAACTACAGGGGGCATTACTACTGGGGGCAACACTACACGGGGCATTACCACTGGGGGCATTACTACTAGGGGCACTACTAATAAGGGCATTGCATACGGGGCACTTTATAAGGGGCATCACTCCTGGGGACATAGGAGGCACTACTACTGAGGGCATTGTATAAGGGGCACTATTGCTGTGGGCATTATGTGTATTTGGGGTGCTACTACTGTGGGCTTTGTGTATAAGGGGCACTAATGTGTGGTGTAATGTTAATAAGATTGTGCTACCGTGTGGCATAATTTGAATTGGGGATACTATTGGGTGACCATGCCCCCTTTCTTCTTTTTTTTATTCCTGTGGAATCCTGATTCCCATGTCTGACTCCTAGTCTCCCTACCAAATCTGGTGACATTCTGGTTGTTAGCTACAAACAGCTCTGAATAGGGAAAATGATCCGTAATAGTTAACTGGCCGTTATTATGGTGGATGTAAGTAACTAAAAACATTATAATCTACTAATATCTATATAATAAGCGAAAAAGAGAGAGTGTGTGTGTGTGTGTGTGTGTGTGTGTGTGTGTGTGTGTGTGTCTGTCTGCCTGTTTGTCCTTTATGCACTGCCACAGTTTTGTACCTCAAACAAAGAGAAGAGAAGATGTGATTGAACCCCTGGCGCACTGTGTTACTAGATGCCTTTCTTAAAATAAAATAATGGATGTGCTGGTGGTAGTACAACACTGACGATATTTATTAAAACGCAGTCCCCAGCTGGGAATCAACAAAAAACAAACAATCAATCAACATATACACAAATGTGGTGGGTGGAAAGGAATACCAGTATTTTCATAAAGTGCTTTCGTGCTCAAGGTTCTTCGTGAATGCAGAAGAAATCTCTCACCATATTGCGTAGCCGCGGTGGGCTAGCTTTTTGAAGAGGTAGCTATGGTCCTAGGCTGAATTGCCCAGCACCACCGCAGCGAGCGTATCAGCTTATTCACTGGTTCCCAGATCTCCACCACTTCTTTCCTTTATCCAAATAACGCGTTTCGGTCTTTTATTGGCCTTTCTCGCTGCGGTGGTGCTGGGCAATTCAGCCTAGGACCATAGCTACCTCTTCAAAAAGCTAGCCCACCGCGGCTACGCAATATGGTGAGAGATTTCTTCTGCATTCACGAAGAACCTTGAGCACGAAAGCACTTTATGAAAATACTGGTATTCCTTTCCACCCACCACATTTGTGTATATGTTGATTGATTGTTTGTTTTTTGTTGATTCCCAGCGGGGGACTGCGTTTTAATAAATATCGTCAGTGTTGTACTACCACCAGCACATCCATTATTTTATTTTAAGAAAGGCATCTAGTAACACAGTGCGCCAGGGGTTCAATCACATCTTCTCTTCTCTTTGTTTGAATTCCATGTTTGGAGATTTGTGTTTATCTCCTTTGTTTTTGAACCTGGGCAGCATTTTATTACTTACTGCGCTCATTTGAAAGTACCACTATTTTTCTATTTGAACAGTTTTGTACCTAGCAGTGCCAAATTTGGCATGGTGGTGTAGTTCATAAATATATATTAGTTTTTGTGCTATATATTAAGAGGTCTGGCATGTGAACTGAACACTCAAATACTCTAAAATAATTATATATATATATATATATATATATATACAAAATTATTTATTGCACAATATAACAATATAAAGTTTGCAACTGGTTGCTATTAGTTCAATGTATAATCCTATAAAAGATCACAATAAGATTGCATATAAATATAAAACCATTATGACAAAAGGAAAATAAAACAAAACATCTCTTATGTCTATACTCCAGGGATTTTTAGATTGTCCCCTTTTACTGGCTAATTAGTGTGCCGAAAAATGCACTGATCTGAAGGCACAGGCTGATATATACCAGTGAGGGCAGGCAGAGCTCCAACAGAAGACCAGTGAATCGGATGATCAACTGTCACACTGCACCTGCACTGAAAGTTACTAGCCATTGGCCCTCATTCCGAGTTGATCGCTCGCTAGCTACTTTTAGCAGCTGTGCAAACGCATAGTCGCCATCCACGAGGGAGTGTATTTTCACTTTGTAAGCGTGCAAAGTGTGCCAAGCTCTGCAAAAACATTTTGTGCAGTTTCTGAGTAGCTCTGGACTTACTCAGCCCTTGCGATCACTTCAGTCTTTTTGTTGCCGGAATTGACGTCAGCAAACGCCTGGGCACGCCTGCGTTTTCCCAAACACTCCCAGAAAACGGTCAGTTGACACCCATAAACGCCCTCTTTCTGTCAATCACCTTGCGATCGGCTGTGCGAATGGATTCTTTGTTAAATCCTTTCGCCCAGCACCGATCCTCTTTGTACACATACGACGCACCTGCGCATTGCGGTGCATACGCATGCGCAGTTTTGCCATTTTTGTACCTGATCGCTGCGCTGTGAAAATCGGCAGCGAACGATCAACTCGGAATGACCCCCTTTGTCTCCAATGTAGGCTGCAGAGATTTCTGCTTGGCAGTGATTTCTGTTCTGCAGCGATTTCTGAAACCGCAGTGATTTTGGAAACTATACTGATTTCTGTTCTCCTGATATACCCCATTCCGGTCAGAGAATATGCATGCCTGCACTGTCATTTACTCCTAATTTGTATTGTTATCCAGGTGTGAATGATATTTGTGTTCCTTCTCAAAGCTTCCCCCCTTTAGTATACCACATTCAAACTAAATGTGTACCTTTTCACATTGCACCCTTAAAAAGTGTGGTTCTTTTCAGGATCATGCAGTGTCAAAGCACAACCATAGACTAGGTTTCATAAAAGCCATGCCACAAAAAAAAACGATCCATTCCAGGTCGCATCTCCTAGCTGCTAGAAGTAAAAGAGTGGCAAGACATGAGGAGACTTCAGAGGAAGTGCAATCACACTTGGCAGCTCGACAAGACAGACAAACAGCCACTCGAGAGAGAGAATCATTCAATGCAAGGCTGGCTCGCCAATCTGCTGATGCTGCGTCTGATGCACACAGTGTCCAGGGCCATGGAGTCCCGAGCTGCAAGACAAACATGTCAGTTAGCCGATGCTGCTAGACATGCAGCCTTAAGGGACATGGAGTTGGCAGCTGCAAGACAAACATGTCAGTCAGCTGAGGCTGCACAAACTGATACATACGGGGCCATGGAGTCCCCAGCTGCAAGACAAGCCTGCCAATCAGCTAATGCTGTACAACCGCAGAATCCAGAGCTATGGAGTCTCCAGTAGAAACACAAATTTGACAATCTGCTAATGCTGCAAGAACGCAGTTCGATTAAAACCATGGCAAGACTTTAAACATGCTGCATTTCGCTATGATGCAAATATCCAGTAGGAGATGCACCCTAAGGTTAATATTGGGAACATGTCCAGGCAAAGCATGCACTGCAGTGCTAAGCCATGGGACAGAGTAGCACCAAGTATGTGTTGCTGTGGAGGCAAGGTGAACCTACCACCACTCTTGGACCCACCTGAGTCACTTTAGACTCTGGTTGCTGTAACATGCAATAAATCAAAAGTGTTTTGCTCAGATATTTGAAAATATACTGTAACTCTGCTCTCCAAATGACATCCTTTGAAACAATAGGTCCAGTGGATGATTCAACATACATTTATGGAAAAGTTAAAGTTCAGGGTCAAGTCTACCCTCGAGTAGGATCACTGCTGCCACTTCCCAATGAGAATCATCATTTCCTTCAAATGTACTTAATTGGAGATGGGAACCAGGAAGCTAAAAGACAATGTGAAAATTCCTGACATTGATTTCCTCATAGAGGTATATTCAAATGCTGTTGACAAGACGGCAGTTTCCGACCGATTTAGGTCGGAAGGGGTTCCGACCTATTCAATAGGGGCTGTTTTTTCCCGACAAGTCGGGAATATCTGACTTGTCGGAAAAACACGTGGATTGGCGGAATAGCCACGGATCCACGTGCTTTTGTCGGAAACGTAGGCCAAATCTGACAGGTTTTGGCCCCGTTACCGACAATCTCAATCCGACTTTTACAAAAGTTGGATTGAGGAGATAAGACTGGGGAGCTGGGTGGCGGGCTATAGGTGCAACAGGGCACATAATAGACACATGCCTCTACAGATAGATGGGCATCCCCCCAGCCAGGCTCTTCTCTCCTGGCAGCAATGGGTGTTCCCCTGGACAGGCTCCTCTCTCCCGGCAGCAATGGGCATCCCCCTGGTCAGGCTCCTCTCTCCCGGCACACACGGGGACGGATGAGGACGAGCTGGGAGGAGGACGGGACAGCAGCTGACAGCAGTTGACTGCTGACAGTAGCAGCACGGACAGGACATCGGGAACGGGCAAATCCGACAGTTAGATTTGGCTCAAATCCGACAGTCGGTTTTGGCCGCTCACTGAATTGTCACTCACATTGTCGGATCCTTTCTGAAAATGCTTGTCGGAAAGGATCCGACTTGAATTGAATATACCCCATAGTCTTTAACTTGCAGGGAATATTGCATGCTACCAATAACTACATCAAGAGCTTTAAGAGTGCCGTCGAAAACATGCCATCAGATGACCTTACAGTGATCTTCTTGCTGACAGGACACCGGCTTGTGAACATCAAGGTCAATTCAATGCCCCAATAACCAATAAGGTAGCAATCGGTACTGTTGGCCAAGAGTGTCAAAGCAGGGACGTCGTACTCCAAAAGACATGTAGGGGATGTATTTCAATTGCAGAAACTAACAGAGCATATGATGCACTGCAATATCCATTGTTTTTTTTTGTTTTTTTTTGACAGGGAGAGGATGGGTACAATTTTCAGGTTATTGGGGTCACAAGCTTGCATTAATGCATTTCTATGCCTATAGGTTAATGATAACATCAACAAGTTTTAACCATCTGCATCAATGAGGACCACTTTACCATCAATGGGGTCCTTTGTAGGTTCAATGGAATGGGATTATAGGTGAGGACAATATAATAAACTGAAGGCTGTAGATATATTTCAAGGTCTATTCTTCAACCTGGGCAATGCCGGGTATTCCAGCTAGTGGAATTAACCCGTTTCATGATCTACTGTACCTAACGTTCCTGTGCATGGATAGTTATCTGTTAATATTAAACTGCAGTGATTGTGTGACTATTTTGTGTCAGTATTATATTTAGTTAAGTTTTAATTACACCGGCTGTGTGTTGTTCATTGTTATTTATTTTTATCTTTTTATTAAACTATATTTCAGACAGCCAACGCTTCTTTTATTTCTTGTATAATTATGGTAGAAAATTATGTTGGGTGCCCTTCTGACAGTCGGGTATAGTTCTATCCTTCTGGCACTACTTCTAGTTAAAACCCCTGAGGCTAATTCTGCCCTGCTTTATCTCAGATTCTACTGGCCTCTAGTAAAGTGGTGCCACAGTAAAGGGGAGTACACATGGAGAGATCCATGCTTAAAATCTAAGCAATCTGACTAGATTGCTTAGATTCTAAGCATGGATCTCTCAGTATGTATGCCCCACAGCGAGGTTGCTATCGCCGGTGCTAGATTGGTCTGCATGCAGGCACAATCTAGCACATCGCTCATTTCACCATTTCACCCCCCCCCCCCCTGTGTCCCCCCCCCCTCGCTCAGCACACATCGCGCTGTGCTGAGCGGGGGGAGAGATGTCTGCTGAGCGATCTGTGACAGATCACTCAGCACACATCGCTCCCCGTGTGTACTGCCCTTAACAATCAGTTAGTAAATTGGTGAGCAAGCAGACAAAGTGCAATCACATTTGATAAAAGTAATTAGCCCCAGGCCACAATAAAATGTTGCTACAACAATAATCATAGTCATAGACATTTAAATGGATCTGATTCTAAATTTGCACTTGAACACAGTTTGGCTCTGCACTCCCAGGTGCACTAAACTACCCGAAACCCTGGAATCAGAGCAGGAACTTAATAAATAGCTGGTCCCACCACCAAGATTACTAAAACAACATTCAAGATGAGATTTAAAACTACTAATAAGAGAAGTGAGGACATTAAAATATTTTTCTTGCGGATATTACTAAAAAGACCAACTAAGTAGCTGTAAGTGGATTAAAAATCTGAAAATTACCTAAAAGAAATGACGTAATTCAAGGTCTTGTACCTTTCTTAATTTCAATCATTGTTCTGTTCTGTGAGGCGCGGTGACTTCCTGAAAATTACATTGGGTGGAGTGGCTTAGCTAATGTTCCCTTCATCACTATTCCTTCCTGAATTAATGAGAACCCTTTGAAATATTACTTCTGGTTTGTTTATAGTATTATTGATTTACACAGGAAAGCTGTAATATTTTTCCGTAGATGTGGCTGATTCTTTTGCAATAACCCAGTGTACCTGAATGAATAGGTTCAGCATTGACTTGTCATGTAAACTAAGATTTATAAATAAAATCAGATTTAATCATCATTCCCTGTAAAGGGTCCATACACTAGAGCGATTATGCCCGATTTCAGCCATTCGGGCCGATATATTGGGTGAAATCGGGCATTTTGGGTGTGTCTCTCCGATCCGATCCGATGCGCGGCCCCATGAGCGTGGGATCGGATCCTCCAGGTCGCTAGTGCTGCACTCGTGATATATCGTGATTGCCTGGAATCGTATGAAAAAAGATGTGTTTTTTTGTGCCCGCGATATATCGCCTGCGATATGCCGTAGGAAGTTTGACTGCCATTCTCAGGACACTCCCATCAGCGGCAGCAGCAGCAGCGACGCAGCAGGAGGAGAGCACACAGATATATCTGATTTGATTGGATTTCTCATTGCCCCAAGTATGTATTTCCACACTGACCACCAATCAATGTCCACCTATCACACTGACCACCAATGTAATCACACTGACCTCTAATGTATTATAAATAATTGTTCACATTTTAGTATTTTCATGTGGGCCCAAAGTCATTTTAACCCCCTTATGGACACGTGTTTTCCCCGCCACTGTACCCCAATGCTGTACCATGTGTTTCTGTGTGCCCAAAGTCATTTTAACCCCCTTATAGCCATGTGTTTTCACCGCCACTGTACCCCCATGATGTTCTATTGATGTTTGTGTAATGAGGAAAGTAGTGTACTGTATTTACTAAAAAAAACAACTTTATTTAAAAAAAAAATAATACAAATTATTTTAAAAACCATTTAACCATAAAAACATTTAACCATAAACCATTTGTAACACACTAAATATGTGCACCACTTTTTTATCATTACAGATATGTTTCTAGATAGTGACATCGACTTTATCACCGGCCTACTGGAGATGTACCGTGGACATGAACATACCTCCCAACTTTCTAAATCTTGAAAGAGGGACGCACGCGCGGCAAAGACGCGCGCGCTCCCGAAAAGTGGTGTGGTTTATTGGGAAGGGGGCGTGGCTTTGCGGAGGACCCGCAATCGCAAGCCACGCCCCCGTTTTGGAGGGGGCATGCCCAGCGCTCCGTGAGCTGCTGGCATGCCCCCTCTCCTCCTGTCTCAAGTGAATAGACGCTGTGCGCACGCGCACAGCGTCTATTCACCGCTGCTCTGCTAAGCAGGGCAGCGATGACAGGAGCCTCCCGACTGCCCCCCCCCCCACTGTGGGACACTGCGGCCCGCGCGTGGGACAGCGGGACAGTCCCCAAAAACCGAGACTGTCCCGCGAAAATCGGGACAGTTGGGAGGTATGCATGAATGTCTCTGGAAGGTTGAGGCCAAGAGGTATTTCGATAATGCGGCATTGGAGGAGTTAGTGGACTACTGCAGGCCCTCTGTGTCCACTGCTGACAAAGAATGGGTCAAGAAAAAGATCCAGAACCTTTGCACGGTGTTCCTGAAAGAACACAAAAAAATGGAGCAGTCTAAAAAGTCTGGAGCAGCTTCAGCCCAGATTTACAAAACCTCGCTCTGGTACTGCAGCATGCTGGAGTTTGTCCTGGACCAGGAGCATATCCGAACAGGTTTCACCTCCCTCCCTCGGACTGCCACACCAGAGACTGAAGACGGTGGCCTCTCTCTCTCTCTCGGCATATGTAAGTATATTTTTTTAAATTTGTTTTTAAGTTTATCAAAGTTCCACCATCAGTCCAACACAGTACACACACAGTACACTAATTAAATGTGGGCCTCCTGCCAATCGACTGCACCCACCCCATTAAAACAGGCCAAGTACTTGTCCCTGACCTGTTTTGCCCATACACTCGACTGGAGTGGAGGTGGTTCCACAGAGGGAAATGGTGAAGTCTCCTCTGGGTGTTCTGGGTCTGGGTCTCCTGGCGCTCCCCTGGGCTGTGTCCTATGCTGGGTAGTTTTGCTGCGCAAATAGTTATGCAGGATACAGCATGCAGTCACCACCCAATCAATCTTCTCCACCTGCACATTGATAGCCGTAAAGAATATGCAGAGGCGGCTAGAAAGGATCCCAAAAGTGTTCTCTACAATTCACTGTGCCTGGGATGGCCTAAAATTGTAGATGCGCTTCTCCCTTGTCAGGTGCCTTTGGGGGTACAGCTTCATAATGTTCTCGTGGAGTGCGAATGCCTCATCAGCCACAAAAACAAAATTGAGGCCGTGCTGGGTTTGCTCCCTAGATGGCTAATTCAGGGTCTTTGTGGTGAGCCACTCGTAGAAGGTGGTATTCTTCAGCGACCCACCGTCTGATGCACGTCCGTTTTTGCCAACGCCAATGAAGATTAATTCATAGTTGGCATTCACCACTGCCATCAGCACGATGCTGAAATACCCTTTATAATTATAATAAAGGGGGCCGCTGTTTGCAGGAGGATTGATGCGGACGTGCGTGCCATCTATCGCTCCACCACAGTTTGGGAGATGCCAGGTGGTGGCAAACTCCTCTGCCATGGCTTGCCATTCAGATGTACTTGTAGGGGCCTATAAAAAAATAGAAATAAAAAATAATAAAACATGTATTTTGACAGTGTTTTAAAAAAAAAAGAAAATCTACTACAGACTGGAAGTGTGGAGTTTCCCGCCACCCCAGACCTCAGCATCATCCACGATACAGAGGAATCCCAGCCCCAAGTTCCTACCCCTGAAACACCTGCTACCCCGGATACCCCTGCATCAACAGCTCCTTCGCCACGCCCCCGGAAGAGAGCCCAAAAAAGAAAGAAAACCACACAGGAGGGTGAAGACACTCTCTTTGAGGAGATTGAGGCAAGACTTGCCCCAACTCCCTCCCCCCCCCCCCCCCCGACCACTACCCCAATTTTGTAGAGTTTTTGGCGTCTTCTATGCGCCAGCAACCCCCAGGTCAAGCAGAGTACATTGAGAGGCTAAACCTTAAAGTGATTAACAAAGCACGCCAATCGAAGCTACATCAAGATTTAGTTCTATTTGACCGCTGTACTCTCTCTCTCTTCCTCCCAGCCAACCCCATCTTATTCCGCCCACTCAACCCCATCTCATTCTGCCCACTCAACCCCATCTCATTCTGCCCACTCACCCACAGCCTACTTCCCCACCCACCTGCTCCACAGCCATATACTCTGCTATGTTGGAGGCAGAGGAGGACATGTCCATATTTGAAGATTTGTAATTCCCAATAAATATGGTGCGGTGTAGGCTATACAGTGTTTTGGGCCCAGATTTTTGGGATAGGATACACGCATGCTGTAGGTGCATAATAATGGTGCCGGGACCATTCATTCTGCACTTTACAGTATGTGGGTATTATTCACCCAATCCAATCTGTGCCCAAAACACCATATAGCCCTCCATTAAAGTACTGCACCATATTTATTGGGAATGAAAAGTAAAATAATCTATTATTTAATCCCTTTAATTATTTCATTTTATAAATATATCTAAATTGTGATATGCTGTTTTTTTTACATTTTTATGTGCCATGTTGGCAACTATTTGCATAAAGTTCTATGTGCCATGTTGGCAAATAATTGCATAAATTTGCACAGTTGGTAAAAAAAAAAAAAAAACAAAAAACACAACTTTTTTTCTATAATCAGTTTAAGTAACTAAACAGGTGTGGTGTCTTTTCTTTACCTTTAAATACTGGTCCTGCAGCACATTCACAATGGCCTTGCAGGTGTCAGGGATTATCCGGCCCAAAGCCTGGGGGGTGATGAGGGTCAAAAACTTCATGTCCTCCAATGACCGCCCTGTAGCCAGGAACCTCAGCGTAGCAGTCAGCCTCTCCTCAGCAGTGATGGCTCTCCACATCTTGGGGTCCTGCCTCTCGATGTAGGGAGTCACAAGGCCCAGCAACTCCTGTAAGGTAGCATCATCCATTCGCAGGTAGTTCAGATAATCTCCTGGGTTATTATCCTTAATCTCGGTCAGGAGCGACATGTGAGAGAGAGTCCCCCTCTTCAACAGCCACTCCTTGCTCCAAACTCTCTTCCATTTCAGATCCCTGTCACGCTTCAGATAGCCATAGGCTAACAGAGGTTGATACCTGTCGGAATCCATCACAAAATAGGGTATAGCACTTTGTTGAAACAAGCGAAACAAAGCAAAGTAAACTAGCAATGTGGAACGCTCGGAAGGTATAAACCAGCCTCAATTATCACAGAGCAGCAGTGTGCACATGTCTAAAATGGCTGCTGCTATTTATATGCCTATTCGGCCCACCCCCCTAGCACCAATCCAGCCAATCACATATTGGATAGGTGCAGTGTCCACATAGCTAATGGCTGCTGCTAGTTAGTTTGCCTTTGGCCCAGCCCCCCTAGCACCCTAATCCAGCCCATCAAATATATCTTATGGTACTTGTGAATGCATTGCGATAAATCGCCTGTGATATGTTGCCGTGTGACATATCGCAGGTGATATATCGCATGCAAAGAGGTCACACATGTTCCAAATCGTTTGGAATCGTATGGAACCACTCCCGGGAAGTTCCCGGGAGAGTTCAAGGGAAATCGCCCTGACTTCAGCCTCTAGACCAGTGGTGGAACTACCGCCAGTGCAAGCTGTGCCTTGCACTGGGGCCCGCCACTGTCAAGGGGCCCAAAGCAGCATGGCATGTAATGAGTCAAACTGACTCATTACATGCCGCTGTGTGCTGCGGGCCACCGCCGCCCGCCGAGGGGAGGAGCACAGTGGCCACGGGGGAGAGGGGGGGAGTAGGAGGAGGGAGGTGGAGGAGGGAGCCGCAGCAGCGCTATGTAATTGGTGGAGGCGCTGCTGCAGCTGTCCCTCTCCTTTACCATAGGCTGTCCTCCACCGTTGTGAATGCTGGGATGCGCTTCCCTCATCACAGCGGCGGAGGACAGCCTATGGTGAAGGAGAGGGACAGCTGCAGCAGCGCCTCCACCAATTACATAGCGCTGCTACGGCTCCCGAGTCCCCCTCCCTCCTCCTTCTCCCCTGTCCGGGATCTGCCAGCACCGAGGAGCCTGACTGCCAGCGGAGACAGTAAGTATAATCTATTCTTTCTTTCTATCTATCTATCTATCTATCTATCTATCTATCTATCTATCTATCTATCTATCTATCTATCTATATGCTTTAATGTGTAAAAAGGAGGACACTGTCTGCCGTAATGTGTAAAAAGGGGTATGCTGTCTGCCATTATGTGTAAAAAAGGGACGCTGTCTGCCGTTGTGTGTAAAAAAGAGGACGCTGTTTGCCGTAATGTGTAAAAAAGTGGAACTCTGTCTGCCGTAATGTGTAAAAAGGGGACGCTGTCTGCCGTAATGTGTAAAAATGGGACGCTGTCTGCCGTAATGTGTAAAAAGGGGACGCTGTCTGCCATAATGGGTAAAAGGTGGACGCTGTCTGCCGTAATGTGTAAAAAGGGGAATCTGTCCGCCGTAAGGTGTAAAAGGGGCTCTACCTGGTGTAGTGGTGCTACTGTGCGGCGTAATTTGAATAATGGAGACTACTGTGCACCGTTATATTAATTGGTATTATTTTGTGGCCACATCCCTTCCCCACGAAGCCATGCCCCTATATTTTTTGCATGCACCTATAGCGCGCACTGTCCCTGTTTTGCATAGAAGGGGGGGACTCCAATGCCATTTCTTGCACACAGCGCTAAAATGTCTAGTTACGGCACTGTTGCTAGGTATCCATTTCCCTGGCCCTGAGCAGGTCCCCCTCACCAGATCCTCTCCAGGGGTGAGGAAGTGGACTTGGATGGGATGAGGGGTAGAGGGGGGGGCAAAACATTTTGTCGCACCTGTGCCCACTGCTCGCTAGTTCCGCCACTGCTCTAGACATATCGTACTAGTGTATGGGGCCCTTTACTATAGCTTATATTTGAGAACATCTGCACACAATGTACCCTACCTCTTTTAGGCAAACTGCATGCTTTCTGCACAACAAAGATGTACCATGAGGAGAGGATGTAAGGAAACGTGGCACTAAAATGGTTTTCAAAATAAATAAATATAAGGAAAAGTAACACATAGAGATCATATAAAGCACTACCAGACGCTGAAGATAAGAAAGCCCAGTTAATATGTATAATGGTTTAGCATTAGGAGTAATTCTGCTTGATTCTGAAAATACCTGCAACTATGTGTGCTTTCATTCCTAAAGAGTACTACAGAAAATAATTACATATGGTCATACAGTATGTGTTCACCATTTTATTTTGTATTATTTTATTGATTCATGTTTGATAATATATTGATAGAGACAAAAGCAAATGTATGTCTTCAACTCAGGGGTGGATTGGGATGGAAAACCAGCCCGGGAAATTTATGGAAGCAGCCCTAATGGGCCCCACAGGAAAAACACACACATTGGCTCCCATAGAAAACAAAATAAATTGGCTCCCACAGGGAAAAAATAAATAAATGTATAATATAGCTTTTGGTATTACAAATTGTTTCAAATTGCCATTGCTGTTTGGAATGCCCAGTCACACCAAAAGGTTTTATAATTCTTGGCTGTAACATCTATATACCGGTATTAATTAATTTATTAACATTTATGTAGCGCCAGCATATTCCATTGCACTTTCAAAGTTGGGTACGGGCAGATTGGGGACTGATAGTACACTAGGAAAAAATTGTATAAGTGGCCTCACATGGGCAGCACCAGAGCTATACCATGTAACCATGGCGGCAGCACCACCCCTCACATGTCAACAAACAAAACAGGCCCCACATGTGCATCGGCCCACCAGGGATCTTCTCACACTCCCCCCCGGCATTCTATGGACAATCCGCCTCTGCCTAAACTAGAGTTCCTCCATTTGTATTCTGTACTGTTTACTATTATGATGCATTAACATAAAGGGGCTGAGATGGATAAAATCTTTGAAGACACAGACATACTGTAAAAATAGCATATTTGGAACATTTTTTTCAGTAGAGTTAATTTTCCCCTTGGAAAAGGTTTTAAAAAGATTTTACATATCTCATCCATCACTTTGACAAATGGGTACACTCAAATGTAATTTCCATTTTTACTTTTTATTTACAAAAAGTCCAAGTTTTCAATCTCCGTGTGCACAAGTGCAACATAAAAGTGTTCCTAAGACAGCCATTTGTCATGTCTTATCATAATGAAGTGTCCTCTTTACACCTCAGAAATAACCATACTACATCCAGAAGCACGGGTGAAGCCGCTCTTGTATCAGACCACACATTTAAACTGCCCTCTCAGAACAGGGGCCTGATGCAGATGAAAATTTGCCATAATTTTATGATTTTACTGAACTAATCAGCTGAGAGCTTTGTGGCCTCTAAAGCTGGGAGATATATTTCACCAAAGTCTATCTCTGCACATTAATCCAAAAACATGGGGGGTCATTCCGAGTTGTTCGCTCGTTGCCGATATTCGCTATACTGCGATTAGTCGCTTACTGCGCATGCGCAAGGTTTGCAGAGCGCATGCGCTTAGTTATTTAACACAAAAGTTAGGTATTTTACTCACGGCATAACAAAGCTTTTTCATCGCTGTGCTGATCGGAGTGTGATTGACAGGAAGTGGGTGTTTCTGGGCGGAAACTGGCCGTTTTATGGGAGTGTGCGGAAAAACGCAGGCGTTCGAGTTGCAAAACGCAGGAGTGGCTGGTGAAACGGGGGAGTGGTTGGGCAAACGCTGGGTGTGTTTGTGACGTCAAACCAGGAACGAAAAGGACTGAGCTGGTCGCAATGGCTGAGTAAGTCTGGAGCTACTCAGAAACTGCTAGGAAATTTCTATTGGCAATTCTGCTAATCTTTCGTTCGCAATTCTGCTAAGCTAAGATACACTCCCAGATGGCGGCGGCTTAGCGTGTGCAATGCTGTTAAAAGCAGCTAGCGAGCGAACAACTCGGAATCACCCCCATTATTACTACCATAAGGTATGGTGGGTGAAGCTTTGGGAAAATTTTCAAAATAGAGGTCAACATGAATGGAGAAACATAGAAACATATATTGCAATAAACCTGCTGCAGTCTACAGCTTAGGGGAAGCGTTACATTCCAGCTGGACAAGGAGCCAAAGCATTCAGGTAAATGTTTTTTCTCTTACGTCCTAGATGATGCTGGGGACTTCGTAAGGACCATGGGGAATAGACAGGCTCCGCAGGAGACATTGGCACTAAAAAGAACTTTAGATATGGGTGTGCACTGGCTCCTCCCTCTATGCCCCTCCTCCAGACCTCAGTTTGATACTGTGCCCAGAGGAGACTGGGTGCACTACAGGGAGCTCTCCTGAGTTTCCTGAAAGAAAGTATTTTGTTAGTTTTTTTATTTTCAGGGAGCCTGCTGGCAACAGGCTCCGTGCATCGAGGGACTGAGGAGAGAGAAGCAGACCTACTTAAATGCTAGGCTCTGCTTCTTAGGCTACTGGACACCATTAGCTCCAGAGGGAGTCGGAACGCAGGTCTCTCCTCGCTGTACGTCCCGGAGCCGCGCCGCCGTCCTCCTCACAGAGCTGGAAGATAGAAGCCGGGCGAGTATAAGAAGATAAGAAGACTTCAGAGGCGGCAGAAGACTTACAGATCTTCACTGAGGTAACGCTGCGCGCCATTGCTCCCACACAGAAGACACGGCAGGCACTGAGGGTGCAGGGCGCAGGAAGGGGGGGGGGGGCGCCCTGGGCAGCAATTTACACCTCTAGGACTGGTAAAAATAGATATATTGGCTCTGTTGGCTGTATATGAGTATCCCCCGCCAGTTTATGAATGGATTCGAGCGGGACTGAAGTCTGCCGCTGAGGGGGCAGAGCTTGATCCCTCAGCACTCACCAGCGCCATTTTCTCCACAGCACACGCTGAGAAGCTGGCTCCCCAGACTCCCCCCTGCTGAACACGGTGACAGAGGGGTTTAAAGAAGGGGGGGGGCACATAATTTGACGCAATCAATATATATATAAAAAGCGCTATCTGGGAATTTTTTCCAAAGTCATTGGCGCTGGGTGTGTGCTGGCATACTCTCTCTCTGTCTCTCCTAAGCGCCTTGTGGGGGAACTGTCTCCAGATTAGAGATTTCCCTGAGTGTGTGGGGTGTCGGTACACGTGTGTCTGCATGTCTGAAGCGGAAGGCTCTTCTAGGGAGGAGGTGGAGCAAATGAGTGTGGTGTCTCCGTCGGCAACGCCGACACCTAACTGGGTGGATATGCGGAATGTCTTAAATGCAAATGTGAATTTATTACACAAGAGGTTGGACAAATCAGAGTCCAGGGAATGCACAGGGAGTCTAGCCCTGCCTTTTACTATGTCGCAGGGACCTTGTTTGGGGAAGGTCTCATGGACCTGGTTTCCACAGCTACTGCAGGTAAATCAACTTTTTTGCCTTATGTTTCCTCACAGCCTAAGAAAACGCCACATTATCAGATGCAGTCCTTTCGGTCGCATAAACCCAAGAGAGTACGGGGATCTTCCTCTCTTGCCAGAGGTAAGGGCAGGGGAAAAAAAGCTGCCAACTACAGCTAGTTCCCAGGAGCAGAAGTCCTCCCCGTCCTCTACAAAATCCACCGCATGACGCTGGGGCACCGCTGAGGGAGTCCTCCCCAGTGGGGGCACGTCTTCGACTTTTCAGCCACGTCTGGGTTCACTCACAGGTGGATCCCTGGGCAACAGAAATTGTTTCCCAGGGTTACAAGCTGGAATTCGAAGAGGTGCCTCCTCGCCGGTTTTTCAAATCGGCCCTACCGGCTTCTTCCCCAGAGAGGGAGATAGTTTTAAATGCAATTCAAAAATTGTGTCTTCAACAAGTGGTGGTCAAAGTTCCCCTGCTTCAGCAGGGGATGGGGTATTACTCAACCCTGTTTGTGGTCCCGAAACCGGAAGGTTCGGTCAGACCCATTTTAAATTTAAAATTCTTAAACCTATACTTAAAAAGGTTCAAGTTCAAGATGGAATCGCTCAGAGCGGTTATCGCCAGCCTGGAAGGTGGGGATTATATGGTGTCCCTGGACATAAAGGATGCATACCTTCATGTCCCCATATATCCACCTCATCAGGCGTTCCTGAGATTTGCTGTACAGGATTGTTGTTGCCGTTTGGGCTTTCCACGGCCTCGAGGATTTTCACCAAGGTAATGGCGGAAATGATGGTGCTCCTGCGCAAGCAGGGTGTCACAATTATCCCGTACTTGGACGATCTACTAATAAAAGTGAGATCAAGAGAGCAGTTGCTGAACAGCGTATCACTTTCCCTGAGGGTGTTGCAGCAGCACGGCTGGAGTCTCAATATCCCGAAGTCACAGTTGGTTTCCGACGACTCGTTTGCCTTTCTTAGGCATGATTCTGGATACAGACCAGAAAAGGGTTTATCTCCCGATGGAAAAGGCCCAAGAACTCATGAATTTAGTCAGGGACCTCTTGAAGCCAAAAAGGGTGTCGGTGCATCACTGCATTTGAGTTCTGGGAAAGATGGTGGCGTCTTTCGAGGCCATTCCATTCGGCAGGTTCCATGCGAGGACTTTTCAGTGGGACCTTCTGGACAAGTGGTCCGGGTCACATCTACAGATTCATCAGATGATCAGCCTGTCCCCCAGGGCCAGGGTATATCTCCTGTGGTGGCTGCAGAGTGCTCACCTTCTAGAGGGTCGCAGGTTCGGCATTTAGGACTGGGTTTTGATAACCACGGACGTGAGCCTCCGAGGTTGGGGAGCAGTCACACAGGGAAGAAACTTCCAAGGTCTCTGGTCAAGCCAGGAGGCTTGTCTTCACATCAACATACTGGAATTAAGGGCCATATACAACGGCCTTCGCCAAGCGGAGACTTTGCTTCGCGACCTACCGGTTCTGATTCAGTCAGACAACATCACAGCAGTGGCTCATGTAAACTGCCAAGGCGGAACAAAGAGCAAAGTGGCAATGGCAGAAACCACCAGGATTCTTCGCTGGGCGGAAAATCATGTAAGCACTCTGACAGCAGTCTTCATTCCGGGAGTGGACAACTGGGGAGCAGACTTCCTCAGCAGACACGATCTACATCCAGGAGAGTGGGGACTTCATCAGGAAGTCTTCGCAGAGATTGCAAGTCAGTGGGGACTGCCTCAGATAGACATGATGGCGTCCCGTCTCAACAAAAAACTACCGAGGTATTGCGCCAGGTCAAGGGACCCTCAGGCGGTAGCAGTGGACGCCCTGGTGACACCGTGGGTGTTCCAGTCGGTCTATGTGTTTCCTCCTCTTCCTCTCATCTCCAAGATATTGAGAATTATAAGATGAAGAGGAGTATAGACAATTCTCATTGTTCCAGATTGGCCTCGAAGGGCCTGGTATCCGGATCTGCAGGAAATGCTCACAGAAGATCCGTGGCCTCTTCCTCTCAGAGAGGACCCGTTACAACAGGGGCCCTATCTGTTCCAAGACTTACCACGGCTGCGTTTGACGGCATGGCGGTCGAGCGCCGGATCCTAGCGGAAAAGGGCATTCCGGATGAGGTCATTCCTACTCTGATAAAGGCTAGGAAGGACGTGACAGCAAAACATTATCACCGTATATGGCGGAAGTATGTATCTTGGTGTGAGTCCAGGAATGCTTCTCCGGAAGAATTCCATCTGGGCCGTTTCCTTCACTTCCTACAGACTGTAGTGAATTTGGGCCTAAAATTAGGCTCCATTAAGGTTCAGATTCGGCCCTATCCATTTTCTTTCAGAAGGAATTGGCTTCTCTTCCGGAAGTACAGACTTTTGTGAAGGGAGTGCTGCATATCCAGCCTGCTTTTGTACCTCCAGTGGCACCCTGGGACCTTAACGTGGTGTTGCGGTTCCTTAAGTTTCACTGGTTTGAGCCTCTTAAAATGGTGGAATTAAAGTATCTCACTTGGAAAGTGGTCATGTTGATGGCCTTGGCATCGGCAAGGCGAGTGTCGGAATTGGCGGCTTTATCTCACAGAAGCCCCTATCTGGTTTTCCATGTGGATAGAGCGGAGTTGCGGACTCGTCCTCAATTTTTTCCCAAGGTGGTTTCATCTTTTCATATGAACCAACCTATTGTGGTGCCTGTGGCTACGCGGGACTTGGAGGATTCCGAGTCCCTTGATGTGGTCAGGGCATTGAAAATTTATGTGGCCAGAACGGCTCGGGTTAGAAAAACAGAGGCACTGTTTGTCTTGTATGCAGCCAACAAGGTTGGCGCTCCTGCTTCTAAGCAGACTATTACTCGCTGAATCTGTAACACGATTCAGCAGGCTCATTCTACGGCTGGATTGCCGTTACCAAATTCTGTAAAGGCCCATTCCACTAGGAAGGTGGGCTCTTCTTGGGCGGCTGCCCGAGGTGTCTCGGCATTACAGCTTTGCCGAGCGGCGACTTGGTCGGGTTCAAACACCTTTGCAAAGTTCTACAAGTTTGATACCCTGGCTGATGAGGACCTCATGTTTGCTCAGTTGGTGCTGCAGAGTCGTAAGAGAAAATATGATTTTAAACCTACCGGTAAATCTTTTTCTCCTAGTCCGTAGAGGATGCTGGGCGCCGTCCCAGTGCGGACTAAATTCTGCAAGACTTGTATATAGTTTCTGCTTACATAAAGGTTATGTTACAGTCTCGGGATGATGCTGTTTTGTTTCATACTGTTGACTGGTTCGTATATCCATGTTATACGGTGTGGATGGTGTGGGCTGGTATGAATCTTGCCCTTAGATTAACAAAAATCCTTTCCTCGTACTGTCCGTCTCCTCTGGGCACAGTTTCTCTAACTGAGGTCTGGAGGAGGGGCATAGAGTGAGGAGCCAGTGCACACCCATATCTAAAGTTCTTTTTAGTGCCCATGTCTCCTGCGGTGCCCGTCTATTCCCCATGGTCCTTACGGAGTCCCCAGCATCCTCTACGGACTAGGAAAAAAAGATTTATCGGTAGGTTTAAAATCTTATTTTTTACTGGTTCTAATTTGGAAAAACCTCAATATCTGGGAGGAATTCTAGCAAGTTCCGGGGCTCAATTCCATTGAGAATTTGTGGAATGAATATTCCTGTTCCCCAACTACCCCAATGCAACCCAATGGCACTTGCCCAATACTGAAAAGAAGAAATGGTAAATTTTGCAGAGTCCATTTGTAACTTAGTTAGACTCACATCTGTAATTGTTCCTAAAGAATATTTTCCAAATATCCAATAAAGAAGGTGAGTACTTATGATATAATAAAACTACAGGTTGAGTATCCCATATCCAAATATTCCGAAATATGGATTTTTTTGAGTGAGAGTAAGATAGTGAAACCTTTGTTTTCTGATGGCTCAATGTACACAAACTTTGTTTAATACACAAAGTTATAAAAAATATTGTATTAAATGACCTTCAGGTTGTGTGTATATGGTGTATAGGAAACATAAATGAATTGTGTAAATGTACACAAACTTTGTTTAATGCACAAAGTTATTAAAAATATTGGCAAAAATGACCTTCAGGACTGTGTGTATAAGGTGTATATGAAACATAAATGCATTCTGTGCTTAGACTCGGGTCCCATCACCATGATATCTCATTATGGTATGCAATTATTCCAAAATACGGAAAAATCCCATATCCAAAATACTTTTGGTCCCAAGCATTTTGGATTCGGGATAGTCAACCTGTATAATGATTATGGGATTATCCAATTAGCAGCAAAAACACAGTAATTCACCGTGATTGCACTTATGGCGGCTATCACATGAAAAGTACTGCAAAAATGGCTTATTACAGGTATGTGTGCTCCCGTTTTTTGCACCTATCCTAATTCCTATTGCAAAAATACGAAATTGGGATTTGCTCACTAATTCTAGCCAGCAAAACTCTGTATAAAAACTTTGTAAATCTATATAAGTATAGGAGAAACTCTATATAAGCATAGGAGAAAACGGGGAAATCTCCATGCACCCCCAAAAAAGCAAAACTAATATAGGAAAGCATTATAGAAGTCTGTTAGTGGCCATACTAAAACTATTTGGTGTACTTAAATTGGGTCAAATGGTTGTTATATGCATTTTGTTAATACAATGTTAAAAAAATGATATAAAGCTGTTGTATTTCAGCAAAATAAGTGCTAGCATTAAATTAGGTGTACTTAAAATGGGTATAAGTATGGAGTAGTGGGAGAAGTAATTTAAAAAAAAGTTTTTAAATATATACAGTATGTTGGTCACTATAAGATCAGTATTTCCTCATAAGTATTCACAGTTTATACCAGAGTTAATATAACCTGGAAATAAACTATGATATACAGCATACTGTAGGTACAATTCATACTGTTTCACTATTGTTAGATTATTACAGATTCTTGTCTCTTCTGACCAAGGAGTCCTTGATGTAGAACATGTAAAAGCAAGAATTTCTTCCCACAACAGACAGAAAACCCCTCGCCCGAGAATGCAGTCATGGGAGAGATGAAATGCCTTTTTGATATACCTGAGATAACAGATACAGGAAATGCCATTGTTGTTGCATGTTGTAAAAGAAAAGAGACTAAACTCATTGACTACAAGTCAATGCAAATTCATGTAGTCCTCAAAAGCACAATAATACTGCTATAATACAACTGAATCTCTTGCAATGCACAATTTACATTTCACAAATGCTTTGATATATTTATTCACGTGATAATTCTTAAGATTATTCAGGATAGGAAGACAGGAAAAAATGTAAAAATAAAAAAATCCTTTTGTCCTTTTTAAGGATATCTGCTACACAAGTGACTTTTGCATAATAATTGATATATTACTATAAAGGAGAATAAGGGAGGATGTTCGTAGTTGGTACATTTAATAACATAAAGAAAATTGTACTATACGGTGCATTCGGAAAGTATTCACAGCGCTTCACTTTTTCCACATTTTGTTATTTTACAGCCTTGTTCCAAACTGCAATAAATTAATTTTTCCCCCTCAAACTTCTACACAAAATACCCTTTAATGACAATGCAACAAAAGTTTTTTGTTTTGTTTTTTTGCAAGTTTATTAAAAATAAAAGACTAAGAAATCACATGTACATAAGTATTCACAGCCTTTGCTCAGTACTTTGTTGATGTACCTTTGGGAGTTCTGACACTGAAGTAGGCTTTCAAAGAGACAGTAACATTCAGAAACAACTTCCTTTTTCAATGATTTGATTAAATACATTCCAGAGAGCTTGTCAGAAAATAAGGAAAACACAAATATCACTGCTCTTGTTGAGTCCTCTTGTCACTGACAACTTCCTATCGCTGTGATTCTGCGAACACTTTGCGGCACCGTATAAGTGAAAGATAATAATAATAATAATAATAATAATAATAATAATAATAATAACAACAACTGCATCAATATACTTACACAAAACATAAAATTCTCTTCATACCGCCTCTCATATTCTTTTTCCTATTTATATATTTAAAGCAAAACTATATTACCTTCACCACATACAATTGTCTACATGCAATAACAATTTTTCTATGCATTTTCTATTTACTAAGGTTTTTAGTATAGTGCCACCATATTGCGCAGCACTTTCCAGAGAATATCTAATCATACACATCAGTCCCTGCTCCAGTAGAGCTTACATTCTAATTTCCCAAAACCACATACACCCACACATTAGGTTCCATTTTTGCAAAAAGCCGATTAACCTACCAGTATGTATTGGACTGCGCAAACACGCAATTTTAGGTTGTAACCTTCCTTGGACATGCTGTTTTTTTTAATTCTCTCTGGGATTAAAATCCTTTACCTGGAGTGAATTTGTTGCTACTAAATAAATATATATTCTATATAACAAATGTTTCCATTCTAAGTAACTGAATCTCAATTTATGAACTTTATTCATTTAGCGCCCTCTACTGGTGACATTGCTTACAAAATATAATAATTAAATCGCTTATTACATATAACCAAGGCTAAATAAATGCACAGAGGAGTACATTTATATTACACATAACGTTCACTGAGCAGTGTTTAACCTAACCCTGTACCATGGGTGTAAGGAGCAAGATGTTAGAATTTGAGGATGATAATAAAACATTTGCATAGACAGAACAGTGAGGAGTTAGGAAGAGTAAAAATGTTATCATGTTACCAGCAGTGGTGCAAGTATGCAGGTACACACGGGTATGGAGTACCCTTAAGAATTTGGCAGCAGGTACGCAGTACCACCCACTGCACACTTTGCACCTGTGACTGCCATTACCGCAATTATAATGCGCTGTCGAGCAACAGGACCACAGTGTTCGGCAGCATGACGGCATCTCCCACTTTCTTTCACTTTCGCCTGGCAGCCACGGCTGGCACGAAAAGAGGAGCCTGGGGACTGGGCTGGGTGCCTTTTCCCGCAGTGTCCAGTTGTTTCCCTTCACTCGGCTTGAGTGACGCATCGGCACTGAGCGGCTTTTGTCCTTCACAGGCTGGGCTGCTGGGTATGTTTCTTGCTTTACTGTGGTAATTTTTTTTTTTTAGGGTGTGGATCATTAGATCGACAGTGTGTAGGTCAACAATGTTTAGGGCGACCACTATAGGTCGACAGTCACTAGGTCGACAGGGTTGGAAGGTCAACAGAGTTTCTAGATCGACATATGCTAGGTCGACAGGTCAAAAGGTCGACATGAGGTTTTTTTATCGCTTTCTTCGTAGAGTGACTGGGAACCCCAATTAGTGCACTGTGTCCCCTCGTGGGCAGATTACCATTTCAGTCGTAGTCCACCTGGATCGTTAAGTATGAAAGAGTTCAAAAAAAGAAAAAAAATTGTGAAAAACTCATGTCGACCTTTTGACCTGTCGACCTAGCACATGTCGACCTAGAAACACTGTCGACCTTCCAACCCTGTCGACCTAGTAACTGTCGACCTATAGTGGTCAACCTAAACATTGTCGACCTAGACAGTATCGATCTTCAGACCGGATCCCATTTTTTTTTATATAATGTGGACACTAATATATATTTTTATCATTATGGGGCATTACTATGTATTTCTATTGTAATGTTGAGACTAATATATATTTCTATTATTACAGGGGCATTGCTATGTATTTCTATTGTAATGTGGGACACTACTATATATGTCTATTATTATGGGGCATTACTATATATTTATATTGTAATGTGGGACATACTATATATCTCTATTATACTGGGGGCACTACTACAGTATATATTCCTGTTATAATGGGGACATTACTATGTATTTTTATTAAATTGGGGCCATTACAATATTTCTCTGACGTCCTAGTGGATGCTGGGAACTCCGTAAGGACCATGGGGAATAGCGGGCTCCGAAGGAGGCTGGGCACTCTAGAAAGATTTCAGACTACCTGGTGTGCACTGGCTCCTCCCACTATGACCCTCCTCCAAGCCTCAGTTAGAATTCGTGCCCGGCCGAGGTTGGATGCACACTAGGGGCTCTCCTGAGCTCTTAGAAAGAATAGACTTAGGTTTTTTATTTTCAGTGAGACCTGCTGGCAACAGGCTCACTGCAGCGAGGGGCTAAGGGGAGAAGAAGCGAACTCGCCTGCTTGCAGCCGGATTGGGCTTCTTAGGCTACTGGACACCATTAGCTCCAGAGGGATCGACCGCAGGCCCAGTCCTTGGTGTTCGGTCCCGGAGCCGCGCCGCCGTCCCCCTTACAGAGCCAGAAGCAAGAAGATGGTCCGGAAAATCGGCGGCATGAAGACTCTGTCTTCACCAAGGTAGCGCACAGCACTGCAGCTGTGCCCCATTGCTCCTCTCACACTTCACACTCCGGTCACTGAGGGTGCAGGGCGCTGGGGGGGGGGGCGCCCTGAGGCAGCAATAATAACACCTTGGCTGGCTAAAATACCTCAATATATAGCCCCAGAGCCTATATATGAGGTAAATACCCCTGCCAGCATTCCATAAAAAGCGGGAGAATAGGCCGCGAAAAAGGGGCGGAGCCTATCTCCTCAGCACACTGGCGCCATTTTTCCCTCACAGCTCGGCTGGAAGGAAGCTCCCTGGCTCTTCCCTGCAATATACAGTAACAGTAAGAGGGAAAAGAGAGGGGGGGCATTAAATTTGGCAGTATATATACATATATTATATGAAAAGCAGCTATTAGGGACATAACTCAGTTAGTCCCTGTATATATATAGCGCTCTGGTGTGTGCTGGCATACTCTCACTCTGTCCCCCCAAAGGGCTTTTTGTGGGTCCTGTCCTCTGTTGAGCATTCCCTGTGTGTGTGGGGTGTGTCGGTACGGCTGTGTCGACATGTTTGATGAGGATAATGAGGTGGAGGCGGAGCAGATGCATTTTGAAGGGACGTCACCCCCTGCGGGGCAGACACCCGAGTGGATGAACTTATGGAAAGAAATGAGTGCACGTATAGATTCTTTACATAAGAAATTTGATGACATGCCAAATGTGGGACAGCCAGGATCTCAGCTCGTGCCTGTCCAGGTGCCTCAGAGGTCGTCAGGGGCTCTAAAACGCCCGCTACCTCAGTTTGCAGACCCGGATGTCGACACGGATACTGATAACAGTGTCGACGACGATGAGTCAAACCTAATGCCTGTCAGGGCCATTCACTGTATGATTGAGGCAATGAAAGAGGTGTTAAACATTTCTGATTTACATCCAGGTACCACAAAAAAGGGTATTATATATTATGTTTGGGGAGAAAAAACTACCCGTAGTTTTTCCCCCATCAGATGAACTAAATGAAGTGTGTGAAGAAGCGTGGCTTTTCCCTGATAAAAAATTTGTAATTCCTAAGAAGGTACTAATGGCGTTCCCTTTCCCGCCAGAGGATAGGTCACGTTGGGAAACACCACCTAGGGTGGATAAAGCGCTCACACGTTTGTCAAAAAAGGTGGCACTACCCTCTCAGGATACGGCCGCCCTTAAGGAGCCTGCTGATAGAAAGCAGGAGGCAATCCTGAAGTCTGTATACACACACTCAGGCATTATACTTAGACCAGCTATTGCGTCAGCTTGGATGTGCAGTGCTGCCGCTGCATGGTCAGAAAAACTGTCAGAAAATATTGACACACTAGACAGAGACACTATTCTGCTAACGATTGACTATATAAAAGATTCAGTCTTATATATGAGAGATGCACAGAGGGAAATTTGCCGGCTGGCATCTAAAGTAAGTGCATTGTCTATCTCTGCTAGGAGATGCTTATGGACTCGTCAGTGGACGGGAGATGCAGATTCCAAGAGGCACATGGAAGTTTTGCCTTATAAAGGGGAGGAATTATTTGGGGATGGTCTCTCCGACCTAGTTTCCACAGCAACGTCTGGGAAGTCAGCATTTTTACCCCATGTTCCCTCACAGCCTAAGAAGGCGCCATTTTATCAGGTTCAGTCCTTTCGGACCCAGAAAAGCAAGCGTGGAAAAGGAGGGTCTTTTCTGTCTAGAGGCAGAGGTAGGGGAAAAAGGCTGCAACAGACAGCAGGTTCCCAGGAACAAAAGTCCTCCCCCGCTTCCTCTTCCAAGTCCGCCGCATGACGGTGGGGCTCCACAGGTGGAGCCAGGTACGGTGGGGGCCCGCCTCAGAAATTTCAGCGATCAGTGGGCTCGCTCACAGGTGGATCCCTGGATCCTTCAAGTAGTATCTCAGGGATACATGCTGGAATTCGAGGCGGCTCCACCCCACCGGTTCCTAAAATCTGCCTTGCCGATTGCTCCCTCAGACAGGGAGGCGGTGCTAGCGGCAATTCACAAGCTGTATTCCCAGCAGGTGATAATCAAGGTACCCCTACTTCAACAAGGCCGGGGTTACTATTCCACACTATTTGTGGTACCGAAGCCGGACGGTTCGGTGAGACCCATTTTAAATTTGAAATCCTTGAACATGTACATTAAAAAAAATTCAAGTTCAAGATGGAATCGCTCAGGGCGGTTATTGCAAGTCTGGACGAGGGGGATTACATGGTTTCCCTGGACATCAAGGATGCTTACCTGCATGTCCCCATTTACCATCCTCACCAGGAGTACCTCAGATTTGTGGTACAGGATTGCCATTACCAATTCCAGACGCTGCCGTTTGGACTCTTCACGGCACCAAGGGTATTTACCAAGGTTATGGCGGAAATGATGATACTCCTTCGAAGAAAGGGAGTTTTAATTATCCCGTACTTGGACGATCTCCTAATAAAGGCACGGTCCAAAGAACAGTTGTTGGTGGGAGTAGCACTATCTCAGGAAGTGCTGAACCAGCACGGCTGGATTCTGAATATCCCAAAGTCACAGCTGGTCCCGACAACACGTCTACTGTTCCTGGGGATGATTCTGGACACAGTCCAGAAAAAAGTGTTTCTCCCGGAGGAGAAAGCCAGGGAGTTGTCTTCTCTAGTCAGAGACCTCCTGAAACCAAAACAGGTATCGGTGCATCACTGCACGCGGGTCTTGGGAAAGATGGTAGCTTCTTACGAAGCAATTCCATTCGGCAGGTTCCATGCCAGAATCTTTCAGTGGGACCTGTTGGACAAGTGGTCCGGATCGCATCTTCAGATGCATCGCTTGATAACCCTGTCTGCAAGAACCAGGGTGTCTCTTCTGTGGTGGCTGCAGAGTGCTCATCTTCTGGAGGGTCGCAGATTCGGCATTCAGGACTGGGTCCTGGTGACCACGGATGCCAGCCTGCGAGGCTGGGGGGCAGTCACAAAGGGAAGAAACTTCCAAGGACTATGGACAAGTCAGGAGACTTCCCTTCACATAAATATTCTGGAACTAAGGGCCATCTACAATGCCCTAAGTCAAGCAAAATCCCTGCTCCTACACCAGCCGGTGCTGATCCAGTCAGACAACATCACGGCAGTCGCCCATGTGAATCGACAGGGCGGCACAAGAAGCAGGATGGCAATGACAGAAGCCACAAGAATTCTCCGATGGGCGGAAAATCATGTACTAGCACTGTCAGCAGTGTTCATTCCGGGAGTGGACAACTGGGAAGCAGACTTCCTCAGCAGACACGACCTCCACCCGGGAGAGTGGGGACTTCATCCAGAAGTCTTCCAAATGATTGTACATCAGTGGGGTCGTCCACAGGTGGACATGATGGCGTCCCGCCTAAACAAAAAACTAGAGAGGTATTGCGCCAGGTCAAGAGACCCTCAAGCGATAGCTGTGGACGCTCTGGTGACACCGTGGGTGTACCAGTCAGTTTATGTGTTCCCTCCGTTGCCTCTCATACCAAAGGTATTGAGAATAATAAAAAAGCGAGGAGTAAACACAATTCTCGTGGTTCCGGATTGGCCAAGAAGAACATGGTACCCAGAACTTCAAGAGATGATCTCAGAGGACCCGTGGCCTCTGCCGCTAAGACAAGACCTGCTACAGCAGGGGCCCTGTCTGTTCCAAGACTTACCGCGGCTGCGTTTGACGGCATGGCGGTTGAACGCCGGATCCTGAAAGAAAAGGGCATTCCGGAGGAAGTCATTCCTACGCTTATTAAAGCCAGGAAAGAGGTTACAGCAAATCATTATCACCGCATATGGCGGAAATATGTTGCATCATTATCACCGCATATGGCGGAAATATGTTGCATGGTGTGAGGCCGAAAAGGCCCCAACTGAGGAATTTCAACTAGGTCGATTTCTGCATTTCCTGCAAGCAGGAGTGAATAGGGGCCTAAAACTGGGTTCCATTAAGGCACAGATCTCGGCTCTATCGATTTTCTTTCAGAAAGAACTAGCTTCAGTACCTGAAGTTCAGACATTTGCAAAGGAAGTGCTGCATATTCAGCCCCCATATGTGCCTCCTGTGGCACCTTGGGATCTCAACGTGGTGTTGAGTTTCTTAAAATCACATTGGTTTGAACCACTAAAAACCGTGGATCTGAAATATCTCACGTGGAAGGTGGTCATGTTATTGGCCTTGGCTTCTGCCAGGCGAGTATCAGAATTGGCGGCTTTGTCTTATAAAAGCCCTTATCTGATTTTCCATATGGATAGGGCAGAATTGAGGACTCGTCCCCAGTTTCTCCCTAAGGTGGTGTCAGCGTTTCATTTGAACCAGCCTATTGTGGTGCCTGCGGCCACTAGGGACTTGGAGGACTCCAAGTTGTTAGACGTGGTCAGGGCCCTGAAAATATATGTTTCCAGGACGGCTGGAGTCAGAAAATCTGACTCGCTGTTTATCCTATATGCACCCAACAAGCTGGGTGCTCCTGCTTCTAAGCAGACTATTGCTCGTTGGATTTGTAGTACAATTCAACTTGCACATTCTGTGGCAGGCCTGCCACAGCCAAAATCTGTCAATGCCCATTCCACAAGGAAGGTGGGCTCATCTTGGGCGGCTGCCCGAGGGGTCTCGGCTTTACAACTTTGCCGAGCTGCTACTTGGTCAGGGGCAAACACGTTTGCAAAATTCTATAAATTTGATACCCTGGCTGAGGAGGACCTGGAGTTCTCTCATTCGGTGTTGCAGAGTCATCCGCACTCTCCCGCCCATTTGGGAGCTTTGGTATAATCCCCATGGTCCTTACGGAGTTCCCAGCATCCACTAGGACGTCAGAGAAAATAAGAATTTACTCACCGGTAATGCTATTTCTCGTAGTCCGTAGTGGATGCTGGGCGCCCATCCCAAGTGCGGTTTATCTGCAATACTTGTACATAGTTATTGTTAACTAAATCGGGTTATTGTTGAGCCATCTGTTGAGAGGCTCAGTTGTTTCATACTGTTAACTGGGTTTCATATCACGAGTTGTACGGTGTGATTGGTGTGGCTGGTATGAGTCTTACCCGGGATTCAAAATCCTTCCTTATTGTGTACGCTCGTCCGGGCACAGTATCCTAACTGAGGCTTGGAGGAGGGTCATAGTGGGAGGAGCCAGTGCACACCAGGTAGTCTGAAATCTTTCTAGAGTGCCCAGCCTCCTTCGGAGCCCGCTATTCCCCATGGTCCTTACGGAGTTCCCAGCATCCACTACGGACTACGAGAAATAGAATTACCGGTGAGTAAATTCTTATTATTTCTATTATACTGGGGTTATTACTATATATTTCTATTATGCTGGAGGCAAGGGTGGATTTAGGTGTGAGGGCGTCCCTAGGCACAACAGTAACAGCCGGCCCCCCTCCCCTTACCATCACCCTTTTTGCCTAATTTTATTATTTTCATTGATTGGTTAGAAGCTCTCATTTGATGATATTCAATTTAATAGAATAATAAAAAAGCCACTATGACATTTTTTTATTTTCTTTACTGTATGTATACATATTTACTAAGTAGGACAGCTTACAGGGGCAGTATGTGCATGTCCTACCCATTTACACGCCAATCAAGATGGCACATGGTACAGTACAGTGGAAATATTTTGCAGTTACGTGCCTAATGGGAAATTTGCCACTGACTGGAGGCAGTACTATATATTTCTAGCCTTGCCCCCAGAGTGCAAAGAAAAGGGACTATGCTGTATGGCCACACCCCTAGTGTAATGCATCCACTCCCCCTAGTGTCATGTGGTCATACCCCCTCATGACACATAGCACCGCCCATTTTTTGGCACACTCAGTATCACTAAGAAAATATTTCTACTTGCATCACAGGTTATCAGAAAGCACCCCCAATATATTTAGCAACAGAACTTTGAAATTGATGTAATATACAGTATATACTTGGAAGCAACAGATTTACTAAATAAGAATTTAAATACAAAATGATTTACATATTTAAATATGATGATGAGGGTGTTAATTACATTATAATCTTGTACAATAAATTTCATGAATTCGCTGCAAATGACGCAACATGGAGGAGTTCCTAGATAGCTGATGTCCCTACCTCTACGAACTTTGGCCTAAAAAATGGAGCAGATGCCTTCACAAACATTGTCAGGCTTTAGATAAACATAATCCCACACCGAAGAGGTGGCTTTTTTGGTCTAATGCCCAGGCATCACAAATCACGGGCAAGAACTGCAGCCATTGGTGGCTGACTTACACAAACAACATCATCATCATCATCATCATCATCAGATAGTAGCAGTACACACATATCCCCCTCATCCTGTCCCACTTCCACACACAAATCCTCAATTTCTATTATGCCCTCATTATCAGCATCCTTACTTGTACTGCTACCCACATGTGTAGTTGTTGTAAAAATGGTGGAATGAGGTGAAAGAAGGCTTCTCTAGGAGGACAGTGTGAGAAATTTGAGACTCACACATAGTTGATGTGGACACCCTTAAACGTTCCTCAGGAATGTGTGGCACTTCTGAACACACAGTTTGTGCTACTGCCTTAGTGGTTTTCATTTTTTTGACACCTCTTCTAGACTCTGGGTGTAAAGTTCTTGCATCATCATGAGATGTAGAAGAAGATGCCTCACTGACAGTTAGAGAACCACCACTTAAAGGCCAAGACCTGAGACTTTCCTTGTCACTTTCATGTTTCTCTGCAGCTAACTTTCCTTTTGATGTTTTTTTTCTTTACCACTATTATTATTATTATCCTTTATTTATATGGCGCCACAAGGGATCCGCAGCACCCATTACACAGTACACAATCAAATGAGCAAACAAGAAAACAGCACTTGCAGTTCAAGACAATGTAGGACAGGTATAGAAAACCCGGGGTTAGGTGCCATCAGAGAGAGTATGGAGTATAAGATAGTGTAAGTAAGAAAAGGCACATGAGGAAAGAAGTCCCTGCTCTTGCGAGCTTACAATCTAAAAGGTGAAGGGCTAACAGACCGGGGTGACACAGAAGGGGTAGACAGTGAGCATAGACAAGAGGGTTAGGAGGAGAGTTGGCTGGGTTTTGTGAAGAAGTGGGTCTTAAGAGCCAGTTTGTAGTTTTGTAGAGAGATGGAGAGTCAGATGGGGAGAGGTAGAGCATTCCAGAGATAGGGAGCAGCACGTGCAGGATCTTGTAGGTAGGAGTGGTAGGAGGTAATCAGTTGGCAGGAGAGACGGCGTGCATTAGCAGAGCGAAGAGGACGGGTGGGAATGTAAAGAGAGATAAGGTCAGAGATTTAAGAGTGAGAAGAGTGGATGAGGGCTTTGTAGGTGAGTGTGAGAAGCTTGAATTGAATGAATTAATTAATTGAATTAATTTTACATGCCCTGACTTAAGCCCACTATGCCCTTGTGCATCGGCCTTACTATATGACATTGACGGACTTGTATCATCATGACTGGTGGCAGCACCTGCAGCACTAGTATGTGCCTTCTGCTCTCCTCTTAATTGTTTATCCTCCATATCTATCAACAAACACGAAAAAATGTACCACCTAAAGTGTCACACAATATGTGTATGAGTCAGAAATAGTAATATAACACTGCCGTTTAATTTCACCAAGTGTCACACAATACGTGTATAAGTACAAAATAAAATATATTACTGTGGTACCACCGTCACCCACAGTGTCACACAATATGTGAATTAGCCAGAAATAGTAGTCGAACACTGCTGTTTAATACCACCAACAGTGTCGCACAATACGTGTATGAGTACGATATAAAATATATTACTGTGGTACCACTTTTACCCACAGTGCCACACAGGGGGCAATTTAGAGTTGATCGCAGCAGCAAATTTGTTAGCAGATGGGCAAAACCATGTGCACTGCAGGGGGGGGGGGCAGATATAACATGTGCAGAGAGAGTTAGATTTTGGTGGGGCGTGTTCAAACTGAACTCTAAATTGCAGTGTAAAAATAAAAATAAAGCTGCCAGTATTTACCCTGTACAGCAACAATATGACCCACCCAAATCTAACTCTGCATGTTATATCTGCCTGACCCCTCCCCAAACCCCCCTTCCCCGGCGTGCACATGGTTTTGCCCATTAGAGAACAAATTTGCTGCTGCAATCAGGTCTGAATTAGGCCCACAATACAATGAGATTATACCCTGCAGTCTGACTGGCAGTGTCACAGAAAAATAAATAATAGTACAGTACACTGGGCTATGGCACCAAAAATAGCTTTAATTTTGTTTAAACTGGTGCAGAGCACCTCTAGATTGGCAAAGCTCCCCTAGATTGACAGAGCAGCCCATTGACGGATGGACATAGTACCCCTTTATGTACAGCAAAGTACGGACCACCGACAGCGTCACAATACGTGTATAATTATACATTGCGGTCTGATCGACAGTGTCACAGAAAAATAAAAAATAGTATAGTACACTCCTGTTTAGCAGCAAAAAAAATTATATATATATATATAGAATGAGAAAATGGACCGGCACT
Organism: Pseudophryne corroboree; assembly: GCF_028390025.1. NCBI lineage: Eukaryota > Metazoa > Chordata > Amphibia > Anura > Myobatrachidae > Pseudophryne > Pseudophryne corroboree. The sequence goes on along the minus strand of NC_086445.1, from coordinate 423,049,575 downwards.
CGTATAAGCATTTCAATGGGCCCGGTGCCCTCCACTACAATAAAGTAAACACACATGTACAGAGAGGCGGCACTCACGGCTGGTAGTTTCAAGGACAAAAAACGCCACACAGAGGGCTTGTTTCAACGATGTATCCTGACGAAAATTCTGTCGAATTGAAACGTTGAAACAAGCCCTCTGTGTGGCGTTTTTTGTCCTTGAAACTACCAGCCGTGAGTGCCGCCTCTCTGTACATGTATATATATATATATATATATATATATATAACGAATGGGAACAGCCCGGCACTCTTCTAGATGTCCAAAATGCCACGGTGCCCTCAGTGTGAGATCAAACAATGAACAGAAAGTCTGCGGCACTCAAGGTCTTGTGAAAGCGTAGTTTGTATTAAAACATCAACATAATGTCCATCGACGTTTTGGGGACTTCAACCCCTTTGTCAAGATGTGTGCAAATGTGTAAGGGTAAAACATCTCACCTTAAGAAGAAGGAGACCTGAAAAACAGAAAGCGTGCAGCCGCTCAGGAACCCGCCGTGGACGCTGTGCCGCGCTGAATGATGACGCATAAGCGCGTCTGTGCAGTGTCAGAGCCGGCTTGTTGTTAAGCAACGCCGGGAGATATCAACACCCGGGATCGTGCGTCTGGAAATAGAAAAAATAAGTGCGATAGAGCCACAGAAACAAAAACAGGTTACAGGCATATAGTTATACTGTATGAAGGTGACAGTGGGGACCTGAGGTACCAGAAACATGCAATATACTGAAGCATATAAACTGTGTTTGGTTCGAACCCAGATAGGTGACATAGATGGAGAGCCCTCCTACTCGTGTAGTGGGTGGGGGGGGGGGGGGGGGCAGTGCCTACAGGGTATCAAAAGCCAGCATAGTGAGGAAGAAAACAAGAACTACAGTTTAGAGGCTGAATTTAGATAGAACCAATAGCTGACGATAATGACCAATATGATCAAATCTGGTAGGAACATCGCACTATTCAAAATAAAGTCATTAAGGCTGACATCATTAAGGCTCGGATGTAAATTAGCCAAAGGTGCTCCATGCGATCCTCTCGTTCAGGCCAGAGGGATGGATAGTGCCAAGGTTGAAAATTCAAGTCGCTTCTTTCCTAAGAAGCTGGCCCTCCCTGTCGCCCCCTCGCAAAGATTTGGGAACATGGTCAATTATTATGTGTTTAAGACCAGACAAAGTATGGTGGGCTTCATAAAAATGTCTGGCCACTGGTTGGTCAGATACCTTGCCAGCTATCGCCGCCTTTATCGCGGAACGGTGCAGGGCCATGCGTTCACGTAGAGATCTGATGGTCTTGCCTACGTAGCACAGGCCACACGGGCATACTATCAGATAAATGATGTACGTAGATGTACAAGTCACCGTGTGACAAATGCGAACCTTCGTGTCGGATAAAGGTAGTGTGAACACTGAACTTGTCAACATGTGGGTGCACGTTGTGCAACCCAGACAGCGGTAGCAGCCGGGTTTCTTAGTGATAAACGTGTCCATCGGGGGCATATCAGGAACTTTAGGAAAATTTGAGATGTCGGTATGTACCAGCATGTCTCGCATATTACGGCCCCTCCTGTAGCTCATCATAGGGGTTTTGTGCCTAAAGGGAAGTTGCGAATCTGTAGAGACTAGGGGCCAAAGGGCCCTATTTGCACGATTCAATACAGGACTGGAGGTGTCAAAAGACGTAATCCAAGGAATTCTGTTCTCCAATGTTCTGGACTTGGATTGCATTAGAGCATGGGTCTTCAACCTGCGGCCCTCCAGCTGCTGTGAAACTACACATCCCAGCATGCCCTGCCACAGTTTTGCTATTAAGGTATGCTAAAACTGAGGCAGTGCATGCTGGGATGTGTAGTTTCACAGCAGCTGGAGGGCCGCAGGTTGAAGACCCATGCATTAGAGCACTGCGAGTCATCTTTAACACCTCTCTCTTGGTGGCCTCTAGAGAGGAACACTCGTAGCCCCTGGCGATGAACTCAAGGATCATCTTGTCAAGTTCGCCCTCCAAGTTTTCCAATTGGCTGTGTATGCGAGCTACCCTGATCATTTGGGACCTAGGGAGTCCCTGCTTCAAAGACCGGGGGTTATGGCTGTTGGCTCGGAGAAGAGTGTTTTTATCCGTAGGTTTATGATAAATAAATAATAGTACAGTACACTGGGCTATGGCACCAAAAATAGCTTTAATTTTGTTTAAACTGGTGCAGAGCACCTCTAGATTGGCAAAGCTTCCCTAGATTGACAGAGCAGCCCATTGACGGATGGACACAGTACCCCTTTATGTACTGCAAAGTACGGACCACCGACAGTGTCACAATACGTGTATGATTATACATTGCGGTCTGACCGACAGTGTCACAGAAAAATAAAAAATAGTATAGTACACTCCTGTTTAGCAACAAAAAAAATTATATATATATATATATATATATATATATATTTGTATATATATATATATATATATATATATATTTTAATTATATGTTTAGCTTTTATTTTGTTTAAACACCCCTAGATTGACAGAGCAGCCCGTCAGTGTCACAGAACAATAATAGTATAGTACATTGGGGTTTAGCACAAAAAAAAAAATCTATATGTATTTTTAAATTGGTATATTATTTAACTGGTGCAGAGTACCCCTAGATTGGCAGAGGACCCCTTTATGTACAACAAAGCATGGCGTGTCTACAGTGTCACTCATAATACGTGTATTATAGTACACTGTACACTGATGATTGTACAGCAGCCCCGGAGAACACAGCAGCCCCAGCTGCTTGATGGAACACAGCACCCCTGGAGGACACAGGTACCCCAGCCCCTTTATGGACAAAACAGAGCACCCCTGGACGGACACAGCAGTGACATGTCCGTTCACTACAACCTCCACTGATGGAGTAAAATGGCGCGATCACCAGGGGCCTTATATAGAATCCAAACCCGCAAGAATCCGTTAACGGGAGGATTACGTTTTGCCTCGATTATGGATCTGAGTACGGTGGAAAACCCAGGCCGGACAAGGATCCTGGGTCAGATCGCAATGTTTGGGTGGAGCTGGTTCTTGGAGACCCGGACCTGCTCATCTCTATTAGTAACATTATAAAACACATTGATGCTGTCAAGAGATGATAATACACAATTATTCTAAGAAGAATGAGCAAACAAAATAGTGCCAAGTGATATTAATACCACAAGGCTAGCCAGTCAAAGGATTTCATGGATTTAATATCATTGGAAACAACAATTAGGAGCCGCCGTATACTGTAGTATAGTTTCCATGAGATCCTTAGATTTTGGAATAAGAACAATTAGACATTAGTACATATGAAACACGTGTTCATTGATTTTTGGAGGGGGTCCTCAATCTTTGTTTACAGTCACTTATAAAGAAGGGGAGGGGACCTGAGTTTAGTCATAGGTATATATATATATATATATATATACATTGTAGAGGCGGCGGCCGGCACTCACAGGACTTCACAACAGCCGGATCACAGATCAACATTTCAATTTTAATAAATTGTCGTCAGGATCAAACATGAACAAAACAATACATTACATACCTTTATACCTCACCACAAGTGCCCAAATCAGCGTCTCCTCTCGCCGCAAGGTCCCGGGGCTGGCCGCCTTCGGATGACGTCACCACTGGCGAAGCACGCACACCAGCGTCCCCGTCACCTATCAACGCTAGGACACAAATAAACAAATGTGCATTACAATTGAAATACAAAAGCGAGAGGAGACGCTGATCTGGTACTTGTGGTGAGGTATAAAGGTATGTAATGTATTGTCTTGTTCATGTTTGATCCTGATGATGATTTATTAAAATCAAAACGTTGATCTGTGATCCGGCTGTTGTGAAGTCCTGTGAGTGCCGTCCGTCGATCTACAGTATACTTTGGTGTCTTTACATCAGGGTGTGCACCTGGGCCTAACTGGTAACAGCTAAGAGTGCCGGCCATTCCACTTTCTATATTATAGGACACTGACTCAGATCACCTCTTGAGGAAGACGGTTGTCTTGTGACTTGGGTATGGCATCTGCTACAACAGTAAGATATTAACTTATCTTCTCAGTGACCAGATATTTGTGTTGGAAGTATTCCAGCATTGATTTTATTTATCTTTTGTGGACAGTACACTGACAATTTATTCCACTTGGATTTACTATATACAGGGACGATATGGCTGAATCAAGTGGCTTCAGAAATATTACACTCCCTGTGGGAGAGACCTGGAGTTTTCAGACATGGACGCTGAGTCAATAAGATTCTAGGAAAATTTGTTAGTCACGGGCGGGGACAAATCTAATGAGCAACTATTTGTTCAGCTATTGCGGCTTAAGAAAAAGGAGGTGGATTATCTCCTGCATGGAGCCACCTTATCCAACTACCATCGCAGTGGTCATATTCCTAGGGGATTTCAGATCAGGAATTCCCCAACAATTGGAAAATTCAGTACTGACTTCTGCCCAAATGGGCTACTATTTTAAACAAATGTAGTTTGGACTTAATCCTCCTGGTCATTGAGGAGTCTGTCCGTGAGCTACAATCTATAAAATCCAAGATTGAAACCTTTGAGGATTTACATCTCACCAAATTGACATTGGATGATTCCAATCAGTGGATTGAAAAACTTTCCACACAAATTGACACATACAGACGCAACTTGGTAAAATTTAAAAGAGAAAAATTGGTTACAGTGCAGCGTGATTATGCTGAAAATAGAGTCTATGTCTGGGCATACAACTCTGCAAACAAACGCTCTTTTCGTCCTAAACAGAGAAAGTTTAAAATATTTCTGGGCGATAGGGATACCTCAAGTGGAGGGGCATCCACACGGAGTGAGTCTGAGGAAGCCAGCACTGCTACTACTGGGAAACACCCTTTAGGGGTGAGCACCTGCGCTCAGCGCGGTGCCAGAGGCAATTCCTGATGAGAAGAGGGAGACAGTGGTCCCGTATCATCAAAAGGGAATACAAACAAGTCCAAAAAGACTTAGTATTCAACCTATCACAAAGACAGCTGACAAGCAGTAAATTGGCCATTTTAAATAAAGGACTCTCCTTTGTTCCCTTGCGTGCAATGGATAACTTCAGTGGAAAATAGATTCCTACAAGTTCAATAGGAACTTGAAAGAATTTTTTCAATCTAGTCCACAAGTATCGGGCCCTGATATGTTACCATCTTCTATTAAACCACGTTCAAAATTCGACCCTTATACCACAAATGCGTCTCCTAAATGTTTCCAGCGATGCCTGGATCAACAGGAAATATGCTCTGATATATCAAGAGGTGTGAACATGTCCAAAGAGGAATTTGCTATTTTAGATCGATTGAGTAAAGATCAAACTATAGTCATCCGCCCCACGGATAAAGGGGGTGGTATTGTGATTCAGGACGTAGAGCAATACCGGACCGAAGTTTACAGACAGCTTGGAGATCCCATGGTATATTGGGAATTGCAGACTGACCCCACATCTGTTTTTAAGAAAGAGTTGAAAGGTGTATTGGCGCATGCTGTGAATGAGAATATCATCACCGTCACTGTTAAGAATACCTTGATGCAAGATTACCCAGTGGCACCTGTGCTATACACCCTCCCAAAAGTACATAAGGATGCCATACGGCCACCTGGCCGTCCTATTATTGCTGCCGGGACTCCATATATTACAAGGTGTCCAAATATTTGGATACATTTTTTCAGCCTGTGATTCAAGCTCAAAGTAATTACCTTAAGGATACGACAACCCTACTGCGTAAATTGGAGATGCTGCCATCACCATTACCTACCTGTCTTTTATGCACACTGGATGTGGTGAATTTATAAACTAGTATTCCGCCTGAAGCGGGATTACTGGCTACAAAAAGATTATTACTGTCGAGCACATAATATACTGGTCCAGATGTATCTTTCTTTGTTCAATTGCTTGAATTAACTCTAAAGAGGAATTATTTTCTGTTTCATAGTCGCTGGTACCTACAACAGCAAGGTTGTGCTATGGGGTCCTGTGTGGCCCCAGCATTTTCTAATTGCTATATGTTTGATGTAGAGTATAACATCTTTTTCTCTGGCTCCAATATTGTGTCAAAAATGTTGTTGTTTTTGAGCTATATTGATGTCCTGTTGGTCATTTGGCTAGGGGTGGAGTCTGAATTTCATGATCTTATGTCATCAGCCAACCGATCCAATGAGTACATTAAGTTCACATACTTGATTAGTAGTGAATGGGTGAACTACTTGAATGTTTCAATTTCACTTGAGTTTGATGGAATACATACCTCTCTGTATAAAAAAGCTACAGACAGAAACAATGTCTTACATTTCTCTAGTCAGCATCCTGTGGCTACTAAGAAAAGTCTTCCTTTCTTGCAGTTTCGGAGGGTACATCGGATCTCAGATAACATCGATGTAACAAGGAGAGATATTGATATAATGATTAAACAATTTGTTGCCTGGGGCTATAATTATCTGGATCTTTTGAAGATCAAGGAGAGGGTACTTGCCATCCCTACAGCTGAGACATTGAATCCCATTAAATCAAACCAATTAGCTGTAACTAACATAATTACTTATGTGCAGAGATTTAATTCCAACAGTGACCAGTTGGTGAGAAACACCAAACAATTGTGGCCATTGGTTTCGACATATCCAGATTAAAAAAATTTGAGAACACGTCAGGAGTGCCTAGTTTTACAGGGAATAAAAACCTGAAAGACTGGCTTGTCAGAAATGATATTTCTGGCTATAAGTCGGTACTCCCTTCTGAGAACTTTTTGAGGCAGAAAACTGGGTGCTACCGATGTATTGGTTGCACCACTTGTAGCTTTCTTGAGAGTGGAGATTCATTTGCCCATCCTCATATGGGTAAACAGATCCCCATACTCCAGGCTCTCATCTGTACAAGTACTCATGTGTCATATTTTATCTGCTGTGGTCCTTTTCTATTTACTATTTATTTACTATTTATTTCTATTTTCTATTACCTTGTGGTCTTTTCTATTTAGGAAAGACCACAAGGCAGTTTAAGGAACGCATATATATGCACAGGTCGTCAATTCGTAAAGCCATAGAGGGTCAGGTGACTGCACAGGAACAACTGGTGGCACGCTACTTTAGAGAATATAAGCATGGATTGGCGACATTACGTTACAAAATCATTGAGCAGGTGGAGAATAGATTATGGGGTAACAACAGGGATAGAGCCCTGTTACAATGTGAGGCAAGGTGGATACATCGCCTTAATTCTGTATCCCCGCACGGATTTAATGAGAATGTTGGGCTAAATTGTTTTCTATAATAATTTTCTGCAATAGGGCTTTAAAGTTATGAAGAATGGTCCTATCGCTGGTTCTCTAAGCTATTGATAAGAGCGTTTTATTTGTAATCATACTATATCCTGTTATATAATATAATCTGTTATGTGTCAAACTGTGTTTGGCCATATGCTGCTAAATTACTTGTATTGTTGAAGTGTATATTCACTTATTTCTTGTCGGTACCAAGGTCCGCTTTTGTATTTTAATTGTAATGCACATTTGTTCATTTGTGTCCTAGCGTTGCTAGGTGACGGGGAGCAGTGCGGCCGAGACACCCTGGTGGTGACGTCATCAGAAGGCGGCCGGTCCACGAGACCTGGCGACGGTAGGAGATGTTGATCTGGCACTTGTGGTGAGGTATAAAGGTATGTAATGTATTGTCTTGTTCATGTTTGATCCTGATGACGATTTATTAAAATCGAAACGTTGATCTGTGATCCGGCTGTTATGAAGTCCTGTGAGTGCCGCCCGCCGCCTCTACAGTATACTTTGGTGTCTTTACATCGGGGTGTGCACCTGGGCCTAACTGGTAACAGCTAAGAGTGCCAGCCATTCCACTTTCTTTCTATATATATATATATATATATATATTTTACTTAGTGGGACCTCGCTGGAAAGTCTCTCAATACAAGCACCCCAGCTGTTGTGGATTATTTAAATCTTATAAGTGCAACTTTATATATATATATATATATATATATATATATATTACAGTAGGCTTATCGCTGCCACAGTTACGAGGGTTAATTTGTATTTTAGTAATGTTTATAAAACAAGTTCTATGATTCATTAAGAATATCTCTTGCTAGGTATAAATGAAGGGACTGGGGTTGATAGATATACCAAAGAATATCTGGTCAATACATGTTCGATAGCAAAAGTGATTATCGCTAGGGCATGGATGGCTACGGAGGGCCCTGAATTCAGGTTCTGGAAAATTTTGGTAAATACAAGCGTTGCCCATGAGAAATATATATACCTGTCTAGAAATGCAGAGACTAGATATGGTATGATATGGAATAAATGGCTCCAGTCAAGATAGTATGACATGGTGGTGGAGGCAAATTAATAGATATTTTGGTTAGGCGATTTATATTAATACGATTACGTATAAAAAGGGGGGAAAGTACTGTAGCACGTCGCACTGAGGGAGAATGAGGAAACATCTGGGAAAATAACTAAACAGGTCAGGATGGGGACCGTGAAATCCTGGGGAGTTGCAGCTACTGCTACCGTCTCACACGATACATTCAAATTAAATTGAGGATCACACAAGTAAAGGGTTAGATTTGTGCACACTATGTTGAAGTATAAAGTAAGATGTGTTATAAAACAGGAATTGTAATTAATATAGTAGGGTAAGGTTAGTAACACGATATAGAATATAACTTAGGAATTGTTGGTGTGGACGGTGCTGGTGATTGTAATTGCCAGGTACAGTAGGTAAGCAGACCTGCAATGTAATTTTGTGGTTATAAATAAGTGTAAATAATAAGGAGTACTGGCCTGTTGTGTCAGGTCCCTGTTTTGTCTGTCCCCGGCCAGGGGCAAACGCAGGATTTAGTGAGGGGGGTTTCCATGTGGGTGTGTATGTATGTATGTATGTATGTATGTATGTATGTATGTACGTACGTACGTACGTACGTACGTACGTGTGCACGTACGTGTGTGTGTGTGTGTATAATATATATATATATATATATATATATATATCTAATGACAAAAAGTAGGCACTCACTGTAGATGTTGCTTAATACCGAGGTGCCCTCCTTATATGTAATAGGTGGCATGCCCCCCCCCCCCCCCCCCCTTCCCATGCAGTCGAAACCAGGCGGCACTCAGCGGTCTCTGTGAGTAAATCAATGTATTACAGTACAAAAGGCATAGTGTACAGATGTTTCAACGCCACATAAAGCGTTTTTTTTTCCCTTCAAGCCTACAGTAAAGCACCTTGAAAAAAACGCCCATTGTAAGATCGGTACACTATGCCTTTTGTACTTTAATACATTGATTTACTCACAAAGACTACTAAGTGCCACCTGGTTTCCACTGCACGGAGGGGTGCATGCCAGTCTCCACCCAGGGAACTACTGCACCAGGGACGTGCTGTATTGCACCATATACACACAGAGTGACACACAAACACACACCCAAACATACATACACAAACAATCACATACATACACACATACATACATAAATTACTACAAATACAAACAGTTACAGTATGTGATTACCCTTCCGCCAGGCGCTAGCAGCAGTGTGAGGACGGAGGGAACTTGCGCAGCCAGCAGCTCCCCCTTCACCCCTCCGGACTGTTTATAGTAGAGAGCTATGGTGGCTGTTTCTCCATCTCAAGAACAGAAGATTCAACTCATCAGGGGGGGGGGGGTTTCCAGGTACTTGGAAACCCCCCATGCGTGCGCCACTGCCGGCGGGGGCGCTAGTGGGTCAGTGTTGGTGCGATGTACAAAGCGGGGAGGCAATATGAAAGTCCTGCGCATAAGCGCTGATATTTATTAATGCAAAGCAGATGGTATAATACTGAATACAATGGAAACCGGTAATGTGGAAGACTATGACAGGTAACTGAATCCAAACAACTTAAAAGTCTCTTGCAGCAGAACGTAAAATAACTTGATAATGAATGCAGGTGAAATAACAGAACTCCAGTAGTATTTGGAAATACACAGTCTCTGAATAACACAGGGTAAACTGATAATGGTTAGGAAAGCAGAACTCCGGGATATATAAGTAACTCACAGTCTCTGTAAAGCACAAGTCCATATAGCCACACTTAGGCTAAAGCAGGAGACAGTCTCTAAGCCAGTAGATATTGGGGGTAATTCCAAGTTGATCGCAGCAGGAAAATTTTTAGCAGTTGGGCAAAACCATGTGCACTGCAGGGGGGGGGGGCAGATATAACATTTGCAGAGAGAGTTAGATTTGGGTGGGTTATTTTGTTTCTGTGCAGGGTAAATACTGGCTGCTTTATTTTTACACTGCAAATTAGATTGCAGATTGAACACACCACACCCAAATCTAACTCTCTCTGCACATGTTATATCTGCCTCCCCTGCAGTGCACATGGTTTTGCCCAACTGCTATCAAAATTCCTGCTGCGATCAACTTGGAATTACCCCCATTATACGGCTGAGTGCACAGGTGGTATGCTGACAGTTAGTGCACAGGTAAGTAATGAGAAAGAACACCTGAGGAGAGTCTCTTACTGCTGATGGGTTTGAAGCTGGATGTAGCTGAAGTCCGGAGTAACAGGAGAGCTGTAGAAATGGAAACTGGAACAAATGAGGTAACCACAGGGGAACGCTGGAAACAGGAACGCAGGAACTGGGAGAACTAGACACAGGGTATGTGACTCGTTGTCCGAGGCGATGAGAGTGAGCCCCGGACAGGAACTTATACCCCTTGCTCTGCAGTGATTGGTCGCAGTGTTCTGGCTGGAAACACAGGGCTGGATTAGATGCCGGGATTAGCTGAGTGCAGGTGTCATAGCAGCATCCATACAGACCGGATGCCGGCACACAGCGGAACAGAAACGCAGGACCAGACTCAGGGGTACTCAGCGACACGGGAGATGGCGCTCGCGGTCAGCGCATCCATGCAGCCGCGACTGGGGCCATGACCTCCGGAGGCTTGCACACCAGCGCGCTGGTAGGAGAGACGCAGCTGACCGCCGATTCCAGACAGTACCCCCTCCTTTATGGGTGGGCACCGAACAGCCACGAGTCTTGGCAGGGAAGAGTCTGTGGAAGGCTTGTACCAACCGTGGAGCATGCACATCCGTAGCGTTTACCCAACTCCTCTCTTCAGGACCATATCCAGACCAGTCAATTAGGTATTGCAAATGACCGTAGCGATGACGAGAGTCCAAGATCTTTTCCACCTCGTATTCCACGCCCCGATGAGTTTGTACCTTTGGGGCTACTGGAAGCGCTCTCTGGAAACGATTAAGAATTAGTGGTCTGAGGAGAGAAATATGGAATGAGTTGGGAACTTTCAAATAGGAAGGCAGTTTTAACTTATAAGCCACCGGATTAATAACACTTTCTACTGGAAATGGTCCAATAAACCGTGGAGCAAATCTCATCGAAGGAACTCTGAGACGGAGATTCCGAGTAGATAACCAGACTTTGTCACCTGGCTTTAAACTAGGAATTGCTCGTCTCTTTCGATCAGCAAACATTTTATACCGTTGAGAAACCTTTTAAGAGATAGATGAATCTTCTTCCAAATTTGAGAGAACCACTGAAGAGCAGAAGCAGCTGCAGGCATGTCTATGACGGGTAAATCTTGGAAATCCGGTACTCTAGGATGTTGACCACAAACTGCGAAAAAAGGAGTTGTATCTGTAGAAGTATGATAACTTCAATTATGAGCAAACTCCGCCCAAGGCAATAAATCTACCCAGTCATCCTGTGAAGAGGAAATATACAGTCTTAGATAGGTCTCAAGCTCTTGATTTACCCTCTCCGTCTGCCCATTTGTTTGAGGGTGATAGGCCATAGAGAATTTAAGTTTGACTTGTAGCGCAGAACACAGAGCCCTCCAAAACTTTGCCACAAACTGTACACCACGGTCAGATATTATTCCTGTTGGAAGTCCATGTAACCTAAAGATTTCATGAAGAAATAACTGTGCCAGCTTTGGAGCAGAGGGTAACCCCATGAGTGGGATGAAGTGTGCCATTTTTAAACCTATCAACCACTACCCAGATGGTATCATATCCATTAGAGGGAGGAAGGTCTGAAATAAAGTCCATTGATAAATGAGACCAGGGGCGCTTGGGAATGGAATTTGGTAGCAATTGGCCTGCAGGAGCCTGACAAGGAACTTTGTGCTGAGCACATTTGGGACATGAAGCTATGAATTCTTGAACATCTACTTTCATATGAGGCCACCAATAAGTTTGGGACAGAAACTTGAAAGTTTTTAGGACTCCAGGGTGAACAGTAAATTTAGACGTATGAACCCAGGACAGGAGATTTGGACGAAGCTCAGGAGAGACAAACATCTTGCCTGAAGGTGGAACTTGGGATACCCCTGTAGCTGTGAACACCACAGGATTTAATACAGGTCGAGCAGCTTGTTCTGATGATTCCTCAGTTGAACTCATAGAGCGAGATAATGCATCTGCCTTAACATTTTGTGAGCCAGGTCTAAACATCAACTTAAAATCAAAACGAGAAAAGAATAGGGCCCACCTTGCTTGTCGGGGATTCAGACACTGTGCTGCCTTCAAGTAAAGAAGGTTCTTGTGATCCGTGTAGATGGTAATAGGGAATCTCGCACCCTCCAGCAGATATCTCCATTCTTCAAGGGCCAATTTGATTGCCAACAACTCCTGGTCACCGATGGTATAGTTCATTTCTGCGGGCAAGAATCTACGAGAGAAAAACCCGCAAGGGTGAGTCTTACCATCAACGCCCACCTGGGACAGGGCTGCGCCCACGCCAACCGTTGAGGCGTCTACTTCCAAGATGAAGGCCTTATTGACATCTGGCTGTTGTAACACGGGAGCTGAAATAAAAGCCTGTTTTATTTTATGAAAAGCAGACAGCGCTTCATCAAACCATTGGGAAGGATTTCCCCCTTTTCGGGTTAGGCAGGTAATTGGGGCTATTAATGTGGAAAAGCCCTTAATAAACTTCCTGTAGTAGTTAGTGAAGCCAATAAAACGTTGAACTGACTTGAGTGTTGTTGGAAGAGACCAGTTCTCTATGGCTTCTAGTTTAGCCGGGTCCACTTGAAGGTCTGTTCCGGAAATGATGCATCCCAGGAAAGATATTGAAGAAGCTTCAAACGTGCATTTAGATAGTTTGCCATACAGATGATTCTGTCGAAGACGTCGAAGAACCTCTTTTACCTGTTGGCGATGAGAAACTAAATCACGGGAAAATATCAGGATGTCATCGAGGTAAACTACCACACACTTATACAGGAGATCTCTAAATACTTTGTTGACAAAGTTTTGAAACACAGCCGGGGCATTACTCAAACTGAAGGACATCACTAGATATTCGTAGTGGCCATCACGAGTATTGAAGGCGGTTTTCCACTCAACACCACTTCGAATACCTGATAAGATTGTAAGCCCCGCGAAGATCCAGTTTCGTGAAGATGGAGGCACCTCTGACTCTGTCAAACAGCTCTGTGATGAGAGGTAACGGGTAGCTGTTTTTAATCGTAATGTCATTTAAACCCCGATAATCAATACAGGGGCGTAGTCCTCCATCCTTCTTCTTAACGAAGAAGAATCCCGCACCGGCCGGGGAAGAAGATGGACGGATAAACCCTTTCTGTAAATTCTCCTTTATATATTCGCTCATTGCTTGAGTCTCTGGAACTGAAAGAGGGTGGCTTGCTCCCTGGAACCAAATCGATGGGACAGTCCCATTCTCGATGAGGCGGCAAGACATCAGCAGCTTTCTCACTGAAGACGTCAGTGAATTCCTGATAGGCCTCTGGAAGGCCAGACTGAGGTTTTACACTTGTGGATTTTATTTGACATACTTGAGCTAAGCATGAATGGAGACAGGAGGGACTCCACACCGTCAACTGTAAGGTAGACCAGTCAAATTGTGGATTGTGCAATTGAAGCCAAGGCATACCCAGTACAATCTCATAGGTAGCTTTTGGTATGACCAGGAATTTGATGAGCTCAGAATGCAGGAAGCCCACTCCCAGAACTACCGACTTGGTCTGCTGAGTGATGGATCCTTCAGCAATACGGCTTCCGTCTACGGCAGTAAGATAAACCGGATGAGACAGCTTTGACACTGGGAGAAAAAGTCTATCCACTGTAGCTTGTGTGATAAAATTCCCAGCAGCACCACAATCCACTAAATCGGACAAAGACTGGAGTCCATCTGGCATTTCCAAAGTGACAGGCAATATTAGGTCTTGAGATGAAGGAGCTTTATTCAAGGTCCCTAACTTGACCCCTCCTTTGCAAGTTAGGACCTGGCGTTTCCCGACCGAGCAGGGCAGGAACCAATTAGATGACCATCAGCAGCACAATAGAGACAGTCTTACCTTTAATCTTCTGGACCGCTCCTCAGGTGTTAAACGAAATTTGTTTACCTGCATAGGTTCGTTAGCAGTAATAGGTGGAGCCTGTACAGAAGGCATAACTCGGTGCTTGCGAAGATTACCCCGAGAGCGTTCACAGGCTCGCTCGCGTAAACGTAGATCCAACTTGACACAGAGAGATTAGGGCCTCCAGTTGCTATGGTAGATCTCGGGTAGTCAATTCATCCTTTATGCGGTCAGACAGACCATGCCAGAAGGCGGCAACCAATGCCTGGTTGTTCCACTTCACCTCTGATGCCAATGTCTGGAACTGAATGACGTACTGACCCACAGTACGTGTTCCCTGGCGGATCTGAGGAAGCAGAAGTCGTACGCCCAGGCTCGTCAAAGATGCGTCGGAATGCGGCAACAAACTCTGTATAATTATTCAGCAATGCATCTGCTCGCTCCCACAGCAGAGAGACCCAATTCAGAGCAGAACCAGCTAAAAGAGAGACAATATATGCAACCTTTGCTCTAGGTGTTGGAAAGTTCTGTGGTTGCAATTCAAAGTGGACTTCGCATTGATTCAAAAATCCACAGAGCCGGCCATAGGCAAACTAGGCAATTGCCTAGGGCATTTGATATGCCTGGGGGCATCAGCAGCTTCTGCTGATTAAAATGATATGCGGCATGCCTATATTCTGTGTGTAGCATTTCATATGCAGATACAGCCACAGTCTCACACAGTATATAGGCATGCTGCATATAATTTTAATCAGCAGAAGCTGCTTGTGTATCCTAGCCACATAGCAATGCAAATAAGATGCATTTTCATAAAAAAAAGGTATGCCTGGCGTTAGCATTGAGGCAAGATTTATGAGGACACATCTGTATCCAAGCAGAGGCAGAGGTCACAGTGTTAGTGGCAATGTGAGTGCTGAGTGCATGTGAGTGGGTTAGTTGTGCAGTAGTGTTCGGAATATGTGTAAGGAGCATTATGTGTGTCATGTAAAAATGCATTAATAATGTGCAACATATGTGTTCAGGGGCAATATGTGTGTCATTATGTGTATAAGGGCATTAATAATGAGCGGCATATATGTAACAGGGTACTACTGTATGTGTGTCATTATGTGTATAGGGGCACTAATAATGTGCAGCAAATGTGTAGGGGGCACTATGTCTGTCATGTGTATAAGGGCATTAATAATGTGCGGCATATGTGTAAGGGACATTATGTGTAAAAGGGCATTAATAAAGGTTGTCATAATGTGTAAGGTGCATTATGTTTATAAGGACATTAATAATGTGTCTCATATGTGTAAGGGGCATTACTGTGTGAAATTGTGAATAAATGCATTACTAATGTGTGGCATTATGTGTATAAGGTGCTCTACTATGTGGCGTTGCATATAGAAAAGGCACTACTGTGTCGTCTAATGTGAATAAAGAGCAATATGGTGTGGTGTTATGTGAATAAGGAGCAATTCAGTGTGATGTAATATAAATAAGGGGCTCTACTGTGAGGAGTAACGTTTATAAGGTAAAGTGGTACTACTGTGTGATGTAATGTGAATAAGGGACACTATCGCATGATAAAATGTGAATAAAGTTGCAGTACTGTGTGGCATAATTGGAATTGGGGTTACTATTGTGTGGCCATGCCGCTTGCCAGCAAAACACACCCCTTTTTGGGCGGTACAAACACCAAAATAAGGACTGCTATGGGTGAGGGGTGATGGTGCTGGGATAGAGGTGCAAGGTCAGAGGCGGAACCAGCGGTGGTGCTAGGGGGCACCAGCTAAAATCTTGCTTAGGGCATCATATTGGTTAGAGCCGGCTCTGAAAATCCACGACACATTTTAGGATTACCATCAAATTTACTTGGTGTAGGAAGATGGATGCGAGACATTGGAATAGAAGCAACTGGAGAGCTAGAAACTATGGAACTAGGAACAGGAGCAGAAACTGATGGGGACACTGGAGGAGCTGAAGTTGGAAATGACTGTTGCAGAGTATCTAAGCAAGAAGACATTTCCTGCAGGTATTGTATAATCTGCTGCTGCGCAGCCTCTTGACCATCTAGTCGTGACACTAAGCCTTGGAGTGTCCCTGACCCCACACTCTGACCACCGTTCGGGTCCATGGGCCTCGTACAATCTGTCAGGTCCCTGGTTTTGTCTGTCCCCGGCGGGGACGCTAGTGGGTCAGTGTTGGTGCGATGTACAAAGCGGGGAGGCAATATGAAAGTCCTGCGCATAAGTGCTGATATTTATTAATGCAAAGCAGATGGTGTAATACTGAATACAATGGAAACCGGTAATGTGGAAAACTATGACAGGTAACTGAATCCAAACAACATAAAAGTCTCTTGCAGCAGAACGTAAAATAACTTGATAATGAATGCAGGTGAAATAACAGAACTCCAGTAGTATTTGGAAATAAACAGTCTCGGAATAACACAGGGTAAACTGATAATGGTTAGGAAAGCAGAACTCCGGGATATATAAGCAACTCACAGTCGCTGTAAAGCACAAGTCCATATAGCCACACTTAGGCTAAAGCAGGAGACAGTCTCTAAGCCAGTAGATATTATACGGCTGAGTTGCACAGATGGTATGCTGACAATTAGTGCACAGGTAAGTAATGAGAAAGAACACCTGAGGAGAGTCTCTTACTGCTGATGGGTTTGAAGCTGGATGTAGCTGAAGTCCGGAGTAACAGGAGAGCTGTAGAAATGGAAACTGGAACAAATGAGGTAACCACAGGGGAACGCTGGAAACAGGAACGCAGGAACTGGGAGAACTAGACACAGGGTATGTGACTCGTTGTCCGAGGCGATGAGAGTGAGCCCCGGACAGGAACTTATACCCCTTGCTCTGCAGTGATTGGTCGCAGTGTTCTGGCTGGAAACACAGGGCTGGATTAGATGCCGGGATTAGCTGAGTGCAGGTGTCATAGCAGCATCCATACAGACCAGATGCCGGCACACAGCGGAACACAAACGCAGGACCAGACTCAGGGGTACTCAGCGACACGGGAGATGACGCTCGCGGTCAGCGCATCCATGCAGCCGCGACTGGGGCCATGACCTCCGGAGACCTGCACACCAGCGCGCTGGTAGGTGAGACGCAGCTGACCGCCGATTCCTGACAGTTGCATATTATATTTTGTATTTATGTATGTATGTATTTATGTATGTATGTATGTAATGGTTAATGTATAAAAGTTGGTAGATTTAAATAGATAAAAATCAAAATAGTCGAGCAGATATTAGTGAGTGCGGGGGCGCCCGCTGTCACTGGCAGCGACCTACATGAGACACTTCATTAAACAAAAAAGGACATAGGCACAGGGTGGAATTCACATGTATCACATTATATTTATTTATTTATTAACAGTTTCTTATATAGCGCAGCAAATTCCGTTGCGCTTTACAATTTGAAATAACAATAACAAACTGGGTGATAACAGTCATAGAGGTAGGAAGGCCCTGCTCGCAAGCTTACAATCTATATTATAATAAAAAAAATTAAAAAAAAAGTAAAAAGATAGACATATATACACTGGAAGAATGGAAGTAATTGATGTCACTAAAGAAAGTAAAAAGATGAGGCAATTAAACAAATAAAATCAATAAGATGGGATAGTAATGCGTTACGATGTATAAATGAGGAGTGATCGGTGTGGACGGGGTCGGTGACAGTGGCGCCCAAGCATGTAGCCCAAGCAATTTGTAGCTTTAAGTAAGAATATACAATAAAGTATACTGGCTTGTTGAATATATACATGTAACTATGATTGTATGTAATTTTTAATGTATGTATTTTGTCTTAGTAGAAAAACAATAAAATATGACTCTAATTCAAAAAAAATAATATATATATATTGTAAGACTGGGAGACACAAGCGAAGTGACCTGTATGGAACAGAAAAGAGCTGAGAGAATGACCTCCTCCATACAGTATGTTAGTTAGATCAAACAAGGAGCAATGGTGAGCAAGTTATGTATTTTTTAATGAGAGTTCACAGTTGTGATAAATCAATTTATAATGGAATAACAGGATTTTAATACCTACCGGTAAATCCTTTTCTCCTAGTCCGTAGAGGATGCTGGGGACCACATCAAGACCATGTGGTATAGGCGGTTCCGCAGGAGCCATGGGCACTCTTAAGACATTTCAATGGGTGTGAACTGGCTCCTCCCCCTATGCCTCTCCCCCAGACCTCAGTTATAGGAACTGTGCCCAGGGAGACGGACATTTCGAGGGAAGGACTTACTTTAATACTATGTGGTGCTATACATACCAACTCACACCCTCAACCATGCCGCACACATGGCATTCAACATAACACACGCCAACAGGCATGAACCAATTGCAGCAACATGCTGAACTAAGATAACACAACTTGTGTAACTCTAATAACTAAACTGCAGGTAAAGTACGCACTGGGACGGGCGCCCAGCACCCTCTATGGACTAGGAGAAAAGGATTTACCGGTAGGTATTAAAATCCTGAATTCTCATACGTCCTAGAGGATGCTGGGGACCACATCAAGACCATGGGGTTTATACCAAAGGTCCAGTACGGGCGGGAGAGTGCGGATGACCCTGCAGCACCGATTGACCAAACTTTAGGTCCTCATCGGTCAAGGTGTCAAACTTGTAGAACTTTGCAAATGTGTTTGACCCTGACCAAGTAGCTGCTCGGCACAGTTGTAATGCCGAGACCCCCCGGGCAGCCGCCCAGGATGAGCCCACCTTCCTAGTGGAGTGGGCCTTTACGGACGTCGGAAATGGCAATCCAGCCGTAGTATGAGCTTGCTGAATCGTATTTCTGATCCAACGTGCAATAGTCTGATTGGAAGCAGGACACCCAATTTTGTTGTGAGCATACAGGACAAACAGGGCCTCTGTTTTCCGTATACGAGCCGTTCTAGCAACATAGATTTTCAAAGCTCTAACCACATCTAGAGACTTTGATTCAGTGAATGTGTCAGTAACTACTGGCACTACAATAGGTTGGTTTATGTGGAAAGATGAAACCACCTCGGAAGAAAATGTTGTCGAGTTCTCAACTCTGCCCTATCTTCATGGAAGATCAGGTAAGGGCTCTTGTGAGACAAAGCCCCCAATTCAGACACCCGTCTTGCAGATGCCAAAGTCAAAAGCATCACCACTTTCCAAGTGAGAAACTTCAACTCTATCTCTTGTAGAGGCTCAAACCAATCCGATTGAAGGAACTGCAACACCATGTTAAGGTCCCATGGTGCCACTGGAGGCACGAATGGAGGCTGGATGTGCAGAACCCCTTACACGAAGGTCTGAACCTCTGGAAGAGAGGCCAATTGTTTTTGGAAGAACACTGACAAGGCCGAAATCTGGACCTTGATTGATCCCAATCGGAGGCCCGCTTCCACAGCAGCCTGTAGAAAATGGAGGACACGTCCAAAGTGAAACTCTTCCTTAGGAGCTCTCTTGGATTCACACCAAGACACATATTTTCTCCAAATACGGTGGTAATGTTTCGACGTTACTCCCTTTCTGGCCTGAATAAGAGTGGGGATGACTTCCTTGGGAATACCCTTCCTGGCTAGGATCCGGCGCTCAACAGCCATGCCATCAAACGTAGCCGTGGTAAGTCTTGATACACGCATGGCCCCTGCTGCAGCAGGTCCTCGCGAGGAGGAAGAGGCCGAGGATCTTCTATGAGCAACTGCTGAAGATCTGGGCACCAAGACCTCCTTGGCCAGTCTGGGGCAATGAAGATTGCTCGAACCCTTGTTTTTCTTATGATCCTGAGTACCTTTGGGATCAGCGGAAGTGGAGGGAAGACATACACTGACGGGATAACCCATTGGGTCACTAGCGCATCCACCGCTATTGCTTGAGGGTCTCTCGACCTGGAACAGTATCTCTGAAGCTTCTTGTTGAGGCGAGATGCCATCATGTCTACTTCAGGAACTCCCCAAAGACTTGTCACCTCTGCGAAGACTTCTTGGTGGAGGCCCCACTCTCCTGGATGGAGATCGTGTCTGCTGAGGAAGTCTGCTTCCCAGTTGTCTACTCCCGGAATAAATATTGCCGACAGAGCTTGTAGATATTTTTCTGCCCAGCGGAGGATTTTTGCCGCCTCTGCCATTGCCGCTCTGCTTTTCGTTCCGCCCTGCCTGTTTATGTACGCGACTGCTGTTACATTGTGCCCCTGGATCTGCACGGGACGGTCTTGAAGAAGATGTACCACTTGTTGAGTGACTGCTCCCCAGCCTCGGAGACTTGCATCCGTGGTTACCAGGACCCAGTCCTGAATCCCGAACCTGCGTTCATCTAGTAGGTGAGAGCTGTGTAACAACCACAGGAGCGAAATCCTGGTTTTTGACGACAGGATTATCTTTCGGTGCATGTGCAGGTGTGACCCCGACCACTTGTCCCACAGGTCCCACTGGAATACTCTGGCATGGAACCTGCCAAACTGTATGGCCTCATAGGCTGCCACCATCTTCCCCAACAACCGAATGCACTGATGGATCGACACACAGTATGGTTTCAGTATCTGTTTTACCATTTTCTGTATTTCCAAAGCCTTTTCCAACGGCAAAAATAATCTCTGAACTTCTGTGTCCAGAATCATCCCGAGGAAAGACAACCTTGTCATCGGTTCCAACTGTGACTTTGGATAATTTATGATCCACCCGTGTTGTTGGAGTATTGACATAGAGAGAGAGATGTTTTGTAACAACTGCTCCCTGGATCTCGCCTTTATCAGGAGATCGTCCAGATAAGGAATTATATTGACTCCTTTCTGACGAAGGAGGACCATCATCTCCGCCATCACCTTGGTGAATACCCTCGGCGCTGTGGAGAGGCCAACAGGTAACGTCTGGAATTGGTACTGGCAATCCTGAACCGCGAATCTCAGATAAGCCTGGTGAGGAGGATAAATGGGAACATGCAGCTAAGCATCCTTTATGTCCACCGACACCATGTAGTCCCCCTCCTCCAGACTGGAAATCACCGCCTGAAGTGATTCCATCTTGAACTTGAACCTTTTCAGGTAGCAATTCAGATCTTTTAGGTTTAGGATCGGTCTGACCGAGCCGTCCGGCTTCGGAACAACAAAGAGACTTGAATAAAAACCCCGCCCTTGTTGTGACAACGGTACCAGGACTATGACCTGGTCCTGACATAATTTTTGGATTGCCGCTATTACTGCTTCTCTCTCTGGCGGAGAAACTGGCAAGGTCGATTTGAAAAATCGTCATGGGGGAACGTCTTGAAACTCCAGCTTGTATCCCTGGGATACTATTTGCAATACCCAGGGATCCAGGCCAGACAGAATCCAACCTTGGCTGAACATTTGAGACGTGCCCCCACCCGAGCGGCCTCCCGCAAGGGAGCTCCAGCGTCATGCTGAAGATTTGGCAGAAGTAGGGGTAGACTTCTGCTCTTGGGAACCGGAAGCCGCTGCGGACTTCTTTCCCTTTCCCCTTCCCCTACCTGCAAAGAAGGGGGGAACCTCTCGTCTTTTTGTATTTATTGGGCCGAAAGGTCTGCCTGTGCGGGTGATAGGTCTTTTTTGCCGGTGTAGGCGCAGAGGGCAAAAATGTTGATTTACCTGCGGTAGCCGCCGAGACTAACGCATCCAGGCCATCGCCAAATAAGGCCTCACCCTTATATGGGAGAGCCTCCATGTTTCTTTTGGAATCTGCATCCGCGTTCCACTGGCGAATCCACAACGCCCGCCTAGCCGATACTGCCATGGTAGCAGCTTGTAAACTCAAGAGTCCAATATCCATCATTGCTTCTAGCATGTAGGCGGCAGCGTCCTTGATATTCCCTAACTTAAGGAGTATCTCATCTTTATCAATCGTGTCAATTTCTGATGACACGCTTTCTGACCATTTTTCAATAGCGCGACTCACCCACGCGCAGGCAATAGTGGGCCTGAGCAGTGTACCATTGGCTACATAAAGGGATTTCAATGTCGTTTCCATTTTACGGTCTGCCGGCTCCTTAAGTGAAGCCGTGCCAGGTGCAGGGAGAATTACCTTCTTTGTCAACCTGGAAAGTACACTGTCTAACACAGGGGGTGATTCCCATTTTTCCCTGTCCTCAGCCGGGAAAGGGTAAGCTATCTGAATCCTTTTGGGAATACAAAATTTCTTATCAGGATTCACCCACATCCCTTCAAAGAGAGCATTTAGTTCGTGGGAAGGAGGGAACGTGACTTTGGATTTCTTTTCCTTATAAAAATAAGCCTTCTCCTGAGGTACAGGAGTGGTTTCTGTAACCTCCAACACGTCCCTTATAGCCACAATCATATATTGTATACTTTTCGCCAATTTATGATCTATCTCTCTGGAGTCAATATCCTCGACACAAGAATCAGAGTCCGTGTCGGTATCAGTGTTTACAACATTCGCAAATGGTCTCTTATGTGACCCAGAGGGGCCGCCTGCATAAGGAATAACAGAATCCTGAAAAATCACATCTTCCACAGATTTTCTCCAGCATGCAGCCTTAGATTCAGACTTATCTAATCTTTGGTTAATCAGATGCATACTGTCACGTATCTCTTTCACCCATGCAGGCTCTTGTTGTGCCGGCAGCGCCACCACATTACAACTCTGTGTCCCTAAAATGGCTTCCTCCGGGGAGGAACTCCCTGCCTCAGACATGCCTCACACATGTACAGCACACTCACAGACACACTGGGACTTATTTGGGGACAGACCCACAGTAAAATCTGTCAGAGGGACACAGTATAGGAGCAGCCAGTTCACAATCACAGCGCCAATATGTAATGAGTGTGAACACAGAATGCCCACAGCCAAATAGTGCTTTTATACAGATAATCACACTATAAAATGCACCACAACGCCTTGTGCCCCCCCAAATATCACCCTGTACTTGTCAGAAGTGGAGGAGAGGACCAGCGTGTTCTCTGCAGCCTGAGGAGAGAGAGAAAATGGCGCTGAGCAGTTTGCTGGCTGCCTGAGGAAGAAGCTCCGCCCCTGCAATGGCGCGTCCTTACACTCAGTAATCATTGTAATATTTATACTTGGACGGGAGTAGGACTGTGCCAGTGGCACCTTATGCTCCCTTTTAGCCAGTTTTGAGGTATATTTTTGCTACCCAGGCGCCCCCCCCCCCGCGCCCTGCACCCTGCAGTGCCTGTGTGTGTGGGCAGCAATGGCGTGCTGCGCTCCCGCCAGCAGCGCCGTACCTCAGCCGTCACTTACTTGATAGAAGTTCATTCTTCTTATACTCACCTGTCTTCTGACTTCTGGCTCTGCGAGGGGGGTGACGGCGTGCTGTGGGAGTGAGCATCTAGACACGGCTAGCGTTCAGTACCCTTCAGGAGCTATTGGTGTCCTGTCAGCCAGAAGCAGAGCCATGAAACTCTTTAGGAAGTTGGTTCTGCTTCTGCCCCCTCAGTCCCACGAAGCAGGGAGTCTGCTGCCAGCAGATCTCCCTGAAAATAAAAAACCTAACATAAGTCTTTTCAGAGAAACTCAGTAGAGCTCCTCAGAGTGCATCCAGTCTGCCTGGGCACATTTCTAAAACTGAGGTCTGGAGGAGGGGCATAGGGGGAGGAGCCAGTTCACACCCATTGAAAAGTCTTAAGAGTGCCCATGGCTCCTGCGGAACTGCCTATACCCCATGGTCTTGATGTGGTCCCCAGCATCCTCTAGGACGTATGAGAAATAATGATCATTATTATTATTATTAGTTTTATTATTATTAATAAAAGCATGTATATATAAATATCCAAATATTTTAAGCAGGGCCGGTGCTAGAGTGTTCGGCGCCCCCCTGCAAACTATAAATTTGCGCCTTCCCATATTTTACAAAGGGACAGTGTGCGGCAAAAAGGGATGTGGTTTCACAAGGAAGGGGCATGGCCACACAATAGTACCCCCATTTCAAATTACGCCACATAGAAGCACAATCTTATTCACATTACCCCGTACATAGCAGTGCTGTTTATACACATAATGTCCCCAGTAGTGGCGTCGGTTATACACATACTACCCCCTGTAGTAGCGCTGCTTATACACATAATAGCCCCTGTAGTAGTGCCGCTTATACACATAATAGCCCCTGTAGTAGTGCCGCTTATAAACATAATAGCCCCTTTAGTAGCACCGCTTATACATATAATACCCCCTGTAGCAGTACGGCGTATACACATAATAGCCCCCGTAGTAGCGCTACTTATACACATAATAGCCCCTGTAGTAGCGCTGGTTATACACATAATAGCCCCTATAGTAGCGCCGGTTACATATAATGCCCCAGTGGTCGAAGTGGAAATTTTGAAATTCACATTATACCACACAGAATGAGCCGAAATTCACATTATACCACACAGAATGAGCCGAAATTCACATTATAGCACACAGTATGAGCTGAAATTCACATTACAGCACATGGTATGAGCCGAAATTCACATTATAGCACACGGTATGAGCCGAAGTTCACATTATAGCACACGGTATGAGCCGAAATTCACATTATAGCACACGGTATGAGCCGAAATTCACATTACAGCACACAGAATGAGCCAAAATTCACATTATACCACACGGTATGAGCCGAAATTCACATTATACCTCATGGTATGAGCCGAAATTCACATTATGCCACACGGTATGAGCCGAAATTCACATTATAGCACACAGAATGAGCCAAAATTTACATTATAGCACATGGAATGAGCCGAAATTTACATTATAGCACATAAAATGAGCTGAAATTCACATTATAGCACATAGAATGAGGCAAAATTCACATTATCGCACATGGTATAGCATTATAGCACAGGATGGGAGCAGTAGTTCAGGGCAGTATGGGAGCAGTGGTGTGGAGCAGGGGGGCAGTATGGGAGCAGTGGTACAGAGCAAGGGGGGCAGTATGAGAGCAGTGGTGCGGAGCAGGGGTGGCAGTATGGGAGCAGTGGTGCGGAGCAGGGGGTGCAGTATGGGAGCAGTGGTGCAGAGCAGGGGGGGCAGTATGGGAGCAGTGGTGCGGAGCAGGGGGAGCAGTATGGCAGCAGTGGTGCGGAGTAGGGGGGGCAGTATGGCAGCAGCAGGGGGACAGGCACAGCACAGGGATGCAGAGAAGGGACAGCGCCCCTCCCAGCCTGGCGCCTACTTGCACTGCATCCCTTTGCTGAGCGTGTAGCACCGGGCCTGATTTTAAGAATATAATGAATGGATTACAGGAGTAGGGTATAATGGTATATGACCACCAGTAGTATTATATACTGTATGGGAGTCAAAGGGGAATAAAATCAGGGCCGCAACTGGTGTGTGTGCGTGTGTGTGTGTGTGGTGGTGGTGTGTGCTAAGAAAGGCATTCGCCCAGGGTGCAAGATTTGAGGGGGTGCCAAGGAGATACACAGGAGCAGTGTTTTTTCACCGGCAGTGCTGTGCTGTTCCAGTGAGACAGCAGACAGCTCCCGTGGCAGTGTCTCTGACCCACCTGTCTGCCCGCAGCTGGCTCCGACACTGTGCGGGTGAGCTCCAGTACCTGGGATCTCTCCTATGTCGGCTACTGTCTTAAACTCTCTTTTTTGCCATGCAGTGCTGCGACTAGCGTGCGGTGCACCATGCAACTATAGAAGCGAGCTGTTGGTGCTGTGTTTTTTAGCAGGCTATGATCCCGGCTGCCTAGCACCAACTGATAACAAGCTGCCGGCCACACACCATTGAGAGGACACTCTGCCCCAGGCTTTTGCTTGTTAAAAGGTGCAGTCACCGATGTTACAGAACTGGAAGGCTCACTTTGCTAGCTATCCACTTGACAGTGGAAACTATGAGCCTGGACAGCCTCCAACTCTCACTGAGTGTCACTACAGCAGCTTTGTGATGAGTTTAAAAGACAGAATTTATTATCTGCACTGTGCGCCCAGTTAGCAGTATCAACCTCCGCTTTACCTCCCAGATGGGGGGGGGGGGGGGGGGGGATTTGGTGTAGCTTATATTATAGGGGGGTGTAGTGTAGTGATGTAGTGTACCATACAGGTTATGTAGTGTAGTAATGTATTGCAGTATATAGGGGCATGTAGTGCACTGATGTAGTGTAGCATATAAGGGGATGTAATATAATGATGTAGTGTAGCATATAGGGGGATATTACATTTTGGTCGGAAACTGCCGTCTTGTCGGAAAGACAGCAGTTTCCGACAGGTTTAGGTCGGAAAGGGGTTCAGACCTATTCAATGCCCCTTTTTTTTTTCCGACAAGTCGGGAAATCCGACTTGTTGGAAAGCACGCGGCCGCCGTTCCACGTGTATTGTCGGAAGCGTGGTCAAACCCAACAGGCTTTAGCCCCATTTCCGACAATTTCAATGCGATTTTAAAAAAAGTCGGATTGGCATTGTAGGGAATGGGCCAGACCTGTCGGGTTTGGCCAGGCATTGAATACTCACATGCCGGATCCTTTCCGTTGGAAAGGATCCAACAGGAATTGAATACACCCCTTAGGGTATGTAGTGCAGTGTATAGGGATATGTAGTGTAGTGATGTAGTTCAGCATGTAGGGGATGTAGTATAGTGATGTAGTGCAGTCAGGGGTGCCAAAACGTGTTGTGGTGGGGGGATGGGCATATATATATAAAAAAAAAAATTGCGCTTTCCCCCCATGATTATCCACCCCCACCCCACCCCATGCGGGGAGCACTTACCGCCCAGACTCTGACTTCAAAACTCCGGCGCCACGGCATGTTGCCCCGCGTCCTCCTGTCCTAGCTGGCTCTCAGATGCATTACTGGGAGGAGACGTGGCCATGCTAGGCTTGCTAGGACATCCCCGCCTCCTCCCAGTAATGCCTCTGTGAAGAGCCGGCTGGACAGGACACGGGGCAGCACGCTGAGGCGCCGAGTTTTGAAGTCACAGTTTCCGCTGTGATCTGGGGGGTAAGCACTCCCCACGCCTGCGCCTCCGTCATGTTTTGGGGGGGCATGCTGCCTCCTTGCCCCACCCCCCTGATTCCGATGCCTATGAGTGCAGTGGATAGGGAAATGTAGTGCAGTGATGAAGTGTTATGATATAGTGCAATGTATGGGGACACACAGGGGGGCATGTAGTGGAACACGCTGCCGGGGGGGGGGGGGGGGGGGATGTGACGGTTAGGGCATTTGGGGCATGTAGGGGAAAATTGTCTAATAGTATCCCTTTTTTGCAAAATTTTTGAAAATCTGAATATTTTAGTCTGACAGGGTTTCTTTGTTTGCGGTTTGTCTTTTCTTTTTTCTTTCTTTTTTTTTTGGGGGGGGGGGGGGGTGTCGAATTACTGTCTTGCCCTGGGTGATGAAAATCCTAGTTTCGTTTCTAATAAAATGAATAAAATTAAGTGAAATGTGGGCACAGTAGCAGGATGCTATGACAAGTTCTGGGTCTTATTGTATTCAATGGGCATAGTCAACTGTAACTGTAAGGCCTCCATGGAGACATTGGGGTAGAGATGTATTAAGCCTGGAGAACGGATAAAGAAGTGATAAAGTGCAAGGTGATAACGCACCAGCCAGCAGCTCCTAACTGTCATTTTTCAAATCCATAATGATTGGCTGGTGTGTTATCACCTTGCACTTATCACTGGTTATATCACTTCTTTATCCCTTCTCTAGATTAATACATCTGCCCAGGAGCATAGCTACCATAGATGCAGGGAGTGTAGCTGCTATGGGGCCCAGAGCTGAGAGGGGTCACCTTCCCTGTCACAGTTACATGTGTTATATACATTTTTCGTCATTGGGTGGTACATAGGGGTCCTTTCAAACTTTTTCCTTGGGGCCTGCAATATATCTAGGTATGTCCCTAGACCTGCTCATTGTAGTGTGGTATAAAATGAACTGGAGGGAATTTTAATGTTATATAATATTAATTGGGGCACTGTAATGAGGCACAATATGAACGGGGAGCACTATATAATTGGGGGTACTGTGCTGCATAATGTGTACTGGCAGCTCTGAAATGTGACATAGGGTGAACTTAAGCACTACTACGATACATAAAAGAAACTAGGGCACTACTATGGGGCATAACATTAAATAAGGCTCTATTATGGTTCAGACAATGAACTAGGTAACTAATATAGGGCATACAATTAACAACTGCTGCAGAGAATTGTTTCACTAAAAGCATTGGGACGGGGGCCCCTACAAATTGTTGCTATGGGGCCCAAAAAGTTTTGGCTACGCCCCTGCATCTGCCCCATTATGCCTGCTGAAGCGGTGACATGACTCCTGAGGGGTTGTGGCCAACAAATATTTCTCCTTGGCTATCCTGGGCTTACCCCACCTTTTGAAGCCCCTGCACAGGAATTAAACTGATCTCTGTTACCTTCATAAGAGTTAAAAATAGTTTTATTTTCTGTAATATTTATATTTTCTATTCTTTTTTTAAATATAAGTTTTATTCGTGAGAGGACATGTACAGAACTGAAAAACACACATGACCTACACAGAGGCCATTGAAAATGCAAACAAACAGCTTACAGCAAAGCCTAAATGGAATAATCTAGTAGGCCAATTGGGCACAGAACTCAAATTATATCAGATCCAATAAAAAAACTTGTAGGTAATACTTTTTAAAGTCGCTCTCACATTTTGTTTTAATATTATAAAAAACAGTTAAAGAAAAGGAGTCACTAGAGAAACTAAAACTCAAGGTGACGATGACAGTTAGAAAAAAAAAAAAAAGACAGAAAAGACCAAAGAGAGGAGAAGGTAAAGCGTAGGGGAGGTAATGGGATGGGAGGGAACGATCCGACAGGTCATCCAAGGTTCCAACCGATTAGCTCGGTGAATTGGATACTGAAAACTGGTCCATATACTCTAAATAGTTTGCCATCACTTTAAGTAAAGGCGAGAGGGGAGTTAAAAAATAAAGACCATGGGTTCCAAACCTTTATAAATGAAGCAGAAGAGTTCTTCAGGATACTTGAAACATGTTCCATTGAGTAAATATGCCATATTTTAGCTATTATCTCATCTATCTTGGGGACCCCCGAGGACCGCTACTGTGCTGCTATACAACATCTGGTTACAAGGACCATGTGAGTGAATAATTTGTGCTGGTGGCATGTAATCTCGGGGATGTTCATTGACAGAAGGAAACAGCCAGCCTTAAAAGGAATTGGAACAGATAGGACTGCAGAGGCCAATGTCGCCACCTCCCTCCACAAGGGAGGAAGAATTGGGCATGTCCACCATATATGAAAGAATGCGCCGTCCATATTTTTACATCTCCAGCACAGTGGGGAAATCTCAGGATACATTT
Source organism: Pseudophryne corroboree (assembly GCF_028390025.1). NCBI lineage: Eukaryota > Metazoa > Chordata > Amphibia > Anura > Myobatrachidae > Pseudophryne > Pseudophryne corroboree. The sequence continues at coordinate 423,019,915 of NC_086445.1, read as the reverse complement.
TGTTAATACCACCTATAAAAAAGTTTATAGGCGTTCTCCTTCAATCTCACACACACAGAACTAGAGGCCACCCTAGAATAAATTGAGGACCATTCGTCTGCCTCTCGCGATTTATATTTTCTATTATAGCTTGAGTAATACTTAAGTTAACTAAATTGGTATTACCAATAAAAAAGAGAGGAAAGTTGAGATATTGTATAAAGAACTAGTAGGGAAAAAAAACCATGGTGAACTGAGCGGTCAACATACAATTTTTGGAGTAAAATGTTAAATGACTGTCTTTTTGATTTATAATTTATTGGATTATTCAGGAACTGTGAAGGCAACATTTTGGACAGATATGGAAAATAGCTGACCATAATTAAGTGAGAATAACAGTTTTAAGAATTGGTACATATCAGCCCTGTACCAGTAATACTAGTGATTATCTGAGCGAGACATATTACAAAGTATTGGTTTAAAACTGAGAGATACTACTAATCCTTAGTACAAATTATTAGTAGTGATGAGCGGGTTCGGTTCCTCGGAATCCGAACCCCCCCGAACTTCACCCTTTTTACACGGGTCCGAGGCAAACTCGGATCCTCCCGCCTTGCTCGGTTAACCCGAGCGCGCCCGAACGTCATCATCCCGCTGTCGGATTCTCGTGAGATTCGGATTCTATATAAGGAGCCGCGCGTCGCCGCCATTTTTCACTCGTGCATTGGAAATGATAGTGAGAGGACGTGGCTGGCATCCTCTCACTTTGTTTCAGGGGGCTGCAGTGCAAATATCTTTATTCTGGGGACCAGCAGTATTATAGGAGTACAGTGCAGAGTTTTGCTGACCAGTGACCACCAGTATTATACGTTGTCTGCCTGAAAAACGCTCCATATCTGTGCTCAGTGTGCTGCATATATCTGTGCTCACACTGCTTTATTGTGGGGACTGGGGACCAGCAGTATTATATAGGAGGAGTACAGTGCAGAGTTTTGCTGACCAGTGACCACCAGTATTATACGTTCTCTGCCTGAAAAATGCTCCATATCTGTGCTGCATTGTAGTATATAGTAGGAGTACAGTGCATAAGTTTGCTGACCACCAGGATATAATATATAGGAGTACGGTACAGAAGGCCACTGCTCTACCTACCTCTGTGTCGTAAAGTACACTATCCATCCATACCTGTGGTGCATTTCAGTTTTGCACAGTTTGCTGACCACCAGTATATAATATATAGCAGTACGGTACAGTAGGCCACTGCTCTACCTACCTCTGTGTCGTCAAGTATACTATCCATCCATACCTGTGGTGCATTTCAGTTTTGCACAGTTTGCTGACCACCAGTATATAATATATAGCAGTACGGTACAGTAGGCCACTGCTCTACCTACCTCTGTGTCGTCAAGTATACTATCCATCCATACCTGTGGTGCATTTCAGTTTTGCACAGTTTGCTGACCACCAGTATATAATATATAGCAGTACGGTACAGTAGGCCACTGCTCTACCTACCTCTGTGTCGTCAAGTATACTATCCATCCATACCTGTGGTGCATTTCAGTTTTGCACAGTTTGCTGACCACCAGTATATAATATATAGCAGTACGGTACAGTAGGCCACTGCTCTACCTACCTCTGTGTCGTCAAGTATACTATCCATCCATACCTGTGGTGCATTTCAGTTTTGCACAGTTTGCTGACCACCAGTATATAATATATAGCAGTACGGTACAGTAGGCCACTGCTCTACCTACCTCTGTGTCGTCAAGTATACTATCCATCCATACCTGTGGTGCATTTCAGTTTTGCACAGTTTGCTGACCACCAGTATATAATATATAGCAGTACGGTACAGTAGGCCACTGCTCTACCTACCTCTGTGTCGTCAAGTATACTATCCATCCATACCTGTGGTGCATTTCAGTTTTGCACAGTTTGCTGACCACCAGTATATACTATATAGCAGTACGGTACAGTAGGCCACTGCTCTACCTACCTCTGTGTCGTCAAGTATACTATCCATCCATACCTGTGGTGCATTTCAGTTGTGCGCAGTATATATAGTAGTAGGCCATTGCTATTGATACTGGCATATAATTCCACACATTAAAAAATGGAGAACAAAAATGTGGAAGGTAAAATAGGGAAAGATCAAGATCCACTTCCACCTCGTGCTGAAGCTGCTGCCACTAGTCATGGCCGAGACGATGAAATGCCATCAACGTCGTCTGCCAAGGCCGATGCCCAATGTCATAGTAGAGACCTCAAACTTAGAAAGCGCTATGCTCTTGTGTGTGTCAGCTGTGCAGCTCCTTAGTATTAAAATACACCTCCTCCCAATTGTGCACTGCTGCTTTCAATAATGGGTAGTTGAATCCCAATAGTTATTGTATAAATCAAAAAACAAAAGGTTGAAAGCGCTGTCCACAATAAAAGAGTTTTTTATTTGGTTAAAAATTTATAAAATCACTAGTTCACATATAATCACTAATCAATACTGATCTAAAAGTTAAACATCAAAGCATATTGCGGACCATATCTATTTTTCAGTGGTACCTAATAGTGAAACAGTTTAAACACAGTGGATACACTTGCATTAAATTGACACACTCTATTCCAAGTGAAACAATTGTATCAGATGTTATATATTACTCCACTCAGTGTTTCTTCCCTTGGTAATTATCTCCTTTGAACAGCCTCCTACAAAATAGAATTAATTGGAAGAATTTAAATGTTCACAGTCCCAGACATATCTGGAGTGATATTATGATCACCTTAGATCTGAATTAATTACACAGAATATTTATATATATCTCCTCCCGCTGGGACAATAATCCATCCAAAAGCACAGATTTGAAGCACGTAATATCTGAGTTAAAAGAGATACAGTTGCCACTTTTCGTAATACAGTCTCTTATTTGGAGGCTACTGAAACTGAATTAATAGACAGTTCTGATGGGTGTCCCCGTCTGGTGATGAAAATTTAAATAAATACAGTAGAGCTCCTGTTAGATATTAAGCATGCTCCACAGTTCATTCATAAATTCTTATTCAGTAAATGGAGGCCTCATACACGGCTAGTCTCACCCCTGTTAGGCTCGGCTACTGCTCCCGCCGGGCGTCCGTCGGTATCATAGGCAGCACACAGCTGCTTCACTTGCACCAAAGATCTCGCGGCCCGCCACTCCTAAGACAGTGCCACAGAAAGCTTGTGGTGATGCAGCCTGTCGGACTCGTTAGCTCCGGCGGTATCCGTCAGCGACTGCGCGCTGTTTTCACAGTTCCCGAGACTTTACCAGGTGCCTTGCCGACAAGAGGGAACCCATGAGCTGTTTTCACGATTAGGTCCACACACGCAAGGAGCACTCTTGACGCGTTTCTCAGCCGTATGTCTATGGCTGTTTCCTCAGAAGAATGCACTCCCCTTCCTATTCGGGATCCGGACTGAAAGTCGACAGTAACTAGGTCGACAATGTCTAGATCGACCACTATTGGTCGACAGTAACTAGGTCGACAGGGTGTCTAGGTCGACAGGGTCTTTAGGTCGACATGTTCTAGGTCGACAGGTCAAAAGATCGACATGAGTTTTTCACAATTTTTTTCTCTTTTTGAACCTTTTCATACTTAACGATCCACATGGACTACGATTGGAACGGTAATCTGTGCCGAGCGAAGCGGTAGCGGAGCGAAGGCACCATGCCCGAAGCATGGCGAGCGGACGCGGTGCACTAATTGGGGTTCCCGGTCACTCTACGAAGAAAACGACACCAAAATAACATTAAAAACTCATGTCGACCTTTTGACCTGTCGACCTAGAACATGTCGACCTAAAGACCCTGTCGACCTAGACACCCTGTCGACCTAGTTACTGTCGACCAATAGTGGTCGACCTAGACATTGTCGACCTAGTTACTGTCGACTTTCAATACCACACCCTCCTATTCACTGCTTTTATCCTCAGAGGGGTATCAATCAACATCTTAATAGGGTCCTTATGTTCATTAACCCTTTCACTTTCAGATTCCATTCTTAAACCTATAGTTGCTAATAGCAACCTTAAAGTATTGATCCTAAAAACCTACACAGTAATTAAACATCTCTAATATCAAACTATATAGGAACTGTTTTATCACACAGCTGACACACACTATAAGACATCCTCTACATCCAAATAAAATAAAATAAATTAAATTAAATAAATGAAAAACCAGCTCAATTAAAATAGATGTTTTCCACTTGGATCGACCATCCAATGGGGGTAATTCCAAGTTGATCGCAGCAGGAATTTAGTTAGCAATTGGGAAAAACCATGTGCACTGCAGAGGAGGCAGATTTAACATGTGCAGAGAGAGTTAGATTTGGGTGGGTTATTTTATTTCTGTGCAGGGTAAATACTGACTGCTTTATTTTTACACTGCAAATTAGATTGCAGATTGAACACACCCCACCCAAATCTAACTCTCTCTGCACATGTTAAATCTGCCTCCCCTGCAGTGCACATGGTTTTGCCCAATTGCTAACTAAATTCCTGCTGCGATCAACTTGGAATTACCCCCAATATTTTATATCTATTCATAACCCATATTATCATGAGCAGGCTCTATGAAATTAGACATCAAGGTTATACAATATATCAAAGTTATAACATACAGGGGTGAGACTAGCCGTGTATGCGGCCTCCATTTACTGAATAAGAATTTATGAATGAACTGTGGAGCATGCTTAATATCTAACAGGAGCTCTACTTTATTTATTTAAATTTTCATCAGAACTGTCTATTAATTCAGTTTCAGTAGCCTCCAAATAAGAGACTGTATTACGAAAAGTGGCAACTGTATCTCTTTTAACTCAGATATTGCGTGCTTCAAACCTGTGCTTTTGGATGGATTATTGTCCCAGCGGGAGGAGATATATATAAATATTCTGTGTAATTAATTCAGATCTAAGGTGATCATATCTCTCCAGATATGTCTGGGACTGTGAACATTTAAATCCTTCCAATTACTTCTATTTTGTAGGAGGCTGTTCAAAGGAGATAATTACCAAGGTAAGAAACACTGAGTGGAGTAATATATAACATCTGATACAATTGTTTCACTTGGAATAGAGTGTGTCAATTTAATGCAAGTGTATCCACTGTGTTTAAACTGTTTCACTATTAGGTACCACTGAAAAATAGATATGGTCCGCAATATGCTTTGATGTTTAACTTTTAGATCAGTATTGATTAGTGGTCATAGTAGAGAGCATGTAAAATCCAAAACACAAAAGTTCAGTAAAATGACCCAAAAATCAAAATTAAAAGCGTCTGAGGAGAAGCGTAAACTTGCCAATATGCCATTTACGACACGGAGTGGCAAGGAACGGCTGAGGCCCTGGCCTATGTTCATGGCTAGTGGTTCAGCTTCACATGAGGATGAAAGCACTCATCCTCTTGCTATAAAAATGAAAAGACTTAAGCTGGCAAAAGCACAGCAAAGAACTGTGCGTTCTTCTAAATCACAAATCCCCAAGGAGAGTCCAATTGTGTCGGGTGTGAAGCCTGACCTTCCCAACACTGGACGGGAAGAGGTGGCGCCTTCCACCATTTGCACGCCCCCTGCAAGTGCTGGAAGGAGCACCCGCAGTCCAGTTCCTGATAGTCAAATTGAAGATGTCACTGTTGAAGTACACCAGGATGAGGATATGGGTGTTGCTGGCGCTGGGGAGGAAATTGACAAGGAGGATTCTGATGGTGAGGTGGTTTGTTTAAGTCAGGCACCCGGGGAGACACATGTTGTCCGTGGGACGAATATGGCCATTGACATGCCTGGTCAAATTACAAAAAAAATCACCTCTTCGGTGTGGAATTATTTTAACACAAATGCGGACAACAGGTGTCAAGCCGTGTGTTGCCTTTGTCAAGCTGTAATAAGTAGGGCTAAGGATGTTAACCACCTCGGAACATCCTCCCTTATACGTCACCTGCAGCGCATTCATCATAAGTCAGTGACAAGTTCAAAAACTTTGGATGACAGCGGAAGCAGTCCACTGACCACTAAATCCCTTCCTCTTGTAACCAAGCTCCTGCAAACCACACCACCAACTCCCTCAGTGTCAATTTCCTCCTTACACAGGAAAGCCAATAGTCCTGCAGGCCATGTCACTGTCAAGTCTGACGAGTCCTCTCCTGCCTGGGATTCCTCCGATGCATCCTTGAGTGTAACGCCTCCTGCTGCTGGCGCTGCTGTTGTTGCTGCTGGGAGTCGATCGTCATCCCAGAGGGGAAGTTGGAAGACCACTTGTACTACTTCCAGTAAGCAATTGACTGTCCAACAGTCCTTTGCGAGGAAGATGAAATATAACAGCAGTCATCCTGCTGCAAAGCGGATAACTCAGGCCTTGGCAGCCTGGGCGGTGAGAAACGTGTTTCCGTTATCCACCGTTAATTCACAGGCAACTACAGACTTTATTGAGGTACTGTGTCCCCGGTACCAAATACCATCTAGGTTCCATTTCTCTAGGCAGGCGATACCGAAAATGTACACAGACCTCAGAAAGAGAGTCACCAGTGACCTAAAAAATGCAGTTGTACCCAATGTCCACTTAACCACGGACATGTGGACAAGTGGAGCAGGGCAGACTCAGGACTATATGGCTGTGACAGCCCACTGGGTAGATGTATTGCCTCCCGCAGCAAGAACAGCAGCGGCGGCACCAGTAGCAGCATCTCGCAAACGCCAACTCGTTCCTAGGCAGGCTACGCTTTGTATCACCGCTTTCCAGAAGAGGCACACAGCTGACAACCTCTTACGGAAACTGAGGAACATCATCGCAGAATGGCTTACCCCAAATGGACTCTCCTGGGGATTTGTGACATCGGACAACGCCAGCAATATTGTGCGTGCATTACATCTGGGCAAATTCCAGCACGTCCCATGTTTTGCACATACATTGAATTTGGTGGTGCAGAATTATTTAAAAAAACGACAGGGGTGTGCAAGAGATGCTGTCGGTGGCCCGAAGAATTGCGGGCCACTTTCGGCATTCAGTCGCCGCGTGCAGAAGACTGGAGCACCAGCAAACAGTCCTGAACCTGCCCTGCCATCATCAGAAGCAAGAGGTGGTAACGAGGTGGAATTCAACCCTCTATATGCTTCAGAGGATGGAGGAGCAGCAAAAGGCCATTCAAGCCTATACATCTGCCTACGATATAGGCAAAGGAGGGGGAATGCACCTGACTCAAGCGCAGTGGAGAATGATTTCAACGTTGTGCAAGGTTCTGCAACCCTTTGAACTTGCCACACGTGAAGTCAGTTCAGACACTGCTAGCCTGAGTCAGGTCATTCCCCTCATCAGGCTTTTGCAGAAGAAGCTGGAGACATTGAAGGAGGAGCTAAAACAGAGCGACTCCGCTAGGCATGTGGGACTTGTGGATGGAGCCCTTAATTCGCTAAACCAGGATTCACGGGTGGTCAATCTGTTGAAATCAGAGCACTACATTTTGGCTACCATGCTCGATCCTAGATTTAAAACCTACGTTGGATCTCTATTTCCGGCAGACACAAGTCTGCAGAGGTTCAAAGACCTGCTGGTGAGAAAATTGTCAAGTCAAGCGGAACGTGACCCGTCAACAGCTCCTCCTTCACATTCTCCCGCAACTGGGGGAGCGAGGAAAAGGCTAAGAATTCCGAGCCCACCCGCTGGCGGTGATGCAGGGCAGTCTGGAGCGAGTGCTGACATCTGGTCCGGACTGAAGGACCTGCCAACAATTACTGACATGTCGTCTACTGTCACTGCATATGATTCTCTCCCCATTGAATGAATGGTGGAGGATTATATGAGTCACCGCATCCAAGTAGGCACGTCAGACAGTCCGTACGTATACTGGCAGGAAAAAGAGGCAATTTGGAGGCCCTTGCAGAAACTGGCTTTATTTTACCTAAGTTGCCCACCCTCCAGTGTGTACTCCGAAAGAGTGTTTAGTGCAGCCGCTCACCTTGTCAGCAATCGTCGTACGAGGTTACTTCCAGAAAATGTGGAGAAGATGATGTTCATCAAAATTAATTATAATCAATTCCTCCGTGGAGACATTCACCAGCAATTGCCTCCAGAAAGTACACAGGGACCTGAGATGGTGGATTCCAGTGGGGACGAATTAATAATCTGTGAGGATGGGGATGTACACAGTGAAAGGGGTGAGGAATCGGACGAAGAGGAGGAGGTGGACATCTTGCCTCTGTAGAGCCAGTTTGTGCAAGGAGAGATTGATTGCTTCTTTTTTGGTGGGGGCCCAAACCAACCAGTCATTTCAGTCACAGTTGTGTGGCAGACCCTGTCGCTGAAATGATGGGTTTGTTAAAGTGTGCATGTCCTGTTTATACAACATAAGGGTGGGTGGGAGGGCCCAAGGACAATTCCAACTTGCACCTCTTTTTTCTTTCATTTTTCTTTGCATCATGTGCTGTTTGGGGACTATTTTTTTGAAGTGCCATCCTGCCTGACACTGCAGTGCCACTCCTAGATGGGCCAGGTGTTTGTGTCGGCCACTTGTGTCGCTTAGCTTAGCCATCCAGCGACCTTGGTGCACCTCTTTTTTTCTTTGCATCATGGGGACTATTTTTTTGAAGTGCCATCCTGTCTGACACTGCAGTGCCTCTCCTAGATGGGCCAGGTGTTTGTGTCGGCCACTTGGGTCGCTTAGCTTAGTCATCCAGCGACCTCGGTGCAAATTTTAGGACTAAAAATAATATTGTGAGGTGTGAGGTGTTCAGAATAGACTGAAAATGAGTGGAAATTATGGTTATTGAGGTTAATAATACTATGGGATCAAAATGACCCCCAAATTCTATGACTTCAGCTGTTTTTGAGGGGTTTTTGTAAAAAAACACCCGAATCCAAAACACACCCGAATCCAACAAAAAATTTTCAGGGAGGTTTTGCCAAAACGCGTCCGAATCCAAAACACGGCCGCGGAACCGAATCCAAAACCAAAACACAAAACCCGAAAAATGTCCGGTGCACATCACTAATTATTAGACTTTATATGATTAATGTTTTGTTACTCCATGTCTATATTAGAGATGAGCGGGTTCGGTTTCTTTGAATCCGAACCCGCACGAACTTCACTTTTTTTTCCACGGGTCCGAGCGACTCGGATCTTCCCGCCTTGCTCGGTTAACCCGAGCGCGCCCGAACGTCATCATGACGCTGTCGGATTCTCGCGAGGCTCGGATTCTATCGCGAGACTCGGATTCTATATAAGGAGCCGCGCGTCGCCGCCATTTTCACTCGTGCATTGAGATTGATAGGGAGAGGACGTGTCTGGCGTCCTCTCCATTAGAATAGAGATAGATAGATTAGATAGAGAGAGATTGTGCAGAGTCGCAGACAGAGTTAGTTTACCACAGTCAGTGACCAGTGCAGTTGCTAGTTAACTTTTATTTAATATAATATATCCGTTCACTTCTCTCTGCTATATCCGTTCTCTGCCTGAAAAAAAAAACGATACACAGCACAGTCAGTCACACAGTGTGACTCAGTCTGTGTGCACTCAGCTCAGCCCAGTGTGCTGCACAGTCATCAATGTATAAATTAAAAGCTTATAATTAATTGTGGGGGAGACTGGGGAGCACTGCAGGTTGTTAGCAGGAGCCAGGAGTACAATTATATTAATTAACAGTGCACACTTTTGCTGCAGGAGTGGTGACCAGTGCCTGACCACCAGTATAGTATTGTTGTATACTACTAATATCTCTTTAAATATCAACCAGTCTATATTAGCAGCAGACACAGTACAGTGCGGTAGTTCACGGCTGTGGCTACCTCTGTGTCGGCACACGGCAGGCAGTCCGTCCGACCAGAATTGTATTATTTATTATTATATACCTACCACCTAACCGTGGTTTTTTTTTCATTCTTTATACCGTCATAGTGTCATCCTAATTGTTACGAGTATACTACTATCTCTTTATCAACCAGTGTACAGTGCGGTAGTTCACGGCTGTGGCTACCTCTGTGTCGGCACACGGCAGGCAGTCCGTCCGACCAGAATTGTATTATTTATTATTATATACCTACCACCTAACCGTGGTTTTTTTTTCATTCTTTATACCGTCATAGTGTCATCCTAATTGTTACGAGTATACTACTATCTCTTTATCAACCAGTGTACAGTGCGGTAGTTCACGGCTGTGGCTACCTCTGTGTCGGCACACGGCAGGCAGTCCGTCCGACCAGAATTGTATTATTTATTATTATATACCTACCACCTAACCGTGGTTTTTTTTTCATTCTTTATACCGTCATAGTGTCATCCTAATTGTTACGAGTATACTACTATCTCTTTATCAACCAGTGTACAGTGCGGTAGTTCACGGCTGTGGCTACCTCTGTGTCGGCACACGGCAGGCAGTCCGTCCGACCAGAATTGTATTATTTATTATTATATACCTACCACCTAACCGTGGTTTTTTTTTCATTCTTTATACCGTCATAGTGTCATCCTAATTGTTACGAGTATACTACTATCTCTTTATCAACCAGTGTACAGTGCGGTAGTTCACGGCTGTGGCTACCTCTGTGTCGGCACACGGCAGGCAGTCCGTCCGACCAGAATTGTATTATTTATTATTATATACCTACCACCTAACCGTGGTTTTTTTTTCATTCTTTATACCGTCATAGTGTCATCCTAATTGTTACGAGTATACTACTATCTCTTTATCAACCAGTGTACAGTGCGGTAGTTCACGGCTGTGGCTACCTCTGTGTCGGCACACGGCAGGCAGTCCGTCCGACCAGAATTGTATTATTTATTATTATATACCTACCACCTAACCGTGGTTTTTTTTTCATTCTTTATACCGTCATAGTGTCATCCTAATTGTTACGAGTATACTACTATCTCTTTATCAACCAGTGTACAGTGCGGTAGTTCACGGCTGTGGCTACCTCTGTGTCGGCACACGGCAGGCAGTCCGTCCGACCAGAATTGTATTATTTATTATTATATACCTACCACCTAACCGTGGTTTTTTTTTCATTCTTTATACCGTCATAGTGTCATCCTAATTGTTACGAGTATACTACTATCTCTTTATCAACCAGTGTACAGTGCGGTAGTTCACGGCTGTGGCTACCTCTGTGTCGGCAGTCGGCAGGCAGTCCGTCCATCCATAATTGTATTATTATTATAATATATACCACCTAACTGTGGTATTTTTTTTTCTTTCTTTATACCGTCGTCATAGTGTCATACTAGTTGTTACGAGTATACTACTATCTCTTTATCAACCAGTGTACAGTGCGGTAGTTCACAGCTGTGGCTACCTCTGTGTCGGCAGTCGGCAGGCAGTCCGTCCATCCATAATTGTATTATTATTATAATATATACCACCTAACCGTGGTTTTTTTTTCATTCTTTATACCGTCGTCATAGTGTCATACTAGTTGTTACGAGTATACTACTATCTCTTTATCAACCAGTGTACAGTGCGGTAGTTCACGGCTGTGGCTACCTCTGTGTCGGCAGTCGGCAGGCAGTCCGTCCATCCATAATTGTATTATTATTATAATATATACCACCTAACCGTGGTTTTTTTTTCATTCTTTATACCGTCGTCATAGTGTCATACTAGTTGTTACGAGTATACTACTATCTCTTTATCAACCAGTGTACAGTGCGGTAGTTCACGGCTGTGGCTACCTCTGTGTCGGCAGTCGGCAGGCAGTCCGTCCATCCATAATTGTATTATTATTATAATATATACCACCTAACCGTGGTTTTTTTTTCATTCTTTATACCGTCGTCATAGTGTCATACTAGTTGTTACGAGTATACTACTATCTCTTTATCAACCAGTGTACAGTGCGGTAGTTCACGGCTGTGGCTACCTCTGTGTCGGCACTCGGCAGCCCGTCCATAATTGTATATACCACCTAACCGTGGTTTTTTTTTCTTTCTTTATACATACATACTAGTTACGAGTATACTATCTCTTTATCAACCAGTCTATATATTAGCAGCAGACACAGTACAGTGCGGTAGTTCACGGCTGTGGCTACCTCTGTGTCGGCACTCGGCAGCCCGTCCATAATTGTATACTAGTATCCAATCCATCCATCTCCATTGTTTACCTGAGGTGCCTTTTAGTTGTGCCTATTAAAATATGGAGAACAAAAATGTTGAGGTTCCAAAATTAGGGAAAGATCAAGATCCACTTCCACCTCGTGCTGAAGCTGCTGCCACTAGTCATGGCCGAGACGATGAAATGCCAGCAACGTCGTCTGCCAAGGCCGATGCCCAATGTCATAGTACAGAGCATGTCAAATCCAAAACACCAAATATCAGTAAAAAGCCTCTTTTTTTCTTTGCGTCATGTGCTGTTTGGGGAGGGTTTTTTGGAAGGGACATCCTGCGTGACACTGCAGTGCCACTCCTAGATGGGCCCGGTGTTTGTGTCGGCCACTAGGGTCGCTAATCTTACTCACACAGCTACCTCATTGCGCCTCTTTTTTTCTTTGCGTCATGTGCTGTTTGGGGAGGGTTTTTGGGAAGGGCCATCCTGCGTGACACTGCAGTGCCACTCCTAGATGGGCCCGGTGTTTGTGTCGGCCACTAGGGTCGCTAATCTTACTCACACAGCTACCTCATTGCGCCTCTTTTTTTCTTTGCGTCATGTGCTGTTTGGGGAGGGTTTTTTGGAAGGGACATCCTGCGTGACACTGCAGTGCCACTCCTAGATGGGCCCGGTGTTTGTGTCGGCCACTAGGGTCGCTAATCTTACTCACACAGCTACCTCATTGCGCCTCTTTTTTTCTTTGCGTCATGTGCTGTTTGGGGAGGGTTTTTTGGAAGGGCCATCCTGCGTGACACTGCAGTGCCACTCCTAGATGGGCCCGGTGTTTGTGTCGGCCACTAGGGTCGCTAATCTTACTCACACAGCTACCTCATTGCGCCTCTTTTTTTCTTTGCGTCATGTGCTGTTTGGGGAGGGTTTTTTGGAAGGGACATCCTGCGTGACACTGCAGTGCCACTCCTAGATGGGCCCGGTGTTTGTGTCGGCCACTAGGGTCGCTTATCTTACTCACACAGCGACCTCGGTGCAAATTTTAGGACTAAAAATAATATTGTGAGGTGTGAGGTATTCAGAATAGACTGAAAATGAGTGTAAATTATGGTTTTTGAGGTTAATAATACTTTGGGATCAAAATGACCCCCAAATTCTATGATTTAAGCTGTTTTTTAGTGTTTTTGGAAAAAAACACCCGAATCCAAAACACACCCGAATCCGACAAAAAAAATTCGGTGAGGTTTTGCCAAAACGCGTTCGAACCCAAAACACGGCCGCGGAACCGAACCCAAAACCAAAACACAAAACCCGAAAAATTTCAGGCGCTCATCTCTAGTCTATATGTGCATTGCATGAACTGATTGGCTTGTTTTTAAGTATACAAAGTAGTCGGTTAATTATCATTATCAAAAGGTATCAATCGGGTGTGTTAATACTTTATAAAAATATAAGTTACTAATAAAATTGTCATGTAGTCAATCCTGTTTCCAGTTATACTGTGCCATATAAGATCTTGCTCTCTCTCTCTCTCTCTCTCTCTCTCTATATATATATATATATATATATATAGAGAGAGAGAGAGTAGGTGCGGGCTGGCACTCATTCCAACGGCTGGAATTTACCCTGGTGCCCTCTGGAAGAACTTTTGCAGAATACCAACATAGAAAACAGCGGCACTCAGGGAATTTCAAAACAGATAGATGTATTCAAAGTGTACAAGAAAGCCGATGTTTCGGGGCTCACCCGCCCCTTTGTCAAGGTGTGTAACAGTAAATAAAAGCAAACACATACCTTATATCTAGAAGAAGCCCGCCAGTGTTCGTGCGTGGACCGGAGACGCGGCTTCCCGCTGTACTTCCGGTCCCTCTGTGATGACCTCACTACGGCTGCGCCTTTTGGTTGTCTAGGCAACCCGGACGCTCCTCCGTGCACAGGTCTTTCTATAAATGAAAACATCAGTGACAGAAATGTATCAATTGAGCCCTATACATAATACGGCTCTTACAGGGAGGCCCCCATAGTCTTATAGCTATTGGATCTGTTAGGGCAGGATGCTCTATATGCATAATACTGTTATATATGGATCCATATGTGCATTTAATTGATCTTAACAGACCGGGCTACCTAGTTGGTGACATGAGATGTGCGCCGCAAATAATGAGTAAGGTGATGGGTTCTGTAGGCTGTGAGGATACATTTCTGTCACTGATGTTTTCATTTATAGAAAGACCTGTGCACGGAGGAGCGTCCTGTGCACGCAGGATCGATAGATAGATAGATAGATAGATATAGCAGATAAAGACAGACAGGAGAGTAAGAGAGCTAAGAGTGCCATGGGATTTAAATTTTTCTTATTTTCAAGACACATTGGGCCTAATTCAGATCTGATCGTAGATGTGCCAAAATTACACATCTACAATCAGTTTCTCTGACATATGGGGGGACGCCCAGCACAGGGCTAGCCCCGCATGTCAGGCCCTATCCCGCGAGTGCACTCCACAGTAGCGCATGCAGGGGGGGTGTCCGAGTACCCAGAAACCCCACCTGACGGACCAAATTATTTTTTCAGAGACGGAGACAACCTTTTCTCCGTCTCTGCACCAGCTGCGCACCCCCACCCTAGTGCTACTGCCCGGCCACTGCCGGTTCAGCTGTCACCGCTTCCGTGTCAGGTGGCTTTCATATCCATTCCACCTGACGCGGAAGCGCTCACAGCTGAACCGGCGGTGGCTGGGCAGCACACCGCGACTACAGCGCTGACAGGAAGAGTTTCTGCGCTGCCAATCACTGCCAGGCAGTCACGGAGGAGCTCCTGCAGCAAACTACAGTACGTGTGAAGTATGGGTGCAGTATGCAATGTGTGAGTATATGCCCAGTTGTTTTTTTTAAGCTTGTTGTACGTTTGACTGCTACATTTATGTGTGCATATGCTGTGTGTGTGTACTGTATGTATGCGGTGTGCCACACATATACTCTGCCTCTCTCACTAAATATATATATATATATATATATATATATGAAAATTTTGTCCTTTTGTCCTTCTGTCTTTCTATACAAATCCACAGTTTACAAGCGAAGATCGTGGAATTTTACATACTAGCGTATTAAAACACGGCGGAGGCAACTAAAACAATTTGAAATCCCTAGCACCCCCTAGGGGGGCAGGCAGCAGCAGAGAGTATGTCAGGAGACAGCATAACTCCGGAATTGCTGGAGCAATGTCAATGTACTCAAAATTAGTACACATATGCCTTACAATCTGGCAACAAACACTGTGGGGGGAAGACACCCCTAGCAGCAGCACTGAGTATTTCAGCAGACAGCATAACTCTGGAATGCCTGGAGCAATTTACAACAAACTTGGCACACATATGAGTTACACTCTGGAAATAAACACTATGGGGGTCAGACACCCCTAGGGGTGGGACAGCAGCACAGAGTATGTTAGCAGACAGCAAAACTGTTGAAGGCCTGGAGCAATTTACACCAAACTTGGTACACATCTGACTTACAATCTGGGAACAAACTCCATGGGGGTTAGACACCCCTAGGGGTGGGATAGCAGCACAGAGTATTTCAGGAGACAGCATAACTCCTGAATGCCTGTACCAATTTACAACTAACTTGGTACACATATGACTTTCAAGCTGGGAACAAACACTGTGGGGGTAAGATACCCCTAGTACCCCTAGGAGTGAGGCAGCAGCACAGTTTTTCAGCAGACAGCATAACTCCCGAATGCCTGTACCAATTTACACCAAACTTACTACACATATGACTTACACTCTGGGAACAAACATTGTGGGGGTAACACACCACTAGCACCCCTAGGGGTGGGCCAGCAGCACAGACTATATCAGGACATGCATGGTATGTCAGTAATGACAGGGCTGCATGTGATAGGGCCAGTGACATTATGTGAGGAGGGGAATGCAGGTAGCACAAACCCACACCCTGATAGTTATATAATGGAAGTAGCATGGTCCCCCAGCAGCATAGAGTATATCAGGAGATACATAATGTGCTGCGCTATATAAGAAACTGTAAAAAATTTATAATTTCACAGGGGCACTGACATGATGTGAGGAGGAGAATGGAGGCAGCAGGAAGCCACATACTGAGAGTTGTATAATGGGAAGAGCAGGGTCCTTTGGGTGACCAAAAAGGGGTCCGTCCACTTCACAAAGTGCATCAGGGAAGCAAGATATGCCTATATACTAGATCACCAACTAACGTAAATTAACGTACAACTATCATTCTAATTTACCATCCTCATCCCGTAGTGAAGCACGGGTATTCAGCTATCTATAATGTTATTTATACTGTGTGTTTAATATTTACATTTATTTTTGTAAACAAACATTCTTAAGGCCCATACACATTAGACGATGTCGCTCTGTGAGCGACATCGTCTAACGTTTCCCCCTCCGTGGCCGGTCGGTCGGCGGCCGCCTTTACTCACTGAGCGATATGACCGCTCATATCGCTCAGTGACGTCACACCCCCACCAGCCCTGCATGAAGGTCGTGGACGACAGTCCACATCCTTCATGCATGCCCTACCGACAGCGACGATCGTTGCCGACCCGCGGGGCCGCGCATCGGTCGTCGCTGGCGGCATACACACTTGACGATAAAATGAGCGACGTCGCTCAAGGAGGGGGAAAATGAGCGATGTCGCTCATTTTATCGTTAAGTGTGTATGGACCTTTAAAATCCCGGGCAACACAGTGTGCTCCAGCAGCTAGTATATAATACACTTGTGTGGCCAGCACTTTTTTAAATAAGCTGTTTGGCCCGGCGCACTTCTTTTAACAGCATTCGCTGGAAACTTGTATATATACATATGCAGGAAGGGACACACACGTGACGTCTGCGGGGTCAGTCAGGAGCCTGGACACTAAAGGGAGAGTCAGTGGGCAGTGGAACAGCCCTGGAGCGATGGTGGATGAGCATTGACTGCGCTGGGAGCCGTGAAAGCTGGCTGATCATGGCAGCTCGGGGGGATGAAGCTCACACACCCACACTACACCTTGCCCTCTCTTACACACACACACACACACACACACACACACACACACACACACACACACTACACAATGCTCACACACACACACACACACTACATCTTGCTCACACGCACACTACACCTTGCTTTCTCTGTCACACACGCACACACTCTACACCAGAGGTTCTCAAACTCGGTCCTCGGGGGCACACACAGTGCATGTTTTGCAGGTAACCCAGCAGGTGCACAGGTGTATTAATTACTCACTGACACATTTTAAAAGGTCCACAGGTGGAGCTAATTATTTCACTTGCGATTCTGTGAGGAGACCTGCAAAACATGCACTGTGTGTGCCCCCGAGGACCGAGTTTGAGAACCTCTGCTCTACACCTTGCTTTCACACATATGTAAAAGTGGCGGTGCAGTGCAGTGGCTGCTGCCGTGCAGGTATAACTCGCCTCTTACCGCAAGTTGTTCTTCTCAGCTTCCGGCCACGGAACCTCTTCAAACCGGGAACCCTTCCTTTGAACCTTGACGCAGCGACTCAGCCTTGAGGATCAGACGGCTGGGGGAAGAGAAACACTAAATTAACCCTTTTCTCAGCGAGGAAGAGGACACACGGGGGTGGCAGCGACCTTCACCGGTTAGGTGAATGTCATCACTGGCCCTAAGGCCTCAGCCACCCAATCGTCACCTATTTGGCACTCGTGCACCAGGTGAAAGCGAGCCTCACTAGGCCTAGCGAGGTCTCGCGAACCGGCGCCCACCACAGATCAAGACACACACACAGAGGGGTATACTCACACGGCCACACTTGTCAACTTGCCTGTTGCGGGTCTCTACTCCTGGAGAGAAAATGACAGCAGCCTCCCTACAAACTGATAAATAGGCTAACAACTAACCTGGCCTATTTACTACAAACTTTAAACAATACAACTTGGGCAACTACTACACCGGTCTCCAGCTAACAGTATAAGCACATACAAGGCAACAAAAGTAATGACATACAAGAAAGTATGAGTTACCTTTTGGTCTGGTTTGGTGAAAGGTTTAACCGCTTCGTGCCAGTAGATGAATGCCTGCGCAAACTAGCTCCCTGCTGTGGGCAGCCGCCCACTTCAGGCTCACGGGATGGAGGCGTGTGGGGCGGGACCGACTTTCCACAGCCTTCCTGATCCCAAACCGTGTACAGAAAGTGAGGGCCAGCCGGCCCTTCACACCCAACCTGCAACAGGCCCAGAGCGAGCTGCCTCACAGCCCACCCGCTGCGGAGACCCAGCCAGGGAGGGGGCTGTACTGTATGGGCTTTTCCTACTTGGGGGTGGAGCCCTGCTATACCCTCATGGGCCTAGTGCCCTGTCTGGAGGCTCAGGCCTAATGCCTAGGAATACCAACGGCCTAGTGCCCACCTGCTTAATCAATCGTGGTCCTGGCCTAATGCCAGGAACACTACCCAAAACCTAATTTCCCTAGCTTATCTGCAGGCCTTATGCCTGTATCTGCCCCTCTATTGTATCTGTGTATCTACCCCTATTGCCTGCCTAGTGAGGG
Source organism: Pseudophryne corroboree (assembly GCF_028390025.1). Taxonomy (NCBI): domain Eukaryota; kingdom Metazoa; phylum Chordata; class Amphibia; order Anura; family Myobatrachidae; genus Pseudophryne; species Pseudophryne corroboree. Next base: position 423,001,322 of record NC_086445.1, on the reverse strand, counting down.
GGGTGTAGCCATGGCCTAGTGCCAAGATTACCGGTATTTGTGGGTGGTCTGTAGTCCTATCTACCCCCTCAGGCCAGAGCCTGTATTGCGCCACAGGCCTAATGCCTGCCTAACTGATGGGAAGTAACCTTGGCCTAATGCCAAGGTTACAAATAACAAAATGGTGGCCCGTACTCCTATCTGATGCTCAGGCCTATTGCCTGTCTGTCCCCACAGGCCTAATGCCTGAACACCCGGTGGTCTAGGTGGAATTAAAGGGTGGTAGTGAGGGCCCAAGGCCGCCTACCCGGATCGGTGGGAGAGGCTGCAGTGGGGAGCGTCGTCAGCTCTTTTGCTTCCCACACACTGCAGCACTCTCCCCAGGCCTTCCGCCGCTGGATCCCGGGTTCCGCCTCTTCCGCCCTCTCGGCCGCCACCAGTTTTTTCCCTTGCCGCCAGATCTTCTCTTGCCGCATCCACCGCCATGTCTTCTGCCGCCGCTCGGTCTTCTTCCTCTTCTGGAGCTCTTCACTGCTTCGGCTCTGGAGCTCGACTGACTTCTCCCGCTCCGCAGCGTCTGTTATATGATGCTGGGAGGGGACAGAGCTGTGACACGGTGAGCCCTGATTGGCTCATCGCGGCCAGGCTCTATTGGATGCCCAGGCGGGAGCCCCGATTGGCTCATGCCTACACGCCACTCAAATAGCCGTGAACTGATTGGAGGGGCTTGAATCCCAATGGATGCAAGCCCCTCCGTACTGGGAACCCGACGCCACGTTGCACCCCGCCGTGAGCCGACGCCCGCCAGGGGGAAATGGAGGTAAGAATCCTCCCTTCCCTCCCCAGCATGGTACCCACTTACACATACTAGACTTTGCTCACACAAACACACACACACTCACACTCTCTCATTGCGTAGGAGCTCTTACTGTGCAGTGTAACGTGTATAAGGGGCTCTTACTGTGTGGTGTAACGTGTATAAAGCACTCCTACTGTGCGGTGTAACATGTTTAAGGGGCACTTACTGTGCTGTGTAACACGTATAAGGGGCTCTTACTGTGCGGTGTAATGTGTATAAGGGGCTCTTACTGTGCTGTGTAACATGTATAAGAAGCTCTTACTGTGCGGTGTAATGTGTATAAGGGGCTCTTACTGTACGGTGTAACCTGTATAAGGGGCTCTTAATGTGCGGTGTAATGTGTATAAGGAGGACCTTACTGTGTGGTATAACGTGTATAAGGAACTCTTACTGTGTGGTGTAATGTGTAAAAGGGGCTCTTGTTGTTTGCTCTAACATGTATAAGGGGCTCTTAGTATGCGGTGTAACCTGTATAAGGAGGATCTTTCTGTGCTGTAACGTGTATAAGGGCCTCTTACTGTGCAGTGGAATGTGTATAAGGGGCTCTTACTGTGTGATATAATGTGTATAAGGGGCTCTATTGTGGGGTGTAACGTGTATAAGGAGCTCTTACTTTGTGGTGTAATGTGTATAAGGGGCTCTACTGTGGTGTGTAATGTGTAGAAGGGGCTGTTTGGTGTAAAGTGAACTGGTAATAATCAATGGCCACGCCCCTTACCTTTGAAGCCACGCATGTATATTTTTGGTGCATGCCTTTGACATGCACTGTCTCTGTTTTAAATATGAAAGAGGGAGCACTAATT